>NW_027040584.1:5512500-6895085 GCF_037179485.1 Ochlerotatus camptorhynchus | reverse complement strand
AAATAATTGCAACACAGAAAACACCATCAAGATAGCGCTATAACATGTTATAACTCGTAGTCTGAACGTACTATTAGTTGCTGTTTCCTTTTATTTTGCGTTCCATTTCGCAATGTTCATTTTTTTTCTTTTATTTACAAGATTTTCAGCCATTGTCTGGTTCGCCTTGGTCAATGTTCCATTTCGAATTCCTTCTTATTGGAATAATTAATAGTTAATACAGAATACATTAAATGATCAACGCATCATCATGAAAATAACCTGGGTGGATGATGTCACCCCCGGAACAAACATCCCCACTCTCCCCTAATTTTTGAAATAAAAATTATCTAAAATAATTTAGAGGGAAATAATCTGCTTTTTTATGTTCTTTTCTAATTATTTAATTATTAATTAAAATTGAATACAAACAAATATCTACCGTGGAGAGTAGATATACCATTGCTATACGTTCATATTATGGTGTGTTCCATTTATAACATATGGGCATTCCATAGGCCATAATTGGAGCACACCATAGTAGGAACGTATTACCATAACTGGTACATGTACCCTATATCTTTTCTGAAACGGACATTTATTTTCCTCCAATGTTGTCTCAAGTATAATTTCGATTAGAAGAGACTTCTTCGTGCAATGAACATTGAAATGACTAGACCAAAAACGAACAAAAAAAAATTATTTAATACAAAAAATGTGTTTTTCATAAAGTCTGCCTCAATTGAAAAAAATATATATGATATGATGCTTTTATGTATCCTATGTTTTAAACCTCAGGAATTCGAAAAAATGTAGCATTTGTATTAATATGATCAATTTCTTACTACGGTACATCCACGGGGCGATAATCTGCATTGTATATGGGGCCGTATAGTTTAAAAATATGTTTTATGCTTATGCAATCTACGATTTATCCTATATTTTAAACCTAAAAAATTAAAAAAATGGTTGCTTAGGAAAAATGCGATATTATTTTTGTTTTCATTATTTTCATTACTTATTATGGTTTTGTGAGAAGTAATGGCATAATCATAAGCAAATTGATATGTTTCCGCTCTCATACGCTCTCAATTTCACGCGTGATATTGGAGCAAAATATCATGCTTGATATTGATCTTACAAGCTCCTTTGATATTGCGAGACTATTCACAACGTGTAAAGTTGAAACTGAGAGTTGAATCGATGCAAAAATGATTCCGTTGCACCTCGTTTTCTTAGAAAGAGAAGGTATAATAATACTATCTCTTATTTCGTTTCCGGAGGCTAAAAATCTCCTTAATAAAAAAACTAAAAAAAATCTCTTATTTCTCTTCACCGATGGCAGGCACGAAGCGACTGCTGCCAGCTATTATAAAAGTTTTGGTTGCGTTAAGAAAATATAATGAAATTTAATCTCACCACAATTTGGTGACATTTGCAGCTGATGAGTTTTGTTAGCTTGATATTCCGATCTACGATATCACAAAAAATCAAATCTCATCAAAGAAGAAGATCACGCTTGATTTTCGTTTACAAACAACTGCGGTTGATATTGCGTGATCTTGTTCTTTGATGAGATTTGATTTTTTTGATATTTTCCCAACACTGTTTGTGAGGATCGAGGATATTTGGGATTTAGTATTTTCATCAAAAATATGTCAATTTAGAATTGAAACTTTTTATGTTTATAAAGCTGTTGTCAAGATATCCGGTGTTTGTGCAGTATAAGAACATTTAATATAAACGATCCGGAATATTTCATCCCTTTGCACCAGTTTACCAGCTAATTATAAGGTCCAAGTGTCTTCGGAAGAATTGTTCATATTAAAGCTCCACACATTATATAAATATGTTAAATTAATCATGGCTTACTATTAAAGAAAACTATGTTTTTTGATTGACCTTTAAAATGAACGGCGTCTTTGGCAAGCTTGTGGAGAATCTTATTAACGTTGATTATCTCAAAACACCCCCTAGCCTTCGGCTAAAAATCTCTAAAATAAAGAATTAAAAAAAAACACCCCTCTTCTATCATAATAAAAAAAAATATCAAGAAAACTGAAGAAATGTGCTAAGACTTGGTGAAAAATGTAGGCTGGTAATTTGCTTTAAAAAATCTATATATTTTAATGTTTCGATAATTTTTAAAGTTTATGAAATTGCATTATTCTTAGTAGAAAAATAATTTATTTGTGTTTTGCGCTTAATGTCAATAATTTTTTATATAATAACTTTTCCCTAAGTCTAGCCGTTCTCAAGTTAATGCGAATTAATCATAATAGTAATAATAATTTTCAACATTTTATACCATTTTCAAATGTTAGTCGTGATGTCCAGCAGCGAGATGTGTTTTCCATGATTTTATATTACAAAACAAACAGATACGGTAGCTGCCAGACTTACCCGTTTTTATTTAGACGCAGCGGAAGAGAAACAAGTTTATAAGTAAATAGGGTAGAGAACTACTTCGGCCTAATCGCCCATTTTGGGCCTATCGAGCAGAAAACTTCAAATAAATCCATGATTTCAGAGTTAACAAGTCAATTATGCGTTTAATACGATGCTTTCGCTAATAAGCTACGGAACGAAGTCAATGAGAACGCGTTATATGAAGGTTTGCACCTATTATTCCCAAAAACAAAAGAAGCGCTCCGACCGAATCAATTTTTATCTTCATCCGATAGGCCGAAGTGAATTCATTGCCGTTTCAATGCGTTAGGCCGAGCTTAGAATCCGTAGGCCGAGTTTGGCGTCAAGAAGCAGTGTTAGACTTTTGACAATATCTCAACGATTGGTTTATCTTTATCAAATCTTACTTTACATACGGAAAGGTAAATAAATTTGGAAGCCATCAGTTATAATAATATTCCGTTTGGTGCTAAACTACGCTAGAATAAGAAAGACTAAGTGCGGGTTGTGCTTAATAGGCCGGAAATAGGGTAGTTAACCCTACTCTCCAATGTACTCAAATAATCAACAAGGGGGTTTGTTAAAATGCTTTTATTTTGCAAATGGAGCATTTTATTTAAATCTGGTTGCTGCTACAGTTGTAGAAAAGCTGAAATCTATGTATACACCTACAAATCTGAAAAGAAATTATTATTTTTATATTATATGTCTATTGAGTAGTCCTCAAGTTTTCTACTAACGTAGCACCAACCAGATTTAAATAAAATGCTCCATTTTCGAAATAAAAGCATTTTAATATTGCACTCGTATACCTCTCCGTGGAAAATTTTGAAACCATCATCACTTTCATAGTTCGTCTATTCTCCACGAGTGCCAACTTTGATTTGCCAATTACATTCTCCTTAGATCTCCTAGTGCAATCTCACCAACACTAGAGTCCAACGTCTATATATGATCAAAGAATAAGAAGATCGCGTCAGGTATCCCGCGATATCACAACTACTTAAAAAGGCACCTTAAAAAGATGAAGGCTTCTTACACTCACACTTAAAAAAGTTTGCTATAATCAATTGTACCTAATAAAGATAGGTATAATGTCAACATTGTAATTATTCTGCTGCATAGGGTAGAGCGCTACTTCGTCTTAATCACCCATTTCCGTTCTATCGATCAGAAAAGAACAATAATATCAATGATTTCACCGTGCACAAATCAATAATAGGTTTGTTCCGATGCGTTAGTTCATTAACTACAACATAAATCCCATTAGAGTGCATTGTATGAATATTTACGCTCATTGTCCTCAAAACAAAAGAATCCCCTTTTTCTACGTTTATCCGTAGGACGAAGAAAATCTAATGGCGTTTCAATGCGTTAGGACGGAATTGAAACTCGTAGGACGAATGTAGAATAAAGAAGCAGTATTAGATTTAGAACAATATCTCATCAATTTGTGGCTCATTATCAAATTCAACGGTACGTATAGAAAGGTGAATAAAATTAGAAGTCATCTTTAACAGAAATATTCCATTTTTTGTTCAAACCCGTTCAAAAAAGAGAGGTAAAGCGCGGGTTGTGCTTAGTAGGACGGAAATGAGATCAAAAACCCTATATATTGTAATTTTGTTATGTTTCCACGGAAGAATACAAAAAGGCTGACAAGGAATTGGGTTGTTTTGGGGGATTGAGGTAAATACATATTCGTCATCTGCATTACGAATGAAACCGAAATCCAAAATTTCATCAATTTTAGAACACTAGAACGATTTTAAATAAGTACGATTACATTAGCAAAAATCGCCATCTTAGCGCCCCTTGGTGGGACTTTGTATGGAAGCGAGCTGTCAACGAATAGATTTAGTGTCAACGGTCAAAAATTTAAATCTTGATTTAAAAATCGAGATGAATGTCTACGGGATCGATAAAAATATCGTTTTGATCAGAAAACGAAGCTCTATAAGAATATGTATAAAAATCAGTATATTTTTCGAAGTTAAACAACCTAATTTGATCCGATTTTTAATAAAGTGAAACCAATTCCTGGAACTCGAAAATATCATTGCTATATTCCAGTTTCAAACAACCAGATTGCAGTAAAAATATTCTCTAGTTCTAATGATACACCCAAAATATGTAATGTGTTCAAATAATATGAGTTGTAAAAAAATAAATTCTAACCAATATAAATCTTTAATTTGATAACGTCAACGTGTTTCTCTTCCGCTGCATCTAAATAGAAACGAGTAAGTATGACAGTTACCATACCTGAGAACGAATTGTTTGTTTTTTTAATTTAAAATCATGAAAAAACATCTCGTTGCTGGACATTACGACTAATATTAGAAAATGGTACCGGTCCGATTCAAATTTCGGACACTTAAACTCGAATTTCGGACACTTTTAAAAGTTGATTATCTCGGTCGAATATGATCCACATGTCTTATAAATTTTAAATTTTTTTGACTAGTGCCCTCCACGATCATCTAACATTATTACTTTGTTTCTAACTGGATGTAATATTTAATTAAAAATGAAAGTGTCCGAAATTTGAATCGTCCGAAATTTGAATCGGAACGGTATAAAGTATTGAAAATTATTATTACTATTATTATTAATTCGCATTAATTTGAGAACGAATTTGGCGCAAAATTCAAATAAATTATTATTTTATTAAAAAATATGCAATTTCATAAACTTTAAAAACTAACAAAATATAACAAAAAAATAAGATTAGTTTTCAAACAAGTTACCAGTCTAAACTCTTCACCAAATTTAATAAAAGTTCTTCAGTTGTCTTGAAGGGGGATATTTTGAGATAACCAACGTTTGAGTTTTTTTTTAAATATTGTGGTACTAAGTTTTTTTAAGTGTATTTTTTTTAATTATTCAACTATCTACAACTTCTGTTCAAATGTCATTTTGATCAGATCAATAGTTTTCATGTTATGATTTTTTTTTTGATTAAATATGATCAATTTTGTGTGGAAAAACATCATATTTAACATGTGAACAATGTTTCATTCAAATCGGAATGGGTCGAAAGAAGCGTTTTGGCTCCATATTGAATATATCTTGAGATATTAGACGTTTTTTATGGCAACTCCCTTGATTAAAAAAACGTGCCTTATTATGTAAGGTTATGGATAGCTAAGCAATCGATAATGCATCCGAAGTATGCTGTAAGATGAAAAACATCTTGCTGTAGAAAGCTATCAATTACACTAAGAGGCTGTCCATAAAATGCGTAGCTAGTTTGCTAGCCATTTTATTCCTTCCGCCTCCTGCGTAGACAATCGCACATATTTTTTTAAATGTCAGGACCGTATGTTCATGGCCCTTCTCTTGTTTGAGACGTTTAACACTTTATGTATTTTACAAAACATTTAATATTTTTTTTTGGAAAAAAAAAAGTCTGTGATCAAAGTCACCCCGAAACGAGTATGGCAGATCAAATTTAAGGAAAAATAAATAAATTGGGCTACTATTCCAAATTGCTACAGTTTGAATTCTAAACATGCCAGTACGCGCTTTAAAAATATGAGTAAACTTAAATAATGCAAACGCAATATTAAAAAAAGATAAACAAAAAAATGATCACCTGTATCTAATATAAGTTAATATTATTTGACGGTACCAATTAAGGCGCATTGCATATCAATGGAGTACCATTGCGCCTGCTACCATTGCGTTTTTGGGATAGTACCATAACTGGTGCACTTATCATAACTACAGCACACCTTTCTAAGCTATTTCCGTACTGATAGTACTGCAGTAAAATGAAGTAGTGATCTGATTCATGCAATTTTTATGATTATTTACTTCAACTGTATTGTTTTCTGCTCTTTGACTTCATTTACAGAAATATAAACGGTCGAATTCAAAGCCAATATTTGTTATCTAAATAGCATTAACACTAAAAGCTGATTGCATAACGTCAAAAGATCAGTTCTGTGTCATTCAATATCTTTTTTTGTTTTGGAAATGCGGTCAAATGCACATCTCGACGGCGTCGGAAGAAGAAAGGGAATACAATAACCGTTCATATAGTATCATTGAGACCTATCGGATTTCAAGTTGACTGTAAACATGCCTATGCTACAAAACATCCATAGTCTGTTTTGTTTATACTTCCCTGCGGTAATCAACATTGGTTTATTTGATTCATGGAACTGATCTAATCTTATATTGTTTTTCACACGAACCAAAATACAGAAAGTTGCATATGCATACAATTAATTAAATTTTCAATAATCGTTTCATTCTTGCACTTTTTAAAAGATTAGAGTGAGATTTTTTTTTATTCTTATTTGAGTTTGTCTAGATAGCTTTGACGTAATATTATTCACACATGGTAATGCGATAAATATATCAAAGGTCATTTTCTATTCAGTATACTGTAACAGTCAGCAGTGTTGCTGTTCCTCAAACTGTATTCAGTAGCTACTTCACGTTATCTTGACACTGTGTCAATCTGAATGAAAGCGGATCGATGGTTCCTATTTCGTTTGAGCGCTTTTTTTCGTGGTGACTTCAGTTATCAGACACTGATCAAATATTTGGTAAGGTTTATTATGTTTTTGAACGTAAAACGGCTTCATGTATGAGGTGAGTTGAGTTTCTAGTTTCGTCGAAGCTTACATTTGCTTTCTGATAAGAGTTTGCTACCGTGATATGTGATAGGGTGCGTATATGAATCAATTGTATGACGATATTTCTGTAAGATTTTTTTTTTAATTCGGGCATTACGATCGATATTTAATAAAATTTTAATCACCTATGGTAAGCCTAATCAGTAAAGGTGCAGCATACCATGCCGGAGACAGTGGATTCGATTCTTGGCCTGATTGCAATCATTTTCGGTTTGGAAATATTCTCTATTTCCTGGGCACTGGTCTTGTTTTATTTTTTGTACCATGTGAATGTTCTGTCGTTGGCAGAAAATAGTGTAGAATTATCCTGACTTCTTGCCCACATTAAATTTTGTTTTGGTTTGTGATAAGTGTTAAAAAAATAAAAATAAGTCGAATCTACTGTATGTAGTCAATAAATAATTATAGTACAGTATACTGATGCAACATTTTTGCTCCAGATTGATTAAACGATTCCAAATCGGGTGCCAATTAGCCAACAAAGACATGATCTCATTTTCGTAAGAAACTAACTTGGCACAAATCATTTGAAGTTTATAAGGAAATTACTATGGAAAACCATTTTTTTGTTCATAACTATCTAACAAATCACCATATTAATATGCTCTTAAAATGCCTGTAGAAAATTTTCTCAACTACAACTTGGCCAAAAATCACTTTTTGATCAAATTTAAGGAACAAAAGTTATGAATGATTAAAGTTGCTGGTGCCTTATGATTATCCTCAATCAACAAAATTCAGAAGGTAACATTGGTGTTTCTGTCTCGTGAAATAGAGCACGAAAATCATGGTCCATTTAGGGTCCCAAATAACAGTGCCTAATTTGGGGACGATTGATTGTAACCCGGCTTTCCACATAGCGGAATTTTTTTAGTTTGTAGGGTAGATAGGGGCAATATTAGAAACATAAGTTCTTTTAGCAACAGTTACGTGCATTGCTCGCTGTAGAACCAGCGGATCAGTAAAATGTAATATTATTGTCTGTTGCAGTGGTGACTGGATTTTTGGGAATATTTTGATCAACCACCAAAGTGGTACGCTGACGAAAAACAACGAACTTTTCATTTCACGCCTAGAACGCTATTGAGTTTAACACATTTGGATACAAAAAAGGTGTACCATTTTAATTTAAACACGTCTCAAAATCATTTTCAATTTAATTCATACTTGGGAAACCAAATAAGTAATTTAGAATTGTTTGCAAAATTGCAAATATTTTGCAAAATTATTTTTACACGTGTTTCGAGTAGAATGCAATGAGAGTGAAAAAATTGTGTTTTGTGACTCGAACAGACAATCAAAAGCCAATGATTTTGTATTAACTTCGGATAAGCAGAACTGTCAGGCCTAATAGAAAGATAGGCAGTAAAAGTGTATCATGAAGACAATAAATCGGCACCATCATTTGTATATTTGATATTGAACATTAACCTCGGAAACTATTTGCATATCAAGCGAAAACGTAGTCCTGTATTGTCGCGAAGCGTTATGGTTCTGAGATGCTCGATGACCCTGGAGGGATCGTTTTTGCTTACTGAGCAGAAAATCATGGGTTTAATCCCAAGCTCTCCATCATGACTCTTGAAATTCATGATCACTGAACAAAATGAATATTTTCTTTCGATAGTCGGCTATCGATAGATTAAATAAACAACAAATAAACAATACATAGTTTTGGTTGGATCGCCAACTTGAGGTGAATCCTAACCGAATACCCTACCCAATCTTCCAACTCCGTAGCACTTATGAGGGTGTCGCTAAGTCGGTGGCCTCTCGTTAAGTAAGTACTACATCAACATTTCCTTCCCTATCCCTAGTTATGGTAAAGATGAGCGTGGCCGGGAATATCGACAGTCATGCTTCTGTTACTCTTGTTTAGATTGGAACCAATGTTCACTCCTCAGCATTACTCCTGAAAGTAGTCTAACTGAGAATTTCAGAAGAGACGTGAGTGTCGCTAGTATCCAATCTACGAAGTATATCATAACAACGCTAACGCTAACTTCGTATAAGCATAACTGTCACTTTGACAACTCTATCTGTCATACGCATGGCCCACACTTTCAAAGTGCAGAGTCCAGTAAGGTGCAAAACGCGCAATATAGTGAATGCAATGCTTGTTTTCTTGACTGCATATCGTATAATTTTCTAGAGATTTTGAGCTAATGTTACATTTCCTTTATTATCTTAGACATGTAATTAAATTTTGATACGGTTTTCACAGAGATGCATATTAGAAGCATTTTCAACAAGTTTGTAAAAAAATTAGATTGAGTTAATAGGTATTATGCCCAAACGAACGGTGGCCCATCTCGCCCCGTATGGTCTTCTTGCCCCCTTATGGTAATTAGTATGGGAAAACCTACTTTTTTGCGTCTTCATTCATAAGGACCACAATTTTGCTTGAGCCTTGCATCTAATTATGTAGAAGTATACTTCAAAAAGTGTCTTGTACGGTGCTCTAAAAAAAGTTATAGCTGTTCAAAGATCAATGTTTCGAATTTAATGCCAAAAATCACTTTTCTTGCCAACACTGCCGGTGTACCAATGAAAGTCAGACTCCAAACTGAAATAATTTTGAAGTTGATTATCTTATCTATTTGGTATGTTCTGATGAATTATTAAAAAAAATGGAATGCGTATTAAGAGATGAACTAGCTTATGGCTAAAAATCTCTCTAATAAAGAAAAAAAAAAAAAAAAAAAAACATATGCGTATTTGGAAATGAGGGGCGTTACTACACCCTTCCACACCCCCTCACTAATATCAATAAAAGTTATGTTTCAAATTCAATCAATTTCTCAATCTCATAGGCATAGTTAGAGAGGAGAAGGGGGCTTACTAAACCCCCGCCCTCCTCGTTCATATATATGGAAGTAAAGCTTCCAACTGCAATAACTTCGATGTTTCTCAGCTTGGCAAGTTGGTACGATCAGATGTATTCAAAAACATTTGCTCCATTTAATAGGCGTAGTGCTTTTTCTGCTTTCTGTTTGAGCTATCGTCTTACAGCTCAGTGTTGAACCAGTATCAAGACTATATGCCCAAATAGGCATACTGTATCCTTTCCAGCCCCTCAATTTTATCAATGAAAGTAAAGCTTCCAACTGAAATAAATTCGGAGTTGCTCATCTCTCGAGTTGTTCGGATGAGTTATTCAAAAACATTTGCTCGATCTCATAAGAGCAGTTTTAAAGTGAGCATCTCCACCTCCTATTCTACTCTTCTGGTGTAATATACAATATCACACATATTCCAAATGTCATTGGATTGTATTGATTATATTTCAGTTTAATATATTCTACGATTTATCAGGGTACTCTTTTCGATGCTGTTCGATCACCTGAAGCAAATATTGCTAGGTGTCGGGTGGATTTCTTGATAAAGTCAGAAATTAGCTTCACCCTTCGTCCAGCCACATCGTTGAAAACCATCACTCCACTCGCTTGCCTGTTTTCGCATGAAGTCAGTCGAAATATCGAAAAGGAATCAGCACTGTCAGAAATGACGTTTGACTTGAGATCCCAACTAAAACGTAGCCCAAGAGCGAACTCCGACTGTACCTGTGTCTGAGAAGAAACTCGTGAAGACAGTTTTCGTTTTCTCCTGTTTTTGGTTTTTGACGTAGGACTACTGTTTTCTATATGGGGGTGGCCCTAATGGCAGTTTAATATTTCAAATTAAAGCTTTATATTGAAATTTAAATTTTTTGAACTGCTAACAACATCACCTCACCAAGCGGCGCCGGTGGTGTAGTGGTAAGCGTGATTACCTCTCACCCCAGCAGGCCTGGGTTCAATCCCAGTCGGCGCCGCCGGGATGTTCTGAGGCATAACATTTCTGATCACGTAGGGAAGTAAAGCCATTGGTACCCGGTTCATTAATTGATGGGTCGATAGGTAGGGTCCAGGTGTGGGAACTGCCTCCCTGGCGTCGGTAGCATTGATGCTCAGCACGGAAAACAAGATCGACGGAAAACAAATCAGAGGGAAAAAAACATCACCTCACTAACTGTACAGACAAGTGCATATTAAATATTTACACTACAACAATTTTGGATTCAAAAACAGCGTATAGTAAGCCCCCTCCACTGCTCTCTAACTACGCTTATGAGAGCAATTGTTTTTTAATAATTCACCTGAACATACCAATTCGATAAGATGAGAAGCTCCGTAATTATTTGAGTTTGGAATCTGTTGGTACACCGGCATTGTTGGCAGAAAAAGTGATTTTTGGCATTTAATTCAAACCATAAATATTTGAACAGTTATGTATATATATTTTTTAGAGATATTCTATTTAATTTGGCAAAGTTGTTAAGCACTTCCTGGACTATATTTTTACATGGTTAGTTACATGGTTCAAGCAAAATTTTGGACTCTTGGGCTAAAAATTTCCCAATCTAATTTCCATACAAATATCAAATGCAATGCTGTAATCCGGGCTATAACCAATCGTCCCCAAATTTTGCCAAGTTGTTTGGGACCCCAAATGAAACCATAAAAGGGCTGTTATCGCTTTGTGAGGTCAATTCGCTTTTTTTCCATATAACGGTGACCCACTCTAGTGGCCATGGATGAGCATGAGTTTTATTATACAAATAATGCACATGCTCATAGTACCGACAAACCAACATGAATGACCATAGAAGTTACTATAAAATTTCTGCTCAAAGCACACTACTGACTTCTGCCTTTATGTTCGCGGAAAATGTTTAGCTAAGCCATGAATATTCGAGCAGAAGTTAAATTTAAGTTTCAAGTCGGTTTGTCGGTGCTCATAGTCTGTCATACAATTGTGTCCGTGGCTTTACTATGTCACACTGCACAATACAGTGTTGCCAAAAAAATAGCTGCTTGGTCATGGCATAAGATTATGAATCTCTTAAATAATTAATAAGTATTTAAAGAAGAGCGTTTTGAGTGGTGTTGAGTACTTGGCACTAATGAATTCTGCAAGTAATAGAAGAAATACGAGTATCTGTCATAAAAATAAGAAATTATAACGAAATTAACAGGAAATTAATCAATACACTCTAAAAGCTTTATCGATATCGATCGAAAAGGAAATAAATCAATACACTCAAAAAGCTTCATCGGTATCGTTCAGATGTTGCCAAAATTAAAGGATTGAACTATTTAACGATTTTATTTGACGTTTGGCTGAAAAATGATCTTGCGCAAAGTTGTAGCTGAGAAAGTTTCCGATTAGAATAGCTATAGAACAATACATCGAACCACCGCGCGCATGCTCCACTCCTCCACATTACAACCGTCGACACAAGGCTTCCGAAAAGTTACGCTACATGATAGAGGCCACAAACCCCTGCACAAAAACCATTGGTTCATCGTCATCAGACGTAATTCAAGGGTTTCCCTTTCGCAATTGACCTCTTGGCGGAATATCTCACGAACACTTAAGTGAGCTGCATGTCGAAAACAAACCCCATCTCACTCGCCGTGACAACCGTCAGAACGCCTCTGCATCTCCACGACTGTAACACTAAGGACACCCTTGTTAGTGCGTAGTGTGAATGTGCTCCGGATTTACCCCGAAAAAGAAATGCGACCCTTCAACCCCTCCACGGAAGCTTTATTTCGGACAGAACTAATATCCCTTCCGTAACATTGAGAGCATGAACACATTTGAAATTGCTATCCTACGTTTCCTTCAGTGCGCCAAACATGCGTTAAAAATCTCTAACACAATATTTCTGTAGTCAACTAAGATAATGGCCATTAGTGGAATCTGTTCAATATGCATTCACCTTAGTGATGTTGTGGTGATTTTTTTAATTTTTTATATTCACTAGGTAGGGGAACTGGATGTAATGTCGGCCTAAATGCCCCTAATTTGTTCCCATTCATAAATTCACCAATCGACTAAATTTTCAATAGCGACCAAAAATATCCATTTGTACTGGCCCAATGACGCGTTCATCTGATAAATAGCAGATTTTTAGCGATGGGCCCCATCTTAGATCCATATGCCAACATAGAGCCATTATCCCTGTAACACTATTGGTTGGGTCATTCGTGGCTTGTTCGGAGATGTGATATGAACTCGTGATTTTGTCGTAAGAGATGTAATGGATGTTAACCACTTATCCGGGCGGCCAGTGTTGTGGTGATAAAATGTAGTAAATGTGGAATTTATTTTGGTTATCGAATAATTTTAATGTTTTAAGGTGAAGGCTCATGGAATCCCTCCACTTTGCATTTTCACTGGCACTGATCTCGCCATCCAGAAGTCATATATAAGGAAACATTAAAGAAGATGCTTGCTTACCTGCAGCAGACATGTAGATTCATTTTGAACTTTGTCCTTTTAGTAAATCACCAGGTGTGTGATCGTGAAATTGCGAAGTGGTAAAACAAATTGTATGGAAAATAGATTCCGTCAATAGTGTCCATAAAAGTGTAAAACATAAACCGTTTCGAGAAATGGTATTTCCTCAAGTTAGTTATCTTTGCAAATAACAATTTCCAAATCAACCACATATGAAAGTAGTTTTTTAAACAAATTAATGTACCTATTTTACTGAAATTAGCAAATAAATGTGTAATTTTATTCTTGCAGTCCAAAAAGCCGCACCACAAGCAGTTTCAGAATATCACATAAGCCATCACGTGATAGATCCATTGAGAGGATTAGCTGAGCAAAGTCTATGTAAGTATTATTCACTTGAAAGTATTACACTTGTAACAATGGGTCAATAGGTATGGTCCATAGTGTTTGTGAAGTATAACTCCACTTTTTTCATGTCAATTTTTTATGAGTTTTTCGTCATCACCGACTGTTAACCTCTTTTTTGTATATACATTATTGCCTCATGCCTCTTTTCTGTATATACCTCATTGCCATTGATACTCAGTACGGAAAACAAGATCGACGGAAAACAAACCAAGGAAAAAGAACCATCACGAAATTAAAATGATCTTTACAGTATGCCATGTAATTTTTCAGTGTTATTATAAGTTAAATTTCTCATGAAATGGATTTTTTTTTTGCTTAAATCAATTCATTTCGTAAGAAATTTAAAACCGAGTATTTTTCGAATATCCAAGGAATGGATATTGTATAACGCAGAGATGAACCAACCGATAGCTGAAAGTCTCTTTAATAAAGAAAGATAAAGATAAAGATATTGTATAACGATATGCAAATAATTAAATTTCTCTAAATGGATGGCATTAAATGTGCAAGAGATTGTCCAAAGAGATTGCAGCATTTTTCAAAAACTTTATTTTGATAATCGAAATCATTAAAAATATTTGGTAGACAAGTTCTAGATTTGTTCAAGACAAGTTAAAGAATGTTTGACAAAGTTATAATACAGTTTCCTTCAATCAAGCATGACGAACGATTAGAATCAGTACATAATAAAATCTTATTATTTGTTTTTCGTAAAGTATGTTGAACATTAATTTCCTGACGGTGCCCTCCAGTGTTCATGGTGCGCCAGAGGATGGGATGCGCCATCCCTCAACGTAGATAGTTCGATCGGTCAAAATTCCAAGCAGCCCACATTGCAGCCCTACACATCCACGTCGCCGAAATGCTAGCATGCACATATCGGAACTTCCACCACTGATATACCGACGGCTCCAGGGCCTCCAATGTGGTCGGCTTTGGGGTAGCTGACCAAACCTGCAGCACATTCTACCGCCTCCCAAACGCTTGCTCGGGCTTCTCGGTCGAGTCTGTTACGATTTTCTATGCTACCACCATTAGCCACCAAACTGATCTGCATACTCTCGGCTTCCGCAAGCGTCCTGGCCGCCTTGAGATCCCCGATTTCCAAGCACCCGTGGATCCAAGGCATTCAAAAGCGGACCCCCATGGGGTTCTACCTTTATATAGATCTCGAGTCACTGTGGCATACAGGGCAACGTAGAAGCAGACCATCAGGCCGCATCGGGTGGCTTTATATCAACGAAGTCCCCGGTCCAGAAAGAAGAATTTCGCCAAACTCACTCTTCGTACCACTTGGTCCCAGGAGTAGGCCAACAACAGAGGACTTTTCATCCGGAAAAAGGCGATATCAATAAATGGATTGATACGCCAAATTTGCGCGACCAACGCGTTCTATTTCGTCTTCGTCCATATACATCCCAACCACAATATGGCGGGCGGTTCCCCTTTCAGGAAACGGTGCGATACATGCGTCAAAACGATGACTGTGAAGCACATCATCTTCAACTGCCCATGATTCCATGGTCCCAGGGGATACGGGATCCCTGACAGTATCCGCAACGCCCTATCAAATGACCCGTCAGCCCATAGGGGTCCGCCTTTGTATGCCTTGGATTCACGGGTGCTTGGAAGTCGGGGATCTCAAGGCGGCCAGGACGCTTACGGAAGCCGAGAGTATGCAGATCGGTTTGGTAGCTAATAATGGTGGCATAGAAAATCGTAACAGGCTCTACCGAGAAGACCAAGCAAGCGTTTGGAAGGCGGTAGAATGTGCTGCAGGTTTGGTCAGCTACCCTAAAGCCGACTCCATTGGAGGCCCTGGAGCCGTCGGTATATCAGTGGTGGAAGTTCCGATATGTGCATGCATTTCGGCGACGTGGGTGTGTAGGGCTGCGGAGTTGGCTGCTTAGAATTTTGACCGATCGAACTATCTACGTTGAGGGATGCCGCATCCCATCCCCTGGCGCACCATGGACACAAGAGATGAACTAGCCTAAGGCTAAAAATCTCTTAAATAAAGTTTAAAAAAAAAACGCCATGGACACTGGAGGACGCCGTCATGAATTAATTATGAATCTCCCTCCATATAATTCCATATATGTCTTATACCTATCTATTATTTTCAGCACCACCTGTAAGTCAACATCAAACTAGCTTTTTAATGAGTAGCACAAGTACGGGTCGTACGAATTTTACAAATAAACAACTCACAGAACTGGAAAAGGAATTTCATTTCAATAAATACTTAACCCGCGCAAGAAGAATTGAAATTGCGAATTCATTGCACCTCAATGAAACACAGGTAAATATAAGAACATTAATATATGTCCTTTTGACTATAGCTCATTCAAGGATAGGCTTTCTACTGTATTTAATATTATGATTTGGGTTGTTAGTAGAGTACTCACAAGAGCACTTAGTATTTTGTATCCATTAGTGTCATTCCCAGTAAAAACCTATTGAAATGCAACCAAAACTCAACCCCTGGATAAGCATGTCAAGATCAGGTATAAAAATGAAGCTACAATGTGCAGAATCGAAACCTGTCGAACCTGTACTGAGCGGGATTTGTGGGTTCAATTCCCACCGGTTGTCGTAGATTTTTTTACAAATTTTCTCATAACATGTGTCTTTCCGATAATGTGTGCTTTGCTTCTCAGTATCTTCTAGTGTTTCCATAAAACAATTAACTTGACTTAAAGTCATTTGACCGTAATAAAAAGTAATCACCCTGATGCATACCACCACTAAAGCTCGGAGGTGAGGCCTGCAGCTCTCTGCATATTGAATTGGAAAGCCAAGTCAAGATGTGTGATGTAGGACGAAAACGAGGTGTGTTTGTTCATCGTTGATATTGAGAAGCTAGAGCGGGCACATCGGGCATGATCGAGTGTGTATACTGTAGAGAATTTGCTTTTTAAATGCGGTAGTGGGAACAGATTTTTTAACGCATCAGTGTACTTAATAGGATTTGTTGGTTCAAATCCCACCGGTTGCCGTAGATTTTTTCGAAAATTTTCTCATACACACGTGTACTTCCCATCATGTGTGCTTTGCTTCTCAGTATCATCTAATTTGTCCATAAAAGCGACACCGCTGGTGTAATGGTAAGTGGGATTGCCTCTCGCCCCAAAGGGCCTGGGTTCAATCTCAGTCTGCGCCGCCGGGATTTACTTAAGCATAAAATCTGTTATCACGCCTTCCTTCGGAAGGGAAGGTTCTCCCCGGTCAAGTTGATGGGTCGACAGGTAGGGTCCAGGTGTGGGAGCTGCCTCCCTGGTGTTGGTAGCATTGGTACTCAGTACGGAAAACAAGATCAACGGAAAGCAAATCAAGGATAATAAAAGTTTTTGTCAGTGTCATTCGCACTGAGCTAACGGTAAGACCCAGGTACAGTCAGGTTTGAAACAAGTTCAGTTTGGATTTTCCACTTAAATGTGTTCAAAATGAATGACCACGTTAGCATGGAAGAATGAGAAACAAGTTACGGACGTTATACAACCATTCAAGCTGAACATTGCATTAGGTCCTAAGTAACATTGATCTTCGTCGACTTTCTCTTTCGTTAATATTTGGAGGCGAACCAGCCTAAGGCTGAAAGCCTCCTAAATAAAGCTAAATTAATTAATTTCGTTAATATCTTGAGCACATAACCTTTTTTTGTTGTGTTTGTCGTATTTATCTAACAAGATAAAAGCTTCTTTTATCGATCTGTGTGCTTAAAATACCTGGGAATGTCTTCACATGGCTTTGGGGATGCAAAGAGAAAGTCGACGAAGAGAATCTGTCAATTTTACTTAGGACCTAATGCAATGTTCAGCTTGCATTAATCTCCTGTATTTTGACATCGTATCTCACGAAAGCATTTCAGAAAGTTGAACAGAAATGAAAAATGAGGAAATGGTTTTATTTAAAGAGCCTGAATTTATAAAGAGACGACATCTTATCAATTTGACAGGTCGTCGGCTCGATTGAAATGACTTTTCCTATGACTTTTACAGACAATCGATTGTTCCAATTTTGACATGTCGCCTTTTTATAAATTTAGGCTCTTTAGTTTTATTATTGGCCATATTAAAACGATGAAATGTCCATGTTTTTTTAGTCAGAGGAGCAAAGCGACGGGTAAGCGTTAAGAATAAGCTCTTCTAAAAGAAGATTCTAATGAAAAAATTCTAAAATTATACTTTTAAATAAGATTCTATTTTTTCCTTGATTTGTTTTCCGTGTATCTTGTTTTCCGTGCTGAATACCAATGCTACCGACGCCAGGGAGGCAGCTACCACACCTAGATGGACCCTACCTATCGAGCCATCAACTTGACCGGAGAGATCCTTCCCTTCAGAAAGAAGGCGTGATAAGAGATTTTATGCCTCAGAAAATTCCGGCGGTGCAGACTGAGATTGAACCCAGGCCTTTTGGGGTGAGAGGCAATCCCGCTTATTATGTATACGAACAAAAAGACCTGCAATTCTTGATTAAATAAGTTTAAAAGTCCATTATGGTTGCTTTACAGTATTTTTATAAAAACTTCAAAGTTATAGCATTATATGGTCACATTTCTCCAGTTCGAACGAAATCTTGAACCTTCCTCTTGATGGAACTTATCAGCCCCCGCACAGTGGAAACAGACACGGAATCAGCTCATTTTTTTCCATTTTGCCCGCATTGGATGGATGTCCTTGACCGCCGCTTCGTCGAAGTCGCTGCTTCGAAATTGCAGAGTTTTTTTTTCGATTGGTTGAAATTCCGAGCAGTTTGGAGGATTCATTAGCTTGGGGACAAAATCGATCTTGTTGGCAGCAAACCACTCCAGAACCACACACATAGAAATAACTAATTTGACACGTGACACGTGACGTGATTTTTTTCTAAGTAGTGGCAGCTAGCCAAATCGGACCATAAGATAACTTTGCCCGTATACTTGCGAATGAACGGCAATACACGCTTTTTCAGGCATTCTTCGATGTAAACTTGGGATGTCATCGTCGAATGCTTCCGTTTTTAAACCACAACTGCAAATCGCTTGCCAAATCATGGCCTTCTTCGCGAACTTGTCGGAAAACACGAACTTGAATCTTCCCGGCACATCCCCACGTCCAGTGGCGATGTAAAACTTTTGACCGGGAAGCTGCTTAAGATCGAGTTTGACCTATGTTTCGTCATCGATCGAAGTGCAGCTCTTGTGTTTCGTCAGAACACGGTCGTACAAGAGCCTTGCACGCTTTTGACACAATTGCAAATTTTATCCTAGTTATATTGATATGAGTATAACATTTTAGAGCACAGGTGAATTCAGATTTCGTAAACATTACGTACTGCTTCAAATATATTGTTTATTTTTGTCTCTATGTTGCTTATGCAGAGTTTCTGGCTTGCCAAAGAAAGCATCAACCTAAGTAGACAAATAAAAAAAATGTGACTGAAACTGTATGTCCGTTTTATAAACTGAACAGTCATTGGGTTACGAATGATAACGACTCATTTTAGGCGAAATACGTAATATTCCGAAAATAAATTATAAGTGTAGTTAAATTAAACTAAATTCATAAACTTTTCTCAATTTCCCTTCATCAACCATTCTCGTTACAACCCATATTAATTTTGTTTTTCTTTTGTACTGTTTTAGGTCAAAATATGGTTTCAAAATCGACGGATGAAACAGAAGAAAAGAATCAAAGAAGGTTTAGTGCCACATGATACCCAATGCCCTTCGCCAAAACATGTTACAAGCAATGCAACTGATGGCGGTAACGCCATTAAATCAGCCGGTGACAGTAATGACAACAGTCGCGAGTCTTCAACACTATAGCCTAATAAAATATTAGCATATTTCCACGATGTACAGACACAACACTATGGATATGTTTCATTGTAAAACATCGTTCATGAAACACTATTGGCCATCTTTTAACCACACTGTAAAAGGCGGTGTGTGAAACAGTTAGCGGAAGTGCTCAAACGTAAAACTATCTAGCAGATTCCTATGTGCGTGAAAGTTGAGCAGCATGACGAGTGTTAGATCAGTTCGTGAATTTATGTTGTACCCTGATTAATTCAAATTGTCAACGGTTGATCCATAATTTACTGCAAAAGAATACAATGTGAAATTTCAGATATATAAATTATTATATGGTAAACAAATCTTCTATGACATTTGTCTCAGTGATTTCATATCATCACAATTTATTAAAAAAAAAATTACAATTCGAAACATACCTACGGTGATTTTTTTTAAATTATAGTGGCGCTAGCACTAAACCGAAGTGCGCTAGTCAGACTATCGACTTCCGACTCAGTGGACTAGCATCCCTATATCAACCCTATACGTTTGACAGTAAGCAACATCGCGGGCCTTATTTAAATACGGCCCGCATGACGCATGGATGGTGAAAAAGGATGGAAAATCATGTTAGATAATAGCGTCATGTTAGGGCAGATGATAGCACCAAAAACATGGTCGCCAGTCAGTCCCCTGTTCCGACGTCATTAGCAACAAAGACCAGTGAAGCCAGCGAAAAATATCGTGACGATTTTCAGGCGAACGCTCAATATCTCTATCGATAAATTTGCCAAACACGGCGTGCTCAATTAAAATTGCATTAAAAATCAATATAATATTTCTTTATTGGATTTTTTTTCTGTAGATTATGTTGTATACATTTGTTAGTTCATGAAATAATGAATAATGTTTAATGCTTGTCTCGCTAGTGTTTAAATTATTCAACCGTTTCAAATTTATATGCATTGTGCGTGAGGTGCAACACCGCAGAAATTCCAATCGAAATTTTTCAAAATATAGCCTGGGATCTCGTACGCAAAAACTGCATTGCTTGTTATTCAAAAGTTGTCGGTACAATCCATTGAACTATCCACATATGTTTGAAATAAATTTAAGCAGGATTGCTCAATTCCTATAATTTTTTTTTTCGGAATTATAAAATCATTCGATGTTATTATGATATTTTTTTACTTGTAAGTTAAAAGAAGAGGTTTTGTAAAAGTATGTGTTTGACACATGAAACCAATCAATTTTGCTTTCAGAGTTTCACAATCAGCGATTTTATGATTCGTGAGCGTTCACTCAGTGAGCGCTCGCGAGTCGTAAAATCGCTGATTGAGACTATCTGAAAGCGAATTTGACAGGTTTATACGTCAAACACACCTATTCTTGTATCTAAGAAGTACAGAATATCATTATAACATCTAATGATTCCAAAATTCCGAAAAAAAATATAGCAAGTGAGTGGAAGCAAGCCTAAATTTAATAGATGTGTAATAATATTCAAAAAAATATATAGCATCTGTGCATGGCGACTGCTGCTGCGCGCTGTTTTAAGTATGAGTTTCCAAGGGAATTATGATTCAAGCAGAATTAATTTAATTATTGGCATTGACAGTCAGCACTCGTGTTTTTTTTTCAGTTTCCGTGGGGACGTAATTTGCCATTAGCTCCGGTCCCTTTCAAATTATCTCATTATTTATGAACGGCCTTTATATTTGAAATGACGTTTCACATTCATCTAATGATGTCCGATTTTTATTCGAATAATCGATTAATCGATTAACGAATCGAAAAGTAAAATATTTGTAATTGGTTATGCATACCAAGTAAGCTTTAACTTCTTCAGAGGATCATCTCCCATCGTTTCAAACATGTGTTGCACCCTAATTGGTGGGAAACTTATAGCACAGCGAGCATAAAAAACGATGACTTGTAAATTGAGTAATTAAAAATTGATACATCACTAATTTTTGGTGTGATTGTTTTGATAAAAAAGCGCTAAACGTCAACTCTACCGAGGGTTCATCAAAACCATAAAAATACTTTTCATACGTATTCATTGGATGAAAGGGATCGTGAAAGAGGATACTAAAATAGAAAGTTTTTTCTTCCGACTGTTTCATCTTAGTAATCTTCTTTGGTTGAACGGTTGACGAATGTGTTGTACAGGGGTGGTTATAATATTTATTCCTGCTTGAAGCTACTTAATATAATACATTGTTCATAACTCTGGAAAGTATATCAATACATAGAAGTATTAATTGTTGAGATTTCTAGAAAAAAAAAGATATAAACTTAAAATTTTTCATGTATGAATTCTTTTCACGATCATAATATTTTGGATTTTAATCCATCATTGAAGAGTAAGCATGAAAATCGAAACTCTTGATTGTTTCTTCTTTGAAAGCTGAAATTAAATTCCGGGTTGTTTTCAGCGATATATTTAATATTGAATTAAAACTGTCATATTCCCTGAAAAATCCTCGCAATTTTGTTGAAATGAAAGACCGCTGCACTCAAAACACCCCATATTTCTTGAACGCCAAATGTGATTTGGGGGAAATGCGCGCTACGGTGTTTCCTGAAACACCACGCGGCATCACGCACGATATACTAAATCTATCAGTATTGCTTTGATTACTGCCCGAAAAAAATAATTATAATTAACAACGAAATTACAATGATTTTTACTGTTGTTTTTCGAGTACAATAAAAATCATTGTTAAATTGTTGTGCGGGAGAATAAATAAATTTCGATTTTTAACGATACAATGCTCAAACAATGAAAATTAATGTGATGAGATCAAATTTGTTCGAGAAAATCATTTTTTTTTATTATTCTGATGTTTAACAACCCCCCTTTTTACTGTAAATTTCTCATATACCATGATTTCATTGTTGTGAACCATAAATTTCATTGTGATTTTATGGTAATCAACAAAAATGTACAATGTTTGGATATCATGGTTACAATGACAATAAAAATCATTGTATTTTTATTGGATTTCTTTACGGGTGTCTTTGTCCCGAAGATTAGTAGTGGTAATTATAGCAATCGTTTGATTCAGTATAAATACTGTATTGTCGAAAACAGTCCGAAATTCACGCATTGCTGCACAATCCAAGTTGAAATTAAAAACCTATTGAAATAAAAAAAAATCGGAACGTCACAGCTTGAGACATGATAAATTAATGTTTTAATGCATATTTTTATTATGAGTACTGCTGAAGGATTTGAATGTGATATTAACAATAAAGTTTTGTATATGAATAGCAAAACTAGTGGACTTGACATATGTATTTCCAAAAAGAAACACCAGAGCATTAAGCATAATGTAGCAAGCAAGATGGTGAATACTAACTATGATGTGTTATGCATAGAAAAATCAACAGACTAGAGCTGTCACTGATAACTTCGTCGTCTGTTTGGTAATTTTTTCATTGAACAGAAATTTATCAATTCGAATCATTCAAGCTAATTGTATACAATGTGAGAAGCATTCATAAGAAAACTATATCAAATCTGAATTTATCTAATTTAAAAAAAATTGTTAAATATTCTGCATTTACAGATTGAAAATATTTTATGTTTTTTTTTTAACTTTATTTAATCAAATATGGATCACTGTCAAAAATAGAAAATCTACTGAAACTTGTCAAAATTCATCCAAGATAAGATGAAATGCAAAAAATCAAACTCCCAACCTTCCAACTTGCGAATTGAGTGTATAACCCTATAAGAGTTTACATAACACCCAATATTATCAAACAATTTTGTTGTGCTTGTACACTCTTAAGGCTTAATGAAATACCAAAAAATAAATTATATTATTTGATAAAAAAAAAAGACGATGGTAATTGTAAATAATGGTGAATGATATAAAAGCAAGCGTAAGTATAAGTTTAATAGCAATCGTATATGTACATTACATTATAAAAATACGATTTGCTGTGAGCAGATATTAGTTTATAAACCAAAGTTGTTAAAATCAAGCAGCATGGAATAGCCACAAAATAAATTAAAACTTGTAAATATCTGGACAATTTGTCACTTCCAGCGTAGTAACCAATACAAAAAATGTACTTCATGCATAGAATAGGTCTCAAATCTACAAACAACATCGAATGTTCCTCTATAGGTTTTACGTAATAAATAGTAACTATCTAATTAATACTGTTAAATCCATGAACACTTTGATATGCTAAAACATTAAACAAAATTGAGAATCCAACTGAGTATTGCATCCATCCGAAAAAGCCTATACTACTACTACTACTACTACTACTACTACTACTACTACTACTACTACTACTACTACTACTACTACTACTACTACTACTACTACTACTACTACTACTACTACTACTACTACTACTACTACTACTACTACTACTACTACTACTACTACTACTACTACTACTACTACTACTACTACTACTACTACTACTACTACTACTACTACTACTACTACTACTACTACTACTACTACTACTACTACTACTACTACTACTACTACTACTACTACTACTACTACTACTACTACTACTACTACTACTACTACTACTACTACTACTACTACTACTACTACTACTACTACTACTACTACTACTACTACTACTACTACTACTACTACTACTACTACTACTACTACTACTACTACTACTACTACTACTACTACTACTACTACTACTACTACTACTACTACTACTACTACTACTACTACTACTACTACTACTACTACTACTACTACTACTACTACTACTACTACTACTACTACTACTACTACTACTACTACTACTACTACTACTACTCAATATTCCAAAGAACTAGTGGAACTAGTGCACCAATTTTAAATCTTTTTTTATGAAAGTGAAGCTAAATAAATTTGCTATCGTATAAACAATTTATGTACAGCATGGTAGTGCTTTGTTCTTTCCTGATCGACATTATCTTACTTCATCTATTTTTGATAAGTGTTAATGTCTTACTTACTAACTCACTTATTTGTTATCTGTCAGTCGCTATTTGTCCTTTGACATGCCCACCATATGGCGTCGACCGTTTTGTCATGCAACGGATTGTTATTTCTGCTTGACAAAAGTTAAGCAACAAGGACGTCACAAAACAGTTGAGTATCCACAAGTGGCTTCTATGACAAAACCTGTTCCACATTCAAGTTCGGTCCCGTATCCTGTTTATCCAAAGCGGAAACGAGCGCCCTCTGTTGAATCGACCGTTACAAAAAGTGAGGAGGAATTCAAGGAGGAATGCGAGGAAGACTTCGAGGTGGAATTGAAAAGAAACCCAAAACTGTTTACACAATCCGAATTTAATGATTTGGTGCGAGATCTCGACTCATCGAAGGAGAAATCCGAATTGCTGGCATCACGCTTGAAAGAACACAACATGCTGAGCAAGGAGGTCAAAATTTCTTGTCACAGGAATCGTCACTAGAAATTTGACAAATATTATTCTACAAAGGACAAGGCATGTTTTTGCCATGACGTAAACGGCTTGTTTGAAGAGTTTGGTGAGCCATATGATCCAGCTGAATGGTGTTTATTCATCGATAGCAGCAAGTTGAGCTTAAAGCCGTTTTACTGCATCAAGGGAATGAGAAACCTTCTATTCCATTAGCTCATGCCGTTAATATGAAGGAAACGTATGAATCAATGGCTCTATTGCTCAATTTGATAAATTACAATCAACACAATTGGAAAATTTGTTCCGATCTTAAAGTGGTTGCCATGTTGACTGGATTGCAACAGGGATACACAAAATATATGTGTTTTTTGTGTAAATGGGACAGTCGAGCTCGTAAGGAACACTACGTCCGAAAAGATTGGCCAAAACGGGATAATTTCACAATTGGTAAAGACAACGTTAAAAATGATCCTCTTGTGGTAAAAGAACGCATAATACTTCCACCACTACATATAAAACTTGGGCTATTCAAAAATTTCGTCAAAGCGTTGCAAAAAGAAGGGCCGGCATTCCAGTACTTGAAATCAGTATTTCCAAATTTATCTGACGCAAAGATAAAGGAAGGTGTATTTGTTGGCCCACAGATCAAAAAACTGCTCAATGATTCCGCATTCAATACAGTTTTGACACCAGATGAGGAAGAAGCGTGGAAATCGTTCCAGCGTGTTGTCACAACCTTTTTAGGAAATTTCAGAAGCCCAGATTATGAGGAAGCCGTCGATGAATTGCTCAAAAATTATGAGAAAATAGGTATAAATCAAAAATATTGTGTTAGTTACATATAATTAATTTCAAATCCTTTTATTTCACTGAACACAGGTGTGATTATGTCTTTGAAGATACATTTCCTACATTCTCACATGGATTTTTTCCCGGAAAATCTTGGTGACGAGAGTGATGAGCACGGCGAACGTTTTCACCTACAAATGAAGATGATGGAACGTCGTTACCAAGGGTTTTGGGATGAAGCAATGATGGGTGACTATTGTTGGTTTCTGATTCGAGAAACAAGTTCAAAACATCGAAGACAAAGTCATTCGATTCTCAATCATTTTTAATAAAACCTAAATAAATTTCTTTTGTATCAACTCGGTTTTAAATTCTGATATGCCTTAATCAAATTGATATGTAGAGAAAAGAATCTCCCATGAAAACTTTACATGCGATTTGGATGCTTACAACGACACCTAGAAAAGGAACTCTAAAGTTGTTGTATTTCAGCAACATTTTTAAGTGTTTTACAAAAATGCTCATAACTTCGACAATTTCCAACCGATTTCATCCATTAAAGGCTCATTTTCTCCGGTTTTGAATGGACTTTAAGAATAAATTATGGAGTGATTTTTTGAATCTTTTTATCCCATTAAAAATGTTGATTAAAACAAGATTTTTATGGAAAATTCGCAGGAAAAATAAAAAAAAATGCTGTAAATTTTTAAATGACTTCAAAATTAAATTTTTAATTAAGACATAATAAATTGGTGCACTAGTTCCAAAGATATTGACATTTTAGTAATCGTACTTTTGTCCAAAATTCAAAAAATCCAAATTTTTGTATATCTCAAAAAATGGCTCTACTTTAATTTTTTCTGACCACGGCATTGAATTCAGCGTAGGATTTTGCATTGGAAATGATCATCACCTTACCGAGTTCAAAAATGCTGTAAACTAGTGTTATTACCAGATCAGCTGCAATTACACAGAGAACCAACAGATGATGTTTGGGACTAACATTCATCCTCAATGTGTAAGAACTGGAGATCTAATATTTAGCAATACCAGCGCCGGCCGTGTCCGAATGCAGGTCAACTAGGGAATGGGAAGGAATGTGTTGACGTGGTACTCGCTGTGAAGGAAACCGAGAAATCCTCTGCGCTTCCACGAGAAATCACTGGGATGTTGGATGTGGGGAAAGGTTGCACACGCACACGCAGGGATCGTTTTTAGTAGAGCGATTATAATACACAAACACACACACACACACACACACGCGCGCGCGCTCTCATCCAATTTCTATTTTTAGATCAGGACCCACACTGTGGTAAGTGATGCGATCGGTGTTAAAGAAGAATTTGTTTTCATTAAAATCTAGTGGGTATAGAATAAGGCAAAGTGAAAAATTGCAAGGAAGGGGACGGGCCTGGGATTAAACTCCCGACCTTCTGCTCAGTAAGCAGAAACGGTAACCACTGAGCTACCGAGCCTCGTCATAAAGATTTAGTGTGAGTTATAAAATATATTAAGTAAAGCTTTTAAGTTCCCGGTTTTTATCGGTTGTTCAACCGGTTGGATTGAAACAGCTAAATAGGGGAAATGGATGTAATGTCAGCCTAAATGCCCCTAATTTGGGCCCATACATAAATTCAACAATCGACTAAATTTTCAATAGCGACCAAAAATATCCATTAATACCGTCCCAATGACGCGTTCATCTAGATAAAATTGATAAATAGCAGATTTTTAGCGATGGGCCCAATCTCAGATCCATAGGTCAACATTAGAGCCATTTCCCCTATGTTGAAAAAAAAAACACCACAAGGAACATTACAAGTTTTATCGATGTTCTACAAGAGCGAGGTCTTCCATGATCATGGTAAAATTAAAACTGTTACTTGGGACAAAGCTTATTATTTCGGTTAGCTGCGGGCTAAGAAATAAAAATACGAAGTTGGTGATTCGTATCTGAAATACGTAGTTTTCAAGGGGATAGAATTACTACGAAATTCCTAAGAGAATCTTTGGAAAATTTTGAGAAGAAATTCAACGGAATTTTTAAAAGCAATTCAAATGAATTCTGATGATAATTTAAAACAAGTTTTATGAAGATGCTTTGGGAATGTTCAGCTGAACTTCACAGAAATGTTTGATAAAAAATTCTGATGAGAGTTCTTTGATAATTCTTTTGAGAACTCTAAGGAAATTCTTACACGCAAACCAACTTATTACATGCAATGTTTGTTGCATTTCCTGTCATCCTCCGCAGCGAATACCGCAGAGAATGATATAAGTTGGCCATGCAGACGATGCAATCATTTTTATCTTCTGTCTACGCTTTCGACTATACCGCTAAACTTTGTATTTATAACATTTTAGAACGACACACACACTTGCTTCGATTCTCTCCTATTTCCGTTCAGCAGAAAAGCATGCTAAATCAAATTATTGTACTATGAGTCCTTCTTCTTCAGGTTTGATAATCGCAACGTTCGTGATTCAAGTCCAGTCAGCAACATTTTTTTTCGACATAATTCAAGCTGAACATTGCATTAGGTCCTAAGTAACATTGACCGATTCTCTTCGTCGACTTTCTCTTTGTATCCCCACGACCATGTATAGACATTCCCAGGTATTTTCAGCACACAGATCGATAAAAGAAGCTTTTATCTAACATATAATACGACAAACACAACAAAAAAAAGGTTATGTGCTCAAGATATTACCGAAAGAGAAAGTCGACGAAGAGAATCGATCAATGTTACTTAGGACCTAATGCAATGTTCAGCATGATTAGTTTCTCTCACTTAAACACTCCACATCTTTCGGTCTTCAATTTTCTTGCATTGGACCGCAGCTCGGTATATCTCATCCTCCGTTCATGCGGTCTCCACTAACATTCTGCGATCATGAATCCCAAATAATTGTAAGCAAATCTTACATCCGTCGGTTGGGTGTTAGAATATTCCAAGCGTAAATTTCCAAGGGGTAATTTTGCAGGTTAATTATGGAGAAAAATTTAAACGCATTTTCGTGAAAATTATTGCGATGATTCATGAGTGAATTTTAAAATAGCCTTATCTGCATTTTTAAGTAAAGATTGAAACGTAAATTTTTCGAAACTCTTAGCTCGCCCACGTAAACTAACACCATCATAATGTTGGATATACTTTACCCTACCTGATGGTGGTGATAGATTACGTGAGCGAGCTAATAGTTTCAAAAAATTGACGTTTCGATCTTTGTTTAAAAATGAGGAAAAAAGCTAAAGGGCGAACACGAAATTATTGCGACACCGAAAATGTCAAGCCAATTTTCTTATAATGTTTAGAATCAAACCAAAATTTTAGGGTAGTTTTATACATATATTTACTTCAAAAATCAAAAGAAAAGTTAATCGATGGAGCCTTGAGTGTAAAATTGAACGCATTTTCGCTTGATGCCCTCCATCAAAGTCTTTACAGTGTCATCCGGTACCAGTTTCTCAGTTTTTTTTTTCCATTTTCTTAACATGTCCTTCTCGTCTTTGACTGTCTTCTTGCTCTTCCGAAGTTCCCGCTTCATTATTGCCCAGTACTGCTCCACCGGGCGCAGCTCCGGACAGTTTGGCGGATTCATGTCCTTTGGAACAAAATGGACAGAATTGGCCTCATACCACTCCAGAACACTTTTAGAATAGTGGCATGATGCCAAATCTGGCCAAAATAGCGGAGCTTCGTCGTGCTGCTGCAAGAACGGCAAAAGGCGCTTCTCGAGGCACTCAGATTTGTAGATCTCGCCATTTACTGTGCCCTTTGTCACGAAAGGCTCACTCCTCAGTCCGCAAGAGCAGATGGCCTGCCAAATGAGATATTTGGAGGTGAACTTCGACATTTTCTTCTTCTTAAATTTGTCGTCCACATCGAACTTGCTCTTGCCGGTGAAAAACTCCAACCCCGGAATTTGCTTAAAATCGGTTTTTATATACGTTTCGTCGTCCATCACACAGCAGCCATATTTTATCAGCATCTTCTCGAAGAGCTTCCGTGCCCGAGTTTTAGCCGTCGATTGTTGCCGCTCATCGCGGTTTGGGAAGTTCTGTACCTTGTATGTATGTAGTCCAGCTCTCTTCTTTGCATTCTGGACGTAGCTCTGCGACATGCCGATCTTTTTAGCCAAATCCCGGCTTGAGACGTTGGGATTTGCTTTAATCATCCGCTTCACCTTTCCCTCCGTCTTTTTGTTCTCCGGTCCCGGTTTTCTTCCAGCTCCTTTGCCGTGGTCCAACGTCAACCGTTCCTGGAACCGCTTCAACACTCTGGAGACGGTTGAATGGTGAATGTTCAACATTTTTCCCAACTGCCGGTGCGACAGGTCAGGAAATTCCAGGTATTGGAAAGAATTTGTTCTCTCAACTCGCGTTGGTTCACCTCCATTTTCGTTGAATCGAAAAACACGACTTCGAGTTTGACAGCATGTACACAATACACATCAATGAGAAAGTGTGAAAAATTTGGTTGATTTTTACCCAATGGTAAAAAAGTTATGCCCTGTTGAATGTGTCGCAATAATTTCGTGTTCCCCCTTTATTTGAAAATCACCCTTGAATTGTATATTAAATGTGAAGATTTTCCTGAAGGGGATTCCTAAAGTGGTATGCAGATAATTACGAAGGCTGTTTTGGTCAAAAACATCAAGGAAATCCCAGAGAGAATCATAATATTATTCGTTAATCCTGAAAACAACTCTAAAGGGATCTTCAGAGGACTCTAAGGGAATTCTTAAGAAAATTCTCTTTATATCCAATGAACAACTATCATCTAGAAATATTGAAATTATCTAGTTAATTCAGAAATTGAAAATATTTGAAGTTTCTGGACACAGATTTCGCAAAAAATTTAAAACTCTGCGACTTCGAACAATTTTTAAGATTTCATACTTACAGCAAAAGAGTTAAGATCCCGGTCTCGGAAGAAAACTCTTCAAAAGGGCAAGTCTGACTCGCACGATACGACTCGAACACCATTATAAATAGGCTTGATTGGTAAAACTACTTCACGATTTTCAAAATATTTGAGTTTTCAAAGTATCCTAGGATTTTTTTAATGAGTACAAATCAGTTTGCATACACAGGATGAGTTGCATACACAGGATGAGCAAAGTACATAAAACAGAATTCCCGATTATTTTACTATTTTTCCCGGTATATTTTGTTTCCCGGTTAATTTGCGGTTCTTTCGGTGACATCCTGAAAGAGGTTTCGTGATCACCAAAATCAACGGAATCTTTGTATGCAGTTACCACGCACCTCCTAGATGGACAATGTAGCATTTCAACCAGAGTTACAGACAGCGGTCCCTCGGACCTGACTGGAGACGATTTGACAGAAACGTTAGCGATTGCATGTAACACAACCATGCCAAGAAAACTGGAGCCAACGAACAGACGGCGCCCGGTATACTGATAGAGCGAGACACTCAGCGCCCTCCACGTTAGTTGCCAAAGGGCCAGAAGACGCATACAAAGAGTGCTGTCGCAGGCTGTGCCGTCAAGACGCAGTGATCTCGTTGTACGACACTATTTTTTTAACCACCACCTATTTGCCACAAGCGGCACTTTGATAGCGGTGCTATCGTTATATTGCCAATTGCATCTCTCGAGTCTGCTGTCGCCTCAGTGTAGAAGGTTGTGTCGCTGTTGTTTTGTTCTCGCCAGCATCGCATCTCCTTTGCTTCCCTGATCCAATATTAGGCTGGTGCATAATTTGAGTGATCCAAAATTATGTTAATAGCATATTTTTCTTTCTTGATTTTTTTTTCCTTTTTTTCGATTTACTCTTTAATAGAGTGAAATTATATCAATTTTTTTTCAGATAGTTTGCACTAACTGCTACTTATCTTATTTTTCATTATAATCAACCGTTTTCTTGACACGAGAACTCGTCTTTGGGGATAAATTCGTGATTTTTACAGGGATTGTTACTAAATTGGACGAATGTGCAACTGTTGCTATGATAACTAAAATTATCACCGATTGCCTGCGACAAGTAATTTCCCTAACACAGATTTCAAAGCTGAATTCCATCCGGTCTCACCAAACGGTGTTTATTCAATCACCGCGTGGTGAGTGGTGGTAGGTGTTCTCCAGTACGCAACGAAAGGCTGCCTGCAAGCAGCGAGCTGCAGCCCACATGAGCATTCATAGAAGGAGGAAGAAGCCACACCGCTATTGATCGGAATCAGTAGCTCTTCGTGTCAAGCGCGTCATACTAAAGAACTGAGAGAACCCCGCTCAAATTCCTATTCCTACACAAAACAAAAGCTCCTGCTGCAGTTAACAAATAAGATTTATTATATAAGACCACGTAGTCCTACGTCACCATTTCGTACAACCCCATAGGGCTGTACCTTGTAGTTTTTAAAGAAGAGTGCTAGACTGGTCATGAGTTTTTCGGGTATATCACAAAAACGGTTTAAGATCTTGAGATTTTCACCGATCCAAGCGAGCTGTGTTGCAGAACTTGATTGTCATGAAGAAAAAGGAAGAAGATTAGATCATTATTGCTTTCCATTTTTGACATAGCCTTATCTTTCGGCTCGTTGATCGCTTGTCATTTTGTCATTTGGAGATATTTTTGATTCCTTGTTTAGCACACAACAAATTCCCACTTTATTACTCTAATTTACAGGTACCTTTATAACTCCCATTTTCTTCCCACTTCCTTGTAACGCGTAACTTTTCTCAACGTACGAACAACCGAGCGTTACATTGCTCAGTCCCCGTAATACAGGAAATAGTCAGTTTCTTTTCAAACCTGCAAACGACTTAGGTTAGGTTAGGTTATCTTTATTAGCGAGACTTTCAGCCAGAGGCTGGTTCATCTCTTCATCTGCAAATGACTTATGCGCCACTCCTTACCGGAGGTCGAAAGCGGAAATTATTTCAGTGATGCCCGGTCTGAAACTCCCAAACTGCGGGTGAGTCAATCGAAACGTCATACAACCAATAATCTTATTCAAAATCAAGATAATTTAGAAACTAATCTCATATGAAAGGGGCGAGCGTAAGCTTTCGTTTGGTCGGCATTTTAGCGATACTGATTTTTGTATAATAAGGTTAGGTTTTCTTTATTAAGGAGGTTTTCAGCCTTGGGCTGGTTCGCCTCCGGGTATAATAAGGTAGACACAGTGGGGATAGCTGTACCTGCAATAAAGTGGAAGTTTGTTGTATGCTAGGTATTCGACTGTTTTCTTGACCGCGATGTTAGAACGCGTATGCCGACCCAGAGGCAGTATTGAGGGGGTTTTGCTAGTACTAGTGCTGGGTAGCGAGTAGCCACCTGTTACCGTTGAAATTGAGAAATTCTAAAATAAATGGAATGTAGAAAAGGATTCCGACAGTGTCTTTTAAATACAGTTATATTAGACCATTATTAGAACATCAAACCAAGATTACTTCTACGTAGCACACGGTGGTATGGAAGGTTTTTTTCTTTTATGTATGCACTTATCCTGTGGATTAAACCGTTCCAATTACGTTTTGAAAATAAAGTGATAATTCTTTATCTACTATTACTTCAAAATTATCGATCCAAAATAAGTGCACTACCTTAATACATCATGAGAGAATGTAAACAGAAGAAACATGTGCTCTGTGAGAGGAGCAATCGTATTTCACCCATTATGTTGTGCCAAAATTTACTCTCTTACCATTATTGAGAAGTATTACTATATAGTATTGGGAAGAACGCTGCTGCAAGAAGGTGACCTAGGACGTAAGGCGGAAAAAATTGTATTAATAAAGAAAATAATCTTTATATCTATCGACATTCATATTACTAAAGGATGTTGGATGCTGTTAGTGCAGTTGTGAAGAATCAACTGTGGATGGACAAAGTGAATGTGCCTTCTATATGGAATATTTGAGTAGTTGAAAAACATCCTTCGATTTACTGTCAGCTTTGTGGAACCATTCGATGCGCGCATGTTCTGAGAGAACGTGAGCATTAATTATTCATGATTATATGTGTTTGCTACTAGTCTTCCGCGTGTGTCTGTACTCAATCAATGTTCGGTGATAACAAATATCGTTTACCGCTCAAATTTCGGCATTCTGCACATATTCGTTTTGTGTTTGAGTATATTTACTATTTTTGTAGACTCCCGGTGACTACATCAAAAGCAGCATGAGATTGCACTTGAGATATGTTTGTTTTTCTGGTATACGTATCGACTCAAGAAAACTTTAAAAACAGGTTACTGGTCAGTGAGATTATCTAGTATTTCGTTCAGCACATGTTGATTTCGACCATATAGGTAATATGTGCAAACGATCCGTGCACGAATATTGAACGTGTTAAAATGTGGTGTATTATATGTTATCCAAAAACAATGTGGACGAAAGCGGACCGGTAGCAGCATGTTTGAAAATAGTTGAAAATGACCACAAGGTATCTTATCGACGCCGATTTGGTACGAATTAGTTTTCTTTGTGCCAGGTGAGCTTAGTCAGATAATTGAGCTATTCTACTGCCGCTGCCTGCTTGCGTGCTCATTGCGTTTGAGGTTTAAGGATATGTATTTTCTTTACGAATGTTATTAGAGGAAGTTGAATATGTTACGCGACACATCTAAATACTACAATATTTCCCTTAGTGTACTTAATTGATGCATTCAAATCTTCTTCTTCATCACATTTCAAGCTTATTGCTTATCGCATATAAGCTTATTGCGTGCTCTTAACTTAGTGTTCTAGATGCACTCCCACAGTTATTAGATGAAAGCTTTCGATGCCTGTACCATTTTTACATTAGAATAATTGTGTGGCAAGTCAAGTACAATCATACTCTATGCCCACGACAAAATAATCAAGATCTTAGTTCCGTGTACTGCTCGGTTTGCTTTATATATGTATAAACATGTGTTTATGACAATCCCTAAGATTGTGCATACGCAGATTTAGCATCACATGAGTTTAATTTTGAATACAGACTTAGCATTCCACATATAGATTTTCATAGATATCTTCACCGTCATTGCATTACCCCTAAATCTTAAAGTGATGAACTCCGGCTAACAATCACTCTAATGAAGTTTTAAAAAAATCCTAAATCTTAACCGACCTAACTACTAGATCTCAGCAAAAGTGACATTTGATTGCTGAGTCTCGGATAATGCTTAGCTGAATCTCAGCAAACATTTTTTGCCGAGATTAGCACAGCTGAGCTCGGTAGAAAAAACTAAGTATGTAGGAACTACTTATGAAAACAATAACTTCAATTGCCGATTTATTTGTTAAACATTATCCACACAAACAAACAACAACAAAGTAAGTAATCATTTTTATATTACTTCACGCGTGAAATTACCGATTTACATAGTTGGAGATGCTTAACTTAAAATATCAAACTTAAAGTGGACATTTTATACGGTAGATGAGGAGATGAAAGTATAGAGTTGGTAGTGTGGTAGTGTGAAAATTGTATATAGAAAGTAGAAAGCGAGCATAGGACCATTTTGAGAAAGGTACGAATCGGATTGATCATGCCCCTTACCAAACATCAAAGTATCTGTTGACAAACAGTTTTAAGCATACATAATGTTTGTATTAAATATTCTTGGATAATGGTAAAATCGATGTAATCGTAATGACGAATGTTTACTTAAAACCTGATTTTAACATCAGAGGCAAAAAGCCAAAACTTCAAACGTAATCGATAAATCGTATTGATGCAATTTTATCTTTATGATTAATCAATGGCTGCTTAGATTTTAAATAAAATTAAATTAGTATTTAAGTTTCTAAATGACTTACGTGGTTACAATTGCATTTTGAATGCTTGAAATTATAATAAATATATGTTTTATATAAAAAGTAGCTATCAAATGAGTTTAAACGTAGTGGCAGATGACTGGAAGATTAATTAAAAAATAATAATTTGTTTTTTTTTTGTTTTTATTTTTAGGCATAATAAAAACTTGGATTTTGGCATCTATCGAATTTGTTAATACTGTGTTAGTTATTCCATGAAAAATGAGTCTTAAAACCGACAGTAGCTTAACAAATGACGCTAACTTTAAAACAGAGTTACGAGAAAGTGATGCCAAAAAATATGATCCTATTAATGGATTCGTTAGTAGTCTCAGCGAAAGCTGTACACAACAGTTGGTGAGACCATCAGAAACCATAGAAGAAACAGACCATAATAATGAGAGTGGTGATGACGTCATAGCCAGCAAGCAAATCAAATCGGTTGTAGTAAATTTTACTTCTGGCACTATGACACAAAGCACAATACAAAATCAGTATGGCGGAAACATTTCAACTCATGTTCAAACGTGGGATGGACGAACCAGTTGTAGCAAAATTAAAATAATATTGCTACTCTTCATAATACTAACTATTGGATTAGCAGTCGGTTACTTGTTTTCTGGTCTAGTTAATTGCAAGATTGATCATTCAAACATCAAGCCAAGCACAATACACAATATTTGTTTATCTGAGGAATGCGTAAGAACAGGTATAGTACAATATCTTAGTAATAAGAAATAATAAATTTAAGTACTTTTCCAGCATCATCTCTGTTGGCCGCTATGGACCGTACGGTGGATCCATGCACCGATTTCTTCCAGTTTGCATGTGGAACTTGGAATAAAAAACACGTAATCCCGGAAGATAGAAGTTCTATAAGTACTTTCGAGGTTGGTAAAATAAATTCAGTCGATCATTGATGATGTATCGGAATAAGTGTATATTATCTAACTTAGGTTCTTGCTGATCAGCAACAAGTGATACTGAAAGGCGTCTTAGAAGAATCGATTGATATAAACGATAACCAGGCAACAATAAAAGCTAAAATGTTCTTTAAAAGCTGCATGGATCTACGTAAGTTGCAACTTTTCAAACAGCTACGCTTAGGTTAATTGCTTGTACATCGAAAACTTCGTATTAAACCTAGGAGCACGCAATAACCTTTAACTCCGACAAAGGCCAGAACTGTATTAAATTAATTCTATTAATTACAGCTTTTACTACTCTTATTACACCCTGCAGTCCGTTTATTACTTTTTAAGTCATACTTTCGTAATTATAGTACGTTAACTACATTTCCGTACCATTAATTACATTTTGAGTACTTTTAATTACATTAAGTTCGACTAAATAGTTTTCATTACATTCATTAAAATTTTGAAATCCATTAATTACATTAAGTACTTTTGCTTGCTATTTAACTCAGCCGATCCTGTGTATTGCGTGCCCCTCACACTAAACCCAAACAACCCATGTAACAATTGTGGCTTTATAAGTGTGCTATAGACCATGAGTTAGACTCGTAGAATTCTTTAAAACCTTGACAAAACGTGCAATGTTACTTGATTAATCAAGGTGCAAATCATATATGTGACATCTCAAGAAACAGTCTAAATGTCCTACGACTTTATGTGAGTTTTATTAAAGTTTAATAAGAGCAAGCCTTGTTCCATTTAGTTTTATTAAATATTCAACAAAAGCCGATTGGTTTATAGAATATTGCACACCATTTTCCAGTCTATAGCATAGCCTTATTATTATACAAGCTATTTGCTCTAAACTAATGTTTTATTATTATTGTATCACCTTTTGTGCGGCTTACGGCTTTGATAAAACCATTATAAAACAAGCAATATTTTCTTAATGTGGTTTTTGTAGTGAGCATGATAAACCTTCATAATCTCCAGTCAATTTATCTTAAAACTACAACGTTTGAATTAAAGCAGTATCATTTTTTTTATAATAGTTACTTTAACGCACTTGTGTCATTCGTGACTCGTCCGGGGTGAGATTTAAATTCGTGACTTTGGCGTGAGAGGTACGGATGGCAGCTTTCTATAGTATGGGCCTCCTGGATGCAATGCAGTTTTATTATGGTTGGCGGGAAGCACTGACAATACAACTACATAGTTTTAAATCATGTTCATTATGTTTTCCATGCAGACAGCGATAAAGTTATTTTAAAACTTTAAATGTTAAAACTTAAAATGTTAAAACTTAAAATGTTAAAACTTAAAATGTCAAAACTTAAAATGTTAAAACTTAAAATATTAAAACTTAAAATGTTAAAACATAAAATGTTATACTTAAAATTTTAATTGGTATTATTGTAAACATTGAATCAAAATTGCTCGTTCAGCTGTATCAAAATTGCCCGTACAACCATTTGGTCATTTTTTTTTGAACGCTGTAGATAGATAGATTTCTAAAACCTGGACTGCTGGTGAATCACACATTTATTGATTAATCTGTATAGTTTTTATCTGGATCAGCTAAGTCGGTATAAAGTTGGATTTGTTTTTGTAAAATGCGCGTTTTGTGGTTTCTTAAAGGCACTATACTAAAATTGCTTAAATTTCCTATGAACTGAGTCGAACAATTCTTGAATATTTGATCAACAAAAAGCGAAAATTTTAGAAATTTATCTGTCTTAAGTCTTCCCATACAGCATTTCTCGGTTCTATAACATAAAATAGTACAATGTAATATAATATACCATAATATAATATAATGAGACGTACTAAAACATATACAGTGACAGCATCTAATTCAGTCCTATGCTCCTGCTTCGGATCGATCCTAGAGCTCGGGATTGCAGTAACTTCAAATTATTCAACGCTAAAGAGGTTAGGCAATTCATGCAGTCTTATTTGAGTAGAAAATTCAGATACAAATAGCATCAAGTCCGATTTATAGCAAACGGTGTAAAATAGAAAGATGGCGCAAATTTACATCCCGCTATACTATTAATATAAAAAAAGCTTTACCATGAAATTTCAATGAGATAGGGTAAAACTGGTACCGTAAAACGGGGTATCTTTGATAATGCGGGTAACTTTGATAGTATAATATAAAGATTAAATTTACTCGCTGCGCTTTTTCTAAATTAGAAATATTGGTTCCATATTGTAGCTTAGGGTATTTCCGTTGATATCGTATATAGTTTTTATATAGTATGTGTTACATATTTTACAAACATATTTAAAAACCATTTTCGTATTTTTCGCCTGTTTTAAAAAGCAAACCATCATTTATGAAATCTTTTTCCGATATAGCCAAATATTACAAATTCAATGTTGTATTTTTATTGCCTATGCTGTTTTCTGATTATATACTCATTCAAAGTTTTATATTTAAAGAACTGAAAAGTTTGAGTTTCACGATTTTTTTTTTCTATCGAGCATTATCAAAGTAACCCCAAATCAAAATACTGATGTTCGGTCACACAACTTAAAAATAGTGGAAATGCTTTAATTTCCGTTAACAAATAACTAACAAATTAACTCCTGGATCCTCAGAACTTGTTTTAAAAACTTAAAATTTAAAAAATATTTAGAATATACTTTAAAAAATTATCAATGTGACCCCGTTTTACGGTACACATTTTTTTCTCTCTTTATTAACAAGCCTTCAGCCATCGGCTGGTTCGCCTCTGGTACACATGAGATTGTGTCATAACTGATACACTAGGGTGCTTCATTAAAAAAAGAAAGTTAGATTACTTATAGGCCATGCATAACCCCAAAATATGATTCTGTGCAAAAAAAATGGTAAAGATTATTGAAGGTTTAGAGGACACGCAAATAGTTTGAAATGTGTATGGGAATAATTCAACGCTTCAACTTTGTTTTTAGTTGTCCCCATGCTGTAAAAAACTAGAATGTGGTTGTTATGACAATGACCAACAAATCTATTGTTGTTACGGTTAGTCCGATAGAAATTCAAGAAAGATAAAAATGTGAAAGCTGGCCAAATAGGGTAAACTGATAGTTCAATATGTGCCAGACAACAACAACAACAACAACAACAGGCTTGTTAATCAACCACATAATATATTTTTTCAGCGTTTGCCAGATCCAAAATTAGAGGAATGTAAGTGTAATTCAATAATTTCTCATAGGAATATATCAAAATCTTCATGTAAACTTCAAGCCTTTCGCGCAACCTCTAAAGCTTCATCAATCTTCATCATTATTTACACTAATTTTTTACTCATATTTTGGAGTTATGAATCAAACTGGACGGTAACCTATAAGAAATGTTAAACATTTTTCAAAATGATGCACCCTTTTTGTACACATGCTGGAACAAACTGGAACACATATCCTAAATATTTTTGAATAGTTAAACGGATATACCTTTAGCTTTTTAAAATCGACTGCATTATTTCTAATATTATTTTATTTTTAGAGCAAATTCGGAAAATAGGAATAAAACCGCTGCGACAAGTACTTAAACTCCTGGGAGGATGGCCGGTAATCGAACCAAAATGGACACCCCCGAACACTAGTATTGAACAACTTATAGGAACTCTAAGAGGAGTATACAGTGAACCTGTTTTAGTTGAGCTTTATGTCGGCGCTGACGATAAGAACTCTTCTAGAAATATTCTACAAGTTAGTACATATGTATTGTCATTAAAAAAATCTGAAGAATCCTTTTTTATCTACAAATGTTGATGAACTGTATATAATATATTTTACATCGCACATTTGTAAATTTTCAACAACTAGGTACATCAATAATAAGCCAGTGCATATAAGTATAATAAATATGTGTTTAAATTGCAATATCGTATATAATATTGCTTTAAACAAATTTGTTAAATTCAGTGGGATTACTAGTTTTTAATTATTAAAAATATAAAATATTAAATAAATTAAATCTCCTTAATATTCTTATTGTTAAGGTCGGCTTACTTGATGCTTATAGTAAACCTGGAAATACCATAATAGATATTCATAATACATGCACTACATACATATATAAATACATGTATGCACTGACTTCACACTTCAAGGACATGCTGGGCAGAGTCCTAAAATTGTCATCATAATAGCAGGTTTGCGTTATCACTTCGAATTTACCCGAGCACAAATCACGGAAACCACTGCCACTTTGTGTATTAAATTGTTAACCCATGTTTGCTGCACTCCAGCAATGCGCCAAACATGGGCACGCCGTGTCCGAAATGGCGAATTAATCAACATTCGTGTACCTCGGGTTTTCTTCACCATAAGTTAGTTCGGGTGCTTTCTGTGGTATATAGAGTGGAATATTAATATTCCACTCTTTATACCCATTCTCAAACCGGTTAGTTTTAACACATTCTGTAGGAGAAAATTTTCGATGAATTATTACATAGGAAGGTTTTGGCTCTTCAGAGCCGTTCACTAATACAGTGCTTGACAGGAAAATTATGCCACTGTGTGTGTGTGTGTGTGTGTACAATCTAACCCCCACTGTCCGGCAGTGTTATTATGGAAGAAAACTGCTTTTTATTACCCTTAAATTAAAGCAGGTTAAGTCCGGGAGTTAGAAGGTGTTAGCTCTATCTCAAATCAATACATCCGGGAGTACATTCACGATGCTTATTTTTGTCTCGCATGCCCGTCGTCGTCGAACGGCAAAAAAAGGGAACTTGGTGAGCAATTTTGTGATTTTTCACTGACAGGAAAATTATGCCACTGTGTCATTAAAAACATTGTATCTCTGTTATGAAAAAAAGACTTATGAAAAAAGCAAAACGTCGTCGTTCCCCAGAATTACACTGTATTTTAATACAACATACTATCGAATGTGTAATATTGGATGACCCTCACTGAAAAGTTGTTTGTCTGTATAATGTTGATATACCTACTTTTACAAAAGTTGCACATAAATTGTCAAAACACTGATACATCTACTGGTACTGAGCATCAAAGCAGCAGCCACATATGATGAGTGGGAAAATCAAAGTTAAATGATCATCCTCGAATTAGATAATATACGGGGGGTTGATATCCTACAATTGTCGTGACCGAGGTTTTCAGCCTCGGCCATGGCTACACGAATTAAAAAACGCTCCTACGGCTGCGGCTGCTATTGTTGCTGCTGTTCCTTCTGCACGTCTGTCTCCTTTAAAATTCGTTACAAGAATGCCGTCAACGAGCTACTACTGCTAAAATTATGTTTATTTCGGTTTGTTGATGATTGTATATTGATTTAACAGTTTAATTGATTAGCCTACTTTCCTCTTCATCTTTGTTTCATTGGATATTCTAATTTAATATTTTAGTTTTTCAACTAGCCTACAGAATACCCCTTGTGGGGTGTGTTATGTTTGAATTGAAAAAGTGATAACCTACCTAACTACGAGTATAACTTAACCTAACGTGCTAGATCACGTATGATCTGATGAGTTGATCTCAGACTGGTGTCTCTGAGCCTTTCCAAGATAGAACTCTCCGTTCTTATAATGTCTGAATTCCAGCCAGGAGGTGGATCTCAGAATTTCTAGTTCGCGGGGGACTGTTTACGATCACCCTAAGGATCTTGTTCTGGATCCTTTGGAGTTTGAGGTGATGGCATTTGGCGCAACTCTCGCTTACGGGAAGGACGATTTGTTTGTAGACCACAAACTTATTTTACAGGGACAGGGCAGACCTCCTGTTGATGAGTGGATATTACAATGATCTTTTCAAGATGTTACACTTGGGTTTCTTTTTTTTTCTTTGGTTTGTTTTCCGTCGATCTTGTTTTCCGTGCTGAGCACCAATGCTACCGACGCCAGGGAGGCAGCTGTCACACATGTATCCTACCTATCGACCCATCAACTCATGAACCGGGGACCAACGACTTCACTTCCCTTCCGAAGGAAGGCGTGATCAGAGATGTTATGCCTCCAGGAGAGGTAATCACTACGCCACCGGCGCCGCTACACTCTTGGTTTTCGTTTTGTCAACGTGCTCCCAGAAAATCTAAGAGGAAGATACAATTGGCTTCTTCCTCTTTTATCTCTATCTCTATCTCTATCTATATCTATATCTGTCTCTATCTTATGCACTCGACGCAATCACGAGCTGGTTCGCGTTTGACAGAAAAGTGGTTCGTTTTCGCCACCGTATTGTCTCCTCTTAACTTAGCTAAAAATTAACTTGCTGTCTATAGTGTTAACCCGAGGTAGACTACCTCTTTCGACTAGAGAGGGTCTAGTATAAGAGGTGAGTTGATTCAAAACAAGCTGCCTTGGCAACCTATCAAGGGCGTAGTAAGTTTTTGAGCTAGGGAGGGGTGAAAAAAAAAATACTATGGAAAATTTGGCCGAATGTCATTTTACCGAACGCCATTTCACCGAAAGCCTTTGTGTTGCTGAGTTTAATGGGGGGGGGGGCAGTTGGGTATGACTTTAGCTGACTTCCAACACGAAGGATAGTAGCCAAGTCGGGGGTACAAATTAAAAATCAGTGCCAGATTTTAGAATTTGGAACTCAAGTGTTTGATTTCCAGATTCAGGATGTTGTGAGGGCTGACGATGTTTTGTCCGAGATTATGGGAGCTGACGAAGTATTGACCTATCGCGGCAGCCTTCTCTTCTGGAGTTATCAGATGAACCACCACACAGAGGAGTATTTGGACAAGAAAGCTGGCTAAAATGGTAAAACTCAAAAAGCTGCCTAGCACATAATTTTGCACGCCACTGTGTTACTCTCCAGTTCACTATGTGGCAGCCATTTTATGTTTCTTTCCTTTTTTATCCCGTTGTCGGCTGTCGAAGATCTGCTGTTAGCTGCATGTCGAAATTTTGTTTGAAAATAAGGAAAGTTCTCTCAAAAAAATTTCGAATTTTAAGCTAAGAATCAACCTGAATTAAAATGGATTTTCAAGATAAAGGTATGAAGATTATTTTGAACTCAAGAAGCAATGAATTTCAAAGCGCAGTCATTATCATCAAAGCACAGGTAGAATCAAGTCACGATTTTTGCTTATGTTTGAAAGGTATTTTTGTTAATGTAACGGGCATTTTCAGGCAGAATGTTTGATACTGCAGGATAGATTAGGGTTCCAAGAAAATGTTGCGAATTTTTCCGAATGTACGAAAAGAGAGTTGCCGGTAGTTTCAAGCGAAACCCTAACCTCTCTCTCCGAGATGCCGCAAATAAGCTGGGTGTATCGTCTACAACCGTGCATCGAGCCAAAAAACGAGCCGGACTATCGACTTACAAGAAGGTAGTGACTCCAAATCGCGATGATAAACAAAATACGACGGCCAAAGCGCGATCCCGGAGGCTGTACACGACGATGCTGACGATGTTTGACTGCGTGGTAATGGACGACGAAACCTACGTCAAAGCCGACTACAAGCAGCTTCCGGGACAGGAGTTTTATACGGCAAAAGGAAGGGGAAAGGTAGCAGATGTTTTCAAGCACATGAAACTGTCAAAGTTCGCAAAGAAATATCTGGTTTGGCAAGCCATCTGTACCTGTGGCTTGAAAAGCAGCATTTTCATAGCTTCCGGGACTGTCAACCAAGAAATTTACGTGAAAGAGTGTTTGAATAAACGTCTGCTGCCTTTCCTGAAGAAACACGGTTGTTCCGTACTGTTTTGGCCGGATTTGGCATCTTGCCATTACGGTAAAAAGGCCATGGAGTGGTACGCCGCCAACAACGTGCAGGTGGTTCCCAAGGACAAGAACCCTCCCAACACGCCAGAGCTCCGCCCAATTGAGAAATACTGGGCTATTGTCAAGCGGAACCTAAAGAAGACCAAAAAAAAACTGCTAAGGGCGAGCAGCAGTTCAAGGCAAACTGGCTTTCTGCGGCGAAGAAGGTGGACAAGGTGGCTGTACAAAATCTGATGGCAGGGGTCAAGCGTAAGGCCCGGCAATTCGGATTTGGAAAAGCGGAAGCCTAACTGAATATTTTTCCTGAATTTTATACTAATTGAACTTGAAAAAGAAATTTAATTTGATTTTTTAAATAAACGATTTCACCGATTTACACGCGTTTTCCCTTGACCAAATTTTGACCGTATCACCCTTTATTAAATAAATTTAAGGAGCGGTACAGAGTGTCGGTGAAAGAAATTAAATGCTAAATTGGGGCTTCGTTTCAACTCGAAAATCGACGTTACTTTCATTGAAAGGGATGAGCAAAGCAACGACGATAAAATCCACAGTCAGCCTTTCGTTCTTAGCGTGTTTCATTTTCATATTTGTTTCGTACTGATAGTCTAGCTAGGCATTACAGAAATGATGCATTGAATACGTTGTATGAAAGAAACAAAACTCGAGTTCATTTTATAGCTTCGAACATGTAGAGCCCTGAATGTGGGTTCAAGACCCAGTGGATACCGGATTTTTTTTCACATAATGTTTTTAAGTCATGCTTCCATATCGTCGCTCATCATGGTATCCTCTCCCAAAACCTTTAACCTCTAGAGTTTACTAGAGTTGGTTCACAAAATTGTTATATTTGAATCACTGAAAGTTTATAAAAAATACTGTTATTTCAGCTTTTCTAATTTATCTCTTTCAATCGAAACAATTGAATGTTTTTGTCATTCAGACTTTTACGTTCGTCGAATCTAATCATAAAGCAAAAATTGAAAAAATTCAAACGTTTTGAAAAAGTATCTTATACTAAATAAACGAAACATTGGCTAATTTTCGGTGCATTTAAAGAAATAATTGAGTGAATTAATAATCATCAAATTTTGAGATTATGTATACTAATGTGCAGGATGTACATGGTATTTTTTGGTGTAAATATATTGGCTTCCCGAACAGAAACAGCTAATTCAATGAAATTGTAATCATCCAAATTTCAGAAGTATGCCGTTAAAATTGTGTGAAATTTTATAGGACTATGGAACACTAGTTTGCCCAAAAGCCATGAAAAGTTTATTGAAACTGATTGGTATTATGTAAAATTATGATAAAATTAAATAATTCAAATTTCTCCCGATAGAAAAAAAACTCGACGTACTTGAAAGTTGATTATTCGCCCACATTCATCAGGATTGATTAATCCGTCACATCGGACACGGCGTGATGGGTTAGCATTTTTGTTGCAATTTGTTTTGTAGAATCTGAATTTTTGCGAATGAGAATGCGAAGTGATAATAGCGAACATGGAGTGTTACTACACGGGGGTTGAATCTGACTCATATTTGATATCCGTTCACTCAAATTCGCAAAAACGTAGGTCACTCATAGACTGAGAAAAATTTCACTCGATTTTCCAGGAAAAACTTTTCGGGTGCGAGGAAAATTGAGAGAGGTTTCGCTAAGTCTATTAGTATACTCCTAGACTGAGTAAAATTATCGACGATTTTCCTCATATTCGAGCAGATTTTTGAGGAAAAGCGAGGAAAAATTTAATCAGTCTATGAGTGACCTACGTTGCGATTTTAAGTTAAAAACCACTCAATTTAGAGTCGATCTGTGTAGCGGCCGTGTAGCGAAACGCTAAGAACATTCATAAGCAATACATATTGTTTAATGTAAATTATGGACTGTCCATAAACTACGTAGACAGTTGTAGAAAATGCATACACCCCTCCCTTACCCTTCATAGATACTAATTCATAATTATGTTTTAGAAATTTAATTGAACAGTCGACATTCGCTTTGGCAAAGTGTCTACGTGGCTCATGGACGGCTCCTTATGAAGATTGAAATCTTACTTCTCAAATATATTCCTTCTAGATTGACCAACTTGTATTGGCACTTCCATCACGAGATTATTATTTGAAACAGAGTAGTGAGGGAGATCTTAAGGCTTATCATCACTATATGACTCAAATAGCAATTCTTCTCGGTGGCGACCCTGCGATTGCGTCTAGGGAACTAATGGAGGTGATAAATTTTGAAGTCCGTCTAGCTAATGCTTCGCTTCCAGAAGCCGATAGACATGATACCAGCGCAATTTACACTAAAATTACATTGCAACAACTACAGCATCAAGTTCCACAAATAAATTGGAAAGCATATTTACAAGTTTGTTTCAGTAATGTTACTTTTCAACTATTGTGACTAATACTTAACTTTTATTTCAGACCACACTGGGTAGCGTAAAGCTTGAGGATAATGAGGCTATTGTTAGCTACGCAATGCCATATTTGATAGAAATGGGTCGTATTTTAAATGTGACGGATAAACGAATTATTCACAATTATGCCATTTGGCGATTCGTTATGTCCATCATGACGCATATGATTGATGATTATCAAAAAGAGAGAGTTGAATTTAGAAAAATTTTACTGGGCATTCAATCCGAACGTCACAGGTGGTCTCAATGCGTTGAGTGGACAAACAAAAAACTTGGCATGGCCGTCGGTGCTTTATTTATACGTGATAACTTCAATCAGGAAAGTAAAGAAACTGCCTTGGAGATGATACATACCATAAGAGAGGCTTTTAATGAACTTCTAGCGGATATTCATTGGATGGATGATGAAACAAGAGCTGTGGCCAAGGAGAAAGCAGATGCCATGAATGAACGAATTGGCTATCCTGAAATATTGACGAATCCTGAAGAATTGGAGAAGGAGTACATAAAAGCAAGTGATGTCAATAATCATAATCTAAAACATTTATCTATGAATTCATCCTACGTTAAGGACTTTTTTTACATGTTTTTTTTACGGTTTTTAATGCAGTTTATTTATAAATAATTCCTCCAATGATTCAATGATCTAATTCCAATTACTTTATCCGTTTGGGGCCACAGGTAATCAAATAACATAATTATTAAAAAAAAAACATTTTTGGTACAAATTCAATGTTGTATCAGAGAAAAGTCGGTTAACGAAATGCAAACAAATGGATACTAAAGTTTGCATTTTCTATCATAATGAAAAGCAATTTTGATTTCAACTGTCGCGACAGAAATCTGATATCATATTGTGCTTTCATTATGCAGAAATGAAAGCCACTTAACTTCAAGTTCTGCTGTTAACGTCTTACACGTTATTATCAATTCGTTTTGTTTAACAAATTTTAGGTCATTCGTGACTTGTCCGGGTGAGATTTGAACTCAAGTCTTTCAGCGTGAGAAGCATGGATGCTAACAATTTAAAACCAGACCCGTATTCAGTTAAATATTATTAATACAAAATCAGTAATCTAATTAATTTCACTGAAAGCAGGATCAGTTTTCCGTTTGATTCAACAATGATAAATTTTGCTCAAATTTTTGCTGTGTTAACCATTAAGTCAACCAAAATGAGATCAACTGGAGCATTCAAAATAAGTTGCATCATAACAGCAAATTTTAATTTCAATTTGATCTCCAGCTTTGCTGCTCTAGCGTGGGTCCCCTTGGACCACGGGGAAGTTCTCGGCCGTTTCCCACTCCTGCTGCCACTTGGCCATCAATTCCATTCTCACCATTTTCCGTACTTCTTTGGTTTATCTCCGCTTATAGCACTCGCTATCCTCCGGCATGGTGATACTGATAGGGATCATTCCAGCGACAACACATACTGCTTGCGGCGAGATGGTTCTGTACGCGCTCACGACTCACATGGCCATGAGCCTGAACGTACTGTTCAGCTTCACTTGATTCCGCTTAATATCCAGCGCTGCAACCTAGGCTGGACCGATGTACCTCAGTATCGACGAGGATACACTAGCCAAAAAACGCCTCTTGCTACTGCTTGGCCAAGAGTTGGTCGGCATGAATCTAGCTAGATAGATATTTTAGATGGCTTTCGCCGCCTTATCGTCGTGGATGTTGAACTTTAGCCGGTCATCGATCATCACTCCCAGATATTTAATCACGCTTCGAAGCTATGGCGTGCTCCCCGATGGTGATTTCTGCTCGCTGCACCGCTTTGCAGTTACTGACCAATAGCACTTCCGTTTTGTGATAGGCTATCTGCAGCTTCTCTCCTTGCATCAAGTTTCCAACACTTCTACCTCTTGCAGCATCTCGCCTACTAACTTTAAGACGACGTCCTCCACAAGCCAACAATTTCGGCTCCTTTGGGCAGCTTGAGCGTCAGTACGGCATTGTATTGTAGTCGCATTTCAGAGCGTTGGACCAAGGATGGAACCTTGTAGATCCCTGCTCTATGTCCATCTCGTAGAGCAAAATCCGGTTCTGGAAATAACAGAATAGCACAGCTAGTCAGGGCCCTCATTCTATGTAACGCTTCGTCAAGGTTCTCCCGGGAAAGTGACCAGTATCTGATTTGGACCAAAACCTATAATGCGATGCTTCAAATCACATGAGAATTCAAAACCTAGCTCAATGGTAGTTATACCACCACTTGAAACTCAGGACCACATTGGTTACATCTGGACATAATCCAGGTACCTCCAGCTCGACCCCCAGGGAAGTAGTCACTTTTTGACACGGACAAACCCATCATACGACATCTCAATGAGACCTCAAAACCAAATTCAATGTTAGACATTTCGGGTACCCAGGACCATTTAGATCACATCCGGATACGTTCCAAATACCCCCGGGGGAAGTAGCCAGTTTCTGACTTGAATATGTGAACTCAAAACCAAGTTCAATGTTAGTCATATCGAGTTCATAGGGCCACATTGGCCAGATCCAGCCATGTTCTGGGTTCCTTCGAGATAGTAACCAGTTTCTGGCTAGGACCAAAACCCATCATGCTACATATCAAATTGCATCAGAATTCAAAAACAAGATAAATTATAGCTAGCTCCAGACTTGGAAAAAAAAACTCATTATGTGACACATCAAAATACATAATTAGATCCTGATCGAAATAGGACATATCGACTGTCCCAGACTATACATTGGTCAGACTCGAATCCATCCCCGAGGGAGTGGCAAGTTTCCAACTAGATTCAACACATAAGTTTACATGATAGCTATAAAACCAGGTCATTGCTGTTCACATTTAAAATTCAGTGTTAAGTGGTTGAAGGGTCAGAACTCATTCATGTGGATGAATTCAGGGTTTTTGAGTAATGTTTTCATTCTGATTTTAGCATGCTTAAATTATGTATGAAACCAAACATTTAAAATTATTTTAATGTGCGCTAGTGTATTATTATTTTAAGTATTCAAATGTTATATTCCTATTTACCTGTTGTATATCCTAAAATTTATGTTTGAATAGTTTCGAGTTTGTGGAAAGTGTCAATTCACTGACATAACTGGAAGCAAATGTAAATCTAAATATCCTCGTTTAAATTATTTTTCATTGTCTTAATGATTAAAATAGAAAACACTAATCTGATTTTTATTTACAGCTGACTATATCAAAGGATAACTTTATAAACAACATTTTGAACATACTTAAATGGGATGCCGAGCGCAACTTGCAACTGCTTAGAAAACCAGTTGACAAGGATAAATGGGCGACGGAGCCGGCAGTTGTCAACGCTTTCTACAATCCGAATAAAAACGACATCGGTAAAAACGGTCGAAATTATTACATTACGCAAAATAATCATTGATACTTTGTAGTGTTCCCTGCTGGAATACTTCAGCCATTGTTTTACAGTCAACATTTTCCAAAATCGTTGAATTATGGCGGAATCGGAGTAGTAATAGGTCATGAAATTACACATGGTTTTGATGACAAGGGACGTCAATTTGACAGAGATGGTAATATGATGCAGTGGTGGAATAATGCAACCATCAAAGCTTTTCGTGAGAGAGCACAATGCATAATTGACCAATATTCACGGTATAAAATAAACGAAGTAAATCTTTACATGAATGGTAGAATGACACAGGGTGAGAACATTGCTGATAATGGAGGACTTAAACAATCATTTAGGGTGAGTATGTGGCGTATAAGGTGATCCAAGAGACGTTTTTCAGTGGAACAGACAGCTAGAAACATATGAGACCTGTTTTTTTCACTTCATGAGAGTCACAATCAGCGATTTTTCACACACTCACTCACTCACTCACTCACTCAGCGATCAGCAAATCGCTGATTGTGACTCATAGAAAGCAAAATTTACAGGTTTTATGTTTCAAACGCATACTCTGTAACCTCTTCTTGTAAGTTACAAGTAAAACATGTCATCATACTATCTTTTGGTTTTATTATTCCAAAAAACATTATTTTAGCTGAAATGAGTATTTGCAACCTTGCCATTATGTATGAAAAGTTTTGCTATAGAGATTGCTGACGTTTATCGTACGCACACTACGTCACGTGCATGTACGTATACCCAAAATGTTTACATCGGGAAAAAAAAACTTCATAGCGGAAAATTTTCCTGATGAAAACAAATCACTGACACAATCACACTTTAGCAATCTCTATAAGGAATGCTCTTCCATCTAGCATCTGGTGGAACTGCTCAATTTTCCATCTCGGAGGTGCGTAGCAACTACATTCATAGATTCCATTGATTTTGGCGATCACGAAACATTCTTATGAGCCCGCCACCACTTGTTGATTTGGATACCTGCTGATGACTTGTATGGCCGCCATTCCTGCTCTATCCGCCACCCAGTTACCATTATCTAGAGCCTAGAGGTACTTGATATGGCTCTGCAATGATAGCAACGTCGCACTTTGTTTCCGTTGTCGACTACCACAAAAGTTGCTGTTGCTGTGTTGCAATGATTGAGATTTATTTGGGTTACCTCCATTATTGCTGGCCCACCATCGCCTTCTTGAACTCTGGGCACCTGAAACTTCCCATCACATGGCCGTTTCCGTCCTCCTTTTTGCAGAGCATGCACCTCGGCTGCTTTGTACAGTCTTTTACAACGTGCCCCTTCTCCGCATTTCCTGCACAGATCAGACCTTTGCCTGGTGACAGTCTTCCTCAACCGAATTGCCAGGTTGCATTACACCTTCAGCGTACTTTTCAACTCGTCTTCTTTTATGATCTCGTTAAGATCCCTGCACTCGACCACTGACTCCTGGGATAAGGTTCTTACGTTCGCCGTCACACCAAGAGATTTTTCGACGAGCTCCTTAAAAGCTGCGCCCTTAACCGTATGATCCCTTTTCAGCTTAAATAGCATCTCACCTTTCTGAGTTCACCTGGTTTTCACCACGTTCTCGCCTAGTTTTTTTTTTCTTGGGTCATTCGTGACTTGTCCGGGGTGAGATTTGAACTCGTGACTTTGGCGTGAGAGGTATGGATGTTAACCACTACGCCGGGGTCGCCCCCATTCTCGCCTAAGTTGTTTCAACTCCGGATCCTCTCTCACTTTCCGGAGGAGTGCTGCGTAGGACGTTTTGTCCTTCACCTCAAAAACCAGAGCGTCATCCTTGGTTCTCTCTCTACGAGGCCTAGGCTTCTCCTTGTTCTTCCTGTATTCATTCTTCTTCTCTACCTTCTTCCTCGCTTCCTCTTCCTTCTTGCTAACTTCATTTTCCTTCTGTTTTTTCTTCCTCTCCTTCTGGTTCTCGACTTTACGCCACCCACCATTTTCTCCCATCTTCATGATGCCTTCCTCGTCCTTGCGTTTTTTGGGCTCCTTCTTATCTCCTGGCGTGTCCCTATCTCTCTTTTCAGGACGTGGATTTGTGGGTCCCTTAGGCGTCTCATGTACTTCAGCCAGTCTTATGCTCTCCTTGGCCTCCAGGAGACCCTTTTTGGCATTTTCGGCTCTTTTTCTCCACTCTTGGAATTCCCGATCTGCCACTGTTATGCCGGATTTGATTCCTGTCACAAGTTGCTTGATCTCCTTTATTCTTTACGAACACATAGAGTTCATCGATCTTCCTCCTGAAGCTGCAGTTCTTGAGATTTGCTATTGCTGGATATCGGTGTGAATACGCTTAACCCAACGCCTGGCTGCTCTCCTTGGGACTTACTGCTGCTGCTGGAACTCGCAGTGGCCTCCAGGTTCAACACTGATGATCTCTGCAATATCCCGCTCCTTGCGAACATGTTCGCTCCTCCGTTTTCATTTTCTGGCGTCTTGCCGTCGTCCTTCATATGTTTTTGGGTTTTCTCATTTTCTTCTTTTGGTTTTTTTCTTCGTGTTTCTCCATTCTGTTGGGTCCTCCCTCCGGGCCGCTATCTCCACTCTTTGTATGTAGTCGCCTATCGTGCTCCCATGGTTATCTATGCAGGCAGGGAAGCCATGCTAGGGTTGACACGGTCCTTCATGGGGCCGTGTTCAGAGCAAGATCGGCGTAAGTCAGGAATGTTACATCTAAGCCTACTACTCACCAACCACCAATTGGTGACGAGTTTTGAACGTATCCGGAGGCCTGTCAAGGTTTTACCGGACAGGGGCAGCCGCACTATTAGCACCGACAAACCGACATGAATGACAATAGCCAGGGCTGGTAAATTTCATTTTCAATGAAAGATCTCACGCGATATTTACAGAGATACTTCTGTCACTATCCTCGGATGAGAAAACGATGATAAAGATTTTCTTCAAAATCTCATAGAATTTTTCGTCATGACAAAATGTGACAGTGTTGTAATCATCGTAATTACTAGCTCATTTATTGCTTTTACTGCGGTTACTTGTACCGAGAAAGTCGTAATAATATATTGACTCTACTGATTACATACGGTTACTTGCTTGAATCCTGATGAATGTGGGCGTCTTAGTGGAATACCTGTATAATGAGAGAGAGAAGGATTAGTATTTTCCATTTAATTCCACTACTTTATTTGCTTTCTTGTACTAATACTCGACTATTAGTACAAGACACTGAAGAAGTCTGCACATTGTAGACGAAATACGCGTATCTGTCAAGGATAAGCAAATAAAGTAGTGGAATTAAATGGAACATACTAATCCTTCTCTCTCTTATTATACTTGCTTGAATTAATCTAAATCAGTTAGATGTAGCTAAATGTAGATGTAAAAACCGCAATAGAATTATTCTCATGAGTGCTTGATCATTGGAAAATGACAAGAAAACTAATGATAGGTAGTTTCGTCTCGTGATAGTGAGAGGACCTGTTTTCTCATTCTCACATGACGGCCGTGATATTTACCAGCTCTGACCATAGCAAAAACATGCGAACATGTTCGCTCCTCCGTTTTCATTTTCTGGCGTCTTGCCGTCGTCCTTCATATGTTTTTGGGTTTTCTCATTTTCTTCTTTTGGTTTTTTTCTTCGTGTTTCTCCATTCTGTTGGGTCCTCCCTCCGGGCCGCTATCTCCACTCTTTGTATGTAGTCGCCTATCGTGCTCCCATGGTTATCTATGCACGCAGGGAAGCCATGCTAGGGTTGACACGGTCCTTCATGGGGCCGTGTTCAGAGCAAGATCGGCGTAAGTCAGGAATGTTACATCTAAGCCTACTACTCACCAACCACCAATTGGTGACGAGTTTTGAACGTATCCGGAGGCCTGTCAAGGTTTTACCGGACAGGGGCAGCCGCACTATTAGCACCGACAAACCGACATGAATGACAATAGCCAGGGCTGGTAAATTTCATTTTCAATGAAAGATCTCACGCGATATTTACAGAGATACTTCTGTCACTATCCTCGGATGAGAAAACGATGATAAAGATTTTCTTCAAAATCTCATAGAATTTTTCGTCATGACAAAATGTGACAGTGTTGTAATCATCGTAATTACTAGCTCATTTATTGCTTTTACTGCGGTTACTTGTACCGAGAAAGTCGTAATAATATATTGACTCTACTGATTACATACGGTTACTTGCTTGAATCCTGATGAATGTGGGCGTCTTAGTGGAATACCTGTATAATGAGAGAGAGAAGGATTAGTATTTTCCATTTAATTCCACTACTTTATTTGCTTTCTTGTACTAATACTCGACTATTAGTACAAGACACTGAAGAAGTCTGCACATTGTAGACGAAATACGCGTATCTGTCAAGGATAAGCAAATAAAGTAGTGGAATTAAATGGAACATACTAATCCTTCTCTCTCTTATTATACTTGCTTGAATTAATCTAAATCAGTTAGATGTAGCTAAATGTAGATGTAAAAACCGCAATAGAATTATTCTCATGAGTGCTTGATCATTGGAAAATGACAAGAAAACTAATGATAGGTAGTTTCGTCTCGTGATAGTGAGAGGACCTGTTTTCTCATTCTCACATGATGGCCGTGATATTTACCAGCTCTGACCATAGCAAAAACAATAAAATTTCTGACCAAAGCACACTACTGACATCTGGCTCCGTGTTCTGCGGGAAATATTTAGCTAAGCCATGAATCCGCATGCAACAGTTATTAATTGGTTCGAGTCTGATATATTCTGGACAAGTTAGTTTTATCTACATCAATAGATCCTATGGTTTTGACCGTTCGGATAACTGCGCATTTAAATCGGTCGTTTAAGATTTTCGGGCATAAGTCAGAATTAAGTGTCATGTCGGTTTGTCGGTGCTATTAGCCCACTCGTCATTTCAAGAAGGTGACACCCTTCTTTACTCAGGGAGCAGAATAGCACGACTGTCAGCCCTGTAGCGTGGTATCCAATCCATTGAGCCGTGTCGTGTTCATAGTTCCATGCCATGTCCAGTATGCCGTAATTAGGATTTTACTGGCGTCGATCCTAATGTTCCGGTTGACACTCCTGCGGGTTGACGAAGCATTTCCTCTATCGCCGTGCTATGGTTACCACGCCAGAGTTCGCGTCGCACCCTCTCACTTTGCTATTGTTGGAAGGACAACATTGCCCAGGCTACACCACGGGGAGGTGTGAGGTAGGAACTTGTGAGGACCAGAGCTAGGTTGTCAACTCACCATTTGTAGCCCTGATATCACCCCTCATGAAACATAGTTTGTGTGTGTATGTGTGTGTGACTCACACTGTGGATTCCTTCTAACCCCCACTGGCCGGCAGTGCTATTATCGAAGAGCTCTCTCTACAATGCCGCATCTATGGTCATTATAGACAACCGGACAGCCGGATGGCTTTCGGAACTTGATCATGTTGTGTCTTGACCATCTCGACGAATTCTTGAATTTTCTCTGGAACCTTGGATTTCTTCTTCAAGAAATAGAGTACGAATCCACCTAGAGTGTACGCTTCCATTGGATCGCTAACATCCGTATAAATCAAATCAAGGCTTCCGAATGTGCTTACCTTCGAGACACGGTTCGCAAACTTCATGAATTCCGTAGTCACGCACCTGAATACAACTTGCCAAGTCCTTACTGATAATCTGTTGAAAGACAGTTTCGTCTCGGTGGCCCAAACGTCTAAGCTATGTGTGCTGTCAATTCTGCGTATGACTCTGTCCAGCAACCATCGCTCGTTCGCCATGTATCTTCAGTCGATACAGACCACAGTGCTTGAATGCTACAGCTACTACTTCTTGATTGAACAAAATTTGACATCCGTCCGTTCCAAATTGGACATTTGCGCCTCTTCCAATAAGCTTACTCGTGGAGGTAAGGTTCATTTAGAATCCAGGAACATATAGCACATCGGACAAGGTAATGATCGTTCGCTCACCGTTGGAATCAACACAAGAGATCTTCACAGAACCAGCTCCTTTTTTTTTCTTTGGTTTGTTTTCCGTCGATCTTGTTTTCCGTGCTGAGCACCAATGCTACCGACGCCAATCAACTCACGAACCGGGGACCAACGGGTTTACTTCCCTTCCGAAGGAAAGCGTGATCAGAGCTCTTCAAAACTTGAGGAGTTTGAGGTAGTTTAAGAAGGTCTTTACGCCTTTTAAGAAGAATACAACGAGGATTGGGCTCACTATAAGCTTTACCACAAATTAAGCACATGTTCGCAGCAATAGTGGTACCTGGTGAACTGACATTGATGATGATAGGTTACTTGGAACACCTCCTAGAAACATGGTACATAACGCCCAAGGCGACTGAATACAATGGGCTCTTGACCGAAATTCGGTAATGCTTGTCCTTTCACTGGATCTCCAGAATAAATTTAAAAATAGGATTTTTGGCCCTCTCCTACTTTTCTTACTTTTGGCAATCCACTTTTTGTCCTTGTTACCATTGGTCATTTTGATTTAAACAATTCCCGCATGAACAATAACCATAAGAAGCGCATAAACATCAATTCGGGACATCTTCCCAACTTTATGTTGTATGGTCGTACCATCTATGATATCGTTAGTGTATGGTACATGTTTATTAGGGTTAGCTATGCAGTCGTACTTCAGTAATAATCTCTATAATTATTATTTTTTCAGGCATATCGTAAATGGGTGGACCTTCATGGACCAGAGCTTAACCTTCCTGGTATGAATATGACACATGATCAACTATTTTTTCTAAACTACGCCCAAATATGGTGTGGATCTATGCGGCCTGAAGATGCTCTAACTAAAATACGATCTTCAGTGCACTCCCCCGGTATTATTAGAGTAATTGGTCCACTTTCCAATTCCAAGGATTTTGCAGAAGCTTATAACTGTCCATTTGGTTCACCAATGAATCCGTCAAATAAGTGTAGTGTTTGGTGAATAGATTCAAAAGATGAAAGGATAATTTAAACAAAAACAATGTATTTTGTTACTGAAGAAAATATATTGTAATAGTATTATGGCAAGTAACGATTGATGAGGGTCACTCAACCTTTAACTAAATTCGCACTACAGCGTGTATTGAATACCTTAATACCAAACGTCATATACGTTATTTCGAGTAAATATTTACACATGAAATCTGATATCAAGGTTGGTGATACACGCAGTAATGTGAACGAGGTATTACGCGTTTTTAGAGAACTTTAATCTCAAAACATCTTTTTATATTTATTCCTTTGCACTTTATTCAATAAATAAAATTCCGTCTTTTTCTATTCAATACATACCAGTCATGTACTTTTAAACTATCACAACCACTGATGGATTCAAATTGAACGATTCCAGACGAATTCGCACATCCATTAATTGTCGTTTTTTTTTTTATTCGGCTGAAAATTTTCAGAAACATTCCTCATGACCAAAAATGAAATTTAGCATTTCAGATCACCATTTTAAATCGAGCCATAATTTTGAAAAGGGCGTATAGAAAAATGTTAAGTTTATCTTTAGAATACTGTTACTAGAACAAATATTGTCCAATCGGTTTGGAACCTTGGAAAATGTTGTAGGGAACATCTGGAACTATATGAAAAAAAAAATTGCTCTCTGAAAAATTCTTCACTGCTTTTTTTTTTATTTAATATAAAAAGTTTCTTTAAAACTGATTTATCGAAAAAAAATTATTTTTTATATGGGACAATGAATGCCACCTATTACATTATAGGTCAAAATGGAGAAATGATGGACAAAAAAGTTATGATTTTTGAAAAACTCAAGTTTTTGGAAAAATATCCAAAACTTGTTTCAATTATTTCTTCGACTTGATATATTGAAAGTACACCAAATTTGAAATAAAGAAGAACTTGATAAAAATTTTGCTAAGTCACACCGTTTTCTAGATGTAGTGGTTTGAACGTAGATTTTGTTTAAATGTTGGTAGTTTTTTGCCATTTTCGAATGTATTTCGCGGTTCTCCAGGTCCAAGGTTTTTTTCACCCGAGATATCGAAGCTCTTTCTTAGTGCTAAAATGCTAACATACTAACTATTGCTAAGCAATTCATGGTACCAAATGGCATGGTTTTTAGTTACCTTCATCTATATTTAAGCAAAGTCTGACACGGAATCATTATTAGAATATAATTCACAGTTTCACAAACTGTGAAAGTGACCTGCTTAGGTTCAGTAATTCAGAAGACGAAGTAGTAGTTAAAATGAATACATTTTATCATAAGTGCATAAACGTGTTTAGTAAAAGCTGCTCGAAAAAGTGCCGAAATCTCACGGACAATAATATTTAGAAGTTGATTGGGCTGGGTTTTGCGGGAAATAACCAACTTAACGGTAACTTCAAAATAAGGTCGATAGGTAGGGTCCAGGTGCGGGAGCTGCCTCCCTGGCGTCGGTGACATTGGAGCACGGAAAACAAATCAAGGGAAAAAATAAAAACTTTTTTATCCATCATTTCTCCATTTTGACCTATAATGCAATAGGTGCATATAAAAAAAATAAAAAATACGAAAAAACAATTTTTGAGTAAACCCATTTTTGTGTTTTTATTTTAAAATTAAAAAAAAATCAGAGTTCGTTTTTTTTTCATATAGTTCCAGATGTTCCCTACATCATTGCCAAAGGTACCAAACCGATTGGACAAACATCTATCGAGCAACAGTTTTCTGAAAATAAGCTTAACAATTTTCTACAGACCCTTTTCAAAATTAAGACTCGATTTAAAATGATGATCTGAAGATGCAAAATAGCATTTTTGGTCATGAAAAACGTTTCTGAAAATTTTCGTTTAAAACAAAAACGAAAATTAATGGATGTGCGAATTTGTCTGGAATCGCTTCTATACAATATTTAAATTTCATTAGGAAAATAAATCACTATGTTTAGTTTTTGTTTCATAAGCGGCTGGTTTTGTTTTGGTTATTTAAAAAAAAAGTAAAATTATGTATATGTTCCAAAACATTTATCATTGCAATCATTCTTTGGTTAACATATTCCATTCTAATGAATTTAAAAGCAGACACCCAAAGTATCCCAACAACAAAATGAAACTTCTGTTGAAAGTCTCTCGTATTACTTCAAACTAAATTCACATGTCATAAGAAAATCTGACTGATAACATTCGAGATATTCAACTCTTATTTTGTATACACATGTATTGAAGCTAATTGCAATTGATAGGGTTACATACACATAAAAAAATCATCAGTCTTATAAAAATTCAGACAACATAGGAAAGATCTAGCTTTCATGCAAAAAAAAAAAAACAAAGAAGTGCATTAGTTAAGAAAATATCGTTAGTATCTTATAAATGAATAATACGTTGAAATATTTTTGACGTATGTATGTATGTATGTATGATGATGTTAAGAAAGCAGCAGGGCTTGTTATCAAGGCAGATGAATTTTGATATTATTTCCGAAATGTGTAATATTTACTAATGTTATGATATGCCATCTTCATATCCATATAAAATCATAAAATAATTATAATTAGTAAAAAGGCTACCCGAGAGACGTACAAAGATAATTTATCAAACAAAAATTCACAATGTGAATGTGAAATGTTGTTCCACATTTTTGTACTTTTATACATCGATATATATTAAAAGCATAAGCACATAAAGCATTTGTTAAGCATACGATGTTTTATTTAAACATATTTCTATCATAACGAAATTACCAACAATGGTATTATTTTGAGCAACAGTGGAACAATAAAGTGCCAAATCTGTGAAATGCATGCAAATATCATATATGTAAAAAAGATATGCTAAATGTTTTTAGACTATATGACACACTATTTTCAATCGATTAATTTTTTGTTTATAAGCTCTTTAACATATTGCTCTTTTACACATTGCGTACAGTATTTTAAATTAATATATATATATTAATGTATTAAAACATTTGTGTACAAAAAATTTTGAAAATAAACTCAACCTACCCACTGTTGATGTCGATAATTGTTTTTTATGCCTTCATGTTGACCTGTAGTATTGGGAAGTGTGGGGATGGTAGTAGGGTGGTTGTACCTTGTGTTAAACTTCTTTCAACGTATTATATAAATTTAATATTCTCTTAAAGAATAGCCGGAAAAAATAAGCAATGAAATTACCATAAAACCAAATAATATTACCATAAAACAGAACTAATACATATATATATATATATATATATAATATATATTATTTAAATTTAAAAAAATATTATTACAACAGATCTACATTACGTCCCATATTGTATTAATTTTCCAAAATAGAAAAACAATAAAATTAAAAGTATGTGGCTCAAGTTTGTGCGGAAAAAAAATGAATTTTTTCAGTTTTTGTATCTACAAAATAACCCTCTCGATTTCTTCAATTAACCATTGGAGAAATCGAGGGGTTATTTGTATTTATTGTGGAAACAATAAACTCTATGGTTATTCTATTATTGTGGACAATACGATTTATTTTAAATACAATAAATTCTATTATATGGTTACAATGCATTCCATTGTGGGGGCTGCCCCGACGTAGTGATTAACATCCATACCTCTCACGCCAAAGTCACGAGTTCAAATCTCACCCCGGACAAGTCACGAATGACCCAAGAGAGTGACTATAATAAAAAAAAAAACAAAACATTTCATTGTACCTCTATGGTTCTTTTTTGCGAGTAGACACAGTTATTGATGAATCAGCACGGTAAGAAAAAGTTCCAAAAGTAAGTTCTTTTTACTTATCTCGCCAGGAACCCAAAAGTTAGTAAAGCTGGTCAAAGTAGTTTTCATTTACTTGTGTGCAATTCATATGGAATTTTCCACTAGCTTTCAAAGTATTGTTAGTTGTACCCAAAAGTAGGTAAATATGATTATTCCAAACGTTGGATTCCCACACACAGATTTACCGTCAAATTTGCTGTTTGCCGAGATGGTTGCCGAGCACTCAGTGGTGCCCATCTCGGCAATTGTTTTGCCGAGATTCGGTGAAAAAAACTTAGTGTGTGGCACAGCCACTACATACTGTGGAAGGAAATTCAACCTGTATACAACACACACACAGCGATCCGTATATCATCCGGATTGCTTCCATTCACCCCTAGAATAGCTGCATGCGTCGAAGGTGGGGTATATGGAGACTAACGATTTTAAATTGGTCTATTGCTAGCCTATTGGTCCCAAGAAAATCGACAAGATTTGTGATCTAAGCAGTGTACCACAAACCGTCGAACACTACATCTGTAACTGCTCCAAATACCATGGTCCTCGATTGTTTTACGACATCGCCATACGACATATTTAGATTGCAGATAAAAATTGGGTACCCAATTTTTTTTTTAATTTATCTTGGAAAAATATTGTTGATGGTGAATGGTATAAATTATAGTAAAAAAATACACAAAGATAGCCAATTATTGTATATGGTGATTGATTCATGAAAACGATTAAATAAAAGGATTATTGAAAAAAGAAAAAAACGGCGGACGAATTTAAACATTCGGATGGATTAATTTAAATGATAGATATCGTTTCCTTGTTCATCGTCTCCATGTTGTACACTTCTTCTCCATAAATTTCTTCTTTACTTCTTCTATATATATATTCACCATATTTTATTAGTGACATATTACATCCTGCGGATGCATTCATGTCAGTTGAATTGGTTTTTGTGTAAACATGATGAGCATAAGAGATTATTAGTTAGATTCAAATTAAAAGATTGAAATAGTTACAATGCAAAAATCTACAAGCACAGACAAGTAGACATAACACTCGCAAGTTGTTCATCGAACACGCATTTAAGCTCGCATTTAAGGGTCATTTTAAAAGTATCTTAGTTGGTAGTACCACCACCTGCGGCGCGCATAGTCAATTCCTTTGCGTTTGACGTTTACACACTACCGCCATCTGTTTAGCATACTACCCACCACAGTGTTTTAGCATACAGTGAGAAATAGTCAATGTGTTATGTCTGTTTGTCTGTGATACAAGCATAGATTTAAGAAATTACTATTACATAAATTGGGCAGTAATGTTGTTCAGAAACACAAATAGAAATGCATGAGAAAACGCGCAACGCTATCGATAAAAAAATAATGAAACGTTGAACGGGTTGAGATGAATGTTAAAGCAAAACGTCGACAATGAAGGCACAAAGCAAAGAACGATAGAATTGTCGGCAACCGATCGGGTTAGATTTGATCTTTGGTGAGAGTCTCTTCGGTACAGTATATTTTGGTTAATCGGTTGCCTGTTCGCATGATTTTGTTAACGGTTTTCCGGACGGATGGACGCTGGACAAAGACATCAATATTTACATTCTTTACCGTTACAGCTCTTTATTTCTTTATTTTACAGTACATAAAAGCTTGATTATTGATCTTACATGCTGTTTAACTATTTATAAGTAGAATTGTATCGAAAATAAATCACAAAATTGATTACATCTTTACCTTAGACTATCAGTTTAATCAATCAAATTGATTAATATTCCTAAATACATTTCTTGTTTATGTGGATATGATTTATTTACATTATTGTGCACTATATATATATATATATATATATATATATATATATATATATATATATATATATATATATATATATATATATACTTAAATTAGGGCACCACCGAGCAGCTCGGAAATCTATTTTGCTGCATCTCAGTGAAAAATTGGCCGAGATTCAGTTAACAAACCGGAATTTTGCCGAGATCTCGGCTAACAAACATAAATTTTGCTGAGATCTCAGTAAAAATAAATGCCGAGCCTGCTCAGTGGTGCCAATCTCGGCAAAATAATCTAAGTATATATATATATATATAAAATATAATTCTAGATATCCTAGATATATCTGGTGGTGGCCTCTAAATTAGCACAATACGCCGAATTTCATACAAACCAGCCAACTTTGGCATGTTGCAACTATGTTTTGTTATGATCAATTGAGCTGAAATTTTGACACAGAACTACAAATATGTTGAATTTTGCGTGTACGTAATATCAAATTATTGGAAGCGCTTGCCGGAAATTGACGGGCTGGTTGAAAATGGCCAACTAATTAGCACATTTATAATTCGAAATTTTCGAAGTTAATTATTTTCTTAAGCACGCCGTCGTTTATTGCCAATTGGTTGAAAATTTTAAAACTATAACACTTCGGAAATTTCGAATTATTCGGTATTGAGCTAATTTTTTACCTGTTGAGATATGGACTCTGACTACAGAACTTAGTAAAATTGATTGAACATAAATGATATGGTGATAACTACGCCTTAGTAGGAATAAAGGGGCGATTAAAGCCTTGCTTGACGTTCACTTTCAATAAAAAAAACTTATTCAAGTTTCCATCAATCTTTGGAATTATTGTTCATAGCCTACTGCAAAAATTAATAAAAGTTTATTTTAGTTTAAATGAAAATTTTAAATTATAGGGGGATCATCTGAATCATTACCTAATACAACATCTTCGTACGCTGGTCTTCTGGGACGATTTGATAAAAGTAATTGGCGAATCCTCTGCATCGGCTGCATTTTATTAACCAAAATTATAGTGGCTAAGATCATTATTACTGCACATATGGGAATCAAAATTCCGCCTAATATATGATGTACTGATGGAGCTTCTCTAAACACTTTGTCGTATGTGAATGATTTATTGCCATTAGAAGATTGTTCTATGGATATTTCAATGCAAAATTCGTTTTTCTTATGATCGTTGTATTCAGGATTTTGTTTGAACTGGCGCAAACAAACACATGAGCCCTGATCACATGAAGAATTAGGTGGACATTGATTCAGCATATCTATTAGGCATTGAATAGCTAGAGAAAAAAAATAAACAAACATTTCAAAAATGGTTCTTTTGTCCAAAGGAATATTATACACTTACTGTGGGTTGCATTATGAACTGAACCGGAAACCAATGAATAAAAGCTTGCACAATAAACGAATATTAAGCTTCTAACTTCGTCTGGAAACATTATGCTTAATTGTGCCAAATTATTTGTTTTAATTTTTATCAAACAGTTACTCCATTATCTGACATAGTCTTTGTCATCCCTATTAGATAAAATCTGCAATTTTGTGTGACAGTTCTAAATATCACAATTCTCGATCAACAATTGAAAAAGGCCTATCAGTATTTGCAAACAAACTTTCTTCCCAATTATGCTGTTCACTCAAAAATATAACTAATCGAAAATAGAATAAAATTTAAGCATTATTCAATTATACCCCAACACGACAGGAATTCCTAAAAAGCGGTAAAAAAATAACGACAACCAGCGTAAACACATAAATGAGTAAAAACTACACATTTTGTATATTTATATGCAGCTATGAAAAAATGTGTAAATTTTGAGATCCAAAAATGTGTGAAAAAAAACAACATTTTATGAATGTAGTATTGTCGGTCAAGTTAGACACCAGAAAACCCCACATGCGACATTCGATTTTATTCTCATTCTGTACGTTAAACATAACGTTGGACATAGTGCACATTATACTGCATCATTGTGTGAATACAGCGCACTATATCCGATACCATGTTTAACGTACAGAACCAGAGTAAAATGGATTGTCGTGTGTGGGCTTTTCCGGTTTTCAACTGTACCCTTTAATACTAGTCAAAAAATGTGTATTTTTATACTTATTAATGGGTAAAAAACAACTTTAAACGTTGCAGCATCCTGCTTTGTTGCAACACGCCATTTGCTTAATTTTCAGGAAAATTGAAGAACACTGTCAAAACTGGACAGTGCGCAACAATGGACATGCTACAGGGTAGCTGATTTATACTTTTGTTGTTTATACAGAAAAAAAAGTTGTTAAATATTACATCCAAACTGCTGCAACCAGGTCAATCCCTCGGTCAATCCGTCGGTTGTGTAATATAACGTTGTACGATGTACATCGATTTTGCGAACAAAATTACATCCATTGATGTAATATTGTATCTGCTTTTTGCTATTACATCATAATTTCATACATAAGCTTGAATTACATTGATTGATTTTACATTTTTTTTTGCTAAGCAGCTTTTAGTTTTAGTTTAGTTTTAGAAAAAAAAATCATAATCAATGTCCGGTGCCTCGCTTGCTTGCTTCATATACTGATTTTTGTTTTTCTTTCCATGATTTGTTTTCCATGCTGAGCTCCCATACCTGGACCCTACCTATCGACCCATCAACTCGTGAACCGGGGACCAATGGCTTCACTTCCCTTCCGAAGGAAGGCGTGATCCTTGGCGCGATCAGAGATGTTATGACTCAGAACATCCCGGCAGCGTCGACTGGGACCCAGGCCTGCTGGGGTGAGAGGTAATCACGCTCACCACTACACCACCGGTGTCGCTACTTATTTTTGTTGATGGCATTTCATTTTTGAATAAAATATTATTGTATTTTATCATTGACATAAATAAGAAAATTCCGAAGTTAATAACATACCACGCGCACCCATTATACACAGAAAAAAAAGTTGTTTAATATTACATCCAAACTGCTGCAACCAGGTCAATCCATCGGTTGTGTAATATAACGTTGTACGATGTAGATCGATTTTGCGAACAAAATTACATCCATTGATGTAATATTGTATCTGCTTTTTGCTATAACATCATTATTTCATACATCAGCTTGAATTACATTGACCGATATTACATTTTTTTTGCTGTTTACACAACAAAAAAATGTAATATCAATCAATGTAATTCAAGCTGATGTATGATATAATGATGTAATCTGGGGGTAAGACAGCTTTCGATTATGAGTAAACTAGGAGTTAATTTTAAGTAACTCTGAGTAACTCTCGTTGCTCAATATCTTATACACATAGCAACCTGATTGTTATATTGAAAACAATGTTGAAACCGATGCTGTCAAGCAAAGTGCATTCCAGTTTTCAATGGTGAAAATGGAAACTTATAATCTATTTCATTCATTGAACTATTCAACATAAGAATGGTGTTATTCGTACTATGTTTGAAAATTCGTAATATTCCAAAAGTGCAGAATATTAAATTATTATTCCACTCACGCAGGATTACTTTTGGGAAAAAATCCAAAGAGACGTTGGAAATGTAGCAGCGAGTATTTGCAGAACGTCGCTATAGCTATAGATCGTCGGCATCAGCAGCAAGGTACCGAAGAAAATCCCACACCAACAGTATATTGCCCAATAAAACTAACCTATATATCAAAATAGATAGTCTTTTCATAGTAAATACCATAGTTTCCCCGCCAAACCATATCTTTCAGTTTATACTCCTGCACATCTTGTCCACGGTGTCCCTTGGACTACCAAGTAATAAGCTGACCCTGAGCCCCAGCTCGGGGGGTTTTTTACTACTGCACTTGCCAGTACAAACGAATAGTTACACGTTATTGAAACTTTTGAACATTGTTGTACTTGTGACGATATACCTCAATATTGATGTTGGATGTCCTCACGTCCGAAATTAGTTCAACAAGACAAGAGGGATCTTTTATATACTGTGCGAGATATGCTATTTCTGTTCACAGGGCAGAAATTTCTCAAATCTCTGGTCGAGTACCAACAGGTATAGTCCTGAAATAACACCACCACATCATCAAAAATCTTCAACGCTTTAACCAAGCGATCCCTAGTCTGCCTTGGATCTTTCAATACTTAAAACTGTGTTTGTATTGAAAACCAAATATGCTGGCAGATGTAAATGTGAGTAACTATAATTTACTCGCTGCAAATATATTTACTCTGAGTACAGCTGTCTTGCCCCTAGGATGTAATAGACCTTTTTGACGTTTAATCGTCCTTCTCTATCTAGCGCACATCAATGAATTGACGGTTTGTTTTCCCACTAATCTGTTTCCCTCTTGCTCGCCCTCGTTCGATTTAAATGTTCCAGTAGTGTGCGCCGCTTAAACGTCAAAAAGCTCTATAGCAAAAAGCAGATACACACAAAAAACAAAAATTGTATCAGTAAAAATATTAACCTATCAATTTAAAAGTGCCCAAAAATTCGTTACTTGAACTATGAAAATATTTGAAACAACAAGGTTATTTTGAATCCAAAAATAGATGTTTTGATGTGCAGATTTTCAAATAAAAAATTGTGTTACTGGCAAAACAACTTCTTCGGGGGTAGGTTTCTACTCGTTTCTGGTTTGTTTTTGAATAACGTGAGTAAATAAAAATAAAAACGCGCAAAACAAGAATTGAAAGCTTGTTTAATTAATTTCTATCGACCAATTTTCGAAAACAAATCCCTGCTGCATTCACCGGATCATCCGTGAGTTAGACCGGTTGAAAATATAAACGAAATACGGTGATACCACAGGAGGAATATGGTAAGTATATCTACGATAATGCCTTGTTCAGACTACAAAGTTTTTTACGATAACAGAATCACTTTCTTTTCGGAAATTTCAGCATCAGTCAAAAGTATGATCATCGTTCCGGATTGGACCACACCGGACTCTAAACTGGTTGAAACAGTAGCATCACAGTTTAGGGTTGAAGCAGGGGGAGTGGATTGCACATGAACGGCTAAACGGATGCTGACGATGATGACGGACAATTCCACAATTAAATATTTTTAAATTGTTTTTTGTTAGTTTTATATTAAAATAATATATGTACGTAAAAATCAAAACAATGAACTTTATGTTTAAAAAGAAATAAAATTTAATTTGCTTAACTACGCTTTCATTGACAGTTCTACAATTTCATTTGAAAAGTAGAAACTTTTAATTTGACATTTCCAAAATTTAATCATAAAAGTTGTGACTTTTAACATCAAAGGATTCAGCATTTTTATTTTAACTGTTCATGTCTTTTGCAATTGAAAGTTTCTGACTTTCTACCAAAAAGAACCAATGCAAACTTTTAATTCTACCAACGGTTTTTTTTTTAAATTTTATTAACGTTTATTTTTTGTGTGTACAATATGACATCAATGGATGTAATTTTGTTCGCAAAATCGATGTACATCGTACAACTTTATATTACACAACCTGGTTGCAGCAGTTTGGATGTAATATTCAACAACTTTTTTTTTTCTGTGTACACTTCTATTGACGTTTACTGGGTTTACACATAAATCAGAGAGAATAGGTAGAGAGGGTAAGAGTGAAAAACCGTGGAAACGGCAGCACTCTTTTTATTATGATTCCATCCTACAAGTTCTGGCAACTGTTTCTGAAGGGCACACTTCAAGTGACTTTTTTCAACCAGAGAGAATAGTATATTCGCAGCGATTACAATACTTGGCTTCACCAAATTGGGGAACATCAACTTTTGTTTATTTTGTTCGATAGGATACCAGCACAGAACAGAAGGAGAAGTGCGAACAAATCGGTGAATCAAAAAGTGTTCGTTTTTCTGCTCAACAAGCGATGTGTTGTGGTAGCGTTACACACCGGCTTTCTATGTGCACGCATACTATCATAGCATGCTGCCTATCTTAACTGCAGGCAGAAGATGCCTTCTACCGCTAGGTGCGCTAGTGTTGGCAAATGACAAGTGGAGCCACTTTCTGATCCATAGTTCCACTCCTGTGATACCAGTTTGACGGTTCGATAAGGTTTTTTTTGCTTCACACTCTTCGCCTCTCTACCTATTCTCTCTGACATAAATATGTAAACGCAGTTTACACATTTTATGAGTAGGCCCCTTTTTCACGAAACGTGTGAAATTTTACACATTAATGTGTTTACGCTGGTTACCGTGTATAGCCTGGTACGCAGCTGAAAAGTAATGACGTTTTTACGTGCTACGGGATAGGACACGGAATGCTAAAGAAATTTCTTTTAATTAGCATTTCTTGACCCAGTACGCAGTTCAAAAGAAATCGGTAAAGGAAAGATCGATTACATTAGTATCGTGATCGATATGAAGGTGGCGCATTCTGAATGCAATTTCATTTTCGTACGGAATAATGGTCTGACCAATTATTCCGTTAGGTAATTTTAACGTTTGTTGTAAAAATGATGTTTTGGATGCATTTTAACAACATAAAAATTGATAATTGTTGATTTTAAAATTAGACGACGCCTACCTATGATCTCAAAATTTAGCAAAATACACCTCCCTATAGCTGTCAAATTTACTTTTGGTTTTTTTTTTTTTTTTTAGTCTTTATTATAGAGATTTTTAGCCTGGGGCTAGTTCATCTCTTAATTTACTTTTGGGAATATTTATCAAAAATTACTTTTCCGTTTTCTTTTTAGCTGCGTACCAGGCTTATATCGGCTTTATGTATATAAATTTAAGCTCTTTAATTAAATTGACATTCGTTTACTTTTTTACATACGACTTATTCAATGTGCACTCCAGAATAGCCCTTTTAACCCAAGGAAGGTGATTACCGAGGTGAAGCAATCGGGTAAGTTGTGTGAGTAAAACCCCTGTACGATACCAACACGGTGTTTCGTGAAAACCCATTAATGGGTAAAAAATACCCATTTTCAAACCATGTATACAGCTGTCAAAAAAGGGGGGGATTTTTGAAATCATAAAATGGGTGAAAAAATAACCATTCAAAGAATCAGTTAACGTTTGAATAATGGGTATATTTTACCCACTAATGGGTGAAAAAACACTTCGAATTTTCATCGTCTCATTTCTGTCACCGATTCATTGGGAATGCAAACAGTTACTATCCGCTGCATATATTTAGCGAAAATATACGATCTCCGGAAAATGTTAGAATCCGAAACGTTGGAGAGGCTTAAGGCCGGCGCACAATAGATACGTTTTCAGGTTTTTTGACAGTTAGCCCACGGATTATCTGTCAAGAAACCCGAAAACGGATAAGTCAATACAAATTATCCAATATGGTATTATAATATTTCGTGTATAATTTGAGCGAAACACCTGCATGTATTTTCAATGTATAAGAAAGTTTTTTACACAAACGAGCGCTTGCATCCTCTATTTGTAAAAATGGGTATTTTTCACCCATTTTACGGTAAACACAATTTTAGAAAATGGGTGAAAAAACACCCATTCATTGACAGACCACCCATTTATCCATTTATGAGTAAACCATAGTTTACCCATTAAATGAGGAGGGGCACTATTAGCAGAAATGGGTATTTTTATACCCATTAATGGGTTTTCGCGAAACACCGTGAATGAAATATACATACAGAAGTTACACATGATAGTGTTTGTTTGTGTTTGAGAGCAATCTACGAAACATTTTCGGAGATGAAAAGTGGTGACGACACAAGAACCAACTCTCCGAACAAAAATGGTGATTGTGACGTAGCAACTTTATTGTCTACGGTGCCTGAAGTTTCGGGTACACGGGACCACACTACCACGCTACCACCCATAAAGTTTGCCCGCATATTAAACATTCGTAAAAGGCAGTGTCTCACCTATAGGTAAATCACAAAGGTACGATACAAGCAATAATTGTTAGTTCCGTCAGTACTTGCGTTTACGGTAATATTCAGTGCTAACATTTGAAAACGGCGCAAAAGCCATTTGTAAACAAATGGTTTGTGGGCCCTTTACTCGCTACCCGAAGAACGCCCACGCAAACCAACAGCATCGTCAGGAAGGGGAAAATTTCCCCTACCCGATGTTGCTGTTGTGTCGCGTGGGTGTACTTCAAGTAGTGAGTAAAGGGCCCACAAACCATGTGTTTACAAATGGCTTTTGTGCCGTTTTCAAATGTTAGCACTGATATTTTTGGTTTACTAATACAATCATATTTCACGATCTGCTTCACCTCTCTGTATTCATTGCTTTTAACCGGCAACGATACTGTGTGCAGTTGTGCAATACGTATATTCATAATAATAATTATTGATTTTTTTCATTCTCATTTTAAAAACTTGCACAGTGGCAACATAATCTTAAATATAATTTAACATGGGAAAAGTTCTATCTATCGCTGCTCGTCAGGTAAATAGATTCAACATCGAAAGTCGCGCTGAGAAAGTGATATCTCAATCAAAACCAAAACCAGCTCCTACATTTCAATCGAACTTGAAAGATCTACAGAGAGTTCTTGACGGTATGTACTGAAACCATCATAATTATGTATTCAATTTTGTATTATGTTTAAAAGTAGTATTGCGTGACTATTAAAACAAAACTACCTATTTCCCTTAACAGCGCCTAGATAAATTTCTGTTGCCGCAAAATACTCGTTAAGCTAAAAATTGATTACAAATTTTCAGAAAACCCGGAATTGATCCAGGAGTTAAATAAAAAAAACCAACCTTTGGATGACCATTTGAAGCAAGTGTTCGTTACGTCGACTGACACGGTATGTATATATTAAGAGCTATAGATTGTCTAAATGGATTAGATGATTTAATTCAGCGTCCGTTTTGAACGTAGTAAGGGAATAGTGGTAGCTGTCTCCGTAGTAAATGGGCAGCCTGACAGATCACTGTTGATTTTTGAAGGTGTGCAATGCCAATTTCTTATTTCATTTCAGATAAATAATGAAGCTGCCCACAAAGACTCCAGCAAACCACTACCTTTGAACCGATCCACTAACGAAGAATTCGAATTTGGACACTTGGAGCCTCAAAAGATTTCGAAGGGTCACTGCACGCTACGACAAGCGATAGAATTCATCTCTAAGCATCACACAGAGCCTAACACATGGACTTGTAGTAAAATATCGAACGATTACGGTATGAAAGAATCGCTTGTTCAAAATATTTTGCATCATTTTAAGACGTTTGAATTGCACTTGCCCGAAAAAGTTATCGAAAAAAGAAAACTGCTGAAACCTTCAGCAAATAAATCCATTGAATAAAATATAAATGTTGTCAATCCTTTTATTTATTTTCTGTTCATATGATATTAGGTGGACAGTCGTAGAGATTAACACTTTTGTCTTCTGAAACCGATATAACCTTCGAACTATCAGGACTATACTTAACGCCCCACACTTGATCTTGATGATCATTGAAGGTGTGCAAACATTGACGTTCAGCAACATTCCAAACTTTGACGGTCTTATCACTTGATGATGATGCGAAACTCTTACCGTCCCCAGAGAATGAAACTGATAGGACCCATGACGAATGTCCTGACAGAGTTCCTACTACATCAGAATGAGCGACATCGTAAAGTTTCATGTGTCCATCATCAGAAGCAGTTAGCAGCATTTGAGAATCTGGTGAGAAACATAGGCTACGAACCGACATCGCGTGACCTTCAAGAGTCTGTGCTACTTTTCCCGCTGCTACGTCGAAAATATTGATAATTCCGTCGATTGCACCACTGGCAATGTATTTACCATCCGGACTCTAAACAAAAAATAATAATCATTTGTACTTATCTTTCACGATGGAATCGAATGGACATACTTACATAGGCAATACTGAGCGTAAATTTTCCATTTTGAGGATCCAGGACTTGCTCTGGTTTTCCGGTCTCAACGCTGTACAGAGAAATTTTACCCTCATGCGATCCAGATATTATGTACTTGTCGCACGGAGAAAAAGCCACAGTCCACAAATCTACAGGTCCAAGAGAAATCTGGTTCAGCAATTGGCCAGATTCTGCTTTCCAGATGCATAATCCGGAATCGAGAGAGCTACTGGCAATAACTAAAAATATTAATGTAAAGTTCAAAAATCTACTGTCTTCTTCTATGATTGAGTTCAACATACCTTTCCCATTACTGCTCACGTCAACAGATACAACACCGAGAGAATGTCCAGTGAATGTGTTTCTAAGTTTTAATTTGTTATCAGGTTTTACATCCCAAACTTTTACACGATCATCTAGTCCACCCGTAACGACAAAATCTCGGAATTCACCGCTATTTTTCTGATTCCCTGCTGAGTCGCGGGAATTGTCGGCATCACCATCACTTTCTTTGCCATGTTCGTCATCTGCTGTCACTCTACCCCACGAACATGACCAAATGCTTTCTTCGTGAGCAGTTTCTTCTTTATGCAGTAGTGAGTACTAAAAATCAATAGAAAACATAGAGCACCGATTATTTAGAATATAACTATTTCATAATTACCATTTTGGAAATGAAGGCTTATCTTCAAAGTATGCCGCACTCGATACCGCACACCGAAACCATTTCGAAATATCAGTTTGACAGAACAACAAAGTACCTGACTTTGAAAGGTGACATCAGCGTTGCCAGATTGTTCGCAAACTTATTGGTATTGAAGGTTTAAAAAAATCGTTATTATTTCCCTATCTGATGTTAGTGTTAGCATGCGTGGGCGAGCTACCAGTTATGCCAAATCGACGATCAAATGCATTGTTTACAAAAGCTGATACGTCGCTTTGAAAAAGTAATCGAGATTTATCATTATCTTATACCCCGTTCACATTACAGCGTATATCACGCTATATTCGCTGTCTTGCAATGAGCTCTCATACATCTAGTTTTCACAGGAAATCCAATGTATGAGTGCTCATTGCAAGGCAGCCTATATTACGTGATATAGGCTGTAATGTGAACGGGTTATTATACCTCGTCTTATACTATTTTAGCCATTTTTTTAATTACGCAGCAAAAAAAAATGTAATATCGATCAACGTAATTCCAGCTGATGTATGAAATAATGATGTAATAGCAAAAATCAGATACAATATTACATCAATGGATGTAATTTTGTTCGCAAAATCGATGTACATTGTACAATGTGATATTACACAACCGATGGATTGACCTGGTTGCATCAGTTTCGATGTAATATTCAACAACTTTTTTTGCTGTGTATAGGAAACAAAATGAGCTTAACTAGAAAAGCATCTTTACTTGGAGACCACTAATTGATATTCGTGGTAAACAACGATCTAAACCTATCTTCAAATTTTCAGAATATCCTTATACCCCGTTCACATTACAGCGTATATCACGTGATATACGATGTCTTGCAATGAGCACTCATACATCTAGTTTTCACTGGAAATCCTATGTATGAGTGCTCATTGCAAGACAGCCTATATTACGTGATATAGGCTGTAATGTGAACGGGGTATTAAAAAAATCCACACATAATACCCTGGACAGACTATGGCTTATATCATGTAATATAAGCTGTCTTGCAATGAGCACTCATACATCTAGTTTTCACTGGAAATCCTATGTATGAGTGCTCATTGCAAGATAGCCTATATTACATGATATAAGCCATAGTCTGTCCAGGGTATTAGCACAAACGAAGTGACAGACGGAGCGGCTCGAAAACTTTGGTGACTAACCTGCTATTGCAATTTTTCAGTGTACCACATGGCAACACCACTACTACTGGATTGTACCACATGGCAACACTACTACTAGATTGAACTAGCATTTTCACCAAATGTAGTAGAATGTTTTGGTTCTATCTCTTTCACTCTTCTCAAAACTGAAATGCATAAAAAAATGACAAAATGATACGCACTCTTTGCACACTGCCAAAGAATCATTGTACACAAAATCAACTTTGTTCAAATCAAAACAAAAAAACTAATCCATCTGGTGGATGATGGCACAAGCTTCCAAGAAAATTCTATTACAGTGAACCACATTATTTAAATGGATTTCTTCGCCAGTTAGTCGTCTGTCACTTCGTTTGTGATATTAGTCTGACTTGACATGTTAATCATGAAAGCTTTTAAGACATGTTAATTATGAAAGGGCTCCGGATATCCTAAAGTCCTCTAAGTAAGAGTATGGTCTGCCAAAAGTTGTTCCAAGCGAACCGTCAAAATGCATTGCCCTGCTCGATTGGAACAACTTTTTTTAGTTTTGTGGTGACAGCTAGAGTCGGTGTATAATGAGTCACGCCAAGAGTGAAGCCAAGTCTACCTATTGAACCGTCAAACCGGCTACCTATCGGACAAAGTAAACAATCATTACGATGCTATGAAAGGTCCACGAAAGGTATTGCAATAACATATAAAATATAATCGAAGAAATGTGCATAAACACGCAGTGAGCATTAAACTGTCATGGGATACGTTCGGTAATGATCAGTAATGAGAATTTCTACTAATTTTTGTTAAGATAATTTGACAAAATCACTGATATAATGATTTACTACAGCCGCATTTTTTTTTCTCTCGCTAGAAGTCATGTGAAGTTGTTGTAGAAGTCCTCTGTTGCCAAGTGAAAAGAATGGGAATCTTTCAAAAACCGTGATGCGAGTTCAACTGTTTTTCTCTTGGCGTGACTCATTATACACCGACTCTAGTGACAGCCGTCCATAATTTTACTAGAGTTTTTTTATATCTCGTTCACATTACAGCCTATATCACGTAATATAGGCTGCCTTGCAATGAGCACTCATACATAGGATTTCCAGTGAAAACTAGATGTATGAGCATAGAGGTAACTCTAAGACCACTGGGTCCCGAAGAAAATCATTATTATTTTTGGCTCACTCAGTACCAGAACAACGGTCCCAAGCAGTCCCAAGCTATTTCACTCACCCCTGCATGTTCTGCATGAATCCACACACCCCTGATGTTATCTGTCAAACTTTCATAGCGAATCAAAACAAACATAGTGTAGTAATAGAATTTCAACTAGAATAGGGTACGTTAATCGTTTGCTTGGGACCAATAGGCTACTAAAGTGGTGAGCCAATTTAAAATCGTTAGTTTCGTATTGATTGTTGGTATGAGTGCCCGCATAAATGCAAACCATTACTTTACCTTAACAAAAATGGTTAAAAATTGTTTATAATCCCTGCTAAGCTTTAACTGAAATGGTTATGGAACTTTACATGAACGTTTGTGTGATAAAGTTTAAACCTTATGTATTATGGTTTTTTGGAAGTTAACCTTACAAATAATGGGTTGTTAAGAACCATTACCATTCCAAATTCTTGTTTTCTCCATACATTTTTGGGAAAGTAATTATATTAGAACTATTTTATTTATGATTTGAGAACTTTAATGGTAATGGTTATGGTAGTTGGTAAGGTTCATACACGGATAGAAATCTCCTTATACCTTTTGGCAAATTTCTATTGCTGATTATTCATAAAATGTATAAGTCAACTAATAAGCAGACGCCTTGCAAAAAGTTAATGAAGCCCATGTGTCAAATGAAATGTATAAGCGGTCACACATACCTTTTATGCATTCTTATAGGACCTATGTGGTTTGTCTTATGGAATGTATAAGCACAAACGAAGTGACAGACGACTAACTGGCGAAGAAATCCATTTAAATAATGTGGTTCACTGTAATAGAATTTTCTTGGAAGCTTGTGCCATCATCCACCAGATGGATTAGTTTTTTTGTTTTGATTTGAACAAAGTTGATTTTGTGTACAATGATTCTTTGGCAGTGTGCAAAGAGTGCGTATCATTTTGTCATTTTTTTATGCATTTCAGTTTTGAGAAGAGTGAAAGAGATAGAACCAAAACATTCTACTACATTTGGTGAAAATGCTAGTTCAATCTAGTAGTAGCAACAATCAATACGAAACTAACGATTTTAAATTGGCTCACTACTTGAATAGCCTATTGGTCCCAAGCAAACGATTAACGTACCCCATTCTAGTTGAAATTCTAGTACTACGCAATGTTTGTTTTGATTCGCTATGAAAGTTTGACAGATAAAATGAGGGGTTATTGGTTTTTCTTATGTTTCGAGGGGTGAATCGATTAGCTTGGGACCGAAGAGAGTATCAGAGCTGAGCCAAAAAGTTGAGCACGTTATTTCGGGACCTTCTAGTCTTAGAGTTACCTCTATGGTAGTAGTGTTGCCATGTGGTACAATCCAGTAGTAGTGGTGTTGCCATGTGGTACACTGAAAAATTGCAATAGCAGGTTAGTCACCAAAGTTTTCGAGCCGCTCCGTCTGTCACTTCGTTTGTGGTATAAGGCTGATCTTTTGGCAAAAATGTATAAGTGAAACACATGAATAAAATAATTGATTTTCGTTTCGTGTAGCTGGTTTTGTGACATCCATCAACTTTATGTGGAATATATCGCGAGTTGGTTGCCTGTAAATTACTGATTACCAATTCGCGATATATTTTACGTAAAGTTGACCGATAATACTAAACCATTAATGGACCTTACTGGCTACCATAACTATTACCATTAAAGTTCTCAAACCATAAGTAAAAAGGTTTTAATATGGTCCTCTCTCCGAAAATGTATGAAGAGAACAACAACAACACTTCCAAAGAACCACAATACATAAGGTTAAAACTTTATCACACAAATGTTCATGTAAAGTTCCATGACGATTTCAGTTAAAGTTTAGCAGGGATTATATACAATTTTCAACCATTTTCGGTAAGGTCAAGTTATGGTTCACGTTTATGCGGGTGCTCATTGCAAGACAGCGTATATCACGTGATATACGCTGTAATGTGAACGGGGTATCAGGCTATTCAAGGCCTTACTTGGGCAATGAGATATACATACAGGAGTGGCACATGATAGTGTTTGTTTGTGTTTGAGAGCAGTACTACGAAACATTTTCAGAGATGACAAGTGGTGACGACACAAGAACCAACTCTCCGAACAAAAATCGTGCCTGAAGCTTCGGGTACACGAGACTACACTACCACCCATAAAGTTTGCCCCGCTTACTAATACATTCGCAAGATGCACTTTATATGAGGTCTGGGCCAAAGGGCTTATTGGTGTTAGTGAAATGTGCAAATGGTTAGTGGTGTTCGTATTATATTGCAATATTTATCTTTTTACATGAAACAGCTGTTGGCAGTGACGTATTTCTGCCTGTTGGCCCAGACCTTATATAAATCGACAGTGAGCATGTTACAGCTACGTGAAACAATTTTCTAGAATTTCGACAGTGAGCATGCATAAGGGCCTATACGCGATGATCGATTCTCTTCATCGATTTTCTCTTTTGTTAATAACTCGCTAGATTTAACATTTCTCGGTGCTTTTGCTATTGATTTTGCTAACCAATACAACCTGTTACTACTCTGCATTGAACAAAGTCTAGAAAATTGTTTCGCTTAGCTATAACAATGCAAAGAGAAAATCGATGAAGAGAATCGATCATCGCGTATTCGCCCTTACACTGAACGAATTTGACATATTCCTGTTATGTGGAAGTCTAATAAATTTGCGCTATAAGATAATCCATTGAAAATGATATGATTGAAAATGTGTCAGGTAAATTCTATATGAATATCTGATACATTTACAATGCTGATAATTTGGTAACTTTTATATGATCGTCATATGATAAATGAAAATCGATCAAATTATAATAATTAACTGAAATGGATTTGAAACCCATAAGCATAAGCTATACTTTTCACCACAATATAATATATGTGTCATAAATCAATCGAAGTAAAGTTTATGTGAAAATAACATGAAATTTACTCCTTCTTTTGACACATATATTTAATCGATTTCTAAAAATAAATTCGAAAAATAAACATCAGGCAGTGGGAGCTTTCACAGTTGTGCCTTTTTTTATTGTAGCTGATTTGGGATTCGATCAAGATCTGTTGAGGTGTGATGCTTTCGGTGTCTGTGCTGGATTCCACTGGGCCACGGCTGACTTCAAGATTGAGCTCGTTCAAATAGCATGAAGTAAGAACAGCTCTCCCGACATGGAATGCAGTGCAACGTTATGCTCGTTTTGCTAGAGTGAAGACAAATAGCACTGACAAATTTATGTTCCGTATCGGTGGTGTGGTTTGTTCAAATCTTTCTTAATGCACCTGTGTGCAATAAATCAACGACTAAATTATATGATTTGATAGAACTGGCTCATGAAGTTCGAATACTACTTAGTAAATATTACAGTAGAATCATTTTTTTTTCAATCTCAATACATTTTTTTCTGGAACCAATTATCATATGAAACAATAACAAACAAAGATTATTCAATACAGTATCATTGTTGTTAGTAGTATTTAGTTCAACTAATCATTTTAATTAGTGTACGTTAACATCGTTGAAAATTGTTTCAATAATTTATAAAGAACAATCATGTAAGATGTATTTTATTGGGAGCGATATTCATCCCAGAAAAAACATGCAAAAACAAATGCTTGCTGTTGGATTTCTTAAAAGGCATTTCTATATGACTATTTAATGATTGGGATAGATCTGTTTACAATCTTTAAACGTCAAAAATCAAAGCAAGCTATTACAATGAGATATACATGTTTTCCTATACTGCAAAGTTAAATGACAGTCCAATAGTTTCTACATGTCTATTTACACGCGACATATCAACAAACGTCAAAAATCAGTAAAAGCAACTCCAATAAAATATACATGATTATCTTATAAGATATATATTTTAGTGAGCAATATTCATCATGAAAACAGGTATATTTTACTGAATTATCTCATAGTGCAAACTTATATGATTTTCCATTAGTTTCTAGATGTCTGTTCCCACCCATGACATATCAACAGTTTTTCACCATGAAATATATCAGACAATATTCATATACTTCTTACCTTCGCTAACCACGTTCGAAGCAAAGTATTATCAAGTACTAAGTATGTGAAATTACGATAGAAATCATTCCATATCGCAGTCATAGTTTTTAAGTGATAATCCAATGGAATCTATCAATCATCACATAGAATGAATAAATCTGCTGACATTGCTATGTTATAAGATGGATCCAATAAACGGTACATGTCGATTTGTTTCAGTGTATGCATGCTCACTGTCGATTTGTCCCCCCAAAATCGATTGAAGATTTCTATGGTGACCTTACGGAACAGTCAGAGCTGTCTTGCTTTACTGCGATGCCGATGACGTTCTATTACAGGGGGATTTTGTACAATCTCTAGGAGGGTTCCAGTCAATCGCAAAGGGGATTTATGACAGTCTCAGTAGAGATTCCGAACAAGCCTAGGGGGAATTTCAGACAATCCCAGTTTGGTTTTCCAACAATATCAAAGGTAACTTCGGAAAATCCAAAGAAGGAATATGAACTATCCCAGGGAGGATTAAGGACAATGACAGGAAGAATTGCACTCAATATTGAGGGGGATTCATGACTGTGCAGTGGGGATTCCATATAATCCAGTCAATCCAAAGGTAGATTCTGGACAATCCCAGTATTAAAAAATGGTACACACTTAGAAAAAATCACCGACTTCGGTAATTCATTTACCGAATTCTCAACAGCTGAACGGTCGGTAATGTTTTCGGTAATCTAGAACATTACCGAAAAATCTGTAAACTGGACCAAAAAAATTAGCTGTCAAATTTACCGAACGATCGGTAACGTTTACCGATGTGCATTGCTTGATTTGTAGTTGACTTTACCGGAGAACTGTAATTTTGAGGACGATATGCAAATCGAAAATTACCGAGAGATCTGTAATTTTTCAAAAGGTCGCCGACTCAACTGTAATTTGCTTTAATATTGTTTCAAGGTGGCGGTCACTGCAACCCATGCAAAAATTTGGCTGCAGTCGTGATCAATAAGTTAGTGTTGCAAATTGCACCACCAATGAACAAAACCGTTGGCGACGATCTGAAAAATTAATTTTTGTCGGAAAGATTCGGCGCTACACTGAAAACAAGGAAGCATTGGAAGAAGATTCCAAATGCTGTTTTCAGATCGTCGCCAACGGAAATGGAACTTGGACCGACAGAAAAAACAAGCAACAACATCGGTATTTATTTAGATAACGAAATTTAATTATTTACGGAAAATATCTACGATTCAATCATCGCTCGGTTGAATAACAGCCTCCATAAATCACCTTTTCTATTTTTCACAAGCACGAACGCTTTTAATGTTGATCGAAAATAACAAAATTGTGGATTTGACGTTTACCTAGACCGTTACCGAACTCAGTGATGGAACCATGGACCCAAAGGTCCTTTGGGTCCATGGATGGAACGCTTTGTTTACCGAAACTTCAGTAAAATATTTCACCGAAGTCAGTGATGAAGCTGATTTACAGACCTGCCGGTAAAAATGTTTACCGTTTTCGGTAAATTAAAATAAAATTACCGAAATTCGGTCATTTCATTTACAGTTTTCAGCAATAAAGCGAGAAAATACCGAAACATCTGTAATTTTTAGCATTACCGATCTAAGACGGTAATTTTTTTTACCGAACTCAGGGTCTCTGTTTAAGATGGTTTAAGTGTGTATGAGATGGTTCCTAAATCCTTTCGACGATCGCTCATTGACAAACTTCATTTAAGTTTCAGAATAGAATCAACTATGAAGTTGGCCAGAACTAACCTATTTGGACCTGGGATGAACAAATAAATAAAAGACTGCATTCAACAATGCTCCTTTTGTGTTAAATATCGATAAACACAACAACCCCAGACGATGAAAATTCAACCTGTTCCTGTTCAACCTTTTTCAACTCGTGTCCACAGACAAACAGACATAACACATTGAATATTTCTCACTGTAAAACATCGTCGCTAGAACATTACCGCCATCTATTGAGTACACTGTGGTGGGTAGTACACTGAACAGATGGCGGTAGTGTGTAAACGTCAAACGCAAGGGATATGACTATGCGCGCCACAGGTGGCGGTACTACCAACTACAATACTTTTTAATTGACCGTTAAATCACAGACAAACAGACGTAACTCTTCATTGTGTATCTTCGTTCATGCATTTAACGGTTGATTTGAATATTATCAGTTCCGCGAACTACTCGCCGCAGCGCTGGCATCGGATCACTTTGACGTTTCTATATATTCTATAGAACTTTTATGCAATATTGTTTACGAGCTAGCGAGCAAGCTTGTTTTCCGCGAGAAGCCAGAGAGATGTCGCTACTGAGGTTATATGTTTTGAGATACTATGTTTTCAAGAACAAGTTTTTCAAAGAGTTACGTCTGTTTGTCTGTGGTTAAATGCTTGTTCGATGAACACCTTGCGAGTGTTATGTCTGTTTGTCTGTGTCGTGTCTATTGATGTCTTTTTGCACTAGTATCAGGGAAAACAACGAACGCTTCTGGAGATAGTTGACTCTAACTCTGACATTTTCCAGCTAAATATTCTCATAGATTTAAACCCCTCTTCCTTAATGAATGCTGGTAAATAAAATGTTGCTCATCACGAAAGAGTTTCCTCATTTCAGGCATGTAGTGTAACAAAATATGAAAACTCTTTGACCAATTTTGTGAGCTAAATTAATCTCCTGAAAACATTTGGCCGAATTCTCACTTCCTTAGTCTTGAAATCACACTGTCTAGTGCTTCCTTCCCGGGCAATTTCCCAGAATTATCATTTCCTGATTCCCAGAAAACTAGTTTGACTTCCCGAGAAGCAGTTTATTTGTACGAAAACCATGATAAACATATGTTATATTAAAAATGACCACACAACTTTTGGGGAAAATTGATAGAAATTTCCGGAGAAAGTTTGACAAATCTTTAGTGCGTAGGCAGGAAAGCTTCCTGGCGAAGAATCTTTCAAACGAAACCGGTAGACGCTTCTGACACAATCTGTGGGAAACTCCCGGACGAAGTTAGAAGAGACTTCCATGCAAATTCAGGCAGCCGGATGAAACTTTCAGAATAATTCAGAAAAGTTTTCCGTTGGAAGTCCGGATGAAATGGGAAATAGTTTCCACTTCTAGCGGTAGGACTTCTAATTGTAATCTAGGACTTCTGATTATAATCTGATTCTGTTGGAATGAAAAGACGATGAAACTTCCGTTGAACAATGGACGAAGGTGGAAGATTCTTCCAGGGCAAGTTTTAATCGAATTAACCAACAAATCCACCAATTACCTACATGCATGTGCTGCTTCCCCAGCACAGTCGTCAGAGAGTAGTAAGTAGACGAAACAAGTCGAAGTGGCATTCGCCTCCGATCCGGGCGCGTGCGAATAGGGAAGATGGAATTGCGTAATATTTTGCACATTCATCGCCATATTCAGAACCAAACGCAAATTCTTCGAGATAACCACCATCCGTCGTCTGGCTTGCCGTGGCAGTGTCTGACGTATCTCCGGTCTGATTTACGAAGTGTGCTGAAGGTATTCCTTAAAAATGAGATCCGTGATGCTTTCACCAGCAGACATGTCGATGAAAAGAATCGATCAAAGCAGATAGGACGTTTTGCAATATTCATCTTGAATTATGTGAGTCCTACACGGTAAGAAAAAAGTACCCAACGGCCAGTTCACTTTTACCTACTTTTGACTAGTTTGTCTTCTTTTCGCCTTCTAATGTTGTCAAAAACGGAGGAGCAAAACCACCCAACAGGGGTAGTAAAGTGTGGGAACTCAACGTTGAGTATAATCATGTTTACCTACTTTTGGGTATCGGAGGCGAACCAGCCTAAGGCTGAAAGCCTCCTAAATAAAGCTAAATTAATTAATTAATTACTTTTGGGTACAACTAACTTACTTTTGGGTAGAAAGCGAGTGGAAAATTCCACACGAATTGCACACAAGTAAATGAAAACTACTTTGGCCCGCTTTACCTACTTTTGGGTTCCTGCACTATAGTGCTGAGATGAGTGAAAAGAACTTAATTTTGGGTACTTTTTTCTTACCGTGTAGGTGTATTAGTTTTTTACCTTATTTTTAAAGTTGTGTCTACAAAAACCACAGTCCATTTGTATTTTTCATAAGTTTTTTTTTTATATGTGAATGAACTAACTAAGTTCAATCCAAATTTAACATGAATGAATGCATAGGAATACACCAGCACCAATACAATAAAACATTGCCTATTCCATTCGATAAGATCCAGACCGTCAGTTGTTTGGCGTGTGTCGGTCTAGATGGGTGTTGACCCATGAGTTGATACTATATTGAAAAGAGCATCTCGGATTTTTTCAATATTTTGAATTAAATTAAATTAAGTACATTAAAGTCAACGTACAACATTCAAGAATCCGGTAATTGAAGAAAATCCAAAAACAAGATACGATTTTGCATGTGTATGGGATCGAAATATATGAATGAAGATAGTTGGAATGGAGTGTAGTTAATATGCATTAATGCTTACCTAGAAAGCAAAGTGACAAACAAGTGCAATATTTACCGTAAACTAACGCGTTAAATTCAGTATTGTGTGCTCGTATTCTTCCTACATCCGCGACATATACATGTTTGTATTAATGTGTTGTGGTTCTCGAATGGCAGAAAGCAAGAGGAAAAAAACGTTTTAAGTTAAATAAACCGGAAGCTGTTTTATTCTATTTTTCACTTTGTGTATAGTGAGCAACGATTGCATGATCTGCATGATAGTTTCAGCTATGATATGACTCATTGATTCTGTTCAACTTAGTCATCGACAACCACCATGAGTGCTGTGCAGATGTGATTAATTTCTTAATTACTTTGCGATACAACAAAGGAATGTTCAACTTGCTTAACTTTTACACTGAACGACATCAACGCGCGTGAATAATTTTACTTTATTCGGAACACCCTCAATTGAGAGAATGTTTGTGTGACCGGTTCGGATGGGATGTTTTTTATTCAAGTTTTGGATCATTCTTCAAAATCTCCATCGCTACCGTTTCAAAAATAGATTTCATGTCTGGCAGAGTTGTTCCAACGAATGAGAGAAACACCACCTCTCGTAAGCTTAACCAATGAAGAAATTAATAAAATTAACATCTTAAATGATTTAGTATCAATATACCATCATTTGTGCACCGTTTAAGAACATATATTGGAATGATACCTATAAAACAATTTGAAATGCGTTTAAATGTATAAGAACCTGTTTTGACCGGTTTTTGTGTCCGTGAAACTGTAATGTTGAGAAACAAATTATACATTTAATTTGCAATACACTGACATATAAGATCATATTAATATTAATCATATAGTTAAAACAAACAACTATATATGTTAAAACCACAGGCCTGGAAATTTGAATTTATAAAATATTAAGTCACCAGGTATAATTAAAAATTTATTAAGTGCTACACGAAATGATCAATCGTACTTACTATAATTGCATTATATCATTTTATGAATAAAAAAAAATGATAATTGTTGAATGTGTACACACTTAATCTAGCTCGGTAAAATCTCCAACAGCCGATTACTTCGGCACTTTCTTTGATTGAAAAATTCATATAGATTTCTACGATAAATATGGCACACATTTTCACAATATTTCATGTAAGGGTCATTCAAATATGACGTCCAATCTTGAGGGGTCTGAGAATTTGTGACAGTGCGTGTAATAGGTATGGGAACGCGTGAGGGGAGTAAGAAAATTGGAAAATTTGTGGATGTCATTTAAATTGCCCATAAACTCAAGCGGTATATCGCATAAATCAGCAATGTTGCAAACAACAATTTTTTTTTCGTTGATTTGTTTTCCGTCGATCTTGTTTTCCGTACTGAGCACCAATGCTTCTTCTTCTTCTTATTCGCATTTCAAGCTTATTGCTTAGCGCATATTAGCTTATTGCGTGCTCTCAACTTAGTGTTCTAAATGCACTTCCACAGTTATTAATTGAGAGCTTTCGATGCCAATACCAATGCATGAATTTGTATATTGTGTGGCAAGCACAATGATACTCTATGCCCAGGGAAGTCGAGAAAATTTCCAACCCGAAAGATTCCCTCGACCGGACCGGGAATCGAACCCGCCGCCTCCGGCTTGGTAATACCGTGCCTTTACTGACTAGGCTATGAGGCCCCGACTAATGCTACCGACACCAAAAAAGCAGCTCCCACACCTGGACCCTGTCTGTCGACCCATCAACTCATGAACCGGGGACCAACGGCTTTAGTTCTCTTCCGAAGGAAGGCGTGATCAGTGATATTATGCCTCACTATGGCGGCGTCGACTGGGATTGAACCCAGGCTCTTTGGAGAGAGAGGCAATTACGCTTACCACTACAACACCGGCGCCGTAAACACAGCTTGCAAAGAATTTCGTTTATTATGCCAACTATAGCTCAAAATTAAACGAGAGGAAATTATACGCGATTGTTAAAATTCAGATTTTTTTATTTTGTTTGACGAATTAGTGACGCACTGGTCTGTAATATGAGTTCGTTCCTCCCGTTCAATATAGATAGACTAGTATAGGCTCAATACGCTATAATGCGAACATAGTACTTATTGGATGTCTTACTATGGATCTCTTTCCGGAGATGAACTAGCCATAGGCTAAAAATCTCCTTTATAAAGAATTAAAAAAAATGATCTCTTGAATTGATTAACACTAAATTAATTTCAATCTAATTTATAAAATATAATATAAAAAAAATTTCGATTTGCATGTTAAAAAATCACTTTGAAATAATGATTACAGTATTTTTTCATAATTTAACTCAAACTGAAATATATATCGAAAGTCTAATGCAGTCTTATGGAGTTTGAACAAAATAATTTTGACTATGCCAGTGTTACTTTTTTTTTTAATCTTTATTATAGAGATTTTTAGCCGAAGGCTAGTTTATCTCTTAACTTGTCAGTGTTACTGCAGATAGTTAATATACAATATTTTTCATTTAATAGTTTGCATCATTAATTGTATTTTATTGAGATACAATCGTAATTTGTATAATTTGTAAAATCTTATGTTCACTATATACCATCCTAGATTGATAGTTCACCGCAACACAAGTGTTGGTTACCAGCATGAATTCTAACAAAAGCATACACAACGACAAATGCAATACAAACAGGGAGTTTCATATGTTTCCCTTTGTATTAATGGGCACATATGACAACAAAGATAAAGAATTAAGTTCTACTTCTTGTTATGCTTTTTTATATCGGAAAGCAGCCGCTGGATTGAGAACCGGTTTATCCAGTTTTTGCCTCCAAAGGAACATGGAAAAGACGAATAAGGCGCAAGAGCATAAACTTTTTCTTTTCTACTTTGCTTTCTACACCTGAACCGCGAGTGTGATGGGCTAAGTTGCCTTATGCATGATCCAGCATGACGATGTTGAACGTTCTGGACAATGATCGAAGGAAATAAAGGAAAATCAGTTTTAAGATACGTTCAATTTCAGTTGATTTGTGCCGCGCTGTATTCGGACTAAAGTAGTAGCCGTAAATCTCCCTCGTGAAAGGATGGAAAGAAGAAACGTTGAAATTGTGTTATTTCATTTTGTGCTTCATCCGTTGCTCTTTCGCTCTGTTTGGTGTAGTGTTCTGTGTTACAGCATTATAATTATTCCCAAAGTAATTGACCTTTCGTTAGTTCATCTTAAATAGCACGCGAGTTGAAAATACAGGAAATGTTAAACTATCGAAACATTGGATATCGTCTTCAACAGTGAATGTAAAATATGGAACAAAGTGATATCAAATTCAGAAAATGTTATTAAGAACGTTTAACAGTCAAGCAAGTGCAAAATAGTGTCACCAGTGCTGCAAAAAGTGAGTGAAGGCTCTACCGTACTAACAACGTGTAGTTTTGAAAAGAGCAGAATAAAAACACACTTCGACGGAAGCAAGCAAAATGCCTTCTCAACCTTACGATCTAGTGAAGGATGATCAAGACATTCGGGTGCCTCTGTATCCTGAGCAAGCATTCTACGGAAATGGAATCATGTTCCCAGCAAGGGTAAGTTTTACTTGAAACACCTGGATAGAAAAGCTCATACTTGATTCAACCACCTGAGCTACTAGCATTTTAGTTGAGGCTTTGTCAAACATGCGGCTTTAGTATACATGTGTCGGCATATATTTAGCTGGTTGTTAACGTTTACGGTGGAAATATTGTGTGGACAGGAACAGTAGTGAGACTGCATTGCAATAACATGAGTCATATGTATTAAAGCAAGAGGCAAGGCTTTTCTTTGCAAAAAATGTCACTTCAACTCTATTAGTAATAGACATTGCATGATCATATTATGATTAACATTTATACCAAGTCAATCTAAATACGGCTTTGGATTAATGATGTTCGTTGCAACGACTTCTTCGTCACTCATTTCTCAGAATTTATCATGTGTGAAGTTGAAGTAAATATCTCTCCATGTTTGATGCTTTGTCCACGTTGTGGCTCTTTTCCACCATACATTTTCATTTATCACTGCTTTCTCTCGGGACAGCAGGTGCATTTCGTATGCTGAAACATAATTGCTGAAGATGGAGAATGCTCTTTAGCAAACCCCACACGTATCAATATATTGAGGTGAAGGAGATTTCAATAATATTGATGATGTGAATAAAGAAATATTATCAATACCGATGTATTGACGTCAATATATAATGTATTGACAATACGATTGTCAATATAAGCAATCGTATGGGGTCGACTTTAAAGCTTAAATAACCTCATTCAGACTAACTCTTATACTTGCAAGTTTTGTTAAAAAACCTGGTGAGATGTGACCCTTCTTAAATTCCGAAAACATTGCTTAAGTTCGCATTTAGGGACGAGAAATAGATAATTTCTGAAGAATATGTGGGTCTGTGTTTGAGTTTTCATGCGATACTTTTTGACTTCGGAATAAACCCGGGGCAAATTAGAATGAATTTGAATTTTGATGTGAATTTAATTTACTTCAGATTCTGACTACTTTCCGGGTGCAACCCAGACCTTGTGTGACCACTGAATACTTGTTAATTGAGCTTTCAGGTGGTATAATAGTACGTTCAGACCTGGGGGGGAGAAGCAGATAGTACACACGGAATTCATTGTATACTTGTTCTTCTTGTCATGAAAATTTGTGCCGTTGAAATGAAATCAAAACAGGCGTAGCAAAATAGCGTGTTTTTCTTTGAGCGTGTAGTGATTGTTTGAGATTGTTCAGTGTGCAGTGAGAAACTGTACTTTTCTGTTTGATATTTTACTATGCTACTAGATGTTTTGACAAAACCTTGGCTAATGGTATCTTTCAATATTGATTTGTGTGTATTTTGAATGAATTAAAAAGAAACTGTGTCCCTTTGAATAAAATAGCTGGAAACGACAGTTTGTCACAAATTACTTTACGCAAGATTTCAATACCGCCTTGTGCCTTCTTGTTCAACTGTAAGAAAAGCATCATAAAATTGCTTGGCTCCAAATGACAGTTCGTGACAGCAGCCGTCTGGCTGCATTTGACGTTCAATTTTTCTCTCTCCGCGACTCTCCCTCAGGTTCAGACTATAGCTGATATCATGTAATATAGACTATCTTGATATCAAAAACAATACCTACGATTTCCGGTGAAAATTTGACATAATAGTGCTCATTGCAAGGCAGCCTATATTATATATAGGGGTATAATGCGTTGTAAGATAAGTTTTGGCTCATTTTAATGTCAAGGGTTCAGTCTGCGCAACCTCTGGTTGAAAACGGTTTCAATTGTCTTTTTTAAATTTCTGTCATTTCCTGAGAGACTTCCAAGACATGACCGGGTAAACCCTGGTACAAAATAGAATCGTCAGAAATATTTATTTTAAAATCTTATATGATTTGGCTCCTCGAAGGAACCTGGAACATGTCCTGATATGATATGATGATATAGAACTACCACTCACTGTAGCAAGACAACTTTCGGTAGACTGTGGACTATCCTCGCTGTTCGACTTGATCAAGTTTAATAGCCTCTAATTGTACTCAACCTGCAGTTGTATGAAGAACCAACAACGGTTTGGGTGAATCCGTGGGCAATATCGTCCACGTGCATCCACGGGATAAATGAGAATCTCCTTCCAACAACAAGATCATACAACCGGTAAAAAATCAGGCCATCCATCAGGAGGATGTCCCAATGAGTGGGAAGAAGAGCCCGCCCTCTTTTCACGAATTGTTAAAACAGGGAGTTGGCATTTTCACTCTCCCCATCCATTTTGCTTCAATCAGGTGCCCTGGTGGACCGTCCCGTACCCAGCATATATTTTTTGTTTATTGTTTTTGTTCATTAATTTATTTGATAAGGCTAATTCAGTTGAGCCTTATCAAATAAATTAATGAACAAAAAATATATATCAGGCATAACATTTGATAACGGCACAAAAGCATTTGTAAACTAACTTTCTAAGGCCCTTTACACGCTAACCAAAGTACGCCCACGCAAACCAATACCAATTTCGGAAAGGTGATAGTTGCCCCTATACGATGATGTTGTTGGTTTGCGTGGGCGTACTTTGGTTCACGTGTAAAGGGCCTTAGAAAGTTTGTTTACAAATGCTTTTGTGCCGTTATCATATGTTATGCCTGATATGCTGGGTACTTTACAGAGCCGAGGATTCTTGGTCACTATATAATACATCTTAAAACTATAGTCAAAAGGTAAACACTTTATCTTCCGCTATCCAAAAAGCGTCCTCCATCAGAACGGGAGCCGCTTCCAGTGGTTTCATTGTATGGCAGTATTACCAAAGGGGGTCAGAGCGCTTCCATTGCAGCAATGGACGCAAAACGTGGCCAGCACTAACACACTCATCACTAAACGGTTGCTTTCCAAAGTCGACGACGCATCGATCGAAAGAACTGCTGATGAAGAACAACGCGGAGGACCACACAATGGTTGCTGCCGAGAAAACAAACGATCGCGTGGCATACATCGATAATGGGGTGCTTTTGTCGACAGTCGAATGAACACTGACCCAGCATATAATGTTACATATAATAATGGAATGAAAGTTAAGAGAAAAAAGGAAGAAAATATCTAGGAAATATCTCACCCGATATGTTGCAAAGCAATCCATGATATCACGATGATTTCGAAGAGCTCCCATAGATATGCTGCCGTTACTTTTTCAACTGGTGTTAAAAACAGCACTCTCGCCTTTCCTTCCTCACAAAGCAGCGTAAATCGCCATCAACCGCGGAACAGACCCTAGCTGCTCCAAGTTAATAGGATCTCAGCAGAGATAAAAGGACTGCGTTCACTTTCCATCACCAATACACTACCGATGATAAGTTTAAGGACACCCCAAAAAACCATGCAAATATGTTTTGTTCAATTTCCGATCTCCAAAGGTTATTTGAATAGTATGAATGGTATATCATAAGGGAAGGTCCATTAATTATGTCACGCAAATTTGGCCCATTTTCAACTCCCCCTCCCCCTTTGTCGCATTTTTTATATGGACCTTAATTGTTTTTTGTAAGGCTCGTCACAGTTTCCAAAACCCCCCCAAAAGTGTGACATAATTAATGGACGATCCCTAAGTGTTCTACTACTACTTTTATTTCAAAATTGTGCCAACCCAATTCTGAGAAAATCAGTCACGATTCTTCAGAGTAAATTTTGAAAAATATTGTAACTTTGGGTGAACTTTTAGCACACAAAATTTGAAAATTATATTGACAATTTTCCTACAAGGAAAGTTCCATTCAATACCTTTAAATGATCTAAAGAGAACGAAAATTGGACGAATCAACTTGCGACCAACGCCGAAATCAAAACCGACAACTCCATCGACCGAAAACAAACACGTCTAATAGCGGCCACGGCACGCTTCGATTGCATGTCTGAAATACAACCTCAACGCACAAACACGACGACGACAACATTCGACAAGCGCCTTTCGTCTGGGAGGCGGAACGCCAGCACGCAGCAATCAAGAAAAAAATAATGTACACAGCGCACGGCACAAGCTGAACTGCTAACGTTGAAAGCCAAACGCGAACTGTTGGAACCTGGAACATGTCCTGATATGCTCAAACTCGGAACATGTCCGGATAGGACAATGTTCTTCTGGGCACTGTTGAGGTGTCGCATGATATGTTTTGGATCAAGTCAAAAACAGGTTTCTTTCCCGGGTGTACTCAAACCATGTCTAGATGAATTCCCAAGGCGAACCAGCCAATGGCTGAAAGCCTTGTAAATAAAGGAAAAAAAAAATGTCTAGATGTGACTAATGTGATCCTGGTACTTAATATGGCTACACGCAAACCAAAAATCTATAGCATTGAATGTTAGTTGTATTTCCTATTGTCCTCCGCAGCCAATCCCGCAGCGAATTATATAACTTAACCTCGCAAACGATGTAATAGCTTTTGCCTTTTTATTCAGTGTTCTGTCTACGCTTTCGATGATACCATCAAGCTTTATATTTCTAAAATTGTAGAACAACGCACAATTCAGCAGAAAAAGCATACGAAATCGAATATGAGAAAAAATGAGCATTCTCGACTAATATTTGAAATGGGCCTATGTCCAAAACGTAAACAAATCGGGTTTTGATACCATTCTTTAGCACCGCTTGATAGCTACTAATCGTGTAGGAAAGTTCCGCATAAAGGGTGATACGGTCAAAATTTGGACAAGGGAAAACGCGTGTAAATCGGTGAAATCGGTTATTTAAAAAATCAAATTAAATTTCTTTTTCAAGTTCAATTAGTATAAAATTCAGGAAAAATATTCAGTTAGGCTTCCGCTTTTCCAAATCCGAATTGCCGGGCCTTACGCTTGACCCCTGCCATCAGATTTTGTACAGCCACCTTGTCCACCTTCTTCGCCGCAGAAAGCCAGTTTGCCTTGAACTGCTGCTCGCCCTTAGCAGTTTTTTTGGTCTTCTTTAGGTTTCGCTTGACAATAGCCCAGTATTTCTCAATTGGGCGGAGCTCTGGCGTGTTGGGAGGGTTCTTGTCCTTGGGAACCACCTGCACGTTGTTGGCGGCGTACCACTCCATGGCCTTTTTACCGTAATGGCAAGATGCCAAATCCGGCCAAAACAGTACGGAACAACCGTGTTTCTTCAGGAAAGGCAGCAGACGTTTATTCAAACACTCTTTCACGTAAATTTCTTGGTTGACAGTCCCGGAAGCTATGAAAATGCTGCTTTTCAAGCCACAGGTACAGATGGCTTGCCAAACCAGATATTTCTTTGCGAACTTTGACAGTTTCATGTGCTTGAAAACATCTGCTACCTTTCCCCTTCCTTTTGCCGTATAAAACTCCTGTCCCGGAAGCTGCTTGTAGTCGGCTTTGACGTAGGTTTCGTCGTCCATTACCACGCAGTCAAACATCGTCAGCATCGTCGTGTACAGCCTCCGGGATCGCACTTTGGCCGTCGTATTTTGTTTATCATCGCGATTTGGAGTCACTACCTTCTTGTAAGTCGATAGTCCGGCTCGTTTTTCGGCTCGATGCACGGTTGTAGACGATATACCCAGCTTATTTGCGGCATCTCGGAGAGAGAGGTTAGGGTTTCGCTTGAAACTACCGGCAACTCTCTTTGTCGTCTCAGCGGCTTCCGGTTTTCGATTTCCCCCCGATCCAGACTTCCTGGCTATCGACAAACGTTCCCCAAACACTTTAATTACATTTGTAACGGTTGATTTGGCAACTTTTAGCGATTTTGCCAACTTTGCGTGCGAGTAGCTCGGATTTTCGCGATGCGCGAGCAAAATTTTGATACGCTGCTCTTCTTGCTTGGACGGCATTTTGACAACTGAAGAGTGAATTCCAAAATCAAAATAGGAGCAACATTCTACACACACACACCTTCAAAATGAGGGGTGTTCAGGTTTTTTAAATGCAAAATTGAAAGAAATACGTCAATTTGATATTGACCAAATTTTGACCGTATCACCCTTTAATCGAGAAAAATCATTAAAAATAACTCGATTTTCGAAACGGCCGATCAACGAAATTTTTCGATTCATTAATAGGCCCGCACGCTAAAACGGCCAACCATTCATTTATTTCATTTCATTGATAAGCCTAGTGACGTAGAAGGGCCGATGATTGAAAAATTTCAAACCAAAGCTAGGCCCTACTGCTTGAGGCAGGGCCGATGATTTGTTTTGAATTTATCTGACGTTGCAAAAAGGCTATCATTTCTGATGACAAGCACAACGGCTTAACAAAAAGGGCCTAACCATTATAACCAAAAAGGCTTATTAATTTATGAAATTGATTTGTTATCGATTTTCATATATTTTTGAAAGCTTTTCGCATATTTTGGATGTTGTATACTGAGATACAGTTACTATTGTTATTGTGAACAATATAAATGCCTAAAATACTTCAATTTTCTTAAATATAAATTGAATAGTGGCGGTCAAAATTTAAAATTCATTTTCTGGTTTGTTTACGTTTTGGACATAGGCCCATTTCAAATGTTACTCTAGATTTCTAATTCGCTTTTAGGCACGACGCGATGCGACTCACGCAAGAAATTATAATAAATAATAAGATTCTTTTGAATTGGTCGCGTGTCCCGTCTGCTCTGACCGTGGCCTTAGCCTAATCATTTTCCGAAGCATGGAAAGAGCATTGAAGAAAGTACAGGTCTGATAATTGCAATTTTAGTGGTTCGAGTCCCAGTCGGCAACTTTTTTTTCGACATGATTCATTTCACTCACTAATACATTCCACATTTTTCTATCTCCATTTTCCGCAGCTCGGTCTTTCGATGATGAATCCCACATAATAAAGTTGTCGCATGATGAATTTTTGTCCAAGTCAGAAACTGGTCACTTCTCCGGGAGTTCCCGGAAAATATCCGGATGTAACCATTGTGGTCCTGAGCAGTCACTATGAGTCTATGACTAACATTGAACTTGGTTTTGAGTTCCCATGTGATTTGTGGTGTCGCATGATGAGTTTTGGTTGATGTCAGAAACTGGACACTTCTCCGGGAATGTCCGGATGTGGCCAATGTTATCCTGTACACTGGATATGACCAGCATTGAACTTGTATATGAGTGTTCATGTAATTTAAGGTGTCACATGATGGGTTTTGGTCCAAGCCAGAAACTGGCCACCTCCACGAGGGACACCGGAATATATCCAGGTGAGCCGATTGTGGTCCTGGGCACTTAAAATAGTTACATTAAGCTAGGTTTTGAATTCTCATGAGATTTTATTTGTCGCATGATAGGTTTAGGTCGAAATAAGAAACTGGTCTCTTTTTCAGGGGTTCTCGGAACATGTCCAAACTGTTGTTGAGTACTCGGTATGTCTAATAAAACCTCTCAAAACCTGTATATTTAGTCTGAAAAGTCCCATACACATCGACACTTAACATGCATTTGATATCTGATAGAATTTCTAGACCAGACCGAGAATCAAACCAGCAGCATTCGGCTTGGTGCCTTAGCTGATTAGGCTATCTATGGCCTAAACTATACTGATTTGACCAACTATCAGCCAAAATTTCAGAAATTTCTATACGCATCCAGAACAGTAACAGATAGGTCTTTGACGTTTTTTGGAGAGAAATATTTGTAGGTGTCCATTGAGATCCCCATTTTAAACTTGTACACGTCTCACATCGTTTGAAAAATTCATGTAAATTTCTGCGCACATAAAATTAATGCTAGATTTGGCATAAATTTACGCGATATTTCGTGTAAATTTAAGCAAAATTTCGCATAAATTAGCAATATTGTATGCAAGCTTGTAAACGATTTCGCTGTTTATGCCAAGTATAGCTCAACATTACACGAAGGGAGATTTTACGCGACAGTTAAAAATCAGAATTTTTTTCTGTGCAGTCCAACAGTTTTCTGCTTCATTTTACACAAATTGATTGCACGGTTGAAGATGTAAAAGAATGAAAGAGATGGGAAGATGTTTAGAGTAGATGAGCTTCACTTTCGTACACAGCAAGAAATAAATTTTTATATTACATACAAGAGGATGCACTGCAAATCATGTCGAAAATATCATGTGTATATCATCATAACAATAAACAATCATCAGTTCATGCACTGTATTAATGATAATTTTGTCCTTTTTGGCAAGTAGTGTTATACCATATTTTCGACACGATTGATGTGATATTAAAATTAATTTTTTGCTGTGTATTGGTATAATTTAATGTTTTCACAATGAAAAAAAATCGCGAGATAATCAATAATTCACCCTTTTCTTCCCCACCTTTTCAGCTAATAGGTTGGCAAATTGTGCCACGACCCAGCAGCCGAACTGAAATTGTTCAAGCAATGCGTAGAATTCGGGTAAGTATTTGATGAATACCGACTAGATAAACGTATTTACATTTTTATTCATATATTCTTCCTACAGTACGAATGCAAAACGCAAAATGCAAAGAAAAAGAAAGTTTCATTCTATATCTCAGTAGATGGAGTAAGAGTTTGTATGAAACGAAAAAGACGAAAGGTATGTATAGAAATTAAAACAACACTTCATTAAAAAAAGAAAAGCGATTTGCGGTATATTTAAAAGCAAAAGTTAGGGTTTGGTGGACAGTATAGGTTTAATGATTTATATGTTTTACTGCTGCATTATACACAAAATTTTAAATCGGTAAACCCTACATTTGACACGGCATCCCAAATGCATGAAAAATAAGAAACATTAAATTGTATTAGATCGTGACGAGTATTTTTGACTAATAGTTGTTGAATGTGTCGAAATTCCCCTAAACTTAAATAGCAGTGTACTTCACACCAATCTATTGTGTATTGTGTTTCAGACAGTGCACGGAGATAGCAATTTTCAAATGGAAAATGTATTATTTACGGCATATTAATTACAACATGCGCGCACAAGTGGTGCTGCATTTTAATAAAGTTTGCAAAATAAAACCCCTATAATCTTACATATTTTTTATAATAAGCTTATCTTTACTTTTTTCAAATTACAGAGAAAGCATCAGTGGAATGATCCTCCGGAAATGGAAATATTAAGCCATCCAATTTATAGAATATTTTACGTATCCCACGATAGTAATGACTTGAAAATATTCAGTTATATTGCAAGGGATGGTAGCAGCGATGTGTTCAAATGTTGTGTGTTCAAAACGAATAAAAAGGTAATTATAGAAGGTGTGACTATTATTATCTCTAGACATAACTGAAGTGCTTTGCTCTAAAAATTCGATTCATTATAATTTTATATTTAGTAACATTAATTTTACAATTTTTCATGCATCCACTTAGGAACAACTCGTGATCCGCTAGTGGGTTGCAAGCCATAGAAAAGGAAACGCTAATATTTGGATTGGGAATTCTAAGCTTAGTTTAGTATTCCCGATTTTTTCATTAATTATCGGTTTTCAGTGATTAATTCAAAATCGTTTAGTTTTAAGCCATCGTGTATTTTTTTCTCAGATCTGTTATACCTTGTACAGACATAAAAAGTATACCGTTCTGTACTGCTTTAAGCTACTACCTGAAATTGTACATTTTGAGGTAGATTAAGGAGTACAACGGGCTTAGAGTTTTCTGAGCAAAAGTTTATGGAAAATTTAGAAGTACAAATAATATAAATTCATATAACTTCAATATAATCTTGCAAGTTTTTTATTATTCCTAAGTATTCATCCCTTTTTTTCTAATAATGTAGAATCTTAGACCTAATAATTTACCATAGTATCAATTTATAAATACACATTTTGTATGACGCCTTCAAAATTGAAAATTGAGATATTCTTTCTTAAAGCTTCAAAAGACAAATCATTCATGTTGACAGTGCTTATTTTTTTATTTCAAGCTAATATATCGTGGACCCCCGGTAATTTGATCGTTTTTATTCTGAACACTTTTTAATGTGAACCTCGCTAATTTGCACGCCGCGCAAACTATAAATGGTTCAAACGTCAACGGAACGGAGTAAAGTGAAATGATACATTGTGAAACAAAACAGCAAATAAGGCTACCAAACACGATTTTCTTAAGCTCATTGGGGTGCTAGAAATTCAAATTAAAAATGAACCCCATTAATATAAATGAAGTGTCGGTTAGACTAGCGGAAGTCCACGGTAATATCCATATCCCGAGTGACCTAAGTTATCCTATGACGTAGTTATGTGAATCAACAACCATCATTTTGAAATTAAGAAAACGATAATAACTATCCTCGTTCCTGCGTGTATGATGAATTTGAACTCATGAAAAAATAACTCAAACTTAAACAATGTTCAAGTCGTCAGATAATTATACAAACATTTATCAACCAAAACTAATTTTATTGTTTACTTCCCAGAATTAAGTAAGCCGAAAAATTCAACAAACAATTTCTAAAAAGAATATGTTTCCATTTGGCTTATGCTATGTTCCAACTACGGAGTCCAGACAACCAGAAAATATCTGAGCTATACGTTTCCCTTCGGCCTCGAGGTAGACAACCTAATGTTCCAGTTCGGGATATTTTGGTTAGATGCGATTTAGAGTTTATGAAACTCATATTTCGAACAATGCATTGATCATCGGAACAGTTCCCCTATCTGATGGTAGTGTTAGCATGCGTGGGCGAGCTACCAGTTACACCAAATTGACGATCAAATGCATTTGTTACAAAAACTGATACGTCCCTTCGAAAAAGTAATCGAGATGTATGTTTTCTTGAAGAATATTAACCTTCGATTTCAGTTTGAATAACTTTGTGTTTAGTTTGTATTTTGTGTGTGTGGTTTTTTTATGTTTGTTTTGTAATAATTTAAAAAATTTAAATGAGAAACATTGCCATAACTGGTATTGTGCACACCACATGCTATTATTGAATACTAGCTGAGTGTGCCCGGCCTTGCTCGGGATTCAATATTAGCTTGAGTTTATGCGCCAATTAAAAAAAATCATGCATTACTGTATGTAGCCCCCCCCCCCCCCTCTTATCTAAGGGGCTACCCCCTATGATTTCCACATGCCAAATTTGGTTCCATTTGCTTGATTAGTTCTCGAGTTATGCAGAAATTTTTGTTTCATTTGTATTGGAGCCCCCCCCCCCCTTACAGAGAGGGGAGGGGTCTCGAACCATCATAGGAACCTTTCCCGGCCCCAAAAACCCAAGCATACAAATTTTCACGCCGATCGGTTCAGTAGTTTCCGAGTCTATAAGGGTCAGACAGACAGAAATTCATTTTTATATAGATAGATTAAACATGATAAAGCTTGATTACACGCTTGCCACTACGGTATAAAGAAAAACGGACAATCTAACTTGCAATTGAAAAAGTGAATCCGTCTTTGCCTGGTTTCGCTTCTGTGTTATCCACAAACACTTGTTGTAGCTGCAAATGTGCGTTATAGACACCCTCTAAGTGTATATTGACTTTTCTTCGGAACGGCTTTAGCCGCAGTGTCCGGACTGTGGAATATTACTTTTTCATTTCTCTCAATCAACTCTCTTGCTCCTCTGTAAACTTTAGCATGCACGAAGAGACGCGCTTGACTCACTAATACATATGGTCAGTGGAAAAAAAAACGCGCACGCTGTTGTGTACGAAGGTTTATGAAGGAGAATTTTAAAATTATACCAAAAATTCATAAAACGAAGAAGACGGAGATTTTTCTCAATGTGGTCTGTACGGAGCTAGTGCGTACCGAGTATTAAAGCAGTATGGTTTGTTGTGGAAAATCCGATCATTAGCTTCAAATATGATTACCCTATGTAAAATTGTAAATTTTCTTGGAACATAAATACTACGAAACGTTACTTTGGATTCCAAAAGTTGTGCATTTGTATGAAATTTAATGTAATAGTGAATTTGTGTTTTTAAAATACAACGTTAGATTTTCAACAGAAAATAAAATTTGCTTGAATAGCTACTTTTGAGCAATGGTGAAACACATAATGGATATTGGCAGTTGTTTAGTGTTTTGTGTTAGTGTGTGATTATCCGATCAAGCAGTTCAGGATTATCTGTTATTGAGTGTTTAATTATATAACTCCTAGAAAGGATTCTGGTGACAGTGGAGATGAAATACGATTCATGAAAAATCCTACAAGATGGTTGTTTAAAGTAGCCCATGTAGCAATCATGTGACATTGTGGAATTCTAGAGTGATAAAAAATTAAGCTTGAGCTAAAAATAAAAAAAAAAGGAAAATTCGAAGTGAAAGGAAAATATAATAAATGAGCACCGTTTAATGTCGGCCCCGAGCATCGAACGAGATATTGTCATTTAATTGATGTTTCCAACAAACCAAATCATGACGTTAGGTTACAGGTTAAGAAAATGCTGATCATTTTGAAGATACTACTCAATATTCTAAGATCTTAATTACTCATTTACAGTGCAGGGCAAATAAGTGTGAAGAGAAAGTTTAATTGTTGATTATGATTATGAAATTTTTGGCGAATAATATGAATATATGATAATGTAATTGCAGCCCGAAGAAAACTGCAATGAAGTGATATTATTGTTCGTTACACGGCCAATGATTATCAAGTATTAGTAAAATGGTTGTCGTTTGTGGATAAAAATAATTTTTGCAATAATAAAATACTGCACCAGTGGGAAATATAACAGGAGAGTCTTGACCTATTCTAAATATACTCTTCAAATTTGATTTGTCTACTTAGACTATGCCCAATGACGATTGTCGCGATGGTTATGATGAAATATAATTATCCACGAGACAATAATATTGGTACGTTTGTTTTGCGATGACACACGAGGCAGCAGAACATTTCGAGTGCAGGTGTGTACCTCAGAGGATTGTTTTAGCAAATTGCTTTTGAATTCCAATAATATACGTTATGATTCAAAATTAATTTCTGCGTACTTATTTTCATAAACAACGTTTAGAGCCAAATTAATTGTGTTATTTGCAAACACTCCGGTTTAGTACCTGCTGAAAAAAGTGATCATTGTTGAAAAGTGAATATTGTGAACCGGGAAAAACAAATCAAAAGGATCATGATCAAACAGAAATCTGAAGACATGCAACTAGAAGGCAATGATCCTTTAATGTCACCCAATAGCAAACGCAGGAATGAGTCAACGTTGCGGCAACTCCAAAACGACATGATGGGTAAAGCTCGCTCAACACTCAGTAGTCTAGGTGATGTTTTAAAAGGAAGCAAAAGTGCACCAAGTACTCCAGTTACAACCGGTTCAGGACACGAACAATTATATAAACTTTCTTCAAGCGAATTGCATTTGGAGGACACAGAGCATCAGTTTGCAACGCCTCCACGAAGTCCAAAAACACAAAAAGACAAAAGTTCTTTGGATTTTTTTCCATGGTCAAAAACTAAGGGTAAGGAAAGTTCCAAAAGTGTGAAAAAAGAAAAACTCAAGCAACAACAATCCCAGCTGAGTGATGTTCACGAGGAAGAACTTGACGATGAACCAAGGAATCATTTACATACTCCCAAAACAAATGTCCCAATGACAGGAACTGTTAAAAAGAAGCCAATGACCGAAAATATGACTGGCACACGTTACCAACCTCAAATGCATAAACCAAAAATAAAATACTCTATCGAGTATCAAGAAGGAATAGCTGATTATAGGAGTGACAATGATTTAAGTCGATCTATGGAGGATGGTATGCAATATATATCTCGCGACAATTCCCGTTGCGGAGAAAAGTACTATGACAGCCGACCGAGGTCTTACAACGAGAAATATACGCAGAATTATAATTATATGTATAATACCCGTGGGCACGTAGAATACGGTGAACGTTATGAAGATGACATGAGCCAAAATACTAAAAGTGGCCGGAAGTCTTCCAATCCCTCTAGTCCGGCACCAATCAAACATATATTATTCAACGAAGAAAATGACATTCTCTATTACAAAGATAACCAACGGCCATCGAAAACAAAATCATTGAGTGAACATTACAGTAAAGATAAACCGAAAAATGTTCCATTCAAAGCTTCGTCAACAAAGGATAATAGACGAGCACAGGACTCGACTCCAATGCCGATCCGGAAACCTTCGAGAGATGATAAACCTATGGGTAACATGAATGCTTCCCATGGAAATCTAGAGCAAGCAATTAATAAAACTGTTATGAAAACTCAGAAAAATGCAACCAATATAGATGACAAAGCAAGAGCAAATCAAAAACCAGTGGTATCAAGGCCCGGTTTAACAAGGGATTATTCAATAGACTACAGATATCCATCAAATGATCCACATGTCGATTCTAGCCAATACGGTAATTCATCGGAATTTCGCTCAGTACGGGCGTTGCAATCTACCAGTGATGAGTGTAGTGATAAAAGGAGCATTAAAAAGATATGTTTTCAAGAGCCAGCTTATGAAGATAAAACCAAATGTGATACACTTCCCCGCAGCAGAAAAAGTATTAGGAAAACTGAATGCGACCAAAGCATCAACGAGTACTTGGACAAAGAAATGTTACGCCCTCGTAGTGGAAGTCTTGATTCGGATCTTGAGGTAATTTTTATTATTCTTTTTTTTAAGACAGAGCACTTCATTGAACAGCAGATAGAATATTGAAACTTGAGGGCCATTTTGATGCTTAATTGTTCTTTAAATTAATTATTTATTCCATATCTAAACACTTGCAGTCACAAGCAATGCGCATAGTCAGAACTGTCGGGCAAGCTTTCGAGGTATGTCACAAGTTATCTATGCAGGATAGTGGTGACAACGCGGATGAGCACTCGGAAATTTCTAACTGTGATTTATCCGAACAGGATCGGAGCTTTGATCGCATAAGTGATGAGGGAGAAGTTAAAAAAGGTAATTTATTTAGTTAACTTATATCATGTCTATTCATCTTCAGCTTCTGTAAAATCAATTCAAATTTTTTAATAGCTTTTACTGAATCCGCATGTTTGTTTTTCATTTCCATCGATGGAAATTTTAGAGGTATTTTCATACAACAATTTGGTTCTGAAACCATTTGCTGTATATATATATATCAATAATCCACCATAATAAAATAATGTCGTAAACGAACGGAATCCCTTTATGAAGAGCTTTGAGTGTGTGGGTTTATTTCCTTTTAATTCCGTTATTATTGCTTATCTTTTGACAGATACTCGTATTTTGTCTACTACTTGCAGACGTCATCAGTGCCAAGTAGCACCACGACCACAGTGGTGTTGAGTACTTGGCACTGATGAAGTCTGCAAGAAGTAGACGAAATACGCGTATCTGTCAAAAGATAAGCAATTATAACGGAATTAAAAGGAAATAAACCAACACACTCAAAGCTGTTCATAAAGAGATTCCGTTAAGAGGTTCGACACATTTAAAAGATAGAACTATTTTACAAATAATTTGGATATTAGAACTATTCTGAGTTGGGAGGAAATGCTAAGCTAATATTAACATTAAACTTTAGTGCGATAATTTGTTAGCTAGAGAAAGTTCTGAAGAAGATAGATTGATAGTTCCGCTAGAGTACGGCAGTGTGAACATTGAACAGAAGTTGAAATTGAACGAATTTCCTTCTCTTCCTAACCTGTAGATTTGAGGAAAAAACCTTAAATCCCCTCATACATCAATGTATGAACTAGGTAAAGGAGTGTGCGTTTGATAGTACTGTTGCATTAATGGCCCTTCGCTCAATTACATCTTATCAATCTATCCTCTTCAGAACTTTCTCTAGCTAATAAATCATCACACTAAAGATTTATGTTGATATTAGTATAGCATTTCCTCCCAACTCAGAAAATCGTAAACTTCACGTATGAAGTAACAAAAAACACTTTGAATGTAAGAGCTATTCTACAAATAGTATGATCTACCGAACACAACACAGAGATGAACTAGCCTCTAGCTGAAAGTCTCGCGAATAAAGATAACCTAACCTGCCGAACACTTCGTTAGGCACATTTTGAGGTAAAAGTTCTTGCTTATATTATTATGGCACGTTTAATAATTATATTTCATTTTGAACATTGTTTTAAGAAGTCTTAATTATATTTAAAATCAGGGAATGAGTGGTTAAATGTAATTCTCAATACTGTCTATACATGCTTCATAGTTTTACAACAAATCTTGTGATAGTTTTATGACATAAAAGGTAAGAAAACCTTATGCGCGTTTATGACAGACTAATCGTATTTGTTTATATGATCCAATGAGTTGTCGATAACCGGCGAACGGTGTTATTTTACAACGCTAAGCGTGCTGAAGCGTTAAACTTGATTTATCCAATTAATGTATATTACCTCATGCACATGCGCAGAAATGTGTAGTATTTCTCGTGAATGTTCGTGCTCACGATGATCTTCATACATAAATGTGTACGTATGTATCGCAGTGTAAAACAAAAACACTGAAATAGTAGGCAACTATACACGTATCTGACTCACAAGCAGAAGCGTAAGGCCTACAACTGCTGTCGTATTCAATTGCTTTTAATTTCGAGAGAAAAGCGAAATCGCGCACCATTCCGCTAATTCAAGGTATAGTATGACGTCTTATGGAAAAGAGTAAATTTGACATTCACAATTTCCGTGCGGTTTTATGTACAAGTGAGACGAAACATTAAAAAGACAAAAACATTGGTATGGTATGGGGTCACATTTCATCGAAGTAGTGTCATGAAACGATATAAGGGTTTGAATGCGTATAACCTGGCTATATATGGATATATTAACATTGTTAATGTACCATTTAAATCGCAAGATATGTTTAGTACTAAAATTATAATTGTTCATCAGTAGCACACTATTGCAAAATGATTAAACTTGCATGCTTGCCTTGATAGCGAATCCCTAACGCGGACGTCAAGGCCAGATACCATAACACTAACACTAGTATAAATTCAACCAGTGAAAACATCTGTATTGTAAAATCTAGCATAGATTTACGGATTTTGTAATTTACCATAAATCTCCGGACCGACCATAAATTTATACGAATTTTAAGAGATTTTTTAAAGTGCAGATGAAATTCACGGATTTTTACAACTTTGCACCCGCTCATTACTTTCAAAAGTCTAAACTTTTTGAATGAAAGTTTTTGAAAAATGATCATTTATTAGCTATGGTTACTGCAGTGGAATCAAAGTTGTCTATATATGCTTACGAATCTGGCAAACAAATCCCACGCATGAGATTCTCATGCATTTTCACGCACTCACACTCACAACGTCAAAGATTAATTCCAGCTTAAACTCATAAAAACCGTTCAAACGTCAATCTAAAGCATGTTTATGCATGTTGTCCTAGTTTTCCATCAACTGATGCAAAAACAACAGTAATGGACGAGTGCATCGATGGATTTGAGTTCATTAACTCGAGAAAAACTGACACAAGCTGTGGGCTATGGTTACTAATCATGAACACTAAATGTTCATGAATAATGAATAATGAACATTTAATGTTCATGATTAGTTAACATTGTCAGCAGATTGTGTCACATTTTCTCGAATGAATGAACTCAAATTCATCGGTACATTGTCCATCACAATGAATAACGCACGGTTATATAAAGCGATGAAATCAGGGGGACTCTATCCCTGTAAACCATATATAGATGCACCTAGTTCACATGATTTTGAAATTTTTGGGCAATCTGACATTTTTGGGCAACACCTGACAGCGGTAAAACTGACGGAGGTATGACATAATTAAACAGTTTTTTTTTTTTTTTCTTTTTTTTTTTTTTTTTTTTTTTTTTTTTTTTTTTATGGCGAACCAGCCAATGGCTGAAAGCCTTGTAAATAAAGGAAAAAAAAAAAAAAGTTTACTTTTTCACACTTGCATCGCAGTGCTGGATGCTAGAAAGAGTTGTCTGTTATTTGTAGTTATCCTAACTCACATTGATGTGAGTTACGACGAAATGCTTGAATGTTGCCGCCGTGGATTTTTTTTTCCATGATTTGTTTTCCGTGCTGAGCACCAATACTACCGACGGCAGGGAGGCTGTTTCCACACCTGGACCCTACCTATCGACCCATCAACTCACGAACCAGGGACCAACGGCTTTACTTCCCTTCCGAAGGAAGGCGTGATCAGAGATGTTATGCCTCAGAACATCCCGGCGGTGCCGACTGGGATTGAACCCAGGCCTGCTGGGGTGAGAAGCAATCACGCTTACCACTACACCACCGGCGCCGCTCTGGAGACTTGGTTGTGGAAGCTTCTTCTTGAAGCTTTTTTTTTACACGGATAGAAATCTCCTTATACCTTTTGGCAAATTTCTATTGCTGATTATTCATAAAATGTAGAAGTCAATTTATAAGCAGACGCCTTGCAAAAAGTTAATGAAGATGATGTGTCAAATGAAATGTATAAGCGGTCACACATACCTTTTATGCATTCTTATATGACCTATGTGGTTTGTCTATGGAATGTATAAAGCTGATGTTTTGGCAAAAATGTATAAGTGAAACACATGAATAAAATAATTGATTTTCGTTTCGTCTAGAAATTTTTTTCTAGTCGCTTCTTATAGTGCTTTTAATCGGCACACGCTACTGCACCATCTAAATCTAAATCGAAGAAGTGCGAGCAAGAGGGAAACAATGAATCGATTCATCCTCGTGTGCTAGATAGACGATTTAAACGCATAAAAGCTATGTAGAATATAATGAGAGAGAGAAGGATTAGTATTTTCCATTTAATTCCACCAAATGGAAAATACTAATCCTTCTCTCTCTCTCATTATACAGGTATTCCACTAAGACGCCCACATTCATCAGGATTCTATGTAGAATATTATTCGTTCTGGAAGCTTCTTCCCGAGTAGCACACTTTCATCACAATAAGTTACAGCAACTTGTTTATGACTGAAATAAGTCGTATATAAGTTTCTACAATTGATTTTTAACAAGCGTGCTACTAGGGTTTCTACAAGTTTCATTTTAAAAGTTTCATTCACTGTTCAGAAGCTACTTCCAGATACTTCTTCGAGAATTTTCATTTAGAAGATTGATCGTCGTTACGCTCTCTCTAAAAATAGGGCAGAGCACTACTTCGTCGTAATCGCCCATTTTCGTTCTATAGAGCAGAAAACATCAATAATATCAATGATTCTATACGTTAAGAAACGGTCCAAGCAAATTCATTTTTTCTGCCTACTTTACAAAAGAGTGAAGAAAAACCTAGAAAAACCAACGGCGTTTAAATTCGTAAGAAACGTAGAATGAATTTGGAATCAAGAATCTATGTTATAGTTCTAACAATATCTCAATAGTGTGTGACTCTTTATCAAATACGTATAGAAAGGTAAATAAATTTGGAAGCCATCTATGGTTGAATCATTCCAGTTTTGGGTTCATATTCGATCTAAAAAGAGAGGTTAAATGTGGGTTGTGCTTAGTAGGACGGAAATTAGATTAAAAACCTTAATATAGTAGGGTATTTAACATAAGTAGCTACGTAATAATAATACAGCGTTTTTCATAGCTTTAGAGAGCTTTTCACAAAAAAGTAATTGTACCGTTTTCTCGCCTTGAATTTCAAATTCAAATTCAAATTCAAAATGTAACTACTATAGAAAATAGGTGAAGAGAACTCATTGAAATCCTTGTAGTTCTACGTCAAGACAGCTGTTGTGTTCCTAGATACAACACGCTTAAGGCTCAAGACACCGTCATACAGTTAGTATTTTTCTTCCTTTTGAATTATTTTTCAATCATCATAATTAGAATACACATACATTCACACACTAGTCATCCAAAAATTTAAAGCAAATATTTCCTTATTTTACAGCGATAATTTGCTGGTTAAAACACTTTTACTGTATTTACTTACTTATGTTCTACGTAACATTTCACAATTTCGTGCAAAACTGCTTATCAACTCTGTGGAGCTTTTTGACGTTTAATCGGCGCACACTACTGCACCATTTCAATCGAACGAGTGCGAGCAAGAGGGAATCAGATTAGTGGGAAAACAAACTGTCCATTCATCCATGTGTGTTAGAAGAGAAAGACGATTAAACGTCAAAAATGTCTATAGAGATCTCCAAGCGCAATCTCACGAACACTAAAATCCAACATCCATACGTAAAAATGAAGAAGAAGAAGAAACAAAAAGGTATCGTGATATCACAACTACTTAAAAAGGTAGCGCGCGGTCTCACGCACACTTTTGTGCATCTGGAGAACTCTATAGGTGACCGAAATAAAACACAAATAAAACCACTTTGACTCTACTACTTTGCTAGCGAACGCAAAAGTATCATTGAACAAGTGTTGCCAGATGTATTTCCCTTAGCAATGAATTTCAGTTTAGTAAATAAGTAATTACTCATTAACTTAGGTAACTGGATGTCTTTACTGGTGATCAATTATCAAAAACTGAATAAATAAAACTAAAAGGCACATTGACGTTCCAACTAAAAAGATTGCACAAGATTGAATTAAACACAAACAGCCGTGCATATAACCTGACATTCGCTTTCCCGCTCAGGGGTGTAAATAAAATATCATACATCGCGGTCTGGCAATGTGATTTTTTGTCCATGACATTCTTGTGCACTACATAGTATGACGTCACATTGGCTGTTGTGTTGATAAGTGACCACTTGGTATTTATAAAGCATGGACGATTTGGCATAGCGACGCATGCTGCCAATAAATTTTACTAATACATTTAGAAAGTGATGATTTTGGAATATAAGAAGAAGAAGCAGAAGTAAAAAGACTGATCGTTAGTTTCCTCTTAAGGTGCAACAATTGATCATGAAAATTATGCCTGCTTCTTATTTTTTAATCTTTAATCATTACTTTGTTTTTTTATTAATAAATAATTTTAAAAAAATCTTCTACGCCCTTGGTTTTCAATAAAGAAACAAAAATATGATATCACACTAACTAGACCATAAGAAAAAACAGAGACAGCAAATCTCCTTGGGTGACCTTGATGTATGCAATTTTGTTCACATTCCTGGGTGGGAAAACGATTGACAACTTACGGACACTGTTTCCGTCTTCCCGGAATTTGTTTTATTCCACGCAATGCATCTTTTTTAACTGCTACGAATCAGTGATAGAAATACACACCCATTTTTTATTGCTAAAATATTGTTTACTGGACGACCAGTAATTTGACCCAAAATCAAACTGACAGCTATTTGCTGTAAAACCAGTAATTTATACTGATTATCCAGCAAAGCGTAAAACCAATCATTTTGCTGGAAGAACAGTAATCCTCAATTGTTTATAATATTCTTGATAGACATCATTATTTCTGAAAACCACGTTCTTTCACCGGTTACTGTATTATCATCGTACAAAACATAATTTTCTCATGTGAGGAGACAATTTTTTAACAAACGATGCAAAAATAAATCATGGCTTATTTTAAGCACATTCCGGTAGCCAATCTATAGTTTTATTCAGCTGAAATGGCAATAATTAAGGAGCAATTAACCTTTTAAACTTAGTCAACCTAAAGTTAAGAATACTTACTCAATGTAGGTATATACAATCCAACTTCCACTGTGCGGGAGTGTTTTTATCGAAGAAAAATGTCTGAAATATAATAGATTACTATCTTATATTGATCCAATCGCAAATATTTTTAGAACGGAAGTTGAAAGGCGATAGCTCTGTTGAGTTTCAGTGACCCATTTCATGACTGGACTCACGTCCATTCCGAGGTCACTTTCAATTACAACAAGCCCCGCATACACATATATTGGTATTATGTGTACACTTCCATCATCAAAGCAATTTATGCTTTGTATATGGCACGTATTTATTGGTATGTATTTCATATTTTTTATAATTCTTTGTAATCAGTTAGATTTCACCGCTGATGTATTATGTATCCTTGCTGCTGAATCTTCGTTATCTGCCTTCTTGTTGAATCCTGTTTAATCAACATCCCCAGCATACATACAAGCAACCAAAATTAATACTGCTTATGAATCCTATTACAAGAACAAAATAGCAATCAGTTGCTTGAAGATCCGTGTTCTATTTGAATTTTTTGAGCATAAATGGGACATCATTTAAAATTTCATGTATTCTGCAGATACTTCTTCGTAATTGGCCAGGCATCGACTTTTTGTATAACGTTGCACTGAAGTTTATACAAAACTCAGTTAAGAATACTTACTCCATGTTTACAATATAATTCATGTAGTTAATGGGATGATTCGAAGGTCGAACACTTCATGACTCTGAATATAAAAATAAAACTGCAGAGGAGTGAACGATGGCCCCGAATGCCGGTTGAGTTTGACGTTTTAAACAGATTACTGGAAAATCCATTATTTTTTATGTATTGCTGATTGTTTAGCAAGAAATGAGCTGGAAGCAGTTCAGCAATTCATTTTGCTGGAACTCGATTCAGATTTTTGGTGTGTAGTCTTATAACATTTTAACATTCAGTATTCAAATTTTTTTTTTCTTTATTAAAGAGATTTTTAGCCATAGGCTAGTTCATCTCTTATTCAGTATTAAAATATCTAAGGCAAACCAACCGATAACTGAAAGCTGTTAATAAAGAAAAAAAAAAGTTTTAAAATACATATATATTCATTATAAAATACATCCTTATAATTCAGGTAATGAATCGCACTTCTCATTTGATCGTTTAATGTTATTTAATGCACAACATCAGGCAATGCATCTAGCAACGATGTTAAATGATTCATTGCCGTTCACAAGCGAAGTAGAGAAGTCAGAAAGATGTTTCTGCCGTTTTTTTTGTCTTCGCCTAGAGATTTGGAAAGTAGTTTTATTCAATTCCATGTCTTCAACTGTTTGAAATAGTGTAGTGATTTAAAGAACACAACTAAGCATATCCAGTGAAGAAATTCTGGAAAAAGAAGCTGACATATTTTACTTACGACTTGTGTTATTGTTATTGTTATTGTTATTGTTATTGTTATTGTTATTGTTATTGTTATTGTGTCATGCTGGAGGGGGCATTGAGCCTGGTCGCCAGTGTAATTTTGGTGACCAATTATACACCTTCCATGCAGCAATCAGATAGAAAAAGATGAGATGGCTCTTAGATAATGACTTATGCGAGTCGATTGAAATCAGCCGAATATTGAATGAGGGTTTAGGTGATCCTTAACATAGAAGCGTAGATGCATAGATGAAGGATAAGAGAAAGGAGAGAAAAAGGTATTGAAAAACAGAATTGGTAGAGAATGAGTGCTGATGAATATGCATTTATGTTTCATTTAGTTATAATGATTATCAATAATACTTATTGTATTATTGTATTGTATATAATCTAGTTATGATTATTGTCAATAATACTTACATTTCGATAAAGATGGTGCTGCCTACTTTAACTGTTATGTGATACTTATCATCACAGAGTCCAACCTTGAATAGCAGACCAGGTCCACTAACAAAACACTCGTCCCAAGAGGGGTTTATGGTCTTCTTTTCTTCTTCAGGTTCGCTCACCACCCGGAATGAAGGCTCGGTGCGGTTAGTAATATCAAACAGTGTTACATGCAAACGAAAAAACGAAAAAGAGATACAACCAGGATTAGTTTTTTAAAGTAATAGTTTCATCTGAATACCCAACTAACCATATCTCAGTGACATTGTACCACTCTGAACCCACACCTAAAGCTATTTTGTGATTATATGGTTACTTTGGTATTCAGATGAAATGTTGTGCAAGTACCAGAAGTTCAACAACGCCCAACTATGGACAGCTTAATGTTAATACCATTTACTCTTTGAATCAGCTTACACCAACATGATAATCTACTAAGAAACATCTAAGAATGTATAAAGATAAAGTTCAAAAATACAGTTTTAACTGATGGTACTTTATAAATGTCAAACTGTCCAATATTGGACCCTGCCAACACACGGCGCCTGCACGGCAATGTGGGCCGTCAGAATGGTTCATCGGTTGCGAAGTGAAGTGCTTCTTAAACTGAAGCGATACATTTCTCAATGTTTCAACGTTATCCTAACGTAAACTTAATATTATCGCCCATATGCCTGTCCACACCCGAAACCCATCCACCACACAAAATCAAATAAAAATGTTTCTGTATGGCAAACACGTCCAGACATAAACGAGAATATGTGTGTATATCTTCACTGTAACAACTAAGGGTAATCATCGAAAATACTTGCATTTTACTCAGCCACTTTTGAGCAAACTGCAATCACTCTCTCATACTCGAAATGTGCCACGACCAAATTGACACAACGACGCCCTATACGCTCTCTGACCAAAGCGCAGGGACATATTTTACTTACGACTTGTGGAACCTTAATTTTTTTTATGAAGGTCTCAGTAGTGTTTTATGCTCTCTAAATATTTCTGTTCAGTCTTTTTTTTTTCTCCGTTCGGGACATAAAACTGCTGCGACCAGTACTTTTATCTATTGTATCTAAATTGTATATCCCGTATATCCCGTGTCCTTAGTTTAGTGCATGTCGTATTACTCCATCACTATTGAGAAATGATGAATTGGATTCATTTCGGCATACGAATGAAGGCAGAAAAAATAGATACGCTAAGAAAGCTTTTTTTTTGTTTTTGAGAAGAATAGATGTAATTATGCATTCTTATAGACTTTGTAGTTTTTGAACTAAACTATGGACCAAACGTATGATTGATATGTTCACGTCGAAACCATTGATATATTGGATGTTGCTGTTCGATATGACGGAAATGGGTGCTTATGCCGAAGTAGTGCAGGGTAGAGCATTGTGCCATTAATTACAATTCAGAAAAAATATGGAAATGCATGAATACTAATAAAAAAATATATATGATGTAGGGTAAAATAAGACTGAAGAGACAATGTTGGACACGTCGCATTTCTAGTTAAAGGTTAAATAAAATATGAAATAATCCAACTTATTAATTATTTCATGCAATCATGCTTTGCTATGCTGCAATGTGTATATATATATATATATAATAAGCATTGATATTATGTTGCCTACTTTAAGACAAAAATAGAAGTTTGATAATGTTAAAAACACATTTGACTAACTTTGCAGACAATATACCAGCAATTCAGGAGACACCACGACAGCAGAGGCCCACACATCTGGATCTCGAGTCTTCAACAAATCTTATATCGTCCCAGCAAATAACAGTAAGAAATGCACTTATAGTTTTATAGTAAATGTTACTACTGATATGTATATTTGATTAATCAGGACACTGCAGAAATACTGAAAAAATCTCCTCAATCGGCGTCAAATGAAATCATAACACTTAAAGAGCAGCTCGATCAACAACATCTCCAAACAAGACAGGTTATGGCTCAATTAATGCTTGTTCGGGAGCAACTTATAACTGAGACAAATGTTAGAATTGAGGCACAGGTAAGTGAATATTTGTTAAGTATCAAAAATGTTTTTTTTACTAGGTGCACAAATAAACATATTGTTTCATATAGTTTGATGCAGGGATCAGAAAACTCCATATGATCTTCTTACGGATGTAAATATTAAAAATTTAGGATATGGGGAGTAGCTCTTATGGTAGATTTTTCTTAAAGCAATGCGTCATGAAAAATTGATCAAAAATGCTATATTTCAGAATTTTACCATGGACTCAGTATTAGTAACACTTAGACCGACATTGGGGACATCAACCCTACCTTAATAGATAATAGCCAAGCCGTGTAGTGTGAATTTACATCATGGTTTAGTAAAGCCGTCTTAAATTTTCATTTTTAGGCACGCATTCAACAATTGCTTCAGCAAAATCGTGAATTGCTTGAGCATATTGCATCACTCGGTGGATATCATGAACCCGATCGACCTGGATTGTCAGCCACTGCAATTGGGCTAGCCCCACAGGTACGTAGACATCTCCAAATGCTATGTTTTATATAATTTGTTGTTTCCAAGGAACTTTTTCACGATTTTATTAACTAGTGTTGTGCATTGCTTTAACTGATTTAAAAAGTGAACCATGAAATTAAACTGTTTAATAATTAATAATAGTGCATACTTTCGCGTGTTGAATACTAATATTTGCTTGCGATGTATTTGTGACGTGTAAAGGATCTACATCTATCAGGGTAAGTATATCTGTTTTGCATGATTTATTTGCATTTTCTACTTTGCATGTTCATATTTTAACAAATATGTTTCCATACTACCGTTTATTCATTGACCATTATCTTTAGTATCCTTATTTTCAGAATAATCAAATGCTCAGCGATATCCTTAATCTAGGAAGTTTAGGCCATCATTTTCCCTCAATGCATCAGTTTACCAATACTAGTCAACCTTCAGTGACGTCATTACAGCAAAATTTGAATAATTCTAGCAGTGGAAGTTATTCAACTCTTAATAAAATACACAACATCCCGTCCCCGTCCAACATTCTGGGCTCAACAATTGTACCACTTTCAGCACAAGAGCTTCTAAAATTAAATCAAAGTATTTTAAGCCAATTTACCAGTTCCAATCTGAGCTCACTATACCCTACAATGTCAACAGCTAATGTAGGATCTAATCAACAACAATCCAATAGCTTTATGTATGTAAATCAGAATGCTCCTGGCTTTAATAATGTAAAACCAGTGCCAACAGAGGGTGGTACAAATACTTCTTCAGGAATTACTTCAAAAACCACGCACATGGGTCTGCAAATGAACTATAATGATAAACAAACTAATAACTCGAACAGACAATCTGTTAATCCCAGCGAACACTCAATAAACAAAAATGAGAAAAATGATTTGGATTATACCCAGGAAGGCCAATCAATATTGCACGAACCTACGCAGTTCATAAAACCATTGTCTCAAGTGGGAACTCTTACAACAATGGATACTGATGGAAAAGTTAAAGTTATAGTACCTGTTAATCCCAACGAACAATTGGAAGTTTCGAAGCTGATGAATAGGAAATCTGCATCATTCTTGGAATTGTCTGGTAGTGCGAGTAATGATGGTAGCAGTAAAAATGTGTCAATACTCAAGGAATCGAAGGAGAAAAAATCTTCCATTCCAAGCTTAGTAACACTGAAAGTTACTGATGAAAGTGGAACCGTCACCCGAAGGTTACCCGCAACACCAAGTTTCATCACTCGTAGTACGAGCGAAAAAGTTCCAAACCGTAGCCAAATAATGAGCCAGGTCCAGCGTACACAGTGGGCTCGTCATACTACGAAATAAAAGAATCAGATAACACGGTGAAATATAATAATAAGATGATGTATTATAAAAAAAATATATAAGATTATGAATCGTTGATTAAAATAGATATATTATTATACCCAGTAAAATAATGATATGATTTTTGAATTTTATCTCTTTTATTTTTCCTGGATCACATTTCCCAAAATTATTTTGTTTTTGTCAAAGAGTTTTACCAAGAAAATTAACCTGCATTAAATAATAAGGTCTTTTAAATTGTGGTATGTAAACATTTTGAGCTTTTGAAATCTAAATAAGAAAAATATTATGCATAAATACATTGTATTAAAATTAGTGATTAGTTCGACAAATGTTAATTTTCAAAAATAGATGCAATAAATATTTAAATCCAATATCTTGAAGATCTTGGAATGTTTGAATCGTCTTGACCTCTCACCCCTCCATATTGTTCTACTGGATGAAATAGGTATGTCCCCTCCTGATTGGGGAAATTAATGGTGGGTGGAAGTAGTTTACTGCCGCTCTTCGCATGTCGGTCCCATAGTCGTTTTCGTCAAAACTGAGTTTTTCAATGCAAATGGTAGCTAATTACCAATATTTTCATAACACTGGATGAACTCATCAACTTTGTTCTGAAAAAGTTTGGAAAGACAGTCACATTGGTTGTCCCATCACATAAGAAGCAATGGTACGAAGCAAACTTGAAACGCGATTTTCTCGGCTTGCCGATTTTCGCTATGGGACGAACATGCGAAGAGCGGCAGTTTAATAGTTTAACAACCGAATAATGATTTTTTTTCTCTTCATTATCGTGATTTTATCCGTAAGCTAGTTGATCACGTCTGAATATTTATGCAGTCGTTTTGGAAGAATAACGAATCCGGTAGACCTGCATACATCCGGACTTACATTTCATCGACTAGAAAGAAATTTATACATATTAGGTAGGATAAAGTGGAGCAATATGGCCAATTGGGGCAATGTGGCCACTCGCTTAAAATCAACTTATTGAACATATTTTACCAAAAATCAACTATCCATTTCATTTAAGTCTAACAAGATGCTTTTCTCTAGAGCAAATATTGTGTTAGACTAGCACAAAATTTTAAAACTGTTATAAGATTTCTGAATCAGAAAACAAGATCTATCCGTAGTTTCTTATAACTTATCGTTAATATTCCTTCAGCAGATTTTATAAATGGTCATTGGTTTCTTATATGACACGATGTTTTTCTAGATTTTAATAAACATTAAAGATTTTCTTAACAAAATATTACTTAAGTCCATTCAGGGAAATATGAGCACCACTGATTAATTTGTTTTTTATTCCTTTCATAAATATGACTGTTTCAAAAGAAATCATGTTTTGAAACAGCTGCTTTGGTAAAATATCAGTCATTCACAAGTAAAGTATAGTATAAGATAGGCAGTACTTCTGAAATTTAATTTATTCCACGGAAAATAATTGTTTCTGTTTAATATTTCAACCTAGAACTACGTCTTTGTGGTCAATACTGGGGTGTAAATTTTTAAAAAATGTGTGAAATAGTGTTAGGTTTCGCACGTTTGTAACTTTGCCATTCACAGATGAAATTTAAATCGCCAATCGGTAGGAAATAACTACGAATCTGCTGATTCAAATACTTTTCCAATTAACAAAAAAACAAAAAAAACATTTTTTAAATGTACAAACGGTAATTTTATCACCGTTTTCATGAAATAAACGTTTTTCCCAAACCCAGTCGCCATAATCGACTACCACTTGGTTGCACATCGTTCTGCTTGAACCTGAAAAGTAATAAAATAGCGCTGCTGTCGTGCCTCTGCAAATTTCCGCTTAGGACGGCGTGGCAAGCAACAAGTAGGAGCAAGAGGTGGATTTTCTCCCTCTCTCTCTGCTGTCGAGCTTAACATTCTCGTAGGCGCTGCAACCGGATATCGTGCAGGAGTGGGATGAGTTTTGTCGATGTCGTACCGAAGTTTAGATCGAACAGTCGGTTCTTCTCAGGACCACAATTTTTTACAGAAAGAGTTATAATACTGGGATAAATCGGCTTGATCGATTTTCTGTAAGACTACAATATTATTTCCCTCCTGGGTCTCGTTCAAATATTACGAAACGCGAAAAAAATATTTTTACCAATTATTTAATTTAATTAAATAATTTATAGCAAATATTTTTCCATTTTTCATCAAACATTACGCTCAGAACTGATGTCGAATAAGGCCGAAACAATTGAATCACAGACAAACAGACGTAACACTTTGAAAAAGTTTTTCTTGAAAACATAGTATCTCAAAACATAGGACCTCAGTAACGACATCTCTCTGGCTTCTCGCGGAAAACAAGATTGCTCGCTAACTCGCAAACAATATTGCATAAAAGTTCTATAGAATGTATAGAAACGTCAAAGTGGTCCGATGACAGCGCTGCGGCGAGTAGTTCGCGGAACTGATAATATACAAATCAATCGTTAAATGCGTGAACGAAGATACACAATGAAGTGTTACGTATGTTTGTCTGTGATTGAATATTTATGTGATGCTTCTAATATCATAAAACAACTTTAATAAATATTGTTTGATGTGTACAAAATGTGCAAAAATCCTGTTTTGTCACACTGTTCAAAGTTTATAAGAAGACCAAAATACAAGATCATAAAAGTACCTAAAGAATTACTTTTTATTTGTTTTTGTGAAGTTAACGTCCTGAGAATGGCATGACAGAAATAATTGAAGAACCTTTTTTTCAATTTAAAATATGTTTTATGGATTTGGAAAGAAAAATTAACTTACAACTTATTTTCGAAACAATCCTTATATAAGTTTTTCATCTATGCTATTGTAAGTTTTATATGATACAATGACTTTCCATTAATTCAATTCCAACGTTTGCTATTGTATAGTAAGATACAATGAATTTTAGTCAACTTAAATAAGTTGCAGTTGAAAGTCATTTGTCTGTCATAGTTCTGCAACATAAAGATTTGTGATGCCAGATGTACTTTGATTTCTAAAGTTATTTTGCAATGACTAACATTAGTATGTTTCCGAAAGTTGAGTGAACATTTTTGGAACCTAATTATGAATAATAAAGGAACTTATTTTATAATTTCAAAAATTGAATCTTAACAATAAATTGTTCATTTTGGAGTCAAGTTTCTAAACCATTTGTTTTGTTATTGATATATTACTGAATGGAGCAGCAAAAATATTCTCGTAGTTTTATGTCAACAATGCGGTCGTGCTTTGAACAAAACTCTTATTTTTTTTCTTTGATTTGTTTTCCGTTAATCTTGTCGATCTGCTCATACAACTCTGCTGAAGCCCACTTTTTGATTAGGGTTTTTTTTCTTTATTACCGTGATTTTTAGCCGTAGGATAGTTCATCACGTTCAAAAAAATTATGATTAGGCTTCAAGGTAAATAGTTATTAATTGATTTCGAGGCCGATATCTTTCTGCTTTGATTAATCGAACGTTTTCAAGGCAATACTGCATCTTGAATTTATGACATAGTAGCCTGGATTTCTTGCTCTATTCTTCGTGCCAAGCATACCAATGTTGCCTGCCGATGGTTGATGGTGCATATTAGAAGAACATCATTTTCGTAATCAATTAATGCAAATGCAATCTTCAGCAAAGTTTAAGTTGGGAAAATTTCACATTAGTAATCAAATCACATCAAATTTCGTAGATCATTGCAGCGAATGACTTGATATTACAGCGAAGGGAGAGTGCTTCAATCAAAAAGTTCACTTTTCTTTATGGAAATCCAAAATAAAAACTTCAAAGGACCAGTGCAATATGAGATTGCATTCAAAAGAGCTCAAATTTTGGGAGAATTATCAGGACCTCATTTGTAATCAATTGAGCTTGGTAGAGCAAAATTTATATTTAGAACCACCCTAATGGTTCATTGTACCTAGTAAAATATAACGTTAAACAATAAATTATATAGAATTTCAGTTATTTTTATATACAATTTTTAACGTTTCATTTTTTTCTTTAATATAATTGCAGCTTTCATCAACTGCCAAGGTAGCCAGATGGTTTCATCAACTACAGTGGACTAATCAAAACCAGACGCTTTCAAGGCCTGAAAGTGGGTTTGTTTCCGGTGATTCTCGCTCAGAAAAAAACCAGAAATCAGAAGCAGACATTACTGACAGTCTAGCCAAAGATCAGCAGCAGCATCAGAATGTAGATTTATGTGACGAATATCTTTTAATTGAAGGTACTAGTAATTTATGGAGTAAATTAAATGTCAAGAAGCGTAAAAAGCTACTGAGTATGAAGCTAGGCAAAGTAACTACATTTTGAGGATATTAGATCAGATCATTTACATTATTGGTTTTTCTTGTTGGTAGAGAGAAGCTTTAGTTATACTATATATATATATTATATATTTTTAAATAAGTACAAAAGTTGTTTTATCAATGCAGCAATCTTGACTACAAATGCATATTAGCAAAATTTGAACGTAATGTTCTCTTCTACGCGCCATAACATTATTCGACAGTAATGTTGGAGCTACAGAATTTATTCAGAAGACTCGTTTTAGATATAGTGATGGGTAAAATTTTACAGGGTGACTGGTAATTCGGGTTACACCCGAAAAGAGGTAAGTAGACCACATTTGCAGCAAAAAAGGTATGGCAAGGTTATTGATCTATTTATTTTACATTGCCGAACAACACTACCAATTTTTGCTCGGGCACTCGCGAATATTACCATAGCCCACCAGGTAAGCATTGCTCGGCTACTATGATCAATCTTTGTTTACTAACCAGTAACCACTCTATTCAATTGGCGCCACAGTTTTACTTTCGGATGGATTTGATTAGGCTCTAACCGTTTAATGTTACGTGCAACGTTTTTGATTGCTTATGAATACCCGAGCAAAATGAGGCACTTTGAATCAGTAGGAAATTAACTGCTCAGTATCTCGGTAAGGAATGATTTGTCGACCTAGCGTGCCATACAATGTTTTGCTGCAAATGTGGTCTACTTTCACCTCTTTTCGGGTGTAACACGAATTACCAGAAATAGCCATTCCATAGCAAAACGATATAGTGGTTCTTACAAATTCATAAAAATGTGTAGTTTTGTTCCTTATCGCAAAATATTAGACCTGTATTTTTTTTGTCATTAGGTTGACCATTTCCATGTTAGGGTGGTCCAATTGGTTTTTTTTTATGGTTTTTATGGTTTCCACTTTATCGTTTTGCTATGGAATGGCTGTATATATTGAATTATATATCTTATAAAAATTATACAAATGACGAATTGTCTCTTTTTCTTTCCTTAACTCAATATTTAGAAAAGAATATCATACGTACTTTTACTTTATTATCCTTTAGATTTTAAAGACAGCATTTTCATTGCATGTTCAAAATAAAAAAAATACATTTAAAAAAGATTTACTAACCTTACTATTTTCAGTAAGACTTATTTTATTTCAGCCTAACATATAGACAAAAACTATTAAAAACCAGTTATGTATTCGGAAAACCGTTAGTAAATAACATGATGATTATTTTCACAGAAATAATCTCACACACATTAGAAAAATGAACAATAGATATTTCATTAGAACAATGATCAAGACTGAAATTTTTTAATTATAATGAAAAAAAAATCGGTTTACGCAAATAAAAAATGATGCAAATGCAGTATACTGATATATTAAAAAATTGAGAAATAGATCCATCATCACCAACATCTATATTAAGATAAAATCGGTATAGTCATTATAGTTGTTTGGTTAGCGGCGTCAGTCTTTTTTTATTATTATAGTCACTTTAACACTCTTGGGTCATTCATGACTTGACTGGGGGTGAGATTTGAACTCGTGACTTTGGCGTGAGAGGTATGGATTCTAACCACTATGCTGGAGTCGCCCCCAGCAGCGCCAGTCGCTTAGGCATATTGTGTATGTGCTCAGGTAAGTCTTACTTGTAGAATGCCTCTGCTGATTGACTGTACTGAGCAAAAGTGTTCGTGTTGTTCTCATTTCCAAATCCCATGAATTTCGTAGCAATTCCCATACGAATCTTCATCGTCATTGCGATATTGCTAAATTGCAAATCCTTGCTGCTCACCTTACCTTACTGCTTACTGCTGCTGCTGAAACTCGTTGTGGCATCCAGGTTCAACACTGGTGATCTCTGCAATATCCCGCTCCTTGCGAACACGTTCGCTCCTCCGTTTTCACTTTCTGGCGTCTTCACATCGTCCTTCATATGTTTTTGGGTTTTCTCATTTTCTTCTTTTTTGTTTTTTTCTCCGTTTTTCTCCATTTTTTTGGGTCCCCCCTCCAGGCCGCTATCTCCACTCGTTGTATGTAGTCGCCTATCGTGATCCCATGGTTATCTATGCAAGCAGGGAGGCCATGCTGGGGTTGACACGGTCCTTCATGGGGGCCGTGTTCAGAGTCAGATCAGCGTAAGTTAGGAATGATACATCTGAGCCTATTACTCACCAACCACCAATTGGTGACGAGTTTTGAACGTATCCGGAGGCCTGCCAAGGTTTTACCGGGATGGTGGCAGCCGCACTATTAGCCCACTCGCCATTTCAAGAAGGTGTCACCCTTCTTTACTCAGGAGGCAGAATAACACAACTGTTAGCCCTGTAGCATGCACAGATAAAAATGCTGAATTTTAATTGTGATGTAAACATTCATTCATTCATTTCATTCGTAAACATTGCATTTCACGCAACCGAGCAACTTGCAAACAATGTTGTTTACAAATATGGGCTTTTGTATACAATATTTGCTACATTGCATGAAATGTGTCAGAACTTGACATGATATATAATGTAAACGTATATGATATGTGACGCTCCATTTATGTGCATCATATTGAACAGAAATTTATGCTACTTTTCGAACAGTGTGGTATCCAATCCATTGCATTGCACGAAGCTTTTACTCTATCGCCGTGCTATGGTTACCGCGCCAGTGTTCGCGTCGCACCCCCTCACTTTACTATTGTCGGAAGGACAACATTGCCCAGGCTACACCACGGAGAGGTGTGAGGTAGGAACTTGTGAGGACCAGAGCTATGTAGGTAAAACGCTCTTCCGAGGTTGTCAACTCACCATTTGTAGCCCTGTTGTGTGTGTGTGTGTTTTTTTTATAGTAAGGTTAAGCAAATCTTCAAGAAGCCTGGCCTGTAGTGAAGTTGGCACGGTGTGGTATCCGCTAGAAATTTATGCTACTTTTCGAACAGTGTGGTATCCAATCCATTGCATTGCACGAAGCTTTTACTCTATCGCCGTGCTATGGTTACCGCGCCAGTGTTCGCGTCGCACCCCCTCACTTTACTATTGTCGGAAGGACAACATTGCCCAGGCTACACCACGGAGAGGTGTGAGGTAGGAACTTGTGAGGACCAGAGCTATGTAGGTAAAACGCTCTTCCGAGGTTGTCAACTCACCATTTGTAGCCCTGTTGTGTGTGTGTGTGTTTTTTTTATAGTAAGGTTAAGCAAATCTTCAAGAAGCCTGGCCTGTAGTGAAGTTGGCACGGTGTGGTATCCGCCAGTTGCCTAGTGCAGCTTTACTAAAACCCATTCCTTACTCTCTCCTCTGCCTGGATCCCCCCGGGACCACTGTGAAGCGACTACTTTGGGGGGGTGGCTATGCTCATGCACTTCATACTCTCAACGCTAGCTGACGTTGCTAGATCGCTGCTCTTCTCTCCATTTACGCTGCAGCTCCGACATGATCTGCGTGACTGCCCTGCTGACGGCATTCCAAGTGCCCTCCTCTCGACACATTTCATCGACGACATTCTCCACGTTAAGGACGGGCATCTTCCTTCGCACTGCCTCGAACCTTGGACAGTCGAATACCACATGCTTCGCCGTTTCATCGACGTTGCCACATTCCGGACAGAGGGGTGATGCTGCGTGTCCGAACCTATGCAGGTATTTCCTGAAGCAGCCGTGGCCAGACAGGAACTGCGTTAGGTGGAAGTTGACTTCTTCGTGTTTTCTGTTCACCCAGGACGAAAGAATCGGTATTAGTCTATGTGTCCATCTACCGTTCTCCGTCGTGTTTCACTCCTGTTGCCACTTATCCAATGACTCCACTCTCACAACTTTCCGTACTCTTTCGGCTTCTCTCCGCCTGTAGCACTTGGTGTCCTCCGCCAAGGTGATGCCGATGGGGATCATTCCGGCGTTAACGCATACTGCTTTTGACGAGATGGTTCTGTACGCACTCACGACTCGTATGGCTATGAGCCGGAACGTACTACTCAGCTTCCTTTGGTTCTGCTTCGTTTCCAGTGCTGCAACCCAAGATGGACCTCCATACCTCAGTATCGATGACGACACACTGGCCAGAAGACGCCTCTTGCTACTGCTGGGAACAGCGTTGTCCAGCATGATTCTAGCTATCACGTTGATGGCCTTTGAAGCCACAGGCATATTCGACGTGGCTGTTGAAGTTTAGCCGGTCATCGATCATCACTCCCAGGTATTTCAACATACGCTTCGCGGCTATGGCGTGCTCCCCGACGATGATTTCTCCCCGTTGTACCGCTTTACAGTTACTGACCAATAGCACTTCCGTTTTGTGGTGGGCTATCTGCAGCTTCGCTCCTTGCATCCAGTTACCAATCATGTCGATCGCCTCGGTTGCCAACACTTCCACCTCTTCCAGCGTCTCGCCTGTTACCGTCAAGTCCGAAAAGCCAACGATCTCAACTCCTTTGGGTAGTTTCAGCGATATCACACCGTTGTATATCCCGTTCCAGAGCGTTGGACCAAGGATGGAGCCTTGTGGAACTCCCGCTGTTATTCTAATCGATCTCTGTCCCATGTCTGTCTCGTAGACCAGAACCCGGTTCTGAAAATAACTCCTCAGGATCCTGCACAGGTAGTCAGGGACCCTCATTCTATGCAGCGCTTCGGCGATGGCCTCCCAGCTGGCGCTGTTGAACTAATTTTTCACGTAGATCATTATTACGGCGCAATATCGATCTCCTCTCCGCTTCTGTTTGGACGCCTTCTCAGCTCTCTCGACCTTTGTCCGAATTGCATCCACCGTCGATCTCCCTTTCCGGAATCCAAACTGCCTCTCCGACAATCCGTGCTCACTCTCCGATGATTTCGTCAGTCTGTTAAGGATGATCCTCTCCAAGAGTTTTTCGAGTGTATCCAGCAGGCATATAGGCCTTTACGATGCAGGATCCCCCGGCGGTTTTCCTGGTTTCGGCAGCAACACTAGCTTCTGTATCTTCCACCTGTCAGGGAAGTGACCCTCGTCTAGGCATTTCTGCAGCACCATCCTGAACATGTCCGGGGATGCCTGGATCGCCACTTTCAACGCAATGTTTGGAGAAGAACTAGCCAAAAGGCTAAAAATCTTCTTAATAAAGGTATTAAAAAAAAAAGCTTTCAACGCAACGTTGGGGATTCCATCCGGACCGGAAGCTTTCTTCACCTTCAATCCTTTCGCCACTGCTACGAGTTCCTCGTTGGTGACTTCGATGTTATCTCCCTCTCCTTCTCCGCACGGTGTAGGTGGCCAGGTCGTTGGGTCGTGCTTCGGGAAAAGTCCTCCACGATAACTTTCAGCTTCTCTGGGCACATTTCAGCTGGCATCGTTGGACCTCTGATCTTCGCCATCACGACTCGGTATGCGTCACCCTAGGGGTTGGCATCAGCGTCTCAACACAGCTCCTTAAAACAGTTTAACTTGCTCTGCTTTATCTCTCGTTTAAGTGCGGACCAGGCCACTCGAAACACTCCTCTTCGCTCCTCTCTATCTGCTTCCGTTCTTGCTCTCTGAACACGTCTTCTGGCTCTGAGACATCTAGCGTGGAGAGTGCTAAGTGCCTCGTTCCACCAGTAACATGTGGACGACGCCTGTTATTTGGCTCCAGTTTCCTCGGCATGGTCGTGTCACATGCTCTCACTAACGTTTCTGTCAGCTCATCCGCGTTTAGATCTGCGGGACTCCTGTCGACACGAAGTGCCTCAACGAAAAGATCCTTGTCGAAAGCCTTCGTCTTCCACTTCCAGTCACAAGTTCTCGTCCTCAGTACTGCCACAGTATTCCGTTGGCCGACGCCATATCGTATCGCCTGATGGTCGCTACGGGTATATCCTTCGCACACTCTCTAATCCATGTTTGCCACCAGCGACGGACTGCAGAAAGTAACGTTGGTAATGGATTCCCGGCCATATCTGCGAAAAGTGCTGCTGGTGCCATTATTGGCCAGCATAACTTCCAGTTTGGCCAGAGCTTCCAGCAGACTGTGCCCTCTTGCATTGGAACATCTGCTTCCCCACTCCACTGCCAAAGCATTGAAGTCTCCTCCGAGGACTACCGCTCGTCGTCCGATCAGCTCTTCGGTAAGTCCATCCAGCATCTCATGGAACTTCTCCATCCTCCCAGGGGGGGTGCGTAACAACTACACATGAAGATTCCGTTGATTTTGGCGATCACGAAACCTTCGTATGAGCTCGCAACCACTTCTTGAATGGGGTATCTGCCCATAACTTGTATAGTAGCCATCTCAGCTATATCCGCCACCCAGTTATTGTTATCGGGAGGTACTCGATACGGTTCCGCAATGATTGCAACGTCGCACTTTGTTTCTGTTGTCGACTGCCACAACAGTTGCTGAGTAATGTCTTAATGATTGAGGTTTATTTGGGTTACCTCCATTCTTGTTGGCCTGCCATCGCCTTTTTGTATGCTAGGGATTTGAAGCCTCCCTTCGTATGATCGTTACCGTCCTCTTTTTTGCAGAGCATACACCTCAGCTTCTTGCAATATGGCTTTTCTCTCCGCATTTCCTGTTCAGATCAGATCTGTCAGGGTCATTTCAGTTCCTCGCCTGGTGACCGAAACCAGGCGGAGTGGATTTCAGCGAGCACACTCACCAGCCAACCTTGACCTTGCCCATCTCCAACAGCTCATTCGCTGAAACTGTCGAAAGCCGTATCACCGCCGTTTACATGCCGCCGTAAGCCTTCCTCATCCGGATTGACATCGGGACATCTCCCAGATCGCAGTGCACTCTGAACGCACTTCTTAGCTCGTCTTCTGTGGTGATTTCGTCCAGGTCCCTGTACTCGACCACTGTCTCCTGGGTTAGAGCTCTTACGCTCGCCCCTTCGCCAAGAGACTTTTCGACGAGCTCCTTGAGGGCTGAGCTCTTGATCACAGGATCCTTCTACAGCTCAAAGAGCATCTCGCCCTTCTGTGTGCGCCTGGTTTTCACCACGTTCTCTCCTAGTTGATTCAACTCTGGATCCTCTCAAACCTTCCGGAGGAGTGTTGCATACGACGTTTTGTCTTTTGCTTCGACGATCAGAGTATCGCCCTTACTTCGCTCCCGACGAGTCCTGGGTATCTCCTTCTTCTGTTCTTCTTCACTTCTTTTTCCTTCCGTTATTTCCACTTCTCCTTTGACTTCGACGGTACGCCATCCTCCTTGTTGTCTTGCTTGTCGTTTTTGACTTTTTTCAACTCCTCTTCCTCTTCTGGCGTTTCCCTTTTCCTCATCACCGAGCGTGGATTTCGATGTTCCTTCGGCGTCTCCTGTATTTCAGCTACTGCTTTCTCCTTGGCCTCGATCAGTGCCCTTTTGGCAGTCACGGATCTCGTCCTCAGCGTCCAAGGTTTTACCGGGACGGGGCAGCCGCACTATTAGCCCACTCGCCATTTCAAGAAGGTGTCCATTAGACTGATGCAAAATTTGAAATTTTCGCTCAACAGTGCTCAAACGGTTCCAAATTGGCCCCTGATTAGCCTCCCAAAAGTTGAGAGTAGTGAGAAACTGATTTGGCACAAACCTTTTGAAGTTTATATGGGAATTACTATGGAGAAACCATAATTTCTGTTCATATCAATCTCAAAATTCACCACTTCACTCTACTTTAGAAAATGATAATTGAACTTGTTGAAAATTTTCTCAACTACAAGTTTGTTGAAAATCACTTTTCGATCAAATGTAAAGAACAAAAATTATTAATGATTCAAGTCACTGATGTCTTATGATTATGCTCCATCAACTGTTCAGCAGGCAACATTGGTGTTTATGGCGCGTAGAATAGAGGACAAAAATCATGGCTACTATGTCACACTGCAGAATACAGTGTTGCCCACAATACAGTTGCTTAATCTTGCCATAAGATTATCAATCTCTTAAACAATTAATAACTATTTCATTTGACGTTTGGCTCAACAACTATATTCTGCTAAGTTGTAGTTGAGAAAATTTTCCATAAGTATAGCTTTTGAATTTTTGAACAGTGCAATATGGAAAAAGGTAAGAAGACAATGAACAAAAAGTTTGGATTCCCCATTGTAATTTCCATATAAACTTTAAATGGTTTGTGCCAAGTCAGTTTCTTATCAAATGAGTTTAAACTTTCGGAGGCTAATCAGGACCCGATTTGAAACCGTTTGAACACTGTGGAGCGAAAATTTCAAATTTTGCATCAGTCTAGTGTCCATCTTCTTTACTCAGGGAGCAGAATAGCACGACTGTCAGTCCTGTAGCGTGGTATTCAACCCATTGTGCCGTGTCGTGTTCATTATTCCATGCTGTGTCCAGTATGCCGTAATTAGGATCTTACTGGCGTCGATCCTAATTTGCCAGTGGGTTGGTGTGTGAGTGTGTGTGTATGTGTGTGTTTGTGTGTGTTTGTGTGTGTGTTTTTTGGCAAGGAGGAAACCTTCAAAAGGCCATCGTGCCACCGCTTGATGACTGGGCGCACAGTCGCGGTGACACGGTGTGTGGGATTCTTACCGCATTAAAACCTCCTTGGACGCCTTGCCCTTTTCCCCCGGACCACTTGTCGTATTACTTCGGAGGTGGCCGTGCATTACGCACCGCACTTCACCTCAGCTAATTGGCGCTTCCATTTCGCTGATCGTCTCTCCAATTTGTGAGCCATTTAGCTCTTAGCGTCGCGTTCTACTCGGTTAACCCCGGTGGTGGATTCAGCGTACTCTGACGGAGAGTTCTCCCGGCTTCGGCTTTCACTTCACTGCAGCGCTGACATGATGCGTTACTGCTCTGCTGACGGCGTTAAAGGTGCCCTCCTCTCGACACATTTCTTCGACGACGTTCTCCGCGCTAAGAACGAGCATATCCTCTCGCACGGCATCAAATCTAGGACTTTCGAAGGCCACGTGCTTTGGTGATTCACTCCAGACAGAAGGGTGACGGTGTGTGTCCGAACCGATGCAGGTACTTCCTGAAGCAGCCACGACCAGACAGGAACTGCGTCAAGTGGAAGTTGACTTCTCCATGCTTCCTGTTCACCCAGGTCGAAAGAATCGGTATTAGCCTGTGTGTCCAATGGACTGATGCAAAATTTGACTTTTTTGCTCCACAGTGCTTAAATGGTTTCAAATTGGGTCCTGATTAGCCTCCCAAAGTTACAACTCATTTGGTTAGAAACAGACTTCGCACAAGCCATTTGAAGTTTGCATGAAAATTACTATGGGAAATCTCAACTTTTTGTTCATTGCCTTCTAGTCTTTTTCCATATTGAGCTGAAAAACAGTTTGATAGCCATTCTTATAGAAAATTTTCTCAGCTTCAACTTTGCTGAAATTTTTTTCTATGTAAAACGAGACAGGAAAAAGTTATTAATTATTTAAGAGATTGGTAAACTTATGACATGATCAAGCAGCTGCTCTGTAGGCAACACTGTATTTTGCAGTGTGACATAGTAGCCATGATTTTTGTGTCCTATTCAACGCTCCAGAAACACCAATGTTGCCTGCTGAGCAGTTGATTGAGCATGATCAGAAGACATCAGCGCATTGAACCATTGATAACTTTCGATCCTTGCATTTAATCAAAAAGTGATTTTCAGCAAAGTTGTAGCTGGGAAAGTTTCCTACAAGTACAGTTGAAAACTTTTGAAGCAGACCGATATGGTGAATTATTAGATAGACATGAACAAAACTCTTGGTTTTACCATAGTAATTCCCATACAAACTTCAAATGGTTTGTGCGATCTCAGTTTCTCACCAAATGGGTTCAAATTTTGAGAGGTTAGTCAGGATCCGATTTGGAATCGTTTAAGTATTGTGGAGCAAAAATTTCAAATTTTGCATCACTCTAGTGTCCATCTACCGTTCTCTGCTGCATCTCACTCCTGCTGCCACTTAGCCATAGCCAATTTTTCGTACTCCTCTGGTTTCTCTCGTCATATAGCACTCGTTTGGAGATGAACTAGCCAATGGCTAAAAATCTCCTTAATAACGATAAAAAAAAAAACAAAAAATTTAGCACTCGTAGTCCTCCGCCAAGGTGATGCCGATTGGGATCATACCGGCGATAACGCATACTGCCTCCATCGAAATGGTTCTGTATGCACTCACGACTCGCATAGCCATGAGCTGGAACGTACTGCTCAATTTCCTTTGGTTCTGCTTCGTTTTCAGCGCTTCAATCCAGGCTGCACCTCCGTACCTTAGTATCGATGAGGACACACTAGCCAGAAGACGCCTCTTGCTGCTGCTTGGACCAGAATTGTTCGGTATGCCGCTGCGTGTCCGAACCGATGTATGTACTTCCTGAATTAGACGTTGCCAGACAGGAACTGCGTTAGGTAGAAGTTGACTTCTTCGTGTTTTCTGTTCACCCAGGACGAAACAATCGGTATTAGTCTATGTGTCCATCTACCGTACTCTGCCGTGTTCCACTCCTGTTGCCACTTAACCAACGACTCCACTCTCACAACTTTCCGTACTCGTCTGGCTTCTCTCCGTCTGTAGCACTCGCTGTCATTCGCCAGGGTGATGCCGATGGGGATCATACCGACGATAACGCATACTGCTTCCGACGAGATGGTTCTGTACGCACTCACGACTCGTATGGCCATGAGCCGGAACGTACTGCTCAGTTTTTTTTTTTTTGTTCTGCTTCGAAACCCAGGCTGGACCTTCATACCTCAGTATCGACGACGACACACTGGCCAGAAGACGCCTCTTGTTACTGCTGGGACCAGCGTTGTTCAGCATGATTCTAGCTATCGCGTTGATGGCCTTTGAACCTTCTCACAGGCATATTCGACGTGGCTGTTGAAGTTTAGCTGGTCATCGATCATCACTTCCAGGTATTTCAACACGCGCTTCGAGGCTATGGCGTGCTCCTCGACGGTGATGTCTGCCCCGATTTACAATTACTAACCAATAGCACTTCCGTTTTGTGGTGGGCTATCTGCAGCTTCGTTCATTGCATCCAGTTGCCAATCATGTCGATCGCCTCGGTTGCCAACACTTCCAACACTGCCACTGTTACCATCAAGACGACGTCGTCCGCAAAGCTAACGATCTCAACTCCTTTGGGCAGCTTCAGCGTTAGCACGCCGTTGTACATCCCGTTGGCCCAAGGATGGAGCCTTGTGGAGCTCCCGCTGTGATCCTAATCGATCTCTGTCCCATGTCTGTCTCATAGACCAGAACCCGGTTCTGGAAATAACTCTTTAGGATCCTGCACAGATAGTCAGGGACCCTCATTCTCAGCGCCTCGGCGATAGCCTCCCAGCTGGCGCTATTGAACGCATTCTTGACGTCGTAACTGTAAAGCGGTACAGCGGGCAAAAATCACCGTCGGGCAGCACGCCATAGCCTCGAAGCGTGTGTTGAAATACCTGGGAGTGATTATCGATGACCGGCTAAACTTCAACAGCCACGTCGAATATGCCTGTAAAACACCAACATTCGCTGCCAGACTGTTGAGCAGTTCAGTCGATTTGAATTCTCTCTAGTTTCGTTCGTTCGTTCGCAAGTCGAATTAGCTCCGCGTTGTATAGTGACGCTCTCGCTGACCCAGCCATGGGTAAGAAATCGCGCGGTAACGCGAGTGCCGGCTTACCGGGAAAACAGACTCTCCCAGGAGACGGCGCGACCACCGAGCCAGCTCAGAAGAAGCAGAAGAAAACCCCATTGCCCATCCCGACAGGCGTTGCGGACCCGCAGCCGGGGCCTCCCGGAACTAAACGACCCAGACCTGAAGACATCAGCGCCACCGCATCGGCAGCAAAAAAGCTGCTGAGCAACAATCCGTTCTCCGCCCTGCAGAACGGAGCCCAGCCGCAGTCGGACCCTGAGACGGTGCCTAAAAAAGTTAAGTTGCCACCCTTCTATGTGAAGGGCTTCCCTCCCGGGCTATGGGAGCAGCTGGATTTCTACATTAAGCAGGGCCTTCGCTGCACCATTCAACGGTGCACGGAAGGCTACAAACTGATGGTCTCGGCCGAAAATCACTACAACGCAGTCCAGGCCCTCTTGGACAGGATGAAGCTGGAGTACTTCTCCCACGACATCGAGGCCACCAAGCCGCTGAAAGTGGTGCTGCGCGGGCTCCACGACATGGACACCACCACCTTAATGGACGAGATTAAGGCGAACGGCCTCAAGCCGGTCGAAGTCCACAAGATGACCCGCAGCAAGGCCATCAAGTATCGTGACCAGCTCTACCTGGTCCATCTGGAGAAGAACTCCACAACCGTGAAGGATCTCCAGACGACACGCACACTGTTCCACATCGTAGTGAAGTGGGAGCGGTATAAACCCACCCACCGTGGCGTCACTCAGTGCTCGAACTGCCTATTGTTCGGGCACGGCACCAGGAATTGCCGCATGGCCAGCCGCTGCATCAAATGCGGCAAAAACCACAAGATCGACAACTGCGACAGCATCGAGGAAGCCACTCCCACATGCGCCAACTGCGGTGCCGCCCACAAGGCCACAAGTAAGGCCTGTCCGAAGCGGGCCGAATACGCCGAGATCCTGAAGAAGGCCTCGTCCAACAGCCAGCCCGGTCGCAAGAAGGTTCCAGAAAACAACGCGCAGAACTTTCCTCCGTTATCACCGGTCCAATCACGGCCAATTCCAGTGTTGCCGCCGCTCCCGCTCAACCAACAGTTGGCTGCCGCTGCAGTTCCCGGTCAAGCCTCCGGGCCATCGACGGATCCCCCTGCTCCGGGATTGGCCGGTACAACCGGTGAAGCTACAGACGATTCTCCGCTGTCAACGGATGAGATCGTCACACTGTTGGCCCAGGCCATCATCATCAAGCGCACCTGCGCAACAAGAACACAACAGCTCCAAGCTATCATCTCCTTTGTCGCTAATTATGGACCGTGAACCCATAAAGATCGCCAACTGGAACGCTCGCTCCGTAGGGGCGAAAAACATTGAGCTTGCAGACTTCCTCCGCAAGCACGACATCGACGTGGGCCTTCTCACCGAGACTCACCTCAAGACCGGTGACAGCTTCTGGCTGCCCGACCACAGCATTGTCCGGCTTGATCGCACCAGCTCCAGGGGGGGCGGTGTCGCGGTCATCATCAAGAAAGGCATCAAGTACTGCACCCTACCCCACTACCGCACTTCCATCATCGAGGCCGTCGGCGTTGAGGTGGAAACATCGACCGGAAACGTCCGGTTCATCGCCGTCTACTGCCCCCGGCAATGTACCGTTAGCAATGGTACAGCACAGCAGTTCAAGAACGACCTTGCCATCATAACCCACACCAATGCCCGCTTTGTAATCGGAGGGGACCTGAACGCCCGGCACGAGGCCTGGCGGAACTACCAGCAGAACCAGAACGGCCGCCTGCTATTCGACCATTCCCAGCATGGTCTCTATTCCGTCTGGTTTCCGGACGAACCAACCTTCACATCACCGACGGGCAACCCATCGACGCTGGACCTGTTCTTGGCAAACACCAGATTAGCCAAGCCGGTTGCCGTCAACGACCTGAGTTCGGACCACCAACCGGTGCTGACCGAGCTGGGCTACAACGTGGCCCCTGCACCGTGCCAGCGGAAGGACTACCATCGAGTCAACTGGGTCCAGTTTCGACGCGTGGTCGACCGCCACATCGACGACAACACACCGCTCGACACAGTGGATGACATCGACCGGGCCCTGGAGGGTCTCCATCAAGCCATATCCGTGGCTGACGAAGAGTGCGTTCGACGAGTTCCTGTGAGGGGTAAGTTTCAAGCAATTGATTCCCACACCAAACTCTTGATTCGGCTCAGAAATGTTCGTAGACGCCAGTTTCAGCGGACTGGGGATCTGCAGCGTAAATACGAAATGGTCGATCTGAATCGGCAGATCGCTTCCAGAATGGTCTCAATCCGGAACGAGAGTTTCGGGCGGCTCGTTCAGAACCTGGACGACCGTTCCAGACCATTCTGGAAGGTTGCCAAGGTGCTGAAGTCTCACCCCAAGCCCATTCCACCACTTAGAGTCAATGACGAACGGCTTATCACCAACGAAGAGAAGGCCAATGCGATTGGGGAGCACATTGCCCAGTCGCATTTGCTTGGCTCTAAAATCCCAAGTCCACTCGAGAACCAGGTTGCGCAGTGCGTCCTGACGTTAGATGCCTCCCCTTGTGCCGTCCCTCCAGAAGAACGGATTACAGAGGAACAAATTTGCTCAGCGCTGAAATACAGTAAGAACATGAAGGCTCCCGGGTTTGACGGAATATTCAACCTAGCGTTGAAAAATCTCAGCCCGAGGGTGCACTCGCTGCTAGCTGCCACCTTCAACAGATGCTTGGAGCTGCACTACTTTCCAAGCATCTGGAAGGTGGCAAAAATCATCCCGATCCGCAAACCTGGGAAAGACCCTTCACTACCGTCAAGCTACAGACCGATTAGCCTGCTCTCAGCGCTGAGCAGTTGTTCGAAAAATTGATCCTCAGCCGACTAAACAAGTTTGTGGAGGAACATGACATTCTTCTTCCGGAACAGTTCGGGTTCCGTAAGGGGCATTCCACCAATCATCAGCTAGTGCGGGTGATGAATAACATCCGGAGTAACAAAGCTGTATCCAAGTCCACAGCCATGGCCTTGTTAGACGTCGAAAAGGCGTTTGACAATGTCTGGCACGACGGACTTATATACAAGCTTTGTAACTCCAACTTTCCACCATACCTTGTGAAAATCACCCGTAACTATCTCCAGCAAAGGTCGTTCAGGGTGTCGTTGAATAGTTCCCTTTCGGGACAATTTCCGATCCCAGCAGGTGTTCCGCAAGGGAGTCTGCTGGGACCACTGCTTTACAGCATCTACACGTCGGACATCCCTACTCTAGGAGACGGTTGCGTGTTCTTTCTGTTTGCAGATGACACCGCGATAGCCGTCAAGGGTAGGATGCCTCGTGAAATTACGAACAAGCTCCAACGATGCCTTGACACCTTTACTGATTATGCCACCACGTGGAAAATCAAAATCAACGCCTCGAAAACCCAAGCGATCATGTTCCTTCACAGACAATCATTAAAACTTAAACCGTCTCCCTCCTGTACCGTAATAATGGATGGTACAAGGGTCGAGTGGTCCACTGATGTTACTTATCTCGGGATGTTGTTCGATGAGAAGCTCCTGTTCCGCTCGCACATAGAGAAAACCCTAGTTAAGTGCTCCGCCTTGGTTAGGTGTTTGTATCCGCTCATTTGCCGCAGATCCCGCCTCTCAAGGCAAAACAAACTGGCTGTTTACAAACAGATCATAGCCCCCGCGATCTTCTATGCCGCCCCGGTGTGGGAATCGTGCGCTCAGACCCACAGGAACAAAATCCAGGTTGCACAGAATAGAGTGTTGAGGATGATCCTAGATCGTCCATTCGACACAAGAATAGCAGACCTCCATCAAGAGGCAGAAATTCCCAAAGTAGATTCCAAAATTGATGATATGACAACTAAATTTATTCAAAAATGCAATCTTTCTGAACATGCTTTAATAAGCAATTTGTACATAGTAGGTTAAGTGTATATAGTAGAGTAGGTTAGTTTTAAGCTGTAAATAGTAGTATTAAGTAGTTTCTCTTCAAATTCTAAAAACAAAACAAACCAATCCCACCAAGGTGGTCGACCGTGTACTAAGTCTAGGACTAATTCTGTAAAACAAATTTTGAATTTTGCCCATACCTAAAGATGAAGAAAGCAATTAAATCACTTAGTAAAAATTTATATGGAAATCGCCCAAGTTAAACTAAAATAAAGATCATTTAAACTAAACTATGCCTGTAAAAGCAGTAGCAAAAAGCGTCTTCTGGCCAGTCTGTCGTCGTCGATATTGAGGTATGGAGGTCCAGCCTGGGCTGCAGCACAGGACACGAAGCAGAACCAAAGGAAACTGAGCAGTACGTTCCGGATCATGGCCATACGAATCATGAGTGCGTACAGAACCATCTCGTCACTAGCAGTATGCGTTATCGCCGGAATGATCCCTATCGGCACCACCCTGGCGGAGGACAGCGAGTGCTACAGGCGGAAAAAAGCCGGAAGAGTACGGAAAGTTGTGAGAGTGGAGCTGAGAGTATGACAAGTGCATGAGCACAGCCACCCCCCGAAGTAGTCGCTTCACCGTGGTCCCTGGGGGATCCAGGCAAAGAAGAGAGTAAGGAATGGGTTTTAGTGGAGCTGCACTAGGCACTAGTGGATACCACACCGTGCCAACTTCACTACAGGCCAGGCTTCTTGAAGCTATCCTAAAGCTTACTATTTGAAAAAAAAAAATAAAAAATAAATCAGACACACACATTGTCATTCAACTTGGCGAAAATTTCCAACGACAATACAGTACAGTGTGGGGCAACACGTTTCCGATGTCTTTAATTAGCATATTCTCTGCACTTTAAAAAAAACCAATTTAATATTTTTCTTATACTTTCTAGATGAAGCATTGGGCGAGATCAAATAATCTGGTTTTTAATTAATTTAATTTGTGAATAACAAAGAAGGCAAACATTGTGTGTTGCCAAAATCGCACCCTTATTGTATTATGTTCCTCACATGTATTAAATACGAGAAAGAGGTAACTTACTTTAATATAGCTTACAAAAGCTGAAGCTTTCGACTTCAACTTTAACACCTTTGCGTGTGTCTTTATTACAAAGGTAGGTGAAAAAATATGCAATCGCTCCCACCTTAATTTCTAGTTTATGTTTTTTTCTTTCAGGCATTCCAGAAAGTCTAGTGCTCAACAAGTTGGTGTTGTGGTTATGTTCACAAGAAATACCTATTGATAATTTAAAATCACAATTTAACACGCTGTTTTACATGCGTTAAAGTTAATATTGCAGCTAGACACATGTTTTATCATTTTGATTATCTAGGTCATTGTGAGATTGAAATGAAGAAAAAATATACTTTGATGTAGCATGGTGTAGCACTACTTCATGATGTGCAATACGCGTCCAACAAATTAATTTTTATTTTTTAAATGTTTATCAACGCCAATCTTTATTATTAGCCATAGTTTAGTTTATCTCAGTAATCCAACACATTTAATACAAACAGCAACATCTATAATTTATGCGAGACTAGTTAAATTACGAAAAATAAATAAGAGTTATGTTGAAGCGAATTGAAGAATTGGGAATTAGTACTGCATCCTATTCAGAATTGTACGATTCTTCACTATTAAAACAATGCATATCAAAAAAATATTACAAATGTGCCCACATAGTATTTTTTTTAATAATCTTCTTGTCATGCCATTTCCATTTTTTGTGTTATTTTGCATAAACCCACGACACTTTTCCCATTCCAATAAAAGTACTTAAATATGGAAAATTTATAAATTTTAATATTTATCCCTAAAAAAAAGTATTATTATTCTCAACGGCTACCTTATCCTCCACAGTGTGTCTATTGTATGGGTTGAATCGCACTTTTGGGAGATTAGCCTGGGTGGCGTATAAAAAAAATCAAACATGAAATGTAAATGTTTACATGTTGTGTGAAAGAAATTCACAGTTAGTAGAGGGTGTTCCTTCATTGCTACTATCATTATTCATTTTTCATTGGTGGAGTGAAGTTACGCCTCTGATATTTGCAAGCATCAGATATAAGTGTAGAATGGATGATATCGATCGAAAATCTCCAATGAAACGGAAGCCTTCCGGAATTTTAAAATCGGACCCAATAAAAAATCGTAAACCTTCGGGACTATCAATAGATCTTAAATCGTCAAAAACATTAGACGACGAGGTAAGTATTATGATAAGCAAGATAATACTCGGTGAATCCTCCTATATTCACCATAAACCATATTCATTAATATGAATCTGCGGCAGTCATAGACAAAGATAGTTCGCGTGACTCTTTATTATAAATATAAATGATAGAACATTAGGAAAACGCCTATCACTTAAATGTTATCATCAACGCAAATCTATTCACGAGGAATCCTCGACTGGAAGAATGAAAAGTGAAAAAGAAATATATGCACATAAACATTTCTTCGTGGCGAATGGGTAGGACCATTCTTTTTGACTTATGGTAAGCTCCAGCTTCGAAAACGAATGTAAGTGTGAACTGGAGTTTATTAATTGTGTTTTCTTTCGCTATCGTGCCACCACCATCCGGGCTCCCACGAAGAAAGTATAAAAATTAATTTTTCGCTCGGACCGTAAAATGCTTTCGCACGTTGGGAGGCCCTCCTACGTTAGCAATAATCATGAGCCAGATATCTTTTAGTTTTAGATTGCCATTCAAGGAATACAAGCGTATGGACTAGTGTTATCTCTGAATATTACAGTTTTTGTTTTTGTTGTTGAGAAATATTAATATGTTGGTGTTCAAAAATCGTCCTTTATTATGTGGATAGCTCACAGGATTTTTGTTTGATTAAGTGGAATTAAGTGCTTTGCTGGACGAGGAATACAGAGTTTAATAAATGTATGCGTGTTAATGGGTCACGGCCCTGAAGTTATAATTAACTTTTAAGCAATCAGTCATATAATACAACCGTCACAAAAGCTTACCGTATGGAAATGTTTATGAATCAAAATAGTAAACTTAAAAATATTTTTTTAGATTCATATTGCTACAAAAAAGGTCGAGAAATAATTGTAGATCAGAAAAAAATACTTTAATATTTTTATAGCACATATTTTACTCTTTAGAACAGGGTTTCTTCCACTCACTTGCTATAAAAAATGATATTCTGAATTTTGAAATCATTAGAAGTTATAATGCTATTTTCTACTTGTTAGAAACAAAAAGAGGTTGAAAGGCAAGTGTTTGACACATAAAACCTGTCAATTTCGCTTCCAGAGTGTTACAATGAGTAATTTTATGATTCGTGAGCGTTCACTCAGAGTGAGTCGTAAGATCGCTTTTTGTGACAATCTGAAAGCCAATTTGACAGGTTTTATGTATCAAGTAAGTGGAAGCAAGTCTGTCTTAATGGATTACATAAGGAATCAAACGGAAGTCATTTATTTAGTATATGCTTAACAGATCTCATTATGTTGGTATATGAAAGTGTTACCCATGTAAAACGGGTTAATATAAATCTGAAGACAAATTAAAATAATACAAAGTTCAGAGCAGGCATAAACTTCAGTTTGAACGTCATAAGCCATAAATAAGATAAAGATCCAACCCAAACAAATATTGTAAACGTAAGTATGTATTTCTTACACAATCTCTAAGTTCTTTAAGTCAAATTTATTGAAAATTACTAAAAATGATCTGTTCTGCCGCTCATGGTTTAGTGTGATTCGAATTTAGCAACACATAGATAAGTTGAAACCATACCACAATCGAAATCTTGTTCGAGCTGTCCCAATTGAGTTTTCAAATTACGTCACATTATGAATAAATACACCCAAGTGTGTTATTTCATTCTATGTGGCCGGTGGAAACTAACGATATTTAATTGGCTCACTACTTGACTAGCCTATTGATCCCAAGCATTAACGTACCAATTTCTAGTTGAAATTCTAGTACTACACTATGTTTGTTTTGATTCGCTATGAAAGTTTGACAAATGTAGCATGACTATTTCTAAAATTTTGTCAAAATCAATATTGTACTGTCATTCATCTTATAGTGATAATACAGCCATGGATCCAGGGTATCCAAAAGGGGGCTCCTCCATGGATCCCTGAATACTGCGATATTCATGGTAACAACAAAATCGACGACCTAGCAGCTACAAGCTGCTATAACCAGATGGCCACAGTGGGACCGGATGTTAAAAAGTTTGTTAAATCTATCATTCATGGACCATGTAGCCCCAGAAATGTGCCACCAGAATGGCGCCGTTGAAGGGTGAAAGAAACAGCTGAGTGGATGTTGAAAACTGGTGACACGCAACTCACAATATGGGTAGAGCATCCTCCTTTAGCAAAAGATGCGACTACTGTCTTACGAGATGATCTAGCCAACGAGCTACAAATCTCGCTAATAAAGATTTAACAAAATGCGACAACTGTAAAACGACTATGACGGTCGAACATCTCCCTATGACGGTCGGAAAGGCGCAGCTACAAAGCAGAAGCTATTCAGAAAAAAATCTTTATCTGAAATATGTTTTGAACAATTGGTTTCACTGATTGATGTAGTTTGATGTAGTAGATGAATTCGTATCATATATTTGTGAAAAATTGGAAAATTGGTATCCCATGATTATATTAAAACTCAGTAGATTAGTTTCTAAAGAGTTGCAAAAAATACTCTAAAAAATGGCAATGTTGTAATAGTTAGCTATTTTTCATCCGTTTTGCATTTATTTTTCACCTGATACACTTAAAAATTTAAGTTTTATCGTAACTTCAAAAACGATACAATTGCGGTACAAGTATTTATTTCAAAATGACTGAACTTTTTGCAAAAAAAAATATAAGTAAAAAAGCAACGTTTATGTCTGATGAAGCTGCATCCCAATATAAAAATTGTAATTTTTTTGCAAGGCTTTTGTAAATTTTAAACGAAGAACAATATTGATGCTGAATGGCATTTTTTTTAGCAACTTCGCATGACAAGGGACCATGTGACGTAATTCGTGGCACATTGAAATGAATGGCAAGAAATGCAAGTGTAGCTGTAGAACATGAACATCCAACTACAAATGCAGTAGAGTTATAAGAATGGGCTAGCCAGAAAACTAATGATTATTTAACAAAAATGCAAATCAGGAATACGAACAGGGAGCTGCAGAATTGAGAAGCATTTTTGAACAGGCCAAAATATAAAAGGCTTATAGATTTTTTTACATACGCTATTATTAAAAAAAATTCAAAAAAATCACATTTTTTTAATATAAAATGCCAATTAAATGCACATAATATACCGTGCGGGACCGAAATCCGTACACCTAAGCACGAGAGAATCATTAACGGTCAATACTAAATAATGCTATCACATTATGCTCTGTATCACATCTTTTTCCTTTACATTTATCTTTATTTTTCCAATATTTGCAAACACCAGGTCTTAAAATTACCTTCAATTATTAGAAAAAAGGATTTAGATTGCACATATCTTGAATCAAAATCCGTACAGCGTTTTACGATTGAATCAAAATCCGTACAGTTTTGAATCGAAATCCGTACACTGTGTTGAGGATGAATCAAAATCCGTACAGTCATGAATCAAAATCCGTACATGAATGTAAATCGATCCAAATCAATGAAAAAAAAAAACGTGTTGAATAAAGTTTTTTTTTGTAGTTGCTTGGCTAAGAGTCCAAAACAGCTATATTCGTTTAAATACACTAGCATATTTGAACTTAGTACGCTGATGGTCATTTCCCATGTAAAATCGTGCGCTGAAGCCAAAAATATAGTAAAAAAAAAATCTCGGTAGGATAGTTTTGGAGATATAGGGGTAAGAGAGGCATAGTGAACAGGTGGGGCATAGTGAGCATCACGCGTGCTCCAGCTTGGACTTCCGGCCGTTCAGAACAAATTTGTTGGCTGTAGGATCAATATCTTAATGATATTGATCCTACTACCAGTTGATTTGTTTCATGCAGTTGGAGATCCAGAGCCAAAGTACGGGATGCTCACTATGCCCCGCCTGTTCACTATGCCCCTCCTTCCCCTAGCTAAAAAATGAAATCTCACGTTAAAAAAAACTAAAACACAAATATCTCTGGCTGCAATGAAGTGATATTAATTATTTTACCGCCAAATTAAACGTGATAAAATTTTATTTCGATCGTTATAACACTATTTTTCCGTGAGAGTAATGGTAGAACCACCATAAACATTTTAATTAAAATTGCTTAAAAACTTAGCAGAAATTCAATTTTTCTTAGGAAAACTTAAAAAACAAACTATTAACTAACAACAATACCATCAATCTCACTGACAATTGATGTTCAATTGATCGAACGAAAAAATTTCTTACCTCTAATTTAGCGTTAAAATAATTGATATAATCTCATTACAACCGGAGATATTTTTATTATAGTAATCAAACTTGTTTAAAGTGAATTTTAATTTTTAGCTGTATCTCAAATACTATCCTACTGACATTTTTTTCGACTACATTGTTGAATTCAGTGTACGATTTTACATAAGAATCATTCTTCAAAGGTTCATTTTTTTACTTTTACTTTTTTAACTAATGATATCAGCGTTACATTAATTGATGCTCCAATCGATTCAAAGGAGAGGTAACTGAATTCTTTTTATTTAAGAAGGTAACTGTTCTGGATTATGGTGGTGAATTGAACGGCAAAATCCCTGGATGCTTCTCGGTAAGATTTCTCCGCACGCATCATTGCCACAGTCTTCTCCAAATCCTCCTGCGTGTATTTAGTTTCCATGATCTGCTGAAAAGCATTGGATAAAGTAGAATCGTCATTAGTGATGCACAAGTGTACGGATTTAGAATCAGCTGTTATATATGGATCGAAATCCGTACAGTACTAATTTTGATAAATAAATACCATATGAACGATCCATTGCTTAGAATTGAGATATAAAACGATAAACACTTACCTTTCCGATCGACCTTCAGGAAACTACTTGCAAAAATCACTTAAATACGCTTAACAACTGGAAGTAAATCCGAGACATTTTCTTAGAAAATCGTTAAGAACACAACCGATTGACAGAAATGCCCGACACGTGATAAGGTTTTTATTTTTCTTATTTTAATTGCATGTTATACTACTTAATTGTTGAAGTAAACATCAAGCTGATGCATGAATGAACATGAATATGTATTCATGTATAATATTTACATTGTTATGATGCATATAAATAAACAAATTCAACAGGGTGTACGGATTTCGGTGCTGTACGGATTTCGGTCCCGCACGGTACCTCTTTATACATTGGGTGACATAGAAAGCTATTAATTAATAATTGTTGAAGGGCTCTAAGAACACATGAATATGTATATTGTGTGGCAAGTTTAACGATACTTTATTCAGTAGTCAAGAAAATTTACAGCCCGAAAGGCTTTCAAGAGCGGGACCGAGAATCGACCACAGTAATACCGTGAGTTATCACTATCTGAAGCACAATATATTTATGTATAAATTCTCTGTCGAATGTCTCCAGGTACATAACAAATATTGTATCGTTGATGATGATGATGATGATGATGATGATGATGATGGTGGTGGGTGTTTCAACACTCCGAAGGGTATAAATAGCGGGACCTTTCAATTAGAGTCCGATCCTTGCGATAAATGCAAGAAAGACAACTGTAAAAAAATCTAATACTTAATCATTTCTCAATAGTGATGAATTAATAAGACATGCACTAAACTAAGGACACGGGATATACTACAATATATCAAATTACTGGTCGCAGTGATGTTAGGTTCCGAACCGAGGAAAAAAAAGCTACGTATGCTGAAATTCTGAGCTTAATCGAGTTTTCTAAACCAGTTCTATGCACGAAAGAGTGAACCAATATTATTTCTCCATATATTTCACCAATATCCACAAATAAATTTAAAATCAAAAGCACCAGCTCATGTTACATCCAGGGGCGACCCCGGCGTAGGGGTTTGCATCCATACCTCTCACGCCAAAGTCACGAGTTCAAATCTCATTCCCGGATAAGTCAACAATTACCTAATAGCGTTAAAGTAACTAAAAAAAATTACATCCGAATAAGCTGAAATTTTCAAAGAGTGGTTTTCTCATCTAATGGCACAAGTGAAGTGTAGGGGTTGGCCCGTTGGAAAAAAAAAATTAAAAAATAAATTCCCCCGATAAATGTGGGCCAGTCTAATGATAAATGTTGATAGCGTTACGTAATTTGTCAAGCGTTACTTTTTGTGACTTAGGGAGGGGGAGCCTTGTCAAGCGTTACTTATTGTGACACAGGGGGGAGGGGATCCAAAATCCGGAGATTTTTTCGTTACGTTTTTGTCCGCCTAAAATATTCATAAGTATTACAAGCGGTCAAGAGTTAATGAACAATCAACCCGCAATCTGATGCTATCATCAATTTCAACAATGTAATTTCATTTATTTCATAGTAATTATATGAGCGTGATGTAATCTAAAGACTAAATAGTACATGTCACGATAAAAACAATAATTCTATTTTCCCAACAGTATTCACCCCCATCATCTGTTTCTCCACAACTGTCAGTAACATGGGCATCTCAAGTGCATGCAAGCAGCAGTGATAATGAAAAGGCAGATCGAGTCAATCTAATTAATGACGCATTTTTCGGCGAGGACAAACTGATAGAGATGAAAACTCCTGAATGCCATTCATCAAGGTAATGCACACAACATTAAAAATAAATAAATCAAAAACACATGTTCACACTACCAGCAGGAGTCAAGAGTCGGTAGACGAGGATTATTCAGCAAGCTTAAATGCAATTATCAAAAGAAAAGCAAGTATCAAAAAGAAACGAGGATCGAAACGAAATCGTAGAGCTTCAAGTCCAGTAAGCCAAATTAATATGGGATCAAGCAGTGGTGACAGAAGGCGTTCAAGCGTATACACAACTAGTTCAGGAGAGTAAGTTGCTCCTTGTTATTTCGTAATAGAGTAGCTCGAAAGTAGCTTTCATGGAAACCGCGTTGTGGGAACAAACTATGTTCCTAGCCAAATGATTAAGCTACACTGGAGGAAGTGAGACCTAAAAAATCAACACTTATCAACAGGAGAAGTTTACCGCACCAAAAATTAAAAAAAAAATCGGTGCGTTTCCATTTTTAAATATTGAAAAGCATTATCAAAAAAAAAAACAGGTTCCTGAGAAAATTAACACGTAAAAATATTTTTTTATCACATCATGAAAAAAAATTAAACCTCAGCAAAACCGAAAGGTCAATGTTTTGTGGTTTATTGAGTCCATCTTTATGCTATGGTGACTTACAAAAAATGTTTTTGCACGTGAATTTTCTTCAGAAAATTATAAAAAAATGTGATTTGCCTAGATTTTTTAATTTTTTTCCAATATTTTTAGAAAAATCATTGAATTGGAGCGGTGAACTTCCCCTTAAATCTCGCTAAAACAAAAATGTGTTTATCAGATTTAAATGTTGTGATATGATTAAAATGGTTTGTTTAGTGATTAGTGAGTTGAAAAAAACAAGAAAATTTTGAAATATTTTACATTGATTTGCAATGTGAAAAGTGGCCAATTTTTCAACTTTCTTCTGAATATGGAGTAAGTGGGAACACATGTTTTGATGATCACATGTCATGGGATCCTTCTATGATCGATGTTCCATGAATTGTCCACCCATACAATATAATAATGTGTAGTTTACGCCATAATGTTCCTCATGTTGTTCTAGAAATTTCATTCAAACATAGTTTTCGTGTATATTTCATAGATTGAGAGATAAAAATCAGAAAAGAGGCCGTTATAGTTAAAATTCACAAGACAACAGAGCCAATAAAAGTTCAATTAGATTGACAGAACATAGTTGCATTGCTTTTCAATGACGACCGATGACTGTTTCATTGATATATGATTTTTTCATGAATCCTCAGTAGACGTGTTTTTTTTATCAAAGGCAAGTGTCACTCGATCCATTCTAAATGTTCGTTATTTTATAAATTGCTGTTATGGCTCGGGTGACTGCTACACCAAACGTGACAGAGCTACTTGTAAAGGATTCACATGGACTAATTTGGTAAGATTGTTCCTTTTTTCTACTTTTATCTACTTAAACTTAATTTCTATGCATCCGTAGCATTTGGAATCATTTGATTCGTATGAGACTCTTAACTTTTATTTGTAACATTTAAATTTACCGTTAAAAGCGATTTCGATGAAGATTTTTAGAGTGTAATGACTGCTTGTCTGTGATCATATCTTCACTATCTCAACTTCGGGTAATATAAATATCTTATGCACTTTTGATCTAACTGTAATCACTCTCTCAAACAAATGTGCCAGGACCAAATTGGCACAACGACGCCCTCCCTATACGCTCTCTGACCAAAGCGCAGGGCTATCCGGGACTTCTTGTGGTAGGTTGTAAACTCTCACGTACGGTGCCCCCCGGAGGCGACATGCGTACCTCGCAATTTCATACACCGGCGGTTTTTTACATCTAGCTGTGAAGCTGTATCTAACAGTCAGTTTTATTTCCAACGAGATTTCTATTTGTTTGCTTCCAACAAAAGCGAACAACAACAACGCACAATTACTTCACTCAATGAGCAAGCACCACAATAATAATTGCTATCGAATAACATGCAATGCGTGACCCAGATCGAAAAAACACACAGCTGCCTGTGTCGACAGCGAGGACAGCACTGGGATAAATAGCAACACAAACATTCACATTCTAGTGGAAATCAGATAAAATTCATAAAATTTTAGCCACTCAAGCCAATGATCTAACTTACACCCAAGTCTCACTTTCTCTAGTATACCTTATAGATTTACGAATAAGAAGTAATGTTTTTCCATGTTTTGTTGTTTTGAAGAACTGCAGTAACATTGGATGATGGAAAGGATGATTCAACTCAGGATAGAATATTTGAAAATATCCGTCTACATAAAGAAGTCTTGCAATCAGTCAAAATGGAACCATGGAGTATGAAACGGAAACTTAAACTCGTCAAACAAGTATGTACGTTATATAAAAAAAAAATATTTCTATATGTTTTCAAACATGAATTTAGGCTAAAAGCTACGTTGTACAGCATGAAGGTGTATTGCAAGAACACTTTACATCACGAACGGCCAAAAGTTTGTTAACTCAATTCAACATATTTCTTGCCACGGTAAATTAGATTGATATTTTTTATGGTATGATTTCTAAGTATAACTGACATAATAATTTACAGAAATGGAGACAAATACTGCGCGAAGTTACAAACCTTTCAACTTATTTGATTCCATGGGAATCCAGGATAAAGGAAATAGAATCACATTTTGGTTCTGTGGTGGCATCTTATTTTACGTTTCTTAGATGGCTGTTCTGGGTAAACATAGTCATATCGTTTTTACTAGTTCTCTTCGTAATGATGCCAGAAGAAATCTATGTCAACCCAGATCGCGTTAAGTGTGATATTAGAAAAACCATGTCCCATCAGGAGCTAGCAATATCGTCAAACTTTAGTACTATTTGGGAGTTTGAAGGAAGGTTGAAATACTCAGCATTATTCTACGGGTAATAAAATTCACCAGAACTGTATGCAAGTATTGTACTAATAACAAATGTGTATATCTTACAGCTATTATTCAACATTTTCTGGTGCAATCACATGGGGATACAACTTACCACTTGCATATTTCCTAACTGGCTTAGTAGTATACATCTACAGTTTCGTGGCAACTTTGAAAAAGTAAATTCCTATAATTAATTCAATCCTCTTTATGGAATCCCCCTACGAAAAGCATTTGAAGTGGGTTGAGTAATTTACTTTCAACTTCATTATAATAGTTTATTATCAATCTTTTAAGTTCGTCGAACCTCTTAACGGAATCCCTTTATGAATAGCTTTGAGTGTGTTGGTTTAATTCCTTTTAATTCCGTTATAATTGATTATCTTTTGAAAGATACGCGTATTTCGTCTACTACTTGCAGACAAGTACTCAACACCACTTGGCACTGATGAAGTCTGCAAATAGTAGAAGAAAAACGCGTATCTGTCAAAAGATAATCAATTATAACGGAATTAAAAGGAAATAAACCAACACACTCAAAGCTCGTTTATTATGTTTAGACTTCGTCAAATTCAAGTACTCAAAACAAAACACCTTCAGTTGTGTTTAACTTCATGGCACTGTGGAAGTTTGAGGAACTACGCATATCTGTGAAATGATGAACAATTACAACGAGTTCGAAAGATTCAACCACCTCCAAAAGTTTGTTTTTAACGTATTATAAAATCATTATTTTTATAGAATGGCGAAAAATTCTCGAATGTCTAAGCTTTCGTCAAAAGACGATGAATATGTGTTTGCTTGGAAATTATTCACTGGCTGGGATTATATGATTGGTCACACTGAAACGTCACAAAACAGAATGGCTTCTATAATTCTAGGCTTTAAAGAGGCGCTGCTTGAGGAAGCTGAGAAGAAAAAAGACACAAGAAAGTAAGTAACAAATTATACAATAAATTCGACATGATGACCAATGATATTATTTTATGTTGTAGCTGGCGAATAATATTGCTGAGAATAACCGTTAATTTCATAATACTTGGATTACTAGCAGTATCTGCGTTTGCTGTTGTACACGTTGTAAAACGATCGATGGACATAAAGGAGACCGACTCGTGGTGGACTCGAAATGAAATAACTATAGCAATGTCATTGATAACTTTCTTTTTTCCCATGATTTTTGAAGCACTGGGATTACTGGAATACTATCACCCACGAAAACAGCTAAGGATACAACTGGCACGGATTATGGTTTTAAACCTGCTTAATTTGTATTCGCTCATTTTTGCTTTATTCGACAAGATTAGTCATATGACCGAAGAATTGCGAAGAATGAAGCCATCGGATATTACAAGCGATGGCCAATGCTTGAATTTGGATAAAAACCAAACATATAACAATTATAGCATATTGGCAATGGCTTTTTATACAGATCATATTTTGAAACCGATGTCACTTTCCTTGTCACAAGATTCTTCAGATACGTCGAACAATTGTTATAAATTTTTTATTAAATGTCCTACACAGACCACCATCAACGCAGCTATTTTTACAATGTTATTTGCAAATATATCGAGTTTAATGCATCCATCATCCGATGCTCCCAACATTGATCTATTGGATTCGAACTTTATAACGCCCCCGTATGTTACGAGCGATGACATCAACTCTAGTGTAATTACTGAGAGTAGTACATCGACATACAGTTATGACGAGTACAGCCATAATATAGCTGATGAGGAATTTGATTATGAAGATTATTTAGCACAAAGAATGAGAAATTTACCAAATGACCAATTCGAAGATATTCCAATCAATAAGCGAGACATTAACATAAGTTCATTATATGATCAATTTAATCTATCTATCCAATCTACAGCTCAATCAATGACTACGAATGAGTTTGTCGAGTTGGTAACACAAGTAATTCACAACGACCTAGAAACAACTGACAGTAGTGATTTTCTAACTATGACCTATACTGAACTTTACACGTATGTTACCGAAAAATACGATGAATTTCTGGAATCATACTATTACTCAGATGAAGATGACAATAAAGAAGAAAATATGTGTTATCAATGGGTTTGCAAAAATACTACCGAACCAACAAGCGAATTTCCCCCAAGCAGTGTACTGCTCGAAGATGCCAACACGCATGATTATTCAACCGAAGACGTAACGCAAGCCACACAGACCACCGTAACAGCGGATAAGGAACTTAAGAGTCCTAGAGAAACCAAATTCAAAAATGCAGATATACGGACTTTATGCTGGGAAACTATGTTCGGCCAAGAACTAGCCAAGCTAACAATCATGGATTTGGTGAGTATGTATTCCGCGAATTAGAAGTACTAAACGATCTTCAACCTGGTCTTATCGTTTGTTAAACTATGTGGCTTTGATGACGTTAAGGGACCAATTCTATAACCAATTTTAAAAAGCCAATATTTGCCATCAATATAATGCTGTTATTAACTCTTCAAGCACCACACTAAAAATAAGTTGCCGCTTTTCCCAAACTGATGTATCTCGGATTCTACTTATGCGTTTCCTAATGTTTTTATACCATTGCTCAACTTTTTTTTCAATATATTGATAAAACTACCATCATATTCGATATTTTTTATCATTCAGGGAAAACTTTGAAAGCAGAAATCAATCAGTCAGACTTGTCAGAACGGCATGTCTACCGATTCCGCATAAATTGAATTTAAAAAAGAAAATGGATTACGATCGTACCCACCACCATGTGATATAACCTTAAAAAGTAGACTTAAAAAATAGTGAAAAATATGATGTAGGATTTGTGCTCGAAGAGGTAACCCGAATTAAAAATATTGTTAAATACTATAAAGCTTACTATTGCAATTATACAGATAATAATGGAACAAGAGATGAACTTCGGCTAAAAATCTCTAAAATAAAGATTTAAAAAAAGATAACAATGAAATGCTCATACATTTTACTGTTTAACTGTCTAACTCAAATAAAATAAAACATATGGTTATCGACCATAAAATTTATGGTAAAGTGGATTTTTACAATAAATTCAATGGATTGTTAGGAATCTTCACTATACAAAAACAATATTCGTTCTATTGTACATTTTTTGTACTGGAGAAATATTTCAGCGATTTATTCCAAACCTAAAAATAATCAGAGCTGGGAGAAAATACTATACTAATATCAATAGGAAGCTTTAGTGCAATAATTTATTAGCTAGAGAGAGTTCGAAGAGGACCCTCTTTATTGAGGAGTTTTATTGTATTGAAACATAGCCATTAATCTTATTGTTTATTTATTTTATAAGTTAAGTTTCTTATTCGCTTCAACAAATTATTTGTATAGGTGTAGAGTGTGGTGGGAATTCCATAAGTCATAATTGGAACACACTATAATATGAATTTATATAACTGGTACTCTAAAACAGGGTTACTTCCACTCACTTGATGTTTTTCGAAATTATGAAATCATGAAATAGTATATTGCTAATTAGTACTTGTAAGTTACAAGAAGAGGTCATGAAGCTTATGTTTGACACATAAAATCTACTAATATTGCTTTCAGTGCGTCACAATCAGCGATTTTACGACTCGTGAGCGCTCACTCAGAGTGAACGCTCACGAATCATAAGATCGCTGATTGTGACGCTCTGAAAGCGAAATTGACACATACTTTACACCCTCTTCCTGTTACTTAAAAGTACAACATACCATTAAAACATCTAATGATTGCATAATTCCGAAAAATATTTTTTTTATAGCAAGTGAGTGGAAGCAACCCTGCTCTAAAATGAATCGACGTTACACCGTTTTCAAAAGTTTCACAGTATTATAAATGTCAATTAAATTGATTGTTAACCATAGGGTTTATACTACGCTTACAATTTAACAATGCATTTTGATATAGCCGGTAACTAAATGACTAAATAAACAATTTTCTGGTTTTCTGCATAAAAAATAAAACGCCCTAACTTTTTTTTTTTACTATCGACACCTGTTGCGAAAATCAATGCGTTGAATTCCGGGCACAAATTTCATCAAAGAGAAAGAAAGTTCTACACGGTAAGAAAAAAGTACCCAAGTTCACTTTTACCTACTTTTGACTAGTTTGTTTCCTTTTTTTCTTCTAATGTTGTCAAAAACCGAGGAGCAAAACCACCCAACAGTATAATCATATTTACCTACGTTAAGTATAATCATATTTACCTACTTTCGGGTACTACTAACTTGGCACTTGGCACTGATGAAGACTGCAAGTAGTAGACGAAATATGCGTTATAAGCAATTATAACGGAATTTAAAGGAAATAAACCAGCACACTCAAAGCTCTTCATACTTTGATCCACTTTACCTTCTTTTGGGTAGATGAGTGAAAAGAACTTACTTTTGGGTACTTTTTTCTTACCGTGTACATATTGGGTATGTATGCCTGGATTCAGCTGCTGGTCATTCTACGTTCAACGAAGAAAATCGAAGCAAAGTGAAAACGAACGAAATCAGTGTGGCTCGTACAAGCCGCTGCTCGTTTCTGATATTGTATGCGTGTGAGCGAGTAGTAAAAGAAAAATGAAACGATTTTTCCCATGCTTGGTCCTATCTAGAAGAAAACATCAAACGTATCAATGAATTCACCGTGAACAAATCAAATCGATAAATAAATAAATCATAGGCGGGCATAGGATCTACTCCTAGCTAGATTTTCCAGTAAATCTTTAGATCTTCCAGTAAATCTTTAGATTTTGTTGTGAGAAGAGCTCGGTTAATTCTATTGTTTTGTTTTTCAATTTCAGCTAGTGACTATTTTTTCTACGATGACGCTTGATTTCATAAGGGCGTTATTCGTTCGGTATATGAATAATATTTGGTGTTGGGATCTGGAAAAAGTGTTTCCAAAGGTACCGTACCATTTCTATCATAACGACTCATATTTTAAAATTGTACATTTCAGTATGGAGATTTCAAGATAGCAGAAAACATACTACATCTAGTCAACAACCAAGGAATGGTATGGATGGGCATGTTCTTTTCTCCAGGCCTTGCGGTGATCAATATTTTCAAGCTTATCATCATTATGTATCTCCGATCATGGACAGTTCTTACTTGCAATGTGCCACATGAAGTAGTATTTCGGTAACAAATTCTAACTCAATGATGATCTACAATATGCTTCTAATTTGTTTTATTTACAGAGCATCGCGATCGAACAATTTTTATTTTGCACTGCTGTTGACTATGTTGTTTCTTTGTGTGCTTCCTGTAAGTTACGCGATAGTTTTCTTAGAGCCATCCTGGCATTGTGGGCCATTCTCACAATCCAACCGAATTTATCATCTTCTCACAAATGCCACAGAAAATATTATTCCTGATGCTATTACTAAATACATTGTATCCCCGGCAGCAATCATACCATTGTTGTTACTGTTAATTCTAATTATTTACTATCTCATATCGTTAACTGGATCACTGAGAGAAGCAAATCAAGACTTGAAGATACAGTTACGGAAAGAGAGAACCGAAGAAAGACGAAAAATGTTCAAAATGGCAACGAATCAACATTGTCAGCAAAATGAAGGCATAAATGGACTGTCAGATTCATGGCATAAAGTGTTGGACTCTACACAACAAAGAATCCATTCAATTTCTGGTGATGATAATTATAGTGACACTGCCGGAAGCAAAAATCGCCAACTGCTGCAGAGAATGATGAAAAAAGCTCTAGTTAAACAACAAACAGTAACAGAACCCTGTAAAGCCAACAAGGATTCATCTAATCTTAATGATAGGCTCATTTCAGAAGATACAATCATTGTACCATTTGCTACCGAGTGTGCACAGGATAACAGAAGAACAAATAAGAACAAGCCTAATCAAAATGATAATGCACCTTTACCTCGTATATCATTTAAAACAATTAGCGAACAGAAGACCTCAAAATGGGTAGAAAAAATTCCTGTCATCACAATTAGCAAAACTTCTAGCGATGAATGTGTTATTGATTCAGATGTAGAAGATTGTGATGAAATAGGAACAGCCTTACAGTGAACACCAAAAATTGTTCTACAGTGAAGTGTAAAAAAAAACTTCAACGTTTTTTCAGACAATTTTTAAAAATCAGAGCATTAATCTGTCAGTCGAAATAAAATTGGTCACACGAACAACTTCAAACACAACCACACAAGTTTTATGCAAAACAATTTTGCAGTGAAATATATATCATCTGAAAATAAATAGTATCATTTTTAATGACAATGTTTCTGAGTCATTCACCGATGGATCAAGCGTAATGGATGGATGGTTAAATTGAATGCAACGCACCTAGTTTTTGATTTCATTGCAAATTATAAAGTGTATTTTAAACTAACACATATATTGATGTTTCAACTATGCGTAGCATATTATTTTTATCTGATGATGTTGTAATTTTTACCATGTTCTTAAAATTATTATTTCAACCTCTATTATTATATGCAATTTATTGGACCTCCATGTGATGTACTATGTTTATTCTAGTTTCAATTTATTCTAATAGAAAACAAGAAACATACCACTTAATTTTAATAAGTTTTACAGAATAAGCAAGGAAAAATGTTGGTACACAAACAGATTTAGCTACGTCTTAATAAGTAACTATAACCACCCATATCTTACAATAGTTGCACTTTTCTGACTGCTGATCTTATTTATTTATATATTTTTTATGATTTACCAACAACTGTTCACAATAAACAAACTCTTTATCTATCTAACATTACAATTTCATAAAACAAAATGCACAAATTAAAATCATCGACATTGTAACTGCACGATTACAGATTGCATTTGTTAACTCACACGTATATCCTCAGTAGCATACTTGGCACAAATCGGTTATAGAAATAAATATATAAATGTGCTACTTGAAATGTCTAGGATAAGCAAATATTATGTCCAGGGTAAATAAGTAGGATAATAAAGTAGTATGTACATCGAAATGCTAACTACCTACATATATTTTTATCTAGTTGGAAGGCTCAATCGCGTTAGCTTTACGGAGCCGATAATTTATGGTTCTTTGTTTTTACCAAAATTCACTTAATTCTATGCCTAGCAGGAGTTGGGCCGAATACTCGCGGCTTACCCGAGGTTAAAGGAGTACATTGTCAAAGATAGGATCAGGGGAGGAATTTGGGGGTGGGGTTTCGTTGTCTCATCAGAGTGTTGTCGCCAGTATGAAAGGTAGTGCGGTTCTAGAATCGTTTGGAGTTCGACCGGCTATGCTGACCAGTAGGCGACGATGAGACTCATCGAGAGGAGGAGACAAGACAAACAAAAACTAAAAAAGAGTAACCTACATATTCTTCTGTCTTTCTTTTAACATTTTAAATCAATCCCAGATGGTTTAAAGCTTTTGTGTAAATTTTAGACCCAACAGTCCGTGTATTTTGCAAATCAAACATTGGCTAAACAGTGGAGTGAACAGTGTTCGGAAAAAAAAACTCCAAAACTCAAATCTTATGCGTGAGAATATTTGCCTATGAGTTTTGCTTTGTTTTTCAGCTACGCAAAAATCACCGGTGAATTTATCAGTTTAAAAAATACTTTCTTTATATTTTGACGTTATTCATTGTTGGAAAACTGACAAAAAATTCATCTCCATGCCACCAATTGAGGTTTGACCGAATTTTATGAGTTTAAAGATGGAATGATTTTTTTGGCGTTGTGAGTGTGAATGCGTGAAAATACATGAGAACTTAAATCGTGAGATTTGTTTTCAAATTCGTTGGTGAGTTTACTTGCTCAGGAGTTCTCAATGAATTAGATTTGAAAATGATTTCCCAAACACTGCGAGTAAACGAGAAAAGCTATCACAATATAACAATATGACAGAAAAAAACAATTTGTTTACAATTAGTATGACATACTCCAATAAATTAATTTTAAATGTATGTGTATTCTGAGTGAGCTGCTTGGTTAAAATAAATTATTATTATAGAACTAAGTTTACTAAAATAATATATAAAACCAGCATTTGAGTAAAATCACAACACGAATACGCACTCCGGAGAACTGACCGCCTGGTTTATCGACAGCCCCCATTATCAAGTGAATATTCACAATATAAATGCTGTTTTATTATTAAATATATAGGTGTGAATAATTAAAACAACACACTTACTTAATTAATCAGAAATTATTGATGACTGAATATAATAAGAAGAATATCCCAATGACACAACAATAATCTGGCAGCACATTTCCCTTTCTATGAGAGATCGAAAAATAAGTCTTATATACGATCGATTCTCTAAAGAACTGTCCCAACACAACTCACAAACACATCGGTATTGTCATGCGCACATGTTTTTTCTGTAAAATATGTTGTACATGATCATATGATCATAGTCCAACTGTGTGGTGCATACCGCGCTGGATTTATTCAAATGAATGTGTAGGTTAATCTCTCTGTTGTATATTGTCTGTGTGTTAAGATTTACAGAGTAAGGCGGAAAATGACGAGAACTCAAGAGAGCATACATCTGAAAACAACATTCAGTTGCACTTAAGATTTCGTACAGTATTGAGGCTTGGGAGTAGAAGAAAAGTATGTTGCTGTGCATGGAGTGCTCCATCTTAGTTCTAAAATAGATTGAAAGTGAATATTTTACCAAGATACGGAGAGTAGTGTGTTTAATGCTGCCGGAATCAATTGACACTATAGATTGAAATCGTGTCGAAAATGCCATAATTGATTGAAAATTAACATGCCGGAACAAAATGTGGAATTTAAAACCATGCTACAGAAAATCATTCATTAAAATAGTCGCCTTAACGTGAACCTTACATTATCTCGCTTCGAGATAACGTGCTTCATTATTCTGCTCGGTTCTTGGTTCTAATATGTGACGAAATTTACGATTGCTCTACTCCGCTCTAGAGGAGAAGCTAACTTCATTGTGAATTATAATTGTAAAATAGCATAAAAGTGATGACGCAATCCAAAACTAAACAACTCTTATTCAAGCCGACAATCTATGATATCATTGCTTATTTCAAGTTTCATATAGTTTGTTTTAATTACCAGATGTGCTGAGCAACACAAAAAGTTGAAAATTGAGGAATATAACACGATGGAATACATGAGCAAAGTCAGCATACAAATGTTTATTTTAGTCCGTTTCTCCATGTCTGATCAGTCTGATTTATAGTGTTGGTGTAGAAAATTCACGTTCAACTCCACCCAGTTTAAAGAGAAATTCGAATATTGAATAAAGAGATGAACTAGCCTACGGCTAAAAATCTCTAAAATAAAGAATTAAAAAAAAAGAATATTGAATATTGAAACTTAAATTTCAGGCTATTATTCAAACATTCGGTGTTAATAAAATGCAACTTTTTGTTGAGGGTACAAATTAGCGCAGCAGGCAGAACTGAATAAATCCAATGATCTGATTCTATCAAGAAAAGCTGTTCGAGAAAATTTAACGTGATGAAGATGACAAACCGCATGCCAAAGACAACCATTTACTACTTATTAGTACTGGCAATTTTAAGGACATCCGTCATTACGGCTGGAGAAAATACACACTATCTACCGCCGTTGGAATGTTACGATCCCTACGGGAGGCCACAGGTAAGTTAATTTATTACCACTGTCAATTGGTTATTATTAAATGAATTTTGAGATCATTAGACAATTAAAAGTTACAAACCTGCGGTAAACAATCGAAATATAATCATGAGATTTTGCTATGAGAATTAAAATATATTAAAAAATATGACATTTGTGAATGTAAAAGATTGGAACAAGATTGCAAAAAGTAAGAATGACGGTTGAAAAATACTTATTTCCACTGTTTCAATCACTTGCTATTACACTGCCGCACAATATAGTTTAAAAGAAAGCAATGGTTATACAAAGTACTCAGAATTAATGTATTATAGGGTAGATATACTAGTCCTGGCTATATGTTCCTATTATGGTGTGTTCCACTAATAGCATATCGGATTTCTATAGGTCATAATTGGAACACACCATAATAGGAACGTATAGCCATAACTGGTATACCTACCCTACTCCGGAAGCAAAATATCAGCTATTTCGTACGTTACAATTTTGATAAGGAGGCGACAAGTTACACACAGCGGCTTAGTGATACAATGAGACGGCATACACATTTTTTAATTTAGACCCAAGTGATTACGATGGCATGCAAATGAATATAATAATTGTCATCTTCATCGTTTCAGCGCTGTATACCCGAGTTTGAGAATGCTGCATATCAGGTTGAAATTGAAGCTACAAACACTTGCGGTGAGGATGGAGTAACAAATTTCTGTGTCCAGACTGGATATTCTAATCGAAAAAGTTGCGATGATTGCCGGGAAAACCAACATGCACCACATTTTTTGACCGATCTACATGATCCAACCAATCCAACGTGGTGGCAATCGGAAACTATGTTTGAAGGAATCCAATATCCCAATCAAGTCAATCTTACGCTGAAGCTCGGAAAATCGTTTGATATCACGTACATTCGCATTGTGTTCTACTCCCCACGTCCTGAATCATTCGCAATTTACAAACGAGTAACACCAAATGGCCCTTGGACTCCGTATCAATACTACAGTGCCACTTGCCGTGATACCTATGGTCTGCCGGACTCTCTTTCTGTAATGAAGGGTGAAGATGAATCTCGTGCACTGTGTACTAGCGAATATAGTGATATTTCTCCTTTACGAGATGGAAACATAGCTTTCTCGTCACTGGAAGGAAGACCAAGTGCAATAAACTTTGAGCACAGTCTCGAATTACAGGTAAGTTACAAGTATGTCTCCTCAATGACCGCATACATTATCACTCAGTCACTCTTCTCAGCAATGGGTCACATCAACTGACATCCGAATAACATTAGATCGCTTGAACACCTTCGGAGATGAAGTATTCGGCGACGCGCAAGTTCTAAAGTCATATTTTTACGCTATAGCCGATATTGCAGTAGGCGCTAGATGTAAATGCAATGGTCATGCCAGTGAGTGTATCACAAGTACTAGTTCCAGTGGACAGCGAGGACGTGTATGCAAATGTCAACACTATACCGATGGACCAGATTGTGACAAATGCTTGCCTTTTTACAATGACGCTCCGTGGGGACGAGCCACATCGAAGAACGTTCACGAGTGCAAACGTAAGTAACAACTAACCGTAAAGTACGCACGAGTTTATGTTTTCTGCGATGAAAGACATCTTAGCGTTTATCGAAACATGAACCTGAAATGTCAGTTTCCATTTAAGAAAACTTGTCACCAGTGATAGTATGTCCAAATGTAGCGTTTTCTTCTATCCTTTTCAACGCTTTTCTCATCATTACTGTTGCTGGTCATTTCTCTTTGCTTAGTCTTGACGCCAAGTCGAATATCTATCGATCACTCCAAACCAATATGGATAATATTATAGTATTTTGTATAATACTATCACTGCTGTGCAATGAAACAGAGTCTTACTATCAGTCTTATAAGAACAAGAAAAATATTTTGTCCGTACCGTGGTATTTCATAAACTGTACAACATTGTATTTCAATTCGCATGCCTACAAATAACCATATATTATCCATTTCAGCATGTAACTGTAATGGTTATTCAACCAAATGTTTCTTCGACCGTCAACTATACAATCTAACTGGTCATGGAGGTCATTGTATTGACTGTGGTGCTAACCGTGATGGACCAAATTGTGAGCGTTGCAAAGAAAACTTTTATATGCGTGAAGATGGCTACTGCATTAACTGCGGCTGTGATGCAACCGGTTCTAGGTCGTTACAATGTAATGCTGAAGGAAAATGCCAATGTAAACCTGGAGTGACAGGAGAAAAGTGCGACCGTTGTGAAAACAACTTTTATAATTTTGGGCCCCATGGATGTCAACCATGTAATTGTGACGTAAGAGGTTCTTACGATAATGCACCATCCTGCGACCCGGTTAACGGTATTTGTCTTTGCAAAGAAAATGTAGAAGGTCGTCACTGTCGCGAATGCCGTCCGGGATATTTCAATTTAGATTTGGAAAACAAATTTGGATGTACTCCGTGCTTCTGTTACGGGCATACCAGCGAGTGTACAAGTGCTACAGGCTACTCTATAGTATCGACAACGTCCAACTTTAATAAACACAAGGAAAAGTGGACGGCTGCCACTAGCAGTGGAACTACTGTAGATATTAAATACAATTCCAAAGGTCAAACTATTGGAGTCAGTGCTCAAGGATACGAACCAATATACTTTTTAGCTCCAGATCGATTCCTCGGAGATCAAAGAGCTTCATACAATAGGATTTTAAAGTTCCGCCTACAACTCGTCGGACAACCAAGACCAGATATAAGTACTTTTGATGTTATACTACAAGGATCAAACAGCAGTATTTCGCTGCCAATTTTTGCACAAGACCAACAAATGCCTGATGATGAGCTAAAAGAATTTTCATTCAGACTACATGAACATCCTGAATATTCATGGCAACCATCAATGTCCGCAAGAGGTTTCATGTCTATTTTGAGTAACCTAACAGCCATTAAAATAAGAGCTATTTATTCTGACTATGGTGAAGCATTTTTGGACGATGTTGAATTGCAAACCGCCCACCGAGGAGCGGCTGGTCGTCCGGCAACATGGATTGAACAGTGCACATGTCCTGAAGGGTATTTGGGACAATTTTGTGAATCTTGTGCACCAGGCTATAGACACAACCCAGCATTGGGAGGACCATTCATGCCTTGTATTCCGTGCGATTGTAATAAGCATGCTGAAATATGTGATTCTGAAACCGGACGTTGTATTTGTCAACACAACACTGCAGGCGATACATGTGATCAATGTGCAAAGGGATATTATGGAAACGCATTAGGAGGAACACCATATGATTGCAAACGTTGTCCCTGTCCAAATAACGGAGCCTGTATGCAAATGGCAGATGACTCCGTAATATGTTTGGAATGTCCTGTTGGATACTTTGGTAGGTATCACGGTGTCACTGGCTGAGCAACATTGTTAAAAAAAATCCATCATACGACGCCATGCTATAAAGTGATTTTCGTGATACAAGAACAATGCTAGATAGAGCTGGAATTATGGCGTAACAGCTTTTGTAAACAATGACTTCTTTCGAAGTTTTCTAGGAAGTAATTCCCTACCCAATGGGTATGTTGATTTGCGTAGACGAGCCTTGACTGTCTAGAAATCATCAAGAGAAGTCATTGTTTACAAAAGCTGTTACGCCCTAATTCCAGCTCTTTCTAAAATTGTGTTAAATTGGTCTTATGTCACGAGAACCTTTTATAGTATGTTACAACTCCCTAATCTAAACACAATATCAGAGACTAATTTCACAAGGCATCGCAACAAATTATCCAACGCGATTTTACACTAAAATAAAGGAAAAATAAAATTGCACCCTCCGATAGAACAATTAGATACTAGCCTCATATCGTAGACAAAAAGGCGAAAACATAATGACGGTGCAAGAGAAGAACTTAACCTTCCGGAACCGTTTAAGTAAACTTATTTCTAATTATAGTTTGCTATTTGGGAGGTTGAAAAAAAAACCGAAGTGACTTAAGTTTGCTCCTCAGGTCCAACCGCTCCACATAAAAAACAAATGAAAGTAGCTTTCATGTACAATTAGTTTCATCAAAATCGGATAAGAATTGGATTTTTACAGCCAAAATAATAGGTGATAATGTGCGCTGGAGGGTTAAATAATGTTTGCTGTCAGAGACACCGTGGGTATACATTGCTTTAGCCTGAATGAAAATTACTTTAACAAGTTCACTATATTTTTAGGGCCCCGATGCGAACTTTGCTCCGATGGTTATTACGGAGATCCCACCGGTGTGTATGGTGCCATTCGAATGTGTCAACCGTGCGATTGCAATGGAAATGTTGATCCTAACGCAGTCGGCAATTGTAACCGCACTACTGGCGAGTGTTTGAAGTGTATTCATAATACAGCGGGTGTTCACTGCGACCAATGCCTTCCAGGTGCGTAATAATAACGCTGTCAATATTGAAGTCAAAAGATAAGATAAGTCTTTCTGGTTTATGCGATCAAATTACAAAAATGTCACCAGTTGTGTCGTTCATTTATTATTTTTCCATTTGTACATTCGCTTTTGCAAACTGCGAATTCCTTTTTTGCTCCGGTTAATTAGTTTAAATTTTTTTATATTTAAATAATATTAATTATTTTTATTTTGAAGGCCATTTCGGAGATCCCCTAGCCCTACCCCATGGAAATTGTGAACAGTGCAGTTGCTACCCAAGAGGAACCGAGCAAACCGACAAGGGAATTTCCATTTGTGATCCCAACAATGGTAGTAGTCCATATATCCATTTCCGAATTCAGAAATAATAATAAACTAATTTTAGGAAACTGTCAGTGCAAACCCAACGTCATCGGTCGAACCTGTAACGAGTGCAAGAATGGCTACTGGAACATAATTTCTGGAAATGGCTGTGAAAATTGCAATTGTGATCCAACTGGAAGTTTTAACTCGTCCTGTGATACGTACACGGGTGAATGTTACTGTAAGCCAGGTGTTGTCGGTAAAAAGTGCGATAAATGTGCCGTTGCGCATTATGGATTTTCACCAGATGGTTGCAACTCTTGTGAATGCGATCCAAGTGGATCTAAGGGATCACAATGTGACCAATACGGACAGTGCCCATGCAATGATAATGTTGAAGGAAGACGCTGTGATCGATGCAAAGAAAATAAATATGATCGCCATCAAGGTTGTCTTGATTGTCCCGCGTGTTATAATTTAGTGCAGGAAGTTGCAAATGAACATCGCGTCAAGTTGGCAAATCTGAATAAAATTTTGCAAGACATCCAATCGAAACCGATCGTCATAGATGACAACGAATTTGTTTCAAAACTTAGAGCAGTACAGGATAAAATTGATATCTTAGTAGAAGACGCAAAAAGTGGATCCGGAGGTGGAGAAAAAACGCTCAATGAGATGTTACAAGATTTAGAAAAAAGGTTGGAAGCCGTACAAGATTTGCTAAATAAGGCCGATCAGTCTCAAAAGACCACCGATTTTAAAATAAATAAGGGGACTAGTAACGCCACAATAGCCAATAACCAGATCCAAGAAGCTCGGCGTGAGCTCGAAAATGCTATTGATTTGTTACAAACAGATGGGAATGCCGCACTTACCAGGGCACGAGATATATCCGGGCGCCTCGGAAATCAAACTAATCAAATAAGTGGAATTTCTCGAGAAGCACGCCAATACGCAGACCAATTCAAAAAAGAGGCCGATGAAAACAAAAAGCAAGCTGAAGAGGCTGTTGAAAAGGCTACCAAAGCACATAATATGGCCAAAAACACCATCAATTTACAAGCCAACATAAGCGAAGAATTCCGAACAAACATTTCAGGCGAAGTCCAACAGGCTAAAGATAAGTTAAATACTGTTTCAAAGTTAACAGAACAGGCTTTAACCAAAGCAAATGAAGTTTACGATGACGCACTTTCACTTTTCGTAACTGTGAACAGTTTGTCTCCACCTAGCATTGATATTGACCACATTAAAAAAGAATCTAATAAATACAACAAGGAAGCGGACAAAATCAATGAAGACTTGGATAAAACTATCGAAGATCACAGCACTCTGCTCACCGATGTAAACGAAAATATAGAACTGGCTAATACACTTCTTGAAAGGTAAGTGAAAAATATTGATTGAAATAAGATAAATTATACATAACCATATTTCCAGGGCTGAATCTCAGAAGGACGATGCCATTAGGGCTGTTGAGGAGCTAGAATATGCAAGAGAATTGGCTGAAAAGGCAGTAGCCGAAGGGGATGGGACATTAAAAAAAGCAAACTTTACTTATCACACTTTATCGGGTTTCAAAAATCAAGTTGAAGAATCCAAACAAAAAGCTGCGGATGCTCTTGAATCTGTTCCGAGTATCAAGCGACAAATTGAAAATGTCATTGAATTAATCGCTAACTCAGAAGCTGTAAGTCAAATAAACAATTATACATATCTAAACCCTTACTGATAAAACACATTTCAGGCACTGAGGAGCGCTAATCATAATGCAGCCGAAGCTCGTAATAATGCGCAAACGGCACAGAAAAAATATGCTGAAGAAGCATCAAAGGTGAGATTATTTTTTCTCTATCTTGCATGATACCATTATCAATATTGCTAATATATCTAGCATTCAGAATCACAAGGGCCTAACTGCGATGATCGATTTCTCTTTGAAGTGATTACTACAGTTAAGTGATCCATTTTCAGAATTTGTTTCCAATACAGTTCTGTAAAAGGTTCTATTAGCTTACACAAGAAAATGCAACGTGGAAGAAAATATAAAAACGACGAAGAGAATCGATAATTGCACTTAAGATATTTGACAGTTTTGACAACTATAAGATATAAAAAGACAAATCCTCAATACCCTTTTTATTTAGCTCGCCGACAACATAAAAAAAAGAGCCAACGCAACTAAAAATACTGCTCGTGATTTGAGACACGAAGCTGATCAACTGAACGGTAGATTGGCTAAAACAGAAAATAGTTTGTCCGAACGAGAAACGAACATTCGAAAGGATTTCAACCTTACCAAGGAAGCTAAGGAAAAGGTTGGTCAAGCACAACTCAATTCAAACGAAGCAAAATCGCAAGTTGAAAAAGCTATGAAGGACATTAAAGCTATAATTGATGAGTTAGCTGATTTACGAGATATCGACATCAAGAGTCTGGACGCACTAGGTAAATACAGCATCAATAGCGATCATAAGAGAATAAATAATGATTTTTTTTGCAATATTTTTTTTTAAATTATAGATGAACGTCTGTCGGCTGCTGAGAAGGAATTAGATGACGCGCAGCTAACGAATAAGCTACATGTTCTAAATGAATCTAAAAATCTCCAAACACAGAACATTAAAAGTTATCAACGTGAACTAGCCGAACTGGAAAGTGAAGTAACAAACATTAAGATGATAGCAGATTCTCTTCCAGAAAACTGTTACAAAAGGACACGCCTTGAACCATAAATCTTGAGCCAACAGAATTTAAATTTATGGAACCAATTATACATAAGCTCTTATATTCATCTGAAAATTCCGCATCCTCAACGGTATAGACGATGCTCTGAAATTAGCAGTCTACATGTTAAACACACCTCGAAATCCCTATGACTATGTTAAGAAAAATCATTCATGTTCATATCTGATAGACAATGTGCCAATTATGAACAATATTATTTAAGTCATACATTTTAGGATACACAATCGAGCTTGAAGTAAAGCTCAACTACACTTGTTCAATTGACATTTCTTAATCTGGAGTCAAAAAGCTTTAGGTTTTCCCAAGATTATGTTTTAAAACTGCATTAATCGAATTTGAACACAATCGGTACGCTAATCCATTCTGTTACTTAATAGGTGAAATTCAAAATTAAACAGTAAAATTATAAATATAACATAAACTAGAAACAACCTAAAAACAAAATGTGCCTTACAATAACATCAAACTGTCTTTTATGTCAAAAGTCTTCGAAATTCTGGGATAGCAAAGCACAGTTTAAAAATAATAAGAATCGGCTTTTACCCTTCTTACATTTGTTTAATTTTGAAAAAAGGATTCACAATCTTATAGGCCATCCTCCATAACCCAAAAATAACAGTCTGTTCAAAAAAAATATCGCTCTAACTTTAGTTCTAGTTGTCCAAACGGTATACAATTTAATATGTGGCTTAGCGTGATTCACCGTTAAATGGAAAAAGTCAAAATCTGGAATTTCAAGCGCTATCCCTAGAATGGTAGTTGGGGGCCAAAATTTGAAGTTATTTGGTTCACGGAAACCCCTCGCTCAAACGGCTTAAAGTTTGTATGGGGAAAATCGACAAAATGTATGGGGGAGCGAGCCACTTTCACATTCGGGGCTCTAGGTGGCGCTGTAGTTGGTTGATTTTCTTCATGTACAAAATGTACAACCTTTAAAGTATTGGAAACGTCTTGGTTCAAGACCGGATGTGAATCCGAGTTAACTCCGAAAAGTTATTAGCGTTTGAAATGAACACCACCTGCCTTACTTTTGGGGAGGGCCTAACGCACTTTGTGCGGTTTTTATTTTTACGAACAGGCATACGAATAGCATTGTTTGCATGGGTATAACTTTTTTGTTTCACCATAAAATTCACAGTAAGTGAAAAAATGTTCGAAATTATGGTCTACTGGAAATTGGATTACAGATTGGCCAAGTGGTTCTAGTTTTATTCCCGGTTTCCGAGAGCCCATCGGGATGGAGAAAAGGTACCAGCCGTCTAGAACAAGGGGATGCTGGAAATCCACAGCAACAGGCATCTATGGGTAGTGCTGATTAATATTTCAACAAAACCAACCCACAACCTGGTTCGAAATAGTGAGTGTCCACCGGAAGGCCATTTGGTGACTCGAATTAACCTTAATCTTGATTGTTATATATTTTTGATCAAAGTTTGCCTTGATTCTTCTCTGCAACTGGTAAAATAGTGATTTTTTTTATATAATTGGCTGTTCATTGGCTAAGAGTGGTCATCAGATGACCCGCCGAAAGATTCGGAACATCTATATGAATTTAAAATTTATCGCTGTGTAAATTTGATTAAAGTAGGCCTTGCTTTTTTCTGCATTTATATGCAATGTGGGAAAATGGTGTTTACTGATATGTTAGCTGGTCATTGGCTCCGAAAGGTACCAGATGACTTACCGGAAGATCTGAAACATCCGTAAAATTGATTGCTGCGTAAATTTGTTCAAAATAGGCCTTGATTTTTTTCTGCAACTATATCGAATGTATAATTGTTGTGTTATTTTATATATTAGCTGACATTGACCCCATATGGTACCAGATAGTCCACCGGAAGCACCGAAACATCCGAAAAATTTATTGCTTCGTACATTTGATCAAAGTAGGCAATGATTTTTATCTGCAATAATGTAGAAATGTAGAAAAATTGTGAATTTTGATATATTAACTGGTCATTGGATCTAAGTGGTGATCATATGGCCCGCCGTAAGTTCGGGAACATTCGTAAAATTGCGGCGTAATTGCTTCGTTAATTTGATCAAAGTAGGCCTTTATTTTTATCTGCAACTATATGGGATGTAGTAAAATAGTGAATTTTGATAATTAGCCCACAAGCAGACATAACGCATTGTGTACTTTTCACTGTAAAACATCGTCACTAAAACACTACCGCCATCTGTTGAATACACTGTAATGGGTACTACGCTGAACAGATGGTGGTAGTATGTAAACGTCAAACGCAAGGAAATTGACTATGCGCGTCACAGCCGGTGACACTACCAACTAACAAACATTTAAATTGACTGTGTTCGATGAAAAACATGCAAGATTTATGTCTGTTAGTCTGTGATTAGCCAGTCATTGGTGTAATGAGGCCACCAGATGGTCCGACGGAATATCTGGAACATCCGTAAGGGATGGTCCATTAATTATGTCACGCAAATTTGGTCCATTTTCAACCCCCCCTCCCCCCTTTGTCACATTTTTTGTATGAACCTTAATTTTTTTTTTGTATGGCTCGTCACAGTTTTCAAAACCCCCCTAAATGTGTGACATAATTAATGGACGACCTCTAAAATGTATTGCTTCGTAAATTTGATTAAAGTAGGCCTTGATTTTTCTCTGCATTTATATGCAATGTGGAAACATATAAGCTGATCATTGGCTCCGAGTGGTCACCAGATGATCTGCCGGAAGATTATTGTGTAAATTTGATCAAAGTATGCCTTGATTTTTGTCTGCAACTATATGAAATGGTGATTTTTAATGTCAGGTGGTCATTCTTCGTGAATTTTATCATTTTTATCTGAAACTATACGAAATGTAGTGAAATTGGGATTTTTGATATATTAGCTGGTCATTGGATCTAATTGGTCATCAAATGGGCTACCGGAAGATCCGAAACATCAGTAAAATTTATTGCTACGTAAATTTGATCAAAGTATGCTTAAATTTAGTCTGATACTTGTGAATTGGTGATTTTTCTATACATTATTTGGTCATTGGCTCTTAGTGGTCACCAGATAACCATCCAGATGTTCCAGAACATAAGTAAAATTGATTGCTATGTAAATTTTATCTAAGTAGATCATGACTCTGAAGCTATATGAAATGTAGTAAATTGTGATTTTTGTTATATAAATTGTTGGTAAAAATTATATACACATTTCCAGGTTCGGAAATATTCTTTTCTATCCTGGCACGTAATTTTGATATTAAAATTTATAAGAAATAATTGGACAGCTCTCACCACCGCTCACCACCGCCGTTGATTGCTTCTTTTGGAATCCCTCGTACTTTCTCTCTCTAATGCTTCGTATTTCTCCACTGCTAGTCTCCACACTCAGAATCACTGCTAGTCTCCCGAAAGTCTTCCATGTTATTTCTGATGTGTTCCACGACATTTCGACGTAAATCTATTATTTTTGTGTGATGATCTTGAGTTCCTTGTTATATATAACTGTAATATTCATACACTGAGATTATTAATCAAACGAATTTCATAGAAATATCGTATGATTTTTTGCGACAAGATTTTATGTTGAATTTCATACGACCGAACTATGAAGAACTGTCAGTTTTTTGTCAATCAGCCATCGTATGATTTTTCATGCATATAACTATGAATCTCAATTTAAACGAACGATAGCTATCATAGGACATTACGAACAATTTTATTTGTCATTTCGTATGAAACTTATAAAGGATATGAATGAAAAATATAGTTTGAGTTAATTAATTACTTTATTAGTGATGGTGACGACTAGTATTTGAGTGATTTGCTTAGTTTAACGGCTTTCTAAGTCTTAATTTCACTCTAACGACAACGATTTAATCTGCCCGACGTTTCGGCCATAGACCATGAACTAAAACCTATGACTGAAGCGTCGGGCAGATTAAATCGTAGTCTTTAGAGTGATATTAAGACTGAGAAAGCCGTTAAACCAAGCAATTACTTATTATATTTATTATATTATATATATTAAATTGAGACTCCGAGGCAGCTCGTGTTTTCTGTAACTGTGGTAACTGTCGTCGACCCTGATGCTATTGGGAAAGGTGGAGCTGCAGCAATAGATACAGTTTTGCTAGCTGGAGTAGCAGCTTTAAACGGTTTTCGACTTCGTCAATTTGTGGTAGCTGAGGATTGAAAACGAAACCGATTAGTTTTAATTTTTTAAGAAATTTTGTTGTTTGTTTTGCCCTACATTTTCCAAGGACTTCAGTGTCTTTCTTTTCTGCAGCACTTTAGCGTAATTTTCTGTCAACCCTGTTGCGTTGAACACAGCTGGAATAGAAGATCCCAGTTGAATTATTGAAGCTGTGGCAGGAAGAAAAGCTGATTTGGATAATGATGGTGGTTCCAATTTCTTTAAACAAAAATTGTAAAGTTAGGTTAGGTTTTCTTTATTAGGGAGGCTTTTAGCTCGGGACTGGATTACCTTCAGTACTGTAAAAAATAACGAGCCAACTGAGAACTTTATACTTACGATATTGCGAGTAGTTTTGTTTGTACTCGTGTCCGATTCCTGTTGAAAAAAATTTACTGTTGTATTAAATTATCAACACAAAAACAAAACATATAGCTGACACTAACCCGTCCGCAGCAGCTTGCTTAACTGTCTACAAATGTAAATAAAGTTGTAAACTACAATGAAACAATACGAATTAAATTTACTTAAAGGTTTATGGAGCCTTGCGCCACGTCTTGAAGCTGGATCCGCCATCTTGTGTTTTGTTGTTGTTTTGATTTGCACTGTTTGAATAAATTTCATACGATCATCGTATGATTTTTTGCCGTAAGCTGAACCAAATTAATTCATACGATGTGTTTATGAAATTTTAATGTTTTTCGTATACCTTTTGTTGTATCAAACTATGAATACTATAGATGGAGTATGAAAACATAAGATAATTATGAAATTGATTCAGGCTCGTATTTGCATACGTTCATACGATGTAGTTTATGAAATTTGTAGGAATAATTATCTCAGTGTATACAACTATAACACCAGCGTGGAAAATAGACAATCCCCATCGCTGGGAATTTTCTTACCGATCATACCCCATTGTCATGTGGCCGTTTAGAATGGTTCCTTCATGTAAAATGAGGGAACATTTAAATTTAACGCGATTAAAAGTATTTCAATGCCACATTGAATTTTTTGACTAATAATTATTTCACTGCAGCCATAAGGAATATAACAAAATTGTGATTTGTTATATAAATGCTTATAATAAACTCAAGGTTGTCACCTCAAAGTTTTTCATAAAATCATGAACATCCATAATATTAATTGCTTTGTATATTTGGCTGAATAATGAAGTAATTTTACTCTGCAACAATATTCAATGTAAAAACAGTGCATTAAAGAAATAGGATTGTCATAGACTCTGAGGGATCCTCCGGTAGATCTTAAACATCCGTAAAACAAATTGCATCATATGTAGGTAATCTATGGAATTTTCTCTAGAACGATATCAAATACAACAAAGGATGGTCATAGACTCTGAGTGTTTACTGGGTGATCCACTGGAGGACACGGAACATCTGTTAAATTGATAATATCATTTATTTGATCATAACATGCTAGACATTTTTCACTGGAATACCAAATACAACAACATATATGTTTCTTGATGTGAAGGAGTTAGGTCTTAATCGTTTGCCACTTTTGCCACATTTTCTAGTTCTTTATACACGGCTCTTATACTGAGTATCACTTCCTTATCACCGTGTAGTCACACCCGTAATAAGGCCCAGGATCTTGTTTGCCAGGCTGATTTATATGTTATTGATGTTGCTTTCTACAGCTTTTAGGTAGCTGCCTCCTGACAAAGCTCATTCATGAGTTGTAAAGTTCGCTGATCAGAAACGTCTCATAAAATGCTCGATACACAAAATTAATTATCACGAACGTCGGAACAAACACCCCCTTGCTTAACCATCAGAGGAATACCTTCATCATCGATGACCAACTACTAAGGACCACATGGCTATGTCACTAGGCACCCTTCTGTGCCACACGCCAGCCTACGGCTTCCACTGATTAGTGTCGATATCTTCATCCGCGCCAGATTTGAGTACAGTCAAGAACTCCCATCCAGATTGCTGGAAGAGTATCGTCAACGAACACCCCATCGGGTAAGTGGTAACCCTAGTTTCTGAGGTTAAAACCCAGTAAGGACCGGAGGGTTCACCACACCTATTGATTTTCTAGCCAATGTGGTACCACCCCGTTGCGAGATGGGATTTACAAAATCGGAGAGACTTCCTTAGACAGGCACAAGGACGCTTATCCGATGTTACGCTGACCTCTGCACCTTTTTCTCCTCCAACAACAATCTCCGAAAAAGATACCCCGAGGAAGGATGCTGATCTGCTGAGCGCACATCGCAGATATTGTGTTATCGTTTATTATTTCACTCTCTCTCGCCGCACGTACAGCTACCCCCCCCCCCCCCGGTTTGTTCGATGTAATTGTCTTTAAATAAAAAAATATGGATAAGCTAAACTTTATTGGAATTGTATGCCACTATTGGATTGGTCGTTAGTCCTCCCTAAGCAAGTAGCTGACCGACCCTGAGGGAATAGCCCTGAGCTAGTAGCTTTTCACAAAATTTCTCTTTCATCTTAGTAGAAATTACACTCTCTCTGAGTGAGATTGAACGGGCGTGTAGTAGTATCATCCGCAGATCTTTTGTATGTTGATTTTTATCTACGGAATTTTAGCGTGATCATGGTCATTAGTAAGATTTGATTTTTTTATATATATATTCCCAAAACTGGCAACTGGCAACTGGCACTGGCATATCAGATTTTGACAGCATTCTGCCCAGTGCTGTAAATTTTAATATCATTCGATTGAAGATGAACCAATACAACCATTCAATCAATTCTGTGTAAACGAAGTCTCACATGACCATAATTTGAAGAGCCCCTTTCTCATTCGAAGCTCATTGTCACTGTCAATTGAGTCAATCACTATCATTTGATATACGACAGTGAAGTATGGAAGAAATCCAGCAAGATGGTCCCGAACAGACAAGTCGACCCGATTTCGGATCAATGTAAGTATAATTTAAGGTCGATGTCGACCCAATGTCGTGTTGTTGTCGGGTCAATTTTGGGTTTATGTCGGGTCAATGTCGGGTAAACATCGGGTTGGGGTTTGTAAGAAGTCAGGTTGGTGTCGGGTTGGCTTAGCTTTTTCGCCGGAATGTCGACCAGAGCTCTGTTTATGTGTAGGTTACACTCAATTGAATGATATATAGCATTGTATTTAAATATGTTGTATGAAACATATGCAGAGGATGTTATAAATCCAACAATACATTCAATGTAAGAGAAATACAGTCTACATTGACCATTTTTCCCACATCAGATTTCCAAATTTACATCCATAGCTTTCTAGGTCGATGGTGCCTTCAATATCGAGGTAGAGTTTTTTTTCAATAATTCAACTTTATTTACCTCGAAATCTTATGTAACAGCTTGTGTGGTATGATACACTTTAATGCAGAAAACTGGTGAATGGTGTTTCCTCACTGATCAATTTTATCATGATGATAGGTAAACAAGCATCACCGTTATCAAACACAATGTTTTAAGTGGCCATTGTACGACACTAGGAAAGCTTATCATTTCTCTTTAACGATTAGTTGTCATTTGACTTCAGGTACATTAAATCGTTCAATCAGTTCCGTCCTCAGCATATTGAAAATTAAATGGAGTTTTCGTTATTCGATTATATAGATACCTCGACACTGCCATTTAAAAACCCAATGAAAATGTTATAACACAGTGAAAATGGCTGAGAATAAGAACGTCGATGACGTGAAACAAGAGATAAATGATCCAATTAGTGAGGTTGAAATAGGCCAAGAAACTGAAGCAGATTACTATGCCTTAAAGAAATGGGAGCTAGGGTTTTTAAGGGTATGTGCAAGTGCAACATTAAAATGATAAAAGTTAAATTTGGTGTATTCTAAACAGAGAGAATGTGTGAATTTAGGCCTAGAGGCATTCTACAACAAGTACATGGCAAGAGTACAGCGAAGCTACTTATCAATATTCGTGGTACTACAGACTTTCATAAGTATAGCTCACGTAGTGGTAATAGTAACAGGAGAACAAGTATGAAATCACACATTGATGGCAAGGAATTTTTTTAGCAAAAGTATACAATTTTAGCACCCCACTGCTGCCATACACCCAGATTTGATTTGCTACACGTTTGGAAGCTTGATTGTCTGGGTTTCATTGTTTGCTGCATTTAAAGAAAGGCTCATCAAAGCACATCCATGGGTACCGTATGTAACATCATGTGCAGCGATTTTCACGCTCATAGTGACCGGTAAGCTCATTGATATATTTCGTAATTGTCACATTCTCAAAGTCAAATTTTATGTCTTGCAGATATAATGATACCACTCTATCATGCTGTAGTATCTTTCATGAACCCTCCCCTACGGCCGTCATATGCCAGTCATATAATATTCGCAATTTACATCTTTCTACCACTTAGCGAAAATATTCATGTAATCATTTTAGGTGGTGCTACTACCATATGTTATTTAATAATAATGGCTTTGATTTCATATCGTCTGGAACAAGATATGCTCATCAAAGTAGTAACAGAGCTGATTTACTTTTTATGTCTTAATTTATTTGGATTATATTTTCGCCTAATAAACGAAGTGGCCATTCGACGCACATTTCTGGACCGCAGGGAGTTAGTTGAAGGGAATCTTCTTTTGAAATTTGCAAGAAATCAAGAGGTAGGCACTGATACAGTTATACATACGAGAATACATAATATAGATCACTCATTATTTACAGAAAGAACTGTTGTTGAGTATTCTACCGGAACACACAGCTGAATTAATGGAAAAAGACATAAGAGTCATGATTGAAAAAATGCGCAGTGGTCATAACAACAATATCAACATGCAAAAGTATTCATGAATTTTCTGGTAAAAAATAAATAAAACTAAAATAACAATTACAGCTTTTTCAGAACTGGGACTCAATGGCGATCTATAAAGTAATTTTTACATCGATAAATGTTATTTTTTTATTCGTTTACCGTGTTTACTTGCTACGTTTCATGGGTTCAAATTAATTTTCAACAACATGTTATTGCTTTTCATATTTATTGTTCAAAAGTTTTGTATTGCCTGAAGTTTATGACTACACATTAGATAAAACTTTAAATTAAAGACTACAGGAATATGCAAGGAAACACCATAATATTTTTATGAAAATTCAAATAATGTAATTCATCTTCACACACATGTACTGCCCATAAAAGCATAGCTGTGCCATCTTGACTTAGTTTTCTATTTATCTGGAACAGTTATGTTTTTGTGGACAGTGTATATATATATATATATACAGCCATTCCATTCACATTTCGTAAAAATTGGTAGTTTTGTTCCTTATCGCAAAATATTAGACCCGTATTTTTTTTTATTTTGTCATTAGAGTGACCGTTTCCATGTTAGCGAACAAAAATATCCTTTAGTACCGTCCCAATGACGCGTTAATCTAGATAAAATTGATACATAGCAGATTTTTAGCGATGGGTCCAATCTTAGATCCATAGGCCAACATTAGAGCCATTTCCCCTATATAGTTTTCATGAAGTTGTAATGAAATTGGATTATTAGCGGAATGCTTGAATAAAACAGCAAAAAAGGTTATCTTCCATTTAATTCCACTTAATTAATTTTGGTATATATGACAGATACACATTCCGACTACAATGTGCAGTCTTCATCAGTGTCATTCCCACTAAATACTTATCCAAAATCTAACCCCCTTAAGTACTCATCCCCTAGGTAAAAATTTCAAGATCAAAAGTACAGTACAATGTGTAGATCGGAGCCTACCTAACTAAAGCAACCAAATATTTGAGTAAAGTAAAATCGTTTTTTTATGACTTTCTTCAAAGGTTCATAACTTTTGAACCACTGAGCTGGTTTTTGAGATAATAATATCAAATTCAAGGTAATTAAAAATGGTTTTTAGAAAAAATATAACGATAATCAAAAATTGGAATTTTGTATTGAAAATATTGATTGTATTTGTTTTTTTTATGGACTTCATGGTTTGTAGACAGAGGGCGCAATATTTTTTTAATTATTTCCTGAAATTTTAGGCTTTTTTACACATAAAAAAAAAACCAGCGATGTGTTTTTTTCCATTTTGATTTATATTTTTTGAATTTATTGTTCAATACTAGACTACCATGCATCTCCATTGATTTGAAGCGACATTTATTTAAATTTTGGAGTATTGAGCGAAAACCCAAGACTTGATAGCTTCAATAAAATATAAGGTATGGATTTATTTATATTTATATTTATATTTATATTTATATGTTGTGTAAAAAAGCCTTCATTTGTAACGAAAACTATAAAAACATATTGCGCCCTCTGTCTACAAACCATGAAAACTATAAAAAAACAAATACAATCAATGTTTTTCAAAACTTTGTCCAAAACTTTGCGATAAGGTACAAAACTACCTTTTTCTACGAAATTCGGAGAACCACTATATTGTTTTGCTATGGAATGGCTATTATATATATATATAATACGTAGGTATACATAATAGCATAATAGCAGAGCAGGCCTTTTTTCATACAAGCTAACAAATTCAGACAGTTGTGAACACAAATGAGCTGAAATTTTGGGACAAAATATATAATTTTAATTTAATCAAAGGGACAGCCAAAATAGGTGAATTAGTTCAAAATAATAACTGTTTAAAAACATTCCTGTTTTGGCTGATTGAAAAAAAAAAAAATGGTAATTATATATGAATTTACTATTACTGACAGTTCAAATAATGTCCATAAAACATTAGAACATCAGAACATATCAAAGCTGGGCAATTTGTATGAAAACCGGTCGCGATGCTATCATTCCGAGCAGCACTGTATACAATTTAATATTACAGCAAACTATACGTGCAAAAGCATACAAATGTAACAATTCTATATGCGGATGTGGTCAACTATACATATATTACCACTCAGTTACCGGTTAAAGCTCTGGTTGATGTTCTCCATGAACTATTTGTCAAATTCGATGAAGCGGCAAAAGAGTTTAATGTGTTGAGGATAAAATTTTTGGGTGATTGTTATTACTGCGTTTCGGGCGTGCCCATCAAGAATAAATACCATGCAAAAAGCTGTGTTGATCTAGGACTACGCATGATTAAGGATATTCGAGATGTAAGAATGTCAAGAGATCTTAACATAGATATGCGAATCGGCATACACTCCGGAAGCATTATTTCTGGCGTGATAGGAGCATGCAAATGGCAGTACGATATTTGGTCCAGAGATGTAATCATAGCAAATAAGATGGAATCAACTGGAGAAGCTGGGTAATAAAAAAATAAAAACAAATTATTCATGATACTGAAACATGCTACCTTTTTCCAGTAAAGTGCACGTTACAATGCAAACATTGGAATTGTTGGACGGGGAATACATTTACGAAGACGGTACGGATAAAGCTAAGTCCGACCCAATTCTAGTGAAGCACAACATACAAACGTTCCTCATAGTACCTCAATTTTCAGATGATAATAATGTAAGTAAAAACTCTTTCTACGAGATAAGCTTTAAATCAACATAAAAATTTTAGTATTTCGCATTGTCGGATTCTGCAACAAGTAGCCGATTGTCGGTCGGAGTCAAACGAAAAACTATCCAAATCAAGGTATCTATTAGGCTGGGATTTTCTGGATATGCAGTTTACAAGGCTATTATTGTGATAAACCTACAATAAGTAGAGCATGCTCTTTTTTCCCGCTTGTTGTGTAGACCGGTTATAGCTTATTCTTCCAATCAGTCATTGGATCTAGAAAAAAAAAATAATAGACGAAGAACAAATACCACAAGATTTTCCCTGCAGAAGGCTTTAACCAACGTCGCAACGTAGGCACGAGTTGTAACAATTTCATTATAATTTGTCTTTGCAAGACTGCATGGCCGAAAACCCACAGCTCTTTTCAATCCAACAGTCAAAAACTCCAATCATAATATTTATTAGTGGAAGGGATCGTAGACTAATTACAGTAGCACATGTAACAGATTATATCCTAGGATTTTGAAATTCATGTTTGTGATACGTAATTAGTATGCGGTCCATAATTCAACGACAAACTCAGCTCTAATGCTCCACTTCATACATATAGAAAGATCGAAGTCAAGTAACTCGAAACTTCATGCAAAACTCAATGGAACAATTCCGAGAAATAATGAAACAAACCAACGTCGAAATGGCAAAGGAATTAGATCGTATGCCAATAGGAAAATTTCAGTGAGTGATTCCGTAAGCATAGAAGATGGACAGAGTATCAAATGCTTTGCTTATATTGCAGATTCAACAAAATATTTTCAACCAGCCGCCATACAACGCAGCAGCAAGCATCAACGACAGCACACTACTCGAATGCATATACTAATAGCGACACGATCAGCGATAGTCGTTTGGATAATATATCTACTTTTTTCATGTGCTTCGAAAATAAACGCTGGGAGTGGCTATACATGAAAGAGCCAGATCTTATGCTTAAGTACAGTGTGCTTATGAGCTTTATAGTTTTTGTCTGCATTTTTTTAATACAGGTTTTTGACAATGCGTGAGTATTCATCTTTTCAATTTTATTAACTGCTATTATAGTATGATGAAAGCACATAAATTTCAGGTCTGGATTCTATTTTTGGATGATAATGCTGTTTACTGGATTAGTGTTGTTTTGTTTCATACCGATTACATGGTTTAAAAAACTCTGGGATATATACACGCCATATTCATCGGAGGATTTGCTCCGCATTCGAAAACCAAGAAACCTGGTTCTGCGAAAGATGTACGATTTTTCAAACAGTGTAATGGGAAGTTTTGCATTTCGAACAATTATTTATCTCGTAACAATCGTAATTTTAGTTACCTGTTCTTTAGTTTATTTGGTAAGTAATGGTTGGCATTTATGTATAATTAAAATTATTCCAATATTTTTTCTAGATTGAATGCAACTATGATATCATTGACAGAGGTGTGCAGGAAAATTACAACGAAACTATGTACAAAGAATCACTCGTCGAAAAAGCATTCTGCTCGAACTCATGGGTATGATATCGATTTTGGATTGAAAAATATGCTTAACTTAATTTTCTTATTTAAAGTCTGTTAGCCAGTGTCTCACACTTGCCATTGGGATGGCATTCTTGTTCCTACGAGTTCACTATCTTCTCAAAGTAGTGTGTGGATTAGCAATCCTTCTGTTCTATTCATGGGCTATATTTGACGAGCTATACTATATTTACGACAATAGCGCCAGCATGAACCCAGGAATGAATCCCAAAGTGGCACATCTACTATTAGTAGTCTTTACTGTAATAATTTTTCATTGGATTGACCGACAATCGGAATACATTGCTCGAGTTGACTATAAGTATTGATTCGATAATGCTTAAAATACGCAACTATTGATATTTCTGTGCATTTTTCTAGCTGGAAAAGGCAACTATTAAAACAAAAAGAAGAAGCAGAAGTCACCAAGCAAACTAATAAAATCCTTGTAGAAAACATTCTACCTACACATGTTGGTAAGACTGATAATTTTTATCTGTTTATGTAAACTGTACACACGTAAGTCAATATTGCAGCTGAAATTTACATCAATCGTCAACTGAAAAATGAATTCTACAATGAGGAGTATAAAAATGTTGCAGTTATGTTTGCAACAATTACAAACATGGAAATAAACACGGATATCGCGGTAGAAAACGAGAAAAGTGTCTTGAAAGTATTGAACGAGATCATTTGTGACTTTGATGAAAAGTTACAATACTTTGATGGCTATTTGAAAGTGGAGAAAATAAAAGTTGCAGGGTGGACATATATGGCAGCATGTGGGCTTGATCCTGGTCGATGTGACTCATCATCTTCACTAGGACCATATCGTTCAGTTTCCGGTATCACACGCACATCTCTGATGACCAATGGTAGAAGAAGTTTAAATCCTAGAACATCAGATATATCCCCACAGCTTCCTCGTAGAAATAATTCCAGTACGAGGCACAGCAACAACGTAACAATTGTTATGACTGAATTTGCGCTAGAACTGATGAAGGTTTTGCGCGACTTTAGCATTGAAAATTTTAAGCAAACGAATCCTGGCTTGTTGAGAGTTGGTATTTCGAATGGGAAAGTAATGGCTGGAGTTGTTGGCTCAAGTAAACCTCTATACGATATATGGGGAAATGCCGTGAACATGGCATCCAGGATGGATTCTACAGGAGTTCCTGGGCGAATCCAAGTGACTAAGGAAAGCGCAGAAATTCTTCAGAGTTACGGATTTCAATGTGAATATAGAGGCCAAATATTCGTTAAAGGAAGAGGAAAAATTCCGACCTATTTCGTAAATGTTAATGATAGTTATGAACTCATCAAAAGCACAACAGCAGATAATATTTCAACCAAACTATAAAAATCAGCAGCCAAAATTGACAGATCTCTCCTAGCTGTATACACCTACAGTATGTATATTGTATATGTATATGCATCAACTCGACATTATGATACTACCTCCACTTTCAACCTTCTTGAGTATGTCAAACGTTAAGCAGTCTACACGTCACAACCACCGGTACCGATTGCTACCGAGCAATATTAAATTACATAGTTGATATTTTAGTTGAATAAAATAACGCCGCAATGTCTAAAAGAATTCCAACAAAACAAGATGAACGGGAAAAAATTAACGTACGAGAAAGGTTAACCGATAACGTGTTAGACTTGAGTCTAATGAATATTTCGGTAGTTCCAGTAGCCGAAATCGTAAGTGCGCTTTATTGACTTTGAACTAAATATCTAACACTACTGTTTTTCTTCCAGAAACCTTTGAAGCGTGCCACAGTTCTAGATTTATCAAACAACGTCATCACAGCTATAAATGTAAGAATACTATTTTATATGTTATCAACCAACTAATTACTAAATCAACAAGTACGATTTCAGACAGAGTTTACTACACTAGTTCAGTTAACAAAATTGGATCTTAGTAACAATAAAATCAGGTTGATAACAGATGACTTTGGAAATCTCGTTAATCTTCGTCATCTGGATCTCTACAATAATCAAATTGAACGACTTCCATTGAGTTTCGGTCGCCTGAAAAAGCTTAAATATCTTGACCTGAAAAATAACCGCCTTAATCCGGTGTTTTCGAAAATAGTAGGAACATGCACAGACCAGAAGGATTGCATTGAAGCAGCTAGAAAAGCGGTTACATTTATGGTTGACATTGAGCAACAGGTATCCTACAGTGTGATCGATACTTTTATTAACTGGAATATTATTAAATTTTCTTATGGATTGTTTCGTTATAGGTTCTGGAGGAGCGCCGCAAGGAAAAGGAACAAAAAGAATTAGAACTACAGCGAGAGCAGGGTAAAGCTCTTCAGGAAGCTAAGCAATCCGATAAAGCCAATCCAGATAAGAAAAAGAAAAATAAAAACAAAAAATCCAAGGTCGACAGCTCACAACCAGTAAACAACCAAATGGATGATGTTGCTACTAATAATAAGGTCACCCAAAAGGAAATAAAAGGAATCTGTAACACGGAAAATGATAGAAAAACTTCAGGCATGGGAATAGTCAGGTATTTTCTACTGGCTGCTCTTGTTGTCATAGTTCTTACAATAGTTTTTATGTTTAAAGCAGAATTGATTGATGAAATTTTTGGTCGAGGTAGCATTGAAATTTTAGAGGAATATATTAAGTAAAATCCATTGAGCGATATGAAATATTAAAGATAAACGGTAAAACTGTAATAAAATAGTGTTTTTCTTATTTCCTGTGTTTATTACAATCATATACCCTATTATGAATGCAAGCTTGCTGTTAACATATCCACTAAATTTTTGTCGTTTCGTTAATACTAAGATTAAGAAATGGAACATGCTTTTGGAGCAATAGGAAATTTACTAAATGTTTAAAAGCTGATGATTTTATATTGATTTCGTTGTGGAATGCATGTTTTCATTCCAAAACCAATAAACTTTAATCGCTCGGGAAAATACGTCCAAATAAGTGGTAATTCTTTATAGTAGCGGGTGTCACTGAAAGAAAACCTTAAAAAACGTGATGTTCTACCAGAGGCACCCGTGATGGATCTTTAGTTCATAGAGAAACCTTGAAAACGGTCCAAGTCGGAAATAGCTATTACCCTAATGATAGCCAGTTTATTTGGAGATTTTAGATGCTGCTAAGTGAAATCCAATGTTTCAACAGTTGCTTAAACGGTCGTATAGAGACAAAAATTCACTAAACAAAATTAATAATTTGCGAAGCTTTTGGAAATTTATAGGGCAAAGGTTATTTTGAGATGAAAAATTAACACATTTGTACTAGCTTTGCAGATATGGAACACAAGCGAATCAATAGATAATAGATGGTTTTAGTTGCAAGCTCATTTGTTTTTTTTTTTAGAATAATCGATCTAATAATGAATTCCGAATGCTTTATGTTTAGAAATATTTGAATTGAACCGTAACTTTTTCTTCGTACGAAATAGTATATTTGTATTTAGGCGAAAGGTTTTCTCAATTTTCATCGCAAAAAATTAAGTAAGAAATGATCCCTACTCATCTTGGACTTTCATGGTGTGAACTAACATGTTTAGATCTAACGTTCAAATGCTACCAACTGACAAAAAATGAATATATTAGAAGTTAGTGTGCAAAGCTATGGATGACTACCAATTCTATCTTCAAAAATCGTTTTATGGACCACAAATTCTCAACAACAACAAAAACCATAACTAATGGTATTTGGCCCATTGGAGATAGGCAATAACGCACACATACACTGTTTTATCCCAAGAACCGGAGTGATATCCGTCTCTTTCCCAAACCGCATGCGTATTTTTTACCCTTCTTACACATAAGAGTTTATTCTCTATTACTACGGAACTAAATAGCATCAAGTCTAGCCTATAGGTGTTCTCACCGAAAACTTTGGTGTGAATTGTGGTACCAGTCTTACTTTTACTCTTGCATCAGACGGTTGCTGCCCAGTTAAGTTGCGTAGGGGACCTCATTGTCTTCTTTGTGAGTCAATACATTTCCCCAGCCACTAATTGGGTTAGCCCATTGAAAAGAGAGAAAGCCGCTTTCTTCTGTTGCCATTAAAAAGTACATATTCAGTTCTATGATCCTATTCTAATCACCCTATCAAGTTACATATCCAAATTGCGATTCGTGAAACACTCCGACTTGTTACGTCAGTCGGACATTCATTGCCGAAAGAAAAGCAATATTTGTATATGTGAGTATTTTTCAAGGTTTCTGTTTATGGCCGCTGATGAAAGTGATAAAAGTCCTGTTAAGACAGCATAATACCTTTAATGAATGTACCGCCATTCTGTAACTATCTTTCACTGAGACAGCCATCAACCGGTGCATCTTTATTCTACGTAGATACAAACGGCCACGTGTTTCTTTGCTTAACGTGAGGCAATTGTCTACTGAATTGTAAGCGTATTGAACAGAATCAGCATACACCAATACTGGGAACAAAGCCCGAAAAAGTGTTGCACACTATTGCAAAAATGTAGTGACAGCGAATCGCATGCCTCAATTTTGGACTGAAGCCCTGATTTTACCATATATCTTTTATTCCGCTATGGTTCAAACTCATAATTGAAATTCATTTTCTTTTCATGTATACATATCAAGCATAGGCACATGTTGCAGTTTAGTAAGTGATTCCAGGCGATGTATGGAACTAATCCTCACACAATGTCCACGGGTTCAATTAAGGTGCTGATGAACACTTTTTCCATGGCGCACATCATGGTATAAATTGCAATGATGCAATTTTTACCATTGACTGCAACATAGTCGAGAATTTCTTTGAGAACTTATCCGATTTTCTAACGTGTCATGAATAAAATGTTTAATATGTGCGGTTCATGGGGTAGAAAACCTGATGCGGTAGATAACACTAAATTTTGTTATATATAGTTTTCTAAATTTAAACAAAGGTGTCGATGCACTTTGAAGGCCAACAAACATGCCCAAAAAAAGTGAAAGTAGATAGAATGTGCGTTCGAAGCAAGCCTTTTGTGGTTCTGTTATTTTAAGAGATGAAAAACTCTTCAATCACATCGTGTGAATGTTTTGGCACAACAAATAAAAAATGATGCAATGTTATACCATACGCAGCAAAAGGTGCTGTGTCATGCTGATAGTTGGTTGTGAAAATATAAATTCACACAATATTTGCTGGATTTCGAACACATACGCACTGACACCTTTGCTGGAATCAAAGTGTATGAAAATCATAATCATCATCTTTTAAACAAAATCTTTTAGTTGAAATGCGGAGCTACAGAGAAGTACCGTTGTTTGCGGATGGAATTTTATCCGGTATTTTTTTTTTTTTAATTCCTTGATACCTGGGGCCACATTATGCAACCAAGACGAAAAGAGTTTGTCATACAATCGTTCATACGCAAAACAATTCGTGCGACTTCCCCAATGAGGCTTCCTGGCTTTTGGTAATATAGATACCATTTGCAGTCAGAATTATTTCTACCAAATATCAGGCAGCTATGAATTGGGAAAAAAATGAGTACCGGCATCCGCAAACAACGATATCTCTTTTTAAAATTGTGAACAAAATATTGTTTCTAATAAGATCACTAATAGGAATACATAGGTCTTAATATGCTCCTATTTTGGGCTTAAATAAACATCAGCCTGAAATATCTACGCAAAAGGATCTTACTGCATTGCAAATTGTCGCTACAATTAAAAGTTTTGGCAATAGGGTCTAAAATAGGAGTATAACACAACTGGTTATGTATTCATATTAAATAATCTTATTGATTTAATGAATGAAAATCAATTCCAGTTCAAATACGATTATAACATAAGTTTATGCTTTCATAATTACCCATTCACGGTGGCAAACTTCCTAAAATATTCACCAACCTGTCAAAATAATAACGAAAAACATAAATTAAATGATTTATTCACATCATGAATGGCTTGATAATGTATAAACAAATGGCACAACAAACCGATTTACGAAAACTGTTTTAAAACATAAATTGCCATACCGTGAGTGCCATAATTTCACGCGTCGCCTAAGTCCGCGCATTTTGTTCAACAATTTGCAGTGTATTGAAATATTTTCTAATTTAGTATTTTTCCCAAACACTAGTCAATAATATCTATTAAAATTTCTATCTTAATTCACAATATCTTGATTAAAGATTTGGTGCACGAAATTATGGCACTTCGCGGTTATACAGAAATAATAAATTCTGCTAATTCTAACATACTCTTCTGCTAGTTCTAACATTCTCTCAGTTATTATATTCATGAACCGTTGGGACACACCATAGATATGAAAAGCTGTGTGATGATGATATGTGGTTAAGAAATCGAAAGCATGTGAATATTTTTTGATTCGTCATCGTTACTTCTGACGATTTCTTTACGATTCAGGGCAGAATGATGTCATTATGTCTAATCTATGTACACATATACAAATCTCTCTGTATTGATAACTTTAACTTGACCGTATATGACGTTTGAAAACAGCGATAGCACGATATGTGTTTTAGTATAATATATTACAAACCATTAAGCGTGTCCTCAGTTTTGTGCAACAAGCGTTAGAGTGCACACCGATTCAAGCTTACTAGTGGTTCTATCAGTTATTATGACTCTGTCATGAACGAGGCGCAATTATCAATATCATATTTCTGCTGATCAAACCTTTAACGTTACTTTGCTGTTGGTATAAAGTGTGTGTTGTTGAACTATAAGCTTTCATCATAGCTGCTGAACCAATTACTTGCGCTTGTAAATTACGGAGTGGTAAGTGGTTGTATCTAGCATAGAGAAAATAATAATAAATAGTGTGGTTTATACGAATTATTAACATACAGTACCCCAAACCAAGATGGATAGGGAAACTAAAGATATCATCATTAATCGTTAAACATTTTACGTGGCAAATGTACGAAGAAAAACAACATCCGTGATTGAAATCACACGTGTTGTTGAAGGCGTCGTTTTGGACAACAATTAAGAGTTCAAACAAATAACTTCGTTATCAGCAAGTTGTACTTCGGTACAGGCTTGATAAGCATAGTGGAGTGGACCAAAGCTGATAAGATGTGTTTAAATTTTTACCAGTTGCTGAGTTATTTGCGAAACGATTACCGCACGATATTTTCAAAAGACCATTTTTAATTGTTTGTTTAAAAAAACAAATAAAGCAAAGGAAACACCATGAGGAAGTGAAAATATACTTCTACACCTCGATCAATATCGATTCATGCCGCTGAATGTTGATTCACAAAAAGGCACTTGAAGTTAAGCCCATTTGAAAAACAAAAATCGGTAGATCACTACACACGATCGGTTGAAGAACATTACCAAAATTTTCTATGGCGCAGCCAAATGACGATCGCATCGTCGACAGTTGGAAAAGTGTGACTGACAAGCTCAACACATTACTAACGAATTAGTCTGAAAATAGAAGAAAAGCACCACGACGAGATAAATTTTTTGACGCTTTTTTCTGTCCGACATTTTCAAGCTATGGATATTTTTATGAAAATCGACATGTGTAAGATTGAACACTGTAGTCTTTTCAAAACACGTGACTAAGATTGTTTTTCTACTTTGCAATATTGACGTAAAATGTGTCCTTGTTGAGAGCTAGATAGATCGGTACTGAATAACAGAATTACTGTATACAACAAATCCAGGTGTAACGTTTTTACCTGTTTGGGAGTTTGCTTTTTCATACAGTTTGATGACGATTCAGGCACATCTCATGTTCTCCCAGTTTTCATGAAGACAAACAAGCGAGCAAATAAGCTACCAAAGGGTTCCAATGCGTGTTCAATAATCAGTACCATAGCTTGTTTTTGTTGCTCTGATCGAAAATAGAGGGGAGCCTTTGAAGTAAAATATCGGCAAAGGGTATAAATAGCGGAACTTTACACTTAGTAGTTGATTCATGCGAAACCAATAACCATGAAAGTTGTATCAAAGCCGAATAGTTCTTTGCTACTCAAAGAAGAATATATTATGTTTTTTTTTTGGTGAAAATGATTTTTTATTAAAATTGTGAAACGATCACTTGCATCAATGTCTAGACACTTTTTATTATAGGGGCAAACAAAAGTTCAAACCAACCGAGAGGTTGCATTATGATGGTTACTATCCAGTTCGAGTGGAATGGCGGATCAATTAGTTGATTCACATAAAGAAGAAGTATAGCTCTATCAATTTCGTTTGATAGGCGAATAAAAATCGATACTTCAACAAACAAGCTTAATTAGCTTGATCAATTGAGATCCATGTCGTCTAGTACCCATATAATTGACTGTCAAAATATCAATAACATTTTTTCTTTCTTTTTTTCCTAACAGATACTCTAACGCATAGATCAACAGAAGCAATAGGCCAGACAAATTTAAAATGGTTAACGTAAGTTAGCAACACTGATCAACATTTAGCAGATATGTAATGTGTATTATTTTTCTCACAGGAATACACCGGGCCACCTGCCCAAGAGCTCGAAACATTCTTACCCAAAGATGCTAAAAATGGGACATCAAAGTAAGTAGCGTAACTATGCATGTGTATGTTTGTGTGTAATCTTAAACTACAAACATTGTTATGAAAAAGTAAAAAAAAAACAAATTTGTGAACAATAATTATGAATTGATTTTCTGGGTATTATCTTTTACAAGTTCTACTACAGCTTTTACCATTAACTGCATTAACCATACCAGGTTATACAGATAGCCGTGTTTTAAATAGCATGTCTATACAATTTTTCTTTAATTTAATTCTGATCAGTTTAAGAAAAAAAAATCCAGATTTCGTTGAGGCGGGATTACACGTTAATTAATGTTAATTTAAGAGTAACTCCAAACAAATTTAATTTTAGCTTAGTACATTTGATTTTTTGATTTTGCGAGACAGAAAGGGGTCTTATGCAGGCCAAGTCTCAAGGTCACATTTTAGAACATGAGTGGAACATGGTATTCACATCAAACTATAATGAACCAAATGCCCCAAACAACTTCTACAACGGCTCCCATACACTCTCCATGCTGAATCGTGGTTCCTCATATAATTTCATGTAAAATAATAACCATGCAGGCATATTCAATTGCCTAAATGAATTTGTTGCAATGATAGTATGAACAGTAATGATAGTATAATATAGTAATCGAATAAAATTAATATTTACCTAATGATCGAGATTGAGCTTGAGCTTGAGCTTGATTGACCGCCCACGGTTGCTACTCTGTTACTGCCAGATCAGCTGTAATTACACAGAGAACCCACGTTGGGTGCCAAGTATAACTGATGTAAGAACTCAGCACTCACCAACTACCTACTCGGAGATCAAACATACAGCACCCGGTCGACTCAGGCGACAAGAGCAAACTCTGGAACACCCAGGGTCGGCTAGCTACCGGGTAATCAGAGGGTTTCGCGATACAAAAACGAAGAACTTTCACTTTTCTTTAAATGCGTTTATTTGCCAGTTTCTGTGTTGTGTGCGTGTTGTTCTGTGTTCATAATTTCGTGTAATATGTGTCGTGTAGCCTAATCGCGTTGTTTACTGTACCGGTACATACCGCTGCTGCCGTTGATGATGAATCGGGATGGCCGACACAGTGACTCCTGTCCTACTGTGTGGCCGGAACTCTCGCCAGATTGGCGAAGCGAGCGGATGAAAGGCCAGCGGGCGTTGCTGGACGGTGGGATGGCAGGCGTCGTCCTTCGTTGGCACGATCGGCCGACCGTGGCAAGGCCACCTTGGTCAAGCCGAGAAGGGAAAACTCCTTTACGATTATGGCCTACGTTTGGCCAGATAATAATGTTTGGCCCTTGACAATTGGGCTCGGAACCTGTTTCCAAGTTTATGAGCCGGCCGTGAGCTGACGGATAACCTTTTTAAGGTTCAATATAAAAAAGAGGTCCTATCGGACGAATACGTAATTAATTTACGATTTTTGGTGCAGGGTATTTAGTTACCTGAACGTTAAATTTCCCTAGCGCACACTAGCTGTTGCTAGGGGGGGAGTCCTGGTTCACGTTCTAAAACACCAACCACTGCACTTAGCTAATACAATTGCGTCTTAGCACACGGACGCCTGATATTAAAAGAGGCCGATTTTGGGCAATGGCCGTTCTTTCTCCCAATTTTCCTTCATCCCGTCATCCTAGTTTTCTATGGTTGTTTGTAGTTCTATTGTGGAAATAACGTAACGGCACAACATTTTCACAGCGGTACAGAACCCTATCACTTCTGTGGTATACTGCTGTTCTTGCACAAGAAACGTGAAGGTTCTGAATATATAACATAAATGACAAAAATCTATGAATTTGTGACCAAACGGTTACACAATAGACGATGCTTGGGACTAGCAATCATCCTCAATGTGTAAACTGGTGATCTTAAATTAGGCAATACCAGCGCCGGCCGCGCCCGAACACAGGTCAAGAAAGGAATGGGAAGGATTGTGTTGACATGACACTCGCTTTGATGGAAGCTCAGAACACCTCTGCACTTCCACGAGAAATCACTGGGATGTTGGATAAGAGAGTTGGGTTTGCAGCAGGGTTCGTTTTGGTAAACGATAAGCTGTCCTAACGATCATTTAACGCGAAGGAGCTTGGGACTAAACGCACGGTCTTCTGCTCAGTAAGCAAAAACGTTTGCCACTAGGCAGACGAGCACCTTTTTAATCACCGAGTTGCTGTTATTACCATGTAGTCATATTAACAAATAAAACGATTGACGAATCTTGAATGTGGATGGGCCTGAGATTAGACTCATGATGTTCTGCTCAGTAAGCAAAAACGGTTGCTCTAAGGCCACCGAGCCCCTCATATCACATAATACCGTTGCTCAAATTTGTGTATCCATTCAAACCCGGAACCAACGACAACAACGAGTTTCGCAAAATACACGATACACAAGCGATTTTACCATAAATCTCTTTGATATGTAAGGACCTGGGACCGCGTTTTTCTGCTCAGTAAGCAGGCCACTGTAACCGATGATCTTTAAAATCCGAAAAATAAAAACTACGAAAAAGTACTTACGCCTTCATTAAGTTCCACTTTCACGCGACGTTCCTATCCAGGGTCCTATCCAGGATTACATCTGAAAAATCCAAATCTGGCCAACGCCCACCTAAACCTGTTCTAATCCACCTGAAATGACTAACGAATGGAAGACTTTGACTACCCAGCCATGCAATAGTCTCATTCCGTGCCTTATGGCAACTTGATGATTCTATTGCGCTCATCTTCTGGCACCACCCAGGGGAGACTTGGTCCTGTACCCAATGCTTAACTTATCTCCATTCCACTCAGCTACTCGCAATTTCTTGTGATATAGTGGGCGGAATATTATTATATGAGACAATTCAATGCAGACGTCTTTCCAAATTTGGCAGATCGACAGGTAATCGGTGAGTTACCACGATAGTTGCTATTCAACAACTCGACAACGTCCCATCGTCAACGCCTGCTATGAGAATTTCCCATTGCAGACGTCAACGAAATGACGTCATCGAGCTATCGATCAACTACCCTGGTTATCGCCTGGTACCTTATAGCACGATGCTAGGAGGCGAACCGGAAGAATCGATGAGCTACCTCTCCCCCTATTTACCTAATGATCGAGATTGGTGACAAATAAGGGAAGTTGTTAGTTGATTTTTCGGACTATCATCACAGAGTTTGGCATATGCGTGATGGCATATTGTTATGAGGCTGATTAGACGAATCCTGGGAAAGCATAATCCTCGTCGTCAGAGAAACCTCTGAAATCCAGGAAGTTCAGTTGATCATTGCTACTTGTATCACTGAGAGTATTTTCCAAGTCTTTGTATTTTGATTCCACCGTTTCAGTGAACAATCTAGTCGTGACTGTTTTAAACTCGCTTATGTTATTAGCCATCAATTGCCAAGAATTCCGCCGATCGATCGCTTCTTTCTACATCCTGCCTTGCGCTGATTTTCCATCGGACTATGTATCTATCTATCTATAGGGCTTTCCAGATAATATGTTATGATAGTTCTGTTTTAATATCGTTGTCTTCTTCAAAACTTCATCGTCTTGATCTATAGAAAAGAAAATCGCCACGCGATCAAGCCAAATTCAAAGGTAGTAACTGTGTGATGTCGCATTCCAACAGTTTTGAATCTAATAAACATTTATTTTGCAGCCATTAGGCTCAATTATTTAGAAAACCAATTCAAAGTTAAAATCATATTTTTAAACTACACAATTACTAAACTTTTGGTCCACTACATCACAACTGGCATAACTAGTGTGCATCTTTCAAAATTTAAAGATACAGACAAACCCTGGGACCTGGTTGCAGTTAAACAATCTTCATCTAGTGTATTTTCTGATGCAATATGGGCGAGCATTTATCCACGAATTATATCCTAAAAATAACAAATGTACATTCCATATTCCGGAAGCCACAAATGACTTGCATTTTAAAACTATATGAAATTTAAAAGCTATAAGTGTCAAATTCTGGTATCTAATAAAACGAAACGCTGTTGATCACAGAGAAGAAGAAAAATATGCAGGGGAATATTAAAAAGCTTATTGAAAACAATAGTGGCTCCATTTTTTTCAAAAATGTCAATGAGTATATACAACATTTAACATGATAGCATTTTGATTGCAACTGCATACTGGTTAATGCATAAGCGAAGAGCACTAAACATTACTGAAGAAGATGCTGTTTTCCAAGAAATCTAAAAAAAATTAACAGCACAAAGCAAAACGAAAACAAAATCGTTTTCGTTCAATTTTCTTTGACCGGTTTCCCCGCGGTGCCCGCTTAACAAAATATTTCCTTTGCTGTAAAAATGAAAAAAAAAATGTTGAGCCGAACAAAACCTGCTTTTTCGAACAACGAACAATCTTCAATAAATTGGTATTTCACTTGGTCAAAAATTGATGCCATACATGTCATCTTACAAGGCGGATATAGCATGCAAGAGAGAAGATCAGTGGAGAAAACCTCATATATTGAAAATTGCGATATGCGATACCTATAGGGAATAAATTCAAATTATGACAGGATTGCCACACTCAGCAACCACGCCACTCGCCATGCAGCGGTCCTTCTTTGAAGGACGTGTAGGTTATTAAATTATCCAGCAAACCAAGTGTACTTATTATTGGCAATTATCCCTTGCGCTTGACCATTTTCGAACTTATTGGAGCGAATTGAGCTTTGCGTATAGAATTCGTTACGATACGCCAGGGATATACAAGAAATCTGATGCAACCACTGGGCACTTTTTGATCTAGTTCATGATCACATCAACAAATATGTGTCAATAGGATAAGAATAAAAATGTATAACGAGTAAAAATTGCAACATAAGTTGAACGGACTAGTAAATGTAGCTCAGCATGTGAAAAGAATGAGAAAACAAGAAAATTTTCTTCTTCAATGTTGCTGTGCATTTTTTCGTACGTGGTAAGATAAATGCGATGAATTGCAACATGATTTAGTCTGTTATCAACGCGCAAAGCGATCGGTTGGTCTCAATTCAATAGTGGCTCCAGTGTTCAGAACAAGCGAGAAACGATGGCCAGTGATCTCCAATTTAACAATAATAATTCCGAGAAATGTGATCAGAGGTAAATTGAGATTTACGACTTAGAACTTTTGTTTGGAAATAGGCAGGCCAGATTGAAAGGCTAATATATAAAAATGCATACCGTATACGCACCTAAATCCCAAATTTCACGTGGTTTTGAAAAATCCTAAAATAATGTGTAATGTGGATATTTATTCTTCTTCTTCTATTGCATTATTGTAGAGATTTTCAACTCTTAGCTGGTTTGTCTCTTTTATGTGGATATTTAAAAATTGAGCAGATGTTTGAGAAAAATTGAAATTAGTAAAATATCACAATACACTACAAACTATTGGCAAAATAAGCGGAGTAAGACGCCACGCGAAATCATAGCATTTCAAGGCACAGTATATAATTAAAATAAAAAAATTAATTGAACTCGTGAAAAATATTTACCTAATGTTGAGCCATATACAGTCGATAATTGCAAGCCAGTCTCATCTGTAAGAAGAACATTGAGAAGATAGTAGTTATTATTATTAAGTCAGTTTTACCGGAAAATGTGTGAAAAAGTCTAAAGCAATAATTCCCGAAAATCTCCAAACCATATGTTGTAGTTGGTCAGAGAAAAATGCGGATTTGAAAAAGCAGGGGTCACATGATGTACGACGATCGAAATGACTTTTTCATAAAAGTAGTTCATACGAAATTCGCTTCGTTCGACTTTCATAATAAGGCTCCAGATCTGTGTTATGTTTTTCGAGGAATTTAACTGTCTACAATCGCAAGCCTGTCCCGTCTGCATTTTTGTCAATTCTAGATAGAGCTGGAATAAGGGCGTAAAAGCTTTTGGAAACAATGGCTTCTCTCGATGATTTCTAGGAATTCAAGGCACGTCCACGCAAACCAACATAACCATCGGGTAGGGGAAGTCTTCTTCTACCCGATGGTGATGTAGATTTTCGTGGGCGAGACTTGACTTTCTAGAAATCATCGAGAGAAGTCATTGTTTACAAAAGCTGTTACGGCCTCATTCCAGCTTTATTAGAATTTTTAGAAAAAGTTAAAACATGATAAGGAACTGTCCACGTGGACAGTTTTTAAGTGATTTAGCACCCCTTCCCGGGTAAAGTCGGTTAACAAAACGAAAGTAAATCAATATTTAAGCTTGCAGCTTCTATAATGAAAACTCATTTTGATTTCAATTGTCGCGACATAAGTCTGATATCATATTGTGCTTTCATTATACAGTCAAGACTTTTTAAATGAAAGTAACTTATCTTGAAGTACTGCTGTTAACGTCTGTTAACGTCCTGCATCATTGAAAGCAGGATTAGTTTTCCGTTTGATTCAACAGTGTTAAATTTTGCTCTCATTTTTGGTGTGTTAACCGTTAAGTCAACCAAAATACTGGGGTATTCAAAATAAAGTGCATCATAACAGCAAATTTTGATTTAAATTTGATCTCCAGCTTTGCTCGGGCGTCTGTTACCCATTAATGAGAAACAGTTACCCAGTTAATGAGTAACAGTTACTCATTAATGAATGACATATACTCATTAATGGAAAAAACAATTTACTCATCAATAAGTTAAGCCACTTTTCTTCAAAAATTTGTATTTTTTACTCATGAATGGGTACTTTCAAGTTAGCGTCTACATACTTGTTCTCTAACTAAGCGTTCTAAGCCCAGTTAAAAAGCAGCTATATGTCAAAATAGACGTCACATTTAGTTTGAAATTTCGTTGTCAAAATTGGTGAAGTGCATTTTTTTTTTTAACTCTTTATTTGTTTCAAATTCAAAATAAATTACATTTCATTTTAAACCTAGGTGCTCCAGTTACTACAGTAACTTACCAGCCTTAATTGTTATGATATATATCTAAGTGTTTTTACATTGTTCCTGTCTTGGCAATTCAGTATTTTAAACAGGTTTTTTTAAACCTGCATGTCAGTATAACAATTGAAGGTGAAGTGCATTCGAATGGAATATTAAGTGTTAATATAAATAAATTTGTAATTATATTAATTTCACACTGAAATCAGGACTTCAAAGCGTTTTTAGCGAAAGCATTAAGCTTTTCTAAGCTCGAGAAATAGAATGCTGTTAAACTAATAATAACAAAGTCTACACTGTTTCAATTCAATGCACATTACAGTTTTTAACGTCAATTAAACAATCCATTTGGGGAACTTCAGTGTATTTTTTACGTTTGACAAGTCAACCCAGTTAGCGAGTGGAATTCAGACCCGTATTTTCTTTTTGTCATCAAGGTGACCATTTCCATGTTTGGGTGGTCCAAAAAAGACTTTTTTTCAAAAATTCAAATCTTTTGAACTTCTTTTTAGAAAAAATATAATGATTCAAAAATTGGGATTTTGTATTGAAAACGTTGATTGTATTTTTGTTATGGTTTTCATGGTTTGTAGACAGAAGGCGCAATATGTTTTTATATTTTTCCGATGCGTTTTTTTTTCGGTTTAAGTTATATTTTGTAGAAGTTATCAAGTTTTGGGTTTTTGCTCAATACTCCTATGCGGCAAGACAACCATGGGTCTCCATTGATTAATAGCGACTGCAATATGGTCACGAGCTATTCAGATAGGGAGGCCTATCTATACCCCCGCCCTCCTCACTCTTATAAATGAAATTGAAGCTTCAAACTGAAATAACTTCGGTGTTTCTGATTTTGTCAAGTTGGTATGTTCAGATGAATTCAAAAACCATTTCTCCATTTAATAGGCGTAGTTGGATATGGGGTGTGCTTACTGTATCCCTTCCGCCCCCTCAATTATACCAATTAAATTAAAGATAAAGAATGAAATAACGTCGGAGTTTCCCATTCTCTCGAATTGTTCAGATGGGTTATTCAAAAACATTTGTTCAATCTCATAAGAGCAGTTTGAAAGTGATTACCCCCACCCCCTTTCATACTCTTTTGGTGTAATATACATTGTAATATACAATGTCAGACGTATTAACAGAAATGCCATTGGATTGTAATGATTATAATTTAGTTTAATATATTCTACGATTTCTCAGGGTACTCTTTTCAATGCTGTTCGATCACCTGAAGCAAATATTGCTGTTGATCTGGGTCTCGGTGGATTTCTTGATAAAGTCAGAAATTAGCTTCACCCCTCGTTTGCTAGTGTTAGCATGAAGTCGCTAGAAATGTCTAAAAGGAATCAGCACTGTCAGAAATGGGGGCCTCCCTTAGCTCAGTCGGTAGAGGCGCAGCTACAAAGCAAGACCATGCTGGAGGTGGCTGGGTTCGATTCCCGGTCCGGTCTAGGAATTTTTCGGGTTGGAAAATTTCTCGACTTCCCTGGGCATGGAAGTATGATCGGACTTTGCCACACAATTATATCAATGCAAAAATAGTACAGGCATCGAAAGCTCTCAATTAATAACTGTGGAAGTGCATCTAGAACACTAAGTTGAGAGCACGCAATAAGCTAATATGCGATATGCAATAAGCTTGAAATGCGAAGAAGAAGAAGAAGAAGAAGAAGAAGAAGAAGAAGAAGAACTGTCAGAAATGACGTTTGACTTTGATTTGGATGGGCTACAGCCCAACTAATGGGAGCCAAACTAAAACGTAACCCAACGAGCGAAATCTGACTGTATCTGCGTCTGAGACGAAACTCCTGAAGACATCATCACCTCACATCTGTACGAACAAGTGGATATTAAATGTTTACACGATAAACAAATTTCGATTAAAAAACTGCGTATAGCCATCTTCAAAAATGTAATAAAAAACAAATAGTCAAATCGGCACACATTGCAAAAAATAACAATTAACTTTATAAACCTGAAGCTAAAAAAGCTCATATACCACTTTTGTATTTATGTTGACGGTGGTCAGCGTGACTGCCTCTCACACTCTCACCCTACTGGGCCCAAGCAAGGTCGTAAGGAGTTTCTAAGGCGAAAAATCTTAGGCAATGTCTTCCTATAGTCCCGGTCCATGCGGTTATGGGATCTATATTTAGTGTACAGGATAAGAGTGAGCGCCCAAGCAACCAGAACAGTGCTGAATGGAAAAAGATGCCTCTATAAAATATTTTAAATTTTGCCAGTTTAAGTATCAATATCACAACCAGTGCCAAATTTTGGATCCAGGATGACCCCATATTAGTTGGTTTTGAAATATGAATTACAAAATATTCTCTAAATTTCAATATAAAAAACACTAAAAGTTTAGACATTTTAGAGGTTTTAAACGGTTGTTCATGCACATCTACACCAATAATTATCTTCTACATGAAGATTATTTTCAATTATTTTTAATAATACCACTTTCTATGTTCGGGAAACATGTCTTTCATCGATGTCTTCAATTTGATTTCAATCAAAGCTAATGTGTTGAAACATCTTTCATCTGAACGATTGGTGACCATCATGCGGATATATATTTGCACACCAACGTATGCATAGCAGCTAGCTCGTCATCATTCAAAAATCATGTTTGAGATACTGTCCTAATCTAAGCAATTGCTACAAACTGAACTATTTTATCTGCAAGCAAGCCCTGTTAATCATTGGGATGGTAACTAGCTTTCAGCTTCAACCCATAGCTCTGCTCCCGATAAACTGTAAAGATGAACAAAAAAATAATTAAACAATAGGTACCTATCCATGCTCTCAGTGTACAGGAGATGTATCATTCCAAACATAGAATTATACCGAGACTGCTAAACTCTCCAAAACTATTATACTTTTATATAGCAAAGCCTTTCAGACAAAATGCTGAATATTTTATATAGTTAGAAAACGTGGCATAGAGAATTAATTAATATAAAATATTAGAATAAAGTCATTTTTAAACAAATACAAATAAAATGCGACAATATATTTACAGATACAAGATCACTCCGGCGAAATCCGATGCGGAAACAGCCATTATAGCTTTTGACCCGTTTAAAGAGAGAAAGTGTGAACATCCTACAACGTGAGTATATCTTTGGTTTAAATTGGAAACTTTCTCATATACCTAATAATTAATTATCAATTATTATTAATAAAAAATAAACAACTAGAAACAGTAGTATTCTCAAGATAGTTGACAATCTATTTCATTCCTTTTCAAACATGATATTACATTACATACTTTCTGATATTACTAACCGTATCACAATGAAACAGGCATGCTTATTATCAAGACATTATCAAAAATTTAAAAATAATGCCCATTTTTTTCATGAGTCACCAAAAGAAGTCCCCTTTTGCGAAAACTAAAGTATATCAATAATTCTGAAACAGGTCGTAACAAAACATTCCTTATTAATATTTTTCAGTGATGGAGAAACGTTAACACATTTGTTGAAAGCATCGCTGGGTACTGGAATTTTGGCAATGCCAATCGCTTTTAGCTATGCTGGTCTTGTGGGAGGTATTCTGGCTACGATTATGACCGCGATAGTTTGCACCCACTGTGCTTATGTTCTGGTAAGCACATTTTGGTATCATGTAATATGATGTTTGATTAATGTAATCATTTAATGTTTAGGTGAAATGCGCACATACGCTATATCAGAGAACGAGAAAGACAGCTATGACATTTTCGGAAGTAGCAGTAGTTGCACTGGAAAATGGACCTCAATGGGGCCGGAAGTTCGCACCATTCATTCGTTATTGTATCACTTATGGCCTTTTCATAACATACTTTGGAACATGTTCAGTGTACACCGTCATTATCGCCACAAATTTTGAACAAGTCATAGAGCATTACACCGGCACTGATATGAGCTTGCGCGTCATGATTGCACTTCTGCTGGTTCCATTGATTCTACTGTCATGGATTCCAAATTTGAAATACCTTGCACCAGTCTCGATGATTGCCAACGTCTTTATGTGTGCCGGATTGGGAATAACGTTCTATTATTTGGTGACTGACATGCCAGCTTTGTCCGAGCGGCCGATGTATGTTTCTGTGTTAAATTGGCCTTCATTCTTCGCGATTGTCATTTTTGCTATGGAAGCTATCGGCGTTGTTATGCCTTTGGAAAATCAAATGAAAACTCCTCAAAACTTTATCGGTCTGTGCGGAGTACTCAACCAAGGCATGGCTGGTGTTACCTTAGTTTATATTTTATTGGGATTCCTTGGATACGTACGATATGGAGATGCAGCACTAGGCAGCATAACTCTCAATCTACCCGTAGAAGAAATGTGAGTCAACTTTCATTACAAAAAAATCAATATGAAGTAATAATAACTTTTTTTTTTATCATATACAGTCCAGCACAAGCCGTAAAGATTCTCATTGCCCTTGCTGTATATTGCACGTTTGGACTTCAATTCTACGTCTGTCTGGATATTGCATGGATTGGTATTAAAGACAAATTTAAGAAGAGGCCTACGTTAGTCAACTATACAATGAGGTATGTATTGAATAAATAAAAAAAAATAATTCTTTTTTATAATCATATATGAAATCTTTTCAGAACCATCCTCGTTACAGCAACTGTGCTACTTGCCGTTGCTGTGCCAACTATTGGACCATTCATTGGATTAATTGGAGCTTTCTGTTTCTCGATTCTTGGTTTACTCATTCCCATTTTGATTGAAACCGTTACTTATTGGGACCAAGGATTCGGAAAATTCAACTGGGTTATATGGAAAAATGTAATAGTTTGCTTTTTTGGCATAATTGCCCTAGTATTTGGGTCTAAAAGTTCAATCGAAGATATCCTCAAGCTATATTTTTAAGAATTCCTTTAGATTTCACTTATTTTTTGCTACTGCGCTATGCGTTGTTGCGAGGCACAAAAATACGTCCAACTATGATTGTACTAATGCTTATTTGTACTTATACTCTCAAGACTTTAGGGATACATAATGAGATAGGACTATTATGCATATTGAATGTAGCTCTTGATGAGTACGAACAAGCAGGGTGTTTTACAGAAGATCTTTGAATACCTTATGTGCATTACGTGATTGTGATACAAACTAAGACAAGTGCCTAGTTTAATTCGACAGTGCAAGTTTTGTAAAAACTGCCTAGAATGAAAATGGTATCGTCAAATATGCGATAACAACATGTATTAAGTGTGTTTCTTACTCAAATAAACAAAAAAAATAAATAAATACACTTATTAAAACCCACCATAAACTATCGGCAGCAGTAGTATGTAGTTTATAACAAAAAAAAAAAAACATCGAAAAAGATCAACTTATGAGTAATTGAAGAAGATTCTTTTTATAAAAGAAAATATTAAATTTGTGAAATACGCATAAAAAATTTTTAGCATTTCAAAATATTACTATCTGCTTGAAACATATTATTATTATTTTGATGTTTTGAAATCAAAATTGACATTGTATTATTTACTCTCATAATTTAGTGCATTGGTGATTATTTTTGTTTTACATTTGCGAAACGCGAGTTTCCTAATAGGCTTGCTGGAATTCGAAAACAATATATCATTAGGAAATGAAGCTCATATTGTAGTACTAAAAATTATCCGATTTCTTCATTGTGCTCATGTTCCATTTCATTCTACCATTGAGAAAACAATAACAGTTGTGGAGCAAAACAATTTTCGTTTTAATACATTCAATCAGAAACAAATTATACACGATTTCCATACCTTATCCGAAAGAATTCATCCTCTCAAATTGAATAAAGAAATAATAATGTAATAGCTGAACATCAACAAAAATATCACCTTAGAGTTAAATCGATGATCCCTTCATAAAAAAAAGGTTAAAAAATGGTCGTATTCTTAAGTATAGTAAACCTGTTCTCTGCTCATCCATCCCATTCCTTGGCATATGGTGCAATGAAAACAAAGTGCTTCAGCTAACCGTTTCCCACAAGTTAAATCTTTGGATGGGTTCCGATTAATTTTTTTCATAACAATCCCGTGCTTGGAACAGGATTCTCCTCTTGCCGAAGCCGTTCCTTGGCCGTATATTTTAAGATTTTTCATACCTAACAGAACTTTTTTTCTCTGAAACAAGAGCAGATCCTTCTTTTTCCCACTATGTGGCAGAAATAGCGCTAAACCTTGTTGTAAAGCCGTGGTTATCGAATGACAAAATTCGATTATGAGAAATCGAGCAAAGCTACTTTCCTTCTACCCACTCATTTTACATCTTGGATGAATTACGCATCAACAATGTTGCATCCTTTTTTTCTGTTCATTCCTTTAGTTAAACTGGAACAATATATATGTCGTATGATAAAAAGTTTACATAGAATTCGGCCTTTAGTAGCGCTGCCAGGGGTGGTTTGTAAAAATTATTTGATTAAAAAATTGAAATACCAGGGGTATCATGGGAATTAATTTCTATTAATCAACCATGAAACCACAGACAAACAGACGTAACACTTCATTGTGTATCTTCGTTCACGCATTTAACGGTTGATTTTAATATTATCAGTTCCGCGAACTACTCGTCGCAGCGCTGGCATCGAATCACTTTGACGTTTCTATACATTCTATAGAACTTTTATGCAATATTGTTTGCGAGTTAGCGAGCAAGCTTGTTTTCCGCGAGAAGGCCGAGAGATGTCATTACTGAGGTCCTATGTTTTGAGATACTATGTTTTCAAGAAAAACTTTTTCAAAGAGTTACGTCTGTTTGTCTGTGATGAAACCATTCCCGGAAAAATAAACCCTGAATTGAACTATAAATACACTAAAATGTATAAGCCTTTTTCGGTGAAAATTTCAAGATGGTATTTCATACCGTTTTTGAGATATGCCCGAAAAACTGATGACCGGTCTAGCGTTCTTCTTAAAAAAAATCAAATTGTTCTTTCTCCGCGTACGCATGGTGTCCGAGAAAATCGGAAAACTTTAACTAAGGTTTTCCGGAAAAATTGGCAACCTTGATTTTTTTGAAATTTATTTTTGTTAATATATCTATGAACGCTCACGCTGAGTGAACGCTCACGAATCATAAAATCGCTGATTTTGACACTCTGAACCCGAATTTGGCTGGTTTTATGTGTCAAACACTTGCCTTTCAACCTCTTCTTGCATCTAACTAGTACAAACTATAATATAGCGACTATAGTACAAACGGATTAAAGGATGTTGTAATGAGCGGGAATTGGTAATCATTGAATTTGCAGTGTGTGTGTGTGTGTGTACAATTTAACTCCCACTGTCCGGCAGTGTTATTATGGAAGAAAACTGCTTTTTATTACCCTTAAATTAAAGCAGGTTTAGTCCGGGAGTTAGAAGGTGTTAGCTCTATTGCAGCTCCAGTGACCCATTTCAGAATGCCTGGTAATTCACGACCACTCCGAGGTCACTTTTACTTACAATAAGCCCCGCATGTTCACTCTACCTTTATCAAATGGATAATGGTATCATAAACACACTTACAGATTTAACAAGATTTAAAAAAATATTATTTTCAAATCTGGCACGTATATAGTTTTGAAATTTGTTCAACTGTATTAAATCGATTTGAATGGACATTTCTTACCAATTTAGTTTCGAATACCTCTTGATTCATCTGCTGGCAGCACTTACTTACTGGTAATCATTGAATTTGCAGTGTACCAAAACTGCTCAATAAATTTTGATTTAGAAACACATAAAAACACTGTGGTTCTCAAGAAACAATTTAGGATTCAAATTTACCCATCTGTGCTGATTTTAGCCAAAATAAAACACAAAAACAACGTAGATTTAAATTAAATTTTTTAAACCGACACCTTAAACAAAAGAATAACAACTCGTGACGTTTTCGTTTGGAGATGAACTAGCCAAAAGGCTAAAAATCTCCTTAATAAAGGTTAAAAAAAAAAAAAAAAAACTCGTGACGTCTGACATTTTTGTCGAACATGCAACTGAAAAAGACGTTTTTCTCAGTAATAAGACATATTTCAGCAAAAGTAATAGTAACCAATGAAATTTAAGGTTGTTTAACGTGTAAGTACGTATACAAATGATATACCTATTGCAATTGATCCGAAAAATAGCCCTTTTTTACAAAAGTAAGCGGTATAGCGGAGACTGGTTCATTTATAGTAGGTAAATAATTTTCATTTTGCCAAAACACAATTTGAAGGATGCAGGTAGAGGCCTTTTTAATGAACCACTAACGTAGAATGCGGCACGCGAGCACCAGATGAAACATCAACCAAACCGTTTGTTTACATCAAAATAAGGATTTTTCACAACGCAAGTTAAAGCATTTTTCATTGAACATCTTGCCAATTTACATCGGAATTGTTTTATCACAGACAAACAGACGTAACACTTCATTGTGTATCTTCGTTCACGCATTTAACGGTTGATTTTAATATTATCAGTTCCGCGAACTACTCGTCGCAGCGCTGGCATCGAATCACTTTGACGTTTCTATACATTCTATAGAACTTTTATGCAATATTGTTTGCGAGTTAGCGAGCAAGCTTGTTTTCCGCGAGAAGGCCGAGAGATGTCATTACTGAGGTCCTATGTTTTGAGATACTATGTTTTCAAGAAAAACTTTTTCAAAGAGTTACGTCTGTTTGTCTGTGGTTTTATTGTACGATTTTCCACAGATCTGATCTGATTTGCACTTAAACTATTCACACACAAGAAATCCGGAAGATCATCATAACCACTAAGGCACTATTATAATTTTCCATATTTCTCAACAAAAATATTCAAGAACACCAGCAAGATCCTTGCAAAAACAATACAGCATTAAATTGTTCAACTGTAGATCAAGTTTTGGAGCATCTCAGATGAATAAATTTATCAGGAAAAGTGAAAGTGTTTCGCTTCCCATGCCTCACGACTAATTTCTGCTCACAACACTCTTTTTGACGTTCTCCTATTCACCACCAGAGGTTGAATCAATCGCTTAGTTTCTATTAAAAATGCATATATGTACATAGTATGTGGCGAAAGCTGCAACAATTTAGGGGCCGTTCATAAAGTACGTAGACAGTCATCATTGTTAACAGGCTTAATGTGGCCCCAATGTTGGTTTGAAAAGCAAACCATCATCATTAATATGAAAAGTAATGTTTAAAGTGATTGATAACCGATATAACTTTATTCAGAATATTCAACATATGTAAAAAAATATATATTATACGCCTACATTGATTACGGAAACTAAGTCAAAGCTAAAACAATCATGCATTATTAAGCCACAGCTGTTTTATTCATATGTTGATCCAACGTTTGCGAAGTGCCGCCATTCGATGGAATTGAGCCTTGATAGTCGCTTTCATGATCTTGGCTGTGTTCGACTGCTTCCAGCTTTTGATTTTTGAGTCTGAGTTCGAAAACTTGGGTGATCGCTTCCCGGAAACACAAAAAGTTATAATCTATCACTCCTTGGCGAGAAAAGTTCTCTTCCCGAATAATGCAAACAAGTGCTAGAAATTTGTTAACTTCTCGAAGGTATAGTACTGTACTGTTGTTCATTTTGATAAGACTGGAACTTTGGTTATCAAAGGCAGCAACATCGGGATCATCTTTGGATCTGTAAATTAGTGAAAAATAGTACATTATGTTATATCATAGTCGATGATTTACTAACCCATAGATGCACGACAGATCTATTACAACATCGATCATGTCACAGCATAGTTCGTAACTTTGCATATCTACTGGAGAGCAATCTGTGGCAATGTAAATCTTAGATACCACGTCAAATAGAAAAGCTTTTTCAATTCCAGAGTTCTGAAAGTAAATATTTTATGATGAATATATGAAAAAACGAACTATTAACATATTTACCGAAATGAAAATATTGAGAAGATTTTCTAGTGTTGGCAACTGCGGAATAAGCTTCTGGACTACTTTGGAGAATGCCTCGAAAATCGAATGATCATAAATCGATGTTAGATGAAAGCTTAGATGAACTCCTTCTAATCCGGCATCGGCCAGGTCGTCGGTAGCTCGAGAATGGATATCTCTTTGCGATTCCATTTTGAAATCATCGCTTACTCCATCCACTTTATGGATAAAAACTTCAAACTTTATTCTCGGATTCACCTTGTGAGCTTTTGTTACAGTTTGGTTGAGTTTAGCCAATGCTTCAATGTAATCATCTTGAGCATCAATAACAAAGACCAAAGCTCCACAACCACCGAAAATCATGTCTGAATCAAAGGTAGGATCAAAAAAGTCAATTTGTCCCGGAAAGTCCCAAATTTGGAATTGCACAAAGCTGCTATTATTGATGTCATCCTTGACAATCTTATTAGTTGACTCTAGAAATAATGTTTCGTTCGGTGACATTTTGTGGAATACCACTTTTTGGATAGAGCTTTTTCCTGATCTGCGTAATCCCATCAGAAGAATTCGGGGCTTATCTTCAGCTAATCGAGAATTGCTGTCCTCATGGTCAAAGTTCCCGTAACCGAAATCCTTAGGAAAAGATCCCACCTGATAACCGATTTGCTCCTCTTCATCTTGATAGCTCTGTAGAAAAGTTGGAAATAAAATTTAGCTCAACTATAAGTATTGAATATGTTACCTACCATAATTGAATAAACACTTAACGTATGTCAAACAAAAAAACAATTCAGATTCCAGAACAATTTACAGAATTTACGCTTATCAAATATAAAAATGATAACAAAATACAGAGGCACGGATTCACGGGACGATGACTGAAATAATAACGCATTTAACTCTACATTAACATTTCAAACAGGCGGAACAGTCATCATACTCTCAAATTTCAAATTTAATTTATAGCGGATCAAAACTGACACACGCAAACTAATTTCAGCACAAGAGTGTCCTATAGGAAAGTTTACCGCTATAACATCTGATTGACGGAAGCGAAAGTTATGATTCGCAGGAAATCCGCATTTGAAGATAAAGTGTACATTTGGTACTTTCGCTCTTTTCATATGTTTTACTAAACTGTCACTTTGGGTTTATGTTCATTTTCAAATGAACGGTGGCTTCATTTTACGCAGTTGACCACACAGTACAGTACTACCAATAAAATTTGATAAAATGAATTGGTATTGACGACTGTCTCTGAGCCGGGCAGCTAAGGCTCTGAACCATTGGGTGGATTATTTTAACTTTTGGTTAAAATTTGACAGATGAAAACCCGAAAAAAAAATTACAGTGAAATTTTCAGTGGAAACAATGCTCTAACATTAATATTTATTGTCGACAATAAAAATGATTGTTATAATGTTGTACCCTTCCGAAAACGGCAAAACTGTTACCTAGCTGTACAATGAATGTACATAATAAAATGTTGTTACAATGATTTTTATTGTATTTTTCATTTATTTTATTGTTAACATGATTCGATCACGAACAATAATGAACAATTCTATTACAATAAAAAATGTTGTTACATTAAATATTGGTGTGTTTTCATTGTGGGTTACTTTACGAACAATAAAAATAAATCTGATTGAAGCATGCAGACTATGAGAGGGTCAGCAACACTGCCAATGTAATCAAGATAGGTGCTGCTCGTATGGCTCTTGCTTTGACAGTTCGTTTGGCTCTATTCGTTGCCAAGTCAATTGAACGCCTACGACCAGATCGGTTTGAGTTGAACTCAACTCTCCTGCCTCATCTAAATCCCGCTTAATGCAGACCTTTTCCGTGCAGTCACTAATCATACAATAATAATAAAAAAATCCACCACTTGAAGATGTCAGGAAATCACTCTCAGGTGGAAGCATATTTTCATGGGCGATTCTCTCCAGTAGAATGCATTAACTTATCAACGACGTTCAACCACCAAGGAGACGTGACCTAGAGAGATCGAGTGCAGGGGAGTTGGCTTCCATTTCTCACAAGTTCCGGATCGAATCTCAATCCATAACCAGTAAAAAAAGGACTCACCCGTAACAGACATTACCACCCCCTTCCCTCCCCGGGGCGATGTTTTATTTTTTCGATTTATTTTTAAAGTCGATAAAGTAGATCTGTCAAGCCAACACATACACTCTAAAGTACACTGTTATTTTTTTTAATCAATAAATTCGCCAACCAACAGTAAAATAACAATAATATATAATGTTATTGAAAAAAAATTATATGGGGAAATCACGAAAATTTCATTGTTAAGATACTTAACAACCCCCCTTTTTTATTGTAAATTTTCCATTTACCATGAAATTTACTGTTTTGTACAACATAAATCAAGGTAAATTTATTGTAGACGTAACAATATAAATCATTGTTAAGACAATAATTTTCGTCTTATTGTTACATTGTTTTTTATTGTATTTTTGTTGTTATTTTTTTTCGGGAAGTTATCGATTAACCCTGCTATCCGAGCATGGTTATTTCTGACAGACAAGAAGTTAAATTTTGACAACCGTGGCTCGAAAACCGGTCGATCGACAGTACGGGGATTTTCGAACATAGAAAATAACTTTCGAAATGTCACTTTTAACCACGAGGTAAATTTAACTCGGCAAATGGTTCACAGCCTAAATATGTATCTACGAAACGAAAATTAATTATTTTATTCATGTGTTTCACTCATACTTTTCTGCCAAAACATCAACCTTATACATTTCATAAGACAAACCACATAGGTCCTATAAGAATGCATAAACGATAAGTGTGACCATTTATGCATTTCATTTGACACATGATCTTCCACCAGGATGTTCAAAAGCATAACATCTCTAATCACGCCTTCCTTCGTAAGGGAAGTAAGCCGTTGGTTCCCGGTTCATGAGTTGATGGGTCGATAGGTAGGATCCAGGTGTGGGAGCTGCCTCCCTGGCGTCGGTAACATTGGCGCTCAGCACGGAAAACAAGATCGATGGAAAACAAATCATGGAAAAAGTAAATAACAACTAATCGCAACAAGTGATGTCTAATAAGTAGAGTTTTACTACTAGTTTTCCCAGTTTTTTTTTCTTTTTTTAATTTTCAATCCCAGCCACAATATTAGCACAGACAAAAATTATAAATTATTCAATTCAGAATGTTCCATTTGCCAATAATCATAAAGGTGCTGTAAACACCTAGGTTTATCGAGAGCTACCACAAAAACTATCATCAATGTGTTCGACATGGTACGCTGCATCACACGAATTTTGATTATATTGGGCTTTTAATGTTAGATGGTCTGGTTCATGACTATCAAATAACCATTCAGTCGAAAACATTAGAACAAGTTAAGCAACAATGATGTGGTTCCGCTCAATCATTCGAACGCTGGTGATATTATTCGTACTCTATACATATCTGAGTGCTTTGCCTCAAAATGGGTAAGTTGATTCCTTGTAGAGTCCTTTTTCTATCACATCTCGCAAATTCAAGCGAGATTTCAAGAACACACAACTCAAGATCTACGAGGTTTATACATCTGCAAATTTCAGAGATTGCTTGCTTCTCCGCAGCAAACAACAAGTAGTAGTTTCAGCAACGTGTATTTACAGAAACATTATTATTTTAAAATGTGAAATTGCGAAGTGTAACACGAAAAAGAACGCTACAGGGAATAACCTTAATACTGCAATAAGGTTTTGCACCGCCGGAAGTTAACCTCAATCAGATGACAGCTTAGTGGTACTATTTACGTGGACTTAGTCGATTTTTCTTGGATAGATTTTATCGATAACTTTTCAGACTGCACTGAGATGTAAACCACACGTCTGCCAGGGGGAACGACATTCATTTGGATGTATTTTTTCAGTCTAGTAATTACTTGGGATTTTCGGGGAAAAACATAATTGATGGGATTTTTTTGAGTGTGTCGTGTTGACGAAAATAGAGCACGGATAGAAAAAAATAGATGGGATATCTCAGGGAATGAATGTGATGTGAGAGGTGTTAAAAAGTTTCAGAGGGATACAAGTCCGAACGCGAAGAGGATAGGTGTAAAAAGATGAAAAATCTGTTGCACAGCGTCCGTAAATTACGTGACGCTTATATATCGTTACAAATTATTACATAGGGGAGGAGGAGCTTTCCGTTACGTAAAAACGAGGACATTTAGTTTTTTTTTTTGTTTCTTGATGTAAAGTTTGAAAATACAGGTCAAAAAATGTTATCACTAAATCTTGTTTGCAAAATGGATATGTTTTAATTTTATGTCTTGAGATTTTTCTATGCTAAAACTTTTGAAAAGCAGGTACTCGATGGTACGCTGATCTTTTGTTTTTATTTTGAATATTAATAATACAATTACCTAGAAATAAAAGACATACCGGAATCAAAAATAAATTAAAAGAGACGGGCGGATGGGGGGTGTATTTTAGAGCGTTACGTAATAAATAGAGGGGGATCATTTTCAGAGTTACGTTTTGTTCCAAAGGGGTGGGGGGTCGAAATATTGATTTTTAGCGTAACATAATTAATGGACACCGCCCAACAATGTTAACCAAAGATCACAGCTCAAGTGCAGAAAACGGTTCCGTACCAAGGCTCTGAACCATTTGGTGGATTATTTTAACTTATGGTTAAAATTTGACAGATGAAAAGTTATCGATTAACCCTGCTATCCGAGCGTGGTTACTTCTGACAGACAAGAAGTTAAATTTTGACGACCGTGGCTCGGAAACCGGTCGATCGACAGCACGGGGATTTTCGAACATAAGAAATAACTTTCGAAATGTCACTTTTAACCACGAGTTAAATTTAACTCGGTAAATGGTTCACAGCCCAAGTAGGTTGAAACTGCACAGTAGGAGGAACGGGTGGTGGCGATGGATCACTAGGTTCCGGTTAATATTCCCAGCTGTATTTGGACGGGAATTTGATTCACAATATTCTCGCACAGAAACTCCATCAGCCGGCGGGTGTCTTCCTTCACCATTAGCTTTTTCTTCTTCGAATCCTTGACCAGCAGCAGCAACGAGTAAAACTTGGGCCGAGTGTAAAATGACCTTAATTTCTTTTCCACCTGCTTGTCGTAACTTCCATGCTACATGGTTCTTATCCGTCAAATTCGATCGGTTTGAGTCTGGGAAATGGATGTGCGTTGCCGTCTTCTCCGTGATGCACTTGATGTTGTCCCGCGACCTATTTTAGACGAGTGTTCCGTCATCATCAGGAAAATCCCAAAGGCTTGGTAGATAACCTTTTTTTGCTGTTTTATTTAAGCATTCCGCTAACAACCCAATTTCATTACTTCATTATGATGGCTACCAAGCCTTTGGGATTTTCCTTATTAGAGAGTTGAATAGATTTTTCTCCTTTAGTTTACTTAAATCTTTGGTTTTTATTAGTTAGGAAGGTCAACACATTGTAGTTTCATTTTTATACCTATGATCTTGACTTTTATACCTAGGGGATGAGTACTTAAGGGGGTTATATTTTGATAAGTTCTTTAGTGGGAATGACACTGATGAAGACTGCACATTGTAGTCGAAATACGTATCTGTCATGGATACCAAAATTAATTAAGTGGAATTAAATGGAGGATAACCTTTTTTGGCTGTTTTATTTAAGCATTCCGCTAACAACCCAATTTCATTACTTCATGTTTTGAAATTATTTTAGTATTGGAATACGGGATAAAACAAAATATTTAAAATGGAAAGCAAATAAATGGAAATCGGCAGAGTGTGTTGTTAACAAAGAAAAAAATGACACGCTGAAAATTGTTTACCATGATTATTTATTGTTTATTTCATGCTTTTGAATTAAATTCAAACATACATATTTTTGTTGAAAATGTGTTTTCAATTTATTTTGAACTATTTATATTTTTGTATAATGAACATATATATTTTTAAGCACAGTGAAGGATACATTTATTCATACAAACAGGCCACCATTACCGAGCATAGAAAGCTGGATAGTATCGACACTGATAAAATTTCAAAGATTGTTTTTATGTGTCTCACACATGAATTTTTGCAATGTGATCAACAAACGATATGTATGTGTCGGACACATACTTAATATGTGTACACATAAAAGCCATGTGTAACCACACATACTATGTATTTGACTCATAAATTTCATGTGTGCTTCTGGGTGGATTCTGTTTATGTGTAGTCACATGAAAATCATGTGGAATTTCACATGGAAATTCGTCAATAAAAATGTGTATAGCCTTTATTATAATATGCAGGTGAAACTTATAATAACTAATTTTCTATTTACAGGCAAAATGATGGGTTGGTGTTTGGATCGCTGAACGGGTCCACATCAGGAAACTCGGCACGTGATACGAAGCCACAAATAGCCATTCCGGTTGCATCCAATATTCCAGATGATGTACGATTCTAATCATAATAATTGGAAACCATTTGTGGAGTAGTATTTACTTTATCACGGTGTCTCTGGCACAACCACTTAATATTTAAAAAAAAGTAGAAGGGTCTGTGCCTAGGGGCACGAACGGAAGCTTGACGTAGAACCGCTAGTGGAAGGAATAAAGGTGAAGAGCATTTAGTTCTTTTAATTGATCAATTATCTATTATATCAACTCTTTCCGTTTGTGAATTGCAGGCGTACCAAATTTGTAGTAATTTTTTTTTTCAAAGAGAAAGTTGATTAAGAGAATCAATCAAAATCACTTGCACCCCTGCTTCCAAGTTTGGTTACAAAATTACACCTCTGGAGAGCATTAAAAAAAAATAAAAATAAAAGCTACAAAGACTCCTCCCATTATGAGTAGTTTGCTATCAATCGGAGGCGAACCAGCCTAAGGCTGAAAGCCTCCTAAATAAAGCTAAATTAATTAATTAGTTTGCTATCAAGTAGCGACTAAAAATAAATTTGTCTCATGGTTTCCTGTGGAAAACCTAAAAAATCTGCCAGAAAATGAGGAAATTGACGAAAATTGTATTCAGTCTCGAAGTAGTACCAATAGACTGAGGAATCCAATCTTTACTTATCTTAAATTCGGGAATTTTCCCCTGGAAAATCCTGGAAAAACCTGGGAAAACATGAGGCAAATTTACTCATCGCTGAGTTCCTGCACTTTATTTCTTATTTATGAGATAACCAAACTTAAATTTGGGTCGTTCTCATTCGCCGTGATATCACCTCGAAAGATTAGCGTGATTACTTCTCACCCCAGCAGGCCTGGGTCCAATCTCAGCCGACGCCACCGGCATGTTCTAAGGCATAACATCTCTGATCACGCCTTCCTTCGGGAAGTAAAGCCGTTGGTTCCCGGTTGAGTTGATGGGTCGATTGGTAGGGTCCAGGTGTGGGAGCTGCCTCCCTGGCGTCGGTAGCATTGGAGCTCAGTATGGAAAACAACTTTTCAATAGGTCCTATCTACATTGATCGATTATCGACAATCTCTTTCGTAAATAACTCGGCTTCACAAATGTTTCCTGCCGTCTTCGTCGAATTAGATGCTAGATTGTTGCTTCTTCCATCGAAAATATCCGGCCGTCGCGATTCAAAGTTGATCAAGGTTGATCAAAATAATTTGTACCCCTGCCTCCAGTTTGATTACATGAGCATTTTGTGTGGTCGTTAGTTCTGAATATGGACAAACAGGCAGATGAATTCTATTCCTACTCTATACTGTAATAAGCTTGGTGGCCTTGAAAAGATCCGTTTTGTTGCCAAAGTTGGTGATGATTTAACCCTCCGAAACCAAACAGAGTGCGTCTCTGTCACTTCAAAACGTAGATGACATCCATGACCGCTTACGCTTGGCGTGTTTAGTGTAGGTGATAGCATCACGGATCTCATTTTTCAGGAACACCTTCAGCACATCTCGTAAATCAGACCGGAGATACGTCAGACACCGCCACGGCGAGCCAGACGACGGATGGTGGTTATCTTGAAGAATTTGCGTTTGGTTCTGAATATGGCGATGAGTGTGCAAAATATTACGCAATTCCATCCTCCCTATTCGCACGCGCCCGAGGCCGGAGGCGAATGCCACTTCGACTTGTTTCGTCTACTCTCTGACGACTGTGCTGGGGAAGCAGCATATGCATGTAGGTAATTGGTGGATTTGTTAGTTAATTCGACGCTTTTGGACAATGCTGGACATTTACCAGTTTTTCAATAGTTTCTTGTTGAAAATCAACATTCGGAAGCAGCCTGGAACCTGCTTGCAAAAGAAGCAAATCATACTGTTTATAGTCTTGAATTTGTCTGAAAAGAAACTAAAAAAATCCTACGCAGGGTTTGCACCACCCGAATTTTTAACACTATCTTCCGCCACTTCAGGTGGCGATGTACTTCCTACATTTCTTTTAGCAGCTTGCAATTTTATTACGAACCTGAAAACAGTTCGTTTCGATCTGACAGCAATTTTCCGTATCCTTGGCGATTGAAAAAAAAATAATGTAGCGGTTCCTGAATTGTATTTCAAGTACTTTCGGCAAAATAAAATGAGAATGCCGTAGAGTTAGGCAATTTCTTTTTCAGACTTCGGCAGTATTATACTTATCAAACTATATCACTGATTACCTTTGACGAATCTTGGTAAATGATTGTTATCACCGAAATTTTGCTGAAAAAATCTCTTTTGTATTTTTACCGAAATTCTGGCAAATTTTCAGTTTACTGAACGACTACGGCAATACATTTCACCGAGGACAGAGTTTGGTTTTAAGCGAAGACAACAAATCAAGAAGACTGGCAACTCTTCCATTTTTTCATGCGAACGCTATGAGACAGGTACAATCGCGTCATCTGCCACTCAAAGGTAAATCCTTCGAACGAATTTGATAGCAAAGATAACATCCTCAGTCCTCAGACGAATTGATTTGTTGTCTTCGTTTTAAGTCAAATTTGTGTCGACTCCACCGCGAAGTAAATGAGATCGTAAAAAAATATAGTTCTGCTCAGAAGACGAAGCCTTTTCGGATGATGTATAGTAACAAATAAGTTAAGGCAACAATGCTAATAGTTACTTTCACATGGCACAATATTATTGTTTGAAAGAAACCTATAGTTATTACATCATTAATTAGAAATGAAGACATATCATAGACATAACATAGATGTGAAAGTTGTCAATTATTTGAAAAATTTCGCTTCACTTACAACAAGTTTAGTGTTGTGATTGAAGTCGATGTAGATACGTATAAATGTTTGTTATGTGCGAAAAAAGTAAATGAATGGTTTGATCTGTGCTCGATAGTTCCCGCGATCAATGTTTTGATATGTTTCAAATGTGGAGAATTTGTGCACAAAAGTATGAATTGCAAAAATTGAGAGAGATGCTCTAGATGCAGCCAATAACACAATACATCGGAGTGTGCGTCAATTGTATTGAAATGTGTTAATTGGGTTCTTTAGGGGTATTGAGCTCGGTACTGAGGTAAATGCATATTCGAAATCTGCATTAAAAATGGAATCGAAATCCAAAATTTCATCAATTTTGGTAGACTGGAACTATTTGATTACATTCGATTACATTAAAAAAAAACACCATCTTAGCACCCCTTGGGACCCACTGGGAGTTTTTAAGGGGACGAAGTTTTAAAAGGGGTTAGTTTAGTTTTAAACAGTGAAGTTATTATTTTGCTTTAAATCTTGATTTAAAAATCGAGATGGAAGTCTATGGTATCGAAAATTATATCGTTGCGCTCAGAAAACGAAACCCTTCAGATGATGTACAGTAACCGATATATGTTTCAAAATTAAAAAAAAAAACAATTGTTTGGAAATGAATAAAGAACGTAAAATGAACTGTGACGTCAACCATGCCACATTTAGTTCTAAATATTTAGTCTATAAAAGACTTTTTGATCAGAAGAAAAGCAGCTTGCGTTTCAATAAATAACAGGCAAGTTACACACTTAAAATTTTTTGCCGAGGTTCCAACAGCCGAGTAGTTCTGCAATTTATTTTGCTGAGATTCAGTGAAACAATTGCCGAGACTCAGCTAACAAATATCATTTTGCTGAGATATCAGCCAACAAACAGATACTGTGCAGATATATCAGCAAAAGTAAATGCCGAGGTAATCGGCTGATGGAGATTTTACCGAGCTAAATTAAGTGTGTACAGTAATGTGAATCAATTCCATGATATAAATTTGCTGCTTTTTATCGCATTCTAGACACATATTTAAAAAAAAAAAAAAACAGTTCAATTCAACTTTTGTTGTGACCAGCGTTTTGTTGAAGTTTTAGAGAACTGGATCGGTTCCTTGATTCTAGTAAATTAAATATATTAGCTAGAGATTTTAATATTAATTCAAGCTGAACATTGCATTAGGTCCTAAGTAAAATTGCTCGATTCTCTTCCTCAACTATCTCTTTCGTTAATAACTTGAGCACATAACTGTTTCTTGTTGTGTTTGTCTTATCAGATGCTAGATAATATAGAGATGAACTAGCCTTCGGCTAAAAATTGCTATTTTAAAAATAAAAAATAAAAGATGCAAGATAAAAGCTTCTTTTTTCATTAATTTTCATTGATTGAGAATTGTATCGTTAAAAATCGAAAGGGATTTCTTCTCCGGTACAACAATTGAACAATAAATGTTGAAGTATTCGAAATTCAAAAGCAAAAATTCCAAAACTTTATGTTGACCATTATTCATGTTAAATCAATACAAACAGTTCAGACAGAAGTTCTGCACACATTTAATATCAAAAACCAATTCTAAACTTGAGAATCGACCAAATAGCGAACTTCGGATTTGTGCTTTAACGACAATAATACGCGAGTTTATCGCATTCATTCGGCAGCGTTCAGCATCCTACCTTGCTACGGCATTGCTACATTTTTTCATGAATCGCACGTTCATCCTGACCAGTCAAAATAAACGATTCACTGAACACGTTCGCTGCTTTTCAAGACCAGCTGTGTTCATCTCTCCGTCACATTTGCCGTCGTACAGTCGCAAAACGAATCGATTAGTCAGTCAGCTGTCATCGTTTGTCCCGTTCAAAGTTCAGTCTGTCGTCACAAGTTGAATGGAACAAAAAGAAAAGTGTGAAATTTAAGAATTTTATACTTTTTGCGTACAAAAACCATTGAAACACTTTTATTTGAACCTAGTAGTTGAAAACAACAGCGCGCAACATATTCATAACGTCATAGGTATGTATTACAAATCTATCCACACGAAGGGAAGTTCTACTGAAAAATCGATAAATTCGGCAGTCTGCAATGATCTGTCTAATAATTTTACTGTACTCTGCTAAAATAAGAACTATCGTTTCTTCCTGCCAAAAGAAATAGCAAAGTTTTATCAGGGAGTGTTTCTGGTGTAGAATTATTAGTACTTATATACCTATAGCTAAGAAAATTAATTCGATTCACCAAGTGACAACCATCTTGTGGGCATTGCCCTCACAAGAAGGCCTGTAAATCGATTTTTAAACCTTATATTTGATATTTTCCGCAGTAACTTTTAACCTTATAATGACTTCTGACGTACGGTTACAAATAATAGTTTTTATATTTGTTACCTTTACAATTGAGGTTTTTTTAGCTTGATTTTTGCTCAAAATGAGTTCTACCGATTAGTTTATTTGAATTGTAATCTTGCCTACTAGCTAGATGTGTGAACAGCAGCAAAACAGCCTATGTTTGATGCACTAGATGAGTCTGTGTGAGTGAAACAGCCGAACAGGTGATTCGGACGCTAAATCGTACGATGTCTGGGCGTACATACCGCATAAAGAGTAGACCTGAGAACTTTTCAATGTTTTGAAAGTGCCTAGGTGAGGAGGTCACACTATTTTACACGCAAAGAGGCGAAGGTAAACAGAAAATTGCTAAATTGACCAAGGCAAATGCCGGGTGTTGCCATAAGTCCACACATGTGTACAACCTGTCTTGAAGTCACGTTCGCTGACCGAAGTACAGATTGTCACACCCTGTATGGTTGTGATCGCATATAAGCAGCACATAGCATGAAAACATAATTTTATGAATTTATCATTTATTATTTTTCATCGAACTACCTTGCAAGCACCATATTCTGAACGGTTAGGAAGATCCCAAAGTCATCGGATCTGAATGAAAACTATTTTGTAATTAAAAAGTTCGCTCTTGTTGTAGTCGTGCAGACTGAACGTCTAAGTATCTACTTGTATAAAATAAATCTACATGCTAATCAATCAACTTTTATTGGTAACTAGCTGAGTGTGCCCGGATTCAATATTAGCTTGAGTTTATGCGCTGATTAAAAAAAAATCTATATTGTACGTAGCCCCCCCCCCCTCCCCTCTTATCTAAGGGGCTACCTATGACCATCTCCATATACCTCCACATGCCAAATTTGGTTCCATTTGCTTGATTAGTTCTCGAGTTATGCAGAAATAAATTTATGTTTCATTTGTATAGAAGCCACCCCTTACAGAGAGGGGAGGGGTCTCCATCATAAGAACATTTCCCGGCCCCAAAAACCATGTATACAAATTTTCACGCCAATCGGTTCAGTCGTTTCCGAGTCTATAAGGGACATTAAGACAAAAATTAATTTTTATATGGGAAATGGCTCTAATGTTGGCCTATGGATCTAAGATTTTTGCCCATCGCTAAAAATCTGCAATTTATCAATTTTATCTAGATGAACGCGTCATTGGGACGGTACAAATTGATATTTTTGGTCGCTATTGAACATTTTGTCGATTGCTGAATTTCTGTATGGGCCCAAATTAGGGACATTTAGGCCGATATTACATCCATTTCCCCTATATATAGGTTTTAAATGTATGACATTAGTGACACGTCAGACAAATTTTAATGTAATATACACAATGTAAATAATGAAAATAATTTAACTTGAATTTATGTAATAAATGCCTATATTCGTGCCCCTCGATTATAATTCGATGATTGTTGCTGACCTTTTTCAACGCTAGATGGTGTGTGAAGCAATATGTTTCGGGTCGCAATTAAAATGTATGGAAAAGGCATGAATGGATCATATTGTTAATTTAATATATTTGATTTTATGTAGTCCTTGTATTCATAACGTACGTGGATTTATCATTCAGCATTGGTGGTTGAGACATTAAACTAGCAATGTTCCTTAACAAATCCTCGAATAAGAGGTAAGAAAGATATTTTAAAGTTTTTGGGGTTTTAAATTCCCCCTCCTCCAGCTTAGACAATGGTTCATACTTTTTTTAAGCGCCGTAGACACGTGCCAAACACCTCCCCGCTCTAAGGAGTCCAGATTGTTTAGGATGCAGGAAATAAATAAATAAATAAATAAATAAATATCTGAAAACCCAGATGCATGTCAAGCAATGGGTTTCGGATATTTTCATATAGAAATATTTCATTGTGTACTATTCGTAGTACTGACATAAATAGGCTTCTAGCAATCCCCTTATTGACGTCATAGCCGTATGGTTAATCGATTGAAAAACGCATGCTTTATACTGCGTCGTATCATTTATTTATGCGGAAGCGAACCAAAGGAGGTACTGAATAAACGAGAAATGTTGTCTGCTTACCATCACTAGTCACCAGCGCCACTGCGTTGTGCTATGACGACGATGGTGATGGCGCGATTTTATGTGGTTTCTGATTGGCTAGTTTGGTGGAGGCACGTACATACACGTACGAATAGATTTGTTTTCAGTTTCGGTGTTGCAACTCGTCGTGCCTAGATCTTGTTGCAAGTTGTTTTTGTCTAGGGTATATACCTAGATTTCCATCCTTAGTCTGGCTAGATGAAGTAAACAACTTATATACTGCTTTTGCTGGCACAAAAAGTAGAGATTGCGTTTACATTCTTTTATTAGATCCCTCTCGTCGACAGTCATTCAAACTTTTTAAATTTGCTGGCTTCAACAAATTAATGTTTTTTCAGCACTTCCATGTGAGTAACTATTTTTCTAAGCCTACACACTGAATTCAGATCACCGAAGTCCGTAAAATTTTACCGAGTTTTTGAACAGTATGATATGATTGTACTTGCCACGCAATAATACTAATGCGAAAATGGTACAGGAGTACCCGCATAAACACGAAAGATAACTGGACCTTACCGAAAATGGTTAAAAATTTGTTGAAGATGCTAATTTCATATAACAGACTAAAGTGGTAATTTGTATACAATAGATGAGGAGATGAAAGTATAGAGTTGATAGTTCCGTTAGAGTACGGCAGTGTGAAAATTGTATATAGAGAGTAGAAAGCGAGTAAGGACAACATTTTAGGAAGGTACAAAACGGTTTGATCATCTCTCTTTACCAAACTCCGCCGTTGGAGAGGGATGGTGAGGGGTATCAATTAGCATCTTCAACTATGTAAATCGTTAACTTCATATATAGGGAAGAGTGTTCCAGAAAATCTTTAATCACATATTCGAAGGTAATGTTGAGGGCGATTCAATTATGACGTCCACTCTTGAGGGGGTGGAGGCGTCCTAGAATTTGTGACAGTACAGGTTTGAGAAAAGCGTGACACAGAGGGGGTTACGAAATTCGATAAACATGTGGATGTCATATTTGAAACGCCCCTTGGCAGAACCTCTAGGGAAATTTTAGTAGATTTCCAAGACAATTCTGAGTAAGATTTCAGAACAATTTTTGAGTGAATTCCATGTCAATTCTTAGGAACTTGCAGATTTCCATAGCGTATTTTGTACACAATATTTGGAGAGAAATTAAACAACTTCTTGTGAGTATACCTTTGCAAATAGATATAATGATAGATAGCGTCCCGGGTAAAGTTGCTTCTGATAATATTTTCTACAACTTTTCTGAATATACTAACTCTCCATATAATTTCTAGCAAGGTGTAAAATTATGTTTTGTATGGAAATTTTCCTAAGTAAATGAAAATTTTCGGAACATGATTTAAAAATCGAGATATCAAGATTATGGAAATATGTGCAAGAATATTTTTAAGGGAACTTGCATGAAATGCTTTTAATTTTAGTTGTTTTTGATTAGGTATGCTTCAATTGTTTCAAATGCAAGGAGAATTTTGAAACTACTAATAAAAATAATAATCGTGATCTACAATGGGACAATTTAGATATATTATATATATATATATATATATATATACATATTTTTTTTAATTTCTTTATTAAGGAGATTTTTAGCCTATGGCTAGTTCATCTCCGATTGAATAATTTATATGTTTTCCAATTAACAAAGTATCAATGCCAATTGATTTCAAATACGATAAACGTGACTTGGCTGTGCGTGCTGTTTGACATGTGTTAGTTCTAAGAGATGAACTAGCCTATGGCTAAAAATCTCTTTAATAAAGAAAAAAAATGTGTTGGTTCGTAATAAAAAGAAATTAGTGTTTGAACATTTTAATGTTGCTGATAAAAATCCGGAAGGGTTGCAGAAGGGGTAAAAGACGTAGTTAACATTTTCCAAGGTTAATTTCTAGAAAATTCGAATATATCCAAGATACATTTAAAGCATTTAGCATGAAACTCTAATGAATATTCCTCGAAAATGAAAAGAAAAATATGTTATATAAATTCCAATTTTTGTTTTTTTTTTTATTGATAAGTTTTGTTGAGTGTTCTACAAAATAATGAACCTAAGAAAAACCCTCTGAAATGATCTCTAGGGAAATCCTAGCATGCTATTAAAAGGATATTTGCAAACGTATTCGGATAAAATGTCCAAGAAAATGCAGAAGACAATTTTGAAGAAAATTGTGTTAAAGCTATGAAAATAACATTTATGATTTGTTCCATCTTAAAATAGATACAATGAATTTTTATGTCATGCCTAATTTGTATATGAAATTATTTGAAGATAACGGTATTCAATATATAAACGGAAAACCATTGTTATAAAAACTGGGCTTTGTACCCTTCTAACAATTACTTGAAACAGAACAACCGGTAAATAGAGAAAATTACCCAGGGGAGACGAACCAGTCTTCGGCTCTCTATGGTAATGATGCGAAAAAGTAGACAGCCCAAAGCGAACATTGAATATCTAATTCAGTGTGTCTGATCAAAACAAGCCCCTTACGCTGCTTTTGCTTATTCATCTCTTCCTTTGCAGCATTCGTATGAATTCTGCGTAGTAGATTTAGATAATAAGCATTCACACCGTAGAAAGAGCAACACGCTCAAGGTCTACTGTCTCGCACATTGTGGGAACGTGAAATGGATATGTGTTGGACCTGCAGATGAGATGTTGTTTACTAACGTTTCGTTCCCGTTATTCCGAACAACAACAGTATGTACTATCTAATCAGATATTGCCGTTTGTTCAATGGTAATTTAAAATTGATTAAGATAGGTTGAACTTTTCGGACGGTAGGTACATAAGTAATATTCATTATAATAGATAATTTTGCGAATACAGATAACAAAAATCACCTTGAGGATCGCATTAGGCGCGCAGATTTATTTTTAAAGTTTAACGTTCCTTCCGTTTCTCTCGACTGTTGTTTTTATTCTGTTTGCAAAAACATACGAATAAACGATTGAAAGTGGCCTGCGTAGCATACTAATCGTCGAATGTCGGCGTAAGTTGTCGGAAGAGATGGTGCTCGTTGTATGTACCTCGTACCGTAATCCGGGAGCAAATTGATCACTGTATAATGTAAATATATATATAAAATTCTACATTAAACAATATTGACAAAATAATGCAGCAGCTACGGGGTCTTCATTGTTCTGCATGATTACTTATCATATTGAGTGTTCTTTTGTTTCATTTGTTGGATATTTTTTAAGTAAATGTATATGTGTTCTTATTAAATGTGGGTTCCCTGGGTGGATCAGATGCAATAATCCTTGTAAAAAGTGTATTTTCTGTAGAAATTACGAAAAAGATGTCTTAAATTTCATAGTGCGCCTAAATGTAGGCAATGTCTCATTAAATTCTCAATATTTTTTTTATTCTTTTTAAATAATTCAAATTAATTGACACTTAGTTTAATGTTATATATCACTTTCAAGTCAATGACAACAATCGTTCAAACCCTATGACCATTTGATTGTATGCTCATATTGAACGGCAGTTATGTCAGTCAGTTATCTATCACCGAAAATGTTCTACGTAACAACTAAAAACCCAACCCATAATGATCAATTTGACCCCGTATTACGGTACCTACATTCGGAAATTTTCTTCCTTCATCATACACATACATATGAACAGTGGTTTAATAATAATTTATACTCATTGCAATCGCGCTGCTAGAAGATGGTTTGCCTAGGCTCAGTTAGCCGGTAAACGTCTTACGGAACGCAAGTGAATTGAGACGGTAGCGCGAAGTGAACAGAAACCGAACTTGTAGTAGTCTACCTTCAATTTTAGCACGTCTAAGCAACAAGGCACAAGAAGAAATGCAAAAAAGAGACAATTCGTGTGTACGTATAAAGCTACTTAATTATAAACGAGTTGAAAAAAAAACTAAAAATGGTTTAATGAGTCAAAACGATGCACGTGATATTTTTTGAGAACACATTTTCAAATCAACCTATTTATAGATTTCAAAAACACGTTGACTTTTGCCAACATCTCCTCATCTACTCTATTGACAATTTTGGTAAACTACGCTTCGTACGGTTTGTGAGATCCTATTGAGGATTGATTCAATCAACTACGGAATTAAAATAAGCATATATTGATTTTTAAAAAATTAAAAGGTGAAAAGTAACAAAAAAAAAAGACCCGGACCACCGTTACACAGAATGCTAAACAACAAAAATTGTCAGCACTAGCGGAAGAATACAGTGAGCAACATTTTCGTGATTTCTTTCTTTTTTATTTGTTTCCTTAACCGCGCGCAACACATACCGGTTAAAGAAGAACTAAAGTGCTCCCCTATTAGATGACTGCTTCCTGCGATAAATAATAATAATAATGTAAGGAACGGTAGTGTGCTACAGACGTTATTCACGTTATTCTGTGTGAATGATTTTGCTGGTTTATTTCGTTCGTTGGACGACGTTTCATTTATCGTGCATATGTAAGTTTAAATCAATTACCCACGTCATGGAGAGATAACTTTTATCAAATTGTATGCTTCTGATTTCGTTCTTTTATCAAAGGTCAAACTCCAAGACAAACATACTGGTGTGTTATGTAAACATTTTAACATCTTAATGCATTATCGCTGGGAGAAGTGATATACGAGTGGTTTGAGTGAATGATTTGCACAGTCATGTTCTACTAATCTATACTGGTATTGTTTATGCGACTGTCTACACACCAGAACCAGGCAGTGCATGATAACGTGAGTAGGGAGCTTGTGGAAATTATTCCTCATCAGCGTTCAACAGCAAACATGTGCCGTAAACTAAAGTATATCGTACAGAGCCGTTCTACCACACACTTGCTATAACATTTCTGAAAGTGCAATTGATTTAAAGTACTGTTTATATACAGGCAAAATTTCCAGCATTAATTTTTTTCTCCTCGTTTTTCTCTCTCTAAATTTCAGGCTCACAGTGCACTAAACACCTCAATTGAACTCGTTTAAGTGACATTGATCAACGTAGTTATTCAGAATAAAGACCCGTGTGATATAGTCTACAAGACATTAAATCCAACATGAATAGCATTGTGCGAGTGTTTAGCAATTTCCGTGAATTTTATAGTGAAATCAATGGTGCTACGCTGACAGGGGCTATAGATGTAATTATAGTAGAGCAGCCAGATGGATCGTTTATGTGTTCACCGTTTCACGTGCGCTTCGGTAAGCTTGGAGTGCTACGAAGTCGCGAGAAGATTGTCGACATTGAAATCAACGGGGAACCAGTTGACATCCATATGAAACTTGGTGAATCGGGTGAAGCATTTTTCGTCGAAGGATGTCTCGAAGATGATGGCGAAGTTCCAGCTCATATGGCCACGTCACCAATTCCCACTAGTTCGTTTAACGCTAATTATGAAAATTCTATTATGACCGTTGGCAAACCATTAGACGACGAAAATATTCCAAGGCCCAGGCGTAATTCGATCGATTTATCAAAGGAAAATACAGAGTCAGAAATGTCCAAATTTGAAAACCAAAAATCGGATTTCAGTCATCGCAGGCACACAGATAATACTACAGGTAGGCCAAATTTGAGCCTAACAAAGAAAGAATATACTACGCAAAAGATTCGTCAAGAGTGGGCAGAAGCAGAACAGGAACAAATCTTCCAAATGGAAGGCATAGACAGCCCAGGTTCCAATTGGCAAAACAGCACACTACTTCCAATAAACAATGATCAGGAAACACATTTCAAACCCATCGAAGCTGCCCCTACCTCTACGGAATCGAAACCAACTTTTTCGGAGCCAATTGCGCAAGAAGACCAACAAGCCCCGTCATTGGAAGACAAGGCCAATGTAGATTCTAAATCGAAAAAGAAGCGCAGGAAGAAGTCTATAATGAAGAAGAAGAACTCGCAACGGAAGAATTCGTCCAGCAGTTCTGCTGGGTCGAATCATTCGGATCAAAACGATGGAGTTGAAACGGATAGTATTACAGCTTCTCAGCTTACTGCATCGTCAGCGAGTGGATCTCCTAAGGACAGTGTGCCCGAAACCCAAACAGCAGTGGAAAATATTCCAAAGGGGATCTCAGAACCATCAGCTCGCAGTCATGAGCTGGATATTCATTTCTTCAGCGACACAGAAATCACCACAGGAACTAGTCCACGCCAGTCTCGGCCATCAACTCCGGTTCAAAGTGACACTGAGTTTGAGTTTTCCCAACGTGAGAATATTGAAGCCGATAACATGTCCGCTTCATGGAAATGGGGAGAACTTCCAACCAAACCGGAAGAAAATGAAGATCTGAGTACTTCTCAGGGTAAACAGGCTCAGCGTAACTCGATGCTCAGTGGTTTGATGAGTTTTATGAAATATAATAATAAGAAACTACGGAAAAATGTTCCTGATGGTTTGTACCTTTCGGATTTGGATGAATCCCTTGATCCAGAGGTTGCTGCCCTCTATTTTCCACCTGTTTCTTCGAAAGCACAGCAAGCACAAACTGAAGAGGACAGAGAAAGCGGCAATGGAACATCTCTACCACATAGTCCAACATCGTTGGAGGGTATCAAAAGCCTCGATTCTGACTTTGACGACAACAAGGACAAACTTTCGTTGGATTTAATCGGCCTTTCACTATGTGGTGGTTTTTCCAATAATGGAACACCTTCCTACGAAGATTTTGAAAAACATCGCCTCAACTATTCAGATGTGTGTAACAATCCGGCCATATTCGCTTCGCCGGATTTGGTAGTACGCATCAATGATAAATATTGTTCATGGCAAGTTGCTTGCCCTCAAGTCATGACCATGTTAGCATTCCAAAAAACTCTACCCAGTGAACAGGTCGAAGCTCCAAAGGCTAAATTAATGGACATGGCTACGGAAGGTTCCGTCGAAATAGACACACAATCCAACAAGCAACAGGTTCAGCAAACATCTGAGGTCAATCGCGGAGGCCGCTGGTGGTATTGGCGCAGGTCAAATGACAAATCAACTATGAAAACTGACAACGAACCTGAACAGCAATCGAAAACCTCCGTAATAGCAACTCAGACTTCTCGTTCCAATACACCGGATGATGTGGGCACAATGACGGAAAGCCTCAGTAAAACCAAAGAAGACGGTTATAATGGTTCCCAGAGTTCAGAAGACTCTGAACTTCCAACAGATCAGTCCATTCGCCATGAGCTCGTACTAAACAAATCAGACAGCTTTGTGGAAAAATATCGAAAAACGTTACGTCTGTCGTCCGAACAAATCGAAAGTTTGAATCTTAACAATGGAATGAATGAAATTGTATTCAGCGTAACTACTGCATATCAAGGAACCACCCGTTGCAAGTGCTACTTGTTTAAGTGGAAATACAGCGACAAAGTCGTAATCTCCGATATCGATGGAACCATTACAAAGTAAGTTATCCTGTTTCTCGTCTCAAATCTTCGAAAATAACTAACCATAATTTGATTCGCAGGTCTGATGTCCTTGGTCACATTCTGCCCATGGTTGGTAAAAATTGGGAGCAGATAGGCGTTGCCCAGTTGTTTTCGAAAATTGAAGAAAATGGTTACAAAATGCTCTATCTCTCTGCACGAGCCATTGGTCAAGCAAAGGTAAGGTAAATGTTTTAATAAAGATAGTATAACGATAGTATACGCCGTTTTTTCTTGTAACCCGTAGACCACCAGAGATTATCTGCAATCGATTCGGCAGGGTGATGTAAAATTACCCGACGGTCCGCTACTGCTTAATCCCACCTCGTTAATGTCCGCCTTCCATCGGGAGGTAATCGAGAAGAAACCGGAACAGTTTAAAATTGCTTGCCTAAGCGACATACAGGCACTGTTCCCGGATAAGAATCCCTTCTACGCCGGGTACGGTAATAGAATAAACGTAAGTTCGCGCAGTGCTTAATTTACCCCTGCTCGTAGTAAGTAGTAGTTACTATCATGTTTCCTCCATATTTCACAGGATGTCTGGGCATATCGTGCGGTTGGAATACCCATCTCTCGCATTTTCACCATCAACACAAAGGGCGAACTGAAGCATGAATTGACGCAAACATTCCAATCTACGTAAGTATCGTGAGCAACTCATTTGGTACACAGAATACAACACAGTAACACTGTAATGGTGTGTGACGTCAGTGTGGAACGTTACCAGTGTGTTTAAATGCCTCGCAGCTTCCTCTGTCATACGGGTTTACATTTGTAACAAAGAAAACTGTCGTCTATTTCACGGTACAACACTTCACCAGCACATTTTGTACAAACCCATAAATGAACGGTTACTAATCCATCAACCTATTTAGTTTGTAAGTGTTTACTTAGTTCTAATTTGTTTCCGTTTTTCTTATTATTTTCCGTTTTTAAACTACTGAAATGCTTCAACAAACGAAACTATTGTAAAAATGCAACCTACACAGCTATGCCGGGCAATCATTGGTAGTCAATGATATATTTCCGCCCATAGAGTTCTCATCAGAGTCTGAGCACTCAGACTACGGTCAATCTGACGACGAAGCGGATAGCTGCTTTGATGAAGGCGATTTTGATCGTACCTGTCCCAGGCAACGCTGCATTAGTAAAAAACCTAAATTCAGGCGTCGTTCAAGTGGTCACTGCAATGAGTGTGACCAAGTGGAATTGCAGTTTCGATGTGATATTGAGTACTAGATCACCACGGGCAACGGATAAGGCCAAAGTGAAAAGACTGATTTTAAGGCAGTAGATGAAATTGCAATTTTAAACAACCGTAGCATTGGCTAATCGGTATCCTTCATTGGATGCCAATGTCCAACATATACACCATAACGCTAGTCAACAAGATTGGTATAATGCTTAGCAATTCTAAGCTTGTATATGGGTTTATATTAGCTTTTCTATTATTGTTTCTGTCGTCAATTTGCTGCGGGTAAGCAAATATATTGAATCTAGTTTTTCATCATTATCAACGGTCGTACTTTATTAACACGTTTGTAAACTTCACTGGGTTCGCGTAATATGGTTTTCATGCATCAGTTATATAACAAAACCTTCTATCATGTTCATTGAATAACAACATCATTGAAATTCAATCAGTACTACATTGGTTATTTGTATGGAAAATTTAAGCTAGTCTGTATATTTGGCATAACGTTTCCAAAAATAGCGTGACACATTGGCATCATTACAAAAGCTAGTTATTAGCGCAATTGGTTTGCATTATATTCTGTCAATCGCTTATCATTGCTCATTTGCTTATAATTGACATTTACACAATGTTAATTACAATATTTTTATTTTGCATTTGTTGCAGTTACGCAAATATGGCATACATAGTGGACCAACTATTTCCGCCCATCAAACACATCGAAGAAGAAGATAGCGAGTTCACCAGTTTCAACTACTGGCGGGATCCAGTACCGGACATTGACTTGAGCTTCGATCTGTCTAGCAGCCCACAAAGCGGAAGCGGCAGTTCTACACCGGTTACGCTTTTATCGGAAAAAGTGACTCCTACTAGCACATTGGTACAGCAGGTCCTGCCAACTATTCCGGAAAATTAGATCCTCTCTTATTTTTCCCAAAGAGAAGAATACTTTTAACCTCGTATTGGTATCTATCAAAAATCACGTGGGTAAGAATAAATGTTATCAAAGATATACTTCTAGCTTTTCATGCTGATATATGCTAAAGCCCATTAATCATTGATTGGAAACAAAATAACAAATCAAATTAAACATTACAAACTACACAAACGCAACCGTAGAATTTAGCTTGAAATGGCAGGACTTGGTATTAATTTTAAGTTGTCATGTCTCTCTTTCCTTTTGTCTTTAATAATTATTTGAAAGAAGTATGTATATTTTGCATTACAGAAACACGATTTAGAACCCTTTCCTGATAAGACGTTTTTCCATGGAAAAATAACGATAGTGTAGGCATTGCACAGCAGTTTGAATTTAAAACAAAAAAGCTGCAGTGGTCGTAATCAGAAATGCTGCTGTTTCGGCATGAGAGGGTCAACACCGCTAGTAATGGTCGTATTAAGATGTATTTGATAGTTTATCATGCACTAGTGAATGATGAATTATTTATTAGGTGAAAAAAAAACAGAACTGGGACAGCGAGTCTGGTCCGCATTGAGCTAATGACATGTGATAATAATTTCTATTTATGTTTTTCTTCATATACATTAGTTATTATTTTTTTAAATATAAATGCATTGCAAGTAATCGCAAAACAATAAAAAAAAAGTATGTTTCGTTTTTTTTCAGTAACTAAAGAAAACAAACATTATTGAAAATGCTATTTGAATAAAAATGACTATACTGTAACCTGATGAATTGAGTAGACCAGCGACGTCAGAGTTGATCCGTAAGGAGAATGCATAAATTATGCATTACCAACTGTTCCGCAAAACGTTGAATAAACGCTAAACTATTGTGCTTCGAAATGTAACTCTTATTATCATCCGAACTTAACTTTATTACCCAGTGTATTATCATGCCTTCGACTTTGAGGCTATCCATGAACGTAGAAACTTTAGCCTGGCGGTGTTTTGCATTCATCTAGCAAGAGGAATAAACGATTGCCTAAACAGGGGAAAGCAGGTAATTTAAACTCTAAGAATGTGTACGGACATCTCCTTGTAAACGACTACGGTAATGGTTTACAGAACTTCGAACAACTAATACAGGGTGACTGGTCTCATGTTCAATCCGAAAGAGGGAGGGGAAAACTATGCATATATTTTTTTTACATTAAAGAACCCAATTCATGTAAATCCTTACGTCACTGATGACATAATTTGCACACAACAAAAGCATCGGTACAAACAAATTCCTCACGTCACTTTATTTTTGAATCGACTGACTGCTTTCTTGAGCATTTTGAAGTGATGGCAAACGGTATAGCTATAGGCTAAATAGGTGGGTCTATCCCGTTTGGCATAATGCCGTAAAAAAGTATTATTTTTGTCTCGATTTTAGTATTGTACAACAATAACAGTAAATTTCACCTATTTTTGTTATCTCAATATTAATATTTGCTATTTTCGCCAATATTCTTCATGTCCCATTATTTATTGATTTAATTAAAGTATTCAAAGATGGAAACATTCTCTTTATAAAAGTATCAAAAGAAAGAAATATTCCCTACTATAGTTAAATACGAAATGTTCTCTTCATTATTAAACTACTTAGGCTCTGAACCATTTGGTGATTTTTTTTTAATACTATTGGCTAAAATTTGACAGATGGAAAGTTATCGACTAACCCTGCTATCCGAGCGTGGTTATTTCTAACAGACATACAGTTAAATTTTGATAACCGTGGCTAAGTTCTTCTCAAAAACCGGTCGATCGACAGCACAGGGATTTTCGAACATAGAGAATAACTTTCGAAATGTCACTTTTAACCACGAGTTAAAATTAACTCGCCAAATGGTTCACAGCCTTAAAGAACTTAAAAAAAGAAATATTCCCTTGTTTATCAGAATATTGAACTAATTTTAAATCAGTTTATTCATATAATGTGTCACACAGTATTTTAAATATCGTAAAGTTACGGATTTTTCAAGTATTACGCCAAACGGAGTAGACCCAAATAGGCATCTGCATAACTGAATGTTAATGCACCTGGTTTCATTGTTCTACAATATCCTTTCCGGTCGAGTTATTCTTTTACTTTTGCTCACACTCAGAACAGCGAACGTAAACGCTTGGGTTATATTACATGAATCGTCATGCCTATCTCACTCTAAAAAAAAAGTATTCGAATGTAAATCACACCGTACTAATGTTACAAATTGTAACATGTAGCACGTTAATGATTGAGATTGGATCTGGAACTTCGTCATAAACTGGAAATGAACGACTTGGGCTCGAATTAATTGAATACACCGTGTGTTCTACCACAGTTAATTCATAACGTTCAAATAACTTGAAAGGGTATTTGAAACTAATGATATCTAGTTGATCAACGCCAACAGATTACACTCGTTATTCAAACCCCCATTAATTGTAACTGTACAATGGAATTTCGGAACATTTTCACGAGCCGATGTTTCTATCAAATAACAATTTTATTTATAATTACAGATTAAAATCCACTTACCAGGATTTCATAGATCCTCACTGCCTCTGTTGTCGGAATCGACTGACCTTCTTTTGTCCTGGTTTGATTGATATGATCGCAGAGGTTTTCGAATCACTTTCGGTTTTGTGTTCCACGACATCACCAACAATCTACAGAAAACGATACAGCTTAGGTGGTGAAGCTAGCTAAAAGATAAGCAATACTTACATCTATGGGCATAACGTCCGGTTTCTGACGTGGTTTTCTCAATACTGGCTGAGTTTCGATGAGGTGAGTTTCCGCTAGTACCATATCTCGATTCTTAAGGATTGACTTTTTCTCCACCGGTGTTACTACAGGCTCATTTTTGTACAAACAATGTTCAAACAAACGGTAAATATCGGCAGGACTTCCGACATCATCGCCGTTAGTCGAATGTTGTGCCACGGGAGATTCCGGTGAGTGAATAATTTTCAGTTCCAATGTTTTATTAGAATCTTCCACATAATTTGCACTGACTTTTGCATCATCTTCGTGATCATCGATAATCTTGATAATGTCAGCATCGGCAAATTTAATAGATTTGGTTTTCTTAGAAACATCACTTTTCTTTGCTTCCACAGTTGTGTTTTCCCAAGCAGGATTCAGAAAGTCGAGTGCTTCTTCAACTTCATATCGCAAACCACACAAATCTACTTTTTCTCCTACGGAAATGGCATCATTCCGGAGCCGGGAACTAGTTTCATTCAGCTTGTTTTTAAATGCTTGAATTTTATCTTTCTTGTTCATCGATTTTGTGTCTTGCAATAGCTTAAGGAATTCGGCCGTTACATCTGCATCAGAATCATCTGAATCCTCCGAACTATCTTCGTCGGTTGTTTCGACTTCAAACTGACCACTTTCAGCTTCTTCGTCAATGTTCACCATTGACACAGTTTCACCAACTTTTACACCTATATTATGAGCTACTCTTGTTTTTTCGGGCAACTTTAGTTCTCCACTCATTAATTTACGCAACTGTTCGTCGGTTCCGACAGATATCTCCAAATTGTCAATTTCTTGTTCAAGTTCTTCCATCAACTCTAGATCTTTCAGTCGATCTAGAATGTCTTGATCTGACTCCGATACGCGGTACTTCCGGCGTTCATCGGCCTCATGTAACTTTAATTGCCTGGTTCGAATCCGGTGTTCTTTGCGCCAGATTTCTTCCCGAACTTCATCATATTCTTCAATGATTTCTTTACCACCAAAAGCATCTTCCGCGAATGGAACTTCCATCTTATTTGTTAACATTTCTTTCTCTTTTTCATACTTCCGCAACACTTCATTCGCAGCAGATATGCGATGATCGATTATTTGATTCGCTTGCTCCGCTGAACAGTCTGAGAAGTAACCGCAACCGTGGCTAGCCATGACTTCACCAGTGTGATACAACTGACCCGGTATGAAAGCTTTGGATCCCACCGGAATTAGAATATCAACTTTCAGTTGTTTTCTATACATTTGGAGATTTTCTTTAACTTGCTCATGTTCCGCGCGGTATGATTTCCACCGATCAGTTTCCAGTTCATTATTAATCAGTGCCTATTGAAAGAAAAGCTGTATAATATAAAATACCTAGCAGAAACGATTCCGAACAATACTCACGTCAGTGTAGGCCTGGTTGTAGAGGTTTATGCCTTCCATTTTCACTGAAATTTTCAATTAAAAATAAGGGAAGCTAGGAAAACAATTACTACTAGTTTTGTTTGACTCGTTTTACGTGTGGGCGACGTGTTTGTGTCGTTTGTTTACAAGCAAAACGAGGGGTGCTTGGATAAGTATTAAGGGAAATGCACCGTCGAGTGCACGTACACTCAAAAATAAATCAAATTAATCAATGAGATTTTCACGTCCGGTTATAATATTATTGGTGCTATATGTATGAGCGTGTTAGTGAAAATCCGAGGAAAATACGGAAAATACACAACAAATCACTGTCATTATGACAGATCTAATTTCATACATATTTTAGGTTACCCAAAGGAAAATAATAAATAGCTTTACACGGCGATGCACTCGCACGTGCGCGTGCGTTAAACGTCACTAATCTCTATTGAGGCTCCCCATAAAAGAGAACCATAAATTGACCTTACCTAAAATGGTTAAAAATTGTTTATAATCCCTGCTAAACTTTAACTGAAATGGTTATGGAACTTTACATGAACGTTTAATGATAAAGTTTCAACCTTATGTATTATGGTTTTGTGGAACTGAACCTTACAAATAATGGGTTGTTAAGAACCATTACCGTTCCAAATTCTTGTTTTCTCCATACATTTTCGGAAAGAGAACTATATTAGAACCTTTTAACTTATGGTTTGAGAACTTTAATGGTAATGGTTATGGTAGTCAGTAAGGTCCATTCTAAATTCCAGTACTACACTATAATTTTTTTGATTCCCCATGAAAGTTTGACAGATAAAATGAGGCGCTCGTGGATTTTCGAAAACAAATCTGGGAGCGTGGAAATCGTTTCTGGGATAAACCACACAGCAAAAAAAATGTAATATCGATCAACGTAATTCAAGCTGATGTATGAAATAATGATGTAATAGCAAAAAGCAGATACAATATTATATCAATGGATGTAATTTTGTTCGCAAAATCGATGTACATCGTACAACGTTATATTACACAACCGATGGATTGACCTGGTTGCAGCCAAACTTGGAAAAACACCCACCGGCACTCCGAGCCGTGCAATAATATTGCTCCCCGTTCAAAGCTCACACGCACTTGGTTTCGGTACCTCTTGTCGGCTCGCCACCGATACGAACAAGAAACCTGAACGCGGAGCCGTTTTATTCGGCTTGGTGCCGTGCTATGATTATTCGGTGCGCTCCGTGTGGCTCCGTGCCAGGGTCCGGTGCCAGACAGAATACCGTGCTTCTTCTTCTTTGTTTCCATTATCGCAGTCTACCTGCAGCTAATTTTTTTCGTTCCTTTTCTGATTGACCTCTTATTTAGAAAACTTTCTGTAGTTTACGCAGCGCGGCACAACATGTACCAAACATAATCGTAGACGAGAATGATGAGTGGTAAAATTAGCACCAGAGCACCAAAGAAGTTCTGTATTAACAATAGAAAAGGGCCCTTCAGCATTTGTAAACAAACCGTTCTAAAGACCTTTCCTCACTAAGCGAAGGCCACCCACGCAAACCAACGCCATATCATGTAGGGGAAACTTTCCCTAATCCGATGATGGTGTTGGTTTGCGTAGGCGGCCTTTGCTGTGTTAGGAAAAGGCTTTAGAACAATTTGTTTACAAATGCTGATGGGCCCTTTTCTATGGTTGATCTAGACATTTTGCTTCACCCGGTTATTCATAATTTTCAACATTTCGAAAATGGCCAACACATCCGTATCCGAACGGACCCTGTTCCTGTCGAGAGAAATGACGGACGCAATTAAGAACGCGTTTTAAGTTATCTTCGCACCATGGATTCTTATGTAAAGGGAAAACCTACTAGCCCATTTTTCTAAACTATTTGAGAACAAATTTCTTGAGTTCATCGAGTATAATTAAACTATGAGCTACTTGCTACCACTTCCATTGAAAAACTCAGTTTTGACAAAAACGCAAATGGGACCGAGTATAGCGCATCACCAACAACGTTGGCTCCGAGCCGAAGCCCGTAGCACTGCGTTTGGGTTTCTCTTTTGGTTCGGTGGCGTGCCAACATGTTGCACCGACACCGGGTGCTTTATCGAAGAAACCCAGTGCTGTGCATACATGAGTAGGTTGCCACCGAGCCGCACCGAGCGGTGTCCAAGTCTGGTTGCAGCAGTATGGATGTAATATTCAACAACTTTTTTTTCTGTGCACAGAAAAAAAGTTGTTGAATATTACATCCAAACAGCTGCACAGAGGTTATTCCGCCGGTTGTGTAATATTACGTTGTACGATTTACATCAATTTTCGAACAAAATTACATCTATTGATGTAAAATTGTATCTGCTTTTTGCTATTACATCATTATTTCATACATCAGCTTGAATTACGTTGATCGATATCACATTTTTTTTTGCTGTGTACGCGATTTACAAATTACTTAATTTTGGGTAGTTTTTCATCTCCGTGCAACATCATCATCATCATCATCGTTCATCGTCATCACAATAATCACACGCCTTCATTGTTAGACTGGAGTAAATAATTTCATTTGCAGTTCAGTTTTTGCGATTATAGCAGAAAATTCAGTGCAAAATGACGAAAGGTTTGTTCGAGCGAAGCGTCATCGTTAAGGGCAATTTTTAATCATAGTTATGCTTTGCTTTGCAGAAAAACGTAAAGCCGAAGATGATGGTAAACATGATAAAGGAATTACAGGAGTTGGCGGCAATGACCCGGTCGGACCGATCGTTCGGAAGGGAGCGTTGATGTCATTCCGCACCAAAAAGTTGATAGAAATTCCAACTAAAGATGTCGTACGTAAAATTTAGTTTGAATAGTTTTCAAGTGATATTTTAATAAAGGGATGCCATTTTAGTTCGGCAGATGCCGGTATGTTTCGGCTTTCCAGAAATGTAACCGAGTCGGTGAAGGAACTTACGGAATCGTTTGTGAGAGATACAAACAACAACAAAAACAACAACCATGTATTAACTAATCTTTTCTTCCAGTTCGTGCTAGGGATACGAAGTGTAATGAGATTGTAGCGCTCAAAAAGGTACGAATCGACCAGGAAATGTTCAAAGATGGATTCCCTGTGAGTGGATTGCGCGAGATTCAAATTTTGAAAAATTGTAATCACGAAAATGTGGTCAAACTTAAGGAAGTTGTTGTAGGCAACAGTTTGGAAAGCATATTTCTGGTAATGGAATTTTGCGAGCAGGATTTGGCTTCTCTCTTGGATAACATGGAGACGCCTTTTTCCGAGTCTCAAGTCAAATGCATTGTCATTCAGCTGCTGAAAGGACTCAAGTACCTCCATGCAAACTACATTATCCATAGAGATTTAAAAGTTTCAAATTTACTACTAACAGACAAAGGCTGTTTGAAGATTGCAGACTTTGGTTTGGCTCGGTATATGAGCGATTCAGATAAACCAATGACTCCTGGTTTGGTAACTCTTTGGTATCGTCCTCCTGAGCTACTGTTTGGATCGAAGGTACAAACAACTGCAGTAGACATGTGGGCAACCGGATGCATTTTGGGAGAATTACTTGCTCATAAGCCTCTCATGCCTGGACTAAGCGAAATTTCTCAGATTGAGCTCATAATTGATTTGCTGGGAACTCCTTCGGAAACCATTTGGCCCGACTTTTCATCTCTACCAGCTGTTCAGAATTTTACACTCAAATCTCAGCCGTACAACAATCTTAAACCGAAGTTTGCCTGGCTTTCTTCAGCTGGACTTCGGTTGCTCAATTTTCTATTCATGTACGACCCGAAGAAGCGTGCTACAGCCGAAGAGTGTCTTCAAAGCAGTTACTTTAAGGAAGCCCCACTTCCGTGCGATCCAAAGCTCATGCCTACCTTTCCGCATCATCGGGATTTGAAGAACAGTGCTAAAGAAACGACAGAAGTTCAACCATCGTCATCTGCCAAGACAACATTCGACCAGGCCACAATGCCAACCATTTCGGATCTATTGGGTTCGTTGGTGAAGAAGCGAAGAGCAGAATGAACATGGTAGATAATTATCCTGGGATAAGGGCTTGCTTTATTGTTTTGATGGAAGCTCTTAGCATCAGTAAGGAAGAGTCAGGGAAAATGAAAAACTTTATTCACTATTTGTGTGCTTTATTCTAAATAATAAAAACTAAACACCTACAGATACTCGCGATCCATGGGGGTCTTCTTTGCTTTCTTATCACGTGCCCGGGGGAACCAACGGTGCTTGGTCGTAAATGTAACCTTAGAAAGCTCCTGACGCACCATATCTGGATGTTTGGCCTTCAGATTTTTGGCTCCGGTAAGGACCAGCTCATCGCGAACTAGTGACGGACCAGACTCTACTGGGGTTCTTTCTATTGGCTTCGAATACTTGTAGGGAAACTTTGGTTCCGGGTGCCAGGCCACGAATAATTTCCCCCCTAATGCTGGTGTAACTTTCTGTACCAGGTTTTGCGGGTTTCCTTTGGCCACTTGAACATTTTCGTACTGTTTTAGCGTTACAAAATGATTCCAGCGACGAAAAATACGTCCGTACAGCGACATGATGCAACAACACAATTTGACAGTCAGACAGAGCTGAAAGAGTGTCAAAAGCACACATGCTTATAAAATCATTCAACACGCTATTTCAAAACAACCCTTATTTGGGTCGAATCCACGCGGATCGGTAAAAACTGAACTAACCCAAAAATGGGTAAATTATGTTGGGAGTGACAAGTTGCCAAATGAACAACGTCGATCGGATTCATGTCAGTGTAGTCTATATTTGTCAACTTGTCTCTCCCAACCAAGTGTACCAATTTTTGGTTAGGTTCAGTTTTTACCGTTCTGGGTGGACTTTACCCAAATTTGGGAGTTTGAACTGGCGTGAAAACAAACAAAACTCTGTCCAACACGGTAGCCGCTAAATATCCAATAATGACTACAAAGTAAGCATTTTCGACGGAGACTAATGAGTAAAAATATTATCCATTTATGAGTATTTGTTATTCAAAAATGAATACTTACTACTTGTTTTTGTAGTTGTAATTACTCATAAATGGGTAAATTTTTCCTAATTTAATGGGTAGTCCCAGTTTCCCTCGAAAATGCTTACTTTGTAGTCATTATTGGGGTTTTTGCGGTTACCGTGAACAGTGTCCAATACGATGGAAGGTGCAACAGTTCAACAATGGCTTATCTTTGTTTCTGTTGTGAATGCATTGATTAAAGAGAACGAAGAGAACTGAAAAAAATCGAACGTCATCATTACCAATCATCAGTTCAGTATGTGTTATTTTCTTTTCGTGGCATTAAATTTTGTAAAATTTGTGTTTTATCATCAATATTTGCAATTTACAGATCATTCAACTAACAATAGCATCTCCGAATCATGGAAAACATCGAAACTGATATTTGTGATGACCTGCAGAATGATGGTGAGTTAAATTTAAATATTAATACAGTGGTGATGTTATTGTTGTTTTCCAGAATTTTTCCGCATTTTCTTGGAGGATAGACAGGATGCGAAAACGGATCTTTCCACCACTATGACCATCACGGAGCAAATTGCAAAATTGTCGGATGGATTGGAGCAGGTTTCCTCACACCTGCAAACGCAGGTTCGCGGCCAGTACGGAGCTCTGTTGTCACAGGCGAACCATGCAGGCCGGCTCAACACTGCCATCAGTTCCATTTCTGGTCACATCGATTCGCTTCAGCACAGCGCCGATAGGTTGAAAAAGCAAATTAACGTACCGTTTGAGCAACTGGAAACGCAAACTAAAATTCTTGGACGACTGCATGAGGCTTCCCATGTGCTCCGGCAGAGTGGACGGTTTCTTCAAATTTATAAAGCACTGGATAAAGCTACGGAGCTACCGGAGCAAGCACGGATTGTTTTTGAACTTGAAAGCGTAATGGAGGATGTTGATCTGAGTCAAATAGAGTTTCTGAAAGAGGAAATTTCCACGATGAGCTCCGTTAAGACACGCCTTATAAAGGTTATTACTAATAGTACCTAAAATGTAAATTGGTTGAACAGTTGAGAATTTATCAATATTCGTTTTTTACAGGTTGCAAATAGGGATTTATTTCAAAGCATACAAAATGCAAAGGAAGATGAAACGAAGAACTGTTTGAGAATTTTTCTAAATCTGAAAACACTAGCAAAATGTCTGGATAATATTTCTGAAACTTATCAGCGCTATATTAGAGGTAAACCATTTACTTGGAGCTAACTGGACGAGAATAACAATTATGGTTCTTTTTCTTTCTTGTAACTTTTTAGATTCCATTAAAGAATGCTATGCGGCATCAGATGTGGGCAAATTGCGCGTGCAGGATACAGTTGTTAGTAATAACAGGGAAAAATTAGATCGCGTTCAATCCAAAGGCCCCGGAAAGGCTCCCGTACTGACCAGTTCCACTCATTTCCGAACCAAGTTGTGGCAAGCATTAGAATGGCTTTTCCTGGATGAGTTCTACAGCTACTGCCAACAGATTGCATTTCTTCAACGTTGTTTGTTGGGCTTACCTCTGGCGGAGGATTGTCTCACAATGGCCAAAATGATAACCAACGACTTTTGGAATAAGTTGGAAAAGCAACTGATCGAATCTTTCATCGGTGCCCAACCACATGTTTACCAGGCGCTTCAACAGGGACTTCCTAAGTTGCTTTCCGTAGCACGTGCCTTGGAAAAGAAAATCGACAATGCTTTCGTTTTTGGAGACGAAACCTTCATCGCATTGGAAGCAGGGTATTTGGAAAAATGTGCTAACAATTTGAAAGCCGTGCTAATCGACATAGATTTCCCCAATCAAGAGGTCATCGATAGTGTTGTGCGTGTAGCTTCTACGGAGTTGAATGCGGCTGTTGTTGACGACCGATTGACACGGCAGGTGACGGAAGTGATTTGTGTATCCAATCAGGACTTGTGGAACAGAATCGAACGGAATGTGAAACTAGGTGGCGATACACAGCAGGTGTTAGGTAAGTCGTTATAATTATTCACAAGCGACTTTGTATCCAATTTTTTTTTGAATATTGCAGACAATCCGAATGCTTCGCAATCACAAAATATTACACTGGCGAATATTGTGCACTACCACCATGAGGCCATATGCCGGCTGATTCAAAATTTAGGGACCAAATTTTCCAACACCGAAGCGGCGGCCAAGTTGAAAAAGAGCCTCAACGATGGTCGCACCATCACCCTTGCAATAATGCAACAACTTATTGCCTCGATTCACTCGGCTGTAAATATAATTCTGCTGAGCATGCACCGCGAGCCTGGTTTAAATACAGCTACAATTTCGACAGCTGGTCCGTCGTTCTATATGAAGGAGCTACAAGATTTTCTTGTGCGGTCGTGGAACTCGCATATTGCACCATTTGCAGACAAACCTATCATTGAAGAAAGCGGCCAGCACTTGGCTGCCCGATGTATTGAACTCTTTGTGCAGAATGTATCAATACTGAGACCAATTTCCAATACCGGTCGGCAGAGACTCAAGGCCGACTGTCATCACTTGGAGCTGGCACTGAAGCCTATCGTCCCGGATTTAGCAGTATTGGGCAAAAGTTTTCGACTACTGAGAGCAATATCGTCACTTCTAACAGTTTCGGCCGAGGAATTGGTGCAGCATACATCTGGAACGGGAGGAGTTGTGCCGCCTTATATTGTGCTATTCATCTTGTTTGGTTTCGCTGGACCAGAGCTAGCCAGTCCTCACGCTACCGCCGGTTGGTCCAATGAGAAGCTGATTCAATGGCTGGAATCCCACTCGTCCGAGCGCGATCGGTTGGAATTAATAACGGGTGCTTTGCAGAAATATCGCACTGTTGTTCGGCAGAAGAACGTATCCCAATACGATGTGGTGTATCCGTTGATTGCCAACTATCTGGAAGAAACGATGAAGGAAATTGCACCGAAGTAAAGCAATTGCCGGCGTGCATTTCGGTCGTTGGTATGGCATACTTTTCGTGTATTTAATATAGGATTGAAAAGATACGGTCTTAATATACCATCATGCACAACGTACAGCTCACTTTTGTAAAAAAGTCCAATTTTCTGGATCAATTGCAATACGTATATAAATTTGTATACATACTTGCACCTTAAAACCCCAAACTTTTATTAGATATTAGGGTAATTTGGGGCAAGATGGGTCAGCTAGTACATTTATTAAATTATTTGTTCGTCAAAATCAATAGATTCAATGCAATCATAATGATGGTTTGCTTTTTTCAATTCAGCATTGAGGCTATTGATGATGTTGACAATAATCAAACAATAAATAAATCTAGTAGATGACCCATCTTGCCCTACTTTTGATGAAATATGTTTGTTACACTAAGGGATCGTCCATTAATTATGTCACACTTTTAGGGGGGAGTGGGGGTTTTGGAAACTGTGACGAGCCATACAAAAAAATTTAAGGTGCATACAAAAAATGTGACAAAGGGGGGAGGGGGCCAAATTTGCGTGACATAATTAATGGACCTTCCCTAAAAGAAACGACAAATCTCGCGTCACTTTTCAAATAGACCAATCTACATTGATCGACTCTCTCTTTCGTTAAAAACCAGACTCCAAAAACATGTTCAGCTGTTCTTATCCACCAATACGCTTAACAATACTTTCTTTTAACAGACTATGAAGAAAAATTAGTCTGAAATATGAATGCAGCGAAAGAGAGAGTCGATGAAGAGAATCGATCAATGTAGATTGGTCTATATAAAAGGTGACGCGATAAATGTATAATTTCAGTGTAGACGATAGTTTTGTTAGGAGTTGTGGAGAGTTTGAGCGGAAACAGAAAGGATACTAGGAAGAGGAAAATAATCATACAAGTAAGAGTTCTCGTGCGGTGAGGATGCGTTTTTCAGTTCATTGAAAATAAAGGTTAAATTACATTCCACTTGCTTTTCTCCTTTTTCTTCGAAGAACATTTTGGTCCTGATCGTGTCGGATGTCGGATTAGTGGATGAAAAGAATCCTGATGAATGTGGGCGTCTTAGTGGAATACCTGTATAAAGAGAGAGAGAGAGAGAGAAAGATTAGTAATTTCCATTTAATTCCACTACCTTTTTTGCTTATCCTTGACAGATACGCGTATTTCGTCTGCAATGTGCAGACTTCTTCAGTGTCTTGTACTAATACTCGACTAGTCGAAGTCTGCACATTGTAGACGAAATACGCGTATCTGTCAAGGATAAGCAAATAAGGTAGTGGAATTAAATGGATGAAAAGACTTTATATGTTCGGTTCGTGAGCGAAACGAAAAACATTTGACGCGAATTTCGGCGGTTGCGACAGTCGGGAAACGCGAATTGAAACCGATTTCAAGCGCTGCGTCGGATAGTATTTTCCTGGGTACTGCGAAGTATTGTCGTTATATTCATATAGTGAATTCGTTTATTATTCAGTTCCAACCTGGCAATAGAGATGAACTAGCCTAAGGCTAAAAATCTCTTAAATAAAGAAAAAAAAAAAAAAAAAAGTTCCAACCTGGATCGGGTATCAAGATTGGGACTGCTTGTTTTCTGACGAACGTCAGTTTGCTCATTTGTTTTTAAAACCTAGCTTAGGTTGAGGTTCGCACTGACAAAAAGTTCGGTTTCGCACTGGGTTGGAACTGGTTCCAACCCCGATAATAAACGAATTCGCTAATAGTCTGGCGGATACAATCGTGGGAACCAATTGAGCTGTCAAATAGCGGAACAAATCGAGCAAATCACGACCAACAACAGGTAAGAGCACATGAGCTATTGCGAACAAAACTTCAGCAAAACGCAAACTAACACCATCTTTTGGTTGGGTTCATACATCAGCTTGAATTACGTTGATCGATAATACATACGGCCGTGAAAAAAACGGCTACAAAACTACATAACATGTAACCTGCGCGTTACGATCTAGATTGTTGTTTTCCAGGATTCAGACAATGTAGATTTCCTAACTTATTTACCAATCAGGCTAAGGCCTTGTTGTCCTCTGCTTGAGCTTGAGCTTGAGCTTGATTGACCGCCCACGGTTGCTACTCTGTTATTGCCAGATCAGCTGTAATTACACAGAGAACCAATAGACGATGCTTGGGACTAGCAATCATCCTCAATGTGTAAAAACTGGTGATCTTGAATTAGGCAATACCAGCGCCGGCCGCGCCCGAACACAGGTCAAGAAAGGAATGGGAAGGATTGTGTTGACATGACACTCGCTTTGATGGAAGCCGAGAACACCTCTGCACTTCCACGAGGAATCACTGGGATGTTGGATAAGAGGGTTGGGTTTGCAGCAGGGTTCGTTTTGGTAAACGATAAGCTGAATTAATGTCCTAACGATCATATAACGCGAAGGAGCTTGGGACTAAACCCACGGTCTTCTGCTCAGTAAGCAAAAACGTTTGCCACTAGGCAGACGAGCACCTTTTTAATCACCGAGTTGCTGTTATTACCATGTAGTCATATTAACAAATAAAACGATTGACGAATCTTGATTGTGGATGGGCCTGAGATTAGACTCATGATGTTCTGCTCAGTAAGCAAAAACGGTTGCCCTAAGGCCACCGAGCCCCTCATATCACATAATACCGTTGCTCAAATTTTTGTATCCATTCAAACCCGGAACCAACGACAACAACGAGTTTCGCAAAATACACGATACACAAGCGATTTTACTATAAATCTCTTTGATATGTAAGAACCTGGGACCGCGTTTTTCTGCTCAGTAAGCAGGCCACTGTAACCGACGATCTTTCAAATCCGAAAACTAAAAACTACGAAAAAGTACTTAGGCCTTCATTAAGTTCCACATTCACGCGACGTACAATGTTTCAATTTGCTCTTTACGTATTGTTCAGGCTAGGCCCTTTTCAAAATTTACGCGAGAAATACGCACAATCGTCACCTACCTCGCAAAACTGGTTCCAAACGACAACAAAGGCATAAGCAACGATGGATTGTTGAACTTTGCTGGCTCCGGTGGTGTAGTGCACAGCAAAAAAAATGTAATATCGATCAACGTAATTCAAGCTGATGTATGGAATAATGATGTAGGGTAGATGTACCAGTTATGGCTATACGCTCCTATTATGATGTGTTCCAATCATGGCATATAGGATTTCCATAGGCCATGATTGGAACACACCACAACAGGAACGCACAGCCATAACTGGTACATCTACCCTAATTGTAATTTTGTAATTTATCCGCACACACCCTGGTCGACCACTGTAAACCAATCTGCCGTAAAGCGTTTTCGGTTTTTGTTTCAGGATCTTTAGTTGCCTCTGTGATATACTTACTTGCGGCATACTATTTTGGGAGTGTATATGTGCGTGTACCATGTACGGTAGCTCATCTCTCATCGTGATGGTGGGACATAGTAGACAAATTAGAGAGAAAACAAGGAGGTATTAGTATTAGTTATATGTAAACAAACAAAACAAAAGTTAGATAATGCGGCACTGTAACTACTACTATTTTAGAGGTATGATTCGTCATGTTTAACTCAATGTTTCAATTGAGGCAAACTATCTATCTTACAATTACAAAAGCAAACCTAAACTTACAATTATATGCAAATGCAAAATGAAACTTGACAAATCATCGTCAATTCCCTTATTCCAGGGCAGGGCCTGACGATTTGAATCTAATTTTGATCAGTGAACGGGCACCATATGGTACATTTTCTCACCATGAACCTATCATTTCCAGCCTATCTGAACTATTTAATAAATGGAAGCCATAACATGGGTTACGCTCCCCCTAAGCGGGCCCTCCGCATCCTGTCTCTGTCTTATCTCAAATACAAAATGCCAATGGTATGAATGTATCTATATATAACTTGGAAATGACGTACAATCAAATAAACCCGTAACCCACTCACTTGGTCAGGCTTCAGAATCGTCCAGTGGGCAGTGCACTCTACACTCCAAGTTCCCTTTTTTTCAAATTTACCGCAAATTTGATATTTTACCCATTGAGTGTTGATTAGTCACAATGAAACATTGTGACAGAAGTTGAGGTTACTAGTGTATTAAATAATCTAGGTCCTATTTAGGATTATATCTGAAAAATCCAAATCTGGCCAACGCCCACCCTAAACCTAAACCTGTTCTAATCCACCTGAAATGACTAACGAATGGAAGACTTTGACTACCCAGCCATGCAATAGTCTCATTCCGTGCCTTATGGCAACTTGATGATTCTATTGCGCTCATCTTCTGGCACCACCCAGGGGAGACTTGGTCCTGTACCCAATGCTTAACTTATCTCCATTCCACTCAACTACTCGCAATTTCGTGTGCTATAGTGGGCGGAATATTATTATATGAGACAATTCAATGCAGACGTCTTTCCAAATTTGGCAGATCGACAGGTAATCGGTGAGTTAGCACGATAGTTGCTATTCAACAACTCGACAACGTCCCATCGTCAACGCCTGCTATGAGAATTTCCCATAGCAGACGCCAACGAAATGACGTCATCGAGCTATCGATCAACTACCCTGGTTATCGCCTGATACCTTATAGCACGATGCTAGGAGGCGAACCGGAAGAATCGATGAGCTACCTCCCCCGCTAAGGCCTTGTTGTCCTCTGCTGTCCGAAGAAGTCGTCTCCACGCTACTCGATCCATGGCCACACTTCGCCAGCCTCGTAGTCTGCGAAGGGTCCGCAGGTCGCCTTCGACTTGGTCGATCCATCTTGCCCGCTGCGAGCCTCTTCTTCTTGTTCCTGTTGAGTCGCTTTCGAGAACCATTTTCACTGGCACGTCGTGTGGCATTCTAACGACGTGCCCAGCCCACCGTAGCCGCCCAATTTTTACGATGGATGGATGGTTCTCCCAGCAGCTGGTGCATTCCGTGGTTCATTTGCCTCCTCCACGTTCCGTCATTCATCTGTACTCCACCGTTTGAAAACACCAAGGGCGCGTTGGTCCTCCACGAGCATAGCCCAGATCTCGTGGTCGTAGAGGACCACCGGTCTAATCAGTGTCTTGTAGATAGTCAACTTCGTGCGGCGGCGAATTTTATTCGACCGGAGCGTCCTCTGGAGTCCAAAGTAGCCACGATTCCCTGCCATAATGCGTCTTTGAATTTCTCTGCTGGTATCATTTTCGGCGGTCACCAGTGAGCCTAAATGTTCATCGACCACCTCGATTTCATCAGCGTCAATCTGAACTCGGGGTGGAAGGCTACAATAGTCTTCCCTAGAACCTCTTGCTTTCATGTATTTTGTCTTAGATGCGTTGACGGAAAGTCCAATCCGTCTAGCTTCAACCTTCAGGGACTTGAGAGTGTCCCCGATACTCGAACAACGCACATCACTCGATCCATTGCCGGCTTGACCAATCGCGTCAGTTGATCAGATTCTTAATTTTGTTTTCTCAAGTTTCAGAATCATTTAAAATATCGTAGTGCGTGATCTTCAGACAACAGTTTTGAGACGACCTTCTACCCGTGATTTTAGGAAAGTGAAGCAATAAATTCCAGATTTTTCTAGCTAAGTATAAACAAGACAATCCCACATATTCTTGTTTTCTTTCAAACCGTATTTTCCATACAAAAAACTTTTTTTTGTATGGAAAATACGGTTCGAACGAAAACAAAAATATAAGTGAATATTTTCTCTTCTAGAATTTCTGTCAAAATATTGTTCCACGGCCAAGTTTGAGTGGTAAAAAACATTATGTCAAACTGCTCGAATGATGTGATCCATTCCTCAGGGATTGTGGAAATTCTATTTTTCTTCCTTCTAATGCTCTCTAAGGAATATAAATTTGTCTCTTTATATGTTTATATGAGTAACATAACCTGAAGAATGAAAAACAAAAGACGGTGACTGTCAACATGCGAGTAGAAACTAAAACGTACATAAGTGATTTCAAATTTACCGATTGCCTAGTGTTAATTTTTTTCCAACTGCCTCTATCAACCGAAAACAAATTGCTCCCTTACCGAGTTTCACAAACTACTCGGTCGAATATGCTTTATTCAATTATTTGCCTGAACAGTACCGAAGGAGATACAATCGGGAGGATGCAAGAACAGCGACAATTCACAAAGTAATTCAATTACACGTAAGATAAAATGAGTTTGCCTCTTGGAGCATCATACAAGAGCAATTTATACCTGATTACTTTTATATGGCTCCCTATAAATTTGCAAGATTAAAACGGATCCGTGGTATCTATGAAGAGAGGGGCAAATCTCTGCGTGTAATTTGATTTTGATAAGCTGTGAAACGTTCGATGAATGGAGTTTTCAAAGGCGATGTACCTACTAATTTGATTATAGGTACATCTACAGTCTTGCGCATGAAAAACTAGAGTCCTAACATCACTGATGTTTGACAATTGACCATCCGTCGCCATCATCACAGCTCTGCCAGGACGTTGATGATAGTCACACACTGTGATAAATTCTGTATTAATCACAGAGTGTTTGATACGTAACTACTAGTCGCAGTTGCTTTCCTGTGACATTATTAAAGTTTAGTCATTGTTAAACTGGTCGACCGGAGATGCGAACAAAAATGACCGCGGGGATAGAATACTGTCAGAGTTTGAAATGAGTTTGGTAGGGATAATTATCCCAATAGCTGGAGTTTATTGCAGCAAGGACTTTTAACTTCCACAGTTTTCTTTCGCTGCGTAAACTGTGCTCTATTTAATAATCATTTTCAAAGTTACCACTATGGCGATACTCAACTTGTTCTATTAATATATCCAGCATAATGATATTAATCATAAGATGGGGCCTCCTTTCGACAACCTGGTTAGCTAAGATAGGGTAAATTATGGCGAAGGCGGCGGGCTCGATTTACGGTCCAGTTTACCATAGTTCTGGCCTTAATTTTTTTTATCGACTTCGCTGGGCATTGTGATGGTAGGCATAATGTTCCAGTTGGGGCGTAATAACCTGGAAGAAATTATTGGATATGTCCTCTATCTAACATGTTCATATTTTCACGTAGGAAGCAATTGGAATAATAGTGATTCTCTTAATCCCTGCATAACGTGGTAGGTTTATTCCCAGCACCAGGATGATAGTAACCATCAGTTAGTCATTAATTGACCGTAATGTCCAGTGAGCAAATAGCTTCATGGCTGAAAGCAGATAATTAAAGTTTAATTACGTGTATAACAGCTATATCTATCGTTGGATTGCCACGTCCAGTCCAGCTATGTGTATGTCATGCGAATAGTAGGCGTAGCAGTGTAGGAATAGTCTTTTAATTGCTTTTCATATAGGAATTGATTGTCTAATTTTAATGTGTAGCTAAGTTCAAATGCCAATATTAACTTACCTTTCAGATAACTGTTCATTTGTCCCGGCAAATTCAGTAGTAAGAGACCCTTCGAGCTGGGTGTCAGGGTCAGCTTATTACTACATCACGAGGAGCTTTGCGGACAAGATGTGCAGCGTACGGCACCAGAGTAGAGCTATTGTGTAGTGTGAATTGAATGAATTAATTTGGACTTTTTTTACTTTAAATGATCTTTATTTCTTGTGTTTGTGTGGTTTACATGTATGAATTTTCAAGTGACACAGATGCGTCTTTTCAACTTTAGTGCATTTGAGATTTTAATTATTATTTACAGTTCCTAGTCCTATCAGGCATGTTTTTAAAGTATGACCACCTTAGTGGGATTAGTTTGATTTGAATTGGAAAAAGGAGACTACTTATAACTACTATTTACAACTACAACTAACCTACAGCTACTATATACACCTAATCTACTATATACAAATTGCTTATCAAAGCATGTTCTGATAAATTACATTTTTGAGCAAATTTAGTTTTAATTTCGTTAATTCTTGAATCTATTTTGGCAATGCCTGCCTCTTCGTGTAAATTTGTTATTCTAGTGTCGAAAGGACGATCAAGTACCATCCTCAGCACTCTATTCTGAGCGACCTGAATTTTGTTCCTGTGAGTCTGTGCACATGATTCCCACACCGGAGTTGCGTAGAGTATCGCAGGTGCTACGATTTGTTTGTAGACGGCCAGTTTGTTCACCCTTGAGAGGTGGGATCTGCGGCAAATCAGCGGATACAGACACCTAACCAAGGCGGAACACTTGACTACGGTTTTCTCCACATGCGAGCGGAATAGAAGCTTTTCGTCAAACAACATCCCGAGATAGGTTACTTCGGCGGACCACTCAACCCTTGTGCCATCCATGATTACAGTACAAGAGGGAGCCGGTTTTAGTTTGGGAGATTGCCGATGGAGGAACATGATTGTTTGTGTTTTGGAAGCATTGATTTTGATTTTCCACGTGGTGGCGTAATCAGCAAAGGCGTTAAGGCATCGTTGAAGTTTGTTCGTTATTTCGCGAGGCATCCTTCCTTTGACGGCTATTGCGGTATCATCTGCGAACAGGAAAAACACGCAACCGTCTCCAAGAGGAGGAATGTCGGAAGTGTAAATGCTGTAAAGCAAGGGGCCCAGCAGACTGCCTTGCGGGACTCCTGCTGGGATGGAAAGCGTGTCGGAAAGACAACCATTCAACGATACCTTAAACGACCTTTACTGAAGGTAGCTACGGGTGATTTTAACCAGATGTAATGGAAAGTTGAAGTTACAAAGCTTGTATACAAGCCCATTGTGCCAGACATTATCAAACGCTTTCTGAACGTCTAACAAGGCCATGGCTGTGGACTTGGATACAGCTTTGTTACTTCGGATGTTATTCATCACCCTCACTAGCTGGTGATTGGTGGAGTGCCCCTTTTATGCATTACTTTGGCGAGAAACAAGGGTTTTTATTTAGCTAATTGGTATATTGGTGGGATTGGGTTAGCTAACTGCAGTTCATTGTTCTGTTTGTGGGTGTGGGTAAAATTAACTGTTTTCTTCGGTACGTACCACTGCTCTTTGCTGCCTATGCCGACGATCTGACGACACCCTTCGAGCGTTCGCTGCTGCTGTTGCTGATGAAGAATAGTGTTATTTTGTTAGAAACTGATGTAGCACACAAGTTTATATGGAAAATCAATGGTTTTGTTTATTACTTTCTGTCTATGATTTTACGATGTTACTTTGACCTAAGCATTTTTTTTTTGTTTGTTCAAATTTGGATTTTTCAGATGTAATCCTAAATAGGACCTAGATTATTTAATCCTCTAGTGACCTCAAGTCCGTGCTCTGTCACAATGTTTCATTGTGATTAATCAACACTCAAAGGGGTAAAATATAAAATTTGGGGTAAATTTGAAAGAAAGGGAACTTGGAGTGTAGAGTGCACTGCCCACTGGACGATTCTGAAGCCTGGCCAAGTTAGTGGGGCATGGGTTTATTTGATTGAAGGACATTTCCAATGTATATATTGATACATTAAAACCATTGGCATTTGAGATAAGACAGAGATAGGATGCGGAGGGCCCGTTTAGGAGGAGCGTAACCCATGGTATGGTTTCCATTTATTAAATAGCTTAGATAGGCTAGAAATGACAGGTTTATAGTGAGAGAATGTACCATATTGGGAAAGCATAATTTTCATAGGGTTCAGAGCGGCTGAGCTGCTGACCTTCCTTCAAAACCAATTTGGCTCTACAATTTTAAACTTGTTCTGCATTATTCACATGTTGCAATTATTGAAAAGAGCTCGATATAAGATAGCCACAGAGAACAGACGTTGAAGCTCGAAAATTTATCTAAAAACTTATGTAAAGATTCTTATTCGACTTAAGCGCCACTAACGGCGACTTCCCCACTTAAAACCCTGACAACATGATGGCGCTGGCGTTGCAAAACTTACACTAGACACTAAGTGCTGGTAGCGCCAAGTGACAATTTTCAGCAGATAATTTATCGATACTAGCGCCAAATTGGTCGAAATTGATAAATTTATAGAGGAAATCAGGAGATGCTAGAGCTACGTAACGGCAACATTATTCATACTATATTAATCATGATCAGTCTTAGAAAATGTTATATGTTTAAGCCCCGTTCTAGATTTGTTTGTTATTCATATCTTATGCATTGTAGCTCACGAGAGGTTACCAAATATGGGTTCTTTTTCTCATCCACAATAGTTTGGGGGGAGGGGGCGATCTGAGAGCTGAATAGAGGCAAATAAAATAGGGAACACAACACCATGACCCAAACGACTAACCAACGTATGCGGCTCACACTTAACTTGTTCTATTTCTTTCTTCCCCTCATGTACCAATATTACGGGTGCACGACGTTAGGCATACGGTCGTTAGGCATACGGTCGTTAGGCATACGGACGTTAGGCATACGTACGTTAGGCATACGTACGTTAGGCATAATGTACGATAGGCATAATGGACGTTGGGCATAAAGGACGTTAGGCATAATGGACGTTAGGCATAATCTACCGGATGAATTCCAGAAGGATGATAATGGAGACCGTCTATTGATTGCTGACTTCGGTGACAATAATGAAAGAACCTTAATTTTTGGAACTCATGAACGACGTCTTGGACAGGCAAAGTATTGGGTTACAGATGGTACGTTTGCCACAGTTCCTTGTTTGTTTCGGCAACTCGTCACTGTTCATGGAAGTATCGCTCCCTCACATCAGCAGACGGTTCCGCTAGTTTTCATTCTGATGACAACAAAATCAGAATCGTTGTATCGAAAAGTATGGCAGGAAATCCTGGAAGCAGCAGGTATGTTTTTTTGTTATTGAATGAAAAACCACAGAATTAACCATTCTTGATTTCATGAGCTGTTCTTTGGCATCATATTTTATTCAACCTTGGCTGTTTTTTTGTTATTGAATGAAAAATCACAGAATTCACCATTCTTTATTTCATGAGCTGTTCTTTGAGGAAAACTTTTTCTTCTTTGACTTTTGCAATATGTGTGTAAGAATATATTACAACAAATGTGTGATTTTTTTTATTTCTAGATACAATTTATTTCAAGATATAGTTCAAAACTAAGCTGAGTTTTTATTGTAAGATTACTTAACCACTATCGCTACTAATCATGGATTTAAGTAAATATGTAGATACGTCACTTATGATATGATAAATAATGGATTCCAAACTGTGCTTATTAAATAAACTATGTTTGTTTAACTTGTATCATTTTTTATTCAACGCTAAGCCTAATTTAAGCATTGTTTACAGGTTTACAGGTTAAGCAGGTTTCTAGAGTTGCACAGCAGCAAGGTATTTTATGCCTAACGTCCATTATGCCTAACGTCCGTATGCCTAACGTCCGTATGCCTAGCGTATTTATGCCTAATGGGGTACACTCCAATATTACCTACCTGTGAACAATTGGGAACACAACCAGATTTTCAATAGGAAGAAGGAAAAAAAGCGAGAAAACATAAGAGAGTAAGCAGTCAGAAAGGATTAGGCTATTTGGAAACCGCCAATTTATCTTATTTTTTTATGTTTTGTGCTAACGTAAGAACTACACGACATTCACAATACGCATCAATTTATATTGGACGGAACTGGTAAGTAGGATAAGAATTGTAAAAGGTGTGTGCTTGCATGATTTACCTATTTTAAAATTACCTATAAGCCACATGAGAACCCCATTTCCTTCAATTACTACTCCATTGCAGCACACACCTAATAATGATCACTAACATTCATATAGTTTCAGCATTATCGACATTTATAAAAGGTGAGTTGTAAAGTATAATTACCATGCATTGATATAAGTTAATGTACCAGAACCTGGACGGACACGATACCTATGCACTGGCACTTCCTATGCACTGACCAATTACAACAATTACAATTACAATTACTTTGACCTCAGCATTTTTTTCTCCAGCTTGAGATCAGAAGTTCATTTTCCAACGGATTCTGTATCTAACCAGTCCGTTGTCGGGATTCAGGTAGTCAATAATCGAAAATTGACTTTTTCCTATTAGCGATTTGTGTTCGTCCATCGGTGTCTGATATTTTGTTTGCAAAAGATTTAATTATATACTGTTTTCTTGTTATTTTAAAACACAATCCTATCAGATGTAATTTCAACTGTTCGGATTAGGTAATTGGGTCGACGAAAACCTTATTATAAAAATACCAAAACAAAAAGTTCAAAAGGATGGAAAATGACACTTTGTCTTCATTCACCCAAACCGTTTTGAGCAGACATTTTAGCTTCATAAGGATCAGAATTTGATTCTCCACCCACTGTGAAAGGTGAGTTTAGCGGGAAAGTTTTCACATTCAGTCGGAAAATGCAAAGCCGTTTGCCTTCACCTAATCTCAGTTTTATTGAAGTTGAAAGACTTGTCCCATGCCTTCCTTTTTGGATTTAACAGATTTTGTAAGACAAGAACGGGCGGAAGAGTCTATTACAAGTCGAAATTGGAAGCTCTATCAACCGCGTTTTATTGCCGTTGGTAGTCACCCTCCGATTTTATGTGGCCCTCTGTTTTTTGGGATTAGGTGCAAATGTGAGCCACACATGTGCAAATTTGTTGTAATAACATTTTGTTTGACAATAACTTTGCACATGTCAGGTTGAAGTTTACAATCTGCTGAAATGTTATCATTTATACCCCGTTTACATTACAGCGTATATCACGTGATATACGCTGTCTTGCAATGAGCACTCATACATCTAGTTTTCACTGGAAATCCTATGTTTGACTGCTCATTGCAAGACAGTCTATATATATATAACGTGATATAGGCTGTAATGTGACCATTATATATATTAACCATTTCCCGTTTTGGCATAATCAATTTTAAAAACCAGTATCTCTGGAGTGTCTTGAGATATTGGCCTAGATTTTAGATAATAGAAGAACTAGTACAGACTATGTTATAATATTTTAAAAAAATTGGTTGTGATTTATAAAAGTTAGTGGCAAAAAAGGTGCTCCAAAGTAACCATGGGCGTGAAAGTGTGAATCGTAAATTCTCTTTTCCTTCATAGAATGGATTAATTTCACGATTTAGAAAGATAGATCCGTTTTCTTCCGTAGAGTAGATTGTTCAAAAAGTGTGTGTGTGTGTGTGTGTGTGTGTGTGTGTGTGTGTGTGTGTGTGTGTGTGTGTGTGTGTGTGTGTGTGTGTGTGTGTGTGTGTGTGTGTGTGTGTGTGTGTGTGTGTGTGTGTGTGTGTGTGTGTGTGTGTGTGTGATTTTATTGTCGTTATGATTCTCTTCAAATTGACAATAAACAAACTACCTACATCTTCAAAATTGATGTAATTACGGTACGAAACATATATGGTTCCCTTTCCATGCCAGGTACTACCGAACCATATTCAAACTCACTTCAGATTGACTTCTCCATATTGAAATTCCATTTGATTTTGTGGATTGAATTTGGGTCCTGATCCGTTGTAGAAATATATTGCTCACATTTTGATGGGTCAGGTCCCCTTCCAGTGGAATACATTTTTGTCAAAATTGGCTCCTTGAGGATGCAGGAAGAAAGAGCAGAGCTACTGCCTAATCAAGTGCTATTATTTGCATTGTTGGACAAAAAATGACCCTTTTCTCAGCATGGTTTGCTAGCAACAGGTTGTATGGGAAGCACTGACTGAAAATTCCGTAGGTGTATGTATGTAGGTAGGTTTACAATTTGCTAAAGGAACTAAGTCCGTTAGACTTTACTTGGGATTTTTTTTTTACGTCAGATTACGTTTTTCGGCAACATATTGGGGGTGCAATTAAAAAAAAACCAGAATCGACCACGTTGCGAAAACTGGTCAGGTTTCGACCACTCATAACTCTGTCAATAGCGGATGGATTTTAATTCTAAACAAGCCAACCGATTGGTAATTTTTCTACGAATCTGCTCAAATAAACACTTTATTAATTTTTAGTAGGTCACTATCGAAAATTACACAAATGTCCAACTGTTGCAATGGTGGTCAAAATTATCACCGTTCCTTGCTAGAAAACAACATTGTACCGCCTGAATGGAGACAGGTCAAAGTAATAGCCATTAAAAAACCTGGCAAATCAGCGTCTGACCATAACTCATACCGTCCGATTGCTATGCTTTCGTGCATTAGGAAATTGTTGGAGAAAATGATCCTTCGGAGACTCGATCACTGGGTCGAAACAAATAACTTGCTATCAAATACACAGTTTGGGTTCCGCAAGAGCAAAGGAACAAACGATTGTCTAGCGCTGCTTTCCACAGATATTCAATTGGCCTTTGCGCACAAGGAGCAATTGGCTTCAGTATTCTTGGACATTAAGGGGGCTTTTGATTCAGTTTCCATTGAAATTCTGTCAGACAATCTGCACAGATGTGGACTTTCCGGAATTTTAAATAATTTCTTGTACAATTTGTTGTCAGAAAAGCAAATGAACTTTTCTCTTGGAAAACTGACAACTTCCAGAATTAGTTACATGGGCCTGCCCCAAGGCTCATGTCTCAGCCCTCTTCTTTATAACTTTTATGTCAAAGATATCGACAACTGTTTGGCAGAACAATGCACGAACAATGAACAATGCTAAGACAACTTGCAGATGACGGTGTGGTTTCCGTAAGAGGTCCACATGCCGTGGACTTGCAAGGACCATTGCAAAATTCCTTAGATAACTTGTTTTCTTGGGCTATGAATCTAGGGATCGAATTCTCGCCGCAGAAAACTGAACTGGTAGTGTTTACTCGAAAGCGGTACCCAGCCCAAATGCAGCTTAATCTTTTGGGCAGAAACATTACCCAATCATTGTCTTTCACGTACCTTGGGGTCTGGTTTCATTCAAAGTGCACTTGGAATGCCCATATTACGTATTTGAAGCAAAAATGTCAGCAGAGGATCAACTTTCTCCGTTCAATTTGCGGTACATGGTGGGGTGCTCATCCGGGAGACCTCATAACGCTTTATAAAACAACTATTCTCTCTGTTCTAGAGTACGGCTCTTTCTGCTTTCTCTCGGCAAGAAAAAGTCACCTAATAAAATAGGAACGAATTCAATATCGTTGTCTGCGTATTGCTCTAGGCTGTATGCACTCAACGCATAACATGAGTCTCGAGGTTCTGGCAGGAGTAACACCCCTCCAGACCCGTTTCTGGGAGCTCTCTCTCAGAATACTAAAGGGTGTCCACGATGAAATTGCCACACTATGAAATTGCTCTAACTTTTTAACCGTTGGGTAGAATTTAATGAAAATTTGGGTGGATTTAGTTCATAGTGCATTATTTACATCCTGCAAGTTTTAAAGTCCTGTGATCAAAACTCGCGGAAATGGAGTCAAAAGAACAGCTCGTGCGTGATAAAATCTTGCGCATTCATCACGAGAACAAGGATCTCTCGCATCGTTCCATCGCTAAAACGTTGGGAATCGCGAATTCCAAGGTGTCGCGAGTGATTAAGCGGTTCGAGGAACGGTTGACCACCGATCGGAAGTCCAGAAGTGAAGGAAAAAGTATTCCGTACAACACCAAAAATCACAACCGCGTAGTTGGGGCCTTCAACCGAAATCCGAACGCCTCCGTTAGGGATGTGGCTAAGAAGCTGCACCTAAGCCGAAGTTTTGTCCAGAAGGCCAAAACTAAGGCTGGGCTTCGAACGTTCAAGGTACAAAAGGCCCCTAATCGCGACGAGAAGCAGAACAAGTCCGCCAAAACCCGTGCCAGGAAGTTGTACCTCAACATGCTGACGAAAGTTGAATGCTGCATCATGGATGACGAAACATATGTGAAGGCCGACTTCAAACAGATCCCCGGCAACCTGTTTTTCACGGCCAAGGATAAGTTCAGCGTTCCGGAGCATGTCCGCACTCAGAAGATGTCCAAATTTGCGAAGAAATTCCTGGTTTGGCAAGCCATCTGCACGTGCGGGAAGCGGATTGCACCTTTCGTGACCCAGGACACGATGAACGGACAGGTGTACATAAAAGAGTGCCTCCAGAAGCGGCTGCTTCCTCTCCTGAAGGCCCACAACGTCCCAACAATCTTCTGGCCGGATTTGGCCTCATGCCACTACTCCAAGGACGTGCTGAAGTTTTTATGCGGACAATAAGGTCAATTTCGTGCCGAAAATGTTCAACCCTCCCAACACTCCGGAGCTCCGCCCCATCGAGAAGTACTGGGCGATTATGAAGCAGCACCTTCTTAAACGACCTAAGGTAGTGAAGACAGTCGAGGAACTGAAGAAAGTATGGGTTTACATGCAAAAAACGGTTGATTCACAGGTTGTGCAGAATCTTATGGCCGGGGTTTAGGCCAAGGTGCGGGCATTTGCGTATGGACTGTAAATAAAATACGAGTAAAATGGTAAAATGAAGTTTAATAGTTATTTCTCAATCCCTGAAAATTTGATGGCAATCGGATGAAAACTCGAATTTTGCGAATCAATTTTGTGTGTGGCAATTTCATCGTGGACACCCTTTAATCAAATGCGGAGTGACGAACACACTTATAATTGCTAATTTTGAAGAAATTCTTGGGCTGAACACACAATCTCGATTTATGAGAATCTACCACCACTACATATCATCAGATATGTGTCTTCCTTGTTATACTCCAGACCGTGTTCACTTCACCAATCGCAGTTCCTCAATTGAATATGATCTGACCATGAAACAAGCAACTCATGGGATTCCCGATTAACTTCGACCTATTATTATTCCGCGTATTTTTACTGAAAAGTACCAACAAGTCAATTACATGAAAAGATATTTTACAGACGGGTCCCGTCTCAATGGATCCACTGGCTTCGGTGTCTTCAATGAAAACTCTAGCGCCTTCCGCAAACTTCAGGAACCTTGTTCCGTTTTTGTTGCTGAGCTGGCAGCAATCAACTTCGTCCCCTCACATTGCTCAATCCCAGGCAATGAGAAGGCGGACTCTCTCGCAAAGGTGGGCGCGCAGGAAGGCGAATTGTATGACAGGTAAATTTCACACGATGAATTTTACCATTTAGTGCGTCAGAGTACCTTTTCGAGTTGGCAAACCGATTAGGACACTGGAAATCTTAGACGGTGGTTACATTCAATTATTCTTAATGTTTCTTCGAGAGCGTGGTTTAAAGGCTTGGGCTTAAGTCGTGACTTCATTCGCGTGATGAGTAGACTTATGTCTAACCACTACTCGCTAGATGCTCATCTCAATAGAATAAACCTCGTGGACAGCAACATCTGTCGGTGTGGAAACGGTTACGATGACATCGAACACGCAGTTTGGCAATGTACGGATAATGACGCCACCAGAGAGCGACTTTTGAATACCCTCGAGGCCCAAGGAAGACAACCCTATGTTCCTATCAGAGACGTGTTGGCAACCCGTGATCTCTGCTATATGCAGTCCGTTTATGTTTTTCTTCAAATGTCTAGTATAAGAATTTAATTCCTTTTGTTTTTTGTCTCTCTTTATTAGTTTTTGTTTGTCTTGTCCCCCCATCTCGATGAGTCTCATCGTCGCCCACTGGTCACCCACCATAGCCGGTCGAACTCCGGACGAAGCTAGAACAGCACTACCGTTCATACTGGCGACAACGCTCTGATGAGACAACGAAACCCTACCCCAAGCTCCTCCCCTGATCCTATCCTTCGAAAATGTACCCTTCTAATCTCGAGTAAGCCACGAGTAATCGGCCCAGCTCCTACTAGACATAGCATTAAGTGAATTTTGTTACACACAGTGAACAATGAATTATCGGCTCCGTAAAGCTAACGTGATTGAGCCTTCCAAATAAACGAACTAGATAAAAAAAAATTATCACCGATTGCCAGCAACAAAGTAGTTTCCCTAACACAGTCACCGAATATTGATACCGAGCACGAATCCTACGTCAAATCTACGGTCGTGTCTTGGATACAACTTCTTACTTTTTTAATTTTTTCTTAAATATTATTTTCAACTTCAAAGAGATTTTTAGGTATCTGAGAAACTGATTATTGCCAAACCTGTGACCTATGACATTGAGCGCCTTAACGAAGCTAGCGTTTTTTTTTGTATAAAAAAGTGGACTAATCACACATTTAGTTCAGAAAGATGAAAAAGCAAATAAATTGATTAAGCTTTCTACCATTAAAACCCCAGTTCACAAGCAAGACAGGAGCATAGTCGTAATATCATTATTATTGCCACACCATCATCATCTGGTGTTGCATTCCTAAGCTTCTTAACTTTTGGTCTCACATATGTACATGCAAGATGTCACGTCCACGTTGTGTGGAAAATAATTCATTCATATGCCAAGCAGGGAGTCTCCATATATGATACTGACCACCGCCTTTTTGTCTACGGGAATGAGGAATGGCTCTTTGACTCTGGTATATGGTGCCTACTCGTTTTCCTTATGCTGACCTTTTAGTAGGTGTCGCACCTTTCAGTCAATTTGGTCGCATCCTTCGAGAATGTACATACATATCTGAAGCTTTTATTACGGATAACATTGGGGATCGTGACCGATGGTTATTTAGGTCAGCATATACATTCAGTTGACAATTATTAGGAATTCTCTAAATCATCAAAAACTCCCAGAGTATCTTAACTTTCTTGGTAAAATTCTTTAACAGATATGAGAAACCAATGTTTCCACATGGAATTCTAGTATATCATAATTGGGACCCACCGTAACTGGATCGTAGACTCATAACTGCACGGAAATCAAACGACAAATACCTCAAATGTTTTGTATGGGTGCTATGCATCCTCGGTATACAATAAAATGGTAATTCTTATAACAGATTTTAGCAAACAATCAATTTTTTCCAGAATCATTACTTTCCAAAGCCTTCACAGGATTAGAATAGATGAAAATTGACTCAGTACATTAACTAAACAAAAATTAATATATTTTTTAAAAGGCTTTTCATACATCACAGAAGGTACATTGACAAATTTGTTAAATCTTTGGAGGCGAACCAGCCCAAGGCTGAAAGCCTCCCTAATAAAGATAAATAATAATAATAATTTGTTAAAAAATATAAATGTGTGCTTATACCAACCCATGATTTGAGGCCTGCGATAAAGATAGGGCAACCGGCAGTGTTACCAAATCCATTTTCGTTATCTGTAACACTATCCAGGGCATTTTAATAAAACATCGGAGAAACAGTTTCGTGAAATTGTGGTATGGTTTTTTTTTTTTGTTTATTAATTTATTTGATAAGGCTCAACCGAATTAACTTTACAGAGCCGAGGATTCTTGGTCACTATACAATACATCTTAAAACTATAGTCAAAAGGTACAACACAATAAACACTTTATCTTCCGCTATCCAAAAAGCCTCCTCCATCAGAACTGGAGCCGCTTCCAGTAGTTTCATTGTATGGCAAATTGTTGTATGCCAACGAGGGTCAGAGCGCGTCCATTGCAGCAATGGACACAAAACGTGGTCAGCACTCACACGCTCATCACGAAACGGTTGCTTTCCAAAGTCGACGACGCATCGACCGAAAAAACTGCTGATGAAGAACAATGAGGAGGACCACACAATGGTTGCTGTCGAGAAAAAAGACGATCGCGTAGCACACATCGAGAGTGGCCTGCTTTTGTCGACAGCCGAGTGAACACTGAATTGTGGTATGGTAATTTTAGGACAATTCTATGGGAAACCTTTGGTGAATTTCAACTGCAAGGAAATCCTATGGATGATTCCTTGATAAATTTCAAGAAAGTTCTGAGGCAGGGAATTAAGGGAATTCTGAGGAGAAATTTTTTAGAGTCTGTGACATGAAATCTCTCTGTTCAGCTGAATCGAAAGTAAGTTATGAACAAATATACAAATTTCCCGAGTAATTCGGGAATCCCGAGAAACCAAAATTTTGTTCCCGGGAAGAATTGTGAATCCCGGGAATTCTCATTTCCCGGAAAATTGAAACCTTAATCGAAAGAAGTAAAGCTGGGTTCAGATAGTACTGGTAAATTTTCAGAACAGACACTCAGCTCCAGTTGGATTATTATAAACCAAAAAAATGGACGTAGACCAGATTTCATAAGCTCTAGCTTAAAATTATGATTCAGTCGTAGTCGGAGTCAGAATTGATGCTTTTTCTTCGAATCCATCCTCGGCTCCTTATGCTCAAAAATGCGTCCGACTCTTCGACGCCGACTCTACAACCCTGGTTTGAAGGCAAGGATTAAAGATTTCGACGTGCCTAAACATTCGGCACGTCAAAAATGTTTAACTGAGATTTCTAATTTAATCTGAAGCGATCTTAAATGACGGTTTAGTCCTTTTCAGGATGATTTGAAACACGTGCCCTCCTGTTGTCATGTTTAGTTAGGTTCGAGGAAATTTCCCCCCTTCGACAAGATGGAGAATGTGAACATAGTGGAAAAGCAACGATTTATCGATACACCATCCATCTATGGGAGGCAATCACAGCTTCCCTTGTGGGTGTGTATCGAGGTAAGGTCGAAAATTGAATGTATATTGATTGGCACTCTTGTGGGATCAAACTCTGTTGTCACTCGTATTCATTTTCACGCGTGTTACGATATCACAGATAAACTTTCACTCTTTTGATTCGATTTTGTATTTTGTAGCTTTTTCCTCCCATACGTTGTAGTCATTCCATTTGATATAGGCATGGCTTCGGTTGGTACGTAAGTGCAAAGGTATACATCGGGGACAAGATTTTTATGCTTTCACATTTCACTCATGGATTTGTTTGTTTGTTGAATGATGTACACAAGTGGGAGTGATCATTTTTCCGATATGTATTGGGAGCAGGAGCAGCTTGAAGACCATTGCTTGCACTTTTTTGAAGAAAGATAATTTATTATCGCATATGAAATGTCCATTGCCATGAATAGCAACGGAATATTTCAGAGAAGGCAAACATATCTACAGGTTTATAAATTTTCGAAGCCTCGCTCGTTCCAGGCACTTAATTAGAACATGACAAGGCTCATATATACGGTTGCACGCATTTAATCACCCGTGCCAATTACTATCATACGCATTTGTTTCTTTGACCTTCGTAGGAAGCAGCATCAGCATCATCTGTCAAGAGTTGGGTGAGACATTAATATCTGTCGTAAACTTTTGCTCCGTCATATCCGCACCTGTTGATCGATAATAATTCAACACTCGGGGGAGTTCCGACATGATTGCTAGACGAGACACTGGCAGAGAGAATTTATTTCGGTTGGTTTGTAAACAGGATATAACTTAAGTGGAAGTAAAGAAATACATAAGATACCAGAAAATTATCATGATTTCCATATTTTGATAACATAACGTGTTAAATATATACAATAAATAAATATCTAAGCTTCGTCAAATGTGTGTCCTACCACTGTACTTGAAAAATGTGTATCTGGCATGGATACACATTCAATGAAGTGGTAATAAATGGTAAAAACGCCCCCGTTTTGCTATATTCCAGTGAGTTATGAGTATTCCATCATAAACGCAATTAATAATTTCCAATATTAGCAAAATCGCTAGAGTTTAGGAATTTTCCGGCTTGGACTATTTCTCGACTTTCCACACAATACTAATGCCAAACTAAAATGCAAAAATGCTAAAAGGCTAAGAAAGCTCTCAATTAACAACGGTGGAAGTACTCAGAGAAAAATCCCCGTGGGGAAGTAATATTGCCAAAGAAGAAGATGAACATATAACTGTTAGTGTTGTTTTCATTTGAGAAATTGAGTAGTAAGTGTAACCGTTTTGTTTTAATATGTCCAATGTAGTGCAGGGCACTGGATACAGGGTGTACCGTTTAAAATCCGTACACACAAAATTTATTCTCAAAATTCGAGTTTTTATCCGATTATCACCAAATTTTCAGGGAGTAAAACAAAAACAATTAAAGTTAGTTTTGGCATCATTCGTTTAATTAATTTCGCCTTTATTTCCGAATGCGTGAACCTTGGCCTTAACCCCAGCCATAAGGTTCTGCACGGCCTTTTTTGGCATATTAACCCATGTTTTCTTCATTTCTTCTACATTGTTCACCACTTTAGGTCGTTTTAGAAGGTGTTCCTTCATAATGGCCCAGTATTTTTCTATTGGGCGCAGTTCCGAAGAGCTTTCGGCACGAAATCGACATCATTTGCCTTATACCACTCTAGCACGTCCTTTGTGTAGTGGCATGATTCCAAATCCAGAAGATCGTAGGACCGTCGTGAGCCTTCAGGAAAGGGAGAAGCCGCTTTTGGAGACACTCTTCCAAATACACCTTTCCATTCATGGTGCTTGCGGTAACGAAAGGTGTACTCCGCTTTTCGCAAGTACGAATCGCTTGCCAAATTAAGAACTTCTTGGCGACCTTCGACATCTTCTGCGTCAGGAGGTTCTCGGGAATATCACACTTATCCTTGGCAGTTACATACAGGTTTCCTGGATTCTGGTTGAAGTCCGCCTTCACATATGTCTCGTCATCTTAACTTCTGGTCGTACAACTTCCAGGCACGGCTTTTTGTGACCGAATTATGTTTCTCGTCACGGTTTGGGGACTTCTGAACCTTAAACGTACGTAGTCCAGCTCGAGTTTTGGTATTCTGCTTGAAAGTCTTGCTCGCATGTAACTTTTTAGCCACATCTCGAACTGAGGCATTCGGTTTCCGTTTAAAGGCTCGAACCACGCGTTTGCGATCGTTCTCGTTGACCTGACGGCTTTTTTTTTCCGGATCTTCGCTTCAGATCAACAGTCAGACGTTCTTCGAACCGTTTTATGATACCAGGCACCGTGGAATTCGCGATTCCCAACTTTTTTTTTCAGATGGCAAGATGCGACAGATCCTTATTCTCAAAGTACTCGTGCAAAACTTTTTAGCGCTCGTGCTGTTCTTTCGTCGCCATTTTGAAAACTTTTGCGCACCTGATGAAATCAACTCAGAGAGTGTAAACAATATAGAGCAATTTGAGTGTGTGCGGAATTTAAACGGTACACCCTTTATGACTACGATGAGAGCACGCACTTCTCGGTTTGAAATACTGTTAAATTAGCATTTAAACACTTGTAGAAATGTTGTATTGATTTAAATTTATACACTTTTATTAGTATTGAAAGTAATTAACAAATATTTTATGATACTTAAAGTATTGATAGACATTTTACATGTATTGTATGCTTATTTAAATAATTACTCGTTTTCCAGTAACTAAATCATAAATGAAATGAAGAGTGTAGTTAACGTAATGATCACAGCAATGATAAGAATATGAATAATTGGGTAATACTTTCCACCCTCAAATCCAACAGGTACTAAACTAGTTTTGCGGTATGAAGATTTTCAAAAAACCATGCTTCTTGCGGTGAATAATCTTCTACATTTTGTTTTTTGACGTAGGACTACGTCTTTCATTTCTTTGCTGGGGGTATACTTTGTGAAAACCGAAAATGGAACATGTAACAAATTATGAAAGAGTTTGAACATTAATAACTCAGCTGCTTCTGGACCAATTTCATTAATTTTATCACCAATCGATCAGAAATATGGTTACGCATCGATAACAATGCTTCCGAATGTTGATTTTCAACAAGAAACTATTGAAAAACTGGTAAATTTCCAGCATTGTCCAAAAGCGTCGAATTAACTAACAAATAGGGAGGATGAAATTGCGTAATATTTTGCACACTCATCGCCATATTCAGAACCAAACGCAAATTCTTCGAGATAACCACCATCCGTCGTCTGGCTCCCCGTGGCGGTGTCTGACGTATCTCCGGTCTGATTTACTAGGTGTGCTGAAGGTGTTCCTGAAAAATGAGATCCGTGATGCTGTCACCTACACTAAACACGCCAAGCGTAAGCGGCCATGAATGTCATCTACGTTTTGAAGTGACAGAGACGCACTCTGTTTGGTTTCGGAGGTTAAATCATCACCAATTTTGGCAACAAAACGACTCTTTTCAGGGCCACCAAGCTTATTACAGTAAAGAGTAGGAATAGAATTCATCTGCCTGTTTTTCCATATTCAGAACCAACGACCACACAAAATGCTCATGTAATCAATCTGGAATCAGGGGTACAAATTATTTTGATCAACCTTGATAAACTTTGAATCGCCAAGGCCGGATATTTTCGAAGGAAGAAGGAACAATCTAGCATCTAATTCGACGAAGACGACAGGAAACATTTGTGAAGCCGAGTTATTTACGAACGAGAGTGTCGATGAAGAGAATCGATGAATGTAGATAGGACCTATTGAAAAGTGACGAGAGATTTGTTTTCCGTACTGAGCTCCAATGGTACCGACGCCAGGGAGGCAGCTTCCACACCTGGACCCTACCAATCGACCCATCAACTCAACCGGGGACCAACGGCTTTACTTCCCGAAGGAAGGCGTGATCGGCATCTCTGGTGGCGCCGACTGAGATTGGACCCAGGCCTGCTGGGGAGAGAGGTAATCACGCTAACCACCGGCGCCGATATCTTTCAAGGTGATATCAAGGCGGATGAGATCGACCCAAATTTGAGTTTAGTTATCTCAGAAATAGAAAATAAACTGTAGGCTCAGCGATGAGTAAAATTGCCTCATGTTTTCCCAGGTTTTTTCAGGATTTTCCAGGGAAAAATTCCCGAATTTGAGAAAAGTAAAGATTGGATTCACTCAGTCCGAAAAAATGGTACTACTCCGAGACTGAATAAAATTTTCGTCAATTTCCTCATTTTCTGGCAGATTTTTTAAGTTTTCCACAGGAAACCATAAGACAAATTTACTCATCGCTGAGTTCCTGCACTTTTGGCGATTATGAGTGAACTAAACTCAAATTTGGGTCGTTTTCATTCACCGTGTACGCAAAAAGAAAAGAGCCAGTGTCGCTACTTGATAGCAAACTACTTATAATGAGAGGAGTCTTTGTAGCTTTTATACCACTTGGTTGCACATCATTTTGCTTTAACCTGAAAAAATATAAAAGAGCGTTGCTGTATAGCATTAGCTCATTTTCGCTTCGGACGGTGTGGTGAACAGCAATAGCAGCAGTAGAAAGGTGGTGGCTAGTCCATTCTTCACACATAACAAGCAACAATTGACTGGTCGTGGCAAAGGAGGAAAAGGTCTGGTAAAGGAGGCGCCAAGCGTCATCGCAAAGTTCTTCGAGATAACCGCCATCGGTCGTCTGGCTCGCCGTGGTGGCGTCAAACGTATCAACGGTCTGATCTACGAGGTCTGCTGAAGGTGTTCCTGGAAAATGAGGTCCGTGCTGTCACCTACACTAAACACGCCAAGCGTTTTTTTTTTAGTAATAGCGACATTATGCAGAAATAATATGGCGATCAAATTGCACCAGTATTGATATTTTTAATTAAAAGTGAATTTCGCCATACATTCTCAAGTCGAGTTCCCACCAGCCCATTCGAACTAAGACTGCTCGCCCTCTGGTCAGTCAGAAGCAGCATGAAACAGTTAGGTGCGAAAGCATTGAGGGGTCAAGATGTTTTTGAAAAAAAGGTTCATTTTAAGCAGGTTTTTTAATATAAAAGTACACGTTTAGCGACCAGTAATTTAATAAATTATAAAACTGAAATTTAGACGTTCATGTGAATTTATATCGATGTTCGATGACACTTGAAATATTTTTGTTTTTACTGTTATTTAAAAAACACAGATGCCTGTAAAATTCAATGCACATTGCTGTATTGCTGTTTGTTTCAACTAAGGCCAATGTGGCAAATGTAAATTTACAAACAGTATGCAATGCAGCATGCTCTTGCTTTGTTAGCTTCGCCTGGTTTGCAGTTTACAGCAGTGAGCTTTAGGGATTGAAATCAGCTTCTCCCTAATTAAATGTTGGCATCGAAATATGCCCGGATAATTGTCAGATATCCTGTGCTGTGTGTGTTAGCTTAGGTTAAGTACAATCACCATTTCAAACTATTATAACTTAGAACTCAAGTGCTATTAGGGGCTCAGGAAGTAAATTTCAATAATGTGTGGAAGCAGACGACTAAATTAACGTTAAATTGTAACAGTAATGATCTTATGCTACTACTAATCTGGAGGATTAAAAAAAAAATGCATCGTGCTTGTACTTATTGGGACAATCTATAATTGTACTCATTTTTCGAATCACCGAATAATGCTTTACGACGATTAATTGTGAGCCTCTACTACAGCTTCGTTGCCAGTGTTTAAAACAGAAAAAAACGAATATTCAATTACCTTAATTCATTTGCTGTTTTCGAACAAAAAAATGTGACTCATCCTACCGGCCGCTCGTTTATACGTTTTCCTCGATTATCCTATATTTTTAGAAGGTAGAAAAAGTTTCCCGCCTCCACTCTGACATCAAGTGAAGAAGTGTACGTCTCGTGAAACGCATTCACTGAGGGTCAATTGTAGACTGATATTGAGTCCCGGAATTTTAATTTTTGGGAAAGGTTTTCGGGTTTGTATTTTGTATTACAGCAAAGACCCGATTTTGTCAGCCTCTCCAAGCATCAGACTTTCATCATTAAGAGATAAACTAGCCTTCGAACTCTCTATAATAAAAACTTTTATCATTCAATAATTTCACATAACTGCAATTCCAAATTTTCTAATTCATCTTCAAGATGAATGTTTTAGGTATAATTTGGTGCAATTAGACATTTGGAATGATTTTCAAAAAAGAGGGCTGACAAAATCGGGTTATTACTTTACTTGATTTTTTTTTTACATTATCAGCTACTGCTGTGCTGAGAAGGATATGAAGAATGGCTACAGGAATTGTTGCTGATAAAGTGGGTGGAGATTAACAATTTTCAAGCACCGCATCTCCACACAATCTGTCTGGGTAATCAAAGCAGTTTTTGTTCTTTCTTTTTCAACGGACTGCGAGCTTCGGCCTTGGGGAGCGATGGAAACAGGGGAAACGAGTTTCAATCCAATAACTTCAAGTACGGAACAAGATAGCAGTTCCACTTGATTGAATCGGAAAATTGCTGGAAGCGATCCGTTTCTCTGCGCCGTAACAAGCGATTGAGTTGTTTAATCAGGAATCAAAAATGTACTTACGAAAAACATTGGAGGGTTGTCCTGTTTTTTATTCTGGAAAAAAAAGACCTCCGCTTGTTTTTTTTCCATATGTCTCCAGAAATTAGTGATTTGACAATCCATATAAGGTTGAATTTCAAATTATAAAGAAGAGTTTATTGAACATCACTATACCAAATGCATACCGTTGCTTTAACTGTTTGCCTTATTGATCCATCAGGCAAAATTTGCATAAAGTCAATTTCATCCTACGTCGACATCATATCCTATGAACATATGTTGTTGCAACTTTGTCTTCGTTAACTTACATCGAACGAAGATCTCTGAAGACGATACTACATATTAGTTCGTCGTCAGATAGTAGAAGGAGTATCCTTACAAAAATGTGAATTTAATTAGCATTCGGATGACTTACATTCCCTCGTCTTGGTAGTTGAAGCAGATGGATAAAGAGTTCCGAAGAAAGCTCTCAGCTTTCTTCCGTTTCGCTTTTTGCAACGTTGTAGCATCGGTGGTAAGTTTTTCATTAAAGTATGTGATGGAAACATTGTCAAGCATTGTAAAATTGGAGAATCCTTCGAAAAGTCTAGGGATTTATATATTAATTTCCTCTTTTTTTTTCATAACGCATGAAAGTTTAAATTTAACTTCAGTGGAACGCACCGTTTTATATCCTGGAAGTGTTACCCTCAATTACAAATTACCTACCCAAAGAGTGTTGATATCACCGCGTGTGTGCCAATCTTCTAGCATAGCAGAAGCCAAAGGAGAAGTGAATTGAGCTGCGGATAAGATCACGTTTTCCCTATAAATAGCAGGCATCATGCTCCTTGGGGTCGGAGTGCCATCCTAACGAACGAGGCAGAAGGAAAATGTTAAACATATAATCTGCTCATTTTCTACTCATGTTGGCTTCTCATGACGACAAGAGCCTCTGTGCAACATGCAAACGAAGGCATACTAGGGGAAGTGTACCTTTTATGTCCAAGTACTAGTGGTCCTCTAATTCGGCTTTTAACATAAAAATTTTCATTAAACTAAAAATGTCTTTCAATGCTCAATGCAAAAATTTGAAAAACTTAATTTGAACTTGATTTAGGCCAATTATGGTAGCACTAGCGCCATAACCGGCACACTTACCCTATTTATATGTTGATATGATGAGAGTGGAGTATACCGAGCAGTGGTGGCGACCGACAAGGCAAATGCTAGATTGGTTGATAGTAGCGCCTACCGAATAGGATTTGATTGTTCAGCTGCCAAGGGAATCCACCATCAGGGAATTCTGAATATGAGAAATGCAATATATGACGTCATAAATCATTGTTGCACTTGAAAACATTACGGTGGCAGTGGATTTCGAACGTGTCATTTGTCCATATTTCAAATATATTCCTGATTTTTTTTTATTCAAAATTCAAGACAGAGTTTGCTTACTTTTTAGCAAATTTGTCACGTATGTTCGAAATAGATTTTTTTCGCAAACTTAATTTATTGCAGCAGTTGATGGAAAATATATCCTTCTTTGCCTACGTGACTTAGACCGTTTTTAGAAGTTGATGAACGTAGGTCATTGTAGATAAACTTGGCGATGCCGGTGATGTAGTGGTAAGCGTGATGGCTGCTCGCTCCAAAAAGTCTGGGTTCAATCTCAGTCAGCGCCGCCGCGATTTTCTAAGACATAAAACTCTGATCACGCCTTCCTTCGGAAGGGAATTAATGCCATTGGTATCTGGTCCACGAGTTGAAGGGTCGATAGGTAGAGGGTCCAGGTGTGGGAGCTGCCTCCCATTGGTACTCAGTACGGAAAACAAGATCGACGGTAAACAAGTCAAGGAAAAATAAATTGTAGATAAACTGTTCATATAGAAATATTAAACTTTTCGACATAGCAATGTTGCTATCTAGAACTTCAATATTCGTTTGAGTTTATTTATTTGGGAAGACGGACGAGTTCATGGAAATAGGAACGAGCATGAAGCTATATAGTAGTGCACACTGAGATGAACAGACAGACCGTACGCACGCAATGCACGGAATCATCAAGAAATACATTTCGTTTTCCAATATTTACAACATCCAAATCATGTTTGCCGATTGATGCAAACTCTTTTATCACAAACGACTCGTTGGCAGGAGTTGATCAGAAAAGGATTGTACATATCAGGTCGGTATCAAGAGGTATATGATATATCCGTATAGTTTACAACTTTAATAAAAAAAATTTGCATATCTTTTCTTTTCGATACATTCACATTCCTGTCAAGGAACAGTTTGTGGCAACTGTTGGGCAAATCGGATATTGAACAATGATTAAAGGCAAGATTTAATTGTCGTTCAATTACAAGTTTTTAGTATTGATGCTAAAGATTCCATAGATAAGTGGAGTCACAAAAGGTGTTTTGGTAACCATGAAAAATAATTGGTCATACTGACATTCGTGAAAATTTTTCATGCCATCATACCTCTTCGTTGTGAAGTTTTGTTTTGTTTTGTGCGCAAAAGTTCAAAATGAAATGCAAAGCAAATATTTGCAACAACACGTAATCCAAAAATGTATTACACTCAATGTTAGTTGCATTTCCTATCATCCTCCGCAGCGAATGAGAATGATATGATTTGACCATGACCATTTTTATTTCGTGCTCTTTCTACTCTTTCGACTATACCTAAGAGGAAGAGGTGACAATTGGCTTCTCCCTCCTTTATTTCTATCTCTATCTCTATCTTTTTCTATCTCTATCTCTATCGGGCAATCAGGAGCTGGTTCACGTTTGACAGAAAAGTGGTTCATTTTCGTCTCCGTATTGTTACCTCTTCTCTTAGGACTATTCCACCAAGCTTTTAGGTCGCTATTTTTAATAGTCTGGTGGATAGAATTTCGATCTATCAAAAAGCGGAACCATTTCAATATCTTGTAGACCAACAAAAGGTATTATCAACTTTTATAAATAAAACGTTAATTATTCTTTCCTCGCCAATCGAACGCAAATTACCAGTATCATCGGATAGGGGAAACTTTCTCCAACTCAAAGATGGTGTTAGTTTGCGTAAGCAAGCCTTGAGTTACCAGAAAAGGGTTTCCAAAGTTTTGATAGCAATAACTGATGTGATCTTTTCGGTTGTTGGTCGTGATTTGCTCGATTGGTTCCGCTATTTGACAGCTCAATTGGTTTTCGAGATTCTATCCGCCAGACTATGAATAAAGCGACTATAGTTTTGCACCGTCGGGGTTAACCTCAATCTGCTGACGTTCAGTGGTACTGTTTACGAGGACTTAGTTGATTTTTCTTGGGTAGATTTTCTCGACAATTTTTTAGACTGCAATGAGATGTAAACCACATGTCTGCATTGTCCACGAGCAACATCCTTTCACCGTGCTGTTCCTCGCGCTGTTTTCAAGTTAAAATTCGGAAATTTTAGAATATTTTTGCAGCGTGACGTCACAAATGAACTCAGTGTTAATCGGTTGATCCTTTTTAACAGTACAGTGGTACTGTTTACAAGCACTTAGTCGATTTTTTGAAAAAAATATATATTAAAATTTCCGAATTTTAACTTGAAAATTGTCCAGGAAATGCGCGGAGAAAGGATGTTGCTCGTGGACATTGCAAAAGTGTGGTTTACATCTCACTGCAATCTAAAAAGTTATCGAGAAAATCTACCCAAGAAAAAATCGACCAAGTCCGCGTAAACAGTTCCACTGAACTGTCATACGATTGAGGCTAACCCCGGTGGTGCAAAACCTTATGCCATAACATTGTATAACATTGTAGAACGACGCACGCACTTGCTTCTATTCACGCCAATTTCCGTTCAGCAGAAAAAGAATGCGAAATTAAATTATGGTACTAAATATGAGCGCTTTTTATTCGCTTTTAGCCTAACTATTTTCCGAAGCATGGAGAGAGCAGTGGAGAAATCCTGAAGGTCTGATATTCGTGGTTCGAGTCAAATCGGCTCCTTTTTTTTCGTCATAATTAATTCCCTAACTTATACACTGTAAAAGTGGCGTTGGTTCAAATTTATTTACTCATCTATTGAATAATCTTGAATCTTGAAGTGCCTACATATGAAGGATGTCTTTCTATTCGGTCTACGGGATCGAGTTTGCTGCACATGAAGTGGTCATTCTGCCCTGCACATTAAGTGACTATTAAATGTTATGTATTAATTTCAACAAATAATTAAATTTCATTTAACTTTGGTGCCATACATTCGTTGATTTGAATTCTAAAGTAACGAAAGTTACAAGAATTTTTGTCCAACGTTGGGTAAATTTTACCTATTCCATTCGATTCATCGCTAGGTAATTTTCACTCAATGAATTCTTGATCAGAAATACTCAAAATTGAGTTTTCTTCTTTAACTTAATTTTACCTAGACCCACGGAAACCACGTGTTGAGTGAAAGAAACTTAATTTTGGGTACTTTTTTTCTATCTAGTATCTATATTTTGTACTTCCAAGTGGTTTAGTTACCATCTCAGCTACCATCGCTTCGTTGGGACAATATTCAAGTCGCATAGACCCCCTGTCACACAACTCTCGAACATACCACTCCTCTGCCTCAATATGCTTTAAGCGACGGATTATTCTATCTGGTTGCACAAACTGGATGCATCCTTGATTATCGTCCATAATACATGTCGGTCCATCCACAGTTTCCATGTCACTAAGCAGTCTTCTCAACCAGACAACCTCTGGCCTCTCCAAGCGCCACGTACTCGGATTCCATTGAGCTGTGAACACAGTGTTGTAGTCTGCTGCCCCCAAGAGGAAGACATAACTGCATCCGAGAATCCTATAATTCCTTCAGTATCGCTCTTGTACACCAGCTTAGCACGCCACCCAATCGAGTTCAGTAGAAGCACACACCTTACGACCAAGGATAGACGCACTAACGGTTATGTCTGGGCGAGCACACACAGCGACGTCAAGTAGAGCACTCACGAGGCTCCGATAGGCCGTATTGTCGAGGAATGGTAAGGTAGTGACCATCGACGAAACATACCCAGTATCCATTGGATACTTAGCAGTCTTGGCAGTTTGTAGTCAATGTAACTAGGGAGCGATTTTGTCAATGTAAGTCTTCAGGCAAATAGGGTTAACTACCCCATTTCCGGCCTATTAAGCACAACCCTAGCGCAGTTTAGCACCAAACGGAATGTTATTATTACTGATGGCTTCCAAATATATTTACCTTTCCGTAAGTACCATAAGATTTGATAAAGAGAAACCAATCGTTGAGATATTGTCAAAAGTCTAACACTGCTTCTTGGCGCCAGAATCGGCCTACAGATTCTAAACTCGGCCTAATGCATTGAAACGCCAATGAATTCACTTCGGCCTATCGGATGAAGATTAAAATTGATTCGGTCGAAACGCTTCTTTTGTTTTTGGGAATAATGGATGCAAACCTTCATATCACGCGTTCTCATTGACTTCGTTCGGAAGCTTATTAACTAAAGTATCGTACCAAATGCATAATTGACTTGTTTACTCTGAAATCATGGATTTATTTGAAGTTTTCTGCTCGATAGGCCCAAAATTGGCGATTAGGCCGAAGTAGTTCTCTACCATACTATATTTTCCGTCCAGTCGTTGGATGCTATTCAGACCTAACAAGAAGGCGAAGGTATATGTAGTGAACTAAACATTAGAGCTGGGACTTCAACTATCCGGATACTTCAGTTTTTTCAATAAAATTACTTTCGGACAAATAGAATATCAATAAATCATGCTTTTTAGTGCCCAATATTGAAATAATATCATTGAGATGGTTATCAGGCAGATAGTAACTATCCGGATATCCGGATAGTGAATCTTCTAAAGTGTTTCTTTTTTACTGTTCCAAATATGTGTCAAAAAGTTGGTTTTTATGTGCCCATAGTAGGGTTAACTACCCCATTTCCGGCCTATTAAGCACAACCCGCACTTAGTCTTTCTTAATCTAGCGCAGTTTAGCTCCAAACTGAATGTTATTATTACTGATGGCTTCCAAATTTATTTACCTTTCCGTACGTACCGTAAGATTTTATAAAGAGAATCCAATCGTTGAGATATTGTCAAAAGTCTAACACTGCTTCTTGACGCCAAACTCGCCCTACGGATTCTAAACTCGGCCTAACGCATTGAAACGCCAATGAATTCACTTCGGCTTATCGGATGAAGATAAAACATGATTCGCTGAGCGCTTCTTTTGTTTTTGGGAATAATGGGTGCAAACCTTCATATCACGCGTTCTCGTTGACTTCGCTCGGTAGCTTATTAACTAAAGTATCATAACAAACGCATAATTGACTTGTTAGCTCTAAAATCATGGATTTATTTGAAGATTTCTGCTCGATAGGCCCAAAATGGGCGATTAGGCCGAAGTAGTTCTCTACCCTATGTTTCATTTAAAAATAAATAAACAAAAACTAACATTCATCTAAACGAGCAATCAGAAATTGAAACATCTGAACATCAGAAGTCCGTTCAAAATTAACGAAGACAATAAAATTATATTTTATTTTGTAAAAATTTAATTTGGGTTTGGTTCTCGTAGCTGCTCAAAAGGAAGAAACGATTATTTATCGGAATGAATAAATACAATCCAGGGTGAAAAATATATTCCGCTTATTTGAATTATCTGAAAAATCTTAATGTTTTTTTTTTTTTAAATCAAAACATTGAGAAATCTGTATATGTTTTTTTTTTTTTTTTTTTTTCCTTTATTTACAAGGCTTTCAGCCATTGGCTGGTTCGCCTTGGGAAATCTGTATATGTGGCATCACTGTTCAGAGTATCAATAGAGCTTTGTTTACCTCCCTGACGATAATAGGTGAAGATATTGCTGGTATAGGCATTTCCCCTATCTGTTTTTACACCGCTCATATTTTGGATTTCCCGGTCGAACATTCAGGGTGTATTATTATGACATTCCCTTGTCAATGAGATGGGTCTTTCTTCGCTGTTTCAGTTTCTCAAAGTATCTTAATTTCGTTTCGGGTAACTAATGAGACAACATTATATGCTTGTGTTAGCATGGCTGGTGTTCGCATTTGCTAATACAAGTATCGACAGCATACATTTCGAGAATAATGGAGGAAGTGGGAATTGTGTTAAAATCAACTCGTCTCGAACCAATTGCACCACATGACAGGAAATACGTTCGTACAGTAATCCCTCCATTTATGCGGTTGATGGTACCGAGAACCAATTGAGCTGATTTTCTGTAGATAACTAGTTTATGGTTGACACTAATAACATAGAGGTAACTCTAAGGCCAGGCCCTATAGGATAGTTCAGTGTGAGCCAATTTAAAACCGTTAGTTAACACCGGTTGCTAATAATAAACAAAAAATCTATCTAAATTGATGGATGAGCGTTTTAGTAGAATAATTGTGTACCTTTTTCGTCGATTTTTCCTTTTAATTCTACACTGAAGAAGTTTGCAAGTAGGGGAAATGCAGGTAATGTCGGCCTAAGTGTCCCTAATTTGGGCCCATACATAAATTCAGCAATCGATTAAATTTTCAATAGCAACCAAAAATATCCATTAGTAACGTCCCAATAACGCATTCATCTAGATAAAATTGATAAATAGCAGATTTTTAGCGATGGGCCCAATCTTAGATCCATAGGCCAACATTAGAGACATTTCCCCTAGTAAACGAAATACGTGTCTGTTATAGTTCAAAGTGATAGTGAAAGTAAGAGTGAAAGTGAATTAGTGATACAAAAGTGGTAGGTACCACCCACCGCATATATGGAGGGGTTGCTGTACTCGTTTTTCTTTCAGCGTCTTTTAAATGTACTGTACTTGGCTCGTAGAACGCCACAGGAGAAGTGTACATGCGGAACGAAAAGCAATAGACTCAAATGCACGTTCCATTAGCGAGGTTATTTTAACGGTTTGGGAAACTTTTTTTTTGTTACGAGGTGGAATTCAAAGCAGAACATAAAGTCCATTAATGCTCCTTCTCGACTAACAGCTAAAAACGATAAGTGTACGGGAAGATGTGCAACTGCAGTAGAACATAATGTTCAAATAACTATGTTTCTTAAAAATGTAACGATAGAGGAAATTTCGGATAATCAATGTTGATACTACAAGAAGGACTGTATTTAAAAATTTCATTGGGTATATTTCAGTATAAAATAGAGTTGACTTCGGACATTGCTAATACTACATTTACTTTGTTTTACGTCACAACAGAGAAAATCATTATGAAGGCGCATCCCTCATCGTAAATTACCATCAATTGTTAGGAAAGCATCTTTTAATTGTAGAAAGACAAACAAATATAAGGTTGCTCTATGGAATCACACCATAGGTATGAATCTCATTAGCTTTTTCCAACTATATTTACACCCACTATAGTAGAACCATCCAGTTTCTAACGGCCAGCATCGTTACCATTATCATGATCGTGAAAAATGTCATAACCCGTTTGCATCTGGGGATTGAGAGCGTCTTCTGTCTTGTCGGTGGCCGTACTGTTGTAGTCATTAACGTGATACCGTATCGGGTAGGTCAACTGATTGCCTCGATCCCAGGTGTACAGTTCCTGCAATTTTAGATGATAATTGAAATAAAACCTATGAATGTCAAGATGCTGCAATATGCTATGAATAAATGGTTTAATAGACTTCGAGTCCAAAGGGAAGATTCTATCGATTGTATGGAATCAATTTTCATGAAATAGGTTTACTCTTCATTCAGAAATCGATCCAGGTCAGTAGCTGGCAATCAGTATACAATTAATTACAATTGACCTGTGCAGTTTGTCCGGGTTAGGGAGAGGAAGATGCATTTTGTCCTCTTCCACTGGACCATGGAAGCCTGTTGAATGAAGGCATCTTCTTGTCTTGGGGGTTTTGAATTCGAAATAAGGCCAGTGCCAACGTGGTTCATTTGCATAATTGATTTGTAAACAAGCACTTTCTCAAACAATGCTCTAAACATGTATCGGTTGAAAGCATTGTAGTACATATCTACCTACCGCAAGCCTTCATTGTTTCGGGATGAGGTACGCAAGGAATTCGGGATAGCTGTGCATGGTTGAACATGCCATTTTCTAGTGCGGTTGAAATGAAATAACTTTACCAGATTCATTCAATGGAGGCAAAGCGCTGGCCATTTATCAAAAACTCGTTATGCTCGTTTGCATGTAGGGTTAAAGGCTACTGGGGGCTGAGCAGCTCCACAACCGAAAATTGTTTCATTTGTTTTGATTCATGGTATGGACTCAGGTTTTTTGTAGGATTCCTGGTCTACAGGATATTGAAGATTAAAATCAAAAATTTTGGGTTAAAAGTTTAGCAACATTTGATTGCACTCTAGAAAGTCATTTAGAGATAAACTAGCCTACGGCTAAAAATCTCTATCATAAAGTTTAAAAAAAAATCTAGAAAATCAAAATTGTGTAAGTTCTCTTTTTGAATGATTGTTGTTTAAATTTGGATATGGGTATGTTATCAAAATTTGCATATACAAGTTAAAAAAACAGCTAATGTATCCTTGCCTTTCAAGGGGTAAATTTTTGTTTATGTTTAATAGTGTATGAAATACTTACCTTATTTTTAGGATTGTAGCCCACTGTAGTCGTTTTCCGGAACGGATTGGTGAAGGTAAGACTGACATCAAGCAGTTTGCTGTGATACATGTCCAAAGCCAGTCTGATTTTCGTGTTTCGCTCAGTTACGGAATCAATTGCATAGAGCACACCGCAAACGATGAACATCTCGCCCACCTTGTGATGGTTCACGCTTATATTCCAACTAAACTGAATATCTAGGTTGTATTCGTTGAGCTGTGAGAAAGTGTCGCAAAAACAGCACCAGCAATTATCAAGTGAGCGTTATCCAATTATACAGTTCATCCAGCCGGAAGTGGATGGCTTTTGGTCCGCATTTTGAACTTTTTCCCCCAGAATACATCCCCAAAGTTGACAACATCAAATTGTTAATCTATCTCTTTTCTGCATGCCTAGCATAACTTTTCACTCAGTTGTTGAAATCTGTTTTTCTTTAATGTAATTGATAGAATTTAAAGTCCGAGATTTTTCACTTAATTTTTACAAGCATTTCTCACTTAATTTTAACAACGCAAAAACAAATATAGAATTAAAATCAACGTTGTTTTTACGTATCTATAACAAGCTTAAACTCTATTCTATCTACTGCTGCAAAACGAACTATATTTCGTCAACTGTGTGCAAAGTTAGTAGCAAATGAGCAGTTCGTGACCAAAACTGTGTATGCCAAGCATGCTTTTCTGGATGCAAGTAAGTAGGTATGTCCATTATTAGACTGATGCAAATGTTGGGAATGTTTACTCAACATTGCTCAAACGGTTCCTGATGCATTGGACTGAAAACTGATTTTGCACTTACCATTTATGTTTCTTAAACTATGGGTCTAGTATTCTGCCAAGTTCAAAGGGCTAGAAATTTCACATAAACAACACGTATACAATGTAAAATGAAAACGTTTCGGGCTTTTTAAGGTGTCCTTAGCTGAAGAATGATTTTCTACAAAGTTGGAACTGGAAAAATTCTATACTCATATAGTGATAACAACTTTTTTTTTCATAGTAATATGGTTAAACAGCTAGAATAGAATGATTGCTTTTACAATAGATAAACATAAAGTGGTTTGTAAAAAGTCAGTTTCAAATCCAAATGTTATAGCTTCCGAAAGCTAATCAGGACCCAATCTGGAACCGTTTGAGCTCTGTTGAGCGAAAATTTTAAAATTTGCCTCAGTCTAAAGTCCATTTCCGATAGTTTATGAGGAACCAAAAAGCGTAATATTCGCTTTCAAGTGATGCGTGGCCAAAAGGGTATTATTATTACATTACCTTGGCAACGATGGTGTTATTGGAATCGGGTGTAGAGTAGATGACCCACAGGCCATTGTCGTCCACGTTAAAGTCCATGTAGTTGAACTCGGTCGTGTATAGATAATTGGACCCATTCGTTGCAACACCCTCTATCTCCTTGACCGCTGATTGGATGGAAGCAGGGAAAAAGGAACAGCACGAGGCAGTCAGTAACTATGATTTCTGTTGGTGTGTGTCAGGTAATATATCACGGATGAATGAGAGTTTCACGTAGAAACATACCATAGATGGAAGAAATAAAGTATACGTATACAGCCATTCCATAGCAAAACGATATAGTGGTAGGGTAGAGCGCTACTTCGTCGTAATCACCCATTTCCGTTCTATCGATCAGAAAAGATGAATAATATCAATGATTTCACTGTGCAGAAAGGCAAAAATAGGTTTGTTCCGATGCGTTAGTTCGTTAGCTACATAATAAATCCTGTTAGAGCGCATTGTATGAATATTTACGCTCATTATTCTCAAAACAAAAGAAGCGCTCCTAGCGAATCCCCTTTTTCTACGTTTATCCGTAGGACGAAGAAAATCTAATGGCGTTTCAATGCATTAGGACGGAATTGAAACTCGTAGAACGAATTTAGAATCAAGAAGCAGTATCAGATTTTAAACAATATCTCAACAATTTGTGACTCTTTATCAAATCCAACGGTACGTATGGAGAGGTGAATAAATTTAGAAGTCATCTATGATACAAATTTTCATTGATGTTGTTTAACTCATTCAGAAAAGAGAGGTAAAGCGCGGGTTGTGCTTAGTAGGACGGAAATTAGATCAAAAACCCTCATCAGAACTTCGTAATAATTAGTTGTTTTGTTCTTATCGTAAAATATACCCGTATTTTGTCATTAGGGTGACCATTTCCATGTTAGATTGGTCAAAAAATCGATTTTTCTCGATTTTTCCAAAACTATTTTTTTAAATTCATAGATTTTGAACCACTAGATCGATTTCAAAGATCAAAATATCAAATGAAAGGTAATTATAAATACATTGTAGAAAAAACAAATAATAGGGATAGATTATATGTCTATGTTAGCTATGTATAAATGGAAACGCATGGTAGTCTTGTCACATAGGAGTATTGAGGGAAAATCCAAAACTTGATAACTTAAAAAATGTATAAAACAAACACGAAAAAGAACCTGATTTTAATATAATTTGTAAAAAAGATTAAATTTTCAATGAAAAATATAATAACATATTGCACCCTGTCTAAAAGCCGTGAAAACCATAAAAAACAAATGCAATCAATATTTTTCAATACAAAATCCTAATTTTTTAACATCATTATATTTTTGCAAAAAAAGTATTTTAAATTAATGTTTATTTAATAGTTTGATCTTTGAAATCAAAGATTCAAAAGTAATAAATTTAAAAAAAAAATAATTTTTGAAAAAAAAATGGATTTTTTAGACCACCCTAACATGGAACTGGACACCCTAATAAAAAAAATACGGGTCTAATATTTTGCGATAAGGAATATAACTACCTACCTCGAGTTTTCGACCCAACTCCTACTAGACATAGAATTAAGTCAAAAAATCATTCCTTACCGAGCTATTGAGCAATTAATGTTCTACTGATTCTAAGTGCCTCATTTTGGTATTCATAAGCAATCAAAAATGTTGCACGACCGGGCAAGAAGAGAAAAAAAAATCCAAAATTTAAGTTATTCTTACTTAATTTTGAGTTGAGCGCCTGTGGCGCCAATTGAATAGAGTGGTTAGTAAACAAAAATTGATCATAGTAGCCAAGCAATGCTTACTCCCTAGACTTTGGTAATATTCGCGAGTGCCTGAACTGAAAGTGGTAGTGTTGATTGGCAATGTAAAATAAATAGATCAATAACTCGGTAAGAAATGATTTTTCGACCTACCTTGCCATACAATTTTTTGCTGCAAATGTGGTCAACTTTCACCTTCTTTCGGGTGTAACACAAATTACCAGTCATCCTGTGTATATAAGGGCTGTTCATAAACTACGTAGACCGATTTTTAAAGGTTTTAGTTCCCCCCTTCTCCCCGCATAGACAATCGTCCATACAATGTTTTGGAAATTTGTATGAACCGAGATATAAAATACGGGTCTAATATTTTGCGATATGGAACAAAACTACCCATTTTTAAGAAATTCTGAGAACCACTATATCGGTTTTGCTATGGAATGGCTGTATATTATATATATATCGGAACATTATCGGTTCAATTGTTCGAAATGTGTTGAAGATTAGTTTTCATTGGTAAGTAAATTGTTGAAAGGTTAAGCGATTGGTCATAAAACCATTTCGTACAGATTTAAATATACGTGCACCATATAAAGCAGTTGAAGGCCTACAAAGAGCCACAGAGCCGTGTTTACGTAGCTAACGAGTAAATTTCAAATTGATGTCGCTCTAACCATACTGCGTACAATGTCATGACTTTCGAAACGGGTGTCACATTTTCAACACTAATCTTCCAGGAAGGGAGGTGATAACGATATAGGGATGTTCGCATTCTCATGTTATACGAAAATCAATATGTTGTTACTAGGAAATTCGATCATCAACAGTAAACCTTTCGATGGGTTGAGAAGCTCCATAAAGCTCCAGCAGCAGAATGCATCTAGCACATCCTTATCACTACTTATCCATTGTAAACGCATGTACGTGTGCACCATACCGACATGACATTCACTTACCGGTCTGCCGTTCCAGGTTGAGGTCATATTTGATGATTCGTGGCGAGTTCCGCTCGTTGTAGTAGAATGACCCGTTGAAGACCACGTGAGCGTTGCCCTGTATTAGATTTCAACAAAATGTGAGAAAAGATGAGAAGATGAGGGAACACAACAGCGGCACTCGTACATGACAAGATAGCGAATGTTATTGTCATTGCTGTCATATAATACTGGTTTATGTGGCTTGGCAAAATCCTTAGTATATTTCTACCCTCTCGTCTTCTGTGTTGGATGTCTGCCGTCTAGTCCCAAGGCTGATCGCATTGTTATTAGGATTAAAGTTATGTATCGTGATCTTGCTCGTTGATAATAGAGTGTGGTATTAATTATGGGTGTGTGTGTGTGTATGTGGAATTCAATTTGAAATACATATATGTTAGACAGGGCAATCATTGTAATGCATCTCTGCAATAAAGTTAATTAAATACACCGACCTTTTTCAAAAATACTCCCATGCCATTTAATAACTTTGCAGTCTAATTATCCAGATTGATTAATTTGCACTTGTTGCAATTTAAAACAAACCACTAGATGATATGGAAAGATAATAATTTGTATTGTGCTGCTTACACAACAAACTCCAATTGAATTGCATAATATCAACAATGCTCCGCACTTCAATCATTGCAAAATCAGATCAACCATCATCAAAACCACACTCGTCTGTCTGTCTATGTCATCGTGCGTTTTAATTGATGTTCATGTTCGTGATTCTTGTTATCCCAGAGTGTTCGAAAACAGCACGTCTATGTTGAATCCCATCCTGATGTGCTCCATTGTATTTAGATGAATGTATTGGATACCCACCCGGAATGGCTTGTCCAGCCGATATGTCTTGGTGGCCACATTGTTTCGGTACGTGGTTTTGTTGGCGAATTCGTACAGACGAATCGTGTCGTTTTCCCGCGTGGCCCATATCTTCTTCTCAACCGCATCATTCCTCGGAGCAGCATCCTTCAGCCATGCACCGTAGTTTTGTTCGGTAAATTTGTGATACACAGGCTTTCCAACGGCGTATAGGACACAATCTGTAAACATCGTTCGGTGCGTGTATTAATGCATGTGATGTGAGCAACACCAAACATGAATTCAATGGGTATAGGTGTAGTTTGTACTGTCTCCTAGTTTAATTTTTAATAAGCCACAACCCACCTGTTGTTCTATTTGGTAAACCTGGGTAGCTCACATTTCCAGTCTGTTTGATCTCCAAGTTTCCAACCAAATCGTACAATGAAACAATCGCGTCCTTGCATTTGATGTCTCTTTGAGTTGAAAAAGTATGCCAAGTGATATTTTAAATTCTCCTGTGTTAAATGCTAGCCTTACCTTGGATCAGGACACTCAGGACAACTAGTTGGCGGCCCACAGATATCCTCGTAGGATTCCACTTTGGGCGGTGGTCTGCCATATTCTTGTGTATCGCCCATTCCGCCAGGCCGATGAATCATGTAGGGTGCGTGTTCCATCAAATGAAACTCTGCTTGCGTTATGTCCAGCTCGTTCTTGGCAATACAATGGTACTCGCCAAAGTCCGTTTGCCTAATGTTGGTTATGTTTAACCGCATTATTGATTTATATCTGTGGAATAAGGCGATGTTCATTTATGCCATTTATCCTATGAATCTTAGCTTGAGAAATAGGGTTTAGGTACTGATTAAACAAATGTGGTTTCAGTTCAGTTGGTTCCTATATTTCAGTGCCACTGAAAAATCAATCAAGAGTTTTCTTATATTCAGATATACTGCCGCTCATAGCAAGTCGATCCCATTTGCGTTTTGGACAAAATTGAAATGGAAAATGTTTTTTCCAAATGCACTGCGGCTAGAAAATGATCTCGTGAAGGTTTTATACGAAAATAATACCTAATCCTGGAAGAAAAATTCTTGTACTCTACAGTCCATTGTATGTTACATTTGTTGTAAGGAACATATGCAGAGAATGTAAGAAATCCACAGTTACTTTTGATTTTCATGGTCTAAAATAAGTGAGCCCATTGAGGGGCCATTATTAAACTACGTAGACATTTTACAGGAGTTGAAAATTGTCTACGGTCCATATAAGAAGAAAAAAAAACGCTTCGACAATTGTCTACACAGGGGTTTTAGAATAAAAAATGATCGACGTAGTTCATGTTCACTCACATGCTTCTGCATTGTCAGGATGGAATACAAAAAAAAATCAATATTCTATCATAAAGTCCCAACAAACATTGCATACAGAATAAGAGCTTATTCAGGCAAAAATATGATTCTTCAGGTAAAAAATGGCTTATTCAGCCATTATTTAGCTCAAATTGTTTGTTGGGGTGTTCACTCGGCTGACGACAGAAGCTGACCACTCTCAATGTGTGTCACGCGATCATCTGTTTACTCGGCAGCAACCATTGTGTGGTCCTCCTCATTGTTTTTCATAAGCAGTTCTTTCAGTCGATGCGTCGACTTTGGAAAGCTACCGTTTCGTGATGAATGTGTGAGTGCGGACCACGTTTTAGTCCATTGCTGCAATGGAAGTGCTTTGACCCCCGTTGGCAAATCTGCCGTACGTTCTGGTGGATAAAATGTTTATTGTGTTGTACCTTTTGACTATAGTTGTAAGATGTATTGTAAAGTGAACAAGAATCCTCGGCTCTGTAAAGTTAATTCGGTTGAGCCTTATCAAATAAATTAATAAACAAAAAAAAATCTTTGGTGTTTTTTTCGTTTTGTTCAATGTTTTGATCTATCGTAAACGAAAAAAAAGCTGTGTGACAGAGTAAAAGCACACGGTACATTTATTTTTGCTATGAGCGTTCTATAAGCCTATTCCTGCTGAAATTTCCAGATTTTGAAGACCATTAAATATTCCTAGAAACTTGCCGTGAAGTTCTAAAAAAAGAAAACTTTTCAAGTTACAAGATCATGAGCGTAGATTACTTTTCTAATTAAATTTCCTGCTTTTAACCACAAAAGCAGCTCTCGTCATGCACCCCGACGGTAGAAGGAAAATAAAATTGAAAAAGGAAACATAGAGAATCAGAAAAGTAAACCACACTCGATGTCACAGAGCATTTTCCAGTTCTTCTGCTGTCGCTCAGTGTTGTGTCTGATTTCAAAACAAATTTCATCTCTAATGAAAAGTGAAAAAGAAGCTAGGAAGCGTGAGGTAAGAACCACATCCTGAGGCTATGTATGACATGCTCGAGCAGACCTGACCTTACAGACACACATTGGGTAGCTGGGTAGAAAGTGGTAAAAAATTAATTCTGGCGAAATCAATAGGAATTGTAAAGTTTCAACATGACTTCACATTCTAGATAAACGTAAACTGAGAAGATTTGTTCTCTGATCGGCGTGTTCAACATGAAATGTTAGGTTGGATTTGTTACATCCTCTGCATATGTTTCATACAATAAATGTAATGGCAGTTCTTTTAATAGTCCATTAGTACACAATCCAGTTTTTCCAGAATGCATATTTTGGTTCGGTTTGTGATGTCCGAAGTGAATCTTTCGTGCAAACCTCGGGTTATTATCACAAACGTAAGTGCCGTGTGGAGTGAAGAGTTTTTAAAACAAAATTAATTACGGTGAAAGGTGAGCGAAATATTCCCACCGTTGTTTTACGGAAAGAAGAATGGTTAAGTACTAACCAATGGTTTTAACATAAATTACTTGAAAAAGCTATGTTCGTTTAAAAAACAAAATCTTTTGAATCAGTTATGCAAAAAGGTTACTACGCTTATGTATTTTTTGATCATATATTTTGAAAATGGAACTGAAAGGGAGTGATTTAGTATTCATTACCAATATTTTAAAGTAACTTAACACCTAATATCAGACTTATTTGAGCCCACTTCATTTGATACTGACAAATTTTCAAGAACTAGCCAAATATGTGTATGTAAAAGATATCACACACGACCGTTGAATATATTCTATTTGCTCAAATTCGCAAAAACGCAGGTCACTCAGACTTAGTAAAATTTCCTCAATTTTCCTCAAATATCTGCTTGATTATAAGGAAATTCTACTCTAAAGTATACTCAGTTTACGAGTCACTGCGTCATTGGGATATAGAATGAGTAAAATTGCTCTCATCTTTTCTCATATACGAGCATTTTTTTTTTTAATGTTTGAGAGATTTTTAGCCGAAGGCTAGTTCATCTCTAACTCATATACGAGCAGATTTTTAAGGAAAAACCTATGAACGACCAGTGTTTTTGAAAATTTGAATAATTGGAACTCAAATTTGAGTCGGATTCAACGACCGTGAAAAGTTTCTGGATTGGATTGGGTTTTTTTTTTTTTTTTTATATAGGAGATAGATTGGGTTGGGTAATGTCCTTTAAATTCCGTTATCTACATTTTATTTTTTATCTTTTGGACGATACGCGTATTTCGTCCAGTACTTGCAGACTTCTTCTTTTGCCGATTATGCCCGATTATGATGATTTTGATCTTATGCAGAATGGGTAAAAGATTTATAATACAACTATATTTTTCTTTGATTGATTTGTGATTTTTTTAAAACAAGTTTCATTAAATTTAGTAGCAATAGATATGACGATCAAAATTAGAGGAGAAAAACGAAAAAGTATACTTTTTATAGCGGGCCCAAAAAGTAAATCAAAGTCGACACCTCGTGGTATCGCAATTCACTGGAATGTGTCTACGAATTGTTGGAGGGATTTATGGGTAGAAGCGCCATAATTTAACAAGTGGTCGTTTTGATCTTTGGTCAATGTCATTAAATCAATGAACTACATCTGCGATACCCACTGTGTCCCCGTCTGTTGCTGCCGGAAACCGCAGCTACCGGTAAGATGAGCACACGCCCATGATATGACATAACATACAAATGTTCGGTAACTAGGCTGGACCGATCCTGTTGGAAAACCCCTTCGGCTGCATTGCAAAAGGAAGAAGATTCTTTTTGAAGTGAAAGGAATAACAATCCTTATCCGTACTGTACACGTAACACTTGAAGGATTTGCAACCGGTAGGGAGAGTGTCGAGATTGGATGGACAACGGAGCGACGGATTGCGAACTTTTACACTTTCCTTTTCATACGATGAGTTACTTGTTGGCATTCGCTTCTCCACACGTGGTGCAGATTCCATAGACCATAGGTAGGTGTGAAGGCTTATATCTAAAGCTTCTGGTCGGCAGCAAGTAGGGGTATTCCATATGCAAATAAAATTCCCACAGGCTTAGTCTCGTATCATAAGAGGCTTGCAAACCAAGCGAACCCGTACGGTTGAAAACATCGGATATTGGCCTCTAGCCGAAAAGGCAGTTCTGGGAAAGATAAAGCAATTGCCTTTGGCAAAAATCCGGATAAGCTAGGGTTGAGGTTTACGTTTCGAGTTTCGAGAATGATGTTTCAAAGTTACATGGAAACAAGAATTTAATTCCGTTAAAGTCACAATTCAATCACATTTTGTATTAAAGCATGGCAATGAATCAAGGTGTAACATCGTATGGTTGAGTGTGTTAAGAGAATGACGAGAAAAATCAATTTGCAGCGATGAGTGAATACGTGTATGTAATCTTCTTTTCGTAGCCTATAGCGCGGAAAAAGACATCTCCACAGCTTCCATTCGTGGAGAATAAAGTGCTGTCCAGATGACAATGACGCTAGCATAGAGGTACAGTAATCCCTCCATTTATGCGGTGGGTGGTACCGTCCACCCAAAGCTAGTTTTAGGCTGTCCTTCAACCAATTGAGCTGATTTTCTGTAGATGACTAGTTTATGGTTGACAATAATCACATACAAAAAATCAGTGTAATTGGTTAAAGGACAGCCGAGAAACAGCATTGGGTGGACGGTACCACCCACCGTATACATGTACGGATACGGGAAAGAATTATCTTTGTAGAGCTCGCTGTATGCCACCATTTGCCAGAGTATGGTCGTATTTTACGGAGGGATTAAATGTCGATTGGAACGAGTAGCGGGGCTCGGTTTGAAGCAAAGTTTTCCTGAATAGATACGAGAAAAAGTGTGCAGAGACCACTAAAGGACACAAAAACCTTGCACACCGCAAAAATTCAATGTTTTATACGCCGACGAGTAAAAAATGAATCATGCTGCTACTGGTGGAAAATTGTCCGCTGCCTGTTGTAAGTACGTTGGACGACGAACAATAGAAGGAACACAATTTAAACGATTTTTTATGAGCTTTCACTTCTTTTGTATGTATGCCTTACCCGTCATTGTGTGTTTCCATCTGGAATTTGTCTCCTGGTTCTAACAGACGACCTCCAGGTTGACGCTCCCAGTACTTTACAGCTTCCGGGAATGCTTCCACCTGAAAGTTAGAAGAACAGATCGCATATCAAGGAATGTGGTTTGATACGCGAAAGATCAGATAATTAAACCACTGACAAATATAAATGGATCGTGTTTCTCGACAGATTGTAGTCGTTGATGGAATTTTCTATTTTTTTTAAATCGTAGTTTGATTCCACTTGCATGGTTAGGAATTGTATTTGTAATCAAATGGCTATCTACGCCTCGAGTTCATCTAGATGGTTGAATTTAATCCTACGTCCTCTCTATGCTAAAGGGCTTTCGAGTATTGTTTTCATTTTTATTCGTAGAACCTAGTCGAACCACCACCAACGATTGGTAACCGTCAACTTTGAACGATGGTGGCGTGGCTGCTCTTGCTAACATCTTAGGAAAATTGTTTACGCTGTGTTGCCTCTGGGGACTCAGTTTCTCGATGAAGGAAATAAAGGATGATGCTTATCAAGCGCAATCCAGACGCCAACCGCAAGCGTTACCTGAGAGCGTTCTACTGACAGAAGCGTCAAACGAAGTATAAATTTAGATTTATGACTGCCACCGGGCACTAACGAGAAAAACAGCCTTAGATGGCGTGCTGAACCAAGGTGGTATGGGATAGGCCTAGACTTGTCAAAATTTATTCCAAAATGAAACAAAACTCAGGAAAGGGTTCCGTTCGGTTGAATTGTGGGAACAAGGTGAAGGGAAATATGAGATAACTTAAATTGAACTTGAGTGGGGATGGGCGGGCACCAATGCTCCTTTTCGTTGGTGGCCAAGAGATTTATGGAGTTCGACGTCGATGGGGAAATAGCATGAAACGAGAGCTTGGGCGAACTTTTTGGTTTTCGAAATACCAGGTAGACGGGTGTTTCGATATCGTGTAATTGAATCGGAGCTTGCAATGTGAAGAAATTGAATCATATCTTACTTGAACAATCTTGGAAAGTTTTCAATAAACGCAAGGATAAACTTTAGTATTTGGTTATTCAATGTTAGGGAAGTTTTTATTCAGTATGAACTGGATGTAAGTTTCTCCGTTTGTTGATTTTACTTGGACTTACTTTGAATTCTGGGAAATTTTAGGAATTATCTACTCACCTCACACTCGAATGTAGCCGTCGAGTCATTTACAGCGTAGATCATTTGGTTGCGCACTCTTATCAACGGCGGAACTAGAAGGTGTCAAATGCAATCGTAAACGGAATCAGTTAGCACACAAGAATTGAATTATGTTTGAAAATTGGAAGTTGATTCATAATTCTGTTTCACACCACACCCTAGACGGCTAAAAAAGCTCTCCTCGTTCAGAAATAGCAAAACCGAGTGAATAAAGCAACATTTTGTGTACATGTTTTGCGGTGTTAATCGCTTCCTGAGGTACTTCCTTCCGTAGCAATGCCAAAAGTCTGCTCCGAGAAGCGAGAAAGCTGCTGCACAATGAGTGAAAAACAGTGAAATGTATATTCCCCGCATTGCATGAAACAATGATACGTGCTACTATTTCGGTATGTTCAGAAAAGTACGATCCTATGCGGGAAAATGCACGCGTCGTATTGGGAAAGTTGTTCTCTCGAAATGTTTTCCAGTCGGGCACTGTTGTTGCGCGTAGATGAAAAATGACTCTCGCGGGACGAGCACGTGAAAGTGATTAAAGCACAGTTAGTTCAGGAACTACAGCACGAAGTTTCGACTTGCATAGGTATGAATAGAAAACTACGAAAATTGAACAACAGTGGATCTGTGAGAATGCCTATTGTCGTAGATTCATAAAACCAGCAACGGTGGATTGATAGTGGGAAATTGTTGAAAAATCATATCAAATACATATTAGATAATCAAGAGCGGCCTAGAGTTTAAAAACTGTTTACAATGTTTTTTTTTAAGTTGAAATGTCCAAGCATCTATATAAAAAAAAACTAACAAATGAAAATGAAAATGTCCCAAACACCAAAATAAAATAAAGGATTTATAAATGTTGAGAATTTGTTTAACTAGTGTCCTTAGACAGGTAGATAGCGCCATTGGGCACCTGTGTAAGGATAGCATTTTAACAAATTCTAAATGAGCCCATTTTAACTGTTCAAACTAACGGGGTTCTACGGTATAACAAAGAACTGTTCCCGCTATTATAACTACCCAAATTTGAGTATGATCCAATCATATAGATCCAATAATTACAATGATATTCACAAATGAATATAATCGACCTGAATCCACTTTTGACCGATTTGGATGGATCTTATTCCGATTTGGGTGGTTTTGAAATACGTTTACAGCATCCTAAGATTGTGTTTGTTTTAACATATAAATAAAAATAAATTTAACTACAAAACCGATTATCATTTTCATTTCATTTTCATTTCATTTTCAAGCACAGAAGGGGGTCATAGGGCCAAGTCACCAGCGAAAAATCGCTGTCCATACTGCACCAGGGTAGAGGTATAGATTTGGCATCACAGAATAATAACCACAGGGGTCAAATGAATCCTGTTTACGATACCGGATAGTAAGGAAAGCTGTTGAACATAGGGGATAGTCAGAGTAACAGCAATAATAGTGAAAGTTAGGAAAATAAGCAGGTAGAGATGGTTGATTTGCAATGGCTATCGACTCTGTTATATGGCCTACCGTATCAGATTCAAATTTAATGTCGTTTAATATTGCGCTTATTACTTTGCATTGATACATCCGCGTAGTAAACCGATTGAATAAGTAAATCCGTTTCGAACGAAATATCTAAATTATGTAAGTTACGAAAACCGCGTGAATTCCGAAAGCCATGCGAGACAACCGAAGCGAGGAAAAAAGGCTTATTATCATTTAAAGAGTGCCACCAAAATCAAAGTGATAGCCTATGTTGGCAAGTTGATTAATTTTGGTTTCCTCCCTAAATATTCTACTTATTTTACTGTTGAGCTTTGTTTCAATTTAGTTATTTTACCGCACGTATCAATCATTTCAAGATTTCGCGACCGTACCGAACAAATTCTATACTACAGAAGCTCAAAAAAAACTTTTGGTGAGCTCTACCGCATTGCGAATCACTTCTGCATAAGCTCCGAAGACGTAGGCGCGTTGATTCCGACAGCCGCGAAAAGTTAAACATGCATCAATACCACATAAGGAAAGATCGATTTTACGTATGGTTTAGTTCATAGATTAACATTGACTGCTGTTTACAAATGTAAGTACTTGAACACTAAGAAATAAGTTAACTTAAATGCTTTAACCGCATATATAAGAGATTTCGCGTATTGAGAGAATTATATAGTAATCGAGTACAACAAACTCAGGGGAATACAATACCTCCAAAAGTTTAAAAGCTATTAATTGTCACATACCTCTACTTTTACTTATTTCCTAAACTATTCCTCTCCTTGTTAATCTGCTAAATGCTATTGGTCTGCCTGCGTTTTCTTTTTAAAGTTCAAGACTAAATAAGAAGATTTATTCTACAACTTTAAAGGTTAGTTGCCTCTCTAAGCGGACCCCCCGCATCCTAATTCTTTTGTTAATCTACTTAATGTTATTAGACTTTCTGAAGTTTGTTATTTAAGTTCATTTGATGATTATGATATCTCATTAGTCTAATTTAATAAATTATTAAAAGCTCTAATTCACCTAATCAAGCATAACCCATGCTTTATTAAGTACCTGCACTTGTGCTTGTAATCTAAAATTAAACGTGTTTCAAGTACTTTGGATTTAAGCCTATACCTATTTATTATATCTTAGTTCGACCCAGGTAACACCTTCATGTGACTAAAATGCTTCATTTTGAAGTTAGTTTCCTAGCTGATATTTAAATTATATAGGGTATATGTTCCAATTACGCTCTCACGTTTCCACTATGTCGCACCACAAAAATACTTATGGGTATGTCACAATAGAAGCACACCACAGTGGAAATCCCGAACCATAGTTCAAACACTTATCCCAAATCAAAATGAAGCACATATAAGATTAGTTACAATACCATGTACCAAAATGGTGTTTAACGTTGTTCCCTGAGTAATACCTCAATGAAAACAACAATGAAAGCTTGTCACGCAAATAGAAGGAGCACTGATGAGCACTTTCTGAAATATTTCAATAGTATAAATCCCTTGCAAACCCAAATAAACCTATCTGCGTAAAAAATAAATAAAATAAAAGTGATTTGCGGCAAAACCCGCCAGTATCACACCCAACGTCAGTGCCTATACGTAAGCGTACTACGACGCGGCTCTCAATAAAAGGAGTAACAAGTGTGATACTATCACTGCTAGACTAGATCTTTGGTTCTCTCATGCAGTGGTTTATCAGAGAGGGGAAGCTAAGTAATCGCCATTGCCTGCCCATGACGCCATTCTATCGCGGCATGAGCCAGCAACGCCGACCATAAACCTACCGTCTCCAACACTCCACTAGCATGAAATTAAGCCCGCCCACCAATAGCAAGGTGCAAAAACTAGCCAAGGGGAGGGAATTTAACTACAAAACCGATTATCGTATCTAAATTGTATCCGAAAAAAAGTTGTTAACCCCGGAGATGAACTGGCGATAGGCTAAAAATCTCCTTAATAAAGAATTAAAAAAAATAAGTTGTTAACAAGAGCTTTGTAGGATAAATATTCACGGACATTTTTGTTCGTTTATTGTCTTAAAAATCAAAAATATAAAATACCAATTCCTTAAGGATCCACCAATCGATTGTTTCCGTTATGACATTGGTTGCTGGATTTTTGTCAATTATATTTTACACGCTGGTGAAAATCGAATATGAGATTTCCACTTCGCTTCGATCACTATACAGGCATATACTATAGACATGTGTAATGTTTCATCCAAATCAGATAGGGTCGGCTGGATCACCAAAGAATTGTAAGGCTCTTCAATTAAAGTGTGGACGTCTGTCACTAGTTCAAATCTCATTCCCGAAAACTAAATTCCCAATGTCGAAGAAGGCTGAACACATGGGCCATTTTGATTGCTTTCTACAAAATGCGTAGCAAAATGCAGCTATGTATCACGAATGTGCCATTAATTCTACCGATTCAATATGATCGAAATCCTCCTACATATAATCCTCAATACATTTCAACGTCAATGTTGTATTCTGAATTATAAATTCAATCACATTGCTGTACTCAATTTACGCGAAAGCATCAATGTATCATCTAGCAATAGTTTTAATTAGATGTAGTATCCAAATCATGACAAAACACACAGATCAGTATTCGCGAATTGAAATAGTTCAAAACATAATTTCGTTGTAAAATTCAAGCTAATCCATTGCAAATTGAAACTGAAGCACTCAAGCACAGCAGCTTACGGAGGAGAGTTCTTTTGCCTTTGTCCGTGGAGGATGGGAAGGGGTACGGCAAATAAAGTGATGAAATTCCTGCCTCAGCTGGTCAATGGTACATACATTGAACTTCGATGTTGAACGTCTGGTTCGCCGGTGGTGGAATTCCGTTGTCTGCCAAGCACTGATAAGCTCCCATGTGCACTCGATTGATTTTGGTAATGTTGAGCGTGTGGCCGGCCATCGACGAAGCTGCAGGTTGTCGTCATCCATCGGCCAGAACATGAACGAGTCAAACGAAAGACAATAGCCGGTGGCATGGAACGAAGAGAGCATGTTGAGAAGAGAAGCATGAAAGTTTTAAATTCAATTTTCCATCCTACAGCTCCCGATAGGACAATAGACGACTTTGGTAACACACTGTGAAAGGATTCTAAAAGCATGAAGGAATGGCTCTTTATTACCTTGCCATGCACCATTGGAGATTGTTTTTCCGTCCTCTCGGCGCCATTCGACGTGTGGTTTAGGCGTTCCAGTGGCAGCACATCGCAATCTGAGGTGATTGCCCTCCTTAACTATTATGGGACGGAGTGCTTCCGGTGTGCCCGATCCGGCTATCGTGGGTGGTACGAGCAGCTCATTGGAAAACGTATCGTTGACCTTAATTTTCCACGCGTTGATACCGGGTGTTCCGGGCGTACCGTTGATACCCGATCGTCCAGGCTTACCTCGGGGTCCGTGTAGGCCTGCAATATGGGAACAAATAAAAGCGGCTTAATTTTTACACTGAACGAAATGTTTTAAAATTTAAAATAAATATTTATAACTTTAATTCACTGCATGCAATTGCTTCCAAATAAGAATCCTTCCATGAACCATGTCCAATCTTTTACTGAAATTCAATATTTATAAACGTGTTTTGTTCTCCGTGCACTTACTTCCAACAAACAAAATTCAACGCTTTCCTTTTAAACCTTTCATCGGATGCCTTAAAAACTCAAAATTACTTCGTCAGGTGAAAAAAGTAATCCAACACGTTCTTAACTGCTCCCTCCAAAAAATGCCTTCCTACACTACACTCTTCCACATACAAACACAAACCCACACACACATCACATCTTTTTGTATGAAGCTGCCTGACGTTAACCAGCTTTCTGGATTTCTCTCAACCTGCCAAGCTTGCGTGTAGCAGCAAAAGCAATCAATCTTCCTTTGGAATGGATATGGTGGTTGGATGAACCGGGGTATCTTTGAACCAAACAATCGGGAACTGTCGGGAAATGAAAAACAAATCTTCAACGAATAAAGCAATCGACGGATATAATAACAACCTTGCTGAAGGTGTGTTCTCGGAACAAGTATTGTCGACTTGTTTGAATTTATTTGTTAGTATCGAAGAGATCCAAGGAGCTGGTTACTGTACTTAAAATGGAATGGTTGCTGAGGTTTTACGATGAGAAAATAATAATAATAATAATAATAACGAATAACTTGTATGCTAGTTTCATCAGCTATGTTTGGCCCCTTAAGTAAAAATTAGTTAGAAGGCATGATTATTGCATAATGGAAAATATTTGTATTGATAGCTACACCCAACCGGAAGATGTGAGATTCTATCACAGATTTGTACAGAATTTGCAATGTTTCGCGACATGCATAGATTCTGTAATGCGGTCACCGGAAGGTTCCTAATATAATTTTGTAATTTGTATGCTAGATTATTATTCCGGCAAGAACTGCCGTTATATTTGTTGTATGAATGCAGATGATGTAATAAATCCAACCTTATATTGGATGTAAGAGGAATTTGTTTTGCGTGTAGTTATTATGAATATGCTTAAACAAATTTTGTGAAATTGCCGCCTGTAATTTAAAAATATTTACAAAGCCTCAATTACCGAAAACATTTTAATTTTGGATGATTTATAGTATTTACAAAAATAAGGCTAGCTGTCTGTAAATAGTGATGGGATGAAAATTGACCGCTTACCATGATTCATTAATTGAATTTTTGATTTTACTCTTCAAACATAAATGTTACTACACTATTATTAAACATATTAACTCGATCATAAACAAATTGCTGTATGAGTCTAAAGCAAGAATATAAATTAAAAACAAACATAAAACAACGAGACACCGCCATAGAAGATGAGCATACTAAAAAGGATTCTTTGCATAGATATACGCAAAGTGCCTTACCATTTTCGTGTGTCGTATTCTTACGATTTTCAGTTGGAGTAAGCGGATGTTACACACAACAAGTTTGTTTTTCCCTAAAGGAAGAGTAAATTTGCTCGTTTGCTGAATGTAATATCATGCAAAGCCTTTGTAATCTAATCTAGGGTTGAAATGCTCTATTTCAAAGGGAAAGGTGGTAACATTCATGCCAACGCAAAAGATGTGTTTTGCATCAATCTTTTTTAATATTATTGCACGAAATGTGCTCTTTACTTTGTTACGTGGGAAGTTGAAGTAAGAGAAATTCGATATATCTCAGTAGTAACTTTAAGGTGCATTGAGGTCACCTTTTTCTTTATCTTAAATCCAGCAGCACAACAATAAGGTGGAAAAGGCCACAAATCTTCCAAAACCAACAAGAATGGCACTTTTCTATGTTTTGCCTCGTTATCAAAGTGGACCCAGCTCTGAAGTGTCCCTTGGGTATTCTAAACGACAGCTTTTATCTACCCCACTTTTGTTTGGTTTTCATTCAATCCATTTTGTGTTTTTCTGCTTGAAAAAGATCAGATGATATCTAGAAGCTAGTTGTCTTTTTACTTATGACACATTTCCTTTTTTCGAGAGTCCTCGAGAAAAAAAAAAAGGCAGACTTGTTACACTAAGATCATAATCCATCACATCCCGTAGCTCGTAAAGTGGAGGGATGATGTTGATATCTACCAGTGCAAGAAAATGGGTAGCTCATCAATATTGCACGACGAGAAGCATCGTTCGAGGTCGGGATCATTTATTTTTTCGATAATCTCTCCCGTAATCGATGGCGAATGATTGGGCATTATTGAAATCCACGTCCTGCTACTGCATTGTAGTAGAACGAGCAAAAGCCATTATAATGGTTGGTAAAAGATTGATGCATAATTGACTTCCGCCAAGTTGTCGATCCGACTGACAGCTGCTTTGGGTGTCGAGTTATATGGACTCGGTTGGATACCGACCGGAAATGACAGCTTGGCAGGAATGTGAGAAGAGCACCAAGCAATCACTTTAGGCTATGGATGCGTGAATGATGAATGCATTTGCCTAGTGGTACTGCTATACGGATAAAGGAAAGGAATTTGAGTTGTAGGTCAATAGGAGCTATTTCGTGGTGCAATTGTGCAAATATATTTTGTAAAGTTTACGTATTATTTGGATTGCATAGTGACAAAAACATTAGTCGATGACGTAATCGATTTAAAAGTAGCTCTTGGGATCATTACATCCCTTTTGGAACTTTACGTCTAGCTTCAGCATAATGTTCTTTTAGACAAAGTTGTTGATCGAAAGCTTTCTAAGTCTAATTTAGATGTAAACGTTGGGAGGTTGGGGAGTGGCAATTTATATTTTAGAGCAGCGGGCTTTTGATGATTGCCCTAAGAGATGAACTAGCCTATGGCTAAAAATATCTTTAATAAAGAAAATTTGGGTTTTGCACAATAATCTGTTAGATTTGATTGATCTGAAGTGACCCACCGGTCGGTAGCTCGTGGACCGTACGTTGAGAGAAACTAATTTATTAATTTTGGAAATTCATCAGGATTTTTATACGATCAATTTCTATTTTAATTATGATGATAAGATCAGATGGTATTCATAATTCCTTTTTTATATTGATTGATAAAACAGCAAAAGGGTTTATCTTCCATTTAATTCCACTTAATTAATTTTGGTATCCATGACAGATACGTATTTCGGCTACAATGTGCAGTCTTCATCAGTGTCATTCCCACTAAAGAACTTATCAAAATCTAACCCCCTTAAGTACTCATCCCCTAGGTAAAAAAGTCAAGATCATAGGTATAAAAATGAAACTACAATGTGTTGAATCGGAACCTACCTAACTAATAAAAACCAAAGATTTAAGTAAGCTAAAGGAGAAAAATCTATACAAATCTATACAAATCTTCAATATTGATTGATGTTTTTCTAGAGGATTTAGTAAGTAGCTAGGGAAAATGGCTCGAAAAATGGATTTTTTTTGTTGCCAAATAGCTTTAATTGTAGCTTAAATATGGTATTTAAATGGTTCTCAATGCGTTCATATAACATTCTTGAAGAGCTTCGAGAATACACCTTTCAGGACCTTCTCCAGGGTGGGCCAACTAGACATTTGATAGTCAAGAGATAAACTAGCCTTTGGTTAAAAATCTCTTAAATAAAGATTGAAAAAAACACATGATTGTCTTAATAAGGTTTTGGTGGATGCATCAATGCTAAAGCAGCCTTCACCAGGGTTTTATGAATGTTGTTTTATGGTGGCTTTGTAGTATTTCATTAAAAATAAAATGTCACTTGGGTTGGTACTATGCGGTACTTCCACCTCAATTAGTGGTCCTTCCCCTTGTCCAGTAACTCCTACCCTTACCTCCCGTAGATGCCGGTTGGAGTACGAGTAACCATAAGTTAGATCGGTTAACCAATCCTGGTGGGACATTGATCGTATGGTGACAGCCAAGCCAGAAACTAGCCTGAAAAATCCAATCCACCATTAAAGTATTGGAAAAATCAATCTCAATAATCCGTCTCACAGTGTTTACAACAGAGAAATCTTGTTGAAATCATCTCCCGAGAACTTGGTGAAATTAAAGTTGATTTCTGTATTAATTTTGCAAAAAAAGGTCACTGCAGTTTTAATTTAATGATTTCTTTAAAACAAACTGTTGAAGTAAGCAGTGCTTTTTCAACTCGTTTGCCACACACACATATTATAAAGGGTGATACGGTCAAAATTTGGTCAATATCAACTTGACGTATTTCTTTCAATTTTGCATTTAAAAAACCTGAACACCCCTCATTTTGAAGGTGTGTGTGTGTAGAATGTTGCTCCTATTTTGATTTTGGAATTCACTCTTCAGTTGTCAAAATGCCGTCCAAGCAAGAAGAGCAGCGTATCAAAATTTTGCTCGCGCATCGCGAAAATCCGAGCTACTCGCACGCAAAGTTGGCAAAATCGCTAAAAGTTGCCAAATCAACCGTTACAAATGTAATTAAAGTGTTTGGGGAACGTTTGTCGACAGCCAGGAAGTCTGGATCGGGGGGAAATCGAAAACCGGAAGCCGCTGAGACGACAAAGAGAGTTGCCGGTAGTTTCAAGCGAAACCCTAACCTCTCTCTCCGAGATGCCGCAAATAAGCTGGGTGTATCGTCTACAACCGTGCATCGAGCCAAAAAACGAGCCGGACTATCGACTTACAAGAAGGTAGTGACTCCAAATCGCGATGATAAACAAAATACGACAGCCAAAGCGCGATCCCGGAGGCTGTACACGACGATGCTGACGAAGTTTGACTGCGTGGTAATGGACGACGAAACCTACGTCAAAGCCGACTACAAGCAGCTTCCGGGACAGGAGTTTTATACGGCAAAAGTAAGGGGAAAGGTAGCAGATGTTTTCAAGCACATGAAACTGTCAAAGTTCGCAAAGAAATATCTGGTTTGGCAAGCCATCTGTACCTGTGGCTTGAAAAGCAGCATTTTCATAGCTTCCGGGACTATCAACCAAGAAATTTACGTGAAAGAGTGTTTGAATAAACGTCTGCTGCCTTTCCTGAAGAAACACGGTTGTTCCGTACTGTTTTGGCCGGATTTGGCATCTTGCCATTACGGTAAAAAGGCCATGGAGTGGTACGCCGCCAACAACGTGCAGGTGGTTCCCAAGGACAAGAACCCTCCCAACACGCCAGAGCTCCGCCCAATTGAGAAATACTGGGCTATTGTCAAGCGGAACCTAAAGAAGACCAAAAAAACTGCTAAGGGCGAGCAGCAGTTCAAGGCAAACTGGCTTTCTGCGGCGAAGAAGGTGGACAAGGTGGCTGTACAAAATCTGATGGCAGGGGTCAAGCGTAAGGCCCGGCAATTCGGATTTGGAAAAGCGGAAGCCTAACTGAATATTTTTCCTGAATTTTATACTAATTGAACTTGAACAAGAAATTTAATTTGATTTTTTAAATAAACGATTTCACCGATTTACACGCGTTTTCCCTTGACCAAATTTTGACCGTATCACCCTTTAAAACTTAAAATGTCACTTGGGTTGGTACTATGCGGTACTTCCACCTCAATTAGTGATCCTTAGCTACTTGTCCAGTAACTCTACCTCTCGTAGATGCCGGCTGGAGTACGAGTAACCATAAGCTAGATCAGTTAACCAATCCTGGTGGTCGTATGGTGACAGCCAAGCCAGAAACTGGTCCGAAAAATCCAATCCACCACCAATAGAGTATTGGAAAAATAAATCTCAATAATCCATCCCTGAGTGTTAACAACAGAGAAATCTTGTTTAAATCATCCCCCGAGTTAAAAATTGGTGAAATTAAAGTTGATTTCTGTATTAATTTTGCAAAAAAGGTCACTGCAGTTTGAATCTAATGACTTCTTTAAAACAAACTGTTGAAGTAAGCAGTGCTTTTTCAACTCGGTTGCCACACAGGTAGCGATATTATAGTATTGTTTTTGTTAGTAAGTAGCATGGAGCCCTGTCAAACATTATAACAATTGGAAAACTTGTGATCTAGTGCTTTTTAGTTAAATGTGTTCTATTTAAAGCAATTAGGAATGTTTTTTTTAATGCTGAACTAATTATATCGATTGCCCAAGGATATTTGAAGTAGATTTCTTAATATTAAGATTTTTTAATTGCTTCAATATTTTTGATTATTTTTCTCTATGCTGGTTTGTATTGGAAAGGGAGGACCAAATCGGTGTGGTTCTTGTTACTTACATATACAAAACATCTTATTTTTCCATAATTTCATAAAACATTTTTTTAGTCGAAATGAATGAAAGGTTGTGATTGGATTGTATGAGCGGTGTGCCTTTCATTCATTTCGACTAAAAAAATGTTTTATGAAATTATGGAATAATAAGATGTTTTGTATATTTAAGTAACAAGTAAAGATGCAAATTTAACTTTGACAGAATCACAATGAGCGATTTTCTGATCGCCACTTCGCGAAGAGTAAAGAGCGAAGAGTGGGTGAGATAAATGACAAAATCGCTTATTGCCACTCTCATTTAGCAACATTGGCAGGTATTATGTGTCAAACACAAACTTCACATTGTTTTCTTGTTGCTTACACAAACAAAACATTATCACAATATCTTATCTAATAATATATAAAACATAGAGAGAGAAGGATTAGTAATTTCCATTTAATTCCATTACCTTATTTGCGTATCCTTGATAGATACGCGTATTTCGTGTACAATGTGCAGACTTCGTCAGTGTCTTGTACTAATTAGTACAAGACACTGAAGAAGTCTGCACATTGTAGACGAAATACGTGTATCTGTCAAGGATAAGTAAGTAAGGTAGTGGAATTAAATGGAAATTACTAATCATTCTCTCTCTCTCTCTCTCTCTTTATCAGGTATTCCACTAAGACGCCCACATTCATCAGGATTCATATAAAACATTTTTTTAACCAAAATGAATGGAAGGCACCCTGAAATCAGGTGTACAGTTAATACTTGCACAATAAAATCTAAATTGTAATTTGCCTCCAAGCAATATATTCATTTATTTTCCATCTTTCACCGACTTGAATAATATATAACTTGAAGAGAGTACTTAATTAAAGACTGTTTAACGATTGATAAACTTACCTCTTGGTCCGAGTACGCCTGGTGGCCCAATTGGTCCCATTGGTCCAGGTGTTCCTGAAGAAAAAGCAGAAAAAAACATCCACTTATTGTTACCGTCATCATAAAAATCAAGGCAAAACTTTTTCCATCAATACTTCAACGAATACGGCCACCGACCGCGCTTCAGGCATCGTCAATTGGCCACGGCGACAGCCCAGTTGTAATCGTTTCAGTCTAAGCGAGGCAAAAGTTTCGTCATAACCATTTCCATTTAACCGCATCCACTCACCGTTTTTTCCGTCTATCCCATTCTGACCGTTAATACCAGGCGTGCCATCCTTTCCATCACGGCCAGGTATACCATCTGCGCCCGCTCTACCGGGGACACCATCTAATCCCGGCTCGCCCGGAACACCATCTCTACCGTCCAGTCCTGGGTTTCCTGGGTATCCGATTTCCCCTTTGGGGCCACGTGGACCCGGCTTACCTTCACGCCCGTCGATACCGGCAGGACCGGGAAGGCCAACATCACCTCGATTTCCTTTCGGGCCTGGAATACCGGGTAGGCCTGGTGGTCCCGGAGGGCAATATTCCTTCGTTGCTCGACAGAAGCCGGTGATTGCGTCAAACTGTAAAAACAAACAAGAAGAACAGACTACCATTAAACTTGTGCCTATCACGTAGCGCAAACATTTACTCTAGGGAATTACTTTTAATGACAATTAAATAGTTTACTGTGCAACAACATCCTGTCACCAAACCAGAACCAACAACTCAAATTGGGCCTCGTCAAAAAATTTCCGGCTTTTACTGGAAAGCAAAGTGGCAACCTACATGCCTTTGGGTCGTGTTTGTTTGGATATTGGCGAGGGATGTGACGATTTGGTTCAAATAATATTTGTTCAGTGCAATCAATGCACCGGAAATAATTTACTGACAATTGGAAGCTGTTGATATTTATTTTGCGTTGGGCTTGAGCTTTCTCACAATGAATCTATCGAGTACGTAATGCTTTTCTTTTGGGTTTGTACAAATTGAATTTTATTTTAATTAATTATGTTGATGCATTTGACAATAGTGTCAAACTGTCAAGCGTTCAATGATTACTTTTAATGGTATTTGTATTAATTTGGTAGACCCCTCGTTTGAACCACAGCAAAGTGCATCAGAGCACCGGTTACAGAGTCTGCAGCAAACATCCACCCTCAGAAATAGTGCCAGTACTATATTTCATACAGTTCTCCTCATAACCATGTCGAGAGCAAGACCATGCCAAACGTACGCTTCGTTTGGTGGTAGTGACAGCGTGCAAAATACCGTAGCACCTTCAACCAACATCTAGCAATGCATAACTGCTCGGTTCGGGTCATGGTGCCAATGTTCTCGCTGGATGCAATGTGATGATGGTGATATGACGTTGTTGTTCCTGTTTAACTTAGTTCAACCGTAACTTCATTTTATGCACGGCGAAATTTCCGAGATTTCTCTGCACGGGCACTGATTTTCCAACTGTTGTTCATGTTTCAGTTGTAGAGAGTTTTCCAAAGTATCCAGTATGCTCACCGGATATAGGGTGAACAGGTGCACTATACAGCATTAATTTTAGCAATGGAAATAATTTGGACTTTTACGCGGTTAGCACCAGAAACCTGGTTATCGGTAGCTCTATACTGCAAGAAGGATGTATATTTCGATCTAACAAAAGTGGTCATGCAGAAAAATTTGGGTTCTGATTTCCTAAACTTGATTGAACTTTATCGAGCCGGTAAAATAAACCCATTAAATGGAAAATTTCTCAACTCATACATTCAGTTTAATGTTTGGTTCTCAGCTTCCAGCTATTGTGAAAAAAGACCTTCTAGTAAACAGAGATTTCGTAAAAACAAAGCTTCCTCCTACGGATCGTCATTTCCATAATCTTTTCCAGGAATCATCCGTGAACGCGAACAGCCTGAGAAAAAAGCGGTCCCCCACCGACAATGTCCCTTGGCTCCCTTCAAAAGGTACTATCAAATGTAACCAGCTTCATCTTCTCGGCTGGAAGTCGTTACCGTTTGGTGGGAGGATGTTATCAAATTATCTCATTATTTCTCCCAACACGTGCATTTGGGCATAGACTGAGGAGATAATAAAAACATCAGATATCCTACTGAGAAGCGAAATCTGATACACATCTTTTGCTCGCGGGCTGAAAAACAAGATATCTGTGTATGTTTGTAGGTGGGTACATACCTCTCGCATTAAAGTTTCATATTCATTGCTAGAAGGTAAACCGAGTTCCCTGTCTGTGCTAATCATTTTATGCTTAGGATTTAATTCGGAAGTCAAATCATTTTGGTGTATAACCAATTGACCACTTTGTCAAGCAGTTTTGGCGTAACTTTCTACCAGCGATTTCTCAAAACTGGAGCAACTAATTTCTATTTTATTATGAAACGCACAAATGTCAGCTACTTTTCTCGTGATTCTAGAAGAAAAAAAAAATCTCAAAATAATCTTTTATTTCGAAGTTCGAGTGGTAGTAAACGTCATTTAAACTGCTCGAATGAAGTGGTTAATTAAAAAAAAATGGTTTATATTTTCACTACATCCCTTCATACATCGTTTTCATGTTAATTGCTACGATATATAGCGCACACGCAATTAGCGCTAGATTTGGTGTAAATTTATGTGACTGTGATGTTCCGTATCGACCGTATCATTCGAAAAGTTCTGAGAACTCTCATCAATCAAAATATATGTCCTTAGTGACGAAAACAAGCAATGATATTGATATTTGACCATGCATCAGAACCCTGATCCAAACCTTTTCTTGTTTTCAACCTCAGTTTCTGGGAGGTTAGATCATAACCCTCAATAAGAAGAGTTTAGGGCCAGAGTTCGATGTGGTAGATTTTACATCGGTAGCCCATCACAAAAAGGTGATCCACCCACGTTATTGGTCAAGTGAAAAGGTTACGATGATAAACAGCGTAAAGAAATGCTCATGAATTGAACTCAACTTATTCGAGAGTGGGCCCTACACTATTGCTTTTATTGACAATAATCGTATAGCTAATACATTCTATATTGACGGTATTGACAATATTTCTATATTCACAACATCAATATTATTGTCAATAATACCCATTCGTGTCAATATATTGATTCGTGTGGGGCTCGTTGAAGATTTCGATTAGGAGAATTAAGTAAACTGGTAGACGTTGGCTTCAAAATTAACTTTTACGGAATGCTTAATATCTGTCTTCCAAGAAAACATCCTTTAATCTGACAGAATCCTTTCTATGGCTTTCATTAATCCTTCGGATAAACAGTATTTCCCCCATACACAGTACTTGTTTGTCTTGTACAGCCGTGTAGGTGGTTTCGCTCGCCTCCATTTAGCTCGTGTAATATTTATGTTAAGGAGCTTCAATAAAGCACAACTAATACTACTGTTATCCCCGTGGATAAATTTGTGTTATTTTAAATTATAATTTCAATGTGTCCCGATGTATATTATTTGAAATTAACGATAGTTTAATTCCGGTGAATTAAATTTCATTTACATCAAAAAGACTATTGCCGTGGAAATATCCACCAGCTTTATCATTGTGAAATGTATGGAAGAGTGGTTGAGACGAGATGACGAGGAGGAGAAGGAGGTCATCCATTCCTAGTGCCTGAATAATCTTTGATGGAAATGAAAATGAACAGTGCCGCCGACGCTTTTGCTGCGACGACAGGCAAAACTCGGGAAAGCGTGAAATCTGTTTTCTATAGTCCCTTGGGAGGTCAGTCTTGCTTGCCATTTTGGGTTGATTGGCAAATACAGGGGAGTGACACAACTGAACAGCGCCTTTGCCTTTCTATTATATCTCGAGAGTGTTCTCTCCGACATTGTTGAATATTCATTACCCATTTAGTTAATTTTATTCGTGCCTGAAATTCTGATTATGAGAATTACTCCAACCGCTCATACTTTGGCAAACTCCGGAGGGCAGCTTTATTAGAAGATAGTCATGACCTTTGATTTGGTTACATTTATTCGTATGGTGGTGGAATAAGCAGGGGATTAAGGGAAACCGTGAATCAATTGATTGCAGAACGAGGAAATGTCACAGCAAAAATCAAATTGAAGTTCTTGGAACACATTTAACCGAATCGAACAAAGCAATGGCTACTGTGATTTCTTGAATACTAGATTGCCGTGATTACCACATCCCCCATAATTTCGGCACTAGTGATCTAGTTTTTGGCCCTGGGGCCCCTGCTCCCTCAGATCATGCTCCCCTTCATTTCAGGCGCCATGTTAATAGCTGAATCGATCGAACCTGGTCTATCGCTTAGGTGTCTCCCTCGTAAGAGGTGCGCTTTGTCATTTGTCTGACCCGATCCAGCTTTGTCGATTGCTTAGGCCTCTCCCTCCTTCGAGGCGAGAAATGCCTAGCCCGATCGAACCTTGTCCGTCACGTAAGCCTCTATATAGGAAATGTACACCGTGAACTATAGTTAACGCCTCTCGTTCCCGAATATGGGAACGGATTTTTTTCCGAGTCCTTTGAGGTGAGAGTAAACTATCAACTCTCTTATTTACGCATAATTATAACTTCTATGCTTACGAGTGATTGTAGTATTCAGTCATATATTATAATTCTATGCAATAAACATCACATAAATGCAGTAATTGGCCTGAAATTAGCAATATTCTACATGACAGAAATTTATGTTGAGCACGCCACTGGTCTTGTCTGCTTCTTTGTGCGAAAATGGTTTGTCGTTGGCACAAAACAGTTAAAAAATGTCACGACATTTTTTCGCTTGCCTGTTTGTTTGGAAGGAAAAAATATTAAAACCAAGTACTGGTGCCACTAGTGCCCAGGCTACAATGAGATTCTTCTCTTAACTGTCAGAAGCCCCGTAACGTGGGTAGATCACCTTTTCGTGGTACGTTACGGGATGTAAGATCTACCACTGATTCCTAGTCCTGACTACTTCAAACTAGGAGAGCAGGATTTTTCAGTAATCCAAGGAAAACATCTTAGTCCTTATTACTTTTTATGCCTTGTTGATAATGACAAGACTCGGCTTCGTCCACCGAGGATGATCTTGAAGCAAGGAAAAAATGAGACTAACTATCTATGTGATTCCTAATCTTCTATTCGTTGTTCCCTAGTTTGAAGTGATTAAGATTAAGGTTCTGATGCATGGTCATTATCGGTGTCATTCCTTAATTTTGTTGCTAAGGAATCCAATTTTGACTGACAAAGGGGCGCACCTTTGGAGGGTGTTTCAACACTCCAAGGGTATAAATAGCGGGACCTTTCATGAAGAGCTTTGAGTGGGTTGGTATATTTCCTTTTAATTCCGTTATAATTGCTTATCTTTTGACAGATACGCGTATTTCGTCTACTACTTGCAGACTTCATCAGTGCCAAGTACTCAACACCACTGAAGAATCCATCTTTAATCTACGAGTTATATACTAATCAATAGGTACTAAAAATCAGCAGGTATCCACTGCCATGTCAAAATTTACCTAAACAGGTACCTAAATTCAGTCTCCAACAGGTAGAGGCATGCTACGATGTGTTGTTTTAGGTAGCATGCTAAAGAGTCTCGAGTATCCGTTTCCTTGATCTCTATTAAGCAATGTTGATGGATTATGTTTAAATATTTCTAGACTTTCGGCTACGTCTAGTTTCCAAGGTGAAGATACAGTCCGCAGGATATTAATGTTTTCCTTAGTCAAATTGTGCCCCTTTTTAACGATATGTTCTGCAACCTTGGATTTAAATTCATAATGAAGCCCTTTATCCATCTCTTTGTTAACCTTTTTTACCTCTGCGATGTGTTCCTTAAACCTTGTTTCCAAAGTCCTTTTCGTCTGACCAATGTAGATTTTATTGCAATCTGGACAAGAGATTTTGTAGACTCCGGCTTTCCCTAAGACATTTATTGAATCCTTAGTTGATCCTAACAGTGACTTCAGCTGATTTATCCTACTGCTGAATACTAAACCGAGGCCAAAACTTCTAAACTTTGAAATCAATGGTTTGGTAATGTTTTTGTCGAAATTCACCGCTACCCGTTTTAAACCCTCAGTTACTGGAGTAAGAGCTGTCGAAATACGCCTAAAATGATCCCTTGTTCTTTTATCGATTACTGCTTGAATTGTTTTTTCTTGATACCCATTAAGTCTAGCGATTTAAAAAATGTGAGCTATTTCCTTTGATTTGCCTGTATCACTAAGAGGAAGAGTTTGCATCCTGTGAACCATGTGGTGAAAAGCGGCCATTTTGTGTTGATGGGAATGGTTTGAAGTGCTTGGTATTACTCTCTTTGTGTTTGTTGGTTTCCTATAGATTTCGAAATTGAACGAAGACGTTTCCCTGATGATGAGAAGATCTAAGAAGGGGAGTTTACCGTCTCTCTCTTCTTCGTGAGTAAATTTGATGTCCTTGTGAACGTTGCTTATAGCCTCCAAAGTTTTTGATAAATCTTCCCTTTTGACAATGCTAAAGATGTCATCCACGTACCTATACCAACATTTGGGCAACAAATTCCTATCCTCCAGAGTATTTTCTAGGTTAGCCATGAACAATTCACATAAAAATGGAGAAAGCGGATTGCCCATAGGAGCGCCTTTAGTTTGTTTGTAGAAATTACCTCTGAAAATGAAATAATTTTCCTCCATACAAAGACGAGTAAGCTTGAGATATGACCGAACTTTGTTTTTCCAAGTAGAATCCTCACGTTGCTTCAGAAGCCAGTCCTCTAAAAGGCTGATGGCTTCATTTACTGGTACACTCGGAAAAAGTGCTGTGACATCAAATGAAACCATGACTTCATCTTCCCGAATCTCTCCTGATGCCTGAAGCTGACTTGCGAATTCCTGTGTGCTGTTAACTGAGCGAGTGGAAAAGGGTTTAGGCATATTTTGAAATTCCTTCACTAGCCATTTGGCAAGCTTATGAGTGGGGGATCCTTCAGCCGAGATAATCTCCCTCATTTCGTTTCCTGGTTTGTGAATCTTTGGTAAACCTTTGATCCTAGGTAGAATAGGGTTTGAAACTTTCAATTGATTCGTACTGTTGCCAATAAACGCCTTGCACTCTTTCAACGTTTTATCCACATGTTTAACTATAGGTGGGAGCGGGTCAATCCTCAACTGTCTGTATAGGCCATTAGTAATTTTTTCCGTCATCCGATTGTCATAGTCCTCTTTGTCCAAAATCACTACTGCATTACCTTTGTCCGCTTTTGTGTAGAATACCGGCTTTGTTTTTAGTTCTTTGATAATTCGAATTTCCTCTTTTTCGGTTTTATTAAGTGAATGTCCCTTTCCGTTTTGTATTGTCTCTGAAATAATATTCCTGGCAGTCTCGTGTAATTGAATAGGAAGTGTGTGAGTGATTGCAGTCTCCATGTCAACGATGGTCTCTTCCACGTCAGGTTTTGAGGAGATCGCATATCCTAATCCCTTGTTGAGAAGTGTCAATTGTTCTTCTGAGAACTGCTGCGTCGAGCGATTCACCACAAAACCTTCGACGGATTGAACCACAGCTGTGTTAACTGAACTGTGTGATTTCTGGTCTCTCTGTTGTGTTGTGTAATTTAAATAGTATTGTAGTGACCTCAGTTTGTTGTTATGTAACTTTCTTTTCCTTTTTTCCTCGCAGTCCTCCAATACTTTTACTTTAGTCAAAAACAGTGGAAATTCAATTGTGAATTCTTTGGCCAATTTCAAATGCAGGGAATAACATTCCAACGACTTTGTTTCCAACTTTGAGTAGAGACTCTGAATGCTTGCTTTTATAAATTCTGACTCCATCTTACGAACTACTTTTAAGGGAGTTGGTGTCTTAACCTTAATTTTATGACTGATAGGTGTTAGATTTAATTTTCGGCATTTCTTAAGAAATGCTATGTCTTTCCTTAAACCTACGATGGATTTCTTTAGTGATATGTACCTATTAGGTTCTGAAAGCTTGGAAGCCATGATTAATCCTTTAAATTTGTCGAACCTCTTAACGGAATCCCTTTATGAAGAGCTTTGAGTGGGTTGGTATATTTCCTTTTAATTCCGTTATAATTGCTTATCTTTTGACAGATACGCGTATTTCGTCTACTACTTGCAGACTTCATCAGTGCCAAGTACTCAACACCACTGAAGAATCCATCTTTAATCTACGAGTTATATACTAATCAATAGGACCTTTCAATTAGAGTCGGATCCTTGCGATAAATGCAAGAATGACAACTGTAAAAAATCGAATACTTCATCATTTTTCAATAGTGATGGAGTAATACGACATGCACTAAACCAAGGACACGGTATATACTACAATAGGTGATAGGTCCCGAACAGAGGGAAAAAAAACTGTCAGAACACAAAGGGAGCAAAGTGCGTGGCGATGCTGTAACAGAGCACGCCTGTCCCGTTGCCGAGAAGCGTGCTTATTCACAGCATCACCACACACTTTGCACTCCAATTAAGATAAAAATAAGAAGATCAATTTAAATCACTCTTTAATAGAAAAAAATCCAAAAGTTTGGTAGCCATCATAATGCTAGTTATACTTATTATACTAGTTGAATACCCCATGCATTTCCTGGGAAGTTTTTTTTTGCATTAATTTGCTAACTCACTTCTCACCCATCATCTTCTCACGCTCTGGCGTATAATTCACTTACCTACACACTCATATAGCGAATTCGTTTATTATCGGGGTTAACACCAGTTCCAACCCAGTGCGAAACCGAACTTTTTGTCAGTGTGAACCTCAACCTGAGCTAGGTTTTAAAAACAAACGAGCAAACTGACGTTTGTCAGAAAACAAGCAGACCCAATCTTGATACCCGATCCAGGTTGGAACTGAATAATAAACGAATTCGCTAATAGTCTCATTCTCTCACTTTCCTTTTTAGGCCATTCCATTCTCAGTCGATCCAATATAAAGAGAAGAAGATTAACATTACGGATAATCTTTTGCATTAAGGAAAATGCAAAAATGACGTGACATTTTAGGGTTACCAGCCATGTAGAAAAATACGCTACAAGGGCAAGGGGGTCCAAAATTGGTGCTTCAGCAAACGTAGACAGACATTCAACGTTTATTTACGTTTCATGTTGTTCTCCTTCCCCGTTGTAGTTTATTTTTCAAGATGACTGGTCACCCTAAAATGCTACGTCATTTATGCATCTTCCCTTAGAAGATGCCAAAGAATACTCAATTTCGACAATTTATTTAATGGAATTAAGTGGTAAAGACTCGCTTTTTTTCTGTTTACAAGCAGGGTTGCTTTCACTCACTTGCTATTAAAAAATATTTTTCGGAATTATGCAATCATTAGATGTTATAATGCTATGTTACACTTGTAAGTAACAGGAAGAGGGTGTAAAGTATGGGTAAGACTCATAAAACCTGCCAATTTCGCTTTGAGCGCATCACAATCAGCGATCTTATGATTCGTGAGCGTTCACTCAGAGTGAGCGCTCACGAGTCGTAAAATCGCTGATTGTGATGCACTGAAAGCAATATTGACAGATTTTATGTGTCAAAAATATACTTCATGACCTCTTCTTGCAACTTACAAGCAGGGTTGCTTCCACTCACTTGCTATAAAAAAATGTTTTTCAGAATTATAAAATCGTTAGATGTTATTATGATATTTTGTACTTGAAAGTTAAAAGCAGAGGTTGCAAAGTATGTGTTTGACACATGAAACCTGTCAATTTCGCTTTCAGAGTGTCACAATAAGCGATTTTATGATTCATGAGCGCTCACTCAGAGTGAGCGGTCGCGAGTCGTAAAATCGCTAATTGTGACTATCTGAAAGCGAATTTGACAGGTTTTATGTATCAAACACTTGCCTTTCAATCTCTTCTTGTATCTAACAAGTACAAGCTACCATTATAACATCTAATGATTTCAAAATTCCAAACATATGTTTTTTATAGCAAGTGAGTGGAAGCAAGCCTGCTTACAAGTACGAATTAGCATTGTAATATTTCATGATTAAATAATTCCGAAAAACATTTTTTATAGCAAGTGAGTGGAAGTAACCCTGGTTATAAGTATTCCACTAGCACCCCAATTCTTAACTTTCAACCATTCTTAACTTAGTTCTAACTTCCATGAACAGAGGTTATACGTTATGTGATGTTTTCACTGATTCTATACTTAGTATTGTTGATGCACAGATTAGAAATAGTCCACCAACCCAGCTTTTTGTATACCTATGTATTACTTACCGGAATCCGAGAATAGCTTGTTAACCAGACCCAAGAATCACCACCCGGTGCAGCTCCTTTCAGACCAGTTTTCTTGATGATATCAGCGTCTTTCTTCTCCAGTTCACTGCGAAGTTTTGGATTGAAAAATTCCACATTGGGTCCTGAAAGTGCAAGCCAAAAGAATAAATTAAACTCGTAAACATTCCACGGTTATAGAAGCAGGACGTTCTATCCGATAGAAACTATCACGTTCTTTTGGGGAACCTGAATCAGGTGAGACAAATCTTGCAGCGATTTGGTCACTTACCTTCTTGATCCGGCACCAGATTATCGTCAAATAGGTTAAGGTCCCGCTTGAATCTGGATTCACGTTGTCCAGAAGATTTACGTTCGTTTTGTACTTTCTGATTTCCCTCAGGATAAGGCATACTGAAGCTAGAAAGAAAAAAAATAATACGATGACGTGTTTATTGTTTCAGTAGATTTTAAAAGAATTAACGTTACGAACATTAATCAATTAATCAGGAGAATGTTAATTAAAGGACCGTACATCACCTCAAATTTAATAAGGCAATATTCATTAACTAGAATCTCTCCTACCATAACCCTAATTACCAAAGTAAATTCAATTTCAGATAATCTTCCCAAAGGCACTTTTCAGCGATTTCCAGTAGCTTCCTACTTCTTTTCGGTAATTTTTGCTCATTAACAGCTATCGTAACGGGACACAATGTCGTTCTCATAGTTTGTAGTAAAATCCGTTACCGGAGCAGTGCCACCAAGAGGAAAACGAGAAAACACTCCATGGTCCAAAGTGATTGCACTACGTTCCGTACATCTTGTTATCAAATCGAGTTGCATCGCTGCTTCCGGCAGGGATTTAGTGTTACATTGTTACGTGAAGTGAATTTTAATGCAAAAATGGTTTCCCCTTGGAAACGAAACCGTACACAGGACTGTGAAGCATTTCTATCTTTGTCTTGTTGCTCGTGAAGAAGCAGCGCACGGAAGTGATTAGTGTCAGATACGTATTTTGACTACAGTGTGCAGTCCCACTAAAGACCTAATGAATGAGGGTACGCTGGGGCAAGAGGAACCTAAACATTTGATAGTTCAGCATTATGAGCTTGTGTATCTGTTGGCATTCCAGCATAACCCTATAGTATTCATAAAATGTCCAATAGGTCTCACTTTCCTCATTCATCGCGGTAAGTGGGACCTCTTTTGGATTTTGAATATACAGAATTGACTAACAGCATACATAATTTATCATATGTATCAACATATGTACTTCAACATATTTTTAGAAATGTATCATCCAAAAATACCGTACCGCCTCGTAAAAATAGTATTTTGCATACGATTAGGACAGAATAAATTGTTTAAACCGAATCTAAGTAAGCACTTTCTCAGGATCAGTGTTGGAAAGTTCATTTTAAAAAAAGCTCTTTTGCAGTTCTTCAGAAAATCATTTCGCTGAAGAACTAACTATGCGAAAATCGCGAACAAAATAAGAATAAAAGTTCCCGAACGAGATGTACGAAACAGTTCAGCAAACGATTCCGAAAAAGAATTCCGATTTCGCTCTATCACTAAAAATCGAGAATCGTGCTAGCTGAGGTTCTCGTCTACTATGTCATCTTTCGTTATAGAATGAAATTATCTCGCTTATTTTCTGCCTCTCTGCTGGTGTTTTCTTCTTCTAGAATAGGTGTTTTTTCCTTGATTTGTTTTCCATCGATCTTGTGCTGAGCACCATGCCTCATAACATCCCGGCGGCGCCGACTGGGATTGAACCCAGGCCTGCTGGGGGAGAGGTAATAACGCTTACCACTACACCACCGGCAGCGCGGGTGGTAGATTAGGTGTTATCATAGAGGTAGCTCTAAGACCAGAAGGTCCCGAAGAAACGAGCTCATCTTTTTGGCTGCTCAATATGCCCCACCTGTTCACTATGCCCCTCTTACCCCTATCGGGAACGAAAATTGTGCAAGGAAGCTAGAGCAAAAATATCTTTTAACATACGCCCTTTCTTGCAGGAAATTCTTGTTAAACACAAATGCTACCTATATAGGGGAAATTTCGGCTTCGGAAATACCTTGACCTATTATCGTCAGGGGGTAAAGTCCTAGAACACTCAAATTTGACCAATAGATGCTCTGAAACACGCGTGTATCCACATGCCTAAATTAAGCTCTCAAGAACGTTGTTTACCCCCTGAAGGTAATAGAATATTTAACATGGATCTTCTTGTAAATGAAAGTTTTGAATTACTTTGCAATGTCTGAAAGTTTGACTTTGTGGTTCGTATCTTCAGGCTTCTAACTTTGGACAGTTGAACATTTCTTCTGGTTTCTAGGATGGTTTAATTTAGTTGTGTCACGTAGAATGATACGGTAGCACACAAGTCTCAACAAAGTTTTTGTTTTAATCAATATTCCACTGCACAATTCACTTCATTCGACTACTAGCTTTGTACATGCGTGTGAATTCGTACTTAAATGTGAGTTCATCAATATTGAATCTGTTATTGTATTGTGCAATACAAGGTACTGAATTTCAAACAATTGCTGCTTCCTGTAATATGAAAGATTCATCTGCTAGGATCTAGCATAAAAAAGAGCAAACGTATTTGGCCGGGAGCAAAATATGTTTTCCGCATGAAATCAACGTTCTTTCAAGAGATCTGTAGAGTACACTCTTCTCGATATAGCAATCGAGCATTTATGGAAACCATTTGAGAATCTTGCTCTGGCATGCATATTTAGTGGAAGTGCGAGGGATGTTCAATATAAGTTGAAATATGTTTTTTTTTAGATTTTAGATGTTTTATTTCCAACAAAATAACAGCATTTACATGACAGGGAACCGGAGAGTATGAATTAGAAAATGAATGAACATTGAATCAACTGAATGAAGATATTTTAAACATCCCAAAAGGAGTCTACTTGAAGAGCACAGACAACTGCAAAACGTTATTGGCTAGCCACATTTCTTTGGCAAAGCACATATGAACAAGATTTTGGTGTATTAGTTCAAAGAGGGCCGCCTGGTGCATGACAAAAGTATACGTCAGAAAACCTCGAACAAGGCTCGAAATTGTGGGTGGTAAATCTGACCGAAACGGATGCATGCCGTATGGGAAGCAAAGAGAGAATATAAGAGAGGTACTTTTCGACAGGTTATAATGGGAAAGTTAAGCTTGTTTAGCACTGAGATCTTCCGCTATAGATGATATACTCGACAAACTGCGGCTAAATTCATTAATGTAGAGTGAGCCCTTGTGGCACATTAAATTGCTTTATTGCGAGAGCAGTTCGGGAAAGTTTGCCGCTCTGGATAGATCCCCTACCTCAACCCAACGAAGGTTAAAATGCTTTCGACGCCTGGACATGATGATGGTGATGATGATGATGATGATGGTGGTGATTATGTTGCCACAGTTCATCATTCCGATAAATTTGGGAGAAGGAAAAGATTTTCACCAGTAAAACAGGGTCAGGAACAAGCCATAATAAATGAGCTAGGATAAGCCCAAATCGGGGGTTGAACTTTCACACCAAAGTGGTAATGGAGAATGGTTTTGTTTTGGTTGGAGGTTTTGTGTTGGGAGTGGATTAAAAAAACGTTTGCGAAAAATATAGCAATGTGTAACAGAACCAGTTGGCAGTTTTTTGGAACACAGCTACTCGCAGTCCTGAGTGGACGAGTTAAATTCACACTATTCGAACATGATTTTTATCAACAATTTCCTTGGATATTTTTAATATTCTTATACATCACTAGCAAGCTACGCGACTGCAATTATGATGGTGAATAAACTTTTAACTAATAATTCCAGTAACATTAAAAAATCAACGCACCTGTTCCGTAATTATAGGATAACCTTTCTTAAAAAAAAAACATTTATAATCAGTGATTGTCAATGTTTTGCTTTTTCCTTTGCCAGTTCATCTTTTCGAATTATAATTTTCGTACGCAATGGTGTTGGTAGGTTTGAAAATAGAAGGGGAGTGACAAACCAATTTTTAACCGAATGCCAACTGTCCTGTGTCTATAGTATAAGATATAAGTTGAATTCTTATGTAATAATGTTTATTTGTTTCTGTTATAAATTTATTGTTTCTGTTATAAATCGCCATTTGTTTATTTGTTTTTGTTTCTGTAATAAATTTTATCTATTTCTGTTTCTGTTATTTGTTTCTGTTATAAATCATGGACTCATGATGGACTCTATCAAGCTACGCCATGCACACGACATGAAGGCAGGCGATATTTACTGTATGAGGTAGATGCCTATCGAGCACCTCCATCTAAAATGCACCATGCACAAACCACAACAGAACTATTGATTATAGAACTGGCATTTGAAAACCAATTTGTTCAGCATAAAATACACATCAAAAGAAGGTTATTATTGAGATCAATGGATTTCCTAGCGGTTCAAACATTGGTTATTTTGTGTTTTGTAGAATTGCTTCTAAATTCTAAAGGTCTAAATAAATATTGCCTAATATTCTATGGTGAATGAAAAAAGTCGTTCAAAAAAACAATTTTGATAAATGCTGCAACTCTCACCCAATGTCACCAACTTTATCATTGTTTGATACAGCGTATGAAAGACATTCATTTTTTACCGCCCACTTGAACCATGTGTGTTTTGTATTCTCTATTGGGAAAAGTTTCATTTCCACTTACATCAGGATTAGCTACTACTAGAGAGTTCATTGTGTGCCAAAAAAGTCACAGGTGCTGTCTGTACGTCTCGGATCAAAGTTGTCCCAACTTTCACGAGACCGCGTCTTTCCATGTTCCTTCTCTAGATTGTAGCATTCGAGAGATGTTGAATATCAAGCATGTTTTAGAATCCATTTTTCTTCACCCAACTTTGAAAAGTCATGCTTGTTTTTGGCCACACAAAAGTGGGAAAAGAGAGTGGCAAATTTGATTCGAAAAATGCTTCAGCAAAGTTATTCTATGAAAGAAAATGTTTGCAAATTACCAGCAGTAGAACCCGGTGTCGCTTCTTTTACGTACTTCCGCAAATGGTTGAGCATTGCAAAAAGAGCAATGTTGAATTTCAATGTATGACCGGTATTTTATTAGATCATGTGTACCGCTAACCTGTTCATGGGGGGTGACCAACTTACTCGTTTGAATTTTTATTCATAGGAGAAAACTATAATACAAGATGCATAAGCGTCGGGTGGCAATAAATGTATTATAGTAATACCAGATTGTTCCGCTTTTTTTGTTGGAAAGTTAGATAAATATTAAACATCTTGAATTAAATTATATGTTGTTACTCGAGGTTCGCCTAGGGTGGAAAAATCAAGGGGTCGTACAGTTATCTTTTTTTTTTTTTTTTTTTTTTTTAACTCTTTATTTGTTCCAAATTCAAAATAAATTACATTTCATTTTTAACCTAGGTGCTCCAGTTACTGCAGTAACGTACCAGCCTTAATTGTTATGATATATATCTAAGTGTTTTTACATTGTTCATGTCTTGGCAATTAAGTATTTTAAACAGGTTTTTTAAACCTGCATGTCAGTATAACAATTGATATCTTAAAACTAAAAACTAAAACTAAATCTTATCTAAGTATAAAGGGAATTAATCGTTGCAATTGAGGATTGCAACGATTTTTGCCTGAAATTATTCATTATTTTGTTGGACATTACTTCTAAAGTCTCAACATTCGAAATTCTATGTACCTCGGTAGTACTGTACCAGGGAGGCAACTTCAAAATCATTTTCAGAATTTTGTTCTGAATCCTTTGAAGTGCTTTTTTCCTGGTAGTGCAACAACTAGACCATATTGGCACAGCGTAAAGCATGGCCGGTCTAAAAACTTGTTTAAATATTAGAAGTTTATTCGTCAGGCAAAGTTTGGATTTCCTGTTTATAAGAGGATACAAACATTTAATATATTTGTTACATTTGGCTTGAATGCCCTCAATGTGATCTTTAAAAGTTAATTTTTGGTCAAGTATTAATCCAAGATATTTCACTTGGTTTGACCAGGAAATTGGAACTCCGTTCATAGTGACTATGTGACTACTACTAGGTTTCAAAAACGAAGCTCTAGGCTTGTGTGGAAATATTATAAGTTGAGTTTTGGAAGCGTTGGGAGAAATCTTCCATTTTTGTAAATAAGAAGAGAAAATATCTAAACTTTTCTGCAGTCTGCTGCAAATAACACGAAGACTTTTTCCTTTAGCGGAAATGCCTGTGTCATCAGCGAACAAAGATTTGTGGCAACCCTGAGGCAAATCAGGGAGGTCCGAAGTGAAAATGTTATACAATATAGGCCCAAGAATGCTACCCTGAGGAACTCCTGCTCTAACAGGTAGTCGATTAGATTTGGAATTTTGATAATTTACCTGCAGAGTTCTGTCAGTTAAATAATTTTGAACTAATTTCATAATATAAAGTGGAAAATTAAACTTTTTCAATTTAGCAATCAAACCTTCATGCCAAACACTGTCGAATGCTTTTTCTATGTCTAGAAGAGCAACTCCAGTTGAGTGGCCTTCCGATTTGTTTGAACGAATTAAATTGGTAACTCTTAAGAGTTGATGAGTAGTTGAATGCCCATGGCGAAATCCAAACTGCTCATCTGCAAAAATTGAGTTCGTATTGATGTGAAGCATCATTCTATTCAAAATTATCTTTTCAAAAAGTTTACTTATTGAAGAAAGCAAACTTATTGGGCGGTAGCTAGAAGCTTCAGCTGGATTTTTATCCGGCTTCAAAATTGGAACAACTTTTGCATTTTTCCATTTATCAGGAAAGTATGCCAAATGGAAACATCTGTTAAATAATTTTACCAAGAAAGACAAGGTACTCTCTGGGAGTTTTTTGATGAGGATATAGAAAATTCCATCATCACCTGGAGCTTTCATATTTTGAAACTTTTTAGTTATAGACCTTACTTCGTCCAAATCAGTCCCCCAGGAATCATCAAAAATATTTTCCCGAGAGAAAATATTCAGAAAATCCCGAGCAACCTGATTCTCAATAGGACTAGTAAGACCCAAACTGAAATTATGGGAACTCTCGAATTGCTTAGCAAGTTTCTGAGCTTTTTCCAAATTTGTGATCAAAATTTTACCACCTTCTTTAAGCGCTGGAATAGGCTTTTGAGGTTTTTTCAAAATTTTTGTGAGTTTCCAAAAAGGTTTGGAACTCGGGTCTAATTTAGAAATATTATTTTCAAAAGTTTTGTTCCTCAGGGCAGAGAATCGCTTTTTAATTTGTTTTTGCAAATCCCGCCAGATAACCTTCATGGCAGGATCGCGTGTTCTTTGATATTGTCTCCTACGAACATTTTTAAGACGGATCAAGAGCTGAAGATCGTCGTCTATTATAATTGAATCGAATTTAACCTCGCATTTTGGTACTGAGGCAGCTCTTGCTGCAACTATAGAAGTAGTCAGAGATTCAAGAGCATAATTAATTTCATCTTTGGTTTGCAAAGGAATGTTTGGATCGAAGTTATATTCCATAAATGTTCGATATTGCTCCCAATTAGCTCTATGGTAATTGAAAGTAGAGCTGTTGGGATTACAAATTATTTCTTGGGATATTTCAAAAGTTACTGGAAGGTGATCAGAACCGAAGTCAGCATGGGTAACCAATTGGCTACAAAGTTGACATGAATCAGTTAAGACCAAATCAATAGTGGAGGGATTTCTTGCAGAAGAAAAGCATGTTGGGCTGTTTGGATATTGAATAGTGTAATAACCTGCAGAACAATCATCAAACAGAATATTACCATTAGAATTGCTTTGAGCATTATTCCATGAGCGGTGTTTTGCATTAAAATCACCAGTAATGAAGAATTTAGACCTATGACGGGTAAGTTTCTGGAGGTCACCCTTGAGAAAATTCTTTTTCTGGCCTACGCATTGGAATGGCAAATAGGCAGCTATAAACGTAAGTTGTCCAAATTTTGTTTCAACAGAAACTCCCAAAGTTTCAAAAACTTTGGTTTCAAATGAAGAAAGAATTTTATGTTTGATTCGTCTATGAATAATGATGGCAACGCCACCACAGGGTCCATCAAGACGATCATTTCTATAAATCAAGTAATTTGCGTCCTTCTTAACCTTATGGTCAGGTTTAAGGAACGTTTCAGTTATAACGGCAATATGCACGTTATGAACTCGCAAAAAGTTAAATAGCTCGTCTTCATTATCTTTAAGAGATCGAGCATTCCAATTTACAATATTTAATGCTTTAAAATCCATTACTGAATTTTAAAGTCATGACAATATTATTTGCAAATTTTACTCCAGTTTGAATAGCATCAAACATGGAGTTAGATTTAAGCATATCAGAAATCATGTCAATTAATGATTTCTGTAAAAATTCCATTTTAGGGGCAGTAATGCTTCCTAAATCAAAATTGTCAAAATTTCCGTTAGAATTACTTTGGCTAGTATTTTGATTTCTACCCGCTGCAATAGCAGCATAGGTAGCTCCATTAACTCGCTGAACATTGTTAGCAGCGATGGGAGTAGGTACAGATGAAAAATTTGAAGCAGGGGTGATATTTGTACCTACGGGTACGAATGTAGAATTTGTTCCTCGCTGACCGTTGTTAACAGCAGAGGAATTTGTACCTGGTCGGAAACGTGGAGCGTTTCTTACCTGTCGGTTAGAACGAGATTGTAGGATCGCTTTGCGAGTCTTACATTCCCAAAAATTGGATTTGTGGTTTTCACCACAATTTGTACATTTAAATTTCTTAGGATCTTCCTTCACAGGACAGTCGTCCTTTGCGTGAGAGGAATCACCACAATTCATGCATTTAGCTGGCATGTAGCAATTTTTAGTTCCGTGACCCCATCCCTGGCATTTACGGCACTGGGTGAGGTTTTGGAAATTTCCTCCAGTCTTCCTGAAGTGTTCCCACTTCACTCGGACATGGAGCATAAGGCTAGCTTTTTCTAAGGCCTTAAGGTTGTTTAGTTCACTAGACTTGAAGTGAACTAAATAAAAATCATTAGAAATCCCGTTGCGCGAATCGCCAGGACGGGATTTCATTTTCATTTTGATTACTTGGAGTGGCACAACTCCAAGTAATTTTGCCAGTTCATCTTTGATCTGATCCAGGGATTCACCACTGGGCAGTCCTTTCATGACAACCTTGAACACACGTTCAGTTTTGGTGTCGTAAGTAAAAAATTTGTGCTTCTTCTCAGTAAGATACTTGAGAAGACATTTAAATCCGTCCAAGGTTTCAGCCAATACACGGCATTCACCCCGACGTCCAATTTGTAGTGAAAACTCAACTTTCACGAAATTCAAAAGTTCCATGCGAAGAGCATGGAAATCGGAAGTGGTTATCACAATAGGGGGAATCTTTTCTTTCTTGGCATTAAGCCGGGAAAGTTTACTAGAATTTTTCTTGGATGATGGATCATTCTCATCATCCGTGAGCAAATCAAATTGATTACACAAATTAATTTCTTCAGAAGGGGGGTCAAGAGTTTGCCCCTATCTTTTGCGTTTAGGCGCCATGGCGGCAGTAAATTTTTATCCAAATCGACTTCCAAGCAGATTACTATAAGAATCTGAAGGATCGAAGAGGAATTTTCCAAATCGATATCCAAGAAGGATTACCTCGGGTAGGGTCCAAACAAGGATCGAAGAGGAATAAGAGGAGTTGAACAAGGTAGAAATTTTTTACAGGTTGAGCACTGAAAAGTGCGATTATGCGATTATCCAAATCGACTTCCAAGCAGATTACTATAAGAATCTGAAGGATCGAAGAGGAATTTTCCAAATCGATATCCAAGAAGGATTACCTCGGGTAGGGTCCAAACAAGGATCGAAGAGGAATAAAGTTGAACAAGGTAGAAATTTTACAGGTTGAGCACTGAAAAGTGCTGTTTAAATTTGTTGTAGCTTTAGGTAGTAGTAACACTTCCTTCAGCAAAAAGCAAATAGATCCGCACGGCAAGAGAGCACGATGCGGACTGTACAGTTATCTTGTTGTAAAACTATGCACCACCTACTCACGCGCATTGAGTAAGCAGGAGACCGCAACGTTTCCACTCTGCTTTTAGTTACTACAGTCACCCCAGTATTATGGGCCAGCTAGTCACTAATATTGGTCAGTCAGTTCTGCGTGTTAATCAAATGGAAGTGGCCCATAATTGTGGGTGGCCCATAATACTGGGGTGACTGTAGATAACACAAATGCCTTGTTTCAGGTAAAATCATATCTTTAAGACAATGGAGAAATAGAGGATCGATAGCTGCTCGGAAACGTTTCTATTGAACAACTTATTAGAGGTGTTTGATAATTAGTTTAAGTGCATCTTCATAGTTTATTCTTAGAGTTAGCATCCTATTATAGCTATCTTGAGATACTCGATACTCTTCTCTACAATCCAATGAGAAGCTATTTCGAGTTTGGGAGAAGATACTGAAAAACTGATACACATGATGATCCAGTCATTTGATAAGTTTGCGATGAAAAATTGGTTGTAAATACATATTCATACAGGGTAGATGTTCTTGTAATAGTGGAGATCCTATAGCAAGAGCAAATTTTCATTATGTCGTAAGTAACATTTGCACCAATCCGAGAAAAATAAAGTTTTGTTTTGATGACCGAAAAGTTATTCCTATTTCCAATTAAACACACATAATCCCATAGTGATAGCAATGTTTAACATATTTAGCAGGGTTTTAATCATACAAATGCAAATCGCTAGCTACCATGCTAAAAAATACTGGTTTTTTGAGTCAAAAGTTACTATACGTCGTTTGGTGGCCCCTATTTTTACTTAAGTCAAAGTGTATTTACCAGGATATTCGGGAGAATTATCGGTTACGTCTCCTTACGCGCAGCCCATTAATCATTTTAGGACCACCGAAATCATCTTAGCAACAAACAGTTCGATTTATTCACTTTAATAATAAGAAAGCGAAACGACGAACGTACACTTTTCACGGGTTTCTCAGCGCTGTTACTTAAGTCAAACGGCATCTCCATAGAAATCGGGTGACTTAAGTAACATCGAAAAATATTCTGATCGAAAGGTGATGACGTCAAAAAGCATTTTGACTGGTAAATAAATTTAAAAATAGGATGTGATCCTATATTCGGACAGTGTATAGCGGAATAGCAGGAGAATCGATTGCCACTGATAGCTCGACTTTGTTTACCTTTGTTACTTTCGACGTAATGAAAATTTGCTCTTGAGTTGATGTATGGTGTTCCAGCTTAAATAATGATGGAAACCCTGATGTATTTATTTCTAATAGATGATAAGATCAAAAGGACACAGAAGATCGAATGGACAAAATATAGAATGATGAGAAGGGGGTCGAAAGGTCGAATGATGAGAAGGGGGACAAAAGGTCGAATGACGAGAAGAGCGACAACAAGTTACAATGACTTTTTTATTTTTACTTCACTTTTTTGGTCCAATCCTGTAAGAAGATTTTCGTATGTTTCATAGCACCTACTTTATGTTGTGTTGTCATGCATAGTCCATTAATTAAAAAAAAAATACATCGAGAAAATTTTGTTTTTATCGCGTGATTACATTTTCTCGTATGTAAGCTAAAGTTTTACAAATTTTGAAGAGATTTACTCGATATCAGGTCGTATGTGTTAATTAGGTGGGTGTTTTGAAATTAGCCAAAGTATTTGGTAATTTCAATAAGCCTTTTCTCGGCAGTAATAATAGTTTTACGTGTATTGTCTTTACGTTTTTGTCCATATTTATTCTGAATAAAGTTTATTTCTATACTTTTAAAATATATCACATAACCAGTGAAAAATATCCACGAAATTCACATATAATGTTTATGTGACATAATAATTGAAAATTCCACCAAAAAATCTCATGAACCTTATGTGTCCAATAAAACGTATATGATTGTAAGATTATTTTTTTTTATAGTGACGCCGGTGGTATGGTAAGCGAGATTGTCTTTCACCCTAAAGGGCCTGGGTTCAGGAGCCATCGTTTTGCCATGAAGGAATGACCACTACTAGCATCAAAATTAATTTGGCATCCGAAGGACTACCGACTTCAGCGGAGGAACTTCGGAAAATCTTTTTCGAGGTGCATGAAGAACATGGTGTACCAAAACAGGCGGCATCTGACGATTTGGAATCCTATCGGCGTCATCTTAACAACCAGAGGATCCAACACCTGCAGCGTATAAGGGAAAGCGCCGACAAATTTCACAACCCGAATTTTCGGAAGCAATGACTCCTTTCGACGAGAAAGAGGTAAATAATAATACCAATGAAAATATTTTATCAACCGACGTACTTCCAAAAATCTCTTCACATAAACAGAATGCGACTGAAATTTTGATTTACTGTCAAAATTTCAATCGCATGAAAAGCCCAGCTAAAATGAAGGAAATCTATCAAAATTTATTATGCTCATCCTTCTCGGTCATTCTGGCAACTGAAACAAGCTGGGACGAAAGCGTGAAAAGTGAAGAAATCTTTGGAAATGCTTTTAATGTATTCAGAGACGACAGAAATTTTCATGCAACTCAGAAGAAGTCAGGCGGTGGAGTCCTTATAGCTCTTTCGGCCAATTTTAACTCAGAAATTATCTTTACACCAAAATTTACAGAATTTGAGCATATTTGGGTGAAATCACACATTGCCGGTGAAACGCACGTGTTCGCCTCAGTGTATTTTCCACCAGACCATGCTCATAAAAGCACTTATGAAGCCTTCTTCCAAAGTGCTGAACAAATTCTATCTGAGCTTCCTCCTGAGGTTAAAGTTCACATCTATGGAGACTTTAATCAACGCCATGCTGACTTCATTCTGGACTCTGAAAATGAATGTATCTTACTCCCAGTCGTTGGGGATAATGAAACATTGCAGTTCATTTTTGACAAAACTGCTAATTTAGGACTGAACCAAATTAACCACATCAAAAATCAACAAAATTGCTATTTGGACTTTTTACTAACGAATATTTATGAAGATTTCTGTGTGACCAAATCATTAAACCCATTGTGGAAAAACGAAGCGTTTCACACAGCAATTGAATATTCTTTATTTGTACACGAATACCAAAGACCCAACGACTGCGAATACGAGGAAGTCTTTGAATACAAATTAGCAGACTACGAAAAAATCAAACATAAATTAAACAGCGTCAATTGGCAAATAATTCTAAGGAATGAAGGAAATGTCGAAACTGCTGTAGACATCTTCTACCAAATTTTATCAGGAATAATTTTAGAAGAAATACCTTTGAAGAAAAAAAGACGCTACAGAAGCACAAAAAATCCAGTCTGGTATAACAGACAAATAAAAAACTTAAAAAATCGAAAACAGAAAGCACATAAACATTACAAAAAACACAATAATAGTGAAAATTTGGCTATCTATTTGGACTTATGCGATCAACTAGATTTAGCCATCAGTAATGCATTTGAAGAATTTAATTCAAAAACTGAACTTGAAATAAAGTCCTGCCCAAAGAACTTCTTTAATTACGTAAAAACCAAATTAAAATCTGACAATTTTCCATCAATAATGCATCTTGACGAACGTGTCGGGGATAGCTCGGAAAAAAATTGCAAGCTTTTTGCAATTTTTTTTCAAGAAATCTATACGACATTTTCCGATGAAGATCGCGACCGCGATTATTTTGCATTTCATCCAGAATTTTCAAGGGACATTGGCGTCAATCAACTTCAAGTGCAGGATATTTTGCAGGCTTTAAAGAATTTAGACGCCTCAAAAGGTCCTGGACCTGACGGAATTCCTCCAGTATTTTTAAAAAGTCTAGCAATGGAACTCACTGCTCCATTGTTTTGGCTTTTTAATATGTCACTGGAATCCGGAACCTTCCCAAAAATATGGAAAAGCTCATTTTTAGTACCTATTTTTAAATCTGGCCGAAAATCTGACGTACGTAATTATCGTGGAATAGCCATTATCTCTTGCATTCCAAAGCTTTTCGAGGCAATTGTAAATGAAAAATTATTTCTTCAAACCAAAAATAGAATTACTGACATGCAACACGGCTTCTTTAAAGGACGTTCGACCTCGACAAATTTACTTGAATTAATAGACTATTCATTAAATGCAATGGATAATGGAAACCACGTAGAAGCTCTCTATACAGACTTTAGCAAGGCATTTGACCGAATTGACATACCAATGCTTCTTTTCAAATTGAAAAAAATTGGAATTGAGCCAGGACTCCTGAAATGGCTTGAATCATATTTAACTAACCGCCAACAAATAATTAAATTCAACGGAAAGAAATCAACCCCAATTCAAGTCACCTCAGGAGTCCCGCAAGGCTCTCATCTGGGACCTCTTCTTTTTATTCTGTACGTAAACGACATTTCCTTCATTCTCAAAAAAATAAAATTGCTAATCTATGCCGACGACATGAAGCTCTTTTTGGAAATAAAAAATGATGAAGACATCAATATATTCCAGAGTGAAATACACATATTCTACACATGGTGTAAAAAAAGCCTATTAGAACTGAATGTAAAAAAATGCAACTTAATATCATTTAGCAGAAAAAGAACACCATCAAACATTTCAATTGCATTAGGAAATCAGAATGTAGAAAAATGTGAAAGAGTCAGGGATTTAGGGATTATCTTAGACTCCAAACTAACTTTCATAGACCATTACAATACAATTATTCACAGGGCAAATAACATGCTAGGCTTTATCAAGCGCTTTTGCTATAACTTTCAGGACCCATACACAATTAAAACACTATATATTGCCTATGTGAGGTCAATACTGGAATATTGCAGCATTGTATGGTCTCCATTTTCAATCACGCGCGAAGAAAGATTAGAATCAGTACAAAAGCAATTTCTATTATATGCCCTTCGTAAATTAGGTTGGACATCATTTCCTCTTCCATCATATGAAGCACGCTGCATGCTTATAAACATACAAACATTAAAAGAGTGTCGTGAATATGCAATGGTTTCGTTTGTAAACGATATCGTTTCGCAGCGCATTAACTCAGCAGAACTTTTATCAAAATTAAATTTTTATGTACCTACTCGACAACTCAGAAATCGAAATTTATTTGCCGTAACCCATCATCGCACAAATTATGCAAAATTTGGGCCATTAAATCGCATGATGGCGTCTTACAATCAATACTGCGAAACCATTGACTTTTCAATGTCTCGGCATAAACTAAAACAATATTTTAACTCCATACGGAATCATAACTCGTAGGAAGTAAAAATATAATAGCTGACAATATATTTTTTAATATTCTTAAGAAAAACAAATTTGTATATGTATTTGTACTAGTCTACATCGGTTGATGAAATAAATAAATAAATAAATAAAATAAATAAATAAATCCCAGTCGGCGCCGTCGGGATTTTCTGAGGCATAAAATCTTTAATCACGCCTTCCTTCCGCAAGGGAAGTAAAGTTGTTGGTCCCCGGCCATGAGTTAATGGGTCGATAGGTAGGGTCCAGATGTAGGAGCTGCCTCCCTGGTGTAGGTAGCATTGGTACGGAAGACAAAATCGACGGAAAAAAATTAGCTAAAAAAAATGTTATGGTATATCTTGATAAAAATAATTTATTTTGTTATTGGAATTTTGTTATTGGCGTTCCCAAATGAAACTTTGTGAAGACTTTTTTCAGAGTATGTTTTATATGAATTTTTTGAATTTTTGAACAGCAGAAGGACAATCAAAATGCATTTATTTTTATGTTCAAAAAATACACATGTGTAGAAGATCGCAAGATCTTCAAAATGCCCTAAAGAATATTGAATTTCGGTTCTAGCTTCTGGATTTGATGTCGCCACTTAATCGTCTCATATCATTAGTACACAATCTTGAACAAACAAAAACAGTTATGAGTTTTAAGACTTTATAAGCACATTAAATCTTTGACAGATGGACGGTATTCTGTTTGATATAACAAACAACCTGTTTTCTAGGAGTAGTTTGACTGTAGCCGATTAAAATTAAAAATGAGACCAGCCCTTACACTTAAATTCTCCAAAACGCTACCCTACAAGGAAATTTAATTCTATTGAATGCTGTGAGCTGTAATCAGGCGTGTGATACAAAAATGTACATGGGATGTCAATAGCTCGATTATTTGTGAGCTGCATTATATTAGCCATGGGAAGGGGTTGAAACTATTGACGTATTTTAAGACACTCGCTTCGTTGTCGTGCGCGACAGTTTGTTTTTATTCGTACTCTCATGCTCTACCGTCGTCTCTCTTACACAACACAAACGGTAGAACAACATTCGAGCAAAAATAAAATTTTCAAATAACTATCATATGACATGTGTGATTTCGTTCTAATTCCTCAATTTGGTGTAAATGAAACCATTTCTGATCAGAAATGTTATTATTAGGATATCGTTGCTTGCTATTTTCAGAATTCACACAAGCACAACATCAGCAGCTCTTACCATGAGAAAAACTAAAATACATACATTCGGGACGGTCTTCGGCGACAGTGTCGTATGACAGAGTCTGTCATATGACATTTTAGTTTGGTACTGATAGCTTGTTTTGCTAGGGTCGGGAGCAAAGGCAATCGATTATCACTGAAAATATGTCGACTACGGTGACCACTTACAAGACTGGCCATGGGCATTACTTCACTCCGTCGGTAAAGGCGCAGCTGTGTTGGATTCACGGACGGGTCTAGGAAGTTTCATTGTACATGTCACTAATGCTAATGCAACAGTTGTACAGGTTTAAAAACTGTAAATTAATAACTGTGGAAGTACTCAAAGGAACACTAAGTTGGGAGCCGGCGTAACGTCCCACTTTGTACGTAATAAAGCCTAAGAAGATCATATGAGCCATATGCTCCGGATGTCTCGATAGAAGTGGCCATATCTAAAATTGAACCAAACTGAAATCCAAACAGCCTAATTATAGGCCTGGGAAATATGATTTTGAAACGAAATTCTCCGAAATCATGTTTATGTGTCATTACTGGAATTTACTTACACAATATAATCGTATTAGAAGCAATGATCCCGGAAATTAAATATGTGTTATATTTTCCCAACAAGCAGCCATTGGTGCTAAATTTCCAAACACAGTTATGCTCCATTACTTCGTTGCTTATGGTGTGTTTAAACTTATGTTATTTCACTAGCGCTAATGAGCCAGCTGCTAGCAAAAAACCAGCATAATGTAAACAGGGCATCAGCGTCTACCAGCATTATTTTCAGGAGCAACTGAAATTCGTGCTAGTTGGCTAGTACACTAGCGCTAGCAAAACCGCACAGATGTAAACACCCCATTACCGAAACCGTGCATCCATCCGTATTTACAATACAGCTGAGGCCACCGAAAAACAAACCCATACCTTACTTTTTCATAATTTTATGATAATATTTACGCAAGTTCATGCCACAACATGAACTTGCTGTGCACTGGAAAAAAAAAATCTCGCTCGACGCTCTTTAGACACATTTATTCATTTTCACTTTTCCAAGCTCAAGTTTGCCAGTTTATTGAGCACGAGCGTTTTCTGCCGTGCCTGGCTAATTCTACGCTTTTCCTTTACGGCCCGAGGCATTGTTTTTCCCGTTTTGCCAAAACATGCATTCACCCAGTTGGGGTTAGGAAATTCCTCAACCTACTTCCACATTCGACGTTGGCGACGAGCAACCGCAATATCCACACAATCCGAGAAAAAGCAAGGAATAATATTATTTTGTTTACATTTTATTCATGTTAGCTTTACGCGACATGATTTACGGGGGGTAATAAAGCTTTAAAGCAAATCACATCTCCTTAGATATTCGGTTGGTGCCTGTTGAAGCATTACGATACAAACTTCGTGCCACTCGCTGTGGGAATTCCATTTTTCCTACAAAAGGGAACTGTTTTCGTGCAGTTTCAACTCATGGCTGCTGCTATTTGATTTCCAGCGGCAAAGGAGTTATTGCTTTTATTTTTATATTACTTCTCTGTACTGAGCTGATTTTTGTCAACGTAGAGGACTCTTGGCGTGTTTCCAATTTCAATTACAGACAAGAGAGAATCTCGGTTCATTGAAATTTCGTTCCGGTGTATCATTTTTCCTTTTCGAAGATCAGTTGGCATAATCTTCTCTGAACAAACTTTTAGCACAGCATCTTTACTGTTCTAGCGCAGTTAAACAAATATTTATGTTTATCATTTCCATTTGAACTTCAGACTGGGATGCTGCTTGGGATGATTAAGAACTGTCATTTATAAACACAATTTTTCACCCCCTGTTGTTGCTGTCCTTTATATAGATCACACGTAACAGTAGAATTTTCAAGATAAATTATGAGGGATTGTTTCCGGCTTTTGGCTTTTGAGCTCTTGTAGTCAGTTTGAGAGACCTTTCAGAAGAAAGGCATCATTGCATCGTATTTCGTGTTTGTGAACGTTGCCAAAGGATCCTGGCTGGAATATTTAACATTACATTGTCTGTTGATTCTACTGCTCGATAAATTATCATGGTGCCCAGATCATCTCGCGTATCCCGTATACACTTCTTCGCTGTTTGCAATGTATTTAATGATGTTACGTGTCACCGTTTGTGTGGGCAAAACAAAAATTGTTAATCATGACGGGGAGGTATTCACTCATCCCACAACATTCATCCTACTTCACTTGGGTTAACAGCAATTTCGAAAACAAACATACGCTTTATCGAACGCATGATTCCATTGCGCTAGAGGTGTTCGAAATACATTGAGATTTCGATTTTAGCATCATGGTCAAACAAAAAATACACTACGCTGTATATTAAAACCTACCCGCAAATCAAACACAAACTAACAACATCAAATGAAAGTGAGGATTACATCATCTACAAGTTTTCTTACTAAAAATGAAATGCCAGTTCTTACAATGTAGCGTACAAGCATTTTTTACCGTGAATGTTTTCGTTAAAACCTTCACGAGATGATTTTCCAACCGCAGTACATTTGGGGAACCAAACTTTGTTCGTAAAATTTAGCTAAAATAAAAATTACAAAATTACGTAAAAAGCCTTCCGACGACACCGTTACAAAATCTGTCTACTTTTTGTGCAAATCTGTAATATTATTTTACATTTCACCTTGGTTCTGCGGACTCACTCAATATGCTTGTCAACTGGGAGCCAATGTGAACTGTCAAACGGGAGCCAAACATTCAGAAGCCACACATGTAGTTACTATCCTCAACTATCGTCATGTATCGTCATCTCGCACTCTTTCATAACACATTATTGATTGTAAGCTCAACGGCCGAAACCAAGAGGCTCAGTGGACTAAGATTGAAAACCAGCTTAGATTCGATGACTCAACTGGGTGACAATTCCAATAAAACGTATTCTATGTATGTATGTATGTATGTATGTATGTAAGGTAGCCACCATCCTTTCAAGACTTGTCTTGGATGCAGCTCCACTTAATAGCAAGATCAATTTGAGCTACCGATCTGAATTCACTATATCGCTGTATGAAGGGTCAAAAACGGAGGGGTGGACCCGTAAGCAGAGACACTTACGCGAAATCCACGGGAATTTAAGAATCTCCTTCCAACGATACGCTCCAACAAATCGAATAACACAATTCGCAATACTTATTAAGCTTCCTACTGGATGGTTTGTTAAGAAGGTCGCGTCAATCGCCCTGAAACTGATGGAGTAGAATTCACACCACCATAATCGAATCGGTAGGATAAAGAAAATGATAGTGTTTATTCCCTCCTAGACTTCGGCTGTCAATCGTACCATCGTCCAGCTTCAGTTTGAATGATACCCTGATGCTCCCTCCCAACCCAGTATTTATTTATATAATGAAAATATATGCAATGGAGAAATGAAATATATCAGAACATTAAAATATGACATAATGAATTACATTTATATAATTAATATAGTTGCTACTGCAATGAAGAAGTATTTTACATATAATAAGATGCAGCTCTACACCTCCTCAGCTCACAACAGGTGGATGCAACACTGAAATGTATAGGATAAATATATTTTACTCGAATGATACTAACAATAATGCTAAAAATTGTGATGAATAACTAACATGACGAGAAATAACCTGCTTAATAATTATAAACATATAATATTATTTAATGTTTCTGCTTCATCAGCTTCATATTAATTTCGATGACTTGCTTGGGTAAACTGAAATAGTAAGCTAAAGGTAATAGTATATCATGCAATGTATAATTTATATAATATATGTAGTGAAATCCAAAATGTATTTCCTTAAAACACAGAAAATATAACAAAATACCAATGGCGTCCCGTAACCTCACTATTTACCTTTGCACCAACTTTCAAAACCAGATTTAATGCCATATTCATATTCGAATCGGTTGAAAATACACTCAATTTTCTAGTTTACTCGATATCTATCTATTGCAAGCAATATATTGATTATTATTTATGTTTTGAGAGTTGGTGCACAGGTAGATCGAGGTTAAGGAAACGCCACTGGAAAATACAGAAAACCTCGATTTTAGTCACTCAAATTCTTTACACTCAAGCTATATATGAATATTTTAATTGCATGGTATGATTGAACTCAACTGTGCCAATTTAATGAATCCACAATTTAAGTAAAGAATCAATTTGCTAAATAATCGAGGTTGTTTGAGCTACAAGAGTTATAAAAATAAGCATCAATGATTAATTCTTGAAATAGCAAAACTCTGCAAAGGTAAAACAATTTAATAACATATGGTGATATTCAATTTATTCTCTGGGTAATCAAAATTCTGAAAACCATAGATATCATATTATATTATTATAAAATAAATGTAAATAACAATGATTTGATAATTGATACACCTTCTGTAAATGAAAATTATAGTTACAATGATATAATGAGATTTTAAATATGTGAAATAAAAATAATTTACTAGTCATGCAATATATAAAATATAATGAATGTAAAACAAACAAGTACCGTAAAACAATTAATGTTTTTCAAATTTTATATTTTTAAAACAAGTTCTGAGGATCCAAGAGTTAATTCGTTAGTAATATGTTGAACGAAAATTAAAGCATTTGCACTATTTTTTTTTAGTTTTGTGACCTAACTTCTGCATTTTGATTTGGGGTTACTTTGATAATGCTCGATGAATGTAGAAAAAAAATTAGTGAAACTCAAACAATTTAGTTCTTTAAATATGAAACTTTGAATGAGTATATAATCAGAAAACTTTAAAAGCAATAATAATTCAACATTGAATTTGTGATGGCTGCATCGGAAAAACATTTCATAAGTGATGGTTTGCGTGCTTTTTCAAAAGCGCGAAAAACACGAAAATGGTTTTTTAATATTTTGTAAAATATGTAACACATACTATGTAAAACTATATACAATATCAACGGAAATATCCTAAGCTACAATATGGAATCAATGTTTCTTATTTGGAAAATGCACAGCGAGTAAATTTATTCTTTATATTATACTATCAAAGTTAACAACATTATCAAAGATACCTCGTTTTACGGTACTACAAAATACAAATAAGCTCGATTTTAGTTAACCTCCGTACATTTAACTGATTTATTCGATATTACAATTCCAATAAAACGTATTCTGGCGAAAAAATAATGTAAACTCTATGAGAGTTATGGATGCTCGGGTACTCCTGGCTCAGAGTTTTTGGTGGGATTTAACTGAAGAAGAGCAAAACAATTTATCACTATTGGACATTTTCAAGCAGTTTTCCATTGGCTTGCAAAATAAAATCGACTGGCTCTGCAGTACCCTGAATTTCACTATTGGGTGTATAGTTTCTTTATTTTTTTTAGTATTTGGAATGTCGAAAAAAGGACCTTCATACGACTTAAAAAATTGCATATAATAAACACTGTGGAGCCCAAAAATGGCACAAACTGTCTGTTGTCAGTTAAACTAGTTTTTGTATAAATCACAGATTCTATCTGATTCTCTTTGAAGAAATGCGGTAATGGGGCACGCTTAAATCATATAAAATATTTTTCAATTCTAGACAACCCCTGCCCCACATTAGCGTATTTTCGGATATCAAGTATAAAACCGTTTTTTTTTTCATAATATCGACCTTCAGGGCATTCCTAATACTGTGTTGAAAAACTGCATAGGTGTTCATAGCCTACTTTGAAATTTCGCTTGTCTTGTCGTCAGAAATATTATTGAAAAACACACTTTTTCGCCAACTTCTAAAAGGTGGCGAAACTTGGATGAGATTTTTGAAATGATGATAAATATACTTTCATAAAGTGACTATAATACGATTAAACATCACTTTTAGACATAGCCAATTTTTTAAGAGGGAATTGGACGATATGAATTGATCAAAATTTCTGATTTAAGTAGTTAAAAACAATTTCTCAAACTATCTCCGCAGCAAAACAAAAAACGAATTTTGACCATTCCGTTTCGATAATGGCAATAACACAGCATGTGCAAAAACGTGAAATCCGAGCAACGAGGACGAGTGGTTGTAAAAATAATGACACCGTGCAAAAAAAAATATTCCAATTTTTAATGGAATGGCAAGTTGACGTATGAATCTCGAAGCAAATTACCTTGCGGCGATGGCAGTGGTAATGCCATAGTGGGTTTGCTTTTACTCCCATATGGCATCGGTAAAGGTGGAGTGGTGCACACATGGGAGATAATAAAATATGTGTGTAGGCGTATGAGAAACAGCCCAGTAGCTTCGGGTTTTCCGCGGTCCCGTTTGCTGCTCGTTCGCTGTTTTAAATTTATGCAACATATTAAGCAAATGGCACGGTGCGTGCGCTCGATGATTTATGAACGTAATAAAAAGTCGAAAATTACGAGCAGTAATCTGTTTACAGCTGTGAAAGGATTGAACGGGAAAAAGAACGAGAAAATAACTCAGATTATGTTTTCTACTTCAATGGATACTTGAATGGCGAAAAGTAAATTATAGCGCCAAAGAAAGCATTGCATAAAACTTTACAGCTCAACAAAGATTTGCAGAGATTTTTATTATAACATTAAAAGCGCATCTCAGTTGGTCGCAGCTCATAATTATTTTCAACATCAAAGTCACAAATTGCCAACAGCTGTGAATTATTTTCCCACTTTTCCTACAACCGATTGTTTTTTTTTTTTTATTAAGGACATATAAAGCTTTATGAACAACACAATAGCGTGGATAGAGAAATGCTTTGTGCAGCGTTAATTTTAAAGGCTTCTATTATATTTTGCCAACTCAGCCGGTCCCTACTGCCGGTATGCAGCAGTCCAATGCGGCATGTGTTCAGGAAATTCTGGAAAGTGGCATTTTCCCTTACCCCATTTAGGGGCAGGAACCATTAAAACACAGTCATGAGCGAGATTTTTTTCCATCTTCTGCATATTTTCCATCCGGTCTCACTTGGCAAGCGAAATGAAATAAAATGTTTAGCTCAGGAGGATTTAGGAGGATTTTATAACTCTCAAGGACGGACGATACTTATGTATGGTTCTATTGGGAAATTTACGTTTTTGCAAAAAATATGTTATGAATGATATCACTACTTATTATTTTAGATTCAATAAAAAATTCGAACTGTAGTAATAGAACCTGCTACTAATCGAGCTTACCTGAAATCTGCTGACGCTCTCACATTGGCTATTAAATCCTCACTAAATTTATCGATATTATTTCTGAGATAATTTTCCACAATTTCTTCCACCTCTGCACGGGTGGCCAACAAGCGTGGGTGATCCAGTCGAGCATTGATATACTGCAGACCGAATAAGGAGAGCCCTCCAATGCAGCACACCAACGCGATCAGCATAAAATTCACATTCCGAAGCGCTTTCCGTAGTTCCGCAGCTTCGTGTTCTTTGGGCTTAAAAGTGCTGGCAGTGGTTTTGATATCATTATTGTAATTACCGATGATGAGCCGCTTGGTTGAATTCGATGATAATGGTGCGCCTTGCGTTCCGTTACCTGGCTGCATCGATTGTTTGCACTTTCTGGATTTCGTTTTCCCCGTACTGGACGAGGACGATGTCGAAGATCTACGCGAGTCAGCACTTTTGGATACTTTAGCTGCCAACGGACTATCACCACCGGAGGTGTTGGATTTGCTCGTCGGATGCATTGTCAGTGGCTATTCAGAGACGAAATTTTCCGGTAAATCGAACTTATTGGCTTTTCATGGCACTGCGCTTGTTTCATTAGTGCAAATGAGCACCACACATGTACATCAGCTTCTGCATCTATTGCTGGCGTACAAGCTTCCTGGAAATAGATAAAAGAGCCTATGAAATGCTTTGTCTTTGTTGGACAGAATCGAAACGCTGTATAATGGAGTTGTTTAGCGATGGCTATGACAATGGATTGTTCTCGTTGAACAATATTCGATTATGTCAAGCGCATGGTACACAGTTCATAATTTATTCCTATTAATCTAAATCAGCGGGATGGTATAAGCTGTGAATAAATGGCTAAATGTGAGTTTGGCTGATTGGTTGGATGGCAGCATTTATTGTATTTGATAGGATGATTATTATCTGCAGCCCGGCAACCATTATTGACGGCATGATTCCAATAAATAGTTGGTACATAACTTACATCACACTTACATTTGAAATTCGTGTTAGGGTTAAGTGAGTAAGTGGACACAGAAGGTAAAGTGATCAAAACCACCAATCAGATGAAAATATTGTGGATTAGAATTACCAAAACGGTGGATGAAGAAAGTGTGCGTCGATGGATGACCTGGGATACCACAAATTTGCCGGAATGCCTTCCCTTTGAAATATAGCATGCCATATGAGATTGCACAAATTGTGGGGGACAATATAATGTTCGACCAATACATTTTGCTAAAAATATCGTGTGTTGTCGTGAAAAAAACACTTGAGACTAGTGGTTTTCCCACACATCAAAATTTGCAAAACATGCATCACATTCTACACCTGGTCACATCCTTACAATCACAGGGGATAGGAAAGAAAATTAGTCCAACATCTTCTTAAGAAGGTGCAGGGAACCCATATTTGTGTTAGTATGAAATTTTATATATTTAGGAATCTCTATTCGGCAATAGAAAGTAAAGATTATGTGAGAATGGAAATACAATTATCTAAATACAAAAGGAAAGAACTCACCAAAATAATTGGCCTGTCTTTCCATGTTTTCGAAACTGTTGCTTGCATGATCCTCGCCATTACTTTCCAGCATGCGTTGTCTTTTTACACCGGAGTTTCGAGGCCTCACTCAAAATAATCGTACTTCTTTCCACAAAAATTTTCAGCGCAGTTTCTATAATATAGTACCCAAACCCAAAGCAATAAGAACACTGCCTCCCAGACCTTACACTATAATTTTTAATTGCATGTTTACAAAACATTAGAACTTTCTGTTTATCAACTTGGAGAGGTCATTCGTTTTTATAACCTTTGAAATATAAGTACATAAAATCCAACATTTGTGTGACAACAACTCATACCTCCTTCTGGATTGAACGAAAGATCAACGCCTCTACTATTGGAAAATTTTCTTGGTTCAGGAAGGTTCTCAACAAGCGGTGCCATTTCGAAAATATCTCCCAGTCAAAGGCCGAGTGAATTACCTGATGCTCAATAACCAAGTTGGAATGCCAAGTTGTGTCGTACTTCTCATCGGGAGAAGACGGCCAATACTCCTCACTCCTACGCAGAAATTCAAGTCCTCCGAACCAGCGACCTTCCGGATTTAGATTCGGCTTTCCTTTCCACTTGATGGCATCATCAGCAGAATTCAAATCCGAAGGAATCCAATGCCATTCCGTGGTATTTGTCTTCTCAAGGATCTTCGTTATCTTCGTTGATCGGAGTTGATCCATCTTAACACTGTTTTTTAATCAGTCCATGTGAACCTCTACGCAATAGACTGAGTGTGGGTCGAGCACATGCCCTCAACCAGCCACGCTCCTAGCACCGCAGCTTGAAGTTCCAGACGAGGCACGGACATCAATTTGAGTGGGGTCACCTTTGCCTTCCCGCCCATCAAAGCGCATTGTATTTGGCCGGCTACCTCGGTGCGCAAATAGGCGTGAGCAAATGTAGCCAAGCTGGCTTCAAGAACATATGTAACTGTATATTGTTGACTTCCGTTGACGGCTGCTCCGGAAAATAGCACCGTGGCACTCGTACAGCTCTCAAAGAGAGGAATAGGTAAACCCATTGGTCCCACCGTTGTTTGAGCTCCATTGAGATTCATTCATCCCACGTATCTTTACTGCGCCAAACATCCTGATCCTGAATAAGGATTTTCCCATGAACGGTAAAGTGGGAGAGAAATCCTAGAGGGTCATATAAGCTGATTACCGAAGTTGGCAGAGTACGTGAAGGCATCATCCCGTGGCATTTATAACACTCCTAACACACGTTCTGAACAGCTTCCGGTCTCCTTGGAAAACTTCTTAACTTCAGCGCTCGTTGACTCATCTAGCTTCTGTAGAACGTTCTCCGAGTTGGACTTACAATCCACCTCTCGAATGAACGAATGTTACTTCTCTCGGCCTTCCAATCGCTTCCTCCTCGTTATTCACGCTGTCCAGATAGTCGTCTACGTAATGCTTACGTATTATTGCATCCGCTGCTTCTGGATAACGATCCGCATATTCGCTAGCGTTAAGGTTCTTAACATACGCTGCAAAAAATAAATTTTAATACTACATCCAAGAGGATGCACTTCAACCATCTCGAAAATCTCATGTAATTTTTATGGCAACAAAAATAAACAAATGTAGTGAAAGCAGTGTAATGTCAGTTCATGCACTGTATTAATGATAATTTTTGGCAAGTAATATTACACCACATTTTCAACACGATTGAAGTGCATCCACTTTGATGTGATATTACAATTATTTTTTACCAGCACTGGCTGAACAACAGGAGGATAATAGACGCCCAGTTGCGTTTTTTTTTTTCTTTATTAAAGAGATTTTTAGCCATAGGCTAGTTCATCTCTTTCCCCAGTTGCGGTGCGTTTGCCCAAGGTAACCCCGGAGGTAAGGGACAACTTCGATCGAGCCGATAAGGATAACTGGGAAAAGCTGATATACTGAATATGGATTACTATTGCTACCTTGATTCCCATTCTGTTCAGGTATCGTGCTACTGTATCCGTTTAATTGCAATGTCCTAGGTTTTAATTTGTCCATGTTGTTTTATGAGACTGTAGAAATAAACTGTAGTGTTTTTTTAGTGGCAGTGTTGGGCTAGTAGGATTAGTAGGATTGTTGGTAAAATTGTTGTTATTGAAAATTGTATAAATTTGTGTTAGTAAAATTAGTTAGAAATCTATATTTTTATAAACATTTTTTTTTTTTTTTATTATAGTCATCTTGATGACAGACGCTCTTGGGTCATTCGTGACTTGTCCGGGGGTGAGATTTGAACTCGTGACTTTGGCGTGAGTGGTATGGATGCTAACCACTACGCCGGGGTCGCCCCCTTTTTTATAAACATAATTGGACGAGACAGGAACGAAAGGGTGTTGTGATCCACTGTGGGAGGTAAACTGAATAGGAGAAGGAGATGATATAGATAGGTGGTGATAAGCCACAAGGAAAGAAAATAGAGGAAATACGGAACGGATGGAAAATTTGATAACCAAGGAGGAATGGAATAGTCAACCATTGCTTAGAAGTAAACCGGCGTTCGTGCCTACAGTGCCTTGTTAGTGGATAATAAGTCAGTACTAAAGTGAACCGAACAAAGTGCCTCAAAGTGCAGTGAACGACCTTTTTCTGTTCCTGGTGTTTGTTCAGGTAAATGAGTTTGACCAAATTCGATTTTGGCTGGGTTTTAAACAACCTTTTTTTCTTCAGGACATTTTTTTGTTCCGCGTATTCAGGACTTTTTTTTTTGTTCCACGTGTTCACGATCGGCACGTTTCAACCAAGTTAGTTTCGACTGTCTTGGTCTAAAAGTCAAGGACCTTCCACTCTCCGGCTTGATAATCGCCAGAAAGAAGAACTTCTCGGCTCGACCAAGGTGGCCTTGTCACGGTCAGCCGATATTCGCCAACGAATGGATACGCCGTTGACCCAGAAAAGACTACTTCGGTAGCTGCACAGGGATCGCTACATTCCCTGGTTGCGAACTGCCATCACAACGCGGAAACCCAATCCTCCAATCCACTATTGTCGTGACCACAGCCGCAATCTTCCAGACCAGTCGAAGCCACCGATCCGCCATTGTCGACGGACTGATCAAGCCACGGACCGCCATCGCGGTCAAACAACATTGGCCTCAACACAAGCAACAACACTGATACGTACCAAAGCAGCAGAAGCCCATAAAACACAGCCCACAGTAGCCCAATAAAACCTCAAAATCCGCACCATAATTCCGTTTAAATAAATTCCTAGACTTTTCTCATCCACACTTTAGCTTTAATTCATTTCACCATCGCTATAGAAATCCCACAGTTTCTTCACACTTTGTTCCGCGTAGCCCCTCCGAATTACCTAGTAGCATGCCAGCCCTGTGACACAGTTCAGGGATCTCATGCTACTGAGCTAGTTACCAGGGAGTCTTGGTTGAGCCACTAGAGTGAGTCTCATCTACTCACTGTACAGAAAATTTCCTTTTCATTTGATTATCATCAAATATCACGAATCAAAAATAGACTAAATAATGAAAGAAAAAAATCATGCGGGGTAAGGTTGGCCACCCCTAGGTAAGACGGCCACATGGAATATATCGACAGTGAGCATGCATAAGGGCGTATACGCGATGATCGATTCTCTTCATCGATTTTCTCTTTGCATTGCTACAGCTAAGCGAAACAATTTTCTAGAATTTGTTCAATGCAGAGTTGTAACAGGTTGTATTAGCTATCAAAAGCAACAGCAAACGCACCGAGACACGTTAACTCTAGCGAGTTATTAACAAATGAGAAAATCGACGAAGAGAATCTGTCATCGTGTTTACGCCCTTATGCTCACTGTCGATATCATGATCCTGGCCATATAAAAGGTTACTGCCTTCGGCAGATAGGGGGATAGAGAACAGTAGTACAGCATTTTTTCACTATGCGGCGCTAATGTGCAAGTCAATTTCCTGTATAATATATATATATATATATATATATATATATATATATATATATATATATATATATATATACATATTGAGATCTTTTCTATTTAGAATGTTTCCGACTTCGGGAAAGTTGTTCATGTGATCTGGCTTAAAATTTGTGGGTTAGTTAGTTCAGAATTCTTTCACTACGTGACACATTCACAGAGATTGCTGTCCCCCAGCCCAACACGGAACAAGTGAGCGTTTAACGAGAAGTGATTGGACATGAGGCGAGACATCACACGAATGAAGTCTCGTCCCACCTACAACCCTTTGAACCAAGGAATCTTCGACACCTTAGGGATGATCGAATATAGCCATCGTCCCAAATTTCCTTCGCTCCATTTATTCTGCCAGCTGACGAGTGACTGTTGACGATAAATGAAGAAAAATTCATCGTAGGCGATTTGTCGATCGTAAATATCGCCTTCCATAGCGCCCACCTTAGCAAGTGAGTCCGCCATCTCATCTCATCGAGCAATGAGATGGGACCCATGCAAAGGTGATGACAAAAGATCTTAAAGGTAAAGCACTTAGAAGCTCTCGTATTTTCATGAGAAAATACGAGGAGTGCTTTACCGGCCTCATAGAGCGAATAGCCTCCACAGAACTGAGACTATCCGTAAAAATAAAGTAGTGATCTGGTGCAAGTGAGGCGATAGTTTCAAGCGTATAATGTATTGCCGCCAGGTCAGCAATATATACGGAGCAGGAAGCTTGAAGCATTCGAGAGACGCTATGAAAATCGTTATAAATACCAAAACCAGCGGACGCCTCTTTTAATGATCCATATGTGAAGAACGATTTTGCGGAATCGACTTGGCCAAACTTTGCAGCGTAAATTGACGGAACAATCATGGAACGATGATGTTCTGGGATCCCACGAATCTCCCGCGTCATAGATAAATCAAAACTAACTGAATTGCCGAAGTCGGAGAAGCATACACGATGAGGATTATGCTGTGAAGGGCTGACATCCTGTGTTATGTACACGTAGTACAATGACATAAAACGAGTTTGAGGGTTCAGCTCAAAAAGCTTTTCAAAGTTTTCGATTACCAGCGGGTTCATAATTTCACAACGGGTGAGGAGCCTGAGGGACAATTCCGAAAACCGATCCAATAGCGGCAACATGCCCGCCAACACTTCTAGATCGTATGAGTCGAGTGCATGCATCCTAACGCGATACGAAGACAACGATACTGGATACGTTCCAGTTTGATGATGTGAGTTTTAGCCACCGACTGGAAACAAAAACTACTAACTACTACTAACTGAAAACCGATAAAATCGTTGTCCGGTACAACGTTAGAAGATCTTGCGGATGAGCTCCCCACCACGTTCCGGTAATTGTTCGGAGAAAATTAATCCTTTGTTGGAATTTATCTTCACTTCACGTAGATGTCCTTACTTGTCGGTAGATGGATAGGATTTCAAAATATAGTTTATAGATACAAAAAGTTCACATGTACACTAGCGCCGTGTAGTGAGGGAATTCTTAATTTACTTGTGCATCATCACCATTTGGAATGCCTTGATCATTTTACCGGTATTATACGGTAACAGAAGCTTCTTAGAAGCCTAGTTTTACGAATTGTCATTGAAACTGGATTTAGCAATTCTCCGCACCTATTCAATTTGCTTTCTGTCGGTCCGGATCCTATGGAAATCTGGGGTTAATACGTAACGTACACGACTAATTTGATTTTGTTTCCCCCAATAAATACTTTCGAGACTATGGACATTCTTCAAATACCCTGTTGACTATCTGTAGAGGTCCATCCCCCAAAATACATAAGTGCATGGAAAGTCTCGCCAATTGTACCATCTTTTATTATGACTTGGGGCAACCTCGCTGAAAAATCGAAAAAAAAAGTTAAACCTGAACCTGAAACCTTCCCTCTTACTTTGAAGTAAATTAATTAGTTAACCTTAGCAAAAAGTATACACAAAGAAGTGATGCCGTTATATTTTATATTGTGTGTCACACGTGTCATTGTGTGCCCTAACGTACCGAGCAGTGTGCTACTAAGTGTTTCGGCACAGTGTGAAGAGTTGATTACCCTTTGCTACGTTTGGCTTCTTTGTAATTTGCTTTATGATATTCCTACACATCCTCATATTCCCAGTCCCTGAGGAAGAAGGTAAGGTAAGGTTTCTTTATAAAGGAGGCTTTAGCCTAGGGCTGGTTCGCCTCCGGATACTGGGGGAAGAAGTATTTTATATGAAAATTGAATATTTAATTGCTGTTTAAAATACTAATACTTACCGGGAGTAAAATTGATTCAGTTGCAATGTCTGTAATAAAGTCTGCATTGCGTTGATTGGAGTCTCTAAAAATATGCAGTTTTACTTCTGGTTCCCTATTTGAAATAACAGTTGTAACAATTGGAAAAAAAAATTATGATTTTTGATGCGATAATAGCTTAATCGGAGTATTTAATTGCTTAAATTAAAGTATTAAACGGAGCATTCAAATAAAATTTAAAGTTATTTTCGTGGAGACCAGTAACAAGTAGTAACTGGAGATTTCACTCAAGTGTTATCACATGTTAATTCGAACACATTTCAATGAGTAACAATCACCTTCAATACGAGTGCTGCATTAATTGTAATTCCTTTAAACTGTGCATTCCAAATGAACTTCTTATGGAATCGGTATCGCAAAAATTACTGCTTTCGAATTCGAAATTAATTAAATCCCAGCGCTGTGCTACTCTAATCAAAGACCCGAAATAATCGGATTGTTGCATTCTAGTGCCATCAGATTACAAAGCGATTTGCTTTGTCCTGAATTAAAAAGGAAGAGGAGGGTGTTGAAGGTGCGACACATTTCACTCGTGGAACCCGGCATGCTTAAGTAGAAAACATCGTTATCGATATTCAATCTAGTCATGATTCTACAATTGAGTTTTTGCTTTCATTGGGTATTTCCATTCGCTTTCGCATTCCATCTGTTACTAGCCGGATGAGTGCGATGCTATTGCGCCTGGAGCAGGAAGTCTCGTTTCCAGTTTGGGGTACACAATTGATGAGGCAATAGTAGTAGCAGCAAGATGTGATGATACTGCCGCGGCACTCGACGGTTGCTCGTAGTAGTCACTCTCCCATGTAATCTCTTCATCTAAATTTCGTTTTCTGCCACCTCCGTCCTGGTTTTATGCTGGCGTGTACCAATTTTCCTGCTACTGCTTCGTTTGTAACAGAGTGACAAAAAAGAGCAAGTGAAAGGAAAGTTTGTACTTTCCGAAAGTTTACTGCTACAAGTTCAGTTTCATGCCATGCGATCTGGACGAAAACTTTGCCTACTCTACTGACTGTATTTTGGGGTCAGAACTGATATCGAGACACATTTTCTGGGGAGCATAACTGCCGGTGGAAGCATAATTGTCCTATGTGAATAGTGAACTCCGTAGCACATGGGACAATTATGCGTCCACCGGCAGATTATACCTGGTATAGTTTGTTCCGGAGGAGGAGGTTAACAGGTGAAATACTCTTAAATACGTTGTTGTACAACCTATGGGTACATATAATAGGTTTAGAAGTAACATAGAAACTAATGAACAACTCTACATCTAGCGAGAAGGCTGTGAAAAGCCAAAGTTTGCTTGTCATTATATTTACCATAAAATTAAGCGCATTTCCTGCAATGAACAAGCGATTCAAGGGAAACGCCACGCCACGCTTTCTCCCCTCTTATCCTTGTAAGAAGTGCTGATAAAGTTGGTGCTCGTTTTATAGAGAATTATTTTGCAATTAGCTTGATTTTTTTACACCGTCTCAGGAGGGCTCTGTTTATATACCAAGGATCGCGTGTTTGTTCGGAAGTTAATTATAAAAACGAGCTTTTGATCACTGAATTATGCAGCGCGATGAAATATTTGTTCACTGGTGTACTAATAGTGCTTAACGAGAGCAAGCTTATGGACGCCTCATAATTTCTAATGAATGTATGAATAATCATAAATAAGGTGGTGGGTAATAACCGTCCATTGTTTTCTTTTAATCGTACATTAAGATTTATTTCTCCTTTGTTGGACTCCGACGAATTCATCTTTTCCTCAAATTTATTAGATACTGAAATACTATTAAAAATAATTAATAAATTGTTATAATCAATTGATATTGAAATATTTTACCCTATTCCAAAATGGGGGTGTAACATATTCGAGGATAATATGTTAAAGATTACACACCTAGCAAGGCTAGGTTTTCGTACAAAATGAACAACGTTGACACGTCATAGCTTTGTTGAATTATTTGCGCCAGCATTTTGTTGAGTTTTGCGTGAATGATAATGAAATTTATTGAAATAATTGTATGAAAGTGACATACTTGATTTTCGCTTAAAAACAAAATGTAAAAGTTGTCTATTTTTTATGAAAATCGACCAACTCTACAATTGTATCAAACAGCACTGTAGCTCGAGGACTAATATAGAGCTAGATACAGATAGTGAAGTAAAAAGAGTGTCCTCACCCTTTGGCATGATTCAACGAACCAAAGTATTGTAAGTCTGCATGGCCCATCGATTTATTCACCTTTTGCTTTACTCCAGTCTCGATTCGAAACACATGCCAAGTCATCCAGTATTTTTGTCATCTTTACTCACGGCACAGCAAAGTATGCAGCACCGGTATTCGGTGACAGTGAAAGATTTTTCGCATTTTTCTGCTTACACTATCACGGCGGTGCTGGTCCTATTGTGCAGAAAATCAATTTCCTCGGATGGGGAAATAAGAACTAAAAGAAACCATTTTTATTCAACGAATCATGACGGTAGGGTGAATTGCATCACGTCGTTTTGAATTAATTTATCAAGATCGATTGAGTTTTGCCGATTCGTAGAAAAGAGACAGACTTGCACTAAAAAAAATGTGATAAACGATTATATACAGAACCTGACCATAACTTGGGCGTTATATAATTCCTTGATCCAACCATGTTTCTAGTCAATCTTTTGTTCTTGATTAATATAGTCTCTAAAATTGCTTTTCAACTGATTAAAAATGAAAGAAAAACAAAAACCAATCAATTTAATAGATTTTTAAGCACGGATGAATGCCACAGCTTCCAACATACAACAATTTTTACCAAACGATATCACCAAACCCACCCACATTCGAAGTCACCCTAAAATAAACTGATAATGGGTTTACATTCAAGTTCTCCACCAGAGTTGAAACTTTCTCGGCCTAGATCAACAAATGGCTCAAAAGAAAATACAATTCGGCGAAGGATCAACCAGGCCATATCATGAAAAGTTTTCCACTCTATTGTGGAAAGACAAACTTTCAATCAATCAGATTAACACCACTGTACTTTCGCTAGAGCCTCCCAAACATGCCTACTGAATGAAAATGATACTTTGAATTCTGAGCCCAGTTGAGAATCTTTTCGGATTCAGAAAATTTGTTAACACGAAATGTACTAAACAAAAAGCAAGATTAATCAAATCAACTGATGTGACTACCACGTTTACATGAGAACAACAGGGCTTTATCTATATCTAAGGCTCCTGGTATAATACGCACAATGATAAAGCCAGGTTTTGAAAGAGAGGGTACATTGTTTGGTCTGCGTATCAGAATCATTATGTTTTATCCTTGATCAGGATCTTCAATTTCTTTTTTGTATCCTATATCTGATACATTCTATCATGACTTAACAACGCTGTTACGATTTTTTTCTTTTAGCTTTTAATTTTGACAGCAAACAAACTTTGTCAAACCCCTTTTCTGGAGACACCCTTCGGGGATCCCCTACATCAAATTCTGTAATGTTTGGGAATTCCCTCCTTCTGGAACCCCCAACCTTTCTAACTGGGGTTTTCAGAGACGAACCAGCCACGGATGAAAGTCTCTTTAATACGGAAATCTAATTTAATATAACTTTGCGTTTGACGTTTACGCACTACAGTCATCTGCTGAGTATATACGACAGATGGCGGTAGTGTTTACAGTGAAAAATGTTCAATGTGTTGTGTTTGCTTGTCTCTGTTATAATATTGAGGTAACGTTAAGATAAAACCAAAATATTGAGACATACAACGCATCACTTTCAGAAATACTTCACTTGGCAACCGATGAACAATTCTGACGGCCATATGAGTACCCAAGTAACCATGTAGTCGCAATATATCTGGTTAGTTGAGGAATCCGATGAAACTGTCACTTCTTAAAATTAATCCCTTTCATATTTTTTTTCATTCATACTAATCTGTACGGGATCGTTCATTGCGATTGCTCGTTGGACCAGCTACTTTACACCAGATGACCAGGATAATGCAAGAACATTAGTTTTCGTTGAAGGAAGCATCACAACGCAGATAATTGCTATTAGACATTTAGACATTTTTGCAGATAGTAACAGGTGGTGGACATGAAGATCCAGTGGGGGTGCCAAGCAAAGGTGTTATATTCTACACACTTAGAAAAATTTATGTAAATTTAGGTGCTCTGAGACTGGTATATATGAGCGTCAATTTTGACATAAAATTGAGTCATAATAGATGCGAAATTCAGCTCAATCAAACGTACTTTCGAATTTTTCAGTCTCGGAGCACTAAATTTTACATGACATGTTTGTTTATGTCTCACTTTTTATGTCAAAGGTGGATTCCGTCACGTGTAAGATTAGGTATTTATGAGTGTGTAAGTTGGTAAGTTCCAAGTTTCGTCATGGTAGTCGCCGTTGGAAGCAATTATTCTTATGTTCTACATATTTTCATATAAACATATAAATTCATTTGGTAGGGATGAGATCATCAGAGCGCTTGATTGAAGAGATTTGGATGGGGAGAGTGGAATTGCCTACTCCCTGTTATTAACAGTTCGTGGTTTGAAGTATGGCTCTTCTCTGGTCCCGCTCATTGGGACATCCCCTCGTATGATGGCTTGTTATGTATCGGCTTGGAACATTTTTATCGTCTTCTTGATCCCATGGACCACGCGTAAGTGTCTCTGCTTACGGGTCCACCCGTTTTTGGCCCTTCACACAATGGTCAACTGAATACAACCAGGTACTTAGCTGTGCCCTGCAACAATGAGTGATGTCCTTTATATACATACATTCAATTTTAACCCTTCTCCCAGTGTGGAGACAAATGTTTACACTTTGCAAGCGATTTTTTAAGATAATTGAGACGTTTGTGATACGTCTGAATTATCTTTATAGTTCGCTTGGAGTTCTACTTTCTTAGTTAATTTTTGATAAGATTAGATTTCTTGTAAACTCTGTGATTACCTTGCCACTTTTTTCATAACCATAAAAACACTTGTTATTTGATTTACAACTCTCTTCAAATTTATAATATATCTAACAATAACTTGCTTAAATATCTCTCTATAATTCTCTTCGAAATTCCTTTAGAATTCTTCTTAATTTATTAAATTCTGCTAGAAATTATCTTGGAATTCTCGTCATAAATTTCAAAAAATTTGCCATGTAACCCTCTTCTGAAGTCCATTAATATTCACTTCGAACCCTCGCAATTTCCATACATTTATTGACGGCACTGGTGGCCGGAGTTGTAAGAGTGACTGCTTTCTTACCCCAGTGGGTTTGGGTTCACTCGCAGCGGAGGCCGTTGTTTGAGACGAAAAAATGTCTGGTTTTGCCTTTCTTCCAAAAGAAAGTAAAGCCGTTAGTCCAGGCCCATGTGTTGATGGTTTCGATATATATGATGTGGAGTCACCTCCTTGGCTTTAGTGACGCACTCGCTTCCGGAACAAAGACCGATGGAAATGATAATAATATTAAAAAAAAAACAATTCTCCTCACCTTGGAATGTTACTCCGAACTATGTACCTTTAGGATTCTCCATGACGTTCGGCCTACAACTTTCTTATAGTTTTCCTCAGAACTATCTTTAAGTTCAAGTCAATACTTGCTAAGTATGCTTCACAGAACTTTCGGGAAATGTTACGCCCTAATTCCAGCTCTATCTAGAAATAATATAAACAAGTCCTTCTTTCCAAGAAGCTGTAATCCATCCGAAGTGCCATGCGGTGCTGATTGGTTCGAGCATAATGCTTTTTTTATAACTACGCCTATGATAGCAAATGCAGAAGGAAATGAACATACAACGCTTTAATCGATTGACTTAAATTCACTTCCTAGGATTAGATATATTCATCCAACAACATACATATCAGCCATCCAATAGCATAGTGGTTTCTTAAAAGTGTGTAGTTTTTTCCTTATAGCAAAATAATAAACCCGTTTTTTTTTTGTCAAAAATTCATAACTTTTGAGCCACTGGGCCAAAGATCTAAATTTCAAAGGAAAGGGAATTAAAAAAAAAAACTTTTTAGAGAAATAATATAATAATAAAAAAAATTGGGATTCTATATTGAAAAATATTGATTGTGTTTGTTTGTTTATTATAATTTTCATGTTTTGAAGACAGAATGTGCAATATGTTTTTTAATATTTTTCGTTGAAAATTTACACTTTTTTGCACAACATATCAAAAAATCAGCGGAGTTTTTTTTTTCGTTTTTGTGTCATAATTTTTTGAGGTTATCAAGTTTTGTGTTTTCGTTCAATGCGACTAGACTACCATCATGCGTCACTTTAAATTTATGGGAATATTATTATATTTTTATTAAAAGTCATTTTTAATTACATTTCATTTAATATTTTCATCTTTGAAATCGGCCCAGTAGTTCATAAATTTTAAATTAAAAAAAAAATCATTTTTGAAAAAAAAAATTTTTTGGACCCCAATACGGGAATATTATTTAGCAATAGCGAACAAAACTACCAATTTTTACGAAATTCTGAGAACTTCTATATCGAGTTGCTCTGGACTGACTGTATGTATACTTATTTTTTTAATAAAAATAAAGTCAAATTTTCATACCGGAATTAAGTTGAATTTTTCTGAAATGAAAATTCAATTACCACATATGTGGAAATGGTAATATGTATTCTCCATACTATTTGGTGGTAACGTTCAGATCCAAGCTCATTATGGAAGACCATCGTTGAAAATAAGCTCTCTGCTTCGGTGGGTTCAGTGGTGATAATGCAAACACTTCCTCCCCATCATATAGCTAGCAATACGGTTTGAAAGTGACTGAATCGAATCGGTCGCCTTGCGGGAAATTCCAACTAAGTCGGGGACGAGTTGGGTCTAATGTGTAGTGAATAGGGTGTAAAAGAGCGGTGAATAAAAAGCCACTTGGGCAAATTAAATTTTCTCGGCCTCTTGAAAGCTTCGCCTCAAATTGTGTGAGCTTTTTCTCTCACATAGCGAGCTACCTACCCTTTCCACTATGCTCATTTTGCAAAATTGGCTTGCTCTAAATGGTTGTTGTGAACGTTCGGTATGAGGTGGGAGGGAAGAGTGAAACTTTTTTTTTGCCGTTTTCAATTTGTACAGATGGGGACTCGACTAACTCTTTAATGATAGCGGGTGGGGTGGGTATGGCTTTTAGTACACTTATAAGTCGGGGTTGAATTTGAAAACACACTGCAAAGTGGAATGGGGATTACAACAGATGGTTGTAATTTTGCGGTTTAGTGTGTAAACTTTTCCTGTGAAACTTTTATAAGCGGGGAACTTCTCAGTGTATCAGAAGAAAAAAAAGGATTAATTGATTTTTTTTATGGATTGGGAATCAAACCAGCTATTGTATGAAAGATTCGATAATGAGAAAAAAATTGAGTTGCTTTCGGACATTTTTCCAACCTTTTTTCGCTCTATGAAATTTTAGGCGTATTTCCAAACGAATTTTTTAAACAGAAATTTTCTTTTGGTTGGGTTTTGGAGAAAAAAAAATTCCTTACAATTTTGCCTCAGTTAGCCCTCGCACTCTCATTGGGGAAATTAAATTGAAGTGTGTTTTTTCTTCAATACTCGTCATCACTATTTTGTGCTTCCAACGGTGGCGATAATAGACATTCAAGTCATTGAAGGATTTGCTCAAGGTCCTCATTTTATTATTTTATTCGTAAACTATTTTTTATATACTTTATTAAGGAGATTTTTAGCCTATGACTAGGTTTATTCGTGAAGGAAATTTGCTTCATTTTTAACATTTTTAAATTTATGATTCATTACCAATGTCATAAAGCTCATAAAAACATGCAAACACACAATATGCAACATACACATAAGGTTTTGATCTAATTTCCGTCCTACTAACACAACCGCTCTTAACCTCTCTTTTTCAAACGGATATAACCAAAAATATGGAATGTTTCTACTAGAATTGACTTCAAAATTTATTTACCTTCCATACGTACGCAACAAGAAATCAAGTCACTGGAAAAATAAGTTACAGCATTTTATTTTAAACGCATAAATCTGGAGAACAAAGCCGGAGATTTTTGACTTAATACCCCTCCATTGAATACAACAACAAAATTTATGAATTTTGAAAATGTATTAGGCTTCAGGATTGCAACAAATTGTTAAATATCGTCCATAATTTAGATAATTTAATAAAGTCAAAATATGAAATATTCTTTAGAGTCTCAGAATTTTGAGTATGTGTCTAATTTAAATGTAACTGGAAGGAAATTAAGCCAAATTGATAGATTGAGGTTGGAAATTCTTTTAAAAAATAATGAGATACGAACATTTGAATACTCGGGACTGAAATTTTGTTCGAAGATTGCTTGACAAAATCATTAAGATTATGAGGCTAGGCCAGTTTTTCACATTCTTGAACTTGGGGGCGACCCCGGCGTAGTGGTTAGCATCCATACCTCTCACGCCAAAGTCACGAGTTCTAATCTCATCCCCGGAAAAGTCACGAATGACCCAAGAGCGTTAAAGTGACTATAATTAAAAAAAAAAAAAAAATCTTGAACTTTGTGAGATTTTTGACTAAATATTTCGCATTTTTAAGGTTTCAGATTTAAAAAAAAAATCATGGCTTGTGGACTTGGATTATATGAGAAACAGCTTCAAATCATAACATTTCCTCTGCCGTGTTTCATGGTTGGTCTGTCCTGTAGCGCCTCTTTGCTTTTCCGCCATACTCTAAGACGTCGTTTCTTGTTGAACCGCTCGAACTTTTATTCATCCGACCAGACAACACGTTTCCAGAACTCCAGTGGCTTGTTAATGAGATTCCTTGCGAAGATCAGCCGTTTTTTCTTGTTGGTAACCATGTTCAGCAATGTGTCGTCGAATGGTTCGATCACCTTTCTTTCACTATGCGGATGGTGATGCGTGGACCTATTTTAATATCATGGATTATCCTGGTGTCTGTTCGTGAATCACTTTATCATGTTTGTCCTCTTCCAGATTGATTAGCAACACTTTCAAGCAATTGATACTTCAAATAGATCTACTGAACTACACCACAGGTTATCCCATACTTTTCGCAATTGATTGGCGATGCGATTCGTTTCTTTGGCAATTACGCACGATCAGATTTCAAACCTGCAGTGAAATTTTCTTTCCGCCCACAAAACTCTTCACTTAGTACAAAAGGTCAACTTCAGAGTTCTACAGTAGACTTTTGTGATGGATATAGAGAATGAATTGTCAAAACCATGAAATAATATGTAATGTAATGTTAATGTAATTCCGGTGGCTTAATATTTATGTCGCTGGTGGATTTTTTTATGTCGTACCAGGATCAGAGATTTACAATTGACTGAAACTGATGTTTTTTTTCAATAAAGTGATATAAAATTTAACAAATGATGCTAGAGCAAACTTGAAACATGTGTTAGAAATAGCTTTGATATGATAAATAGGTGTTTAACTTATATTTGAGTGGGTGGATGTTTTTTTTTTTTCATTCTTAAAGAGATTTTCAGCCTCCCGCTGGCTTTTCGATGATGAAAAATGTTTAGATTATTTTGTTTAGCCTTCGTTCAGGTTGAATTTATTGATTACATTTTATTTTCATTCAATTCAGCATTCCATTCGATGATGGAAAATCTTTAGATTTATATTACACACCCATATTCTCGTTTCGGAGGCGAACCAGCCCAAGGCTGAAAGCCTCCCTAATAAAGATAAATTAATTAATTAATATTCTCGTTTTCGTTCGAGCCGTGATTTCCATACAAAAAAAGTTTGTTGTATATGGAGAAAGCGGTTCGAATCTATTGATCTTTTTTATTTGGGTTTATTTTTAGCACTGCGACGATGAAACATCTTCAGATTTATATAATAATCATTTGCTTTTCAGCCTTCGTTCAGCCAACTTCAGGAATATTGTAATCCATGATTACATTAATTTATTTAAAAATAATTATGTATTTCACAAAACATAACAATACGTTGTAAAAAAACCATGGATTAAGTAGATCATCCTGAATCATCCTGATCATATAAAACTAGCCTTCTTACAAAATTTCCCTCTCGTGATCTTTGTGGTCTACATTACAACAACTCGGTCTACATTACAACAAAAATCACGGTCTAACATTCCCTTCCTTCCATTCCCTTCCCATTCCCTTCCCATTCCCTTCCCATTCCCTTCCCATTCCCTTCCCATTCCCTTCCCATTCCCTTCCCATTCCCTTCCCATTCCCTTCCCATTCCCTTCCCATTCCCTTCCCATTCCCTTCCCATTCCCTTCCCATTCCCTTCCCATTCCCTTCCCATTCCCTTCCCATTCCCTTCCCATTCCCTTCCCATTCCCTTCCCATTCCCTTCCCATTCCCTTCCCATTCCCTTCCCATTCCCTTCCCATTCCCTTCCCATTCCCTTCCCATTCCCTTCCCATTCCCTTCCCATTCCCTTCCCATTCCCTTCCCATTCCCTTCCCATTCCCTTCCCATTCCCTTCCCATTCCCTTCCCATTCCCTTCCCATTCCCTTCCCATTCCCTTCCCATTCCCTTCCCATTCCCTTCCCATTCCCTTCCCATTCCCTTCCCATTCCCTTCCCATTCCCTTCCCATTCCCTTCCCATTCCCTTCCCATTCCCTTCCCATTCCCTTCCCATTCCCTTCCCATTCCCTTCCCATTCCCTTCCCATTCCCTTCCCATTCCCTTCCCATTCCCTTCCCATTCCCTTCCCATTCCCTTCCCATTCCCTTCCCATTCCCTTCCCATTCCCTTCCCATTCCCTTCCCATTCCCTTCCCATTCCCTTCCCATTCCCTTCCCATTCCCTTCCCATTCCCTTCCCATTCCCTTCCCATTCCCTTCCCATTCCCTTCCCATTCCCTTCCCATTCCCTTCCCATTCCCTTCCCATTCCCTTCCCATTCCCTTCCCATTCCCTTCCCATTCCCTTCCCATTCCCTTCCCATTCCCTTCCCATTCCCTTCCCATTCCCTTCCCATTCCCTTCCCATTCCCTTCCCATTCCCTTCCCATTCCCTTCCCATTCCCTTCCCATTCCCTTCCCATTCCCTTCCCATTCCCTTCCCATTCCCTTCCCATTCCCTTCCCATTCCCTTCCCATTCCCTTCCCATTCCCTTCCCATTCCCTTCCCATTCCCTTCCCATTCCCTTCCCATTCCCTTCCCATTCCCTTCCCATTCCCTTCCCATTCCCTTCCCATTCCCTTCCCATTCCCTTCCCATTCCCTTCCCATTCCCTTCCCATTCCCTTCCCATTCCCTTCCCATTCCCTTCCCATTCCCTTCCCATTCCCTTCCCATTCCCTTCCCATTCCCTTCCCATTCCCTTCCCATTCCCTTCCCATTCCCTTCCCATTCCCTTTCCATTCCCTTCCCATTCCCTTCCCATTCCCTTCTCATTCCCTTCCCATTCCCTTTCCATTCCCTTCCCATTCCCTTCCCATTCCCTTCCCATTCCCTTCTGGATTGCAGGGACTTGGCCGGCGCCGTTATTGATCCTTACATATTTGGAATTATTTAAAATTGTGCAGTGAGAGTGAACGGCCGATCCCAGATTTTATGCCTCAGAAAATCCTGGCGGCGCCGACTGAGATTGAACCCAGACCTTTTGGGGTATAGGCATTCACGTTTACGACTACACCACCGGCGCCGCTTATATTTTTGATTTTTGAAATCGGTCCAAGTGGTTCAAAAGTTATAGATTTAAAAAAAAAGTCATTTTTGAAAAAAAAAAAACGATTTTTTGACCACCTTAGAATGGAAATGGTCACCCTAATGACAAAATATAAAAATAAGGGTCATTTGTATGCCGGAGTGAATTCAATGGTGTTTAAATGTGTTGTGATGGAATTGAGACTCATATGCCGGATTGAAGTCAAGACGCGATGTTAAATTTTTACCAATATCTATGAGTCAAAATTCCTGAAGTGGACCACTGATTTTTCACAAATCATTGGATTCCGTTCAAAATACGTCTATATATTGCTCTTACCACGACAAACAATAACCCAAAATATTTCGGCAAAATGCGCATTTAAACAAAAGTTATAAACAATTAAGTTTTTTGGCCCCTTTTTCGAAAAAAAATCTTATCTCTAGATCGGGCCAATGAATTTATCTCCAGTTTTGATATAATCACAAGAAGACATGTTTCTTCCAAAATCACTAAAATTTATTCATCAAAAATGTAATTTGTTTATAATAATTACAATTTTTTATAAACAAATGCAATTTTTTTGGTGTTCCCCGCACGATACAAGATTGATTTTTTTTTAGAATTGTTCCTTGACTTTTTTCCCATACAGAACCGTTTCAACATTTTTGTCACCAGTATTGGGAGCCGAGTTATAGCAATTTTTGTAACGCGCTGCACCAAGCGCACGACGCCGCGTCGCGCCGCTCGCGCGTTCACGCATCGGGAAAGACACGGGAAAGACGAAACGAGGAAACGAGTTCGGACCAAGAGCGCGTAGCGACTCGCTTCGCGCGCGAGCGGCGCGTCGCGGCACCGCGCGCTTGGTGCGGCGCGTTACAAAAATTGCTATAACTCGGCTCCCAATACTGGTGACAAAAATGTTGAAACGGTTCTGTATGGGAAAAAAGTCAAGGAACAATTCTAAAAAAATCAATCTTGTATCGTGCGGGGAACACCAAAAAAATTGCATTTGTTTATAAAAAATTGTAATTATTATAAACAAATTACATTTTTGATGAATAAATTTTAGTGATTTTGGAAGAAACATGTCTTCTTGTGATTATATCAAAACTGGAGAAAAATTCATTGGCCCGATCTAGAGATAAGATTTTTTTTCGAAAAAGGGTCAAAAAAACTTAATTGTTTATAACTTTTGTTTAAATGCGAATTTTGCCGAAATATTTTGGGTTATTGTTTGTCGTGGTAAGAGCAATATATAGACGTATTTTGAATGGAATCCAATGATTTGTGAAAAATCAGTGGTTCACTTCAGGAATTTTGACTCCTATATAATTTGTTATTTTTACCAAATCTAAGAAATTTAGAAGTCATGTTTGATAGAATCATTCCATTAATTGTCCAAACCCGATCGTAAGAGTATGACGGAAATAAGATCTTAACCCTAGGTACAACACAATATCCTAAGGTTCCAATCAAATTCCCGGTTATTTCCCGGTGCTTTTCGATTCCCAATTAATTCCCGAATCTCCCGGTTTTATCGGTTCAGTATTTTGAATTGTGAAATTGCGAAGTGAAATGCGAAAAAGGACGGTACAAATAATCACCTTAAATGTCTAAAGAACCTGACATTACATTCGAATCTTGCTTGTCTTCATGAATGACACGTATTTCAGTTAACTGTTCAAGATTTTACGTCTGTTTATTCATCTTCGTCAGACTGAAAAACAACAGCAAACAGACGACCGCACCAAGCTACAATTCCTTGAAAATAGGTCACATAAAACAGACTGTCAACCAAGTTGAACTGGAGGAGAGAGAGAGAAATAAACGGTTTTAATATCGCTCATTCCATGAATCACCATGTAGCTCCATCAAATGCCAATCACCGCAAACTGATGCTGGTGACAAGAATTGCATTCATCAAAGCTAGGCAAACAAATTCATATCAATCGATCCATGGTTTGCTTGCTAAATGACATAATCGGGTTTTAAAAGGAGGAATGGTTCTAGCACGCAAATTACCAGTCGCCGTCGTCTAGCAGCATTGTGCAAGCTGACGGTAATCATCGTTTACAGACGATGCTAATGCTGCTATTTAAGCAATGAGCAGTGTAGATGAAAATTTTAGAAAAATACCACCCTGAGTGCCTGGTAGTTCTTCCACCAGGCAGAGGATAAGTAGCTAGCAGGAAATATTCATTAACGAGGATTTTCCCTCTTATGCTAATAAAGGCTGCCGTCTTAATAGGTTTCACCTTCAGCACCGAAACACGTGCGATGCGATATGTAAGGCAGCTAGCTTCGTATGCTTTCGTGTAGTTGAAACACACATTTTTAAGGATTGATGCTTTAGAATTGGAAAAATCCTACGAAGAAAGGCTTTGAAGCACATTTCCTTAAAATCTCTTTAAATTTTTCCGCTTAAGTGAATCGTAAAATGTTTACCCACACACTCAAGCAAAAGATGGACCTAGATAAGACTCTGAAGTTTAAGTAGCAAATGGCTGAAAAGAAGTTATTTCGAAATCTTCAGATGAACTGGTGGTTCAGAGCACGGAAACAAGTTTCAATGCTGCAAAAACGTCCCATGTACCCTCGCTGGTAGGAAGGTGATGAGCTCAGGAAGGAAATCCTGCTAATCTTTTCCTCTCGAATTTTGGGGCCTTGATTACGCTTTCTGGTCCATGGCTTAAACGGAGCGATAGCAAGAGCTACACATGCTGAATCTTTTCGTCAACGGTGGAGTAAAGAGCAAAAAAATCCCCTCAGGCAAAGGAAGACGAAACAACATCGCAGGAAGGGAAGCAGGAGCGAACCTAAAATTAGAATGATGTGACATCCACATTCTTCGTTTAGTTACAAAATCGTCGTGTGATTCAGTAGATTGCAGAGAAAAGGTATGTCCCACATAATTGAAACCAGTCTTGTGGAGTAAGGATCAAGCAATTAACAATCGAGAGTTCAGAAATGCATAATTTATCAAAGATTAAATCCAGTTCTTGGAATCAAGCGGGTACTCGTGATAAACAAATTGGTAACCACCGGCAGCACTGTAGCCATCCTTAAAGAGACACATTTTTTTCTCATTGTCTGCATGTGGCAGTTGGTATTTGTGTACAACTTTGTCGTTTTCACCGTTTGCAACTTACCGGATAATATATTATGCTAAACGCTAGTAGGGACAAAAATGAGCAAGCTAATCAAAAAGGAAAAAAAGGCAGCATCTGAGCCAAGATTCCAACTTGCCCTGTCTTCATGTTTTTTTTGTTTTTTTTTTCATTTTCAAAGGACCTTTGCGAGGAGCAAATTCACTTATACGTCCCATTAAGCTGCGTCATTTCGCAGCCTCTTTAAACGGTGGCTGGGACCCTTCGCCTTTTGAAGTCAAGTCCTTTTTGTCGCAGGCGAAGCTTGCATACGTGTTCTGGTACATTGCCAACCAACAAGGACAGTCTTCGTAAATTTTATGACAGTTAATTTCAACTGTCGTAATGCGGCAGCAATCTCTGTGCTTGCAAATTAAAACAGCAAATCTCGAAAATACAGACTAATTTGCTTTCTTTGGGGTTAAATAATGTCAGCAATTTAACACAGATTCCCCCTGTCAAAACTCTCGTTGCTTGTGGCAATTACTTCCCATTTCATTCCATCGCTTCACAATGAATAGCTTGATTCTGACTGAAAAGACTGGGATCAAGTGCAGCACATTTGCAAATGGGGAAAGCTTTGCGCTAACAAAAAACGATTTTAATTTATTGCACCCATTTTTCATTTTCCACTTCCCAGAAGCATCGTTTTTAATGTGTTAATGGTTTGGCTTTTTTCCGCATGAATTTTAAAAGAAAACAAAAAATGAGCAACGCGTGGGATGTTAATTTTACAATGAATTACGCATTGTGTTTTTTTCATCTTCATACTAGTGGTGTTGAAATCCCAACTGTTGAATTCTCGGTAAATCAATGTCCAGAAAAAATGGGACTGTACGTTATTCTTTTAGTGCAGCATGGTCATCGCGGTTAATTTTACTCGAATTATTGTATTTGTGTGGCTGTTTTAAATTTTATAACTTTTAAAGCACGAAAGAAGCTTCAAACAAGTTATGTTTTTATTCGATTCACGTCTGTTTGTTGGAGTCTCGTGGTGGCTTTATGTAATGTTTGTTCAAGAGCTCAAAATTGTCTGATGGTGGAGAATCCAATGATTAGCTCTCTGAGCTTCTTTAGATTAAGATTGATTGATTTTTATGGAGGACATAATACGACTAGCGACTAGTATAGGCATAGTAATGGAATGGTTAGGTACGCTAGCGAGCGATACATCCAACCCGCAAATACGATTACATATAAGACTATAAGATGTTATTAAATATTTGCATAACAAGTATACAGATTTTCTAATGTCTCGCCGTATGAATAGATTCAGCAATATGGCCGTCGGGAGGTTTTTAAAATAATTTTGCAATTTTTATGTTAGCTAAATTTTTGAACAAAGTTTATGTCCCTAAATGCACTGCGGCTAGAAAATTATCTCGTGAAAATTTTATATAAACACATTAATTCTGGAAAAATTTGCTTGTATTCTGCAGTCCATGGAAAAATTGCCATTAAAATTGGGTACTTTAAGGGTATTGGATTAATGCATATTCGTAATCTGCATTAAAAAAGAATCCGAAATCCAAAATTTAATTTAATTTGGTATACTGGAGCTAAGTGTGATTACTTTAGCAAAAATCAGCATCTTAGCGCCCCTAGGTGGTACTTTGTATGGGAGTGAGCTGTCAAACACTTTTGTTTTGTCAAATGCAAAGTTATTATTTTACTTTAAATGTTGATTTAAAAATCAAGATGAAAGTCTATTGGCTCGAAACAAAATATCATTTTGCTCAGAAATCCGATATATTTTATCACAATTAAAGAACCCAATTATTGTAAGAATATATTTACGAGATGCTTAGGAAAATCCATTTATATCAGTTTATTAAAGTTCCAGACCACATGTTTTCAAAGACCCAGAATTTACTAAGAAACACATAATTTTTTTTAACGGCACAAGGCCAAAGAGTGGAAGTTCTCCAGTAATCGGAAATAAATCTAAGTTTCGATTAAACAATTTCCATTTTTTTTATTTGAAATTGGTTAATATTAATCAATTTTTCAAAGTAACACATAAGTGGCTAAAGTTGAATCCTGCTGTAAACTATATAATAGATTGTGTAGAAAAATAACCATTATATATAATAATAAACTAGTACATCCATAAAAAAAAATCAAAAATGCAACCCATAATTTAAGTGACAGTATGAAGGAAATCTAACTTAGGTTAATTGATTTTTCCCGATTTTCCCATTGAATTTCCGGGTTTCTCAGCTACTATTTAAATTCCCGGTTATTTCTCGGTTTTCAGGATTTCCTGGTTCGCTGGGCGCCCTCATCATATTAAATTTTAATAGTATAAAAATTAATATATGTATATACCAAAACTGACACTCTTTTATTCATAGATGACACTCTCTCTCAACAATTAATTTTATCAAAAAAAAATCGATTTATTTACCACACGCTTTTCCAATATGATTTATCAATGAGTAATAACTCCATGCCATTAAATTACTATAAATTTGTCTATACACATTTATATGAACTCAGCTGTACTGTACTGGATACACATCCTAATTCATTTTATCATCTGCATCAGCAAAATGCTAAAATATTTAAAACCCCTCGCCAATCCTTTCAACCAGGTCAGCAATACAAAATTGATTGGGTAAGTCCATTTATTTTATCTGCCAGCCAGACACCATCAAACCCCAGTAAAGCATACATCATCAAACTGCCTCTGGATGGGAGAAAAATTTCAGAAGCATGACAAACACAAAAAAAACTCGATGAAGCTAATAAAGCTGTTATAACCTCAGTTATGGCTTCGTTCAAGCGAAATTTGTTTCACCACGCTGGACCTGGCTATCGTTTCGTTCCGCGTTTAGAAACTGCTCCTCTTTGCCCTCTCCACCTCACTCCTTCGGGCTTATTTCTGACAGACAAATCAGAAACAGGCAGCTGTTCTCACCGATATTATAGCATTCTGGTTCACATTTTCGCATCCACCCCAGCCCCACATCCGTTTCACGTTTTTCGTTTGATGAGGGAAATCGAAGAACGAGTTTTCTGACTCTAGAAATATGTAGGTTCGAGTGTTTTACGCTTCAGCTTGTACTAGGTAGATGATGATTTATTGCAATGGTTTCAAAAATGGATTTGCTAGCACACACCGAGAGACCTCAAAATACGGAATGTGCTATAAGCAGTAGGGTGGTTCACATTATCGTTTTTGCTCATCAACTTTACCCATGCTGACGTCTGATCTGATTACCTTTTAAAATATCCCAAGAAATTATTTCTAATCCCAATAGCTCTACTTTAAAGTAACATAGAGCTGATTGGGAGCAATATCGAACATTTATGAAATATCACTTCGATCCCAATATTCTTTTGAAACCCAAAGATTATGTTAATTATGCTCTTGAATCTTTAACTACCTATATAGTTGAAGCAAGAGCTGCCTCAGTACCAATGCGAGGTAGAATTTGATTCTGTTATAATAAACGACGATTTTGAGCTCTTGATCCGTCTGAAAAATGTCCATATGAGGCAAAATCAAAGAACACACGATACTGCCATGAAATTTATCTGGCGGGATTGGCAAAAACAAATTAAAAAGCGATTCTCTGCCCTGAGGAAAAAACTACTTTCCTGATAAATGGAAAAATGCAAAAGTTGTTCCAATTCTGAAGCTGGATAAAAATCCAACTGAAGCTTCTACACCCAACCGGGGGATGTAGTATTTGCTTACAATTATGTGGGATTCATCATCGCAGGATGTTAGTGTAGACCGCATGGAGATGCGAAATACCGAGCTGCGATCCAAATAATTATGACGAAAAAAAAAAGGTTGCTGACTGGACTCGAACCACGAACATTGTGACTTTCAGACGTGTGCTTTCTCCACTACTTTCTCTTTGCTTTGGAACATGGATAGGCGAATAAGAAGCGCTCGATTGTAAGATAATTTGATTTCGCATGCTTTTTCTGTTGAACGAGATTTGGAGAGAATCGAAATAAGTGTGTGCGTCGTTCTGAAATGTTATAAATAAAATGTGCGGTATTAAAGTCGTAAGCGTAGACAGAACACGAAATAAAACAGATAAAAAATCATTGCATCGTCTGCATGACCAACATATATCGTTATCTGAGGTATTCGCTTCAGATGATGATAGGAAATGCAACTAACATTGAATTTAATAAGTTCTAAGTTTGTGGGTATGAAAATAGTTCAAAATAATTTAACTGACAGGAATCTGCAGGTAAATTATCAAAATTCCAAATCTGAACGACTACCTGCTAGAGCAGGACCTTGGGCCTATAAGGTAACAAAAAAACATTTCGGAGCAATTCAAAGAGGATTTTGAAGTTACAGTACTATTGAGGTACATAGAATGTCGAGGCTTTAGAACAAATGTCCAACCAAATAATTAATAATTTTAGGCAAAAATCGTTGCAATCCTCCATTGCAACGATTAATTCCCTTTATATTTAGATAAGATTTAGTTTTAAGATGACAAATGATAAATATACTGACATGCAGGCATAGAAAACCTTTTCTGAATTGTTAAAGCAGAAACAAACGCAATTAGATATATATCATAATAATTAAGACTGGTAAGGTACTTTAGTAGCTGGAGCACCTAGATTATAATAAAATGTAATTTAATTTGAATTTGTAACAAATAAAGAGTTACAAAATCGTTTTCGCTCCACTCAGCTAAATATATTCCAAAACAGGTCCTTGCCATTCTCTCTAAAAAATTAGCGAAATTATGATCACACCTTCGGAATGGAAGTAAGCCGTTAGTCCCCGGTCCATGAGTTGATAGGTCGATATGCAGGGTATAAGTGGCCCTTTAATGTTTACGCACTAATCCTGTCAGTAATGTTTTACTGGGATTTTGAATTTGTGGTAAAAGTTCAAGAATCTGTGGAAAATTCAATAATATAACTTGTACATACATATGTCGATTTCATTTACCGATAACGGTTATTCATATTTTTACCGTCTTTTTCAGTAATTCAAAAACACATAAAAATAATGACTCCTGTTAAATAATCTAAGTGTGTATATAGTACTTACTATGGGAAAGGTAAACGTTTTGTTCAATTGGTTTCAGCCTTTCGACATATTGCTCTAAGGTTAAACTCGCTATTGGAACTGATAGGAAATGTTCTCAGCTACAATATGTCTTTCCCCCATAGAAATATTCGTATATAATACAAAGAGCCAAAGTGTGGAACCAAAACAATAATTTGGACCACCCTAATGAGCAGTGATATTGATGCCAGACCCACAAATAAAGGCATAATGTGCTTCAAGTGTGCGAACGCAGCATCCTGGCAGAAGGCATAAAACTGTTCCCGTTCATTGAATCGTTGAAAAATTTATCTCTTGCTTTTACCAGACTGATTTCTTCTTGAATGCCAATGCTATCAATGCTTCTGGTAAACTGTTGTAAGGGTTTGCAAAACATAGAGTACTGTAAGTGCTCGAAATCCGGACACGGTCACACTCCGAACTACTACCTATAAGCACGAAAATCATGGTGTTTTAGTATCGATCAGAATCATCGCACATATTTGTTTTGTTGCCAAATAGACGTAATATATAATAAAATATTAACTGTCTGGATTAATGTACCGACCGGTATTCGGTGCATTACGATAAAATTTAAAAATATGGGACAACATGAGCATATACGTTTTTTTTTTCTGTTTCCTCTGTTCGGGACATAACACCACTGCGACCAGTAATTGTAGAATATCCCGTGTCCTTAGTTTAGTGCATGTCGTATTACTCCATCACTATTGCGAAATGATGAAGTATTCGGTTTTGATACAGTTGTCATTCTTGCCTTCATCGCAAGGAATCGATTCTAATTGAAAGGTTCCGCTATTTATACCCTTCGAAGACTGAGAGCACCCTCCAAAGGGGCGCCCCTTTGTCAGGCAAAATCAGATCCGTTAGCAACAAAATTAAGCAATGGCACCGATAATGACCATGCATCGAAACCCTAACCACTTCAAACTAGCCAAGCCCCTCTTTTTATGATTCGTTGCAGTTGTAAACAACCACCAGGCATCTAGAGAGAAGAACACTTTCGCGTCACCGCACTGCACCATGGTCAAATGTCGAAAAACACACAGCAAAAATTAAATTTTAATATTACTTCCAGGAGGATGCGCTTCAATCATGTCGAAAATCTCATGTAATTTTTATGGCCACAAAATAAACAAATTCAGTAAATGCAGCGTAATGTCATTTCATGCACTGTATTAATGATAATTTTGTCGTTTTTGGCAAGTAATATTACACCATATTTTCGACACGATTGAAGTGCATCTACTTTGATGTGATATCAAAATTATGTTTTTTGCTGGAGATAAATATATCAATCGCATACTCTTGTACCTACCTGTTAATAGATTGTAGCCCGTAACCTCGAGTAAGCCACGAGTATTCGGACAACTCTAGCACTAATTCTATTGGAAAAAGTAAAATGAATTTCGGCTCCGTAAAGCTTCTGCATTTGAGCCTCGATAAATAAATGATTTTACAGAAAAAAACACTTCAAACTGGGGAACAACGAATAGAAGATTAGGAATCACATATATGAAGAATAATTAACTCATGTTTTCCTTATTCCAAGATCATCCTCGATGGACAAAGCCGGTCACTATAAACAAGGCTTAAATAGTAACAAGGACTAAGATGTGTTCATTTGATTACTTTAAAATCCTGTTCCCCTAGTTTGAAGTAGTCAAGACTAGGAATCGGTGGTAGATATTACATCCCGTACCGTACCACGAAAAGGTGATCTAATCACGTTACGGAGCGAACATATACACCAAGCTAAATCGATTTCAATTCAGGTCCTGGTAATTTTCCAAAAATTTGAGTCTATTTGGACGCAAACTCATATTAGACTGACCCTTTGAAATTTATATGGGAGTTACTAAAAGAAGAGTGAAATGTGTGAAATTTCTTCAGCTACAACATTCAAACATTCAAGGGGTAATTTGGCGATTCGCGCAACGGCGTTTCTAATGGTTTTTAGGATTTTTTCTGGTTGGAAAATTTCTCGACTTCCCTAGGCATATAGTATGATTGTACTTGCCACACAAGTATACTGATGCAAAAATGGTACCGGGGCATCGAAAGGTCTCAATAAATAACTGTGGAAGAGCATCTAGAACACTAAGTTGAGAGCGCGCAATAAGCTAATATGGCTAATATGTAATAAGCAATAAGCTTGAAATGCGAAGAAGAAGAATGCCTTAAGTGTTTGAAATATGAATCAGATACATGTGCAATATATCATCCTAATGCCGCGGATGCACTTGTATGACCTACTATGAGCATGGGAATTATTTGTACAATAATTTTGAGTACAACAACAACTATACAAAAACTATACAAGTGTGACCATGGATGTGCATATAATTTATTATACAAATAATGCTCATGCTCATAGTAGGTTATACAAGTGTGTCCGCAGCTTAACATCTAATGATTTCAGAACCTTACTTTGCAGGCCAATAACTCAAGAAAATCAAAAGTGCATGGATGATTTCATGTAAGGGCATGGTTTCGAATAGCAATAGATCGTCTGAAATCATGAATTACCAATAGTGGGGAAAGATTTCGGGTCATGCCCCAAACTCTTTCAAGCATTAACGAATGTCTGAAATGCATTTAATTGCTCTAAACAAACACTCATTAAAGGCTGTCCCACACGAAACTCTGAGCATCGAACGGAAGGAGAAATGCGGTCAGAATGGATGTTCTATTAGTGATCAGGATCACAAGCGTGTCGTGAAAGCGTTTTAGCGGAATCCCAATGCTTCGATCAGGGATGTGGCCAAAAAGTTGAATCTGTCCAAGCCTTCCGTTCAGAGAGCCAAGGACCGGGAGGGACTGCATACTAGACTGATGCAAAATTTGACTTTTTCGCTCCACAGTGCTTAAATGGTTTCAAATCGTGTCCTGATTAGCCTCCCAAAGTTACAACTCATTTGGTTAGAAACAGACTTCGCACAAGCCATTTGAAGTTTACATGTAAATTACTATGGGAAATCTCAACTTTTTGATCATTGCCTTCTAGTGTTTTTCCATATTGAGCTGCGAAATATCTCAACAGCCATTCTTATAGAAAATTTTCTCAGCTACAACTTTGCTGAAGATCGTTTCTATGTAAAACGAGAGGAAAAAGTTATTAATTATTTAAGAGATTGGTAAACTTATGACATGATCAAGCAGCTGCTCTGTAGGCAACACTGTATTTTGCAGTGTGACATAGTAGTCATGATTTTTGTGTCCTATTCAACACCCCTGAAACACCAATGTTGCCTGCTGAGCAGTTGATTGAGCATGATCATAAGACATGAGCGCATTGAACCATTAATAACTTTCGATCCTTGCATTTAATCCAAAAGTGGTCTTGAGCAAAGTTGTAGCTGAGAAAATTTCCTAACTTTTGTACAGTTGAAAACTTTTGAAGCAGACCAATATGGTGAATTATTAGATAGACATGAACAAAAATCTTGGTTTTACCATAGTAATTCCCATACAAACTTCAAATGGTTTGTGCCATCTCAGTTTCTCACCAAATGGGTTCAAATTTTGAGAGGTTAGTCAGGATCCGATTTGGAATAGTTTAAGTATTGTGGAGCGAAAATTTCAAATTTTGCATCACTCTACTGCATACGTACAAAGTGCAGAAGGCTCCAAATCGTGACGAACAGCAAAATACGGTGGGAAAGTCACGGGCCCGGAACCTGTACATCCAGATGCTGACGAAGCCTCATTGTATTATCATGGATGATGAGACTTACGTCAAGGCGGACTTCCGGCAGCTTTCGGGGCTACTGTTCTTCATTGCCCAGCACAAATTTGATATTCCGGAGAAAGTAAGGAAGTAGAAACTTTTGAAGTTTGCCAAGAAATACATGATTTGGCAAGCAATCTGCTCATGCGACAAACGAAGTGCGCCGTTCGTGACTACCGGAACTGTAAACGGGGATATCTTCCTCAAGAATTGTCTACACAAGCGTCTGCTTCCTCTGTTGAAGCAACACGAGGGCCCTACGGTCTTCTGGCCGGATCTAGCTTCATGTCACTATTCAAATGTTGTCCTGTAGTGGTACAAAGGCAACGGAGTTACCACCTCCCAACCACCGCACCGGAACTAAGGTCCATCGAAAAATACTGGGCTAGCAGGCTCTACGGAAGCACCCCAAGGAGGTCAAATCTGAGGAAAACCTGAAGAAAAAGTGGATTTCCGAACAGAAGAAGCTGCAGCCAGATGTTGTAAAGAACCTTAAGAGTGGAGTTAAGCGCAAGGTGCGAGCGTACGGTTATGGTATTGAAGTTGAATGAAATAAATATGCCAAAAGCTTACTAATGGGTAAAATATAACTTGTCTGAAAGTTTGAAAAGGATCGGTCAACTAGATAAATTTCTACAGCGTTTTTTCCGTGATGCAATTTGATGTGGGACACCCTTTATCCTAAAAAGACGAGTGCTTTGCAATACATTTTCGACATTTTAGAGAAATCTCATCATCATGAAGCATTTGGTACATAGGTGGATTCAACAGTCCGTTTTGAAAACTCTTCATTTAAATCGGTCAAGCTACGAATAAACTGTATTTTTTTTAATCACTTAAACACATTTTGGGTCGTTCGTGACTTTTCCGGGAATGATATTTGAGCTATTGACCATTAGCGAGACAGGCATAAATGTTAACAACTAGGATAATGCCCAAGCAATGGCTTCACAACTGAATCTTAAATAGTGAGCTCTATTATGTCATCAGAAGCCGATTGGTCAAAGGTTGGAATCTGGCTGGACATCGCCGCAGAGGCAGACTCAGGTGCTCAATGCTGTGGAGCCTCAACAGGGATGACAAGCAAGTTAATAGAAACTCTGCAAGCAGTCGCCTGGTATGGAATATTTCAGGAAATTTCATATTCCCAGGAAATTTCAGTGAGTGGGTGATTTTCGGAAGAATTTAATTGTAATCTAAAGTAAAACAAATAATCACATATTATTGATAAAACACAACTGACTGGGCTCACTCAGGGAAACATAGGCTGAAAATAAGAATATCATCCCTATCTTTAACTTAATTAATTAGGCACTAATTGAAACAAAGAGTTCCTACCAGTAAATACAGATCATGTACAGACAATGTTATGCTATGAATGGAACTCTAGAAAATCAGCATTCATTGCACAATCTCCGGGTGCAGTGTGGCGTTTCCGCATTTTTCTCATTTTCCATGTACATTGCACAATATCCATACATCAAGATGTCATCATAGACAACTTTTTCTCCACGAGCAGGGCTGGCTTACAAGAGTGGATACTTGTGCTTCCTAGCGCGACCGCTTTACCCAACCAACACACGTCATCATATCAAAATGAATCTATTATGTTGTGGCATACAGGAATGCTACTAATGTTTGAATGTGGCCTCTGCGTTGGTTTTCTGGCGAATGAATACATTATACCTACCTACCGTTGCTGGGTTAGTGCTGTCGATAGCAGTGGAGCACGGTGGTACACGAGCAGGAAAATCTCACAATTTCAATGAAAGTGAATTGGTTGAAACTCACAGTCAGAATCATAAGTCACAAAATTATTTTTATAAAACTTAATTTGAACATCAGATAGTGACTTTTTTTTATTAAATCGTCATTTGTTCCATAGTTCCGTTAACCGACTTATCCTTGCCGACTAGAGCAGTCACCTTTCCGCTCTCTCGTATTTAGCGCTCATCGTGCAAATGCGCCCCGCTTACGCTGCGGTAATTACGAAAGCTATTAATTATGTCGAGTGTATTCATCATCATCATCATCAGCATCATCACCATCATCATCATCATAACCACCACTACTACCGTTTCTTCTATGATATCGCATAGGTAGTGACAGCAGCAACAAGATCTAACTCACCCATGCGACAGCTCCAGCGATATAAACGTTCAAGCTCTGGCCAAAGCTCTCTGAAACGCTGCTGCCTTATATTGAAGTGCATAATCATCGACATCATCATTAAAGTCGAGCTGACATGCACTTTGAGCTGATGAGTCAGTGAATTTCATCGCATATTATGTTTGGAAGGGGCACCACGCCACTCCATATTGCAAAGGTTGTCGAGCAATGTACAATGGAGACGAGGAAGACAGAGCACAAATTTTAGTGGATATGGCGTATAGGCATTTAGGATTCACCTCACTGGCTGGTTGTAAAACAATGCGGATAACCGAGCTGTTTACTCTACCTTGTTCGGCATGCGATAAAATCTATCTCATATATGTATTGTTTTAGATTCATGGTGGAGATGTAAAGCTTGATTAAATTGCTGTGGTTAGTGTCAATCGAAGAGTTCAATTTGGACTGTCACTCCAGTGTGGTTTTGTTCAGACGATATTGAAAACACTTGATGCAATTCAATATCAACAACCACAGCAAATCCAAAGTTTTGCCAATTTAGAGTAAATCAATCATTTATTTCTGAACTGCTGCTCGTAGGCAGGTCATCGGTCATTGAATACCTATTTCGCTAGAAAACAAAAAACAAAACGATACAATATTTTGTTATTTCAAATAATAATTTATTTTATTTCTACAACTCTTCGCGCACCAAACTGAAAATTAACTTGACACTTTTTCAATGTTTTATACTGCTGGAACTGTTTTTTCCTCAACTGTTGGTCATGCGACTTGGTTTTGTCATTGCACCGTGAAATCCAGATTGATATTTTTTAACACAATTTTCCAGAGGCCAATACTCTTTCACCAATTCAACTATGACTACAAAAATTCAACTATGACTACAGAGAAAAATAAACATGGAGAAATCAATCAGTTTTCACTTTTCAAACGTCTATCAACTGATCAAAAGTTGAAAATCAAAAAAAAAATTTACTAACGTTCGTAACAACCACCAATAAAACCATAATATCGTTTCCAACAATATATAAACATCAGAAATCCGTTTTTCATAAATCATTTGTTGTTGGTTAGTAGGATTGTTGTCATTATGTTTATAAATGGAATTTTTGAGTAGGGATTTGTTTTAAAATTTAATTTGTATAACAGTAAAGTGGGGAGAAGTTACATAACAGTTGCCGCTATTACTAAAAGGAGATGCCGGTGCGAAAATGGATTGTGAATAGAGGGATGGAAAGCGAAGGGATAGAGGTCAGATGATCCACGAACGACCCGCCATTCTTCATAACTAACCAGGCGTTTGCGTGTGAAAGGTGTATTGAAGTTAAAGTGCTTAAAATAACCCAGACTATTAGTGAGTCGTCATATTGAATTCGTGTAAGATAATTTGTTGCAGCTCAGCTCAATTCAGGTAATAAGTTTTCGGCAGTACGAGTTGACGCTGATGTTAAACCTAACTAAATTAAAAGTACAGCTGAAATAATTCACTCGATACCGTCACAGGACCTTTTTGTGTTACCGCCATTTTGTTCGTTGACATACCGACTTAGTGACCCTAGTGGTCACTAGGTCTAACTACTAGATCTAAGCTTCCAGAATAGTTGCGGTTGCCAGAATACCAGAAAAATGTGATTTTGGTTCGGTGCTCAAAAAGTTCAGTGTGTCTAAATGCTTTAATGAAGTGATTTTCAATTGAAAATGTTCGTCATTAGTGAACAAGCAATTCTAGATAGAGCTGGAATTAGGGCCTAACAGCTTTTGTAAACAATGACTTCTATCGATGATTTCTAGAAATTCAAGGCTCACCCACGCAAACCAACATCCATGGGGTAGGGAAAGTCTTCTCCTATCCGATGGTTATATTCATTTGCGTGAGCGTGCCTTGAGTTCCTAGAAATCATCGATAGAAGTCATTGTTTACAAAAGCTGTTACGCCCTAATTTCAGCTCTATCTAGAATTGGTTATTCTAAACGACAAAAGTAAAAAGTTTTCCTCAACTTCATATAAAACCGACAACAGCCGACCTAGAGATAAGTATCTCACAACAAAGTGTTGAGAAACTCTTGGCTTCGACAACCATTTCCAGACAGGCAGGGTGCTGAATACATACCGTAATTTATTGCCCTCGCTCAATTTCTTATAAGGAGCAAATTTGTGGATCGAGAGTTCGACTGAAGATATTAAATTTTAATCATGTTCTGCTTGGTGTGAGCTTTCGGCTCCATCTGGGTGTTGAACTAGAATGTAGAGCAGCTATGCCAATGGAAAATCAGCACCAGACTTTATGGCTTTAATTACATCCACCGTTCGTTGTTGCCACCCTGTTTGCTACCCTTCGTTCGTGGCAAGCACACAATCACAATCGGAGCGGAAAGGAAGAGTCAACAAAAGAGCTCGCACCACCACACCGTGATGGTGAGAATGATAACAAACAAAAAGCTGGGAAATCTGCTGCTACCGGCTTTCCACCACTGCACTGGATGCTGATATACCTACGTACCTACACCCCACAACTCTTCCACTTCCGAGAAGTATAACTTTTTAACGGAGCGCGCAAACAGTATTTTATCTTTGCCATCCGAGGTGGTGAACTTAAAATTACGACGGAACAGGTGAAAGCAGGGTAAATGAATGATAACTAGAGCATATTTTTGAGCAAGGAGAGATTTATTAAACCTTTGCCGATTATAATTTTAGCACTGAGTATAATTTGCTTGCTATTCATTCGGGGTTGAGTTATCGTTACGATAATTTTGGAAATTTGAATGATCCTGTTAGAATAAGAAACTCATGATATCTCACGTAACATTTGAAAAGGGACAACAAAACAAACAAAACTTTTGTTAGGCCCTTTTCCCCGGATTGGGGGAAATTCTCTAATAAATTAAAATTTAAAATTTTTAAATCTTTTAAATATGAATGTAATCAGAGTTCTCTTCTAAACATCTTTATTAGACAATATGATTAAAGTAGATGAGATCTCTGTTGAAACAATTGCTTGAAAATTTAAAAAAACTGAAAATTGAAAATTATTGTGCGGTAGTTTTTCACGTTATTTCTCAATTCAATCAGTTTCAGCGATAAACTGTGATGAACTCGACAGCAGGGTTGCTTCCACTCACTCGCTATAAAAAAATGATTTTCTGATTTTTGAAATCATTAGATGTTATAATGATATTTTGTACTAGTTAGATACAAGAAGATATTGAAAGGCAAGTATCTGACGCATAAAACTTGTCAATTTCACTTCCAGAGTGTTACAATCAGCAATTTTTATGAGTCGTGAGCGTTCACTCAGAGTGAGCTCTCGCGAGTCGTAAAACCGCTGATTTTGACTATCTGAAAGCGAATTTGGCAGGTTTTATGTGTCAAACACTTGCCTTTCAACCTCTTCGTGTATCTAACATGTACAACATATCATTATAACATCTAATAATTTCAAAATTCAGAAAATAATTTTTTTATAGCAAGTGAGTGGAAGCAAGCCTGCTCGACAGTGAGCATGAATAAGGGCGAATACACGATGATCGATTCTTTTTATCGATTTTGCATTGCTACAGCTAAGCGAAACAATTTTCAAGAATTTGTTCAATGCAGAGTTGTAACAGGTTGTATTGGCTATCAAAAGCAACAGCAAACGCACCGAGAAACGTTAAATCTAGCGAGTTATTAACAAAAGAGAAAATCGACGAAGAGAATCGATCATCGCGTATAAGCCCTTATGCATGCTCACTGTCGAACTGTTTTTTATTAAATGGTGTTTTGCGATGTTTTTTTTTAATTGGCTACTGATTCGGTGAAGAACTTTCATAGATGCCAGTATTTGATTGCCCGATTCTGGATCGCCACTACCGAGCTTTACATCTCAATCTAGGAGAACTCATGACGACGCATCGATCGTGTTGCCAAGGAAGGAATAAATTGAACATGAAAGTGTTTTGTGATATTTCAAGCCAACAAAGCGTCAAATGTAAATAAGGAGTTTTGTTAACATTGGTGACATTATGCATGTAAAATAAAATAAAAAATAATTATAAAATATATATTTATATAAATAGCTCATATAATCATTTTCCTGGATGCTTTTATTAGATTAGATTAGATTAGATTAGATTAGATTAGATTAAAATAGATTAGATAAGAAACGTGATGATAAAAACTCACTAACATGGTGTGACATAGCTACAAAACATTGGATGGAGTTCACCTGATCATTGAAGTTTGATGAAACTTGAGCGTGATTTTTAAGTAGGAAATCAAGCGTTCTATTTTACAGATTTCATTTAAAGAAGATATCCAATAAATGGTCATTTATTAATAATGTCACTCCGACTTCAGGAAACAAATATCCACTCTATACCTATCGTCACGTTTTTCCTGGACCTAATGCATTGCTTGTCACAAAATATTACACTCCCTCCCACCATGCTGGGTCATAAGGCTGATGGCCATTAGACCGAATGGCTAATGGCCATTAGACCGAATGGCAATCAGCCCGAATGGTAACCAGGCCGAATCTCAGAAATTTTTGTCTCAACACTTTACATAGAAAATTATTCCGTCTTATGTGCGAAAGAAGAAAAAAAAAACTGCTATTGAAAATCTTAGTCGAACTGCAAAGCAACAGTAACAGAAAGAACTGTGCATGTTTGAAAGATGGACACATAATTAAAAACGTTACATTTTGATTTCTAACCATATTTCCAAACCTAAATTTTCGAAAGTTCAGTGCATCTATACAATTTCTTCACTACCAAAAAACATCCAAGTTACTAGATTGGTGAGAGATAAGAACGAGCACCTTTCAAAAGAAGAAAACATATTGTGATGACATGGTGCAAAAAATCACGAAACCAGTAAACTCGACAGAACTACTCTGTTTTAAAGAATGTAATAAGTATGTTTACTAAAAACACATCTCTGGCAGAGCAAATGCAAGAAGCTCCCAACAAAATTTGAAGTGATAAAGAGTTGAATAATATTTTTTTTAGCTGAAGAAGCATATTTTAAGATATTATTCACCTTTCAATGTTTGTTGGGCTGAGTCGACTAGCAAAACTAATGGTAAAAAAAAAATATTTTGTCTGCTCGGCTTCTCACATTACCCATTACCTAGAGGCAAAGGAACTCAACAATCTCAAGGTTCTGAAAATAAATTGGAAATATTTTCAACAAAAAAGAACAAGCGATACTTTGTCCTTGTCATAAAACTGATCGGCATGTAGAAATAAAATGCTGATCTTCAAATAATTTCATGCTTCTGGTAATTGAAAAATTTTTAAACTTTGATGATGCACTGCTTAAAAATCAGATCCCATAAAAAATCGTGATTTTTAGGATTAGCAGAGGATACTCCATAAAAAAATATGACATAATAACGTTTCGAACAAAAACGAGATAATAATGAGAATGCAACATAATCTGTACACTATCTATAAGGTGCAATTTACTTTGAAGTATTTTCAAAAAAATCAAACCCAGTTTTTATCGAAGAATGATTTTAGATTGCAGAAACATGTGAAAAATAATAAAAGGAATGTAACGATCAGAGTGTGTTACCATCTCAAATGATGCGTCGAAAAAAAATGGGTTTCTTATTTTGACAAACATTCCTCTCAGTCAACTGTCCACAACTCGATATATAGTTATAGAACCGTAGAAAAACGGATTTTACAGCGACGATAATTTCGTGTGAAATTGATGTTCTATAACTCGAGTTCACTGTGCCGTGGACCCCCGGTAATCTGACCGTTTTTAATCCGATCACCTTTTTAGTTTGAACCCCGCTAATCTGCACGCAGGGCAAACTAAATGTTGCTCAAATGTCATTTAGCACATGGAATGGAGTGAACCCATTTAATGTGCCGTCCACTGCCACATCCATCGATGATATAATATATGATGATATGATAAGAAACAAAAGTTATTCCACTCACATTATTTTTATCTTTCAAGTTACACTGTAGATTTCCAACTCGTTTGACGATAGCTATTGCAGCAGCATCCGCGAACTAGGAGAACAAATTTATTATTTCACCCGCGTTTTATGAACTTCCAGTAAAAAAAAATTGGCGCGATAAAATATGACACACTTTTTAAGCATAAAAACCCGAGCTATTTCTTCGCTATTCTTCTTCCTGCACTGGTGCACACTCATCCATGACAATCACAGAACTTGAACTAGAAACACCAGTACCAAAATTTGTATCTATCCAAACTGGCAAAACATTTATCATAAATTTTATTTTATTTTTTATATGCTTCTGACCTCGGTGTGCTTGGCCACGTCGTTATTATATTCATAAATTTGCTACCACGCACTACGGGCTGTTATACTTTTTTCTGCGGTATCCACAACTTTCCGATGACTATTCCTATAGACAGCTGTTGGAAATTTATGTCTTCGCTTGAGTTTATTCTCTCACTTCCCAAACTATTTCGCCAGAATATGTCAGCATTTGTCTTCAAATGAAACTTGCACACTTTAAAATTCCACGATTAAATCGATTCATCGCCAGTGCACTATTCCGATTCGTAGTAATTGTCTTTGATTTTTTTGTGAGACATGTTCCCACCCACAATTTTTTTTTTTTTGTAATTTACTATACTGTGTTATTATGAGCAATATTTTTTGCAATACAATTCCGATCCGAACGCCACCAAGTCCAAAACTCAACTGAAACTGAAACTTCTTAGTCGCTTCCTTTTTGTGAATTCCGGAAGCTCGGTTCTCGTTTTTGAAACGATACGATGGATGAAATTCTCACACGGTTGCTAGTTTTCGTGATTTCATATCCATTATACTTTCCTTGGATTCCTGTAAATCGACCAACACTGTTCAGATCGTTCATCTGAAGCACGTGGTGCCGAATTTCTCTCTGAGTAGGCCTTCGAATGCGCAAGTCTCTGTTTATGTTTACTGTCTGCCTTTGCAATCATATCAGCTAAGCAAGCTGGAAAACGCCGGCCGGCTAATACGGAGTCGCATCGCATGCTTACGAAAGACCGTGTGCACGTTCGGTCCCAGCCAGTGTGGTTAGTTCTACGGATTTTTAGATTTACTACGGATGTACGGACCGACCATAAAATTCGGATTTTCTAGATTTTAAGGGATTTTTTTAAGTACCGAAGAAATTCTACGGATTCTAAAAAATTCCGTCATCATTTGAACTGTTTTTGGAAAATGGTTATTAAATCAAGCAATAATAAACGCAATGGAAACAAATTTACCTTTCGTACTCCAAGAAAAGTTAACAACACTGGTCCCAGCAGACCGCGATGAATGTTTGCAAGTGGTGGTTTATTTGCATGTAGGGAAAATGTAACAGTTGGGAAAAATCTTTGCAGCCCATCTCCTTGGCTGATTTGGGTCGGAATGTGGTTGGAACTCAAGTCACATAGCACAGCGGTATTTAGCAAACGAAATGCATGTTTATTTTACAGTCACGACATGTCCGTCATTCGTCTGCGGTGTAGAGAAGATAAGGGCTACGACCGAGAGAAACGAACGATTCCATCGAGCTGGGAGCAGAGGTCGGTTATTTGGTTTACAATGTATTAATTGTTTTAATGTTCTTTTACCATCCATGGCACGAAAGATCCAACCATAAGATACATAGCATTAAAATCTGATTAACTTATCCATCATAGGTGCTTCTTCTTTCTTCTTTCCTTTATTTAACGTCGGTCTCTATCCGCAATCTAGTGCCAATCACCGACGGACATCGATTGCCAAATCGAATGTGCAGGAAGGCAGCTTCCACACCTGTGTAGGATATCGCACCCATTCAACAAACATGGGCCGAGCCGGGACCAACGGCTTTACGTCCCTTCCGAAGTAAGACCTTTCCTTTATTTAACGTCGGTCTCTGTTCCGCAATCTAGTGCCAATCACCGACGGACATCGATTGCCATCCATTGACGGCAATCGAATGTGCAGTAAGGCAGCTTCCACACCTGCGTAGGATATCGAACCCATTCAAACACACATGGGTCGGCACCAACGGCTTTACTTCCTTTCCGAAGTAAGACGTGACCAGAGATTTTTATGCCTCAGAAAAATCCCACCGACCTCGGCTGAGATTGAACCCAGACCCATTGGGGTTAGAAAGCAGCAGTACTTGAAATCGTCATCCATGTGGAATATTTGGTTTTGTTTTGACGTAGGACTACGTCTTTGATTTCTATATGGGGTACACTTTGTGAAAACCGAAAATGGAACATGTAACAAATTAAGAAAGATTTTGAACGTTAATAACTCAGCTGCCCCTGGTCCAATTTTAATAATTTTATCACCAATCGATCAAAAATATGGCTACGCATCGATAACAATGCTTTTGAATGATGATTTTGAACAAGAAACTATTGAAAAAGTAGTAAATGTCCAGCATTGTCCAAAAGCGTCGAATTAACTAACAAATCCACCAATTACCTACATGCACATGCTGCTTCCCCAGCACAGTCGTCAGAGAGTAGTAAGTAGACGAAACAAGTTGAAGTGGCATTCGCCTCCAATCCTCGGGCGCGTGCGAATAGGGAGGATGGAATTGTGTAATATTTTGCACACTCATCGCCATATTCAGAACCAAACGCATATTCTTCGAGATAACTACCATCCGTCGTCTGGCTCGCCGTGGCGGTGTCTGACGTATCTCCGGTCTGATTTACGAGGTGTGCTGAAGGTGTTCCTGAAAAATGAGATCCGTGATGCTGTCACCTACTGCCATGGATGTCATCTACGTTTTGAAGTGACAGAGACGCATTCTGTTTGGTTTCGGAGGTTAAATCATCACCTACTTTGGCAACAAAACGGCTCTTTTCAGGGCCACCAAGCTTATTACAGTAAAGAGTAGGAATAGAATTCATCTGCCTGTTTGTCCATATTCGGAACCAACGACCACACAAAATGCTCATGTAATCAAACTGGAAGCAGGGGTAAAAATTATTTTGATCAACCTTGATCAACTTTGAATCGCCACGGCCGGATATTTTCGATGGAAGAAGCAACAATCTAGCATCTAATTCGACGAAGACGGCAGGAAACATTTTTGAAGCCGAGTTATTTATGAAAGAGAGTTTCGATGAAGAGAATCGATCAATGTAGATATGTTTTCCCAGGTTTTTCCAGGTTTTTCCAGGATTTTCCAGGGAAAACTTCCCGAATTTGAGAAAAGTAAAGATTGGATTCACTCAGTCTATTGGTACTACTCCGAAACTGAATAAAATTTTCGTCAATTGCCTCCTTTTCTGGCAGATTTTTTAGGTTTTCCACAGGAAACCATGCGACCATGTTCTTGCACTTTTGGCGATTATGAGTGAACTAAACTCAAATTTGAGTCGTTCTCATTCGTCGTGTTTGCAAAAGCAAAAGAGCCAGTGTCGCTACTTGATAGCAAACTACTCATAATGGGAGGAGTCTTTGTAGCTTTTATACCACTTGGTTGCACATCATTCTGCTTTAACCTGAAAAGATATAAAAGAGCGATGCTGTATGGCATTAGCTCATTTTCGCTTCGGACGGCGTGGTGAGCAGCAATAGCTGCAGTAGGAAGGTGGTGGCTAGTCCACTCCGTCACACCCAACAAGCAACAATTGACTGGTCGTGGCAAATGAGGAAAAGGTCTGGTAAAGGAGGTGCCAAGCGTCATCGCAAAGTTCTTCAAGATAACCACCATCCGTCGTCTGGCTCGCCGTGGCGGTGTCAAACGTATCTCCGCTCTACGAGGTGTGCTGAAGGTGTTCCTGGAAAATGAGGTCCGTGGAGTTGTCACCTACACTAAACACGCCAATCGTAAGTGGCCATGGATGTCCTGTACAATAAAACGGCTCATATCAGTAAAGAGTTGGCTTATATCAGTAAAGAGTTGGAATGGAATTTATCTGTGCCTGTTTGTCCATATTCAGAACCACAAGCCCCCAAAGACCACACAAAATGCTCTCCAGAGTTGTAATCTTGTAACCAAACTTGGAAGCAGGGCTGCAAGTGATTTTGATTGATTCTTAATCAACTTTCTCTTTGAAAAAGATAACCACAAATTCGTTACGCCTACAAGTCAAAAACGGAAAGAGCTGAGATAATAGATAATTGATCAATTAAAAGAACTAAATGCTCTTCACATTAATTCCGTCCACTAGTGGTCCTACGTCAAGCTTCCGTTCGTGCCCCTAGGTACAGACCCTTCTACTTTTTGTTATCGATTTCGCAGTCATCCGGTTGGTACTTCCACTTATTTTTAATGAGATTTTTTATTTAATTTAATTTAATTCAGATTTATAAACTTGTCACAGCGGTTATAATCTTCTGGGTTTTAATGTGTGGTAAGGTACGGTACACAAATCACAAAACGCAAAAAAAAAATCCGAATTTTGGACCCCCTCCCCTCGCCGAGATTTCAACAGCTGAGTAATTCTGCAATTTATTTTGCTGACATTCAGTAAAACAATTTCCGAGACTCAGCTAACAAATAACATTTAGCTGAGATATCAGCTAACAAATAAATATTTTGCAGATAAGCAAGTAAATGCCAAGCTAGATTAAGTGTGTAAGTAATAATAATTATTAGTAAGTATAATAATTAGTAATTGGGGCCTCCCTTAGCTCAGTCGGTAAATGCGCAGCTACAAAGCAAGACCATGCTGGAGGTGGCTGGGTTCGATTCCCCGTCCGGTCTAGGAATTTTCCAGGTTGGAAAATTTCTCGACTTCCCTGGGCAATAGAAGTATGATTGTACTTGCCACACAATTATACTAATGCAAAAATGGTACAGGCATCGAAAGCTATCAATTAATAACTGTGGAAGTGTATCTAGAACACTAAGTTGAGAGCACGCAATAAGCTAATATGCGATATGCAATAAGCTTGAAATTCGAAGAAGAAGAAGAAGAAGAAGAAGAAGAATTAGTAACTAAAGATATAATAATTAGTAGTAAGTATAATAATTAGTAGAAGTATTAAAAACAAAACAAAACCGAAACAAACCATACACGGTAAGAATTCAATTACATTTTATGAGTAAAATTTAACCCATGTTCAATAAAAGTGGCTTCACTCATTAGTAAGTAAATTATTATTACAATAATGAGTTGCTGCTAACAGTAGCTAGTTACTACTTCAGTGCCAACATTTCAAAGGGGCGTAATTGCTTTTGTAAACTATGGCTTTATACGTCGGTTTCTGGCAAATGAAAACCCACCCTTCCAAATTACAAATGCTAGCTGATACAGGAAACATTCCTCTGCGTGCTGGTGTCATTCATTTTCGTTATCAAATGTTACGCCTGAATTTAACAACCCTATTTTATAAGAGTGTTTCACCAACACACTTAGGTTGTGTTCCATTTGGTGAATTTTCACTTAAATTTGACAGATGGGAAATTTTCAAATAAACCTGCTATTCCAGCAGACTTATTTCTGACAGACAAGGCATCAACGGTCGATCAACAACTGAGGGATTTTCGAACATCTTAATTTATTTTTCAAGTGTCAAATTTAAGTAAAAAATTCCAAATGGAACACAGCTTTAGATGGGCACCACCGAACAGCTCGGCAATTTATTTTTCTCGATCTCAGAGAAAAATTTGCCGAGATTCAGTTAACAAACGGGAATTTTGCCGAGATCTTGTCTAACAAACATAAATTTTGCTGAGATATCATTAATATAAATGCCTGCTCGGTGGTGCTAATCTCTTTAAAAAAAAACTAAATGTGAACAATTGAGGGAAAAGTACTTAATTTTGGGTTGTTTTTCATCTTCGTGTGCCTACACAATTAACAACCCTATTTTATCAGAAAGCTTCACCAATACTTTCAAAATACGTATTTGGAGAACCTTACGATGTGAAACCTTGACGAATTTTGACGTTTCTTTCTGTGTGGCACTTCGCATCAATGAGATGTATACAGGTGAGGCAATGGTCGTAAAATGGTGGTCGTGTGATGCAAAATAATGTCATAGTGTTTGTGAAATATCGCGAAGTCTACCATCCGTGAAAATGCGTGACGTAAAACTCCGTGTTTACAAATAAGTGAAGCAAAGCTAATCCAGCAAGTGCGAATTATTTTCGGTCTCGTATATTGTTAGTACTAATCGAATTTGGCTAAAAATGCCTTCATGTGCCGTGAAAGGATGCGGTGTTTCTGAATACCACATTAAAAAAAGTGGATGTTCAATTAGTTTGCACGTTTTTCCAAAGAACAAATCCCAATGTAAACAATGGGAATCATTTTGTGGACCGCAGCAAAAATCGGGCAAGCGCTACATTTGTTCCGAGCATTTCGAAAAACATGATTTCGATAATTTTTATAGTACCAATACGCGCCGTGTTTTGAGAAAATCAGGTATACAGTTAAATTTTCAAATTAAATTACCTATTGAATTACATAATTGTTGCTTTATAGCTGTCCCATCAATTCGTGTACCTGAGTCAGCACCATTATCGGATCGGTCAGTGCGCGCTCAGCGGAGGGCTCGTAAAGAACTGATTTCCGAGCTGATGCAAGCATACGAAACCAATGAAAATCAACACGGTTCAACACATCAATCCCCAAATAAAACTAACGATTTGGTCTCGGTTGATGACGATTCATTCAAGCCTATGCTGAGCAGTACATTTTATGATTCGAACAACAATGAGTATGTCGAGCTCAACGGTGAGCGAAACGGGAATTTTGATGTTTTGTTGGAAGCGATTCGCAACCCTCCCGATAACCGGAACGAAAGAAGTACACATGAAGATTCTCCCGGAAATGATACTGTCACGAGCTTTGGAAACTTTGATGTTCTTTGGGAAGCGATGCTCATTTCTCAAGCTAAAAGGACCAACATAAGTGAAGTTGAAGTTTCTATTAGCTCTGATGCTGATAACCTTCACACTAATAAACCAAATCTTAACTGTGCATTTACGGGAAACACGACAAAGAATAGTCAAACATTCGACAGTGGTATTGTCGATGCTGAACTTTTTCCAGTTTCCAGTTCAACGTGCGTGGACAAAATGTCACTTAAGGATCCAAGCTTTGAACCAACAGTAAATACGACAAAACTTGGAACTGTAAGTCGTTTAACTGTTATTATTAAAACTCAACGCCAAACTATTCGTAGCTTGCGTGCGCAGGTAAGGTTTCAAAAGAAACGAAATATTTTACATATTTAATATACATTCTTTTATAGCTAAGGGCAAGAGACGCGCAACTTATAACTTGCAATAAAGTTATGAAAAATCAGCAGAAAAAACTGGACGATTTACAGAAAGATAATACATGTCTACGGAAGGCATGTAGTGAAATGAGTTCTGTTGCCGAATGTGTTATCAAACATCGGATTCGTGCGGCATTTTTGACTTTGTTTACTCCTAATCAAATCGACTTGATCTTGGGTGTAAAAAAGAAAGTTGTATGGACCAATGCGGAGATCGCAATGGCATTTGCTTTGAGGTAATTTATAGTTATAGGGGAAATGGATGTAATGTCGGCCTATATGCCCCTAATTTGGGCCCATACATAAATTCAGCAATCGACTAAATTTTCAACAGCGACTAAAAATATCCATTAGTACCGTCCCAATGACGCGTTTATCTAGATAAAATTGATAAATAGCAGACTTTTAGCGATGGGCCCAATCTTAGATCCATAGGCCGACATTAGAGCCATTTCCCCTTTAAGCATTTAAGGGTAACTGACAACTTTGACAGTATGTACCATTACCTAATTTCGTCAGTAAGTAAACGAAGTCCTTAACGCTCTATTTTTGCATGAGGATATACATCATGTTTCATAGCATCGATTGATAAACATAAAAGTAAAGCGCTCAAATAGTTTTGTACCTCCTACCTAGTAGTTTTTGTACCTTTCTAATAGATAAAGCAATTTATTCTCATTTTAAAACTTGGTTTACAAATCGATATGAATGTCTATGGAATCGATAAAAATATATTTGTGCTCAGAAAACGAAGCTCGTTCAGATGATGTATTAAAATGTGTTTGTTTTTCGAAACTATGCAGCCCAATTGCATGAATATTCGTTTTTCTTTTTCTATTTATAGGTATCACAGTCAGCCTGCGTACCAGATAGTACGCAACGAAATGAAAATCCCTCTACCATGCCTTCGAAGCCTACGAGAGTGGGCCTCCTGTATAAACATGAGAAGGGGAATCCTGAACGAAGTGTTTTTGGTTATGAAAATTGTTGGAAGTAAAATGACAAGCCGCGAGAAAGCTGTAGTGCTAGCTTACGACGAAATGTCCGTTAACGAAACCGTGGAGAGAGACAAAAGGAATGATAGTATTGTGGGCCCACACAAAGAAATGCAGGTTGTGTCAGCTCGTGGTCTTTTTTCAAACTGGAAGCAACCGGTTTTTGTGGATTTTGACAGACAGATAACAACAACAATTTTGAACGACATCATTACTCGATTTCATGAAATCGGATTCACTGTTGTAGCGAACGTTCATGACTGCGGAGGAGCAAATGTGAGCTTGTGGAAAGAAATAGGAATAGACTACTCAAAAGAACAAACCGCGATGCAACACCCTGTTACACACGAAAATATATATTTCTTTCCCGATGTCCCACACCTTCTTAAGCTCATAAGGAACTGGATGCTGGACCATGGATTTTATTACAAAGGTATGATTGACCATTCCTTAACATGTTATATTACCCCTTATTTATATTAGGGCAAGATGGATTGATTGATTAACATCAACAGGCTCAATGTAGCTGGAAAAATAAAACTATCATTGGGGTAACATTGACCCTGTTGATGCTGACAAATAAATAAATAAAATATTCAATGAACTTACCCACCTTGCCCCACCTTCTCCTTCACTGAGCGTAAATAAAGTATTACTGATAAGGGTTGGTCCATTAATTATGTCACGCAAATTTGGCCCATTTTCAACCCCCCCCCCCTCCCCCCTTTGTCACATGTTTTGTATGGACCTTAATTTTTTTTTGTATGACTCGTCACAGTTTCCAAAACCCCCCTCCCCCCTAAAAGTGTGACATAATTAATGGACGACCCCTAAGTAGTATTAATTTATATTCAACAGGGCAATTAGTAACAAAAAAGTTCTTGGAACTGTTGATTGAAAAGGCGTCAACACTCAAAAAACCGTTGGCGAAAGATGGCCCCGAATTCAGGAATGTAGAGTTCAATTCAATGTTCAAACTATCTCTAAGGCACGTGACAGTTGCTCGAGCTGAAAGGCAGAACGTCAGACTAGCTGCGGAGCTCCTCAGCCATACGACCGCCGTGAATCTCCGAAGGCATTTCGGCGAATACAATGAAGCGATACTTCTCGCTGAGGTTATTGAAATCATCGATAAATGGTTTGATGTGATGAATTCCTACCAATTGAATCAAGGTTCGCCAAGCAAGACAGGTTACGGCAGTAGCTTGCCTCTTCAGGACAAAATTCTTGACGATATGGCTTACTTAATGAAGAATATGAGGACTCTAACGAGGCAGTGTTTGCCAGCAGCAACCCATCTTCAGGTAAATGAAAAACTAAATACATGCACACGATGAGATTTATTTGTTTACTGTAATTACAGACTTTCCAGAAGGCCATCCTCATCTCAATTGTGTCAATTAAAAACTTATACCTGACTATGCAGGTTAAGTTCGGCATATCATTCATATTGACGCATAAATTGAATCAGGACTTCCTAGAGAATTTCTTCGCAATTTTAAGATTGAATGGCGGGACACATGACCATCCATCTCCTCTGCAGGCGCTTGATCGTATCCGCTTAGCCATTCTGGGTAAAAATTTGCAGCATCATCTAAAAAGGCATCAAAACACCGAAAGCGTATCCATGGAAGAAGATTTTTTAGTCGCTAACATATTTCGGAAGCGAAAAGCTGATTCAAAAGGAACCCAGCATATGGCATTCATTGAAGAAATAGACGATGATGTCGAAGATTTCGAGTCATGGCAGGTTATGTCGAAAAATCGAACTCTCGAAGAAGCTGACGGCGTGGAATATGCTAACGGATTCATAGCACGGAGCTTACTGACAGAATACCCAACGCTAGCCAATCAAACCCAGGTGGTTATGGATACATCTGAGGAAGGAATGAATAAAGAAAACTATATTCAAGACCTTTCATACGGAAGACTACTTCAACCGACAGATTCTTGGAATAATGCGGCTAATCAATTGGATGCCTACTTCAATCATATCCACAATATCACTGGCAGAGATTACGGCGAAATCGGGTTTCGAAATACTACGGATGTACAGAAACGAACCATCAAGAAATTAAAGGATCAGTTCCCTGATATTCCAGATAAAATTATTCGTACGTACACTACTAAACGCATAAATATCCGAGTGAAGCATATGCAAAAGAGATTACAGGAGAGAAAAATCCACAAATACAAAATTGAACCGAAAAAAGCAATGAAACGAAAGGCTGAAAAATCCCTCGGAAATGAAGCAGGAAACGAACGGGATGCCATTGTTGGAAAAAATGCCCGAAAATTAAAACATCTTATTCATTAAATCTTTCTGAATAACTGATTTTGAGTCCTATTCATTGTACATTGGTGGAAATATAACATACCTTATGATTCATAAATACAACTTTTTAATCAAATTGCCCACATTCTGCTCATTCCATCGTCTCCAGGTTGTTCCTCGTTAACTTGAAGTCGTTGGCACTCATTTCACTAAACAGCCGTCCTTGTTGTCTAATGTACAGGAGGAAAACGGACACTTCTAAAAACAACACGGATAGTTTCTAGTACATTTCATACATTTAATTTGCACTAAGCTAAAGTAATTCCACTAACAAATACAAAGCATGCTTTCTCACCACTAGTTTGTTTTGTGAGTTTGACGTCATCATCGATTGTTTACAATTTTTTTGCTACTAATACCAACAAATACCTTTTTGTTCCACACCTGTATATACCTCATTGACTTCGCATCGCGTGTTGTATTATAAAAAAACATCCGTTCCTTTGCACGCTTGCGCTGTGAATAGTAAACAGTTGTGATTTTAATTGCATATTTTTGTGAAAATCCTTATGTTACCTAGGTAACTCTGTTAAGTGAAGCATTTTACAACAAACTTGATGTTCTGCGTTTATTCAAAGCGGTAAGTACTTGAAAAATGTGTCCTCTGTTGAAAATATTCGCCAAGGACCGTTGCCTGGAAGTGTTGTTTTGATTGAGTTTCCTTTTCGCTTGACACTTCGTTGCACATTTGCACTGATTGATAACCACCACATGATTCAGCAGCTAGCAGACCATCATTCCAATTCGGCTTGGCACGCTGCGTGTGGAAGAAGATCGGTGTGTGAATCCAGGTTGCAATAAAGGGAATCATCCAATCTGACGAAATTCCAGTTTCGAATGAGTGGTAGGTAAAGAAGTTCCACGACTGATAAAACATTTCATAGTGCGGAGCATCAGCATCAGCCGCAGTAAAGGGGGAGCAACAACAGGTAACTACCGCCGAGTGACTAGCAGAGAGGACTTGGGGAAACCGGCGGAGGAAAACTTGTTTCTCGTCAGCAATTTTCACTTTACGTCGACGTCTATCCAGCTCGCAGTCATCGCTCGGAGATTCGATCAGTCGGACGTGTTTGGTTTCCGTTCCTGGTAACGGGTTGCTGGAATAAGTCGGCAGAATATTGGTCACCCAAAGGAATAGATACTCTCTCGTCTTGTGACATAACTAGTTACCCTGAAAACGGATCATATTACTCGGATGTGCTGGTTCAACGTGTCCGGAATTATATAATAAGCACAAGGAGCAACCAGTTCACTAGTTCAGAAGATCTAAACCGTTGACCTACTGCAGGAATAACGGTGCTGCGCGAGCTTCAGAGAAAGTGTCTTGAATGGAAGACGTGGAACAGTGAAGCAAACAAGAAAAAAGAAAGTTTAACTTTTGCGTGGTTTTATCTTTCGTGTCTCATTGAGAAGAAAGTTTTTTTTTTATCTTTCGTAAGTGTAGCTGAAATTGTTAGTGGATAAAGGTAACAATGAGCAGTTGGCCGAATAATGTTGGAATTTTGGCGCTGGAGGTAGTTTTTCCCTCGCAGTATGTGGATCAAACGGAACTAGAGGTGTTCGATGGAGTTTCTGCGGGGAAATATACGATCGGACTGGGTCAAAGTCGAATGGGCTTTTGTTCGGATCGCGAGGATGTCAATTCGTTGTGTCTGACCGTAGTTAACAACCTGTTGGAGCGTCATAATATTCCCCATTCGAAAATCGGCTACCTAGAAGTCGGAACCGAAACCTTAGTGGATAAGTCGAAGAGTGTGAAGTCAGTGCTGATGCAATTATTCAAACCACACGCAGTCACGAACTTGGAAGGAATTGATACAACTAACGCATGCTACGGTGGTACTGCAGCTTTGTTCCATGCATGGAACTGGGTCGAGTCTTCCAGCTGGGATGGACGACTTGCATTGGTTGTCTGTGCTGACATTGCTGTGTATGCCCAGGGATCTGCCAGGCCTACTGGAGGTGCGGGAGCAATAGCCATGTTGGTCGGCCCCAATGCCCCTCTAGTGTTGGATCGCGGTCTTCGTTCGACATTCATGGACCACGCCTATGACTTTTATAAGCCGGATCTCAGCTCCGAATATCCGGTGGTAGATGGCAAGCTATCGATCCAATGCTACTTGGGTGCGCTAGACAATTGCTACCAATTATATAGAAAAAAGTATACTCAACAGAATCCGAGAGCCAGTGTAAACCTGGACGTTTTCGATGCCGTTATTTTTCATTCGCCTTACTGTAAGTTGGTCCAGAAATCGCTTGCGCGTTTGGGCTTGAACGACTTTGTACTTACACCGGAAAATGAACGTGCATCAGCCTATCCCGGGTTCGAGCAGTTCCAGAACGTGAAACTGGAAGAAACGTACTTCGATCGTGATGTGGAGAAAGCTTTCATGACCCATTATGCTCCAGTATTCAATGCCAAGACGAAAAAATCGCTACACTTGGCTAATCAAGTCGGCAATATGTACACTCCATCTGTGTACAGCGGTTTGGTTTCCCTGCTGATTAACAGTGAACTGTCTGAGCTGGCTGGCAAAAGAATAGGAGTCTTTTCATATGGCTCTGGATTGGCTTCTTCGATGTATTCTATATCGATAACAAAGGATAGCCACGCTTTGGCCGAATTCAAGACTCATCTAAATTATGTCCATCCCCTGCTGGATTCCCGACAGAAGGTGGCCCCGGAAGAATTTACCAAGCTTATGGAGATTCGCGAAAAGAACAACCACGCGGCACCTTACGAACCATCCGGAAGCGTGGAAGTACTCTTCCCTGGAACCTTCTATCTCCAATCGGTTGATAAGATGCACCGACGTGTGTACGAGAAGGCTCCGCCGAAACCTGCTCAAACGACGAACTGTACTTCCTAGTGACCTTCATCGAGGAACTTCGAGCGATCCATAAAGAACGTCAGATCGGGTTTTCCTCACGTTTTGGGCTCTAAGATTAAAGTTATTTATTCTCTGTGAAGGTCTAATTTTACGTTTTGGCTTCTTGTACTATAATGGATGTGTCAAATGTAGTGACTTTTCTTAGTTTAATTTCAGTTGTTAAATCTCAAGTTGAAAAACGAATTACCAGTTAAGAAAAGTGTTTATAAACATTGCAATGATTTAGCATGACTAGACAATAAAATACCAACCAATTGTAGTCCGTAAATATTATTGTTTTCAAACTTAGTTCTGCTAAAAGACTGATTGGTCATTCTTATGCTTTGATTTAACTTCGCTAGGGTAGCTGCCGAACCGACTTAGATAGCAACAATCTTTAAACTGCATCAACCAAAAAGTAAATCCACAACAGGGGCATCAATAATACATTTCTAATATTGTAACGGTAAATCAAACATAACTGACGAACAGTAAAAGTTCATCGAAGTAGATTTCAGCGACAACTGTAAATCGAACGGTAATTTTCTGCGCATAAAAATGAAACAAATCTAAACGTTGAAGTTTATAGGATAAATCAATCGGAAATATGCAATAAAACTTTGTCTTGTATGGGATACTTTGTACAAAAAAATTGTTGATTTAGTGTAAAGTGTTGTCCGAAACTTCCTGAATTTGGTTTTATGGCCTCTCTCATTATAGTGATAGTTATCTCATAGTGACTAAAGCGTCATAATCTCACAGTGGATTCGAATTCAAGTGTTGGCTTTGCGATGTTGTGTGGTGGTGGCTCGTTTCCTACCTCTGGTATTAAGATTAATGATAAGATAGCACCACCGGGTCGATGTCTTGCGTGGAGAATCCTGTGGAAAGAGGGTTAATTTATTTTTGACAGTCTATTAGTATCAGCGCATACCATTCAATTGTATCCCACCGTCAGAAAGAAGGCTACCATAACTCAAACTTTGCCCTGAATCAACGATTGAAAGAAATATTTCATCGTCTTACGGAAACTCTACGGATCGGTCTATCCCTTAGCTCGTGGAATTTTGACGTTGAATCTGAATATTTTGATTATTTTTAATTCTTTATTAATGCAGAATGCAACAACACTCCCCCTCGAGTTACGTTCTCAATTTAAACAAGTACTAAGTAGTATATGAAAGATCAATAAGTGAGCTTACTTGCAGAAGATTTGATTAAATACACAAACCAAGTAATAGTTTTAGCTTTATTTCAGTCTTATTCACCATGTTTCAGACTTCAAATCCAAAATGAAAAAATTATTTTAACAACTTCAAATGGAAATATTGTTGATTCAAAGCCTAATAGGTTTTTATTATAAATTGCAATACAGTGTATCTATGATTGTTTCTTCAAAAACATATTGTTGAATCATCAAAACGGATATAAAATCAATCAATTGTTTGTTGTGTTACAATATGGTTTATCAAAGAAAACCTTAATAAAACTTGCTATTTTCCCTTGGGAAATGTTTTGGTGTGTTATTTATAAAAAAAAAAAGTTCTACCAGAGTGGCCACTTCGTATTTCTTGGCCGTTTTTTTGGCGTTTAAGAGATGAACTAGCATCTCTGAACCACGGAATTCTTCTTAAATTCACATAAAAAAAATCCCTACAGCTTTTCTTGTAAATTGGAATTCTCTTGAAACTATCCTTGATAATTTCCATGGAACTCTTCATAGAATTCCTTTAATATTATCCGGAAAATTCAATTCCTTTGAAAGTTTTCTCAAAATTTTTATAATTTTGGATCTATTTTTTTTCAAAGGAATTGAATTTATAGGATAATATTAATCAAAACTCTCCTTACGAATCCTCCTGAGTCTATTCTTTTCAAAATTGTGCCCTGAACACCTTTTAAGTTATAATTTATAATTTTCTTTAAATTTTCTAGGAATTATCCTTATAACTCACTTGCTATCCTCCTCACGTACTCCATAAAATTCTCCTCAGAATAACCAAAGAATTCTCTTCGAAGTTCTTTTCAAAGCTCCCATGGAATTATTCTAAGAATTAGCAAGAAATTCAATTCAAAAATTCCTTTCTTTTCCCCAGAAATTTCTTGGACTTCATCCCAGGATTCCTTAAGACATTATCTTAGAATTATTATGGAATCCTGGTCAAAGCTCCTTGAAGCTGTTTACCAGAATTTTGTAGTAGTTCTTTACTAATCGGTCTAAGAACCTATTCAACCCAATAGTATTCGGTCTAGTTGCCTTAAAATATTCCATGAGCTAGTGGATTACCCAACAAACAATTTTAGCTGCAGATTAGCTTATACAGCCAAAATTTGCCTTATGCAGCTAATTTTTGCCTGTATAAGCTAAGCTGCAGCTAAAATTGTTTGTTGGGTAGTTCTTCACACTACTGTGTTACCTGACTTATAACGAATATACGTTGTATACGAGTACCCTGTACGATTAGTTCGTCTAATTTTACATTGCAAATGCTATGCAAAATTAGACGAGACATTCGGGGTACTCGTATACAACGTATATTCGTTATAAGTCAGGTAACACAGTAGCCAAATAAGCTTCGTTGGGGTGCTCTATAGTGATAGCCTGGCATAGCTGCCCACGGTCGTTGAATACGATGAGGAAGAGTAGCAGTCATAGTACACATTCTTGTCTCACACTAGTGACGACCCGGATAGGGTCGGAAAAGGCTCTATTATGCAGACCTCTACTCATGAAGACTTCGTATTTTCACTCGCATTTCTGCTCAAACGGTTTTGTAAAGGGGCTAGGTGGTCTAATAGTGAGCGTTTTTTGCTGACTGAACAAAATATCGTGGGATCAATCCCAGGCCGTTTTACATTTCGGTATATCATGTGTATGGTTATCAAATTAACTTGGACTTAATTGAACAATCTGTTTTTTGACAAACAAACCATGAACTGAAATCTTTGAACATCAACATAATATTATAATCAGGTGTGATGCCTGAATGTTTTACGAACCCATTAAATGTTGTGATGAGTGACACTCGAATTAGATTGCCTTAGCTTATACATCTGGTCTAGCTAGGCAGGACATAACCTCATCCTAGTGATTCACTTGTTTCAAACATCAGCAACCTTGACTTAATCACCCCAATCATGACGCATCTGGATTTTCCCAAAGTTAGTCGTCAATGGTTTATTTTGAATTACCTATCCACATGACCGAACAACCGGCTAGCTACTTCTGTCCGATCATATCCATTTATAGCTAGCTTTACATGTGCAAGCCGAGTGCAAATCATCAACAAACCCATTCCCAGCTATCTCCACTACGTGCCGCATTTCTCCAGCAATATCATTCGTTTCAACGTAACAGTTTCCAACTGTTTTTACTTTCTGCTGGTGTGCGCGCTAAGCCATTTCGATCGCAGCAAGACGATTCTCTTGAGCAAGTGTAAAAGCCGTGTTGTAAAAGGGGAAGTTTGACGTACACTTGATTGTTTTACGCTAAGTACTGTTTGTGTTAGTCTTCCGCAGAATTGAATGAACGGGTCACTCCGTGTCATCAATTAGGATCTAATTGAACGGACAGTGCAGTATGATCAGTTCGTAGGGTTGAATTACGTGTCGAGAATTGTTTATTGAGGATTCTGACTTCTGACACACATTTTCACTTTAAATCTAAAATTATCTACTAAAGTGTTTATTTGTTACATAAATTGCCTCCTTCAGTAATCCCAATCGGTCATTCCTCGTAGGATGATGTTCAGCTTGGGCTCAAATCGATAGAAATTGGCTCCGGTTGGGTTGATTCGTGTCTCGAATGATCCATTCGATGGTACAAAAATTGGTTTTCGCTCTTTGTCGAATAAATCCTGTAATTACGTGAGTCTCTTTTTAAAAATTCGAATCGTTATTAACTTTACTATCGTTTTCAGCTGACTCAGCCTATGTACGATTTTCAATTACCGAAGTAATTTAATCGATTGATATACTTACGTAAACCTTATATCCTTTTACGTAGTTGTTATCCGTGAACCCGAGATCGTCAGCTAGTTTCACATTGATAGCATACGGTGCCCCATCGGCTCGACGACTGACGAAAGCCACTACTTGCGTCAATTCACTCTTCACCTTGGGAAGTATAGGACGTTTCCAAATCTATGCGAATAGAAATCTCATCAACTAGAGAAAAATATTCCAGTTCCAAATAGTTTAACATTCCATTTCATTTGACCAAAGTTGAGAAGATCAGGTTTAGTTCAACTAAGCCTTCCCACAGTTGGCTTTTGTGTTCGCTTATCATAAATCGCGATGGTCTTAGCTATGTCTAAAAATATGTGACTTGTGTTGGCCCTGATTTGTAATTCAAATTTTCTCTTTCGCCATCGCCTGTTGTTTGGAAGATCTTACGACACTCTTATGGGCGTCGATGATTGGCATCGTTGTGTTGCGCAGGGACCTAAGTGGCTCTTGGAAATGGCGAGAAAACATACTTTGGTCTATCAATTAATTAGTCGGCTGTATTCTAGGAACTGAGTCGAAAGTTTTGAGTGATACAATACTGCCGATACTCGCATAATTGTCCCATCTTTGCTTGATTTCCTATTCATATGGGACTGTTATGCTTTTATGGGCAGAATAGGTTCAACGTATTTGCGAGAAGATTTGAACGAGAACCTGTTTTATGTCTTAAGCAATGTCATTTGTGTGTGCGTATGACTCTTCTCGAATGGCGCGTTGCGAGTTGTCTAATCAAACACATCATCGAATGCTTCGCGGGGAGCAGAGTCACGATATGCAAATATTGTCATTATCACCTACGGACATGTCTCCAAGTGGCAGATGTTGGGCGCGTACATAATGTGTGAGCTAGGTTGAATATGATACTCACCTCAATTTTGTTAAAAGTTTTTACCATTAGGCCTTGGATACCAAGACGGTCTTGGTTAGCTGCTATGATCTCCTTATTTAGCAGAAGTTCTCTGATCTCGGGAGGAACGGTGGCCAGATCATTGGACAAAAGAAACGGCGCTGCGAGGACAGTCCAAACGGCCAATTGTGATTTGCTTTGCTCGTAGCTCAGACCGTAGTTTCCCAAGACAAGCTGCAAATTGTCAATTTACACTTACGGGTGACAATATGAACACCATTTAGTTACCACTCACAGTATCAGGATCATTCCAATGACCAGGACCGCAATGAGGTTGAATACGCTGTTGGTTGTCCGAAAAATAGCGAGTGATGGATTCTACTGAACTGTGGGAGTCTTCTATGTCGCCCCAGTTACGCCACATGTTGCAAGTCTTTTTCAGGATCTCATAATCCGGCTATTATATGTGGAAATGTTCAATAAGTTAATACATGATATTATGATGTAGTAGACTTACAATGATTCCATTGTATTCTTGATAAGCTGGCCAACTGCAGGAGTAGAGCATTGGCCGTCCGGTTTTATTCATGAACTCTCCAAACAGGATGTAGTCTGAGGAATTAGATTTGATGATTAATATTTCATCAATTGGGTTCTTTAATTTTGAAAAATGTATCGTTTTTATACATCATCTGAAAGAGCTTCGTTTTCGGAGCACAGCGACCCACACACTTTCATCTCGATTTATAAAGTGACACCGAGGGGCGCTAATAAGGTGATTTTTACTTATTTAAAATAGTTCCAGCGTTCCAAAATTGATGAAATTTTGGGTTTGGGTTCCAGATTATGAATATACATTTACCTCAATACCCTTAAAGAACCCAATTGTGTTCAACAAATATTCACAACAGTTCTGTTTGAAAATGGATATTATTTTAAATAGTATTGACTATTAGCATCTGAGAAGATCTTTTTCAAATTTTGATCATCTTATTCAATTGGTGAGATGAAACGAAGCAATTTCTCATGCATTGCGCCACCATCAAAGATTTCTATCCTGGGCGGCTGCTTACTTTCGCCTTGTCTTGTCGATCCGACGCCATGAACCCCTGGGTGCAGATTTCTTTTTTAACGCCTTTGTGTGTGGTCAATCCAGCTACGTTCTGTAGCTCCACTTACGTTCTCGAATTTCAGTCTATATCGATTTTTAATAACATCGATGATGAAGCTCAGAATTCAATATTAATGTTGATGAAGACTTGAAGCTTGTTTCGCTGCCAGCGAATTGAAAATTCGTTGTTGACTAATCTAGTTGGATGATAATCTAGCAGCCCTAACCTTCTTGATCGCTGACGCTGACGCTATCTGATCTCGTCGATTACAATGAGGAACAATGGCGCTGGATAGCACACATCCTTACGCCATCTACTACCCGGATAGGAAGGCTGGTGGCTGGTTGGTCGTCGAAACTTGAAGAATTTGTTCGAAGTCAATGACATCCTTGTTCCACTCAAGCGTCGTAAGGTCTCATAGATGAGACGGATATCGCCAGTAGTTCCGGCTTTCTCCCATTCGTCTAACTCTTCCGCTTGACGTCCATCTCTACAGCCGAATACCGTTACTTCTCGCCGGTCTTACGATCTCCATCCTTTTATCTGAGTGCGCAGCTCACTTAAGTTGTTCGTATTTCTCTTCTACGCTGCTTAAGTTAGTAAAAAATTGTCTCACAATAGCATGGTTTCTGGTGATTGAGTTCGATGGCAGGACATTTACATAAACTTGTTCCAACCTCTGGGAACTTGAGGAACTCGAACTCGAAGTACGGCCACATTAAACAAAAAACCTCATTATTTCTTAAAGTAGAACCAACTTATCTGACATTTTCCTCATTTGTAGGCAAAATAAAGATCTTTTATATACCGCAAATGTTAAATGTCAACACGATAGTTTTTCTAAAATTGTTCAAGCTTCATTCAGACTCACCGAATTAGGCCTAGCGTTATGCCGAGTTATCATGAAGATTTGATCAACGAGCAGATAGATTTCAGAAATCTATATGTATGTACCATACAGTGTCCAGGCATTTTTTGTTTTTTATAAACTGTAACTTTATCAAAACCACACTTCACCTACCATCGACCATGTTCCTTTCGTCTGCATAGCATCCATCAATTTTGATGAAATCCACATCCCAATCGGCAAAGGTCTGTGCATCTATTTCAAAGTAGTCCTTCATGCCCGGATAGCCAGCGCAAGTATGTGTTCCAATGTCTTGGTACAGACCAAACTTCAATCCTTTTGAGTGAATCTGTAAATTGAAGCACCCAGTATAAACAAACATTCACTTCCGCACACTACACAGTTTTCCTACGTAATCCGCCAAATGCTTCATACCGTTGGGGAAGCGTTTTTTGTCCGGAACCAACCGCCCGCTGGAATCCCGTTGCATTTCCGACCAACAATCATCGATGTTCACGTAGTCGTATCCAGCTTCCAGGTATCCCTCAGAAACCATCAAATCGGCCATCCGCTTGAACAGCTGTTCACTGATACACTCATTGGGATACTTTTTGCAGTCCGTGATACACCGAAATCGCTCCCAACTCATCCAGCCCATTGGAGGAGTTCGAGCTAAGCCGTTTTCGAGACCATGTGTTACACCAAGCGACGCCGTTAGCACCGCTAATATGAACTTCATTTTCAATAGGTACCACTTTTACACTGAAACCGAATTGCTCGGCTCGAAAGCTCCGTAATCGCTTTTATACCATTCTTACCTAACGATATTGTTATGGAACTTAACGCTGCAGGAGTCACATTGTCCTCGATCGGGTTATCTTAATGTAAACACTTTGAGCACTTCAGTTACATACAACCAGAAGAGGTAACCCGTAGCGTACTCATAGCTAATAAATTGCCAGTTTAAGTAGGGTAGGTATGACCTTTGGAGTGAGTTCCAATTTGCAGCAAGACCACTTCTCAATGCAGGTCGCGTGTTATCGATAATACTCCGAACGTTGCGCAATTAGAACCACTGATGAAAAGTCTGTTCCATTTAGAATTTGGTCGCATAAAATGGGTCTTTCTCCAAGAGTACATAACATTCAGAAACGCTACGGGTATCATTTTGTAAGTTTTTTTTATTTAGCTTTAATTGGAGAAATACAAGACAAATTATTCGTCAGCTTTTCGGATGAATTTTTGAACTTTTCGCTGAATACCTTGCACATATCTCATATCTTGCACAGCAGTACTGTCAACCTTATCTGCCATCGTTTTACCTTTTTCCACCGAAATGGTCACGTGCTCACGGCCTACATGCAAAGATGGAGCCAACGCAACGTTGGTTACATATCAAATCAGTCACCCTGTAACGGAGGTAACTTGGTAGAAGATCTCAGAAGCTCAAAAATGTATTCATCGAGACATTCATAACTTTAAAAAGAATTCAAGAACTTCAAAAAAAATAGCATTTCTGGGATTCATCCAAGACTTAAAAATGTTGATCGCTGTTTACAACCTCTGGAATAGCATCGACTACTTCGGTACATGTGCACTATCGAAACCTAATTAGAGGAGGTAAGGTACGATTTCTGGAACTGCCTTGCCTAGAATGGTAAGCAACAACAAAGCATTCACCTCAGCAGTATACTGGTGGAGACGAACCAGCCTCAGGCTGAAAGCCTCCTTAATAAAGATAAATCAATCAATCAATCAGCAGTATACTTTGTTTCCAACGCACAAGCTACATTAGCCGGAAGTCTGTCGAGCTTCTCAGCGACACCAATCGCAGCTATTAGCTCACCACCTGGTCCACTAAATTTTCAATTTTTGTATCGATTATGTCGCTCTTCCTCTATTTCCGCTTGCAGTTCATGTGATTCCAGAGCTTCGTCCAAATATTCTACTTCCCCGGTGTCATCCATGTTCTGGTTTCCAGATTGTTTCTCGGATTGGGTGTCAAATTCGTTAACTGAATCGAGAGGCGGCGTGGAGGCTAGATAATTACTTGTAGTCCTGTAAACCCAATTATAGTTATACTTACTTGATACTTGATGGGCTACGAATCGCCAGGTTGATTCAACGCCGAACGAAGTACTCTTCTCCATTGGACTCGGTCCTGAGCCAATCGCTTCCAGTCGCCATGAACGTTTAGCGACCTGATGTCCTCCTCAACTGCAAATAGCCAACGTGTCCGAGGTCTACCCCGGAGTCGACGACCTCTACCGGGTTCTCTGCTGAATATAATATTTGCTTGTCGTTCTTCCGGCATCCGCACTACATGCCCAGCCCACCGTAGTCTGCCGTGTTTTATAAGCTTCACTATATCCGTACCGTTATACACTTGGTACAACTCGTGATTCATGCGACGCCGCCAGATGCCATTCTCCTGTTTACCGCCGAGTATTGTTCGCAGCACCTTACGCTCGAAGACACCAAATGCTCTCCGGTCAGACTCTTTTAACGTCCACGATTCGTGGCCGTAGAGGGCTACCGGAAGTATCAGCGTCTTATACAGAGCGAATTTCGTTTTCGTTTGCAGGCTACGGGACTTCAGCTGGCTACGTAATCCGTAAAAGGCCCTGTTTGCAGCTGCAATACGTCTCTTCACCTCGCGGGTAACATCATTATCGCATGTCACTAGTGTTCCAAGATACACAAATTCTTCCACTACCTCAAATTGTTCACCATCTAACAACACTACACTACCAACACCACTATTGCTCCCACGCTGTCTACCGGCTACCATGTACTTCGTTTTGGTAGAACTTATCGTGAGCCCAATCCTCGCCGTCTCCCTCTTAAAAGGCACAAACGCCTCTTCCACTGCTCTACGGTCAATTCCGATGATATCGATGTCGTCCGCAAAGGCAAGGAGCATGTACGATCGTGTGATGATGGTACCGTTCCTCTGCACACCAGCTCTCCTAATCGCTCCTTCAAGAGCAATGTTGAACAGTAAGTTTGAAAGTGCATCACCCTGCTTCAATCCATCTAAGGTCACGAACGAGGTCGAAATCTCATCTGCAACCCTTACACTTGATTTCGATCCATCTAGCGTTGCGCGAATCAGTCTAATTAGTTTCGCCGGAAAACCATGTTCTAGCATAATCTGCCAAAGCTCATTTCTCTTCACTGAATCGTATGCTGCTTTGAAATCAATAAACAGATGGTGAGTCTGCAAGTTGTACTCCCGGAATTTATCAAGGATTTGACGCAGGGTAAACATTTGATCCGTCGTTGATCGGCCCTCACGAAAACCAGCCTGGTATTCACCGACGAAGGACTCCTCAAGCGGTCTCAATCTGTTAAACAGAACGCGTGACAGTATTTTGTACGCCGAATTCAGAAGAGTTATTCCTAGCAGGCAGTTCTTCGTCCTCCCATATCTTCGTTAGAATACGGTGGATTGCTTGATGCAGCTGCTCACTTCCGTGTTTGAAAAGTTCGGCCGGGAGCTCGTCCTTCCCAGCAGCCTTATTGTTTTTCAGCTCACGTATTGCCTTTTTAACCTCGTCTAGCGTTGGAGGCTCCACAGCTTGATCGTCGTCTGCGATGTTTACTCTGTTCCTCGATACTCCCTCACTCTCTCCATTCAACAATTTCTCAAAATGTTCTTTCCACCTGGCAGCCACCATTGTTTTATCTGTCAGCAAATTCCCCTCAAGGTCATTGCACATGGCGGGAGATGGCGCTGTTTTACTCCGCACACCATTGACAGTCGCGTAGAACCTTCGCATATCGTTCTGTTCCATACTTTCTTGCGCCTCAGCAATCACGCGTTCTTCGTATTGCCTTTTCTTTCTGCGGTGGGTTCGTTTCTCAGCTGCCCTTGCTACCTTGTACCGCTCTCTGTTCAGCCGGGTACCAGACACTAACATCCGGCTTCTGGCAACGTTCTTCTCATTCGTCAACCTCTGGCACTCCTCATCAAACCAGCCATTACGTGGTCGTCTTTGAGCTGTACCTATCACTTCTTGTGCTGTTGTGTTCACCGCTCCGTGGATTGTGTTCCACAGATTGTTGATTTCGCTAATCCGCTCATCAAGCTTCTGGCGGTACTCTGCAGCAACACCTTCTACTGACAAGCGATGGATATTGAAACGCATCGATCTCCGGTTCGTTGAATTCGTAACGGTCGATAGACGCGCCCGAATTTTGCAGACAACAAGATAATGATCTGAGTCAATGTTAGGCCCCCTAAAAGTCCTTACATCAATGACATCTGAGAAGTGCCGGCCATCCACCAACATGTGATCGATCTGGGTGCAAGTTTCGCCATTTGGGTGTCTCCAGGTGTGTTTCCGGATATTCTTGCGTGCAAAGTAGGTGCTACTGATGGCCATACGCTGTTTGAGCCGCACCTCCATGGTGAACAGACGCTCGAGAGTCGCACCTCCTCACTTTGCTATCACCACGATCCGGATCCATGTTTTTATCGTGGTGACATTGCCCAGGCTACGCTACCAGCATCTTTTGCTGGCGGTCTTTGTCATCGGCTGACCCGTGGAAGCGTGAGGTAGGAACTTGTGAGGACCAGAGCTGTTGGGACAACACTCCTTCCAGTTTGTCGACTCACCATTTGTAGTTATACTATGAGAATTTTTGTTTTGCTGATGCAATGAAAAAATTATCGTCGTTACAGTGCTCTTGAAAAATTCGGAGCTCCTCGTAAAAATACACTTGGGGAAATGTACCTCTGCATTTCCAGCTCCCGAGGCGGAAGTCTCCTGGACCTTTTTTTAGCTCCTTCATAAATCGGTCTTGGAGATTCTTCCACTGCTGCTTAGCTTTTATCTCCTGTAACAGAAAAGTATTATGTTTTAATTTAGCTTTAATTACTTAATTACAAAGCTTTAGTTATTAGACATTTCAACACCCAAAATGCTCGCAATTGATCTCCAGGCCCGAGCTTTTAGAGCAGTCTTCCGGTACACTCCGCATTTTTTGTCGTTTAAATACGGATGTTTGCGTACCAGGTCAATTAGTTTCATAACCTTCTCATCAGTAAACTCACAATTGATCATTTTAGATGGTCAAGTTTTGAACCCACCACAGCATGCTTTTGGCGCTACTGTATATGGACGATCAAATGTAAAATACTGTGGTAGACACAGCACAGTTCTGTCAAAACCTCTGCTTTTTCATTGATCCATTGCCGGAGTCACGGTCCATTTTTTAAATTACTTCCAATCGTAATGTTATAGGTAGTTCAATTCAAACTAAAGCTATTTTTGCAAATTTCGAGTTCAGGCAACTTGCCGCACAAAAGCTGCCGCCGCTTATCAGGCATAATATTTGATAACGGCACAAAAGCATTTGTAAACAAACTTTCTAAGGCCCTTTACACGCGAACCAAAGTACGCCCACGCAAACCAACTACATCATCGGATAGGGGCAACTATCACCTTTCCGAAAGTGGTATTGGTCTGCGTGGGCGTATTTAAAATGCTGAGGTTTTGACAGAACTATGCTGTGGCTACCACAGTATTTTACCTTTGATCGTCCATATACAGTAGCGCCAAAAACGTGCTGTGGTGGGTTCAAAACTTGACCATCATTGATCAATTGCAGGTATCCAACGAACGAGTTCTTTAAAGTGGTTCCGATACAATGACGTTTAATAAGGTCCGGGCCAACAGGCAGCTTGCTGGTGTTAGAAGCAAAAATATTGTAAACATTGCTGAGCACTCATGTGACGACGTCACTCTACCATAACATTCCATACTGCGAACTGAGAGATTTACGTCACTGCCAACAGCTGTTTCGTGTAAAAGATAAACATTGCAGTGAAATACGAAACCACTAAACATTTGTTTATTTCACTAACACCAATAAGCCTGTTGGCTCGGACCTTATATAAAGGACATTGGTTCCGATACAGTAATTTGTCACCGACGTTATACTTTACCGTGGATTTCGATGGTTCCGCGAATTCGTATGCCATTGGCGCATTCGGTTTAACAGCAGGGTTAGTATACGTACACTCAATTTCAACCTTTCACGAATTGACAATATGACTCAACGTTCGCGGCGTATACGTGAAAAGCATTGATGAAGGTGTTCTGTTTGTTGTAGTTGACGGAATGTTCCGGTAATTAATTAAGAATCGATTGATCTAAAACGCTGTCCAGACTGAGCAGTTATAACATGTTATAACGGTTGTCAAATAATTGCAACACAGAAACCACCATCAAGATAGCGCTATAACATGTTATAACAACTCTGTAGTCTGAACGTACTATTACGTTCAAGAGACAACGGTTTGCACTTTTCGTCAAACAAACATTTCTTAAGATCGTCTTTGACTACTACTCTTCTCTCGGACAACCCGTTCGATTGGATGTAATAGGGAGGAGATTTTAAAACTTTAACACCATTAAAAATGCGACGTAATATTCTGAATTGAACGTAGGGCTATTATCCGTAACGACCTCCTCAGCAATTCCAAAGCACGCAAAAAAGGATTCAACTTGTTCAATAAATACCTATACTATATATACTATAATCATCTACCTACTATAATTTAAGCAGTAGGTATTCACCCCTATTCTGTATTTCGTTTCGAACGAAATTCTCATACAAAAAAATATTTTTTTGTATGAGAATTTCGTTCGAAACGAAATACAGAATAGGGGTGATTGCCTTCAAAATTGTTTTGTCTTGAAATACAATGAAACTAATTAGCTGAACGACTATTTATGTCCGGTACTGTTCATAATCCAATTGGCTTGAAATCGATGAATAAATTATGTGTCGCATTTCTGCATAACTTGCGGAATCGCGAAAATCTGGTCAGTGATAGCGCGGGAGCACACGAACTCTTTTGCAATCGGTGAAAGACGGCAGAATAATAGAAAATATCTAATTCTGATAATCTTTCGGGTTGTAAATTTTCTCATCATTCCTAGACAGAGTATTCTGTTTGTTACACGATATACAAATTCTTGCAATAAATGGCATGGGAAACACTTCAGTAATTGCTATGGAAGTGGCTCAATGACCACTAAACAAGAGCATGTGCATGCCCATTTGTCAAAGTCAAGAGTAAAAAGATGTATGGTAATTATTTGTTATTTAAAACGAATCAGTTGATTTTACTTCATTTATTTCTATCAAGCAAATCTTTCGATTGGTGATTTTTGTCAAGACCACACAAAAGTCATCGAATATCATCGCAGCACTGACAAACAGTTGAAATATCTTTGACTTGACTCTTGACAGATCTGTCAAGTGCTACCTACATTTCATTACAGACGAATACATCCACACATCCGACGATTTATATTTACAGCCATAATGAGCATATCTTTTGATATTTGTGCGGAATCATTTGAATGAATGAATGTGAATATGCCTAATATAAATGTTATGGTTAATTTGCTTAACGCCGTGTTCGGGGTATCATCCAAATCATTTGTGGCATAGTTCAATCATTTGAGTTACCGTTCGTTTATGGTAATTTTGTATTAGGGATTCCATTCAAAATTGTTGATGCAGTTGAATTTTTTGATTTAACTATATTATCATTCGAAAATTTTGTTTTAATCGTCACATATTCGTGCCACACTAGTTTCGACTTATTTTGTAATTTTTTAATTTTGAACTTTAATTAATCAATGAGACATATTTTTTTATTAAATTCATATAGAAAATGAACATTTATATCGCCGAACTTATTGGTGTTATAAAAAGCACCAATCTATTAGTACGTTCAGACTACAGATAATTGCAACACAGAAACCACCATCAAGATAGTGCTATAACTCTGTAGTTTGAACAAAGCATATAATATCACGTTCAGACTACATTGTTGTAGCATGTTATAATAATTATCAACAAGAAAAATGTCATCAAGCTATTTGCCTTGTAAAATCAGCCTTGATAGCGGCCATTTGTGGATTCTATCAACTTTGTCCTCTATAGTCTATCAGTATAACTGAATCCAAAGTGGTGCTAAAATTCGTGCAAGTAAACGCCATACAGACGACAGATCAAATGGTAGCTATGCACACTAGGGTGGTTCAAAATATTGATTTTGCTCCATCTCACTCAGTCGATTCCGTTCCAATTTGAAATTTCATCAGCTACAGCTTTGCTCAAGGACACCTATGATAATTAGTTATTATTCGAATAAGGATTTCTGAGATTCTGATTCATCAACTGCATTTTGCATTTTGCACTGTGACATAGCAGTCTGGATTGTGTGCCCTGTTGTTTTCGCCAAGTTCAGTATCCGTTCGATTTTAGAAACATGACCTTAATATCTTTACTTTCTTGTGCTCTGCAGTTTAAAATCTTTATCTCTGTTTAATTTGTTTTTTAAGATTGACAGTGGAATTGTCAATCATCATCTGATAATATATTTTGCATTTATTAAAATGATATTTTGAATCACCCTAATGCATACACTGACGCACTGACTGTCACGTGAATTGCGATGGTGGAGAAGATCTAGTAGAGGCTAGTTGAAGGTTTTTCTCGCCTGTCCGTGGTCGCCTGTCGCTGAAATCCGAGTAGAACTCCGCGAGTGCGTCGTCACAAGATCCCTGTGGATTGATCGGGAATCGGAGTCTGGAACACCGGTGTGAGTGCACTAGAAAGAAAATCCCGCTGGAATCGAGAGTAAGGTGCGTTAGATATAGCAGCAAAGCGAGTGAGACGAGGTGCAGTAAGCGATAGAACTATATCTCTAGATTATAGAGAAAGCTGTAGTGGCTGGTATATATTTTCTAGACTTTCCTAGGGCTTAACCTTCCAAAGTCCATTGTAGAATTGAAGATTCGCGCTCATGTGATCAATTTCGAGTGTAATTTTGTTCCGAAAAACTATCGATGGTGTCATTTTATAGCACTGAAATGTTGCGTTCCCAGAGATAACAAAAAGCAGAGTCAGATGAAAAATCAATAATCACGGGGTCAACCTTCAGTTAATGGTTTTCAATGTTTTTGCCAATCGTGGCCAAAGACAATTGTTTCGAAACAAGAAGAGCATGATCGATGGTCAAATTTCTGGACTTTAGTAATTTTGAAGCAGGAAAAATATGTCATGTGACTTATCAGTCAAAACAGCTGACCATTTTTCGCTCACTCGCGGACAGACTGTCTCTTTTGCTCTACAGCAATCAAACGAAGAGACGGTGCTTATTACTCTGGTTGCATAAGTTAGGGGAGACGATGTGAATCAAAACATTGCATGGGACCAAGTATGATGATTGTTGTTATCCTTTATTGATTTCCAATAGAAAAACAATCAAATGGTTCGGTAGCTCAATAGAGGCAGTAACGTCAAACTTGCCGATGCCGATAGCAGCCGAAGGAATTCAGTTGTAATGGATTCTCGTAACTACGTTTGCAAATTCACCCAAGATTAAATATTAATTCGCTTTGCTTCTCGAGCGTTGTTTCCTGACGTCTTTCGGTTGGCTATAAGAAAGTTTGTTGTTTGTCTTGGAAAACTATGTTTGTTATAGTCTAGTGTCAAGTCATTTTTAAACGTCCCTGTCTGTGCGCTCACGAGCCTTCTAATAAGAATAGAGTACTATTTGTTGCCTGTCTACCTGTTTGATCTGGTCTCGGTTTGAAATTGATTTGAAACATGCTTGAATGGAGAAAAAAATAGTGTTATGCGCTGTCCAGACTGTTATAACGGTTGTCAAATAATTGCATCACAAAAAACACCATCATAGCGTTATAACTGTATAGTCTGAACGTACTATTAGCGTTATATTCTTCACTGGCTAAACAAGCACATTCCTACATACTTATTAGTGGTCATAGATCAGTTAGACATTGTAAGTTTCCGAGCCAAAAAATTTGTGACGATTTTGTTGTAAAAGCTCAATTCTACTTACATGATAGTCACAAACCTATTTAGCTTCAAAAATATAATAGATTTGTTATTTTTTATGGACTAACATTGAGAAAACTTAAAAGCAAAAGAAAGGGTTCGCTATCATGTGCTGGGTTCGAGTATTTTTCGCGTCATTCCCACATGTTTGCTAATACCTAGGTCATGCAACAATTATGTAAGCATACTATTAAAATTGTTCGACCCCCGTCCTCTCCATATAAAATTTAAAAAGGTTAAAGAAAATCCCCCGTCCTTGCACCTTTAGTAAAACATTGAATCGATTATATTATGCACAATTTTTGTTTAACGTATAGTGTTCATCGATTCCCTTCATATCCTTTTTATTCAATTAATAACTCGACGACAAAAAAGTTTCCTGTTCCGTTTTCCTAGATTATAGCTTTTTCCATTGAACTGTGTGTCGTAAATATCCAGAAGTCTAATTTAAAAAAAAGTAAAGAGAAAATCGATGAATTATTTGATTTGTTAACATGCGTTAGTACAATTATTTCTGATACCCCTCTTAAGCTAGTAGACAGTAGTAAGCATCTTCCCGACAATGTTCACGCAATTAAAATACTTACCTTTTCGGGTACAAACTTTAGATGTTTGCAGAATTTGTGTAGCGTAAATGTGCCAGCACTAGTGTTCCAGTGTTTTGCCTATGGCCTAAGTAGCTCAAGTTTGCATTAAATTTTATTTACGTAGATTTATGGCAAAATATACGTTCTAACGTTGTGTTGAAATAAATTGTGTAAAGAAGGAAAAAAATATGGAAACCACACTTACCCTAGTCGGATTATAAAAGTAAACTAAAACATGTTGTATTTTAACTAACGTTTAATATCATGGAGCATTCTTGCTTTGCATATTGATTACATGCATACCTCGATATAACGTAATTGCCACTTTTAATTTCCATCGTTGATTTATTTTAAATATTTACAATCAATGTTACCAACAGATTGGCGATTGTCTCATCTGTTCGATGCAGTGGCGTCGAGTCCACATGTGCAACCTGTGCACGACACAGGTGCAAACAATTAAAAAAAATGCGTTTAGATTTTTATAGATTTTATGGTCACATTAAAGATGTACTTCTTTACTCCAGACCACAAAAAGGGTTAAATTCAGTTGGGATGGTCTGCCTAATCCCTAGTGCACCTAAAAGCGAGCTCTTTTGGGTGGCGGGTGGCAAGTTTGTGAATGGCCAAAGGCCTGATGTAAGCCAAGTAGACCTTCAACCACCTCTTGAAACATACCACAAATTTTCCACAATACATGGCGGTTTGCACCACTGGTTGTAATTCAAGCTTTCAGCAGTCACGCGTCAAACGGGAGCAACACGGAAACAGCAGTCTGGTACGCTTTAAGTGGACCCTACACGATTGCTTATATTGACAATAATCGTGACGATACATTCTATATTGACGTCAATATATTGAGATTGACAATATTTCTGAATTCACATAATCAATATTATTGTCAATAATTCCCCTTCGCTTCAATATATTGATGCGTGTGGGGTTTGCTGTAGAGTTATCATACTTGCAGACCGGTTTGAATGTGTGAGTTTGAATTAGAAGAACATTTGTGATGCATGGGTGCCCACAGTGTGCGTTTCTCGCTGTGCACTCGGATATCTGATTGCATACAAAGAGAGTAATGGAGAAAGAGAGCGCAAAAGCCGGCTCTCACTCTCTTGTAAGTTGTGAATCTCTCAATTACCGATAGTTGCGCCGGTGCGCCTGTCAAAACTTATGAGCTTCCCCTGGTTCATTCTGATAGTGATGTTCTGATGAATAAAAAGTTGATTAATTCAAGTTCGCTACCCAGGGGACTATGAATTTTGTTTTGTATCAAAAAATGTTTTGGGAAGTGTTTGACGGATATTCTTTATTAAACTTCAGTCGAAAGAGTTAGCCTTTTGATAAAAACGAGAATTCAAGCTGAACATTGTATTAGGTCCTAAGTAAGATTGACAGATTCTCTTCGTCGACATTCTATTTGTATCTCCACGGATATGTAAATACATTCCCAAGTATTTCAGCACACAGATCGATAAAATAAGCTTTTATCTAGCATCTAAAACGACAAACACAACAAGATATGGTTATGTGCTCAAGTTATTAACGAAATAGAAAGTCGACGAAGAGAATCGATCAATATTACTTAGAACCTAATGCAATGTTCAGCTGGAATTAGCTAAGTTTTGCAATTCCTGCTACTTCGGTTAGTGTGAAAAGGGCCATACAAGTTTTGTTTATACAAGATGATAGGATCTTCAAATGTTACGTTAGGTAGTGATTAATATAGCGATGGAGAATATGTCCCTCGAATTCATGGAGCATTGAAAAATAAAACAAAAAGTAACATATGGTGGGTAAACTATAACGAACAAAGCTTGGTGCACAGGTGAACAAATGAGGCACGCGACGCCTCCGGTTCGATGGTGTCATTACTTTGCGTACTACTAAGCACAACACGCCTTTCCCTCTATTTTTGAGTATATTTTTTTTCACAAAACAGAAGGTTTTTGTGCAGATGACTACTGAATTTGTTTACCTTTCCGTACGTAAGACTAGCTAAAGAGAAATAAATTGTTGAAATATTTTTTTAAATCTAACACTGCTTCTTGACCCCAAACTCGGCCTACGGATTCTCAATTAGGTCTAATGCATATCAGGAAATCATGACTTTTATAAAAACAAAACGAATAAAAAATGAGACCTACTGCGTCATTTGGGCTACTGAGATTTGACAAATCGTATGCACCGATGAATGGTAACAATTACATACTCGACTTGATACTCGATTACACTAAAAGGATTCCCACATTAGATCCTTTTGCGTTGCGTTAACGTAAATTTTGACAGTTAGACAATACATTTAGCTGTCACTTTGCTGCAACGCGTTAGATCCGGATCCTTAATAGTGACTTTTTGATCAAAGTTAATAATTTCAGATACAATTGTAATGTATTTTGAGCTTGTGTTCAAATTTTAGCTAAATTAACCCTTATTTACCTTACCAATCAGGCTAAGGGCTTGTTGTCCTATGCTATCCGAATAAGTCGTCTCCGCTCTACTCGGTCCATGGCCACACGTCGCCAGCCTCATAGTTTGCGAAGGGTCCGAAGGGCGCCTCTTTTTCTTGTTCCTGTTGGGTCGCTTTCGAGAACCATTTTCACTGCGTCGTCGTCCTGCATTCTGACGACGTGCCGTCCACCAAATTTTGCTCAATTAACCCGTTACATGTTAAAACTATAAAAACCCACACTATGTATAACGTATGGAACGAAGGTAAACCCGATTTTCGCTAGTGGGTTTTTCCAGTTTTCAGCTGTGACGACAATAGTTTCGATCATTTGTCCTCAGTCAGTGAGTATCATCCAGACAACCAGAAGTCGTATCAATGTACAGATATAATCGTAAAGTACTACATATTCATCTCAAATTGCTACCAACTTTTGTGGGTATAAGCTGTATTTTTTGCATTATATTCGATTTGTTTGAAGGTATATATGCTTACATATAATAAAAAAAAGCTTTGACATACATGCATTCTGTTAGAGATGAACTAGCCTAAGGCTAAAAATCTCTTTAATAAAGCCTAAAAAAAACATGCATTCTGATTGCCTGTTGACTTCTAGAGTTTTCACAATCCGTAAGCGTGGCTCCTGTTAACATTTATAAGAAATAATATCATACTTATTAACATTAGTCACCTTGGTAAACTCTGGTTTTCAAAGAGAAAAGCTGCTATTCCATTTTCATCTCCGACTCCACTCAATGCTAATTTTAAATCTCATTTCTAGGTAACTGTTTCTGAAAACAGCCACAGCCCGCCGCACGATATTTTGAAACAGTTTCGCCGTACAACCACCAACCGAAAATGTCCGAGTACTGGCTTATATCCGCACCGGGTGACAAGACCTGTCAGCAAACCTGGGAAACGATGAACAATCTAACCAACAAGCAGAACAACCTCTGCGAGAACTTCAAGTTCCACATTCCGGATTTGAAGGTATGGCGGCTGATCGTTAAGAACATCCAATGTATTGCAATGTCTCATACTGGTTATTTCCTCTAACGCTTTAGGTTGGTACACTGGACCAGCTGGTCGGTTTGTCCGACGACTTGGGCAAACTCGATGCCTACGTAGAGCAGTCGACACGCAAAATTGCCGCCTACCTAGGGGACGTTCTCGAAGATCAGCGGGATAAACTATATGAAAATCTACAGGCAAACAACAGTAAGTATGCGTCAATGATTGGCTTTCTATTCGATGTTTGAAATCATATCTTATTGCCATCATGCGTTTTCTGACGGAAAGATTGAAAGTTGAGAGCTGACAGAACGATCATCCTTCTAGTCTAGCGAATAGGAGAGGAATTTCGATCGCACCAAACTTTCATAACTGCTGCATTCCTTGTTTCATTATTTTTTGAACTGATTATTTGCTTTTTATAAAATTCATTCAATGGTTCTTTACAACAATTGGTATAAGATGATACTGCTGTTAAGTTTGAACTTGCTAAATAATCTTCTTTTCTTTTAATTTGAAAATACTTGTTCATTTTGAATTTAGTTTATTTGCAAAAGCATGACGAAGTCTAAAAGGAATCTGATTTCTGATTTTAATTATTGCATGAATCCTGAATATTTTGCACTTTTTTCCAACCTTGAACATTTCCCAAGTTCTGTACGACATATTTTCATCTTGCGTAAGCTCCACACAGTTCCATCAGATTGCTTAGGCATAGCATTAAGCTGATGAGTGCATTACAAGCAAATCATATATAACCCCAATCACGAAACAAACACAAAGGTCCCGGTCCTCCCGACGAATCTCCTCCGAATGATCCCGGAGAGATCTGTTCTACCACATCGTCGTCCTCACACCAGCAAGCGATGCTACAACGGCGGTCATGTACGGACGCCTGCAGCCATGGTACCAACTCATCCTGCTCTTATTGTTCCCAACATACCAATTTGTCGGTGTCCGGTTCAGATCGAGATACCGATTCGTCTGCATTTGTATGCGTCACATCGGGCTCGACGCTTGATTCTCCGGTGATCGTTGAAGTCACTGGCTTAGACTGCCCACCACAGCAACAGCATCAACAGTCAGTGTCGTCAAACGGTCCGTCGTTTTTTGGTCTTAGGCAACGCAGTCACAGTAGCAATTGCCATACGCTTTCGTCGGACCCAGAACCGGAACACGATCGCGATCACGATCACGATCACGAAAGCAGCTTCGAATGGTGGTTTCATAGGCGCAAAAGCTCGCACAAATCCAGGTACTGCCATTGAAGCGAATTGCGAATCACACACCTCTTTGTCGTTCTGTTTCTATTTTGCATATCTCGTTGTGAATTCTTCTCCACTGGCTTAAAATAAGGAAATTATAAATGTGTAAATTGTTTGTGTATATTTCCTGGAGGGCTTACAGTCTTTCGATGTGCCTGGTGCATTCGTAAGCACCATGTGTGTTTTAGCTGTTCGTTGCCATTGTTGCAATTCATCACATGTAATGTACATGAAATTTCATCACGACCAAAATTATACTTATAAACCTAGCGTTCAGAATCATAACTAATTACTTTCGATACCTTGACTAAGTAATTTTAATTAAACACTAGCTGGTTACCTCTGGCTTTGCTCTGGAAAATTTAGTGCATTAATATACTCACTCACTTACTTCTCACCCTACCACTGCTCACATCCTGGCTTATCATTTACTTACCCACACACCCATAGTCTCATTCTTACTTTCCCTTCACCATTCTAAGCATTTTGTGAATTAGATTGATTAGGTCGCACTAGTAAGCCTTATGATTCCGAACGCTAGAAATAATTATGTTCTAGTAGACTTATTATTCTCGACTTTGTCACACTTCTTGTTTTCAAAGATTAATTTACTTTTAATTCATTTATCACCAAAAACAATGACACCATGTACAAATACCTATACTAAGTAGAATAACGGTTATTAACTATGGAGCGAATTTGTTTCTTCTTTAAGGGTAAATAATATCTTTAGGAATGCCCCGGAGGTAATTCTGTAAAGACTACCATGGACCTTGTGACGAAAACTTCAGGTGAATTCAATCAAGAATTCCAAGTGAGTTATTTGTAGAATTGCATGACAATTCTGAGAAGATTTCCATAGGGATTGTAAAGAGAAGTTCGGGAGCACTCCACGAAAAAAATTACTGGATTATTTCAAAGGAACTCTAAACAGATTTGAAAGTAAATTCTGAGGATAATTTCATAGAAATAATTAAAATTCTAAGGGAAATTTTGACCACAATTTCAAGAAAATTATGTCATGAACTCCAATGGAATGCTGACATGCATTTCCAGAGAAGAAGCATTTGAATCTTAAGATAAACCCAATTAGAATATCAGTTGTCAGTATTGCAGAATTTCATGGATAATTTCGACTGAATTAATATGAATAGTACATTAGAAATTTTGAGGAAAATGTCATCAAATTTTCAGAGGATATTTCATTTTCATTTTCATTTTGCAGCGTTTGGTGGGGCAATGGGAGCGCAAGTCAATTCAAAGCCGAGGATAAAGGAAGGGTAATGGCTGAATAGTCTATGCGGACCACTTGAACGCCATGGGAAAAGGAAGGGATTGAAGAGGTCGGTTATTGGGGGGTTTTGAGGAAATGACACATAGTACTAGATTTGTGTTGCAAAATGTAAAGAAACCGAAAATCCAGCTCCCACTGATTCATCCTTTCACATATATACCAAATTGATATTTTAAAGCAACCATCATAATAAACAGGCAATATATGAAAAGGCTAGTTGCCTCCCTAAGCGGACCCCCCGCATCCTAACTCTTTTGTTAATCTACTTAATGTTATCAGGCTGTCTAAATTTTCTTATTTAAGTTCGTTTGATGATTATGATATCTCATTAGTCTAATTTAATAAATAATTGAAATCTCTAATTCTCGTGTTTCAAGTAATTTTGACTTTGATCTATATTTATTATATCTTAGATCGACCCAGGTGACACCTTCAAGTGACTAAAATGCTTCACTTTGAATATAATTTCCTAGCTGATTTTTAAATTATATAGGGTATATGCTCCAACTACACTAACGTTTCCACTATGCCACCCCACAAAATTACGTATGAATATGTCACAATAGAAGCACCCCACAGTGGAAATCCCGAGCCATAGTTCAAACACCTATCCCAAACCAAAACGAAGCATATATAAGATTAGTTACAATACCATGGTGGTGTTTAATATTGTTCCCTGAGTAATGCTTCAATGAAAACAACAATGAAAGCTTGTCATGCAAATAGAAGGAGCACCGTTGGGCACTTTCTGAAATATTTCAATAGTATAATTCCCTTGCAAACCCAAATAAATCTATCTGCGTAAAAATAAATAAAATAAGAGTGATTTGCGGCAAAACCCGCCAGTATCGCACCCAACGTCAGTGCCTATACGTAAGCGTACTACAACGCGGCTTTCAAATAAAGGAGTAACAAGTGTGATACTATCACTTCATGCTAGAACTTTGGTTCTCTTATGCAATGGTTCATCAGAGAGGGGAAGCTCAGTAATCCTCATCGCATGCTCATGACGCTATTTTGTCACGGCATGAGCCAACGATGCCGGACCTAAACCAACCGTCTCCAACGCTCCTTTATGAAGCATAAGATTAGGCCCGCCCACCAACGTCCAGGTTAAAAACTAGCCAAGGGGAGGGAATTTTCAGAGGATATTGTAAGAAAAAATCCGAAAGAATTCTGACTCGAATTTGAATTGCAGTTCTGAGCAAAAATTCCAACATGATTGAGAGAAATTTTTCTAAGGATTGTGAGGAGAATTCCTGGTGACTTCTGATGACAATTCTAAGGAAAACTATAAAAGAATTCTGAGGAGAATTCCAATTTAATCGACTCAGGGGGTATATCCAAAGGAATTCTGAGGAGAGTTTTAAGGAAATTCAAAGGAGAATTCCAAGGAGAAACTAAAGATGACATTTTTAGAATAGATCTAAGAGTTCCAAATAATCTAATTCTGAGGATAGTGCCAAAGGAATTCTAAGAATGATTCGAAACAAACGTATGAGGAGTATTTTAAGGGAATTACCAAGAGAGTAGAGTTTCAAGGGTTTCCGAGATGAAAATTGAAAAGAAAAAAGAGTAAACAAATAGATTCCTTTGATAATTTCAAATCAAAATTCCTAGGTAATTCTGAATAAAGTTCAGAGAAAAGCTTTACAGGAATTGTCAGATGAATCTAGAGGAAAAAGCTAAAGGAATCCGGTGAAAAATTTATACTGAATTCTGAAGATAATGTCAAGGAATGTTGAGGGAATCACGAGTGAATCGATTTTTTGAAGATTCAAGGTAATTAAGAGGAGAATTCCTAGAGAATTCTAAACAAAAATCCTAGGGGACTTTCAAAGGATTTATGAAAATAATTACATGAGAATCAAATTATGAGGGGAGACGGTAGGGGCGCATCGTCCCATGCTCTGCATAGATTGGCCGCTGCCAGGGGTTATGCTGAATATATATCAGAGAATATAACGATTTCATGGGAATCACATTGTGAAGATAGCTTCAAAAGAATTATAAGGAGAATTTCATGATGATTCTTAGTATAGCTTCAAAGTAGTGCCGATTAGTATTCCAAGATAAAACCGCAGAGTGTTCCTAGAAAATTCAGTGCCGAAATCAAAAGGCAATGATTAAAAGAATTGCATGTAGCTTCTGGAATAATTCTGAGTAGAAAGTCCTAGAAAATTCTGAAGGATACACCAATCCGTCTGGCAATTTTTCAGGACAATTTTGAAGAAAACTTATGGAGAGAAATTATTACAAATTCAAAGAGAATGGTAGAACGAATTCCAAGAGTTTTCTGGAGATTATTATAAGATACGAAAATTATGCAAGGATCCCAACACCATTCTTGAGAATATTTTATAAAATATTTTTGAAGAGTTTCAAAGAATTATCAAGATAATCCAAACATTAAACAAAATCTCATAATATTGGGAATTCGTTACGTATTTTCTTAAAATACGTTTACATTTGGACAACATTATGCAACGTTAGTATGTTCCCGAAATATAGTAGAATCTCAAATTTCAAATATCAGAAAATATTATTTTTTTCAGACGGATAATCCTCTAATCAATGCAATCATTGGCATTTCAATCCATTTTTTTTTTCGTACTGTTTTATTTGACTAAGTCAAAATTGTTGATGTCCTTCTTTAATTGTATAAAGTTGTACAGTTAGCAGTGTGTTGAACTGAAATTCAAATCAATCATTAATTCATTATGTGTTATTGTTGAATTGAAAGTTGTACTCATTGTGTTTGTAAAGAGCTGTTCAAACTACCGTGGCTCAACGATTGGCAACACTAGATTCATCCTTCATGTAGGAATATCTCACCGCGCTCGAACGAGTCTCGTCCATCGTCAGTCGTTATGTGTCTTATGTTGTTTATTCATTGCGAGTTTGTTGTCAATCATAACGAGATGAACCTTTGTAAACCCTTCGAAACTCGCCTATTTCGTTGTGTACCATTAGGAGCCGCTCATCCAGTCACATATGTGGCGGTACAACTGGTGGAAGTCTGCCAATCCGGTCCTCACCGGTAAGCAGTTGTTGTGGCAGCCAAGGACGATCCAGTCCGGAAACAATGGAACAGGAAATTTATGGTACACCTGCGATCGCTACTACGACCAATACTACCACGTCTACTAGTGCATCAGTTAGGAATGGTGCGATGCCATCCCTGTATGGTCCGATTAGCCCAGGTCAGACACCTGGTTCACATTCTCTGTTTCTTCTCTGTTATGTTACACTGTATACTATATATGAATACTTTTTTCTAGAACTATTTCTTCCTCTACTACGATACACCTCTGCACTCACCGTTCCGATTTGGTTCCTACCTTGAGTTACACCATTTTTGTCTCACCCACCAGCTCTAAACTCTCTATATGCACATTCTTGCTTTCAGGACTCTTCTGCAAATATATGCAAACATGATTTCCCAAACTCAACTCCCTTATCCTCTGTAGTTTCCATCACAAACTGTAGTACTGATCCGATAGATGTGTCCATTGAGTTGCACGCGAATCCATATTCCTGTTCTCTTATTGATCGATTTGTATTTTGTTTCGTCTTCAGTTGATCAGCTTTGGTTATGTTTCCGTTTTCTTTCGTTGAAAGCAGTTGAAAGTTGGCAGCAAGTGATCAGTTTATATTTTTAGCAAAAGTGAGTCAAAGCTGAGACAGTCCCTACGCTTTAAAAATGTGTGCCGAAATTGTTTCTTCATAAAATCGTCTTTTCCTTGAATATATTTGACCAGTTTTCCAGCAGCTTGATTATAATCATGATGAATTTATGTTTTTGCCTTCCACTAGATGACCTGACCACCTACATCACCCGTTTCCAGTGGGATCTGGCCAAGTACCCAACCAAGCAATCACTACGGAACATTGCCGACATCATCTCGAAACAGGTTGGCCAGATTGATGCGGATCTGAAAACCAAATCCGCTGCCTACAACAACCTGAAGGGCAACCTGCAGAATCTGGAGAAGAAGCAAACGTAAGCGATAGTGATGGATGTGTGTAAATTTTTGAATCCAATAATCATTTCATTGCAGAGGAAGCTTGCTGACTCGTAATTTGGCGGATCTTGTCAAGCGTGAGCACTTCATCCTAGACTCAGAATACTTGACCACTTTGCTAGTGATCGTGCCCAAGTAAATTTCCGTGACATTTTTATTTCACAATGGTATGGTAAAATTCAAACTTTCACAGACAAATGGTCAACGACTGGAACACCAACTACGAGAAAATCACCGACATGATCGTGCCTCGTTCGTCGCAGATAATCACGCAGGACAATGACTACGCGCTGTGTACGGTTACGCTATTCAAGAAGGTCGTGGACGAGTTCAAACTGCACGCCCGTGAGCGTAAGTTCGTGGTCCGTGAGTTCACTTACAACGAGGAGGAGCTGGCGGCCGGCAAGAACGAAATTACCAAACTGGTGACGGACAAGAAAAAACAATTTGTAAGTGCATTGTGGTCGATTTAGAGAAAAAGCTTGGTTAATATTGGCGTTTCATTCTGGGTTTCGAATAGGGTCCCCTGGTCAGATGGCTGAAGGTCAACTTTAGTGAATGCTTCTGTGCATGGGTCCACGTAAAAGCCCTCCGTGTGTTCGTAGAATCGGTGCTAAGGTATTTGACTGGTTTATGCAATTCTTTGCCGATAAATTACATTCTAGTTATTTTGATTGCTGTCCTGTAGATACGGTTTGCCAGTCAATTTCCAAGCCATCCTAATTCACCCCAACAAGAAAAACACCAAACGTCTGCGGGACGTTCTGATGCAGCTGTATGGTCACCTGGATGGATCGGCGGCGTCCTCCGGTGGAAATGCTGATGTAAGTACTATAAACATACTACCATAATTATTAATTTGTCCTTAGTGTGACAGAATATAAATATTGCTGAAATTCATCATGTGAGTTGTCCGGGAAATTGCTTGATGATATCGCTAAAATATTCTTGCAGTCGAAAAGCTTAGGGGAAATGGGGGGCAGTTTGGTGATCCACAACTTGCCTAGTTTCTCCAAACTCTAGGATATGAAATTGATCTGATGTTTCCCTTTCATTTCAGAATGTTGACATTCCCGGCCTTGGTTTCGGACAATCGGAATATTTTCCGTACGTGTACTACAAGCTGAACATTGACATGGTCGATAACAAGGTCTAAGTTGCATCCACGTAGCGTACACATCCCGGTCCATCCCAACTACGACAAGTCTAGTGGCGTGTGTGAAAAAGAGAAAGAGATACAAATGGAAAACAACAACAGCATGTCTGTCGTCGTCAGCTGCATTGTTCATCAATCATCTTCGCCCGTCCCGTGTTCCCCTGTTCCCAAAATTTCAACGTTCAGCTGAGCTATGCATGCACGGATATAAGAAACCCTGGTGGTGCCCCGGAAGATATCCCAACGGAACAAAATTATGTAAAAACAAACCGCAAATCAAAATTCCCAACTATTGACTACTTTCTGTCATTCTGTTTAACTGTTGATTATTTTACCTATTATTGATTGTAATTTAAGTAGATTATTACAAGCATAGGATAACTAAAATTTTGTTAAGGATGATTACTGATAATTATTGATTTTTTTTTGTGTAAGAAGAAAGCGAGAATCGAGCGAGAAAAGTTGTTTTTAAAAACAGGATCTATTTTTACCGTTCCAGAAAATACATTATACTTACCGAAAAAAAAATAAACCTAACAATAGCAAAGCACAACTCTGTGAGGGAAAAATAAAAGATCAAAATACTAGATTTTACTAGACACAGAAAAAAATGGATGGATTTTGTTGCGTTCCTTGTTGGTCGGTTAACTTACAGCGCAAATTTCGTGGTCCTCAGAGAGAAAGTCACCCGTCTTTAGCATTAGTCATGAGGATGGCTTGTCCAAGCCAAGTATTATCGCCATGCATCGTCAGTCGTCAGCAAAGGTTGAAATAAAGCGTTGAAAAACTTTTCGTTGTACATATGGTTCGGATAACGTACTTTTTTTTTGTTCGTGGAAAATGATGAAACTATCTATTGTTATTGACACTTGAGAGAATACACTACAGAGTATAACTAAAAATAAACGGATTAATCTTAAACAGTGTTGAACAATAAACTACCGAAAAACAAAGTCTAGAAAACGGCGTATGTGTGTATATTTAAATCAAATATATATTATCAAATGGATTGAGAAAGTGTAACTCTGCTGCAGAATCAGTTAATGCAAATTATTTGTGTAAATAAAATTTGAAACCATTCCAAAAGCGGTTGTCGAGAGGTATCATTACTTGATTTTGCTGTTCCCTGTGTTGAAATAAATATTCAAATAATCAGAATGTAGGGCTAATGCCCTCAATGTCTGCCTAAGGGGCCCTAATATTGGCCCATTCAAAATTTTCGATGTAAAGCATTTTTTGGCAATAGGGGAAATGGCTCTAAGGAGGTTATTCCGAGAGTCAAAGTGACTTTTTTCACTAGTGAAGTGAGAAAAGTCACGTCGTGGTGACGTGACGTTTCATTTGATTTGCACAGAGAGTCATGTCACCACGAGGTGACTTTTCTCACTTCACTAGTGACAAAAGTCACTTCGACTCTCTGAATAACCCGCTAAGCTTGGGCCCATCGCTAAAAATATGCTATTTATCAATTTTATCTCAATGAGCGCATCATTGGGACGGTACTAATGGATATTTTTGTTTGCTATTGAAAATTTAGTCGGTTGCTGAATTTACGTATGGGTCCAAATTAGGGGCATTTAGGCCGACATTACATCCATTTCCCCTATATCCAAAAATGTAAGAACAGGAGATTTTTATCGATGGGCCCATTCTTAAAATTGATATGCCAAAATTAGAGCCATTTCCCTTATGTGGTCTGCTTTTGACTTCCATCCAATAAGGCTTATTCTGCGCCGCGAATGAGGGGACTACAGCGCAGAGTAGGCCTCAATATTATTTTAGCGTACTGATTTTTAACATGAGAGATGTTTGTTGTTGAGAGATTGTGAAAACAATCAGTGATTTTATTACGGCCAATTGTGTATTCTCATATCATCGAAGATTCGGATAGGATCTTGCTAGACTCAATAATGCAGAACACCCATGAGTTTAGTAGATTTGAAAAGGCTTACACGCAATTTTAAAACTACCCAATGCCCATTCACCCAGATCGGTCAAAACTGAACCTACCCAAAAAATGGGTAAACTGTGTTAGGAATGACAAGGACAAATCGACAACATCGACATGAATTTGATCGACGTTGTTCATTTGTCAACTTGTTATTCTCAACATAGTTTACCCAATTTTGGGTATATTCAGTTTTGATCAATCTGGGTCGATTTGGAATAGCGTGTACGACTCTGACCTTGTTTCCAGGTTAGTACCCCATTTGGCATAAATGCGAGAAAAAAAGCATTTTATCATTTTATCGAATGGTGTATTCTGTGAAGTGGTTTTATTGGGTCCGTTCTGGGGAATGGTTTTCCGGGGAATATGTCATACAATCATCAATATATTCTATTCTTAAAAAATTGCTTGATAAAGCAATTTTAAAAATCTCTAGGAATTTCAGGTTTTTCCCGGTAAAATAAAATTCTCTAAGGATTCTGAATTCCAGGATATTTTTTTTAATTAAAAATGAGTTTAAAATCCTCAATAATTATGAAAAATGTCGATCGTCATTGAGTGAATAATTACATGACAGGATCGATTATAAGCATCACTAAAATATCATTTTCTGTCACTTAGTGTTGAATCAAGTGACTGGACGCTTTTTTGTCGTTATCACAGAAAAGTAACGCTCGTACTAGGTGGTAGAATAGTGAGGTTCATAACCGGCTTCTCTTTTTTGTCATTTAGTGGACACAGTATACTGCAGAAATCTAAGTTGACAGAGCATGCAAACCAAATTTCCATGAAAAAAACGTACCTTTGTGAATTTAATTCCGGTTTATTGCGTTTTTGTTTCAATACGGAATTAGTTACGAATAGACCATGCTTTAGCATCTCGAGACAATCTTGGCTTTTAACTTTGCAGTCAAAATAGCTCAAGCTAATAAAGCTCAATGAAGCTTCATGTTCCACATACTCTATATTTCATACAGTATTACAAGTTTAGCTAATTAGGGTTTTTCTTTCATGTTTACGAATAATATTGCATTGTTCAACCTACCGTTTGCATTTAATCGTCTAAAATACTGATATTTTTAGTTCATACTATGTGTAACCTCAAACCGTCTATCCACGATTCCTACTCAACCGCTGCATGAAGCATGCTCGAAACGAATTGAGTCTTACGTCTATTTCGCCCTCCTCAAGCTAAAATACGGAAACGATGAAGCATCTCAGTCAAATCTATGTCAAATACGGCGCATCCTCACCTCATCAAATTTGTAAATCTCCTGATAGCAAGAAGGGGACATACATTCCCGAACGCACCGTGTTTTCTCAATCCCTTCGAAGATCGAACAACGTGTGCTCTGATCGCAGGCTGATTCGTACTCTCGGAATGCTAGTTCCTAACGATTATAAATGAACACTCATTGTTTTTTTTTTATTCTTTGCAAAGCAGCTAACTTACATTTTTACTCGTCTCCTTATAATCGTATTCTGGAAATTGGAATATCACTTTATTAGCATCACAGATTGCACGTGGCACGAGGAAGGCTACCGAAAGGAGGCACCAAGTTTGATAGTATAATTTGAGCATTATTATTAAGATTTTTAAAGCATTAAGAAAATTTCGATATAAGGACACACAACATTAAGAAAATCCTTCAGATTGACGTTTTTACTGAGAGCTGATGGGGAGAAACCGGAGAAACAAATCAAGGACGAAGAAAAATATGCGCCTGCGCGCCATCATGTGTTTCGATATTTATTTGAACCGTATATGTTTTTCAGTGACGGGCTCTACAGGCAAAGCAGTCAAAAGTATCGATTGTCCATGTTGTTTTGATACTCGAAAAAAAAGAACGGTTGATGTTCCGCACCGTGATTCGTTTATATTCAAAATTGTCAATTTTTAAATTTTTCGAATATGGCCACCCTTACACCAGCCGAATCCGGTGAGTTCATTGTAAAGAATGCTAAATTCTTGAAAGTCAATGAAGATGGGATCAAGAGCTTCGTCAAAGAGGTTAGTACCTTACATAAAAGCGTTATCAGTTAGAGATTATTCTTTGTGCTCCGTACAGGTGATAGCAGGGATTCAATCCAAGGTGATTGATGTCGATAACTTCTCTCAACATGAACACCATCCAAAGCCGACCGATCCTCATGCACCCAACTGGATCTTCCTGATCGATACGCTCAACTTTTGCTTCTGGACCCCGGGCGATGCAACCAAGTGGAAGGTGAATGAGCAGACCGGTTACTTTTCCCTTTGTGCTGCAATCAATCGTGCTTTGAAAGAGGGAATTGACATTACAAACCCTTCGTACTATTCCAAAATCACCCTAGGACAGTTGGAGAAAATTCTCCGCTCGGATGATGGACAAACCAAAGCTCCACTCTTGCCGGAACGCGTTCAATGTCTCCACGAAGTTGGGCAAGTACTGCTGGAGAAATACGAAGGAAATTTTGAAAACTGTGTTAAAGCTTGCAACAATTCGGCCGTAGCATTGCTGAAATTGGTTACGGATGAGTTTCCATGTTTCCGAGATGAGGCAACATTCAATGGCAAGCGAGTATCGCTTTACAAAAGGGCTCAGATTTTGGTTGGCGATTTGTGGGCCTGCTACCGAGGCGAAGGTCTGGGACGTTTTGATGACATCGAAAAAATTACCATGTTTGCCGATTACCGAGTTCCTCAGGTGCTGGTGCATTTCAAGACACTAGAATATACAGACGAACTGATGGATGTTTTGAAATCGGATAAGATCATGGAAAATGGATGTCCAGAGGAGGTTGAAATAAGAGGTGCCTCGATCTACATTGTCGAGCGGCTGAAGGACCTTGTGACGGAGGAACTGAAGGCGAATCATCCAGATATTTCGACGAAAAATGTGAATGCTGTTCTGTTGGATCATTTCCTTTGGGATTACCGACGCAAGCACGCATCTGAGTTGGAATACATCCCGTTCCACAAGTCGATTAGTGTGTACTACTAGGTGAGGGCATAAGTTTTGGGCATTCTTTTTTTTCTTTGAATCGCCTTACCTCAATAGCATTTAATCAACTCTTGAACAGCTACCTAATACTGTAATAAGAAAAAAATAAATTTATTAAAAATTGCGTCAAAACACGTTCTTCTTCTTTTGCATTATGACGTCTCTTCTGGGACTTTTACTTTTACTTTTATCGATTCTCTTCGTCCACTTTCTCTTTCGTTAATAACATGCGCATATAACCGTTTCTTGTTGTGTTTGTCGTATTAGATTTAGATGCTAGATGAAAGCTTCTTTTATCGATATGTGTGCTGAAAATACCTGGGAATGTCTTAAGATGGCTGTGGGGATACACAAAAAAGTCGACGAAGAGAGTCTGTTACTGTTACTTAGGACCTAATGCAATGTTCAGCTTGAATTAGGTAACAAATAGACTAATGTAAACCCTGGGGGGTGACATTTAACCGATGATCACAATGTAATTCGTATTTATGGCTAATGATTGTGTGTAACTCTCGTATATCCACAAAAAGTGTGTTCAAGCTTATGTTTGTTTGTGGACATTTTAAAAATCGTGTTTTTGGTATGACACTTAACTTCATAGAACAATTTTAATAAAACAACAGGTTACACAGAACTCCAGGAGTTCAAGAAACATATTCTAGTCATAATTTTCTGCATTAAAGATATTTACATCAATAAACATTTTTCAATTTTGGCGCAATGTCCAACGATGCCAGATATACTGACTTCTGTACACGATAAAGGTGGACACTATCTTTTTGAACACTAGTAACTTTAATTATAATAACGATTTTTCTAATCTCATTAGATATAACAATAGTTGCAAACTAGTTGAGCATTAATTTTAGCTTCACGAAATACTTCATTTGATATTTTTAGGATACAATTAAAATAGGGTGACCACTTTTTTCGTGTACAGAAGTCTGTATATATGACATCGTTGGCAATGTCACCCCGTCTTGCGGTACCGTAATTGGTAGTACCATAGAGGTAACTCTAACACTAGAAGGTCCCGAAATAACGTGCTCAACTTTTTGGCTCAGCTCTGGTACTCTCTTCGGTCCCAAGCTAATCGATTCACCCCTCGAAACATAGGAAAAACCAATAACCCCTCATTTTATCTGTCAAACTTTCATAGCGAATCAAAACAAAAATTGCGTAGTACTAGAATTTCGACTAGAATGGGATACATTAATCGTTTGCTTGGGACCAATAGGCTAGTCAAGTAGTGAGCCAATTTAAAATCGTTAGTTTCGTATTGATTGTTGGTAGTACCGCCACCTGTGGCGCTTATAGTCAATTCCCTTGCGTTTGACGTTTACACACTACCGCCATCTATTCAGCGTACTGCCCACCAAAGTGTACCCAACTGATGGCGGTAATGTATTACAGTGAGAAATATTCAATGTGTTATCACCGTTATCACCGACATACCGACACGAATTGAAATTGATGTCCACAATTCAATCGTTTTACCACTATAAAAACCCTGAGTCCGACCATTTTTTATTTTATTTAGAGACGAGATAGCACCGACAAATAGACATGAAACTTAAACTTAACTCTTGATCGAGAATCTATAACGGCTGATTCAAATGTGCAGCGATCCCATCTGTCAAAACCATAGACATTTTTTATTAAGATAAACATAATTTTCCCGGAATAGATTAGACTCGAACCAACTTATACATTTCGTGGCTAGGATAAACATTTTTCACGAACACGGCGGCAGATGTCAGTTTTGTGATTTTATCAGAAATTTCATTGTAATTTGTATGATCATTGATGTCGGTTTGTCGGTGGAGATAGACTAGCACAATGTTGGACAAAGTTGTAGAACAACTAGTTTTCAACAGTAATTTTATTCCTTTAAATTTGTCGAACCTCTTAACGGAATCCCTTTATGAAGAGCTTTGAGTGGGTTGGTTTATTTCCTTTAAATTCCGTTATAATTGCTTATCTTTTCACAGATACGCGTATTTCGTCTACTACTTGCAGACTTCATCAGTGCCAAGTACCACCAGTAATTTTATATAAATTGATTTCTCGTAAATGGTATGTTCAAGACCCTTTTGTTAATTTAACCGATTTTCATTAAGAAGTACGCCCCTTTCAAAAGATAATAAAATGACGATGAATAAAAGTAAAATTTATTAGTTGGTTCGTGTCTAATCTTTTTCGGACAAATTATTTTTATCTAGATAAAACATTTCTATGGTTTTTACACATTTGAATCAGCCGCTATAGATTCTCGATCAAGAGTTAAGTATAAGTTTCATGTCGATTTTTTGGTGCTATCTCGTCTCTAAATAAAATAAAAAATGGTCGAACTCAGGGTTTTCATAGTGGTAAAAACGATTGAATTGTGGACATCAATTTCAATTCGTGTCAAACTCGCGAAAATGTGTTTCCTAGGGTTTTGTAGGCATGCAAGTTGTCTGTAATTTATTTCTATGTTCAAACTAGGGAGCTAAAACATTTTTTTTGATATTATTTTTTTATCAAAATTGTTAAAACATGTTACATTGCATTAGTTATCTGCAGTAATTATACATTTGTATCGATATGCAAAAATTGTAATTTAGTGGATTTTCGGACATCACATATTAAATTTACTCTCAATACCTATTAATTTTGCAAACGACTATATTTCCTTGACTCGATAGTTCTGAACTTGACTGCCCTTGTCAAAAGCAATAGCACAACTTTCCACCTTTTTGTAATGCGGTTCAAAATACTTCCTGCTTCCAAAGGAGTAAATGCGTTTAAGAATGTATTAATAAATAAACCACTGCACATAAATCAATAATTTCAACACAACGAACGGCAAAAAAGCGACTCGCTTCCTCCTCGAGAAATAGTTTCTACTTTAGACATTTTGGTATCATATTACAGATTTTAAGAACAATGGCACTGATTACTTTTTCTGATTGACTTTGATCCTTCTCCCCGACTATTTTTCCTTCAAATTTTCAAAGAACTGTATACTACTTCGCAGATGACCCGGAGCAAACACGGGACTGCTGGGTCGCTCGGGTGACGCATGGCCACCACCTTGCACCTTGTGATCATCCGTCGCATTGGTTCTAGAATTTGAATTGCAGTTGAGAACGAGATTATCATTTTTTATTAATTTGTCAACATACTTCAACTCATCTCGAATCTGCTTGGACAGACTGCGGGCCGTTATGCTGTGTCCCGGGGCCATCGGAACAAACGTCGGTGGGTTATATGCTTCCACTTTCATTCGGCGGATTTCACGTATCTCCTCCGCGGCACTGATACTACCGGTACTGCAATATATTCGACGGTTCTTGTTCTGGACGTGCGGCATTCCGGTGCGAGTGTCCTGGTTTTCCTCCTCGTGCAGCATGTCCGACGATTGTCGAATGAAGTCCTATACAGTGGTATCAAGGTCAGGGAAAATTAATTCAATTTTCTGACTAAAAATGCGCTGCAGATGATGGATAAACAGTGATGACAAAAGTTATGCTAAAAGCTGTCAAGCGTTTAGTAACAATCGTGAGACTTTGTATCAGTTTAGAGTTTTGTGAACATGGTGCAGCATTAAGGCATGTATGTTGTGAAAATCATTTGCTTTGTTAGTTACATTTGTGTGGTAATGGAGGGCATACAACAATCGACTGGTAATTTGCACAAATGAACTATTCTACACTTTGAATCGATAAGCAAATGAATTACCTTGCGGAGCTTGACCTATATTTCAATGTGGTTAATATTTTGACGATTTTTGCAATGGTTCGAATGGCATTTGTCGCGTGGAACAAAAGAAATTATATCAAAATCATAATCCCGTGAAGAACAGAAGCATCAAGGTGCGATTAAAAAATGACCCCACTCCGGTTCTCTCAAATTCTGGGACCCCCTTCCCCTTCAAGAAGAGACGTCATTTTGTAATCGTTCCTAAACATACGCACACGCCACTCAATTTTTTTTTTTGAAATTTAGATAGGGTGGAGAACGGTTTCAGCCCCTCCAAGACCCAAGCACGGGGTCTTTCTAGAGAAAATTAATCAGAAAACTATATCAAAAAGACTATGATGTGGAATATTATGCTGCAACAAATGAGCATTGTAAGCTATTGTTTAATTCATGCTTGGAATAGAGTTTCGAGGGGGCCAAAGCCGTTCGTCATCCTATGTAAAATAACTTTAGTTGGTTGATTTAAAATGTTTGGAATAATAGCTTATCATTGATAGTTTTCAATGATAGTTTTGTGCTCCAAAAATGGTGAAACTTGTCCAATTTACCAAACTCAATCCATCCAAACACTTCACTCAAAGAATTGAACTGTTTTTAAAACGCATCGACCCTTACCTTTGGTTTATGAAGCGGCTTCGGCACTGCATTGACATCCTGCTGACTGCTGCTATAGCACTTGGCGAGCTCCTTAACCGAGGGAAGCACTTCCATCACTTCCTTCTCGATGATGAAATCATGATGGATGGGTGCGGCCCTATTGGGTGGATAATCGATGTGCAAGGACGAATGGTAATGGCTGGTAGGCTGAAAGTATTACATTATAACTTACTATCTGCGACTTCAAACACTTGACTAACTTACATGATGAGGTAGATCTCGAATTTCCGTCGACGACTGGGAAAGCGAGGATGACGCAGAAAGATTGCCCCCTTTGGCTGCGAAAGGCTTTTTAGGCGAGAAAAATTTTATCGTTTCCGGCGATAGAGGTTTCATCTTGACGAGATGAGGTTTCAGTAGATGACTACGGTCTATAGTGGGACTGGAAGGAGGTTCAACTATCGGGTCCGGTTCAACCGGTGTGGGCATTCTGACTTGAGGAATAATCCCGATAATTTCTTCTGAAATTAGTTCAGTCTCTTGCTGCATCAGACTGTTCAATTTGTTCATTGTTTGCTCTTCGTCTATGCAATTCACTACACCAGATTCGTCATTAGTTGGAGTCGAGGGAGGTGTCCGACTTGTGTCCTTTTCACTACCGATAGCATCTCCATGAATAACTTTGCTTTCACCTGTTCCGATCTCATAGATCCGAGTCACGTCCGAGTCTTCACTGTACGTTAGACTATCATCAGGTCGTGACGTCATGCTTAGTTCCGAAGAGGATCCCAACGAACAGGGAGTGATGGGTTCGTCTGTTGGAACGAGGTAGACCTCCCGATCCTGTGTACTGAGACATTCCACTTTGGTGCCTTTCTTCAGGATGGGATCACCTGGAGCAACTGCAATGGGTCGAGCCGCAGAGAAGATGTCCTCCGATTGATTGTTGTTGATCACGTTGCCACAGCTGTTGGACTTTACGAATGGGAATGCACCAGCTGGACGCAGGTCATTCCCGTTACTGTGGGTAGGGCTAGTTGGTTGATCCTGTTTCTGTGACAGCAGTAGAGACTGGAGTTGAATGTGGAAAGTGTACATAGGTCAGAATAGGAATGAATATGAACTGAAAGAGCTAGAGGAATTGTTAGTGAAATTTGTTATTATGGGATAATTAGCCACAGGATATCTATACTTCATGTGAACAAGTGATAAACTAATTTTGGTAAGGTGATTTGACTTCGAAAACGTTAGATGTTTAATTTTTTATATTCTCATTTCCAAAGTTTAGCAATACATTAAGTGTGTTCTGCAAGTTGTTCAATAACATGTTTAGTTTAGTTTACTTTATTATCGAGATTTTCAGCTGGTTCGTCTCCTATTGTGTATGTAGGGGAAATGGCTCTAATGTTGGCCTATGGACTAAGATTGGTCCCATCGCTAAAAATCTGCTATTTATCAGTTTTATCTAGATGAACGCGTCATTGAGACAGCACTCATGGATATTTTTGGTCGCTATTGAAAATTTAGTCCATTGCTGAATTTATGTATGGGCCCAAATTAGGGGCATTTAGGCCGACATTACATCCATTTAAACCTAGTTGTTTCTTTGGGAAGCATTTGTTTTTCTTTATTTTTTGTATATATATACAGCCATTCCATAGCAAAACGATACAATGGTTCTCAGGATTTCGTAAAAATTGGTATTTTTGTTCCTTATCGTAAAATATCAGACCCGTATTTTTTATTGTAACCATTTCCGAGCGATTTTTTTCGATTTTTTTTGTTTCAAAAATTTATAACTTTTGAACCAAAGCTCAAAATATCACATCAGACGCAACATTCGATAACGGAACAAAAGCATTTGTAAACAAACTTTCTAAGGCCCTTAACACACGAACCAAATTACGCCCACCCAAACCAATACCACTTTCGGAAAGGTGAGAGTTGCCCCTATCCGATGATTAGCATATTTTAAATCTTTAAGTTTATCGAATCTCTTAACGGAATGCCTATATCTATAAGATCTTTGAGTGTGTTGGTTTATTTCCTTTTAATTCCGTTATAATTGCTTATCTTTTGACAGATACGCAGATTTGATCTACTACTCTACTACTTGTAGACTTAATCCGTGCCAAGTACTAATATTTTGTACACCGACCTCGAGAAAACCTTTAAGGACTTAATTAAATCAAAAAACGCGGTTACTGGCGTCGGTTCGTCGATGGTTTGTCGCGAGAGACTTCCATGAGAACACTCTGGAATGTCGGCAGGAGAATGCGAAACGCGTCATCACCGATTAATGAAGACAAGGAGTACTCGGACAGATGGATTTTCAGCTTCGCGCGGAAAGTTTGCCCGGATTCGGTACCGGTTCAAACCAACGTTCGTGATCGTCCGTCGGGTAATAACGAAATAGATTCCCCGTTTTCGATGGTGGAATTCTCACTTGCTCTCCTTTCATGTAACAACTCAGCTCCAGGAATGGATAGAATCATGTTCAACTTGCTCAAAAATCTCCCAGACGTCACGAAGAGACGCTTGTTGAACTTATTCAATCAATTTCTGGAGCACAACATTGTTCCGGATGATTGGAGTCAAGTAAGAGTTATCGCCATTCGAAAACCCGCGTCGGATTATAACTCGTACCGTCCCATCGCGATGCTGTCCTGTATACGGAAATTGTTGGAGAAAATGATTCTTTTTCGTCTAGACAAATGGGTCGAGTCGAATGGTTTACTTTCAGATACGCAATTTGGATTTCGGAGAGGCAAAGGAACGAGCGACTGTCTTGCGTTACTTTCAACTGAAACTCAACTGGCCTATGCGCAAAAACAGCAAATGGGTTCAGTTTTCTTGGACATTAAGGGGACTTTTGATTCTGTTTGTATCGATGTCCTTTCGGATAAACTCCACGATAGTGGGCTTTCACCAACTGTGAACAACTATTTGAGCAACTTGTTGTCTGAGAAATATATGAGCTTCTCTCATGGAAACTCGACAACTTCACGAATTAGTTACATGGGTCTTCCCCAGGGCTCATGTTTAAGCCCCCTTCTTTATAATTTTTATGTAAAAGACATTGATGGTTGTCTTGATGAAAATTGCTCGCTAATGCAGCTTGCAGATGACGGCGTTGTGTCCGTTATAGGGCCAAGTGCACCGGACCTGCAAGGACCATTGCAAGATTCCTTAGACAATTTGTCTACTTGGGCTATGAAGCTGGGTATCGAATTCTCTCCGGAGAAAACTGAGTTGGTTGTTTTTTCTAGGAAGCATCATCCTGCACAGTTACAGCTTCAACTAAAGGGTAGAACAATCACTCAAAGTATATCTTTCAAGTATTTAGGTGTCTGGTTCGATTCCAAAAGCACGTGGGGAAAACATATTGCGTATGTGAAACAAAAATGCCAACAAAGAATCAATTTTCTTCGTACAATTACCGGAACTTGGTGGGGAGCACACCCGGAAGATCTGGTCAGGTTGTATCGAACAACCATCTTGTCGGTTCTAGAGTACGGTAGCTTCTGCTTTCAATCCGCGGCGAAAACACATATCTTGAAGCTGCAACGAGTTCAATACCGTTGCCTCCGAATCGCGCTTGGCTGTATGCACTCGACGCATACGATGAGCCTCGAAGTACTCGCGGGTGTTCTCCCACTGACAGATCGTTTCGCGGAACTGTCCTACCGGTTTCTTATCCGTTGTGAAGTAATGAACCCATTGGTAATAGAAAACTTTGAGAAGCTGCTCGACAGAAATCCTCAAACAAGATTCATGAGTCTCTATTACGAGTACATGACGCTGGAGATTGGCCCTTCTTCATTCAATTCCTCTCGTGTTTGCCTCCAAGACTTTTATAGTTCCTCTGTAAATTTTGATCTGACCATGTTGCAAGAAATCCGTGGAATACCAGATCACCATCGGTCGATGGTTGTTCCCTTAATTTTTGCAAACAAGTACCACCATGTTAGTAACAATAAGAGTTTTTTCACAGATGGGTCAACTATAAACGCTTCCACTGGATTTGGAGTATTCAACGAATTTCATAGCGCCTCATATCAACTGCAAAAACCCTGTTCCGTATACGTTGCGGAACTAGCAGCCATATTCTACGCAGTAGAGCAAATTGCCTCACTACCATCTGATCACTATTTTATTTTTACTGATAGCCTTAGCTCGTTGGAGGCTATTCGATCAATGAGGCCGATGAAGCACTCCTCGTATTTCCTGACCGAAATCCGAGCTAAATTGAGTACTTTATCTAACTGCTCCTATACTATCACCTTAGTTTGGGTCCCATCTCATTGCTCAATTCCGGGCAATGAGAAAGCGGACTAGCTAGCTAAGGTGGGCGCTATGGAAGGCGATATTTTTGATCGACAAATCGCCTTTGCGGAATTTTTCTCAATTACTCGTCAGCACGTCCTCACCAACTGGCAACAAAAATGGAATGAGAGTGATCTGGGAAGATGGTTACATTCTATTCTCCCACAGGTGTCGAACAAGCCATGGTTCAAAGGATTGGACATGAGCCGTGACTTTATACGTGTCATATCAAGGCTCATGTCCAATCACTACTCGTTAGACTCGCATTTCTTCCGAATCAGGCTCGCAGGCAGCAATTTGTGCGCTTGTGGTAGTGGCTATCACGATATCGACCACGTGTTTTGGTCATGCACTCTACATTGTGTTGCTAGATCCGAGTTATCCGCATCCCTCAGGGCCCGAGGAAAACAACCTATGCGGCCCGTTAGAGACATCTTGGCGAGCCAAGATCTCGAATATTTTAATTTAATTTATGTGTTTTTAAAACGGATCGATCTGAGGATTTAGTAGTTAGTGTCATCTTGTGTTCCTCCAAGTTGTTAGCTGCCCATCGGTGTACCCCATGTTTGACTTTTTCGTCAGTTGGTCGCTTAGTTCGAGATAAAAAGCACATTGCTCTCCAAACCTTGTGTTCTCAATCCCTACCCTGCCATCCATTTGTTACAATTTGTTACCCCTAACCTCGAGATAGCCGCGAGTAATCGGCCCCCGCTTTACTAACGTTAGTTTTAAGAAATTTTGTCATCCAAACAATGAATATTGGCTCCGCAAAGCTACGGCAAATGAGCCTGGAAAAATAAACGCTTTAAAAAAAAAAGTACTAATATTTTGTTCACACTAGAAACAGGGTGGCCAGCGACCCGGAAAAACCGTGAAAACTGGGAAAAAACCGGGAATTTGACGGGAGAACCGGGAAAAATCCATAAACCTTAACATATTTTAACAAAAATAGAAACAGCTTGAGCTGAATGAAGCAAACATATGTTTCTTCAGCTCAAAAACCTTTGGAATTATTTAAACCTTTGAAATTATTTGACCTTCCGCAAAACTCTCCTCAGAAATCCTTTGAAATTCTCCTCAGAATACCTTGGAATTCTATACTGAATTTTCACGAAGCTTTCTTAAGAATGAAATTTAATTTCTTCAGCATTTTTCTTTATTTACCTCAAAACACGATTCCTTCGGCATTTTTCTCGGATCTTGCTTAAAGTTTTCTTGTGAATCTTCCTGAGTATTCATTTGGAATTATTATCAGAAAACTCTTTAAGTTCTGTTTATATTTCTTTTAAAATTCTCCTCACAATCCGCATACAATTCTCTTCAGAATCAACTAGGAATTCTCCTTGAAGTTCTCCTCACAATTCCCTTCTAATTCTTCTAAGAATTCGTCAGGACTTAATCCTAGAATTAGTTTGGGATTCTTGTCAGAATTCCGTTAAATTTTCAAAATTCTATAAAAATTCTTTAAATTGTTAGAACCCTGAACATGTTTCCAAGCGAACACAATATTCCTGGGACTGTATTTTTCCAAATACTTTAAAAAAAAATGTCTTGCGTCGCATCAAGTTCAAAATTTTTAAAACAATTTCTTAATTTTATCTAAAATTCAGTAAAATGGCCCATTCAGCCCGATAGCGTTCGGCTAACAGGTATAGGTAACAGGATGCTCTTTAAAACATTCTGAAAAGCCTTTAATTAGAAAACAGCGAATTCCATAAGAACCACTTATGAATTTTAGCCACAAGAAATTGATATCTTCTTCTTCTTCTTCTTCTTCTTCGCATTTCAAGCTTATTGCTTATCGCATATTAGCTTATTAATTAATTAATTTAGCTTTATTTAGGAGGCTTTCAGCCTTAGGCTGGTTCGCCTCCGTTATATATTAGCTTATTGCGTGCTCTCAACTTAGTGTTCTAGATGCACTTCCACAGTTATTAATTGAGAGCTTTCGATGCCTGTACCATTTTTGCATTGGTATATTTAATTGTGTGGCAAGTCCAATCATGCTTCTATGCCCAGGGAAGTCGAGAAATTTTCCAACTCAAAAAATTCCTAGACCGGACCGGGAATCGAACCCAGCCACCTCCAGCATGGTCTTGCTTTGTAGCTGCGCCTTTACCGACTGAGCTAAGGGAGGCCCCAATAAATTGATATGAATTTCATAGATTTGCCTTATGAAAAATAATCAAACGGAGCAGACTGGAACCGAATCATGGACGTTGAGATTATGGGTCCTGTGTCTAGATCACTCGTCTGTCAACGCTTGAGTAAATGAAAAGGCTAAAGGCGTATAGACCTTTTTGACGTTTAATCATCTTTGTCTATCTAGCACCCATGGATGAATGGACGGTTGTTTCCCCACTAATCTGTTTCCCTCTTGCTCGCACTCGTTCGCTTTAAATGGTACAGTAGTGTGCGCCGATTAAACGTCAAAAAGCTCTATAGGAGCTACTTTAGGTTAGACGAAAATCTTTCATAAGTCGTGCTTATGAAATTCATATGTGTCGTTAATAAGTCGAGCCTTATGAAATTCTGTAGTCTATCTGCCTCAGTGTATGCCAGCCTCGGATCGTCATTCGTAACGTTCCTCGTACATACAACAAGCAGTCCGTCAAACTGCCGATTCGTTGCAGCTGTCTTTGATTTTTTATTCGTATGTCGTGAGACCGTTACTACACTATCAGTGTGACGCCGAAGCTCGTTCGGTTGCTATCACGTTCGTGCTGCCCATTGCAAAATTTGCATCCGATATTTTTTTAAAATTGAGCAGATCAGACATTCCGACATCCCGGCGAAAAAAATAAGCCTACTCGACACCAACCTGACTTCTACCAAACCCCAACCCGATGTTGGCCCAACATTGACCCGACATAAACACAGAATTGACAAGACATCGGCACGATATTTGGCCTACGTCGATCATAAATTGACCTTGCATTGATCCAACATCGGGCCGACATGTCTGTTCGGGATCATGGGGTAAGCTGAGGGATGTCGTCGGTTTGTGAAGGCTGTCATGGTGACAGAAACATTGAAAACATGGTCATAAAGAAATGTATAAATACAGCCAATTCGGTTCACCACGTATGGTGATTTTAGCAAAGCGGGTATAGATGCGACTGTTCTAATACAGCTTTCATTCGTTCGTGCGTGCGTTGTTGCCAATACACTTCGAATTCAGATCTGAACGTACGGTAGCAAGCGGTAGTAAAGCACACAAAGCAACAGTCAATTCAGGTATAAACTAATTGTCGCGAGAAGGCACGACCCATAGAGTTTGGTAAATTTTCTATTTCAAAATAAATATTGGACTGAAATTATACTTCACAATTCAGAATGATTTTTACATAAAAAATCAACTTCAATTCAAACAAAAACAGGAATTTCTATCACACTATCACAGATTCCAAAATCTGTAAACAAATTAAACATTAAATGAAAAAAAAAGCTGTTAAATCATAAAAAAAAGTTTCACAACTGTAAGGAAACTGGAGGTAAAATTAACCTTTGGGGTTTTTTTTAGTGAAACACCATAACATTCCGTAAATTTAAAAGGCTATCCCTCCACGATGCCTCCATTGAAAGGCCTGTGTGCTAAATTGATGATCAATATGCACTTCATCCGTAACATTTTTCATTCAACTTTTTGTTATTTTGATTAAAACCTGAGCTAAAGATCGTTTTTTAATTAATAAATTTTTTACATGATTTGTAGTCTCTTAATAATCTTCTCTGAAAATGTTTGGCTTTGGTAAAGCAGTTCAAAAGTTACAGCTATATTTGTATGTGCAATTCTAACCGTGCACAGGTTTTATTATATTCCTAGTAAAGTTCTCCTTGGCTCGACTGGCACTTTATGCCTGCTTTCATCAGTAATTCTTCAAATACTTTCACAGCTGTTAACTGTAAGCTAACTTGAATACCCATACGACAAATTTGCCATGAATATAATATAATATAGGTTAATGTCCCTAACGTCTGCCTAAATGTCATCAAAATTGGATCCAAGCTTATGTTTAGAAGTTAGAGATGAACTAGCCTAAGGCTAAAAATCTCTTTAATAAAGCATTAAAAAAAAACATATATGTTTAGAAGTGGGACGGTTTAGTTCAATTTTTAATTACGATAAATATTTGAGCCATTTTCCCTTGTTTGATATCATTACAGCCTATATATAATGCAATATCATATAGAATCATTATACCAAACGATTTTAAATTGCCTTACTACTTGACTAGCCTATTGGTCCCAAGCAAATCGATTAACGTATCCCATTCTAGCTAAAATTCCAGTACTACACTATGTTTGTTTTGATTTGCTATGGAAATTTGACAGATAAAATGAGGGGTTCGTGGATTTTCATATGTTTCGAGGGGTCCATCGAATAGCTTGGGATTGAAGATAATACCAGAGCTGAGCCAAAAAGTTGAACACGTTTCTTCGGGACCTTCTAGTTACCTATATGATTATATTACGTTCATATTGTAGCATGGCTATCTTGGTACACGGGAAAAAATCCGATCTCCGAAATGAGAAAAATAACTCATGATTTCATGAACAAAGCGTATTTTCCTGTTATGAAAATACACCATGAATAATATTCATGATATCATGAGCTATGTTTGCGTAACGCACTCAAGATTACCGAGTTAAAACCATGAACTAAATTCATGAATTTATCTTCTAGATTTTAACCATCATATGTAAAAAAAATAAAATAAAATAAAGCAACAGGCTGGATTCGAACCAAGAACCTTACGATCATTAAACCCATACGTTGATCACTAGACTATCAGGAAGGCAAAACGCGTATAAGAGATACCTATGTAGTGCGGTAAACATGGTTTTCCAGGTAATGCTTGAAGTGGTCATGATTCCGCTGCATTATGAAATCATGAATGGCATGTCTTTTGATTCCATGATTTTTTATTCATGAAAATGGCATCAGATTTTTTCCCGTGTTTGAATACATTATCGGTATATTTTACTTGAAATTACATTTATGGAAATTGATATTAAGAAAGGTTTGAATTAATCATAACATATGTACTGAACGCATATTTAAAAAGAGGACAGTTGATAATTGAATTTAGAGCATTTCCACGCCAACTTACGAATCGATAAGATGATGGCGAATTCGATATTTTGTGAATAAATCACTGCATGAAAACATAACTTCAAATCGGAATAACGTCTGAGCTAAAGTTATAGGCAAATAGATGGCTATCGCATAAAAAATACATGGTAAAAAATCCACTATTTGGTCAAAACAATCTGATTTTTATAATTTTATAAATTTTTTATGATGTGCTCCAGCCCTTTTCACAAGATAGTGCAGGTTACATCCCAGTTGCTGCAACTTATTGTGACGGAAGCGTGCCACTTGAGTTACGTTCAGAGCATATTGGTAACATGATCCGAAGGTTTGTAATATAAATTTTAAACTTTAGTACTGAGAAGCGGAGTTCTAAAATATTGAATCAGTATGTACATCACAGAAACAATTGTGCGCGAAATTCGGGGAGATATTAAGAGCTGTAGATGAAACTCTGATGGGATTCTTCTTCTCCTATGATTTGGTTAAATCTTCGATTACAACAATGGTTAGTATTATTAGAAGACGTTCGCTTGGAGAAGAACTAGAAAGCAAATTTTTACATGATCCCAGTGTAATATGATTTCTGTCGCTTTTCTAAGATTATTAGTTATGCATATTTAGGACGGTGTATGACTGTAGAACCGTGTGAATATACATTTACCGGTGTCTGTTTATTTTTGTGTAAATGATATCTATACCGTCACCTCTAGACTACGGACTTGAACGAAATTAAACATGGTTTGGGTACATGGGACTTACGCTAGAACATTTTCACGAAGCTAATAACATTGAGCGGGTGGACTTACCGGTTGGATCAGGTCTGAAAATGATCACTGACAGTGTTTCTTTGGTTGTGTTGTGTTCTGTTCTGTTTGTGTGTACGTAGAAAAACTGTTTGGTTCGTAACGATAACTGTAAAATTTGCTTTTATTCTTCACCAATTGATCTTCTAATAATCACTAAACACTGGTCTAAAGCAGTATTATTTTATATGTTGGACATATTTACATGCATAACTTATGATTGCACTATGGTAGGTAATGGGAATAAATGGATATCTACTTATAATGTATACTGTTTAAAAACCTGTATTCCTAATAAAGACTTGTTTTGGCACAGTTCCCTAAACTTTCAAATATAGTTTCAGCGCTAAACCACCACCGTTATCATTTACTGATATTGGATCTACAACTACTACTTCTATTCACGAACGGACGTGAATGTTCTTCCGTTCGACTGCGAACACTGGCACCTCGGCGCAGCGTTCCCAGATCGGTAAATACGGTTTCCACTACGGGACTGACCTGCACAGGAATGCTAAAGAATCGATCATACTGCTTTGTGGAAGAACTGCGGGGAAGAGTGCGGATTTTTTCTTGTGGCTCGATCGGTTGTTCATTTAGACATACAGGATTGGACGATTCATCAAAAATGGGGTTCAAGACAAACTGTCGCGTAGAAGAGTTTCTAGCACGGAAACTGTCTCGCTTGAAATTGCTGTGAAGCATTTCCTGTTCAAATTGAGATATGACACTTGCAGGGATATCAACCTCACTATCCGCGTTGGATGAGGCTTTCGTAAAGTAACCTAGATCTACTGAAGCCGGACGTGGAGAGGCTCGGTTCTGTCTAGGAATACTACGTGTAGATCGGAGGGACGGTGGTGGTTGAGGGGAAACCGATGTTGAAACAGAGGTTGGTCCACTTTGTGATGGAGTATGATCGTTGTTTAAGAACTTGTCCATGATGTAGGAATTGGTTGTTAGGTAATAGGATTGTTGACTCACTTTCTCGTCGTCGGTACTGTGCGTTAATTGACCCGATAGATCCGGTGTCTCCTTTCGCGATCCACAAGCACGCTTGGCGTCATTTATGTAGTAATCTCTACCGTATCTGTGTGAAAGATTCAATTGACATAGCTGAGTACTAAGGTTGTCACAATATTTCTTACCTTTGATATCGATTTGGATTGCTTCCAACCACGGATTGCAACGAACGATCCTTCTCAGCAGTATCATCATCATCCTTGGAAGCCAAGACGAGTTCAGGTTCATCAGGCACTTCCATGGTCGGGGATGTGAGCGCTCTATCTGCCAACCGATCAAAGTCAAACATACTTGATTTTCTGTTCGACTCTTCCAGCCGTTTCTGTAACACATCTGGAGAATACGGATTGTTGGCGATAGGTGAAGCGTTCCGCCATTTCAAGTGCTCACGCTCGGCAATGGATCCTAATGGTGTGATCAACTGTAATGATCGATCTTATGATTTTGTACTAGTTCCCACTTACCAGGTATAAGCTTTTCTTCCTCTCCGGAATCGTCCGTGGAACCATTGGTTGTCGTTGGAACGTGACCATTGGCCAGTTCCGATGGTTTCTGTTTCTCCGGTGCAGATTGTGCTGGAATTTGTTGGGATTGAGATGAGTCTGGTTCTTCTATCGAAATAGATGCCTCCGAGAGGAAGCTCGGCGGTTGTTGATCATTCGCGTTGTTAGTAGTATCAACAATAATGGTGAGGTTAGTGTCACTGTTGTTAGTTAAAACACAAACCGTGGCAAGCGGTATTGATAGCGAAGAAATCTCCGGATCGCATTGATTGAGTTCGTCAACTTTCTCCAGGATCTCTGGAGGTGGTGGTGGTGGAAAATCAAATGAATCATTTGGATGATAAACGGTTTCCAGCTCCTCGACAGTGGAGGTGGTCTGCCGTTCGTAGGAAACTTGTGTCAAAGCTACTGGTTCTGGTGTAGGTGTGTGCTCAACAACGATCGCTTCATTAACAGCGTGTTCTTCTGCACTTGGGGTAACCATTAATACGGCATCAACGGTGGATTGTTCTACATTTTGCGTCATCAAGCACTCGGCTTCTTCTGCTATGGGAACACTCTCTTCAACGTAGTCTATATTACGTAAAATGTGATTGTATTTTGCTGTTCTAATAGCAAATTCTTCCATAGGTGTGAGTAGTTTTCCCGAAACAGGAACGTTACCTTCATTGGGTGGAATTGCTTGTATAGGATGATCCTTGCATGGTTTGACATCACACTGGGAGGGATCCTCGTTAGCTGCACGCAGTTCTTCCTGGAAGAGCTGTAGAGCATCAAGGTTTTCAGGTGTTTGTGGCTTTACTTCTGTTTCAGTCTCAGGTGACTTTGGAGGATAAAGAATACCCTTCAGCTCCTCGCAGTATTGTCGCATCTGCTGTGTCACAATAGCGATCGGAGTAGAATGGCGTCTTTTTTCTGGAGAAGGGGTTCGGCTTAAGGAAAACAGTTGTTCTGAGTCTTGTAGCTTCAGCTGTCCGTTGGAAATAGTTGATTTTTCGTCTGTGAGAGCAGAATAAGATTCTTCCGGACTAGATGCTCTGTCGACAGATCCGGCGATGGCTTCCGTTGACGTGTCCGTCGGGCTAGATGATCCAGATTGACTTGGTAAACCGTCATTCGATTTCAGATGCTCACTGTCGGACTCATCTAATGCTTCAGTGGTACCTAGAAGAATGTCAGGCGGATTAGGCACTGAACCAGGAGTGGGACTGAGACGCTCATGATGTTCAGAGTCTGTCACGATTGCTTCGCAGGTTTGAGTTCTTTCGGGAGGCTGGTTTTGTGGATCAGAAGATTTCTCGAGGTTTTCTGAAGTTGTAGTTTCGATGTTTGAAGAGGAAATTAGTTCATCGTCAAGTTTTACAGCTGAATCAACCGAGGTAGTAGGAGCAACAACATCTGCTAATCTTTTGTCACCAGTGTATTCATGAACAGTTAAAGCGTAATTTTGCTCAAGATCAGAAGTGACTTCGTTCTTGTTCAATGGTTCGTTTGTGGTTGTAGCTTGTTCACATTGATCTGTAAGTTCATTAGATGGGTCAGTGTTCAACGTTGTTTTATTTTCTGTGCTTTTGATCGATTCAGGTTCTGTAGAGGTGAACTCAGACGTAGAAGAACTGAAGGTTGACTCCTCCGAAATGGAGTGTAAAAATGTAGCTTCGGGGTTCTTAACTTCATCATTCGAATCCACACTGAATGTTTCTAGGTTCTCACAAGGTTTCGAGATCTGTTGTTCGGAATACAAATGAGCATTCAGAACATCGGATACAATTTTTGTTTCAACGTTCTCTTCGTTTTTAGGTTTTACATCTTCTGTGTGATTCTGTTCTAAGATTATTTCTTGCGATGATAATTTCTGATCCAAATTCCGATCTGGGTCTGTTTTGGAATCGTTCTTGGATTCAGTATGAGTCACGTCAAGAGTTGGTTCAATTTCTTGTGGTTTCTTGTCTTTTTCCTGTGTTTCTGTTTCTGAATTTGACTTCTCGAATTCACTTTCTTCATTTCTATTATTTTCTTCAAAAGCTGTAGCGCAAGAATCTCTTTGACTTTTATCGCCCTTTACTTCCATCGTAAGTTGAGCTGATATTTCATCAAAGTAATATTTATTTATAGAGTCATTGCTTGGCAATGGTGCACTTTGTAAGGAAGGTGAATGCAATGAACCATCTGTTATTTGATCGCTGGCTTGTATGTCCCCCAGTAGATCAATGCATTCCAACGTCTTTATGGGACTTGATTCCAATTCCACATTTTGTAATAGAGCTGATTCTGCAGTTTCTACCGCAGTCTCAGAAACAATAACAAGTTCTTCAGTTTTGGCTTTGGTTGTTTCTAAGCATACTTCTGTAGCATGCAATAAAGTTTGTTGAGGTGTTTGTTCAGTGATTTCATCTATAAGATCTTGTTTTTGGTGATCTGATTCAACTAACTTCTCTTTCAATCCATTATGAGTTGAATCGTTAAAATCTATATCGATCAAACTTGAGTGAATTGTTGCAGATTCCGCAGCAGTTTTGTCATTTAGTTCTGGATTTTCCACATATTCGAGCAAATCAGGATCTATGATTTGCGTAGGATTTGCAATGATTGGCAAGCATTGATTCTCAGGTTGCTCGTATTCAGCTTTCAAGTCAATGACTTGTGTTTCAGTTTCATAGCTAAGCGATACGTGCAACGGTTTTTCAACGCCTTCTTCGATCAGGGTGGTTTGCTGATCCTTTGGATTTTCAATGGTTGCTTTGTCACCTGCTGATTCTGTCGTATTTGCTGTTTGTTGCTCAAGTATGGTGACTTCATCTCTTGTTTGATCTATGGTTAGCGAATTTTGCAATGATCGATCTTTTTGTTCCTTCATTTCTTCCGGACTGGAAGCATTGTTATTAAATGCTACTAAATCATGCCCCACGTAGATTCTTTCGTTTCTGTCCATATTTTCTTTCTTTTCCTCAGACTCCGGATGATGCTGTTGTTGCTGTCTCAGTTCCTTCAACTGCTCGGCAAACTCCAACTTACTCTTGTCGCATACGTAAACTGCTCCCGAAGATGCTTCGTTCAACTCTAGCAGCTCCAGGGATGGTTTCGATGTTTCGTCTGACTCTTGTCCCTCATGGCCGATGTTAATCGAACTAAATTCCTCCTCCCTGTAATGCCGACTGCTTTCTGCGGAAGAATCCAACGAATGTTGCGATGGTAGGCTATCCAACATCAAACTGTTATCGGTGTCGGCCTCTGCTGTGGTAGTCGCACTCGATTCATTCTGGGAGACGGTTTTGTAATCACTTTCATCAGCCGTAGAAGTCACACTGTCGGAAGGCGATAGGATCGAACGGAAGGCTGTTGAAGCGTTCGATTCCAGGTCTTCCTCTGAAATAGACATTAGCGGAGGTTTCATGGAGCGTTCGTAAACTTCCGTTATGTTAAGGGCGATCGGGTGTGGTGATAGCGGCTCAGCGGAAGTTGGAGGTTTGGGATCGGGTTTCCTGATGTTGTCTAGGATCGTTGTGGTTTTGCCTTCCAGGTGGGTTTGATCAGGGCTAATGCTAAGGTTAAGATTTCTGCTACGTGGATTACTAGGGTTATCTACATCTACTTCGGATACGGTTACATTGGGTTTAGTTTTGTGTTCGGTGTTATGTGGTGCTGTGTGTGATCAGTTTGTGGGGAGAGTGTATAGAGTAAGAGTGTTAGTGTGATTGCTAGAAAACATTAAGCTTTATATTTTTTCTATTTATTATTTGTTGACAATGGATAAGCTCGTGAAAGCGTGCTATAGAGGGTTAACTAGCAGGTTTTCTATCTACGTATGTAACAGTGAACTGAAATACACGCTTACCTGTTTCTATTGGGATTTCTTTTCGGTCACACTCAGCGGTTGGTCTGTCGACTGGGATTGTTCTGAAAGTTTCGAGAGAATAGTTTCATTGATTAGAACATTTTTCAGTCCTAAACACAAGCAATGTTCACGAAACCCAACAAGACAACATTGAAAGATAAAGCACAGGCACAAGCTGTTTGCTAAGCTACAAGAAGCTTGATTACGTCAATTCTAATCTCACTTACCTAGCGATACCGATTGGATATTGTACATTTCCATCGGTGTCACTGTGCTTCGGAGCATTTTGGATAAGTTCCTGCATGAGTTTGACGTCATCTGTTTCCACTTCATGTTGCTTGACTATATTATTGTTTTCTTCCACAAGTACCGATTCGGGACCGAACAGGAACGAATTCAATTCACTATCCACCAATGCCGGATTGGCAGCTTCCGTTTTCTCCGAACTGGGATCGATACTGATAAGGTCGTCTACCAGATGATTAGAAGTTTCGAGTGGAAAAGATTGTTCCTTCAGTAACAGATCATTCTTGGCTTCCGAGAGAACCGGCTCATTGGAAGCGATTGAGTTTATCGAAATTAAACTGTCCTGGACATGGTCTTCAAGTGATTGTTCTGTTTTCCTAGTGGAACTACTAGGATCTGTGGTAGTATTCTTATGGTTGCTATCTGAATCGTAGTCCTCAACATCGGATCCAGCCTCAGAAAGATCACTGACTTCATCAGCATTCTTATCGCCGATCAGAGCCTTAACTTCTTCGGTTGGAGATGGCACCAGCATGGCAATTGAAGATTCGGTTGCTTTCAGCTGTCGTTTTTTGAATAACCAATTCTCCTCCCAAGTTCCATCGGTAGTGTTTGATTTGAGGGATAGTAGATCATCCTCAGGGCCTGATCCCGACCCTGTGGTATCTGACAAATCCGGCAAAGGCACTGTATGCTTCTGGATGTAGTCACTCAGATACGACTCGTCTGATTCTGAAAGCGACCGGCCATAAAGATCCTCCTTCAACTCCTTCTGTTTGGAAAGCAACATTTCGTATATAATGGGCGTAAATTGGAAACATATTATACTACTTACATCCAACGACATCTGTCTTAGGTTGGCTTCGTTCAACAGGCTTTTACCTTAATGATTGCAAAATGAAAAGAAAACAAAACATTCTCCATTGTAAGTATATACCACTTCATGACACTAGAAAATCTGGATTTAAGAGATCCCTATAAGGAAGAAAGTTCAATAAAGCGCATCCACCTCAATAAAGGGAAGCAAGTAAAGCGTCATTGCGAAATATGCAGAACCATAACCTCAACCATCTTTAGCATTTTGCCAATCGCAGTAGCCCACGTCCTTGAAGCGTTTAAAATTTTGACCTGTTTTTTTTATTGATTGTACAAAATAACAAATCACTGCGTAGCTATAATTACATTACAACCCACGCCCATGAAAGGCAAGTTTGCGAAAGTCTCAAAATCAATCGAATTTTCTACACATGGCGAACCTCAGACGGTGACAACTTTAATGCAATTATTCTTCCCTTCCACTGTTGTCATTTGGGTTCAGTTTATGACTTCCAGACTTTGGTTATTTGGTTTACCTGTCAGGGCCAAGAGCGTCAAGTTTCGTACTTCCTAGTTTTGGTGTACCATATTGTAATTCAATAGTGAATAAGCATGTAAGTATCGTAATTAGGAGAGTATAAAATTTAAGAAGTACCGGTACCTCAACTTGTCTAATCTATAGCTAGATATGTAGTTAGCAAAAGAAAATCGAAGGGGCGCCAGCGCACGGCCTTCTACGAAAACATGATACTGAACGACGCGAAGAGGATTTACTCGCAAATTTCCTAGTCTCAGCATGCCCTGTGCAAACAATGGCCAAAGTAGGCTAATCTTTCTATCTATAGCCATGGACATAGAGTTCTTTAGATTTGCTTGGTAATCGAAATATCTTGTCTTTTTTTCCTTTCAATCAATTTCAAAACGAGAATATATACAAAGCTCTCAAAAGGCCTCAAAATGTATCCGCTGCAAACCATCAATCTGTAAGCGTATCACACCTTTGCACAACTAATAAAATTGGTTTGATTACCTCTGATCCAAATGGTGCTAGAACGTAGAATCTGGTATCTTACATGCGTTCGATGAAATCGGTAAACTCTTTGTCGGGTGTCTACAGATCAGTGTTTGTTAGTATAAGATTCATGCAATTCTAAATAATTATTCCTATTGAACCTACGAAACTTTTGCAACTTATCACATTAATATGGAACATTTTTACACTTTAAACATATTTGAACAGGACACATTTCAACAGAGGAGGACAACAATTGCCAGTGTAATTGATTTGGGAAAAAGCTTTCCCACACACTTACCAGGAACTTTGTTATGATTGATGTCGAAGGTAGTTCCGGTGGCCGGTGCTGAACCCGCCGATGTCGCTCCGGTCGTCGGAGGGCCAGCTTTGTCCACTTCCGGTTGCTGCTTCGTTGGCTGCTGCTCCACGTGTTCAAAGTTTTGCGGATTGCGGTAGTTCTCTACCACCTAGGAGAAAATATTCACACACAAAGTATAGATAGATGGTGCACAGTACTATGGCCAGCACGGTCATGATCAATTCAACCGTATTGACACAGAATTCTTCGATTCAGTATGGTTCACTGATGTGATGTTTCGCTAGGGTACAAGTTAATTAAATTCTCCTGGTGGTGTGTTCCTTGTTATCGCAGAACAAAATCTTTAGATAAAATAGCACAGGGAAAGTGGAATATCGCACTTCATAGGCTATTTTCGCGTCTGGAACTGAGGAAATGAACGTTTCAACGGCACGGAGGTAATATTTGGACTGATACGTTCCACTGGAAGGTAATGGCTCACAGTCGTCGATTTTTTTTTAAATCGAATGGGAGGAACCGCATGCGAACTGAAGGAAAACAAACTGGAAATAGGTGAGCAGAAGACGTTGCAAATGTGGTCATATGGAATCCTTAGAAGTTCAGTTTTTGTATGTTTCGTTCGGTTGCAACCACACCGAGGGGTCTACTGAAGGTGTACGACTGTCTTTTTCAATGCGTAATTATACGCAGAACATGGTATACTATGCAATTTTATTCATAGTAATTTTATGGAACACGAATTTGGTCTGCAGTGCTATTTTTTCTCTAAAGCACAAGATATATGGTTTCTGGCGACATAAAGGGTGATACGGTCAAAATTTGGTTTGCCTTGAACTGCTGCTCGCCCTTAGCAGTTTTTTTGGTCTTCTTTAGGTTCCGCTTGACAATAGCCCAGTATTTCTCAATTGGGCGGAGCTCTGGCGTGTTGGGAGGGTTCTTGTCCTTGGGAACCACCTGCACGTTGTTGGCGGCGTACCACTCCATGGCCTTTTTACCGTAATGGCAAGATGCCAAATCCGGCCAAAACAGTACGGAACAACCGTGTTTCTTCAGGAAAGGCAGCAGACGTTTATTCAAACACTCTTTCACGTAAATTTCTTGGTTGACAGTCCCGGAAGCTATGAAAATGCTGCTTTTCAAGCCACAGGTACAGATGGCTTGCCAAACCAGATATTTCTTTGCGAACTTTGACAGTTTCATGTGCTTGAAAACATCTGCTACCTTTCCCCTTCCTTTTGCCGTATAAAACTCCTGTCCCGGAAGCTGCTTGTAGTCGGCTTTGACGTAGGTTTCGTCGTCCATTACCACGCAGTCAAACTTCGTCAGCATCGTCGTGTACAGCCTCCGGGATCGCGCTTTGGCCGTCGTATTTTGTTTATCATCGCGATTTGGAGTCACTACCTTCTTGTAAGTCGATAGTCCGGCTCGTTTTTCGGCTCGATGCACGGTTGTAGACGATACACCCAGCTTATTTGCGGCATCTCGGAGAGAGAGGTTAGGGTTTCGCTTGAAACTACCGGCAACTCTCTTTGTCGTCTCAGCGGCTTCCGGTTTTCGATTTCCCCCCGATCCAGACTTCCTGGCTGTCGACAAACGTTCCCCAAACACTTTAATTACATTTGTAACGGTTGATTTGGCAACTTTTAGCGATTTTGCCAACTTTGCGTGCGAGTAGCTCGGATTTTCGCGATGCGCGAGCAAAATTTTGATACGCTGCTCTTCTTGCTTGGACGGCATTTTGACAACTGAAGAGTGAATTCCAAAATCAAAATAGGAGCAACATTCTACACACACACACCTTAAAAATGAGGGGTGTTCAGGTTTTTTTAAATGCAAAATTGAAAGAAATACGTCAAGTTGATATTGACCAAATTTTGACCGTATAACCCTTTACATAGGTTAAGTGAGCCAGTTTTTGGCCCAGGAGTTTTTTCTTCCTTTACCAAATTTGTTTCCATGCAAGGATTATATCTACACGAATAATAGCATGATAACTTATTTGAAATTTGAGTTAGGCCGCAGGGCCAAACATTGGAGAATTAGTGCAATAACTGGATCACTTATCCTAGTCCCTAGTCATAATACGATCAGGAAGCTCGTATGCAATAGCTGTGAATGTGTGTTGAAAAGAACACTAAGTCGAGACCAGGTATTTTTTAACATGAAGAGTTTTAGGAGAGATTTTTTTCTGTTTTATTTTTCGCATACGAATTCTTAAAATACTGTGTACGCTACTGGACAGCCCAAAATAGGTTCGTTATAAACAAAGGAATTATTTATCATTGGATCGTCCTAACATTTGAAATGCCAATTCAATTTCTATTGGAAAGTTAAGGCGAACAAACACGGTTCAAGATACAATTCACCTCCGATCTCGCATTTGGAGTTCAAATCGATTGAAGACCTAAATTCATCCACCTATGGTGAGATCTGACCCATCTTACCTTTTGAAATTCCGACTGATATTTTGATCAAGTCTGCATTCAGGGATGCGAAGTAACATAATTTCCCAATGATATGCGGTGTTCTTATTTCAACCGCGTTTCTAGTATTTCATCTATGAAAGTCCCTTCCTCTTTCAATTCGATCACACAAATATCGAGGCAGCAAACCGTTACCTGCTTTAAAAATGAGCACCATAGTCAAATGTACAATTCTTTGCTTCACCAATTGCTTAGCATCAAAGTTGAGAGAGTGAATCTATTACACCTCAAATCTATTACTCGCCTTATCTTAATCTTCAAGTGCTGTAATCTCGATATTTGTGTTTCATTGGCCAGAAATAAAATGGAAGGGCAAAAGAGAGAGGTGATTGATATGTATAGCTGTATTTTACTGGCAATAGTTAAATCGTTTTTCAGCCGACATAGAATTCCATACTTCTTGGCCATTTTCTTGATGAAATTGTCAATGTGAGAGTTGAACTTAGGTTTGTCATCAATAATCTCGCCAAGATATTTAATCGATTTCGCAATAATACAATAAATTTAGTTTTACTTGTATTCGATTTCAACTGATTATTTATTTTTTCCCCTCTGTTCGGGACCTAACACTACTGCGACCAGTAAATTGACCTATTGTAGTATATCCAGTGTCCTTAGTTTAGTGCATGTCGTATTACTCCATCATTATTGAGAAATGATGAAGTATTCGATTTTTTTACAGTTGCCACTCTTGCATTTATCGCAAGGATCCGACTCTAATTGAAAGGTCCCGCTATTTATACCCTTCGGAGTGTTGAAACACCCTCCAAAGGCGCGCTCCTTTGTCAGTCAAAATTGGATTCCTTAACAACAAAATTAAGGTATGACACCGATAATCACCATGCATCAGAACCCTAGTCTTAACTACTTCAAACTAGGGAACAACGAATAGAAGATTAGGAATCACATATCTATGTGATTCCTAATCTTCTATTCGTTGTTCCCTAGTTTGAAGTAGTTCATCTGAAGACAACTAACTTATTTTTTTCCTTGTTTTAAGATCATCCTCCGTGCACAAAGCCAAGTCTTTTCACTATCAACAAGGCATAAAAAGTAATAAGGACTAAGATGTGTTCCTTGGATTACTGAAAAATCCTGTTCCCCTAGTTTGAAGTAATCAGGACTAGGAATCGGTGGTACATCTTACATCCCGTAACGTACCACGAAAAGGTGATCTACCCACGTTACGGGTACTGATTATACTTCAACCATCTACTTAGAGAACGCAAATCTTCATTCAAGTGTAAAACGGCATCATCTAAATCCTTAGCTGCAATGAATAACACAGTATCATCTGCAGAAAGATTAATGTCGCAAAATCGTAAAACACGTCGCAAGTCATTAATATACATAATAAATAACAGGGGCCCTAATACATTTCCCTGGGGCACTCCAAGGTTATTCTCCACGGGACTGGAAAAAGAATCATTAAAAACAGTCTGTTAAGTTCTGTCAGACAAATAGCTTTCAAACCATTTATATGCAGTACTCGTAATTCCAAAGCGCTTGATTGATCTTAACAATAGCTCATGGCAGACCAGGAAGAACATATTCGGTTGTGTCCAGTGTGGTTCTGGGCACTTGATTTAACCACAATGCACAACATTTATCATGTGATTTAAGACGTCGTATTATGGGTTTTGACACAAGTTAGATACTGGTCACTTCCGCAGAACACTCAACACGGCCACTATTGATCTTCTTTTTGAATTATCATGTCATTTGAGATGCCACTTGATGGGTTTAACAAGTTTCAGGCTAATTATAAACTCACGTCTAATCAAACAATATGAGCTAATTAAAAGCTGAATCAGCAATTTTTAGCTAAAAACGCAAATTCAAGCCTGATTTTGCTCTTATTCAACATTCAATTTTTGTTAGTAACCCGTATTGACCGGAACATGTTCCAGCCATATCTCCCGAACCGGCTGACGGATTAAAAAAAAAGGAATAGAATATTATGAGACCACAATACCTTTCATTTCAATACCAATGAGGATCCTAGATCCTGACCGTTTCATTTTATCCATAAAGTATCTTCTGAAGATTTGTTTGCAGAATCATCTTCCACTATTTGAAAGTAACAAAAATTAGTCATGTCTTACGATGATAACAATGAAAAAACAAATTTTAATCTTTGAAGGTATGTATAGAGGAATCATGGCTTCAGTAAAAGTTGCTAAATTTTAAAAACTAGCAACTTCGATGGAAAATCCAAAATTCTTTGTCCAGTATTTTCCGAGTTATGAAGCATTTTTTTATGGTAATTCCCTTTAATTTAGTTTTACGATCATACATTTTTGGTGATTCATTTTTTTAGCACAGCAAATTATCAGAACCGCAAAAAAAAAAAACACTGTAACAGTTACTACATTTTTTTTTTCTTGAAACGTTGTGGCACATTTTTGATGAATTTTTGATAAGCATAATTAATCGCCCACGGTTTGCTAAAGGGTGATACGGTCAAAATTTGGTCAAGGGAAAACGCGTGTAAATCGGTGAAATCGTTTATTTAAAAAATCAAATTAAATTTCTTTTTCAAGTTCAATTAGTATAAAATTCAGGAAAAATATTCAGTTAGGCTTCCGCTTTTCCAAATCCGAATTGCCGGGCCTTACGCTTGACACCTGCCATCAGATTTTGTACAGCCACCTTGTCCACCTTCTTCGCCGCAGAAAGCCAGTTTGCCTTGAACTGCTGCTCGCCCTTAGCAGTTTTTTTGGTCTTCTTTAGGTTCCGCTTGACAATAGCCCAGTATTTCTCAATTGGGCGGAGCTCTGGCGTGTTGGGAGGGTTCTTGTCCTTGGGAACCACCTGCACGTTGTTGGCGGCGTACCACTCCATGGCCTTTTTACCGTAATGGCAAGATGCCAAATCCGGCCAAAACAGTACGGAACAACCGTGTTTCTTCAGGAAAGGCAGCAGACGTTTATTCAAACACTCTTTCACGTAAATTTCTTGGTTGACAGTCCCGGAAGGTATGAAAATGCTGCTTTTCAAGCCACAGGTACAGATGGCTTGCCAAACCAGATATTTCTTTGCGAACTTTGACAGTTTCATGTGCTTGAAAACATCTGCTACCTTCCCCCTTCCTTTTGCCGTATAAAACTCCTGTCCCGGAAGCTGCTTGTAGTCGGCTTTGACGTAGGTTTCGTCGTCCATTACCACGCAGTCAAACTTCGTCAGCATCGTCGTGTACAGCCTCCGGGATCGCGCTTTGGCCGTCGTATTTTGTTTATCATCGCGATTTGGAGTCACTACCTTCTTGTAAGTCGATAGTCCGGCTCGTTTTTTGGCTCGATGCACGGTTGTAGACGATACACCCAGCTTATTTGCGGCATCTCGGAGAGAGAGGTTAGGGTTTCGCTTGAAACTACCGGCAACTCTCTTTGTCGTCTCAGCGGCTTCCGGTTTTCGATTTCCCCCCGATCCAGACTTCCTGGCTGTCGACAAACGTTCCCCAAACACTTTAATTACATTTGTAACGGTTGATTTGGCAACTTTTAGCGATTTTGCCAACTTTGCGTGCGAGTAGCTCGGATTTTCGCGATGCGCGAGCAAAATTTTGATACGCTGCTCTTCTTGCTTGGACGGCATTTTGACAACTGAAGAGTGAATTCCAAAATCAAAATAGGAGCAACATTCTACACATACACACCTTCAAAATGAGGGGTGTTCAGGTTTTTTAAATGCAAAATTGAAAGAAATACGTCAAGTTGATATTGACCAAATTTTGACCGTATCACCCTTTACTCTGTTATTGCCAAACCAGCTGCAATTATACAGAGAACCAATAGACGATGCTTGGGACTAGCTTTCATCCTTAATGAGTAAAAACAGGATATTTCAAACTAGGCAATATCATTGCCAGCCACGCACGAACGCAGGTCAAGAAAAGAATGGGTAGGAATGTGTTGGAAGGCAAGAACTCCTCTGCACATCCACGAGAAATCACTAGGATGTTGGATAAAATGGTTGGGTTTACAGCAGGATTAGTTTTGGTAAATGATAAGCTGAATTGATGTCCCAACAATCCAATAACGCGAAGGAGCTTGGGGTTGAACCTACGGTTTGTGCTCAGTAAGCAAAAACGTTTGCCACCAGGCAAACGAGCTCCTTATTTTATGACACACCACTTCTATGAATCGCGGCCATCGATAATTGAAAAAAAAAAACTGTCAAATCCTACAATATGGGTCTGTTCAGAACGGAGACGACGTGTAGTGGTAGAAAATATTGCTTATTGCATCTGAAACAAGACTGCTTTAAAAATTCGAAATGTGTGATAAAAGAGCATGTTTCGGTCCAATCGTGTTGGTGTCTTCAGAGCACTTATTGCTTGCACAATAAGAAATAAGTGCATCGAAGACACCAGAATGAATACAAGGAAATTCGAACTTTTATCACACTTTCTAATAAGTGTAAAAGTTTTAGTCAAATACCCTGCAATATGGGTACTATCGAAACGGGAACTACGCGTAGTAGTCGAATATGCCTATTTTGGAATCCAAGAAGGAGGCTATCGGTTTTAGAAAAATTTACAAATCCCCTACAATATGAGTATTTTCAGAATGGGGACTTTATTATTTAGTAAGGTTTTTTAATTCCACAGTGACGGCGAAAACACCCATATTGTAGGGTATTTCACAGTTTTTTTTTATAAAACAGGCGTCTGCCATCTTGGGATCCAAATTGGTTGCAAACATAGAATTTTTTTTTCTGTACACGCCTCGATCGATTTTTTTTTCCGAAAGTACCCATATTCAACGGTATTTGAAAGTATTTCTAAAACTGATGGCCACCATCTTGATTTCCAAAATGGCATCCAGCATTGATTTGTCGACCTATACGTCGTCCCGCTTCAAAAAATACCCGAGGCCGTTAATAGCCCGATAAGGTCCCTTTTTGTAATAAATAGTACCAATATGATGACTACTAGGGCCAAACACTACGTCATGTATCCTGCACTCCCCCAGTGCATAGAGCCGATTAATTTTCAACCAGTTTAATCAAAATGGAATAACAATGAGATTTTTACAGCGCGTATAAAAAAAAGATTTTAAACACTTGTTTTTTCTAAAAACCATCATCGTTTTGAAGAATTATTTTTATTTTTTTTTGAAACGCAACTTACTATCTACCAGCGCAATTTTGATAGGAAAAAAGTATTTCAAATAAAAACTATTTCATCCTGATGAAGTTGGCGTCTATAGTGGAATACCTAAGTAAAGAAACAGAAGACGCTGAAGAAGTCTGCAAATAGTTGGTGCGTAGCAAATTAAGGTAGTGGAATTAAATTGATCTAAGTCTTCTCTCTATCCTTAAACTTTTTCATTTCCGCGCAGAAAACAAAGTCCTTATGGGTTTGAGTAACTATGCATACTCTTTTTACAAAAAAAATGGTTTAGACTACCATTTAAAAAGGGCTATTGTATACAAGCTAATTTCTAAAAAATGATAGCCCTTGATGTAGAAGCCAAAGATTTATTTTTATAAAATTTCCGACACTTAAATTTGTGATCAAACCGGTCCAACGTCAAATAAAAAAAATGCGTGAAGATTTACCGTTGAAAACATGAATACCTAGATACACATAGATAGAAAACGTGAGTACCTACATAGTCATACAAATGCATTTAATTGTTCATTTTGTCAACCGCTTGTAACGATATGTTATGTATTTCTATGTTTTGTCCGCTCTTGACACCGAAACCTTCACTGGAAAGGATTATTTTAAATGCGTTCACGTGCGCATTCAAAGAAAATCAATCATTTCCAACTTCCACTGCAATAGGGTGCCTGTCACGTTTCCTTCGTCGCGTAACATCGGAAAACCATCATACATATACGGAACAGTTTCAAATGTAAGCGATTACGAAATTGACACCCCATAACAATTGCGGCTAACCACGACTTATCGGTACCTTTCCACACGCTTAACCCGAACAAACATGCCAATGGTCAAGGGATATTCGTTCAGTTTGCTTCTATCCATATACGCTCGTGAATGGAATTATCAACTCCCACCTTCCACATTCGGCTTACGTTAGCCCAATGACCCATTTAAAATTAAAAAACAAAACTCACTCCAATGAACCATAATGATAATTGAATCAAGCTAAAAAACGAACCTACCTTATTGAGCACAGCGTTCGCCAGCAGCTGCTCGTACTTCTTGGGGCTGAAATACGGCAGATGCTCCTCCGGTCGCAATGGAAGACCGCTTTGATTAAACAGTTCTGGTAACTTGGTGACCTCATCCAGGATCTTCTGGAGCATCTTGCGTAGTTCAAAATGCGTATCGCTCGGACTAGCCGGCTCGGTTTGGCCTTCGATCATGGGTAGATCTGAAATTGCGAGAATGGGTAGAATTAGCTACTATTAGGTACACGCTAGTGACGTACAATTCTTAATGGATATGCGAGGCAATTGACCTCTACACATTTCATTCTACTTAGAGTGACGGTGCGTTGAGTTTTTGTCGTGATTCAAGAGTTGTAATTGCGCGGTGATGACATGCAAAGATGTGCTTTGAAGGTGAGTGGTTCAAGTAACGTGCAGGGAAGTTGAGTGAATTGTAAACATTAACGGGTAGGTACTAAATTAGTTAGGGAGGGAAAAAGTTGTAAATGGTGCAGAAATCTTACTAGTGGAAAAAACACAAATCATTTGTTTACGATTGAACGCTATTAGGGGTCTACATACCAAGATTTATTCTATACTTACAGTGACTGGCACAAAAAAGATCCACCCACTCAAATATAAGTTAAACGCCTATAAATGTCTATTTATCATATCAAAGCTATTTCCAAAACTTGTTTTAAGTCTGCTCTAGTATAATTTGTTAAAATTCATACCACTTTGCCAAAGAAACGAATCGCTCAGTAAAATAGCCGAAAAGTATGGGATAAGCCGTGATGCAGTTCAGAAGATCTATTTGAAGTATCAATTGCTTGGAAGTGTTGCTGATCAATCTGGAAGAGGGCAAAAACGAACAAGTGATTCTCGAACAGACACCAGTATAATCCGTGAGATTAAAAACCGCAATGGTGACGTAGGACTACGTAGTCTTATATAAGAAATCTTATTTGTTAACTGCAGCAGGAGCATGTGTTACTGATTCCGATCAATAGTGGTGTGGCTTCATCCTCTTTCTATGGATGCTTATGTGGGCTGCAGCCCGCTGCTTACAGGCAGCCTTTCGTTGTGTACTGGAACACCACCACTCACAATGTGGTGATTTAATAAACACCGTTTGATGAGACCGAATGGAATTCAACTTTGAAATCTGTGTTACGGAAATCGCTTTTGGCAGGCAATCGGTGATAATTTTAATTATCATAGCAACAGTTGCACATTCGTGCAATATTCTATATTAAAATTTTGAAAAATGACAGATGCAGTTGCGTTGGAATATTTATGATTGACTGATGATAACTTTATTGAAATTGGTCCAGGGGCAGTTGAGTTATTAACGTTCAAAATCTTTCATTATTTTGTTACATGTTCCATTTTCGGTTGTCACAAAGTGTACCTCCAAATAGAAATCACAGACGTATTCCTACGTCAAAAAGAGTGAAAGAAAGGCTAAATTTGTCGATTTCTTATCGAACCATTCGATAACGCATTGCTGAACATGCTTTGAAGAGCCATTTTGCTCGGAAGCTACCATTTATCAGCAAGGCCAACAAGAAAAAAAAAACTGCTGATCTTCTCAAGAAATCACATTAACAAGCCGCAGGAGTTCTGGAAACGTGTTGTCTGGTCGGATGAATCAAAGTTCGAGCTTTCAACAAGAAACTTTTTTTTAAATCTTTATTTAAGAGATTTTTAGCCATTGGCTAGTTCATCTCTAAAAATTCAACAAGACGTGATATCGATATTCTTTGTGAAAATTTGGAAGAGTCGTTTCAGCAGAATTACGATCCCAATCACACGGCAAATAAAACACTTACCGGTCCTGTTGCATAAAGCCCATGGAATGGCCAGCCCCAAAGCCCCAATTTGAATCCAATCAAAAATCTTTGGGCTATCCTCGAGAATTGTGTGGAGAAAACCGGTGTTAGCAACAAGCAAACATATTTTGCAGCACTGCAAAAGGCTGGGATGATTTGGGTCCTCAGCACTTCAAACACATGGTGGAAAACATGCCAAAGCGGTTGCAGTTTGTCATCGAAGCGAAGGGAAGTCACATTGACTATTAGTCATTTGTTTTGGTTTGGATTTAAAAAAAAGTGGATCTTTTTTTACGTCACGCCAACTAAAATACTATTTAACATAAATCTTATTTATTTGAAATTCTGCAATGACTTACTAATTAATACTATGAAGGCCAAATTAACCTCTGGTTTTTATTTTACGGCAATATTTTTTTGTTTAAATGTTTACATTTATTGAGGGTGAATCTTTTTTTGTGCCCGTCACTGTAATTTGGTGGTACAGAAAAGCCAACACCGTCTTCTCATATTATTATGTCGAAATTCTTTGAAGAAGATGATCAGCTAAACCAGTCCTAACTGACTTATTATGAATTATTATTATTCTAATGCCGCGGATACACTTGTATGGCAAACTATGAACATAAGCATTATTTGTATAATAAATTATGAGCACATCCATGGTCACACTTGTATAGTTGTTGTATAGTAATTCTAATTATTATACAAATCATGCTCATGCTCATAGTTTGTCATCCAAGTGTATCCGCGGCATAAGTATGATATTATTACACTATGCTAATGTTTTTACCATGAACTATAGATACTTTCAATCACATATATACATAATCATATTCATCCTCGTCACAGGATTTCAGTTTAGCCGATGACAATGGAGAATAGTTAATTTTTGTATGCAAACGAACAGTGTCTTCGAATATCGAAGAAATCATTGAGCATGCTCCAAAGTTGGCTGTCCCATCATCCCAACAAACAGAAAGCTGGATTAAAACTTATTCAGGCGAAAATAAGCTTCTTCAGCTTCTAATCAGCTAAAATTGTTTGTTGGGATGTGCCTGACGTCACATGGCCGATGAGACTATCTCAGAGAGAGAGAGCGTCATTTCTACTCAGATGAAAATGAAATTTCTAAAAACTTATGTTCCTCAGCGCTGCGCAACCTTCCTAAACATCTCTTTCAAAAAATGGCTCTCTCACTGAGCTAGTATCAGTGGCCGTGTGGAAAAAAAGGACAAATACCCAACCTCTTTGTTCGTTCGTTTTAAGTTTTAAGAATTTAGTGATAGATATTGAGATTTTGCTTGTCTTTCAGCATTTGTATATTAAAGCTTCAGAGTTGTCAGTCTTTTTGATATGTTGTGCGTGACACCCAATATCAGTGCAATTAGAAATTTAAGGATGAAACGCCAATAAATTAAGCCGCATTCAACTGGAAAATATAAGATTCTATAACATATTTGCATTCAAACTATGCAGAATTCGTAATGCTGCACCACATGAACAATGTAGTCGGAAGGTTTGTTAATTTTTGTTTGTAATTTTTATGTTAGCTAAATTTATTTCTCCCAAATCACTGAGGCTAGAAAATCATCTTGTGAAGGTTTAATACGAAAATATTCGTTCTGAAATAAATTGCTTGTACGCTACAGTCCATTGCAAGAATTGAAATTGCAGAGGAATGCAGAGAAATCGACCCTTACATTTAATGTTTATGCAATTTGTTTTGCGTATAAAGATTTATCTATAAGCAAATATTAAAATTAACAATATGGTTCACTCTTCTATTATCCCTAAGACACGATTTTTACCGAAACTAGACACGAAAGGTGACTAGTACACTGTAAATTGAACGTTTAGTAGTAGATAGCCAGTGCTGAGATTTGTCATCCATACGATATTGACAATATTGTTTTTCACATAGTCACTGACAGACTTGATCCTCAAAGTAACCTTCGCAAAATCTCATTCATTTTAGCGTAGCTTAGCTTAGCTTAGACTGACTGCACATATCAATGGTTGCTGAATGATTAATCAACTGAATGGGACTGGGAGTGACCGTCCATTCTCATTGCACAAGTTTCAGTGACTCCATATTTTGTAGATAAATAACGGCGCCGGCCACGTCCTTGCAATAAGGTGGGAGTAGGGAAGGAATATTAGAGTGACCTTTGTTGTTTGTGGGCCGTGTTTATGTCTGCACCCCAACAAAAGACACAGGATTGGAGATTTTGTTAGTAAGTTGGGTGCGTTAGATCAGAATTCACCTTGATAAGTGATACGACCATGGTTTTAAATGAATCAGTGTTATTATGCATTATACTTGGATTTTCCTGAAGCCTAAACAAAATGGTGGATCATTATAATATAAATCTGAAGACTTTCCATCATCGAAAAGCTGAAAATAAACTTAGAGCATGGGCATGAGCAAAATTTGCAGAAAACCAATTCAAAATAATTTAAATCAATAGATCCACTGTGAATGAAGGCTGAAAAAAGAGAATAATTATACAGCAATGACCCCATTTTGTCAGCTAGCAAAGTATGTGTATCTTAAACATCCATCCTGAAGGAAGAAGATATGAAATCACAATTATGTGGAGTTACTGAAAAATAACAGCCTGATGCGCGGAGAGGCTGACAGGACCGCGTCATAACTGTAATGTGAACATTAGGAAGATTTACCATCATCAAACTATTCTTGAATTAACCTGGAAGAATGCTTGTGAATAATTTTTATACAGATAAATTAAATTGATAAACTAAATGGTTCAAACAACAACTCCAGCCTGTAGAAAAGCTGAAAATAGGGCATCTTTACAATGTGGATCCTACGCTATTCCACTATCGATGGCCTGAAAGTATTCAGTCTAGATCAATAGATTTAGCTATTTGAACCAAAGCCGGAAAAGAAAGACACAATTAAATTATACGAATCACTTCCATCCTTCGTCAAAACCTCATTCATTTTAATGACAAAGATTTGCCTAGTAACAAAAAGATCAATTTCGTGCATTCTGTGTCTGTTAATTTCGTCACAAATGTAGTTTATAAAAAAAGGGTTTCTAAGTTGATGAGCATGCAGCGTGCTTCATATGATGGAAGAGGAAATGCGGTCCAATTCAATTTGCGAAGGGCATGTAAAAGGAATTGTTTATGGACGGATTCTATGCGTTCCTCGTGTAAGGTAATGTACGGATTCCATACTAGGTTACAGTAATTCAGAATTATTATCTTTATTAGGTAGGCTTTCAGCCTTGGGCTGGTTCGCCTTAATTCAGAATAGGTCTTACGTATGTAATATATAATAGTTTAATAGTGTATGGGTCTTGAAAATTATAGCTGAACCTCTTAATGAAACCCAACATACTATAAGCTTTCGTTATGATTTTATTATAATGTTCTACAAAAGTGAGTTTGGAGTCTAGGATTACACCTAGGTCCCTTACAATTTTACATTTTTTCTACTTTTTGTTTGCCTAAAATATTTCAAAAAGAGGTGTTTCTATTTTTCTGCTTAATGCATGCGTTGCATTTTTTACATTGCGTTGAATTAGACTTTTACTACACCATTAAATAAGTTGATATCATTCTGGAATTCTTCCGTGTCGCTAGAATTACTTATTTCCATGAAGAGCTTCAGAGTTCGAAAAAGTAGTGTTAATTTCTGTTCAGTATGATGCACATAAATGGAGCGTCACATATCATATAAGTTTACATTATATATCATGTAAAGTTCTGAGACATTTCATACAATGTACCAAATATTGTTTACAAAAGCCCATTGTTGTAAACAACATTGCTTACAAGTTGCTCGGATGCGTTTACAAGTAGCTAGTTTACGTGAATGAATGTTTACATCACTATTAAAATTCGAAATTTTTATTTGTGTTCATATCGAATTGGGCCTAAATGAGAACCCTGGGGCACCCTAGAGGTGACCGAAATAGGTTCTGGACCTAGATTCCACTACTATTTTTTGCAATTTAAAGAGTAATAATGGTATGTCGATTCGGTCAAATGCTTTAATGAAGTCAGTATAAAGAGCTTCCACGTGCTTGCCATTGTTCATTGCGTTAAGAATGAAGGTTACAAATTCAAGAAGATTAGAGGTAGCTGAGCGACCTTTAAAAAAGCCGTGCTGTTAGTTTGTAATTTGATTTTTTACTTGCTGACATTTTTTTCGTTTGCGAATGATTCAAAAAGTTTTGGGATCAAAGAGATAATGGCAATTCCACGATAATTACGGATGTCAGATTTCTTGCCTGATTTGAAAATACACACTTAGAAAAAAAAACATGTAAATTTAGGTGCTCTGAGAGTGACATATACGAGCATCAATTTTGACATAAATTTGAGTCATTAAAGACGCGAAATATAGCTCAATCAAACGTAGTTTTCGTCGAGGAACGAACTTATCAGTCTCGAAGCACGTAATAATGCATGAATTGTTTGTTTACGTCTCATCTTTCATGTCAAAGACGGATTCCGTCACGTGTGAAATTAGTTATTTCTAAGTGTGTAGGCACCAAATGAGACGATTTCCAAATTGGATCATGCCAATATAAACCAATTTAGCAATATTTCACATTCTGGATACGAAAAACTTCTAAGCTCCAAAAAGACGACCATGAGCAAATATAAAAATAAATCTAAAACTTTCATTTCATGTACCGGTGATTTTTTGGTACTCAAAAAATTAAGATTTGGCGGCACCGCTAAGGCATGTCCGGTAGGTTGGTTGTCTTTATTAAAGCTAGTACTTGAGATAAACTAGCCAGTTGGCTAAAAATCTCCCAAATAAAGCTATAAAAAACATCTCTAGATCCTTTGAGGTGGCGGCCAGCTCGCTACGATCAGTTATCGCTCAGCCTCTGAGACGTGCAGACGTTTTTTCTCGATTGCGCTTATCAGTGAGTCAAGCATTTTGAAATATCGTTATTCTTTCGGGTGTCGCTGTGCCGCGTCGCGTGTAGTGATCCGCGATGAGGCGAGAAAATACTTTTCGGATTGATTATTCGAACTTCCCCCTGAAGCCCTCATACGAAAAAATCCACGCGTTTTGTCGTACGGTACTTGGACTGACGAGGGACGACGTGAAGAGACTCCAGTGCCATCGCGGTGGGTCATGTGCGTTCGTGAAGGTCGGTGACCTCGAGACGGCCCAGAGAGTGGTCGAAGAACACAACGAGAAGCACGAAGTGGAGTGTTCGGGGAAGAAGTACAAACTTCGTATAACGATGGAAGATGGTAGTGTCGAAGTGCGTGTACACGATCTACCCGAAGATGTGTCGGAGGAGAAGATCGTCGCATTTCTCAGCGCGTATGGTGAAGTGCTTTCGATCCGGGAACTAATGTGGGGCGAAAGGTACGATTTCGGAGGCGTGCCGCTCGGTATATGGTCTATCCGTATGGTGGTGAAAACTAACATCGACTCGTGGGTCACCATCGACGGAGAGCAGGCATATATCGTCTACAAAGGGCAACTGCAGTCGTGCCGCTACTGCAAAGAGCACGCACACTCGGGCATATCGTGTGTCCAAAACAAAAAGTTGTTGGTGCAGAAGAGCTACGCAAATGTGGTAAAAAAGACTGGACCACAACAGCAGCAGCAGCAGCAGCAGCAACAGCAGCGAAAACCGAAACCACCACAACCGAAACCAGCCGGTCCGAAACCCGCTGCGCCACCAACGGTAACGCTGGAAAATTTCCCCCCTATAGTACCGCAGGCTATGAGTCAGAGCGAGCAACCTATCGGGGAAACAAACACCACAAACCAACAAACAGCGGTGGTATTGCTAACCCCAAGTGTGAAACCGCTTCACCCGAAAGAAACACCGGCGTTGTCGTTGACACCTCCACAATCCACCGAGGTACCAAACACTAGCGTGGCTTCTGTGGAACTGTTCAAAAAACCAAGTTGTATGACTCTGCGCAGTAAATACAACGGCAATGAGACGGACGAATCGACCACATCGACAAGCAGCAGCAGGCAACACCGAAAGCGACCGCCTGGCAAAAAGCTCCGCCGCGAAAACCAAGACGACGAGATGGGTGAGGATTATATTTCGTAATGGCTCACACATCCTACAACATCGCTTCTATCAACGTAAACACGATTACTAGTCCCACAAAGCTAAACGCTCTGAGCACCTTCGTCAACAGCCAAAACCTCGACATCGTGTGCCTACAAGAGGTTGAAAACGAACAGCTCTCGTTGCCAGGCTTCGTCGTTGTCGCCAACGTAGATCACGCGAGGAGGGGAACGGCTATCGCACTAAAGCCGCACATCCAATACTCACACGTCGAGAAAAGCTTGGACGGTCGTTTGATTGCCTTGCGAGTGCAAAACATCACCGTCGCTAATGTCTACGCCCCGTCGGGCTCTGCGCTGCGTGCCGCTCGAGAAGATTTCTTCAACGGCACACTCTCCTATTATCTCCGACATCGCACCGAACACGTAATACTCACGGGCGACTTCAATTGCGTGCTTCGCCCATGCGATTCATCCAGCCCGAATTCAAGCCCGTCGCTCAAAACGACCGTCCAACAACTCCAGCTTCTCGATGTGTGGGAAAAGCTGTGCCCACGAGATGACGGTTTTACTTTTATCAGTCGGAATGCTCGATCCCGTCTCGATCGTATTTACGTGAGCAACGGGTTGCGCGAACAGCTGCGAGCGGCGCACACGCATGTGGTCTCATTCTCCGACCACAAAGCTCTGACACTCAGGCTTTGTCTTCCCCTTCTCGGACGTGAACACGGCCGAGGCTTCTGGTCCCTTCGCCCCCATCTGCTGACCGAAGATAATGTGGCGGATTTCCAATATAGGTGGCAATATTGGACCCGCCAGCGTCGCAACTACGCCTCCTGGATGGAGTGGTGGCTGTCGTACGCTAAGCCCAAAATCAAATCATTTTTTAAATGGAAATCTCGAGCCGCTTTCGACGATTTTCATAACGAGCACCAACGGCTTTATGCCGAACTACGGCTAGCGTACGATGGCTACTACCAGAACCCTGCGATGCTAACAACGATAAATCGACTGAAGGGGGAGATGCTGGCGCTTCAGCACAACTTCTCGCACATGTTCATGCGCATCAACGAGAGATACGTGGCGGGAGAACCCATCTCGATCTTCCATCTGGGGGAACGGAGAAGGAAGCGAACCGTCATCACTCGACTGCAAACGGAGCAGAACGGGACTATCGACGAGCCTCACGCGATCGAGGCGCACATGGTGGATTACTTCTCCCACCTCTACTCCGAAGAAGAGAGAATAGACGGTGGGAACACTTTCGACTGCGAGAACGCCATACCACCCAACGACCCGGTAAATGAGGCGTGCACGAGCGAGATCACCACAACCGAGATTCTTTCCGCGATACGAGCTAGCGCATCCCGAAAGTCACCCGGCTGCGATGGGATTACGAAAGAGTTCTACCATCGCTGTTTCGACGTCATCCACCGAGAGCTAAATCTGGTGATGAATGAGGCGCTCACTGGCAACTTCCCTGCAACGTTTGTGGACGGCATCATCGTGTTGGTGAAAAAGAAGGGTGGCGACGAGACAGCCCGTTCGTATCGTCCCATATCTCTTCTAAACACCGACTACAAACTGTTCTCTCGTATCCTCAAAACCCGTCTGGAGAATGTGATGCGAGCCCACCGCATATTGAGCGACGGGCAGAAATGCTCAAACTCAGATCGAAACATCTTTCAAGCCACTCTCGCTCTGAAAGATCGAATTGCGAGCCTCCGTCATCATCGTCGCACCGGGAAGCTGATCAGCTTCGACCTCGATCATGCTTTCGATCGGGTCCGGCACTCTTTCCTCTTCGGGACCATGCGCTCGCTTGGTTTCAACCAGCATCTCATCACTCTGCTCTCCCAGATTGCAAGTCGCTCCACCTCTCGCCTGCTCGTGAATGGGCACCTCTCACGGCCGATCGACATCCAACGCTCGGTGCGGCAGGGGGACCCGTTGTCCATGCACCTCTTCGTGCTGTACCTCCATCCACTAATATGCAGACTCGAACAAGCATGCGGGAATGATCTGCTGGTTGCGTATGCCGACGATATCAGTGTAATCGTCACAACAGCAGCACAAATCGAAGCAATGAATACACTGTTCACCCGTTTCGAGATAGCTGCTGGCGCCAAGCTGAATGTGGGGAAAACTGTTGCCATTGATGTTGGTTTTTGCGAGGGAAACCGCATCGACATCCCATGGCTACGGACGGCCAACACGGTGAAGATCCTTGGCGTGATTTTCGTCAACTCGATCCGGCTGATGACGACCATAAACTGGGATGCGGTGGTTAGCAAATTTGCGCAACTGATATGGCTTCAATCAACGCGGATTTTGACTTTGCATCAGAAAGTGGCTTTGCTGAATACGTTCGGCACCTCCAGGATCTGGTATCTTTCATCAATTCTACCACCATTCAGTGTACACATGGCGAAAATTACATCGAGGATGGGCACCTTCCTCTGGAGTGGGATGATCGCTCGCGTTCCAATGGCACAATTAGCGCGAAACCGCGAACATGGTGGACTAAAGCTGCAACTTCCGGCGTATAAGTGCAAGTCGCTCGCTATCAACCGGCACTTGAAAGAGATCGAATCCCTTCCCTACTATAAATTCCTTCTTCTGCAAAATCCCCGCCCAGCAATACCAATAGACCTCCCCGACCTGAAACTGATCCTCTCAAACTTATCCCAAATTCCCCCTCAGATTCGACAAAACCCCTCCGCCGATCAAATCCACCAGCATTTCGTGGCACAGACGGAGCAGCCCCGGGTGGAACGAAACTGTCCGACAAACGACTGGCCATGCACGTGGCGGAATATTAGACTCAAGAATCTTTCATCGGAACAGAAAAGCAGGCTGTACGTTGCAGTTAACGAAAAAGTTGAGCACCGAAAACTTTGGTTTGTGATGCGGAGAGTTGACAGCGAGTATTGCTTACACTGCACCAACCAAGCAATAGAAACACTAGAACACAAATTCTGTACCTGCACTCGAGTTGTTCCAGCTTGGGAAATCCTGCAGCGGACAATAGCTACTGTTCTGAATGGGTGGAGACGGCTGTCGTTCGAGGAGCTAATCAGACCGGCTTTGAAGAGAATCAACAGAACAAACAAACTAACAATATTAAAATTGTTTGTAAAGTACATTAGCTATATAAGTAGTTGTAATGGAGTGATAAATTTACAAGCACTGGAGTTCGAACTAAATTTTGATAGTTAAATAATAATGAATGTGATACATCTTTGACAATAAAACTAAATTTATATATAAAAAAAAAAAAATTAGTTATTTCTAAGTGTGTAGGCACCAAATGAGACGATTTCCAAATTGGATCATGCCAATATAAACCAATTTAGCAATATTTCACATTCTGGATACGAAAAACTTCTAAGCTCCAAAAAGACGACCATGAGCAAATATAAAAATAAATCTAAAACTTTCATTTCATGTACCGGTGATTTTTTGGTACTCAAAAAATTAAGATTTGGCGGCACCGCTAAGGCATGTCCGGTAGGTTGGTTGTCTTTATTAAAGCTAGTACTTGAGATAAACTAGCCAGTTGGCTAAAAATCTCCCAAATAAAGCTATAAAAAACATCTCTAGATCCTTTGAGGTGGCGGCCAGCTCGCTACGATCGGGACATTTTTGCGCGTCAAAGAATCTCGGTGTGTACTATGTAGTATTTAAAGAGATGTTCATGTCCGATTGAGCATAGGTTCTTTGGGAGACAAAATTTCACAGGGTCTTTTTTCGAGGCAACATACGTTTTCTATATGGTCAGTTTAGGAAATTCCAAGGTAATCTTTATCCCATGCCTTTATTGGCACCCTAAAGTGTATTGCAGACGTTTTCAAATCGTGTTCTATGTAGCTTCACTTAAATTTGGTCACGAAAATTTCTTAATACACACAGTAAAAAGAATGTAAATTTACCTGTGGCACATTGATTTTCTGGCAATACTTGAAACACACAGCAATAAAACATTGCCCAAATAACAATTTTGGTTTTATGAAGGTTCTGTAGAACATGATTTAGTCTAGTAGCATGCTTTAAAACCTCGATAAAAGTTGCAATGAATTTAATAATAAATGCATTTGAATTGAGCTTTCAATTGAAGTTGATTTCATTTTCAACGAACAACGATATAGAGACAACAAACAACATGAGCGATTAAATGTCAGAATTGAATTTCATATCGGTAAAAGTGTAATTTTATGTTTGCTCCAGTTGGTAGTTGAACATTACAAAGTTTGTCTAATATTGGAAATCTCGGTTTTCCACACATACAATCTGGAATTTGTGTAGTGCAAAATTCTAAACCACAAAACTTTTCGCAAGTACGACACCTTCAATTTTTGTTAGTCCTAGAATCATGATACGGGATCGGGATCTTTTGAAACAATGTTCTAATTTCAAGAGTAATATGCATATTTTTTCAAATTTCATTTGTTTTTTTTTTATGGAGACAATTTCTTAGTTGACCATGAAATAGTTGTTTGGAATGCTGAACTTAAGCCGGTAGTTACATTTTTATATTAAAAAAGGCACATTCTAAAACGTTACAATAGTTTTAGTCAGTTTTTGCACTGCAACAAAAAAAAAAAGAGAAGTCATTCTTAAATATTATTGCAAATTTGGCAACGAACGATTTGATCAAAAGTTTCAGATTCTCTGATGAAATTTATCGCACCTTGCAAATTTCCAATGATATTTTTTAAAGTTACGGAGCCAAATATATTTTTTTTAAAAAGGTAAACCTATGGATATATCCTGGTAGAATGTCAAATGCAGTTATGCACCAATGTTTAATATGCTTAAAAAAGTCTGTGAATGAAAAAGCTTGAATACTCCTCATATATTCCATCTACAGGGTGCGTGACAAATTTTTGCAGTAAATGGCATATTTGAGAAAAAATACACCAGTTAGTTATTCTAGCAATGAATTTTGTGCGATTTATTTTCTTTCGCAACATATGGAAGTTGTAAGTAAACTTATTCAAAAAAATTGCCTTCCATTTCGACGACTGTAGTTAGACGCTTCCGGAAACTGCAGTATGCACGTTTTAAAATGTTTCGATCCATAGATGTCATCACTGCCTTGATTTTAGCTTTTAGCGACTTAAGTGTGGTGTGAGGGGTTCTATTGGTATCCCGTTGGACGACGCCCTATACAAAATAATCCAACGGATTGATATCGGGACTGCTTGGGGGCCAAATTTCTTCCTCCCAAATTTACGAAATATTTTCCGTAAGCCATTTCTGTGCTTTATTAGCAGTATGAGCAGGTGCTCCGTCTTATCACTTTCTCAAGCCTTTTTTAATATTATACACTGTCCTTTCAGACACATTTACCGACCGAATTATTTCTTTCATGCATACTCCGGCGCGCAACAAAGCGAGAACGGCTGACAGATTGCTCTCTTGTTTCGACATCTTTACGTTTACTCAACATTGTTTGTTTAAATCTTACCCTAACAGTATAAGCTATCCAGTGCTGCCAAATATATCTAAATCATGATGCACAAGCATGAGAAATTACTATTTGAAATTAATTAACATATTAAAATCGGGAAACCCAATCCCATTTTCATCAAATTCCCGACTGGGTACTGCGCTTCATACTAAACCACCAATCATTGCAACTTCTGCCCTCAGGTGCGAGAATGCAACAGTTAAGTTTGCATATGAACCTGCTCTTATTGATGATGGGCGGCGCGCTGTGAATGTTTATACTAATTTTGTTTGGAGGACCACCGATGCAGTGCCTCAAAAGGTTACTCTTGTATACGGTTTTTGGTAGCATTGTTGTTTTTTTTTCAAGTTGCTTCACCTTTTCTGTGGATCTGCACAATGTTTATAAACATGATACTGGTCATACAGAGCAGTGTACAATCCGTTTCGTGGAAGATTTTTTACTGCACGCGGAGTCAGCTTAAATATTCTGCACAGGTCCGGTTATTACGTGCTTGGTGTTGCACGACCTTCACCTTGTTGCTGTTAATGTTCAACGCATTGCCCGCATACATCAGGTTAGGGTTGTGAATGAACAGGTCGAACAAATTATATAGGTACAGGAACAATTCCAGACCGGTGAACTACACGACTGAATGAGAAAAATGAAATAATGAAACGGGAAATCGATGCTGACCCCGTGGCCGATGGAATTGCGGAAGATCATTAAGATCCACCCTACCAGTTGATTGCAATCGAGTAGAAAGAGTCCGAAAATAAGACTATGCACACTGAGGGAGATGAAAATCATTGTAGCATAAACGGTGCAGTCCCGGTTGATTTCGTCTGGTGAGCAAGGTTGACAACTTCCAAGCGTCGCGGCAGGTTTCTCAATTCCATGTAAGGGTAAACAATTATCAATGGTTCAAGATCGTTTCCGTAGTATTATTAATTTCATACCATACAAGTTAGTAAGAGCACTAAACGAACAGGTTTTGGAACCTCGGTACAATTAGTTTACTTAGTTGAATTGATTTGAATTTAACTGGCCGTTTGAACTGAAGTTTAGTAACTAATTAAACAAGCACTGACCTAATGAGCGGTATGAATTATGCAACATTTTTCCTCCACTTTACGAGGGTGAATCCCTAATCTATTGAAAGTAAAACGAAAACGTTTCACTTTACCCGATCGCAACGTAAACGGCTCGCGTAAGGTTTTCCCTTTCATTTTCCGCCGGCGCTGAAAAGTGTGAACAGTACAACACTCCAACTGCAGACGGTCCGCTTAACGGTTCATCATATCATATGAGTATGCAGGTATTTATGTAGAAGAGTATGGCATAACAGCGCTAATCCAATCATAATTCATGTTAAACAAATTGGCGCCTCGTGCTGCTTGCTTCGCGCCCGGTGCCAATTTCCCATCCCGATTAACAAATGCATGGGCAGTTAATTTAATTGATTTGTCCGTTGAGGAAATAGTTAGCAGATTGGAATGGATGGGGGTGATGACGATATTAATTTTGCGTTAGCAGCATCCTTTCTTGGCCTGAAATGCACTACTCATCAGAATTGATAGATGCGATGCGGGGAAAAAATGCTTAAACCAGTTCTACTGGTGCTGTAATCCATCATTCAAGTGTCTCAAATCCGTGAAATTGAAACCTGCGGAAGAAGACACTGGATCGACCGGTTCCTTGCCGCAACTTTCAGTCACTTGGTAGGTACATTGGACACCTTCTCCGGGAAATTGCGGTAAATGTTAGGTGAAGTGGTTGATTTTTCGCATACACAAACTAATAAATCAGGCGTACAAATTCATTCCTTATTGAATACGGGTTTGAGTCAGCTGTGCATTGATGATGGGCATATTTTTTTAAAATAATTTTATATTATGCAAGTCAGTATTTATTTAAATCAATAGAAGTTAATGAGTTAGGTTGTTAGTTGAATACTCACAATACTCAGAGCTGTTCCTGTTGAAGTTTGCTATATGAAGGGGACTTTACGACAGTACTTTGGTGTAAAAGGAAACGAGCAGGCTGACTAACTTGAGTGTCCTGGTAGTTAACAAAATTTCTACATCCGAGAGGAAACAACACAGGACCTGGATAACAGGGAGAAATTTTGAAAAGCTGGAATGGGTGAACCCACCGATGAATTGACTCCATTGTCTGCGCTTAGCCTACGCCTTATGTTGTCTAGAGGATGACCCATCAAGAACCGCGTATCACCCTTTTTGCAATATAAAACTGATGTAAAGTTTGGGATTGGGCAGTTAGAACATATATTTTGACATATATCGCCGGAAAAAAATCCTTGATTATATCCAATTATATTTCAAATTTAAATTTGTCCCTAGGGCTGATAACTGGAACATTAGTGTCATAACTGGCATACTTACTCCAAATGCATTGAATTGCCTTATCGTCTTCTTTTTTTTTAAATAGTACTTTGTCAAGTTTCCAAGTATTGAAATAATATTTTGAAAAAGCCTTCAAAGAAAGTTTATACATTTTCATCATTTACGAATGCTATTTTTTTTGTGCTTAGCCTACGTCTTATGTTGTCATAATATTCCGAGATTCCTGATAAATATTGGTGTCTATAGTAGAATACCTCCATAAACTAAGTGAGAAGGTTTAGTAATTACCATTTAATTCGCGTATTTCGCCTACAACGTATTATGCCTTGGTATGCACAAAATTCAATTCTTGTTGGATTATCCTGAAATATAGCATTTGAACCTAAATTCTATCGTAGAATCAAAAATATAATAATTCATGAGATAAGACTAATAAATATGACCAGCTTCGCCCCACTGTGGGATGGAGGCTTCCTTACATGCATACATTTGTGTACAGCGCAAAGTGATAGTAGTTGATAATCGATTCTGTTATGCCGCAAATCTCCAAAAAATAGAATGAATATGTAAAAAAATATCAAACAGATATTCCCCTCCCTTCCACCGTTGGACTACGCACGCTAGAGTCGGAAACAGGTAATTCATTCGTACTGTGAACTGCATAAAATTGAGCAAGGTTTCGATTTCATCTCATGCGAAAGATGAATTTATTATCAAAATCACACGTACGAAGCGTTCGTTGCTGGCTGACTTCGAACCGGATAAATTACAAAAGACGATTAAAGGTCATTAGATGTAAAGTTCATTTCGCCTCCAATTAGAGATAATGATGAGTACACTGATACTGTCATGCGGTAGTCTGTGCTAGGCGAAGGTGAAAAGATCGATCGAAACTGACAGACGTTGAACAATTTTGCACGATCCATTGGGGATGCAATCAGATAAAGCTGAAAATGCTCGTGTCTTCAAGATCAGCCAACCGGAGCTGACATCGGCTAGTTGTAAAATGATTAATTGTTGGGCACACTGCAGCCGAAATTTATTAGGAATCAGATTGCCGACCTTACGTAAGTCCACCCAATATTTGTTACCCAATTCGTCCATAACCTATACAAGATTTATATACTTATTTGATCACTAAGCCTTACCGAGGACTACTTGAATGAGGTAAGCCATGAGATAGGACACGACGGCCATCACCAGGTACCATTCAGTGACGGAACACATGCTGATCACGCACATCATTTGTCTTCCTTGACGTTGGCACTTTTGGGAAAATCGCACTCTCACTCTCTTCTTTTACTTTGGTGATTATAAATATGTAACTACATACGCACGCACGATTGCTTCCGATGGCACTTTCCTCCTGCGATTAGGATGGTAGGTAGAGGATACTGATTTCGATTTTTCTTTTATTTCCGATGGAACTTGATTGCAAAACTTTAAGGTGGTATATCGTTCCGGCCGAGCAGCGCACCGCGGCTGGTAATGGGCTAACTTTCACAGTTGCACGGAATGTCTAATTTAGGTGTTTGAATTTGTTCAATTATTTGATCTCTGTCTTGTGAACGATGCACGGGCTCAGGACACCGGCTGCTTCTTTTCATTTAAACTTTTTGGTGTGTTCGTTTCTTTATGTTTCGTTCTTGTCCAAGTACATGTTCGCAGAATTTCGGAATGTTGAACGGAATGAGAGGATAGCTGCATATGAAATTGAATAAAATACAAGTGAGCATCGCGAAAAAAAAAGCGAAAATTCTATCCTGTTGATGGTAAATTTCAACTGGTGAACTGCAGAGATTGGCTTAAATCTTGTGGTGGAATCACGTTATGTGGGAAATCGGCTGAGAGTTTCAAGTTCCACGAAAGTTTAGTAAAATACAAGATGATTTAAGTACTAAATATGTACTGTATCAAATTCAATGCATCTCTGGTGCACTGGAATCCATTTTAAGCATTATTATTCAAAATTATTCTCATGAATGCTTGATCGTTGGAAAATGACAAGAAATCTAATGATAGGTAGTTTCGTCTCGTGATAGTGAGAGGACCTGTTTTCTCATTTTCACATGACGGCCGAAATATTTATCAGCTCTGATTCCGTTTAAATGCACACCCCATGTCTAAAGTCGCGGATTAATCAATTGTCATGTACATCGGGTTTTTATTCATCAAAAGTTAGTTTAGTTAGTTAATGCTTGACACACTTACATATCGGTTGGTTGTGAAATATTCTTTTGGATGCAAATTGAATTATTTACAATTTTACATACAAACAATAGCCTGCAGAGTCTAAACCTCCCCATACACCACCCGATTTCGGAATGTAAGTACCCATACTAACATTTGATGAAGAAAAATCCGAAACAGAGTTTCTGTAATTTCGGCTGTTTGATTAGCAAACATTCAAGATTTGTTGGTTGCGTTTTAGGCTTGATTGGCTGAGCCTGTATGATATTACAATATTAACTCATATTTTTTTTTTGCTTGAAATCATGTATGTATCGTTCATATGCTTTAAATTTCACCAAATTCTGATCGCTGCGAAAAAGTTACAGCAGTTCGATTGGTTTTTATCCATCAAAGAAAATGTATGATTAATGTATTTTGGAATGCAGAATGATCACTTCCAGTTTTCAAAATAGCTTGATAACGAGACAAATGACTGCAAAATAAAAATCCGAAGCAGCAAAATTTCCCAACTTTCTTAGATGTTGAAAAAAAGCAGATTTGCCCTTTTTTGTGAATTTTATAACATATGTATTAAGTTAATAATTTATTTCAATTAAAAATCAGGTTAATTTCAGCAAATTTGTTTAATTGGGTTTTAAGAAATAAAAGTGAAAAATCATGATATTGCATATCATACAGCAAATTAAAATTGAGCCTGAACAAAATTGATCAATTGATCCACATGACCATTTTTTTTTTTATTAAAGATACTTTCCAACTCTTGGGTCATTCCTGACTTTTCCTAAGATGAGATTTGAACTCGTGGCTTTGGCGTGAGATGTATAAATGTTAACCACTTCGCCGATGCCGTCCCTTAGTGTTCTAGAAATTGATTAAGTGGCTTCAGATTCACAACAGGCACTTGGATGTTATTACACTTGGCTATTTTCTGCCAGTCTCCGTTCCGCAATCAAGTGCCAATCACCAACACCAGGGAGGTGACTCCATACCTGGACACTAAGGACACTAGATCGCAAACCGGATTCACCGACTTTTATTCCTTTTCGAAGAAAGAAGTTTTGTGACCAAATATTTTTCGTCTCAAAAAATCCAAACAATCTCAGCTGGGATTGAACCTAACTTGGACTTGTATATATTTTCATGTATGATTGATCTGATACACACGCAGTGTTCGAAAAATTATTCTCAAAATATAGAAAATAAACTCGCATGTAAATCTTGCGAAAAACCTCACGCTTGATATTATTATGCATGATTACGCACTCACACTCACAACGCAAAAAAAATCATTTCAGCTTAAAACCGGTCAAACGTCAATTGATTGCATGTTCATGAATGTTGTGTTAGTTTTACATCTACTAATTCAAAAACAACAGTGAATAATGCCAAACCACCGATCAATGAAAACTCATGGGTGATTTTATCGTAGTTGAATTTTGCATGGCAAAACTCATAAGCGATTAAAATCACGCATGCAATTTGAGTTCTAGAATTTTTCCGAACACTAGACACAATACCCGAATATTTTCTAAATAATTGAAAAATACGCCATAGCTTTCCTAACAACACGTTACCGGTGTTGTCCCTAATTAGAAACGACCTTTCCCAATTGGACCCATTGAACCTTCTCTCCATTGAATTTTATCTAGCAAGAAGATTTTTCTCGCTGATAAGCACTCCACAATAACGAGCGCCACACCACAATCGCACTTGTTTGCTTCAAGTTCAAGTTGTCGCACCATTAAGTAGTCTTGGGTTGGTTTTGTTTGCTTTTCGAGCTGCTTGGATGCAGTAGACATTCTGCTTCCATTTCAGGTAGTTTTAGCACAATTATAACTATTATTTTTTAGGATATGCACTTAAGCCGACTACGAACATTTCCAAATTGATTCACCATTCTGTCTGATTCGTATTCAATGAAAATTTCTTAAGAATTCATTCATTAGTCACTTTTTGCAATCAAGCTCATCGATTTTCGTCCACTTATTCATGATCTCCATCGCAACATAAATCTCACTTTTCAAACGCTTATCACCAAAAACAAACTGCAAATCACACAAAAATAGAGAGACGACTTTGATTTCGCACAACCCGGCGGCGAGAGCTTTTTTGAGCCTGAAACCGTTCGCGCCGCATTCAGAACTGACGACGGAGCGCGTGCGAGTTGCGTGCCTCAGCCTACTACTGCTGCTTGGCGGTGGATGACGCGAGCGATGGCTCTAAAGCTTTGCACCTTTGATACGGCAAGGTTTACTGCGACTGAGCCGTTGCCACGCGCAAGAGGAATGGAGTGGCTCCAAACACTGAACAGGTTGCTGAGGAAAGGGGTGCTAGTCGGTGACTTTTTGTTTTTGCTACGTTCTCAAAGGCATACAAGCCCGTTGGTAAACAGAGAGAACCATCAGGGGATCCCTTCGGCAATATTTTCCAGACATTGCAGATTGATTGCGGTTGCTCTTGGAGAGCAGGTATGTGTAGTAGCCAGTGCAGAAGACACGTGCTTCCGTAACTTGTTGATTTTCTGGTTGTTATGACGGCCGATTCAAAGGGGAACGAAAAAGTAGCATTTCAAGATGAACCTTTTGATTGGCCTGATCCTATTGAGGACAACTGTTACGTGTGTGTTGTTCGATGGAATGTCATATGGGACAAGGTTATCGATCAAAGATGCCCAGGAGAAATTAATCAAGTATTTTCTGGAAATTATTATCGAATTTAAATTTTCAAATATTTCATTTATAACAAAAAAAAAACTTTCTGACATTACGTGATTTATATTTCAGATTGAATAAATTTTAATTCGTCATCACATCACATCTTTCTTTATGAAACCTGTTCGATTTCCAAAGTATTGCCAAAACTTGATGTGCGTGGAATTATGCTTGTCAAAGAGAATTTTCAATCAAAAGATTTGCATACATTTTGCTTATTGCAGACATGGGTGCGAGCGATTCCATTATCTTTTTCTTCTTCTGTCTTGAAATCCCCATTTGTCTAAATCTCGGAAGGAATTTTATCATTTGTCGCTGATAGTAGATTTTGGCTCGTGTTACCTGGTGTGTTATTTGTCAGTGAACATTTACAGTACCGTAATACGGGGGCAAATTGGTCACTAATTACCGTAAATATAGAAATACATTTCTATTTACAGGCCACTGACAAACAAATTATATTAAAATCGGAAATTATGAGAGCTCTATCGTTCTGCATGATTACTTATTATATTGGATGTTTTGTATTGTAGGACATTTTTAAAATCTCAAATTTTAAACTATCAGGATGGGATGACACAGTGTCTTTGTTAGAATAAAATTAAATAGAAAATTAAAAAATCGGCGGTCACGAAACATTCACCATTCGAAATACTGGGCTTTTCCCGTCATTTTGAAGCAATTACCTAATTTTTTCATCGGGACATTTTTTCATACTAAATATGGGTCAAGCGTGGAAAATCGAAAAAAAAAAATGTTTCGAAAAACTTAATGTCAAAATGACGGGAAAAATCTTTTTTCGAATGGAGAAGGTTTCGCGAATGATTATTTTTTTTGTTTTAAAGCTATTCATCACGACAACGGGTGAAATTAATAAACCCTTCAAATTGCAGCCGAGTGCATTTCTAGAAATAATTCAAAAAACATTGTTTCAATGGAATCCCTGTACAATGTGTATTTTGTAGGCAGAAATTTCAAAAAATATTTCCTTAAATGCACAGTTGCACCTAAATGTAGTAAATTTTTAGAACATCACTGGAAATCTTGTGAGAATCCATTGATCTCTTGCTATTGGAAACATTTTAAAATTACTTAGGATGTGTTCCATTAGGTGAATTTTCACTTGAATTTGACAGATTTCTGACAGACAAGGAATCAATTTTTTACAGACACCTTCTCGAAAATCAACCCATCAACAACGGAGGGGTTTTCGAACATCTTATTTTATTTTCGAAGTGTCAAATTTAATATAATTTAGATTGATTGGCAATTAGTTTAGAATCCCACTTTCAAGCAAATGAAAACAATCGTTGCAGCCCTTTGATCGTTTGTTTGAAAGCTGATGGTGAATAAAATTGAACATCAGTTGATTAAAATTGAAATCATTGGAGTCTCATGATGAAATGCTATCTAGTAAAATGATATAAGTGAGAAAAAAAACGCAATGCATAATGATCAAGTTCACAACGATGATCAATTTGCCCCCGAATTACGGTGGTTTGACCATGACACTTTATTAATATAGATTTTTTTATGCCTTTATTTTACGACCTGGAGGATTTTTTGATATCAAACATCCCAAGCTTTCGGTTGCTTTTAGTCGAAAAGACTATGGATGAAATTGATTTGCGCTTTATCTCCAGCAGCGGCGTCATTAGTTCCTATCGATACTCGTTTTATCTTATCGGCTTCCCCGTTCGGTGACATTGAATGAGAAGCGTAAAATAAGCGAGCACAGGAATTGAAATCGGAATGCTATTTATGGTAGTACTGTATGTCAGATATACCAGCTTAGTAAAGCAGCAGTGCGGTGGCGCCGTTATCAGCACTGACTACGCTAATGCTCGCACGAAATCTTGCGAAATTTGTCAACTGTAATATCCAGATAACAGGTGGGCTAAATGAAATGATAACTGGATTAATTGGATTTCCTTACGTTTGTGTTTTACTTGCATTATTTTTATCGTAACCGCGTTTGATAATTGATATTTGAAACATTACTTCCATAATGAACGCAAACTGGTTACTTGCGAGTAATGAACCAGCTACAGGCTGAAAGTCTCTATAATAAAGCCAAAAAAAAAAAAATGAGGCCGATGAGTTTAAATTTGACAAAAGCGAAACATACACCATTTTGAAAAACCCATCGAGGTTTGCCGTGAATTCCAATTATCGATAATGATTGCTACGACAATGATTAATAAAGCTGGTCAGTTTACTAGCAATTCATTAGAAATTGATGTCCACAAAAATGATAAAAAATTGAAGGGCATGTCTTAAGGTTTTAGAGCTACCCAAGAACCCTAGGCCTGACCGTTAGCCGCTAGCTGTTGTTGGTTGCAACGAAGTTGAAATCGAGGGGGTTGTTACCCAAGCGAATATGACTCACGATGATTTCCTGAAAGGCGGGTTTGGTATCTTAAAGAACCGTCACCTCGCGAAAATTAAAATTATAGACTGCATTAAAATGCATTCATGTCCTTCGCTGGAACGAAGAAGACCTACACGCTTTCGGACTCGTTTCGTATGACCTTCGCCGGGTCGGTACTATCAGATTACGTCGCGATTGGGATGATCCGACCAACGGTAATGAACTGCACAAAATGTAAGCGACTAGGGCACACTGCGGCCTGCTGTGGTATCAAGCCACGCTGTGATCAATGTGGGGAGAAACATACGGAGGGTCCTTGTCGTGCTCCCCAAAATGTCCTTATTGTTTGAAAATTCGCTCTCGCTGATTGTCCAAAGTACAAACAGCAGGAAAAAAAAACTCCCGCAGTCTTTGAAGGCTCACCTAGTAATCCCTTCCACCTTCTCTCAGTTAATGACAGGCTCTGACCCTAATGTTGGCGAGGGAAATCATTTCGTTTTCAAAGCCCCACCTAGGAAGCGATCCAAAATGATCACGCAATAGCCTCAGGAGGGCTGTCGTATTGAACCTCGAGTCATCTTGAAGAAACCAGGAAGTAGCGATAAGCCCTTTCATGCCTGCCAGATGCCTGAAAAACAAACTTGTGAAAATCAAATTTCATATGTATAAATGTTTCCTCCTATCATCAAACCATATGACGCACACGCTATCATTACCGGACGTAAGATACTTGGTAGTGTCGATAAAAAATAAAATCCCATCTAAATTGAATGCTAAAACAGCTTAGAACTGCTTCCCATGAAATGGCCACAACCATTGATGCCTCATGCTACGAACAAAATTATGGAGATGAAAGTCTTTAAAAAACGGACAAAATGGCATACTTCCAACGTGAAATCAGCAATATTGACATCGATTCTATTTGACAGGTGCCATACTGCCCTGAATGAACGTCAAGCACCCTTTCTCTCGCCATAGCGAAATTGATAAATGTTCTACCGGTAGCTTACATGCTACACGCTATTTCGTGGACGTTCTTCCGGGTCTCACCCGAGATCCATCCGGATGATGCAAGTTTTCGCCGTTAGACGCAGTTCGCGCTTTTTTCAATTATTTCAACTGCGGTAGTTGCTCTTTTTTACTGAACTGTTTCTCTCGGCTCGAATCACGTCAGGGAAAATAGGGTTGACCTTGACGCGTTCGGAGATGAAATCGTAAAGATTGAGATAAATCATTTTACTTGGATACATGCGATGATTAAAAGCTTTGTTGGTGATGAGGATTTAGATGCTCGTGCGATTAATTTGCTCTGCATAAGAATCTGCTTACGGTGTTCGGGAAAGAATCAAGCAGAATGGGTAATTATCGACCGGCCAACAAGTTATTTGGTACAGCTTAGACTGATTAACCAAGCAGCATTATGTGTGACTATTGATCATTTTCACACACACTTTCTATCCCAACTTTTTCATTTGACTGTTTAGCTTAATGCTATCTTCGGCAAGCTTTTAGCTCTACTTATTTCTTCGCATTTCAAGCTTATTGCTTATCGCATATTAGCTTATTGCGTGCTCTCAACTTAGTGTTCTAGATGCACTTCCACAGTTATTAATTGAGAGCTTTTGATGCCTGTACCATTTTTGCATTAGTACAATCAGTGTGGCAAGTACAATCATACTCTATGCCCTGGGAAGTCTAGAAATTTTCCTATCCGAAAAATTCCTAGACCGGACCGGGATTCGGATCCAGCCACCTCTAACATGGTATTGCTTTGTAGCTCAATAACCATGGCTTTAATGACCAACTAGTTTAGAAAAACTACTCATGGTTTGCCAAAAAATGTCCAAGAATGTATAAAAAAATTACTAGCGTAATTTAAATAATAATTTAATTTGATTTTGAATATCCAATCGGGCAAAACTAAGTATTTTTTTTTTATTTCTAAGACAATGAAGATGGTCTGGAATGTTTAATTCTTGTGCTGAATTACAATTTTAATAATTAGAACATTTTTTGTAATTCGAAATTCGATACGAAATTACAATTTTAATAGTTCTGATAAACCTAAATTGCAATGGAAATATAATATGATATAATCGTTGACATCTGATTGGACAGAATTCAATTCATTCGACAATCTTCCTAACATAACAGTTGGGCGATGCGGAGAGATTTATTTTTAACGTTGGCAGCGCTGAAATAATCGATTCATAGCCTTCGGATGGCAACAAGCTCCAACAAACTACATTTTGCGTAAAGCCTAATCATGACTCTTCGATTGTTTTTTAACGTTTGAAGATTCGTTTAAGAGAAGGGAGAAGCATAATTAACCATTTTGTTATGCAAACGTTTAGAGAAATAATTTTGATGGTTGGTGACATTGGTTAGATTTTGCTCAATTCAGGTCTTAAATTATTCGGATACAGACCTCAATCCGTTTCACCCAGCATGAAAGTTAACAGTGAAGTGACATTTTTCACACACACTTTTAAGTCCTTTTTGGATCGGTGAAAATTATTTCCTCATGGCTATTTATTAAGAATTGATGACCTTCAGCGTAAAGCATGCAAACATTTAGGATCTTCCTCCTAAGGTTACATACAAAGAGCATCCACAGAATATTGGAAACTTTCCTTAGGGAATTCAAGGGTCTACTAGATTACGTGGTTTAATAAAGTTTTATGAGAAGATTAGAGGTGCTATATGTTATAGGTGAGATTCGGTAAGGTTAGAATAGGCCCGTGACTTTCTTCAAAAGTCTTGCAGTGTCCATTAGATGTAAAATTTATTGTAGGGTTCTTTTTCCTATCAGAAGATTTCAAAACTTTTCCTGGATATTCAATATTCCAATTCCCGTTAAAGATACATGAACGCGTTATATCATATTTATAAAAGAAACTGGATAAACATATGCTTACCGGCCTTAATAGCAACATAAACTATTTGCTGTGAGGCTCTTGTATTTCGATGATAGTTCATGAGGAAAATATCAACAACCTCTAAAGTTTGTCATCTTCCAAATCCAAATTCTGTACGTCAAGCATTACACACAGAGATTATTTTACTGGGGTCAGTAATTTTTTACTGGGTTTTCAAACAGCTGAAAAAGTCAGTAAACTGAAAATAACGGTCACACGTAATGCAACGAACAATTTTAACATATTTTATTTTTATCATCAAATAAATGTAATAAGAACACAGTCTGTATAAATTTCAAGAAAAAATCACTTTTATACAATTTTTTACAATTTTTTTAAGTTTACTGACTTTTTCAGCTGTTCAAAAACCCAGTAAAAAATTACCGAACAGGGAGGCCGTGATTTTGTGTGTAGGTTTAAAAATCTTTAACATTTTTCTTAGATCCATTCGGGATCCTAAAATTTTTATTGAAATATGACATTTCAAAAGCTACTCGATTAAGGAAATTTTTATCTACTTTAGGTACTCGAAGTTATCAATCGCAAAATTTCTGAGGTATGAAATCTCTGATCACGCCTTCCTTCGGGAAGTAAAGCCGTTGGCACCGGTTTATGAGTTGATGGGTCGATAGGCAGGGTCCAGGTGTGGGAGCTGCCTCTCTAGCGTCGGTAGCATTGGTACTCAGTACAGAAAACAAGATCGACGGAAAGAAAATCAAGGGGAAAAAAACTACTCGAAGTCTCAATATAAGAAATTTTCGCTGTTAACTATGTTTTTCATATATGTTCTGCAACTTCATACTTGGATCTCGAAATTCAGCTTACATTGTCACTATCTTGATGTCCGTTTACACCTATGTTGCTGGAGCCTGTCAGCATGATGTTTTTCACAACTGATGAGGCATCAACGAACTTGACCGGTTTACTCCAATTATGGTTAAGAGATGAACTAACCTATGGCTAAAAATCTCTCAAATAAAGGAAAAAAAATCCAATTATGGTTAATCAGCATTATGTAAACTACCAAAATGACATTGCAAGTTTTATCGAGGTTTTAAAGCATTTTAAAAGTCTATATCATAGTCTACAGAACTCTCATAAAACCAAAATTGTTATTTGAGTAGAGAGGGTCTAGTATAAGAGAGGAGCGGACTGGCGGGTTTTGAGCCAAACGACCTGTCAAAGCCAGAGCCAATCGAGCAGCGCCTATCTTGATTGCATTGGCAGTGTTGCTAGAAACCACCTAGGTATGGTTTGCAAACCGGCCATGAAATTCTACCTAATGATAGGCTGAAAGGCTTTTTACGCATCTGTAGCGAGCGTTTGGCCAGCTCTCAATTTAGTGTTCTAGATGCACTTCCACAGTTATTAATTGAGAACATTCTATGCCAACCAATGCATGAGTTTGTATATTGTGTCTCAAGCATACTGATACTCTATGCCCAGGAAATCAGGAAAATTTCTAACCTAAAAGATTTCCTCGAACAGACCGAAAATTGAACCTGCCGCCTCCAGCTTGGTAATACCGTGCCTTTACTGACTAGGCTATCTGGGGCTTCTTCTGAAGGGCTGGGTATCATCATTTGAAGGAAATCTGTCCACCATAGTTAATGTAACATCTTGTGTGTCACAAGGTTCACATCTTGGTCCATTACTGTTTATTTTATTTGTCAACGATATTGAACATATTTTTAAATTTCTTCACGTTTCTATATATGCTGATGACATGAAACTTTTCATGGAGATATCTAAAGCACCTGATCTTCAAATATTTCAACATGAAATTGGCGTTTTTTACACATGGTGTTAGAAAAATTGGTTAGAACTAAATATTAATAAATGCAATTCTATATCGTTCACAAGAAAGCACGCTGTAAAACACAACACAATTACTCTTGGCCAGAAAACAATCCAGAGATCCTATCAAGTCAGAGACTTAGGTGTTATCCTCGACACCAAGTTAACTTTTGCTGATCACTACAATAACATTATCTACAAAGCAAGCAACATGCTTGGGTTCATTAAAAGATTTAGTTTGCACTTCAATGATCCCTACACAATCAAAACACAGCATAGTTTGGGCTCCATATCATGATGCACATGTAAACCGCATTGAATCAGTTCAAAAGCAGTTCTTGTTGTTTGCTCTAAGAAAGTTGGGTTGGACGAGTTTTCCACTTCCATCTTATGAATCGCGTTGCATGCTAATTAATTTAGATGAGCTCAAAAAGCGAAGAGAGTTCGCAATGATTGCTTTTATAAACGATGTGATTTCGCAAAGAGTTAACAGCCCAGAGATTTTGGAAAATATAAATTTTTATGCTCCCTCTCGCTCACTGCGGAATAGAAATTTGTTTAGCATCAACAATCAAAGAACAGATTATGCCAAAAACAGCCCACTGAATAGAATGATGTCTTGCTATAATGCATACTGTGAATATATTGACACAACAATCAATAAAAGTACGCTTAAAAAAACTTTCTTCACGAGGTTAGCTAGGCATCAATAATAAAATATAAATGTTATGCAAATACTTGAAGTAAAATTGTAACAATTAGCGTTTAAGTAAAATTGAAAAACGGTCTACACTGATCGACGACAAATTAATATATAAATTAACAGGAAAAAATAAGAATTTATAAAACCTAGATACTAAGTCCATGGTCTCAAAAGCTCTTCAAAGCCAAGGATTCTGTGAATTTTGAATAATTTACAGAATCAAACATTCAACTAGGATTTTGAGCCTTTGAAGCATTTCGAAATTAATTTCAAGCTAGGTGATTTTTTTTAATTCTCAAGACATAGAAAACAAACGAATCAGAATGTGACGATTGAAATATTCGAGGGGACTTTATCAAGATCTCAATATACATAATGTATATACATAATATCAATCAACTACACAGTACTGTTTAGCAAAATATCCATGATTAATAATTTTGCTAATCAAAATAAAAAAAAAATCAAGAACATAAAATTCAGAAATTTATCGAATTATTTTTTCTGAAAATGTATTGAAATTTAATGTCACTAAGAAGCACTACCCTATTGCGAAAAAAACAGAAGTCTGAACTAACAAGCAACGAGCGAGCAGCATGCTTTTCATGCAGATTGTTTTTTTTTTATGAAGCTGTTTGTGACACGATGGCTCTTTTGGACACTTATTTATGACCTACAGTGAAAAGGCAGTTAACGAAAAAAAAAAAGATTTTTACTTTTCTGTTCCCCCTGAAAAAGCTGCATCAATGTAGAAATTCCATCGGGCTTGTGAACAAAAAATGGCATTCAATTTGCACGAGTAAAATGTTGAGCTTTCAGCGTCAGTTGGTTTTCTACTTTCATACATACAACTTAAATGAATGTCACTATGCGGTTACAGGTGGTGGACACATTTTTTCTCTGATAAAATGCTCAAATGTAGCACGGACAAATCGATAAATCAGTTTGATCAGTCAAATTTAAGCAACGTTGCTCAAATCGATTTCGATTGCCAGAAATCAAACTAATTTACCGCGTAAACACTGGTCCCACTGCCAGCGTAGCTTACTCGGTAGACATCTATGGGAAACAACTCGAGGACAGAAAGAGGTGAAGTTCAACATGCACGTGCTGTTTAAATGGTGCAATCAAAGATAACTAGCCAAACATAAACACAGACAGACAGACAACGGCAACAGCATTAACGACAGAGTGTGCTCACTACAATTCTCTCTCTCTCTCGTGCAAGTGTAAATGGTTGTTACTCTCTTACCGGACAGTGACTGATGTATCGAGAGCTCCAGATTGTACAGACACCTGCTCAAACGTGAATGATACCTGTGGAACAACTTTATATCTGTGGGAAGTGGAACGCGTGGTAAATGAAATGAATGGAACATCGCCTACAGGTATGCTAAATTGTTACCTTTAGCTTAAAAAGGCACTTGTTCGATTTTCAGTGTTAGGTGTAATTCAATGTTAGTTCGCTAACGAATGGTTAGGGCAAAGAAATATGCAATACTTACAGCCATCGTTCTTCATGAGTTGCCCAACGGGCACGTCATCCAACGGACCATTTAACATCGAAGAAAGCAACTCTTCGACGAACTCCCGAACTTTGACCTTTTGGTTCGAAGAAATCGAGGACGTAGAGCTTTGGGCATCATCTGAGTCTGAAAAATGATTCAAAGTTACCCTTAACAAAAAGTTATGCAAGCATAATAAATGACAACATACCGGTAGCAGTCAATCCAAGAAGGCCATCGTTTTTCAAATTCACTGGACCAGGATTCTGCAATCGGCTGGTGAGTTGACCTAGCAACCACTCGCCTGCTTTTTGCTGGATCACCCGACTTGAGTGACAATTTTGACACTCCCAAATGCCGATCGCAGGGATCCACTCGCTGCATTGTTTTCCCTCGCTCCGGCACACTAGTCGCTCGCAACCACGACATGTTGCGAAACTGTTGGTTTGAGAATCAATCAATAAACGTGACCTAATGATGGCCAACTTTTTCTATTCAAGGCAGTTATTTACCTGTTTGTGTCCTCGACTTCAATGTTGGCGTTACACATGTAGCATGCAACATCTGGCTTCCGGATTTCCGAGCGACGCCGTTGGCTGAGTTTGCTGGAAATGAGGAGAGAAAACATTTGTTAGTTTGTCCTAATACTTTTGAAAGTTTGTTTTTGCAATGTAAAAGATGAAAAGACGATGTTGTCGTTAAAGATAATAAAAGTATTTATACGGTATGGTGATATTGGTTTCATTAAATGATTTTTCTTCGCGAAATATAGCCCGACCTGGAAAATAATCTTGTTCCAGTTTTTACATGTGGGACCCGTACATCTCATACAAAAAATAGGCATTTTGTATAAGGTGTACGGATTTCGGTTCATTTCTTAGACCCTTGGCAAGTCACCAGCTTGACCGAGCTGACCAGCAAAAGGAATAAAAATTATTTATTAAATCTTTTGTCCGCTTGGGCATAAGCTATGCCAGGGGCCTAAGGTAAACGGATTTTGGTCCCGCGTAATATACGAACTATTATTTGGTGAAAAATTACTAGTACGCTATATAGTATCATAACATTTCTCGTAAAAAAAAACTTGTAAGAGTATATTATTGACAGTTCAGAGAAAAAAATAACACTCCAACTGACAATGGCAGGATGCCTTTAAATCTAAGGTTGTCAAATAAACTGACGCAGGAGGCTATTTTTCTCTAAATTGACAATACAAATCAACGCTTTAATTCAATATACAGTAATGACCAAATTTTGTCAGCCCCTCCACGCATCACATAGCCGTAAATCCAAATCATTCTCATCCATATTTGAGATTGATGAAAGGTATGCTATGGTGCAATAAGACCACTGAAAAAAGCGCATAGGTTTGGTAGAAAATTTTAAAAGATCGGTGTTCACTTTATACAACATTCAAATGGGTAATCAACGGGAGGTTGGAAAATTTTATCATGTTTTGAGAGAATATTTGAAAACTAACAATCCAGAAAAAAAAAATGTTAAATATATAAACAGACGACACTGTGCTTGGTAAGGGTGCAGGGTTGTATTTTTGGAATACCCAAACAACTATGTTAATTGCGAACAATTCAGGAATTATCAAATCTTTATCAATCCTTAGAATTTAAACCTTTTATTTTAATCTTCTGCAAAACTTTTACAAACAAAAATAACTAGAGAGCTTCCTGAATATTAAGAGCAGCTAAAACTATCACAACTCTAGGAACTTATTGAGCTCCAGTAATTCTAACGAACTATTAGAAACGAATCAGGGAACAACGTTTAGAACTCCAATGAATGATTGTACTCTGAGAACTTCTTAAACATCCAGCATCTCTAAGAAGTCCAGGAATTTGATCTCCAGTATACTTTAGAGCTCTTGGTCATTCTAATAAATTCTGTTACTCTAAGGTCTACGCATAAAAGAACCGTAGAACACGTAAACACAAGAATTTCAGGGAATCGAACAACTCTTAACTCTTGGGAATTTATACGTTAAAATCATTCAATACTTCCACAGTAACTACAGATCTCCATAAACTTCGCAGAAACACTTATAATCCCTGAGATCTCTTAGTTATAGTGATGTGGGAGCTTTCACACTTCCAACAATTCTTCTTCTTCCAGAAACTTCTCGATCTCCTGCAAATTGATAAACCTTCTTGAAAATTTTAAAATCAACGGCTATAAAAAATTTATAACTCCTTGAATAATAAAAGCTGTACGAACTCCTGGAACCACTGCAACGCTAGCAAACGTTTGAACTCATGAAAATTTGAAATTTTCCGAAACTCAAAATTCATACCTCCAAAGACTTTTGAAACTTACTAATACTTTATATTCTTTCAAAATTCCATCAACGACACGAAAATTAAAAACTGCAAGAACTCTGAGAAATTTTGGAAATCTAGGAAAATTTATCTTCTGAACTTCTAGCAACATTTTCTAAGATAATGAAATTCTGGTACTCTGAAAACATTCAAAACATCCAGCATCTTTCGAATCTGAAGTTATTTTTACCGTAGCCCATGAAACAGGGAAGGAATTCTTTATCAATTCTCATATCTCTTGAGTCTTAAAAAGGTAAACTTCAGTACGTCAAGAAACTTTTCGATCTTCAGAAACGCTTAGAACTCCTGAAATCTCCAAGAAATTATGGTACCATAAAACGGTTGGTCAATTTTTACCGATAAACTTGAATATGTTGGCACTCAAACAAATACCTCTCTGATTAGCAAATGCTTTTTAATATGAATGAATTTAGTTTTAAAATTACATAAAATAGCAAAAAAGGTTGTCTTCCATTTATTTCCACTTAATTAATTTTGGTATCCATGACATATACGTATTTCGACTACAATGTGCAGTCTTCATCAGTGTCATTCCCACTAAAGAACTTATCAAAATCTAACTTCAATCTAATCTAATTTCATTAATTCATTATGATGGCTACCAAGCCTTAAGGAATTTTTCCTTATAAGAGATTTGTATCGATTTTTCTCCTTTAGTTTACTTAAATCTAATTTCTGATAAGGATTCAGCGATTCAAAATTAATTAAAATAAGTAATTCCACAGAGCACTGCACTAGAATAAATGCTCATTACGATCAAATTTTGGCACTTTACTTTAACTGGTAACTAGTGGTTGACACGAATATCATTCGCCCTGGTCAGACAGCCACGCGCGCTACTATATAGAAACGCAGCACCAATAGGGGATCCATCATCTACATATAATTGACGTCGTTTCATTTCTCTGTCGATTCAAGAAAGCAATGTACTCAAAATGTTTCAGAACTACCCCTGGTCAGTTTTTCAGTTTAGTTGCCCTCTATAGCATTCATTGTACTTCGTTATTAGCACGATTTGCCTAATGAATATTAAACACCGCTTTTAAAGAGTGCTCCGTCACATGGCCTATTGAAAATATAGCTATAGACAGTTTGACGCAAGTATTCGTTGGAAATTGGAGACTACGCGAAAAATATTCCAATCAAATTCCCTTCACCAGTCGTCGCAAGTGAGAATGTACTACCCATGTACTTGCAGTCGGATGTTAAGTTCTGAGTTTGATGAGGAAGCCAACAGGTAGACTGGTTTATCAGGAGATAGTAGTTTCATATAACATCTCTTCGTTGGTATCATTCCCGACAGATCACAGTGGAAAGCAGAAAGACTGTGACCTCGTACAAGTTTGTCGCCTCATTTCATAGCATTGAATTTATTGGAGCTATTCCGCAAATCAATTGAATTAATTAAAAATTTAATCAACTGCCTAACCGGTTGATCACCATTGCAACCAAGGGATAGGCACCGAGCATTAGATTATCCCAGCGAATGTGCGGTAACGATTGACGACGACAAATCTGTTCATTTTTTTCCTAGGATGCTTCAGTATGAATGAAAACTATGCGAGGGGATTACGTTCCACGGGAATTCGATTTCAGTTTGTGCGAGTGCATTGATCGGGTGAAGTCGGGAGAACAAAGTTGGCGTAGGGTATGAAGTGAAGTGAAAATTTTGCAACCCAGCATCATGCGGCGTGGCTTGCTTGGATATGGAGAAAGAGGTGGAGAGACAATCGTTTGAAAGTGGTTAGTTATTGAACAAGAGGATTAAATAAGAGAGGACAGTATGGTTTTTCATAGAATAGAATAATGGCCGTTAAACAATCAACGGTAACATAGTTGTTTGAACTGCTCTTCTGATCTATAGAGCAGCTTAATGGCTTCTCGATGGTCATTTTGTTAGATATGCAATTTCAATGTTGACCGTTGACGTATTCAAACAAAAACTGGGTGTTCATTTGACAAATGACACACAAACTAGGCTATGCATTTTTTATTCCAGTTTAAATTTACTGATTAGGACCATAAGATAGGTCACTCTGCCAATATGCACAATTAACAGGTCGATTGCGAGAGTACAGTAACTGTACAAGCTTGATGTATTACGTCTGTCAACTAGTTATTCTGACTACCGTTGAACCATGGTGCATAATAACGTTGTTTTACAGTGTGGGAAACAAAATGTTGGTAATTCAATGTTCATTAAATTTTCAGTAGTTCTAAGTTTATCTGATTATGTGACTAAATTTTGAAAGCGAAGTTCATAACACGCACAAATGTTGACCTAAATGGGTAAACATTGATAACCTATCACCACTAATGCAATCTTCGATGTACCCCCCGACTCACTACCTAGGATATTAGTCGCGTAACCCCAAGAGGCGCAGACCAACCGCGAGGTTGCTTTTACTTTTGCGATCCACTTCAAAGGCGCAAACTATTCGGCTTGTCACGTCGCTCGTTGGCTGCTGGGGCCTAGTGTTTTCCGCATGCCGCTCACAGCTGATTCGTGTTTGAATGTAGAGACCTACCCGATCGAAGAGAGCGCGTCCACTGGCTGGAGAAAACCAGTCTGCCCGTCTCACAGAGCGTCAGTATACGTACTTTAGGGCTACCAGATGGACGCGATCGCTGCACGAGCAATCGGTATAGTGTCAAGTCAACGGTTACTGCCAGCCCTAGTGTGGTCGATCGCGTGCGCGAGAGAGCGAGTCCATACGGCTCAAAGGTGGGGCAGCATATCATTATACATGTTAAGTAGCAGCAGTAGGCTTAGCAGTGCGAACGGGTCGTACCTTTTCTGGACTGTACGGCGTCATAGCCTGCGATTGAGCCGCCGCCGTCGTCGTCGTGTTGAGAGGACGCAATCGTTTGCTGAGTGAACAGCTCGTCTCGTTCCTATACACTCGATAGTGCAGCAAGCGCAACCGTAGTGACTTAATGTGGTGTTTTAAACAGAAATCGTGGTACCTACTATACTGTGAACTGAACCGTTGCAGCAGTGACAGTGCTAGTGCTAGGAAACGATTGCATCACGAATAGATCGTACTTGATCATTACGGTATCTAACGTAAGTTAGCTGAACTATCGCGAAAGAATGTGCTGAGAATCAACAAGTCATCATGATTCTTTCTGCATTCCTGGTAGAAACTTTTACCGTGTTGGTGGAGCCCCCACCAGCGATTGGAGGGATAGTTGGTAGGCAACAGTTAGCCTTGGGGAAGGTGCAACCTCAAGCGAACATTGGAGTGTTTATGTTCCTGTTTATGTTCTGCGCCATCGAGGTAGTCTTCATCAAGCTCATATCGTACGCTACCCAAACCGAGTCGGACACGAACACATCGGCCACGGTTGGAACTCAAACCTTATCAGAGGAAGACGAATTGAACAATAATAATGTACCGGTGGGGTCCGTGACCCCGACCGAGGATCAACCGGACCGGGGATAAGAGGAGCACTCATCTCTCGTGCCGTTATTTTTCAAGGATAAATCACGCTGCCGACGATGATGATGCTGTTAATAAATGCGAAACGACTGTGGACTTCCTGAATGAAGCGCGTGAGACGTGATCAAAAAAAAAAAGACTTCATATCCATTTGGAATACATTGCTCTGGTTGGGCTGAATGAGATAATAGTAGACATTAAGACAAGTGATTGCAGTTGATGAACGAAACTCCAAGAGCAACAGAATTGGAAGTTGGACTGCAATGCTCTGCTTTGGGGTTGTGCAATTTTCATTGGATTAGTTGAAACGAGAGTATTGCCAAAGACACGTATGAGATTCTGCTGTGAGTTTAAGTGTGCTTCTATTCTAAGTGATATTAGTGTTGTGAGAGTAAATTAAAATGACGTTTGATTTTGATAACAAAAAAAATAGCATAGTGCGATTTACATTTTATCCGAACTCCTTGCGTTTATTCCGTTTTAGTTCTAACAAGCTAAATAGATGTCGTTGGTGTGGATGAACAAATTAATGGCTCATGCTTTCATTAAAAAAAAATCTCACAAATTCCATTGACCCATTGATGACGATGATTTTGAATTTCATTTAATAGTCACTAATACGTGAAAGGTCATACTCAAATGATGAGGGGAATTCCAGTTATAATTTCAGACACTCATTTGCTATTTATTAAATATTATTATCTTGTCATAGCAGCTTGACACAGACGCAGCATACACATTATAGGCGAAATACGTGGGCCTATCGAGCAATAAAGGTAGTGGAAGGAATTTGTGATTATCCTCTTTCCTCTTTCTTTTCGTAGAATGATTATAAGAGCTTCGGGATTTAGGGTGGTAAACTCAAAGTCGGATTAACTTTCAATACCGAGAAGATCCTAAACCTTTTCTATGAATATTTCCGAACAGCTGGGAAGTTCACTGAAAATAAACGAAGTTTCTAATCCTTGCAGGAAGTTCATTAGGCTTTTTTGAAATACCATCTCTGATAAACTGCTTTTTTTTGCTTTATTAAATAGATTTTTAGTATAATGAGAGAGAGAAGGATTAGTATTTTCCATTTAATTCCACTACTTTATTTGCTTATCCTTGACAGATACGCGTATTTCGTCTACAATGTGCAGACTTCTTCAGTGTCTTGTACAAGACACTGAAGAAGTCTGCACATTGTAGACGAAATACGCGTATCTGTCAAGGATAAGCAAATAAAGTAGTGGAATTAAATGGAAAATACTAATCCTTCTCTCTCTCATTATACAGGTATTCCACTAAGACGCCCACATTCATCAGGATAGATTTTTAGCCTGATAAACTGCTACGAAGTTACAAAGATCCCTGAAATTTTAAGATATTTGCTAAACTTTAAGATTGTTTAAGACTTCTATAAAATTCCCTGAACTTCTACATAGTTTGCTGAACTTCTACAAAGTTATAAGTACAAAGTAAAAATAACTGATCTTATAAATATGAAGTTTTACCAAGTTTCTCGAATTGCTTCGTAATTTGCTACACTGCGTTTCTGCGATTCTCGTTGATTTTATGTGAAGTTATATGAAGTAGTACTGAACTAGTACGGAATCCCCTGACTTAATTTCAAGTCCATCAAACTTCACTGAAGTGCCCTAAAATTAATAGATTATCCTTGAACTTTACGAGGTTCTCTCTAATACCCAGACAACTAGTAATCGTATAACAATGTACTGCTTATTTTAACGTCGCATATAAAAATGATATACAATGCATTATGTTTAAATTAAACCGTATAGAATGCAAATTTTCGATTTATATGCGATGAATTATTTTTCCATCGTACTGTACCACAAATTTAATCTGATTACATCGTAAGGCATTTAAATTAAATTTTGTAGTATAGATTAAATCGTATATGATGTCAAATCAACTTGTTTAAAAATAATCTAAAAACGAGTTAATAATTTTCTTGTTTGAACGTTTAAGCCATTTTTTATGCATTCTATACAATTTTGTTTGTTTGTATATATGTTGTTTATCATAGATAAAATTTTGCATTCTGGTTGTCTGGGTAAAAATTGTTCCCTTAACTTCTATGAAGCTCCCAAACGTCTACAAAGTTTCAACATCTGATGTATTTCAATGCTCCCTGATACGAAGTTCTATAAAGTTCAAAAAATTTCTATGAAGTCCCTATAGTTATACGAAGTAACTTGCACTTCATGTACATCATTGAAGTTCTCCGGATTTCTAAAAAAATTGCTAAACTTCTATAAAATTCGCTGAACTTCTACACTGCCTATTTCCTGCACTTCTAGAAAGTTTCCTGAAAAACTATGAAGTTCTCTGATAAACTATGAAGTTTCCTAAAGATCTACGAAGTTCCATGATGTTCTACAACATTCCCTGGAGCCGTGTTGTTTGTAAAGCAATCGTTTTTAAATTTTCAAGACCCATAGTCTCCCAAATATCAAAAGATTTCAATTTAAATTATGTAAAATATTGCCCGAAAGTTCTGAAAATTTAATAAAAACTGATTGGTAAACAAAAGAGATTCATTGATTCTAGTGACGGTATGACTTTAGTAGAGACAAAAAGGACCGGAAGGAGCAGGTTGTTTTGACCCGGTTAAGGATCGGGCATCGTGACCCATGGATGACTGTTGTATAAAGAAGTGAAGAGTCCGTGTTTTTAGCACGGTTATCAGTGGAGCACCTTCTCACTGAATGCAGGGAGTATAAAGATATCCGAAACCAGTTAAGAGGAGAACACAATATTTGCAAAATATTGTGTTTTGATAGCAAGCAGAATTAACTAAGATCAATATCAAAATTCGAATAATTGAATATGAAAATTTATTACAGAGGAGAATTACCACAGCCAATAAAGGTTAAAGCCTTTAAAATAATAATAATAATAATAATAATAAAAACAAACAAACAAGAAAAGCTCACATCGGTGATATTTCAAATATCGATCAACAACCTGCGAGTGGCAAGCTCGCTTATCTCATGTACGCCTGTAGGTATACGCGGTGCAGTTGGTCACAAGCAAACAGCTGATAAGTCTATGCACAGAAGTCAAAACGATTTGCGGTCTTCGGCAAAGTTGTTCTGCATGAAGAGCTTTTTGAGTGTGTTGATTTAATTCCTTTTAATTCCGTTATAATAGCTTATCTTTTGACAAATACGCATATTTTTTGTATACTACTTGTAGACTTCATCAGTGGATTCGAGTTTCGAACGCCTTTGGATACGGTTGTGTTTTAAGTTTGGTCTCTGTTTTGTGCGTGCGTTCGCTTTCATAGTTTTCGGCTGAATTTGCCGGATTAGCGCTGGCGCTCTGCCTCCCGGACGGTTATACGTGTGTGATTAGCAGTGTTCTCGCTTTCCGGGAAGTTTTAGAATCGAGAAAGAAAACGTGATTCATCATGTTTGCAAGCAGCAGAAGAGATGTCGCAATCGCGTTGTTTGATTTTTTCTCCCGGACCAGAAATTAGTGGCATCGCAAGTGATAATTTGTAATTTCAGTTCATATACGCGCTGCATGGTGAATGACACAGTAGGCTGCGTTTGAAAGCTGAACTGTTTTTCTTTTGCTGTGTATTTTTCGACAGCGAATTAAACATTTTTGTATTTTAAATTTGTTAATTTGTGTGCTGAAATTTAGTTTCAAGTGTTCATAAAGTTATCATTTAGTGATGTATCGTGTTTTGCCTGTGATTGCCTTGAGTGACTCGGTTGACCTTGAATCTAACTTCCAGAATCTATGACGCAGTTTCAATTCTATTGTTCGGTGTAGGTTCTCATTGCCTCCCGATTCTTCGCCTCATTGAGCCCGATTCTTCGAGTTCGAATGGCACACTTTCGGCGTGTAGTTCTTTTGAGTTATTCGTCACCGTGGGCGATTTTGAACCCGGTCCGGTTGGTGAATTAGCCCGGGAACGTGTTGATAATGTGTACGTCGCGAGTTTTGGTCGTGATTCAGCCGTGAATCAGCAATTTTCCACTCGCAAAAGTGCTCGGCTGCTGGTCTCTCGCCGGTTCCGGACATTGCGAGCAATATGAAAGATGCATCGCTGGATAAGCCCAAGACTGGACGTGTGGTAGCTGGTAGCCGCGAACCACCTCCTAGATGACCATGGCAATGCAAGAAAATTAGTGTTCGTTGAAGGAAGTATTATGATAAAGGTGCATCACGAAATGAGCTGCAAAGCTTAGCTAGAGATGAACTAGCCTAAGGCTAAAAATCTCTTTAATAAAATTTAAAAAAAAAAATGCAAAGCTTAGAGAAAATCAAAATTACGGAACGCATGGATTGGAGGATCAAGTGAACATGGTGAAACCAGTCCAAATACATTTTACAATTAAAAAAAAACATAAACATGCCTGGTTTGAAAAGAATATTTTCGAACCTGGAAGCGTGTATGTCATACCAATATCCATTTGATAACGGTGATGCATACATGCGGGGCTATTGTAAGTGAAAGTAAACTCGGAATGGGCGTAACTCTCCCGACATTCTGAAAGGGGTTGCTGGATATGCAATAGAGCTATCACCTTCTAACTCCCGGACTAAAGCTGTCTACAATGACCATAAATGCGACATTGTAGAGAGAGCTCTTCCTTAATAACACTGCCGGCCAGTGGGGGTTGGATTAAATACACACATACACACACACATGCAGACTTCATCAGTGCCAAGTACTCAACACCACTTGTCTGTAGTCTGCAAGTAGTATTAAAACGAAATTAAAAGGAAATTCAGGTTCGAGTAGACTAAAAGATTGTTCTTCTAAATCTTACTAAATGAAAAATGCTCCCGAAAATCAAGATCGCAACCAAATTCCTTAAAATTTGACACATATGTTGGAAAACAGGTAGCTGTAATCCGTTGTAGCTTGAAAAATGAAAACAGTTTCATTTCCATGCCATGTTCTGCCCGTGGAGCAAAAGGTACCGCGCGTACACCTACAGGTTCATGTGAGATCAGCGAGCTTGCAATGCGGAGGTGACCGACTTCTGAACATTTTTTTTAAATCTTTATTAAGGAGATTTTTAGTCTGAACAACACTGCCATATGGGTCATTCCAGCTCAAGTGGGTACAGAATTTTTAAAAAGTTGTGGTCGATGTCACCGATTTGAACCTAACTTGGCCAAAACACTTATTTTGGCATTCTGAACAAACGCTTTTTTTGATTTTGCTCTAATGTACCTAGATCCTTCTGGGCTACAACCCTGGATTTCCGGGATTTTTAAAAATTTCAACTTTCAGAAGAGTTTACTCCACATCAAAATAAGCTATTCGTGATCTTAGAACGTCAATTTGAAGGTTTGTTAATGCAGATTCTTATAGGTGTACCCAAATTTTGTTTTTGTTATAGTGGCTATAGTAAACAGGCTGATTAACAACAGGTATCCAAATTGTCAAAAAATAGCCTATGTTCACCATGGGTGGGATGTGTTTCCAATGGCAAATGATTTGGAAAAATAGCTTTTGAGATATGACCAGATGATTAAGTGGTAGTTTTGAGCTTTTCTGGTGGAAAATCAATGGTCTTAAATATTTTTTTCTTGAATTCCTTCACGCCGTTGGCACAATAATATTTTTATTTATTTTTCACATGGCAGAATTCTCATTATATGAAATCATAACTAGCTAATTTATTTACTTCTTTCCATAATTTAATTGTGGTCCTAAAAGTGAAAAATTCATTCCTTATGGGATACAGCCAAAACGTCGTGCTTTAGAAGTAGGATGAAATCAGATAGATTAGCAGGTATATAAAATTTCAGTTGAATAATACCCTTATTTGAGAAGTTAATTTATTTTTTAGAGTCAATTTCACGAGCAAGAATGCTTTTTTTTTATTATAGTTAAAAAGAAAAATAAACGTTCGACCTTTATTTTTCATTTTTTGAAAACACACTTTCCATTCATGAACGTGTCATGTTCTTCTTCTACGCATTTGAAGCTTATTGCTTATCAAGTAGAAGAGTTTTCCAAAGTTAGGTGAAAATTTGAGCCCAAAATATTAAGAAATAAAAAATCTCACTCATGGTGAAAATAGGTAATTTTTTGACAATTTGGATACCTGCTGGTAATCAGCCTATTTACTGTAGTTACTATAACCTCCCTTAGCTCAGTCGGTAAAGGCGCAGCTATAAAGCAAGGCCATGCTGGAGGTGGCTGGGTTCGATTCCCGGTCCGGTCTAGGAATTTTTCGGGTTGCAAAATTTCTCGACTTCCCTGGGCATAGAGTATGATTGGACTTGCCACACAATTATGCAAAAATGGTACAGGCATCGGAAGCGCTCAATTAATAACTGTGGAAGTACATTTAGAACAATAAGTTGAGAGCACGCAATAAGCTAATATGCGTGCAATAAGCTTGAAATGCGAAGAAAAAGAAGAAGAAGAAGACTATAACAAAAACAAAATTTGGGTACACCTATCCGTCTGCATTCAAAAACCTTCAGCTTGACGTTCTAAGATCACGAATAACTTATGTGGTTGTAGAGTAATCTCTTCTGAAAGATGATTTTTTTTAAATATCGGAAATCCAAGGTTTTAGCCGAGAGGGATCTAGGCACTTCAGAGCAAAATCAAAAAAGTCATTTGTTCATAATGCCAAAATAAGCGTTTTGGCCAAGTTTGGCTCAACTAGGTGACATCGACCACAGGTGGTGTACCCACTTGAGCTGGAATGACCCATATTTGAAATATCATCAATTTGAGCGGTAAAACGGTAAAGGATAGTGTATTCAAATGTTCTAAGCAAATGTGTCATGGATTATTTTCTAAATTCTTGCACGACAATCACGCCACGTGGTTGGATGGGCAGTATGACCGAAACAGTGAAAAATGTCCCAATCCACAAAGATGATGGTCCGAGAAAACGTGACGTGTGTCTGGCATAAGTACACTTTAACTCTGGGGACCACAAGGTCAAATTTTTCTCTTCTAGAATGCCGTGTTGCATAGTGTTATTATTTATTGAAGACGTTAGGGACCATCAGACATGCTCAGTTAACTGCTCAGTAGACAACATTGATGTTTTATTCTCCTTAACTTGATTGACTTATTGAAAATTTTGGACATTTGTATGGGTAAAGTGATTAAAGTAACCTGGATTTCGATCGATTTTGATAGAAAATCGAGTTAATGAGAGATCGAATAAGAGAGAGTTGACTGTATTTCATTTTATGTTGGCTAAAAAATGGTCTTCAGCAAACTTCTAACTGAAAAAATTTCTACCAATAATAAGAATGGAACTTTTTTCTCATAACAATATGGTTCCCATATGACCATCAAATGGCTTATACAAAGTCAGATGCTAACTAAATGAATTCAAATAAGGGAAGACTAATTAGGACCCGATTTGGAGTCGTTCGAGCATTGTACACACTAAGATTGTGTTTCCATGTTCGGTAAATTTTACCGAAATCAGAAAAGCTGAACGTTCGGTAAAACTTTGACCTTCATTTTAAAGGCTATTGAATTTGAAAATATGTAATATCAAAACATGTTCAACCTTGTTTAAATGATCAACTCTTGTCATTTTAGTGGAGATTTAGATTCAAAATAGCTGAAAAACATAAACAAAATGCATAAATTTTACCGAAAAGTTCAGCTGTTCAGATTTCGGTAAAAATTACCGATGGCGGCGATAATTTCTAAGTGTGTGGAGCAAAAATTTCATAATTTGCAATGTGGGTAAACATACCTCCAATTTCCACTTTAACATTCCAGATTTTATTTATCTTCTGGGTAGTCTTAGGGGTATAACTCACTTGTTTTAGCATTTTGTATGTTATTAATTATAATAACTGTTTTTTCTCAGTCCAATGTATTGAAACAAAAAATAACAGTCTTTGTTTTAAACAGCACTTAAGCAAATAATAAATGATAATAATATCACAAAACCTTAAATTAAGCACTCTGAAAACCATTTCAATTTGAAAGAATGATCTTTTCCCTGAAATTTTATAACGATATATTTCATATATAAGGAATAGGAGAAAAGTAACCTTTAGCAACAAACGCTCAAACGATGACTCGTATTCTGTATGAAAAAGAGATCCTGATAAATAAAAGTAGTTGTCCGAAAATGAAGGATAAAAATAGCACATCCTCAAAATGAAGGAAAAGCCGTAAATTTTAAAATGAAAAGATTCTGCTGGCCCTACCAAATATTTAGTATAAAAATTATTCTATCAAACGGATTCTGGAGAGTTGACTGGTATAGATCTAATCTAACGTAACTAAAATGGAAGTTAAAAAATCCTTCCTTGATTTACTTATAGTTTAATATTTTATGTTATTATAACTCAACATTGTATCTCTGTAGTTTTTTACTATTTACATCATAATTAACAAATTTTATGTGCATACAATTTTAAGTAAGTTCTTGAAAGTCATCAGACTGCAACCATAAAAAAAATAATAAAATATCTGATCAAAAACGTGACGTCATCAGATACGCATAAAACATACTCAAAAAGAAAAAGCATGCCACCAGCTCCCTCACAAGGGCTTAATTAGTATTCCATCACTGAAGCTCCCCATCCTGCAGTGTCCATTCCATTCATCGATTCAAATGACATCCAATCAAACCTAGCTCCAGCGCTAATTTTATTCCTACACCACCTTTTTTGGACAATTAGAAATGGCTTCCAAGTTAGTATAGCAAACTAAACCGCAAGCAAACCTTCCATCGGCCGTCCAGCGAATCGGAAGCAATGGTTATATACAGGTACTTAGACATAACTTCTAAATAGAATGGTGACAGGCTGAATGTTCCGTAGGTACGTGATGCATCGACTAGACAACACAAGCAGACCATTGCTGACCAAAGTTGGAGTGTTATGTCATTGCACTACCGACTGCTGAGGAGGGAATAATTAATTCCGTTTGGTTGTTTCTACCGGTATAAGTTATTCCCCCCAGGTGATGTTTTTAAGGAAAATAAGCCGTATACAAAAAAGGATATTTCGGTTTTTTGGTATGGTCGAGGAACCGTTAGTATGAATTTCCAAAAGTATGTCAAAATCGATATGGGTTTTTCCAAATTTCTACGTTAGTAATAGGTTGTACTGAGCACGGGTTAGTTTAAGCGGTTCAATTTGTACATCTACCTTCAACTATACAAAAAGCCAAGCTGGAAAATTCTACTGAAAACCTATCCGAAAAGGCTTACATAAATATTCCAAACGTGAGAATTTGTCTTGAGCACATCACTTCTCCTAGTCACAGCACTATGTTCCAATTCATTTACACAGTTTTTTTCTTTCACAATTATCATCCACTATTACGAGAACTTCCACTCCACAAAGCTTAGCAAAAAAAATCAAGGTTTCACAATGCTTTGTTCACCGTTTCCGACGTTGAACTTCACTTGCACTAACCGCATTAGAGCCGCGTAGCTAGCGGCTGTACTTGGTCAGTCGCTCTCTAGCTTAACCCAACGAGATTCTATCATCAACTGACAGAGCAGTATGATGTTTTGCGCAAATCCACAGAGGAAGGAACGCAATAACCAAACTGAAAATGGATGGCCGCCCAAATACACCCGCACCCAGTCCATTCAGTGTGAAAGTAGTGTGCGAGAAAAAGAAAGAATGAAAGAACGGTGGTTAGTGAATGAATGGCCATGCGAATAAAACGAATAAAACAGATAGCCAGCAAAACATGAAACACTATCAAAGCCTACATAGGATAGCACAAAGGTAGTCACAGCCAGAGAGATCGCAGCAAGGCAACGAAACACTTGAAACACATGGAAAACATTAGCCGGGTTCCACTGGATGCACACCAACATGGTGCACATACCTGGCTAACCGGTGACCGGTGGTGTAGGGCGCTAAGATCGCACCTGGAATGAATCGTAGGTAGTTGAATGTATATATTTTAATTGGGGTGCAGCTTAGTTCCGAATAGCGGGATGTATGGAAAACTATGTAAGATGAATTTTTATGGCTAAAAATTAATTGTTCACTGATAAATCTGATTTGGATGAAATAAATCTAATGAAGTATTAGAGAGTGTGTGCATGCTGATTATTTCTCATATTATAAAGTTAAGTAAACCCTTTTTGAATTTATGACAAAATATGAAAACCTAAAACAGTACACCCATAGAGGTAACTCTAAGACTAGAAGGTCCCGAAGAAACGTGCTCAACTTTTTGGCTCAGCTCTGGTACTCTCATCGGTCCCAAGCTAATTGGTGCACCCCTCGAAAAATAGGAAAATCCACGAACCCCTCATTTTATCTGTCATACTTTCATAGCGAATCAAAACAAACATAGTGTAGTACTAGAAATTCGACGAGAATGAGGTACGTTAATCGATTTGCTTGGGACCAATAGGCTAGTCAAGTAGTGAGCCAATTTAAAATCGTTAGTTTCCACCGGTACCTAACTTCTCATCACCATCCACTCGGGACATAGTTCAGCAAAACCGCTCAACTGTTGTACCCTCATTCATTTATGCAGAACGTAACAGCACACATGTTTCGCGATCACCAAAGATCACTTCCCCTTGTACACATATAATCACCGACCTGACAGCTCATACATAACATGTTCTCGCATTTTACTCCATCTTCTTCTAGAACACAAAACGGTGAAGAGACTAACTGCCACGGCAAGACCACTTTACCCCGGAGTCCACAGATCTCACCAATACCCCGAGCGTACTGTTCCGGCGTTTACTTCCGCTTAATGTCACACTCGACAGGTTGCATGACCAATTCACTCAACTTAGACCTGCGAGTGTATTTTGGCTTCTTTTTCCTAGTTGCCATTGGCTACCGCCGCCAGCAAACCAAGCTGCCACCGACACAGTGGTGAATTAATCAGTTATCCTCTTTCACTCCTCGTTCTATACATTCAACCAGGTACGTACGTAATTAAAAAAAAAAGTTCAATAGGCAACGGATAGAACTTTTATCGATAGCCGTAGCACGTGCGGTGGCTAGGGATTTCAAAACCACCATAATCAAGTTTGTATCGAGAACCAACAATTTGAGAAAATCTTAATGATTTAAAATTTTAGGTAGCAAATGCTATTTGGTCGATTGCCATCAACTCGTTTTATGCTTGTTAATTTTGTTCCACAAACTACGAATCATGGGGAGGCAAGACTTTTCAAAAATTTAAGTGATAGGGGAAAGTGGGGCAATTTCGCCAATGGGGCAATGTGGTCACCCGCTCCATTTCATGTTAAACTAAAAAATTACTTTTCTCTAGTTCTCTAGTGTGGCATAGAAAAGGAAGACTCTGACACCTGCTATATGCTCTTGTGCTGCTGCAATCATCAATAAAAGGTGTATTTCTCTGGATAAGGGGCTGGCAGAACCCTTTGATATTTGGAATGCAGGTCCCAGTCAAGTAGTACATTCCTTTCGAAATGTAATACCTTGCTGGGAAAACGCTTCACAAAATAGTGATATGACATACTAATAAAGCAATATAAAACGGGGAATATATCACAATAGATCCAAGTAATGGTCGCAGTGATGAGGTGTTTATATATATTTACGGAAAAAATAGACTAAAAAATTTCTTTTCTCTAGTGCGAATTTTCGAAATTTTTTAGACTAGCTCAAAATATCAAAAATGTTATAAGATTTCTGAATCAGAAAATAAGGTCTATCAGCAGTTACTTATAACTTATCGTTAATATTCCTGCAGCAGCTATATAAATGGTCAATGGTTTCTAATATGACACGATGTTTTTCTAGTTTGCATTAAACATTAAAGATTTTCTTAACAAAATATTACTTAAGCCCATTCGGAGCAATATGAGCACTACTGATATTTCAAACATTTTCTAATGAAATTCTTCAATTTAGCATTATTCTTTTTATAAATATGACTGTATCATATGAAATCACGTTTTGAAGCAGCTGCTTTGGTAAAAAATGAGTTATTCACAAGACTGAAAATAGAGCTTTAAATAGGCACTACTTCTTAAATGTAATCTATTCGATAGAAAATAATTGTTCCTTTTACACCTTTTTTTATTTAATCTTTAATTTAGAATTCAAATATTTCAGATCTAAACTGTATCGTCACCTGAAAATCAGTGCTTTAGATCTGGCTACATCACCTCATGTTGGAAGTCGGCTAAGGTCGTACCCATCCGGAAACCTGGGAAGGATCCTTCCTCTCCTGAAAGTTATTGACCTATATTTAAACCATCTCCCAGAGTTATGAAAGCTAATCGAAAATGCAGTTTATCGTCGACTTGTAACATCTTGCTGTCGTATTGTTAGTTTTATCTCTCTTATCCCTCTAAAATCTCTCAAATAAAGAAAAAAAAAAACTCTCTTATCCCTAGTTAAAGAACGTTAAAAAATCTCAAATACAAAGCATTAGTTAAAAACATAAAAGATTTAGTAAACACAAGTAAAAGTAATCTATGTTGTAACATTCTATCGAATACCACGTTATTGTTATCAACATACACGTTTTATTCATTGATTGTATTCTAAAGCATCGTGCTTAAATATTACATTCAAACAGACTCGATGTTTCCAAATCGTCTTGCCCCTTAAATGGCGCACAGTGGGCCTGGCCGTTTTTATATGTTTTATATGTGCATCAAATAGACAAGGTATATCCATCATTGCTCTTTTCACTTAATTTTGAGTTGAGCCTCGCACTTGCACTCGTTATTGATGTCAAAAAGGTACGAGAGATTAGACTCAACGATATAGTTCAGCCCAATAAGATACTTTCAAGTAAATTTCATGTTCTCAAATTTGCGTAAATTAAACTTAATTTTGGGTAGAATATACTTAAGAGTTAGTTTTTTTGCTGGTGTTGAATGGAAACGACTATATGCGATTTACTCAAATTTGAGTTATTGGGCTGATTTTTTTGAGCTGAATTGAGGGAAAAGTACTTAGCTTTGGGTAGTTTTTCATCTCCGTGCGATGCTTTTAAGAACTGTTTGTGTTGTTGTTAGATTAGGTTATATTAGATTATATGTTGCGGTTATGAAATGAACTGGCAGGTGGCTGTCATGTTTGCAAATATCTCAGTCAACATTTTGGTCCGTATAATTCCGGATATACACAGTGATATACAAACCAAACAAGTCGAATAACATGTACAGATTTGCTATATACAATGGTTAATTAGCACAATAGGTCGATTTTCATACCAACTAGCAGACTTTGGCATGTTGCAACTATGTTTTATTATCATCAATTGAGCTGAAATTTTGCGTGTACGTAATATCAAATTATTGGAAGCGCTTGCCGGAAATTAACGGGCTTGTTGAAAATGGCCAACTAATTAGCACATTTATAATTCGAAATTTCCGAAGTGTTAAAGTTTTAAATTTTCAACCATATTGCCAATAAACGACAGTGTGCTTAAGGGGGGAGTACACTTTGATTTTTCAAAAAAAAAATGCATTTTTTTTTGGCTTAAAATGTTTCTTGGGATGTATACTTTAATTTAGAAAAGACTTTAAGTCCGCCAGAATATTCCTTACTGCTTTACGAAGCGATTTCCTAAAACATGTACCGGCGCGCTGAGAGAGCAATTTTATCTTTAAACGCGTTTATCTCGAAACGGGGTTTTTCAAACTGGCGTGGAAAATAACTCTAACCAGTTATCATAAAATTTGGATATCGCCTAGGTTTTCTTGTTCAGAATTAAATTCTGCTTAGAAATACGTATCCACATTTTCGATTTTGTCAAAAATGGATTTTTAATCCACGATTTTGTAAGCATTTTTAGGGTGAAAAAATGGACTAAGGCCACAACTTTTGAAAAAAATTAATTTAAAAAAAATCGGAATGCGTATTTCTAACCCAAATTTCATTACTAATCAGGATTTTTGTTCGATTTATGTTCCAGGATCACATGGAAAGGAGTATTTTCCCGCGCCGTTTTCCGATTTCCGCGCGAGGACGCCCGCGCGACCTGGTGCACCGGCCACGGGGGGACGCCAATCGAGTTCAAAAAAATACAAATTGTAGTTCGAAGGATGACTAATAAATGGGTTATAATATATTTGCCCTCCCTGAGTGTTTTATCGCTTAAAAAAAATTAACGAAAATGCCTTACTTTTTGGACGTTCAAAGTGTACTACCCCCTTAAGAAAGTGTTTTACGCTACGGTCAAAAATTTCCAAAACAATAAACTTCGGAAATTTCGAATTATAAATGTGCTAGTTAGCTGGCTATTTTCAACCAGCCCGTCAATTTCCGGCAAGCGCTTCCAATAATTTGATATTACGTACACGCAAAATTCAGCATATTTGTAGTTCTGTGTCAAAGTTTCAGCTCAATTGATGATAATAAAACATAGTTGCAACATGCCAAAGTCTGCTAGTTGGTATGAAAATCGGCCTATTGTGCTAATTTAAAGTTCTTTTTTTTAGATTTTTAGCCGTAGGGTAGTTCATCTCGTGAAACTAATTTAAAGACCACCACTGTATGTTCTAAAGCGGAGGCCATATACATACATACTGGCTTTCCAATAAGTTAAGTTAAGTTTTCTTTATTATGGAGGCTTTCAGCCTGAGGCCTGTTCGCCTCCGCGGCTTTCCAATAACGATTTTGCCGATTTCAATATTAGAAATACGATCATCCATATAAACTGTTCATCTTCGACCTAATCACCGGCAATGTGGACTGTCCCGAATTCCTGGAACGGATTCCATGGAACATACTAACAGAACTAACTTTGGATTCAATATCTGTTTTAATTCATGTTTGCGTTCCTTTAATGATGTTTGTAATGAGTTTGATTTTACTTTGTCCAAAAATGTGTTTAGTAATAGAATAAGAAGTTTAGATTAAACAAGTATTAGTTTTAAGAAATCAGTATGTACGACGTAGTGCAATAAATAAATAAATAAATAAATAAAACAAACAAAAAACATTTCTTGCAGCTGGTCTCGATGCCTTTACCTTCGAAACCAGTACTGAATCCACTACACCATATAAGCATTTATAAGTTTGAAGTATTATATCAGTCATAAATTATGCGCGTCAAAAAGCCTACTTGGACTTGGAAAGATTTTGATGTTGATGAAAACATTTGATTATGTTAAGGGGATCCCTTGTAAGGTTCACAAATGGCCGCCCGAAAGCTATATATTCACTTCAACTTTGAATTTTCATTCACACAAATCTCGGAAATCAGTGTCCCATTTCACCTGAAATTGCTACTTCATGTATGCAGCAGTGCAGCATACGTAGAGTAAAAGTTTGATTGTGGTGTGTGTCGTGGGAGCTGATATTTGTGAACTTAAAGTTTCGAAGTGGTTATGAGAAAAAGGATCTCACAGCGAAACACCTTAATGCTTGGATCTTGAGTCGGTTTATATTCTACGGCACCTCCAAACAGGTGTAACCATTTATGGTCTTTCGAAGAGCAGTTGAGAAAATCTCATTTGGATTTTAGTTTTGCATTAATTTCAACTTGAACTGCAACAAGATGGAATGCTCTTATAGTCTTTTGGGATTGAGCGATCGAGTGTGCACATTCTTATGCTATCTGTAGAAACCATATAAGAGTTACTTGGCACTTAATTTTAATCGATTTGTTCAGACATAATTTACGATCTAATCTGTTATAACAATGTCAGATTCAAAAACCTTCATCCGAGTTTATTTGTAATACAATACAACAATGCATCATCGCCAATAGGTCGAAAGTTTGCATTCTTTGCGACTTAACTTAAACTTTATACGACGCAAGGCCTATGAAATAAAAACTGAGGTAGGTATACATACAGTATGCAAAAAAGTTTATCCACCCCCCTACCAATTTACATTTTTTTGTTTTTCTGGTGAAAATCAGTTTAATTTTATGAGTGTTCCTCCATGATTTATCAATTTATGTTTATTTATCACATTGCCATTGAAAATACGGCGTTTATATCTTTTCTTGAGATTTCATGTGATAAATGATGAAAAATGGTAAAAAATTACGCAAAAAAAGTTTATCCACCCCCAAACGGATACTATGATTTAAGTGTGTTTTACAGAGTTTTAGCAACAATCAATACGAAACTAACGATTTTAAATTGGCTCACCACTTTAGTAGCCTATTGGTCCCAAGCAAACGATTAACGTACCCTATTCTAGTTGAAATTCTATTACTACACTATGTTTGTTTTGATTCGCTATGAAAGTTTGAAAGATAACATCAGGGGTGTGTGGATTCATGCAGAACATGCAGGGGTGAGTGAAATAGCTTGGGACTGCTTGGGACCGTTGTTCTGGTACTGAGTGAGCCAAAAATAATAATGATTTTCTTCGGGACCCAGTGGTCTTAGAGTTACCTCTATGGTTTTAGTGTGTATTCTGCAACTTTATCGAATGTAAACATTGTGTCTATCTGTCATTTAGTGCTCTTGAAGTTTTCGTGCTCAAAATTTCAGTTTTGTGTTCAAAATTGGAAGTTATTTGTTTCAAAATGCCCGAAAAAGACCAAATTTCGATCAGTATCCGAAATTTGATTACTGAACATCACAAAACTGGCAAAAGCTACCGTGATATTGCCGATATTGTCCAGCTTCACAAAGATACGGTCGCTAGAATTGTGCAGATGTACAAAAAGCGTGGTTCTATCTCACCAGCTAAGCGATTGGGGCGTCCTTCAAAGACAACTGACCTAATTGACAGAGCTATCGTGACGAAGGCGGAGCTGGACCGGGGACTATCAGCTCCGAAAATTGCGAACCAGATTGAAAGCGAGTTTTCCATTCAACTGACATCACAATTCGTACGAAATCGTCTTCATAAAGTCTTAAGGGCAGAGTAGCTTTTAAGAAGCCATGGTTGTCCACAATATATATCAAAAAAAGATTGAAGTGGGCTCAGGACCACATTTCATGGACCAAAATTTTATGGTATCTGATGGTATGGTCTGATGGTATCAATGGTGACCCAAATAGCATTACTTTCGTCTCGTCTGACCAGATCACCTTATTCCAGTCATCACTGGTCCATGAAATGTGGTCCTGGGCCCACTTCAATCTTTTTTTTAATGTTTTTGCGGACAACCATGGCTTCTTAAGAGCTACTTTCGTACGGATTGTGATGTCATTAGAATGGAAAACTCGCTTTCAATCTGTTTCGCAATTTTCGGAGCTGATAGTCCCCGGTCCAGCTCCGCCTTCTCCACGATAGCTCTGTCAATTACGCTAAACAAAGGATACGGAAAAAAATCTCAATATCTCGATAATTCAAAAGTTCCAGTAATGCAAACCAATATATGGTTGGGCCATCATCAATATAAGAAAACCACTGCAGATTAAAGAGAAACGAAATAATAAAAAATGATGATTTTTAACAGTCGAAAAAAATTAAATAATCCCACGGACACCCACACATTTCGTTACCCAAACGCAGCTTCAAAAATTTTGCTGTTCATCACGGTGAAACGAGTAGCTTTTTGAAAACTAGGCAACTAGGGGAAACGCTCCTATAGTTGCGGTACGTTAGAAGCGTTAGGTTCCTATAGTTATGTACGGAGTCTCCATACACAACTATAGGAACCTAACGCTTCTAACGTACCGCAACTATAGGAGCGTTTACCCTACTTGGAATGAGTCGTATTAGCTTAGAATCGTCTTCTATCTACTTTTTCTGGCATTAGGTAGAGGACGTAAACATTTATGACGTACCCAACCGACTGTGGTGGGGCCGGCATCAGCTGTAATGATAATGATAAGGCTGTCTATGCGAAACGACCTACTCGAAGGTAGGTACAATATGACTGAAATGGAGTATGTTTACTCCCAACGCAGGCCAAAGTAGATCGTTTATGTTTAGTAGGGCGGGCAAGTTTAACAATCTAATATACTTTTGAATTCTAGAATGCTCTAATTAATAACAAAATTGTATTATTTTCGCCATAAATGCGGATGGAACGTGATAGTACAGGCCTAATTATATGAGATCACAATATCGCTCGTTCAACGCAGGCAACGGCAACCCAGCTCATGCATTTTACGTTATTTTGACCCAGTGGCTTATTATTGCCTGAGGTTCTGCACAGCACAAGCTGACAAGAGCTAATTAGCATACCCACATCCCACATTATGTCTCAATGACAGATGCATCTAGTAGACCTTCAGTAAAGAAGTGTGGTAAAATGAAAAACTAGCATGCTGTGAATTGTTATGTTTCCTTTAAGGGGGTATTCCCAATCTTTTGCCTTTTTTCGGCCTGTTTTTCAATTATTTTTTTTTTCAAGGAAAATGAATAGTAATGCGCCTAACTCTTTGGGATTCTTGTTTATTGAACATTAAAGTTTACAAATAAATTTTTTTCGACATAAAAAAAGACATTCTTGACGTCACAAAATGGCGACAAACAGACCCCTGTTCGCCGCAAACGCCTGGACGGGCGAAGACTTTTCTCTGGAACGGCTTCATCTGAAACAGATTCGTGATGAAATTAATAATCTGCATAAGATTCTCTGGAGCTTCTCCCGTTGGCAGCAAAAAATCTTGCAAATTAACAAAATGGCGGCCATATAAAAAAACAGGCGATTTTTAGCCCGCTTTTTTGCAACTTTAAGGTGCTTCAAACAATGTTAAATGTTAATATTTTTGGCTGAAAGTGGGAGAAGCTCCAAAGAATTTAATAAGGAACAAAATGCGCAAAGATTCAAGTCAATATCTCTTATAGTTTCTGAGAAAAATCTTCGCCCGATAAAAAAATGTGGTTTCGAGAAAAACGCGTTTAAAGTTTTTACTTTAGTTAAAACCATTTGGGGGTTCTTACCATTAGTCAGCTATGCCTGGACACCGAATTCGCTGATCGGAAAACGGCTTGGGGGGATGAAAGTATATAGTCTAAAGTACAAAAATACGTGAAAAAAAAAATTTGATTTTTTGAAAAAAAAAAGATCGGGAATACCCCCTTAAGATGCTGTTGCTATCAACGCTTGCTACATTTAATAATCACTTAAAAAGCATTTATATTTACCTAAAATATTTACGGCTCTGCACGATAAGGTAGATGCTGCCAACGGCTCCAATTAACAGCGAAAAACCGACACCCGGAGTAAACTTCAATTCGTTGAACATTTTGTCGTTTTGTGTTTCGTACCGGATGGGATATTAAGTCACCACACTTTTACTGGTATGTATCGTTGTTAGTGTTTTATTTCCACCGGAACTCATTGACACTTCTCTTGACGGTCTTTAATTGTGCTATGCTCAGGCAAGATTTCGACATTGGACTTCTTCATCGGTGGACCTGCGGATTTGATCACTCGTGAGCACAGTTTTCCCATGGTTAACACTTTACGACACACGTGATTGTTATTGTTATGAATTTAAACATGTAATGCCATGCGATAGTATATTTGCATTTTTTTCGGGCAGAAAAAACAATTGAAAATAACAATTCGGCTCTGAAAACAGAACAATAAACAATTATTTTGTGGGCGAAATTTCTCACAGCTCACAAAATGAAGCAACCCGAATTTTTTAGACTTCCGTCGTTTTGCCTTTATTGTTTGGAAGTGTTATCTAGGTGTTCAGATCGCACCTCAATGCCCTTATGTTTTCATTTGTCAATGGGTCAAAAGCCAATCATATTATATTTAGAAACATCTCTTCGTAGGATCCATTAAATTTCACACCGATCAAACACCGAGATGAAAGTAAGAAAACCAAAGTTACACAATTTGAAAACAACAGTGACTTGGTGTGGTTTTCCGTCCATATCTAACGGCCGGAGGCATCCATTAGGGCCATCATAGATGAATCGTGAAGTGAGAAAAAGGTAGCACGCTAATTTATTCTATGTTTCTCAGGCAATGTCAGAAGAGGTGAAGCAAACAGAAATAAAAACATTCGCACTTAATAGAGCTGGCGAGGATGCTAATTACTTGTTTGGTTTAGTTGTTTCTTTGCTTGTGACAAGTACTTTCACTATTAATTCGATAAATACAAAAAAATGGCTCTACAGCGGCGTATATTCAAAAGCTTATCCATGTAGCCAATCATATGAACTGTAAACAATTCGACAATGTGAATGATTTGGTATAATGCTGGAAGATTGAGGGCAAACGGCTTAATCCTTAAATCGGATAGATATGAACGATGAGCGGCGATAAGCAAAGCTCAATGGAATATCGTGTTTTTCTTATCAAACGATTAGCTCTGCAGTTTTGTTCAATGCAATGATTGCATTGCGTTGACAAAACCTCTTTTAGTTAAAAAAAAAACTCTAGCTTTGATAAATTTTAGCTGTTTTCAGAGTCCAAAGTTTCTCACCATATTAAGTCTTTGGACGAAAACACTGGCAGTTACCCTAGATCAAAGATGACTTCTTTCGTCAGATGATCTAATTGTTTGCTGAAAACGATGATCATCTTTGCTATGGAAATATGTAGCCTGCTGCATTTTAAATGAGCAGATGCAGACGAATGACTTTTTCTGACCATAGCACACATAAACTGAAATGCTTCAAATCCACAGATTATTCACTAAATTTTCTTTTCATATGAATTTTCTTCTCCAAAGTTGCGTTCGATAGCACTACCGGTAAGTATTTCTTTCAATTTTAAAACAAATAACAGCATTGACATGCCGGTATTTTAGGCCTTTCAGATTAATTAGCTCACCAACTTCACAAGCTTTACAGCCAATCAAGAATAGACCACCTTCTCAAGCCGTTGCAAACGACTTGACTGTTATCTGTTTTTACTGGAATTCACCACTTAGCCACCACCATCGTCGCCGTCGTCGTCAATTATCACATGTGCAGCAATCTACTACATACGACGGGCGAAGGTGATAGCGTTGAACACTGTTAATAAATTCAAAAAAACAAACAATACACTTATAACGTCACAGAACTATATAAAAATACACAGAAGGTATTCTTATCTAGCAGGATCAGGAAAACATAGTATGAACTCCTGCGAATTCTCAAACTTAATAAACTGTCTTAAATGAGAGGCTATCCCAGTTCTCACGTGTCACAACGGTTCAATACTCGAACGGCTCAACAACACACACTGTGATGCAAAGTCGCGAGATAATTTTTAAGTAAACACTCGTGTAGAACGACGATACTTATATCGCGACCCTGGAAACGGGGTGTCACTCAATTCGCGTAATGATTACACCAAGATCTTCCTTTTTTCTAATTTACTTTATCTCGTGGACAAGAAACACAATTCACTCGCCAAACTCAGGTTCAAGATAAGCGACGAATGTACGGAGACTGCGGAAATATCGCGACTGACAAAACCGATTTCAGCTTCCACCGTCCTCGACAATCCACCTCGAGCAAACGGGTCCACCGTCCGTAGAGATGTGATTAAAATGACGATGGCGGCGACAACATCCCATGATTTTGCGTGCAGCACCCGAAAAAAAGAAATACCTTATAACAAACTAGGCAAAATACCTGTGGCGGCAACATGCGACACAAGCTTTCTCACATCCATTCACCAGTTGTCCAGCAGTCGTTGTTGGGTGGTAGCAAGCGTTGAAAGAAAGCTCATCTCTTGATTCGCATAATGACCCCCACTCAAAGGCTACTGCTATACCTACCTATCTTCTTACTACCGACCGGTTGACTGCGATCTCAGAGTGGAAGGAAAAGGCTCACTGCATGGATGGAGGAGTTATTTATGTCCCGGTGACTTATTGATTGCAGTTGGCTGCGACAAAGCAGAGATAGATTTGATGTTTATAGATACAATTTGAGTGTCTAAATTGCCCACACAAGCTTCTGTATTTTATTGGTATTATTTACCTTGTAAACTTGTTCAACTTAGGATAAAACATTTGATACATAAACAAAATAATCATTCAGAAATGTTGTACACTGACTTTTAGAAAATGTATCTTCACGCAACAAATATTTGGATGTCTGCGCCTACCAAGCGAGTTTATCTGATAAGATAGACTCCTTACGTGGTTGTGTAACGATTTTGTGTTTGACATTTCGGATGCTGAATAACTATGAATAAATTAACTACAATGGAGCATAAATTCGAAAACAAAAACACATCCAACAGGATTTAACAAAGCCCAATTATATAATTACATTCAATTCATTGATTATTTATTCAACTTGAAAACCAGCTCCCAATCAATCTCACCAAAACTCGCGTGTCACACCTCCACCGTTTTCGATGTTCATAAGGAGGCACTCGGACCGCCCGAGACGGAGGAGTAAAAGTTGTTTCCAAACATGCTCTTCTCTCCCCTAAAATCATATATTGTTGCCAAGTGTGACCGAGAAGACCTCTTTTTTTCCTAAAGGAAGTTTAACTTTTCTTGCAACACATTGGCGTAGCGAACGGCACGTTATGCGAAGTTTCGATGTGTCATTCAATCATACAATCATTAAACACTTTCATAAAAATAAAAACCCGTCCTGTTCAGGTGAGTGTCACACTTTATGATGGATTATTATGTCAAAGATTTATTTTCAATGCAGTAGCGAGAAAGAGATGTTGGGCCCCGTGATGTAATGTTGGGTTAACAAGAAACGGTCTTGCCCTCCGGGGAATAAAATCGAGAGCAAATGTTGCAAAATCGCAAATGTTGGGAGTGAAAGGAGCCAAATTTGACGTTTATAGCATGTTCAGTCTCTGCAGCAATCATTTAAGACTTACTTTGATCACGAAGAAAATATTAAAACGACGCTATCAACCTCGGTTGAAATCGCCTACACACTTAGAGGAAAAAAACCATGTTAATTTAGGTGCCCTGAGACTGACATATACGAGCGTTAATTTTAGCCTAAAATTCAATCATAAAAGACACGAAAATCAGCTGAATCAAATGTAGTTTTCATCGAGCAACGAACTTGTCAGTCTCGGAGCACTTAATTTTACATGACATGTTTGTTTTTTGTATCAGTCTTTAGTCAACGCGAATTCATCTTTGACATAGGGAAGAGCGCTACTTCGTCGTAATCGCCCGTTTCCGTTCTATCGGGCAGAAATCATCAATAATTTCAATGATTTCACAATGCACAAAACAATAATACGTTTGTTCCGATGCGTTATTTCATTAGCTACAACATAAATCCTATTAGAGCTCATTGTATGTATATTCACGCTCATTGTTCTCAAAACAAAAGAAGCGCTCCTAGCGCATCCCCTTTTTCTCCGTTTATCCATAGGACGAAGGAAATCTAATGGCGTTTCAATGCGTTTGGACGGAATTGAAACGCGTAGGACGAATTTAGAAGCAAGAAGCATTGTTAGATTTTTAATAATATCTCAACATTGTTTGACTCTTTATCAAATCCAACGGTACGTATGGAAAGGTGGATAAATTTAGAAGTTATCTTTGATGAAAACATTCCATGTTTTGTTCAAACCCTTTCCAAAAAGCGTGGTAAAGTGCGCGATGTCCTTAGTAGGACGGAAATTAGATCAAAAACCCTAAAGACTGATACAAAAAACGAACATGTCATGTAAAATTGTGAACCGTGAAACCCACATTCGCCAACGAATCAGGACGCACATTTAGATTTTATGTTCCTGTTAAGTGCAGAATTTCCATGAAGTTCAAATATTCAATTCAGTTATAGAATTCAGCATCAACAAGTAAAATCAAAGTGCGCGTTCATCATTCCGCCTATTCAGCCTAAGACAGCTCAATCAAAGCTTCATTTATATTCATCGAAATCCAACTGAGAGTAGGAGAAAAGGTGGATAAAAACGAGCCATCAATAAGATATTTTTCTCCAGTCTCTCTACCCCCCAGACAAGATCCTTTCAAGTTTGCCATCCTCTTGAGGGGAGCATTGATTTTCGCAGTTCGAAATTATTCATGGTGTTGTGCTTGTATCTCAGGGGTGATGAAGTGGAATCAACCCATGCGTGGAATTTACCACCCCTCGGTAAAAGCTCGATTTTATATCGCTGCGTTTTCCGGCTGTTCCTTGTGCTTCGCATTTCGTTCGTTTTAGCCTACAGGTAGGCGTATATTTTTCGTTTGTTTGGAGATAAAAGGTGGAAAATTTAAATCGATCGAAGTAGGTTAGATAAGTTGTCAACAGAAACATGGTTTGCTAATATTTTTTTAAAGGGTGAGCGAAGCCATACAATATTGTATTGTACAACACTTTAAGGCTCTGAACCATTTGGTGGATTAACTTTTGGTTAAAATTTGACAGATGGAAAGTTATCGATTAACCCTGCTATCCGAGCATGGTTATTTCTGACAGACAAGAAGTTAAATTTTGACAACCGTGGCTCGAAAACCGGTCGATCGACAGCACGGGGATTTTCGAACATAGAAAATAACTTTCAAAATGTCACTTTTAACCACAAGTTAAATTTAACTCGGCAAATGGTTCACAGCCTAAGTAGAGGGTAAATACAAATAACGAAACAATTGGCATGGCCATCTTCGGCTATTTAAAAAAGCATGGCAACACATAACATCTTGATTGGGTTTGCCATCGTTGGCATACGGCGTCAATACTCAGGGATTGCTTATTCCAACAAGAGAAAATATTTTTTTTGACTTGAGCTATGTTTTATAGAAATTGCTCGATTAATAATAATAATGCCAGAGACGAACCAGCCAATGGCTGAAAATATCTTTAATAAAGGAACCTAACCTAACCTAATAATAATACATATTTTGAAATTACTAGCATAAGCTCAAACATGTATTGAAAGTTCTACCTAAAGTTAAGCTCAATTAAAGTAATAACACAGGAAAAAAGACCAAACCGTAGAAATAGAATAGATTGAGCTTGGAGTCAAATTCTCTGCCATCACCATCACAAGTAGGTAGTTGCGATTGTTTCTCTTATTTTGAGCTTGGAGTGGCATCCCAGCTGAAATTGAACAGATGCGTAATAAAATTTGTTTTGAAAATTAAAACTATGGCAATGATGCCATTTACAATAATGGTGGGAGCTTTCTCGATCATTAATTTGCTATCTCAGAATTATCTTCCACTTTTCCTAAGCCCTTTAGTGATGCATTTTTGAGCATTCGTATGGTGCATTAGTAAAATGCATACCCGTTCCGCACGACTTTGGAACTTCGCCAGGGAGGGGGTTAAGTTTTGACGCTCGGCAGCTTGAAACAGTACTCGCTGACCATTTGAACTGGCCAATCCGACACTGTTGTTATCATTCTCTGGCATTTTCTGGAAGGGGTTGGTCGATTCGAAGAATTGTTAAAGCATACAGAGGATCACTATCACTATTTTGACAACATCTAAAATGGAAATATATTCTCTATCAATTTCGTACCGTTTGAGATTATAGTCCTTGAACCTTTCATTTTCATTTTTTCCAACATTAGATCCAACGGAACGTGATAGGGGTACTGGATTTTTCTTCTTTTAGAATCCTTGAATTTTCAGCAGCTTCCAAATGACGGTAGTTCACTCAATGGTGATGGAAGCTGCCAATTCCTTATAATTGATTGCTTCCAACAGGCGAAATAAACAATATTTCGATTCCTCGTTCACACGTAAAAGTTACTTTCACTAGGTATCGATCCGAGTTTCAATCCGCTACTTGATCCACCATGACAAGTATTTCGGTTTGGAGTTGGAAAACCACCGGCTTGCTGGGATTAGGATACAAATTGCCGTGAAATTTTGTAGAGCAAAACAAAAACAACAACGAGTACCGTGTTATGATTTTTCGTTTCGGTGACATTAGGTCACATACACAGTCACTGTTTATGAGCAGTCTCACTAACACTTGTGCTTCAAAGTTCCACCTTTGATTGTCAGAGGCGCTGTTATCAGTGTCTTTTGACATTTGTATGGGAGAAGAGAACAATTGCCAGTCTTCTTGATTTGTAGTCTTCGATTCAATGTTTGTTGGGATAAGTTGGACTTGGAAATGTACCAAAATCAACATAAAACTTGTTTCTTATAGGAAACAACTTCAGCTTTCAAATGGTGTGCTTGGTTTTTAAATTGATGGGAAATAAGCTTATGAAAGACTCATTTATATGAAGAAAAAAAATCTAATATGACACCACCAAAAATTCTAATCAATCCAAAGTCCTGAAGTTTCCGTTTCAAATAGTATGCAAACAGCAGGGTTTTATGCATGGATTTTTAGAGATAGATTAATTTAACTCAATCAATATTTGAAAACCTCGAAGCCGGGTGTAATTTTTTTTTTCGTGAATTATTATTTCAATATTTTTTTTTATTAGTCCGGTAGATGTGCAATGTTCCTGTTAAGTGCTAGATAGCCTCAAATGCAAAGAAGAATTATAAGAATGTAATGAAAAATTGTAATTGATCTTTCAATAAATTCATTGTATATGAATAGCTAATTTCAATGGCATCATTCTTTCTCATTATTATGTAAGCCTCTAGACTAACTCGGGGAAAATCTAAGGGTCGCCTACGGAACTAAATATCACACTCACATCCAACTGCCACCTGTTAACAGCAGGAACGTATATGTTGTTTAAAAGTAAGCAATAACCACAAACGATGAACCTGAAAAAGAATAACACAAAACACATGGGGAAGCTCAAAAGCCAACGAAGTTCCAATTTCTGCACTATGAACTCCCGGACGAGGCCTGAAGACCCCTTTCGGGTCCGGGAAAACGAGGACAAACGAAAAGATGGTGGAATAAATTTAAAGGACTGCACTCTCTAAAAAATAGCCGCCTTTTATAACATTTTAGCTGTTTTTATTTTAACCTAGGGTGACGTCACATGCACTTGCACTGGGTACTTGCGGTTTTCTGGTAGGTGGGTAGGTCGACCTTCGTAGCAGGATCATCGATGATTCGGCTGTAGCGACCAGCATGACATCGCTGACATTTCGGCGTTGTTTCTGCTGTCTCGATTGCTGGTGAATTGCCGTCGGAGCTGATGATGAGGTCGCCGTTGAGTCTACGATTAACCGGTGATCGCCGATAGAAGCACCGGTGGCAACGTGGATCAATCGGCGCAATCGACCGTTCAGAGCGCCGGTTGTGAGGCGGTGAGGCTGATGAAAACGCCGACGTCGAATCGTTGTTACGATGTGGATGATGCCACTTGCTTGATGCCAACAAGATGGCGGTCCTTCGTCTATTCTCGAGTGGCCTTTTTGATCGTCGAGAGCAATGGCGGATCTTCTGCTCCACGCTGATTCTTCCAAGAATGTCTGATGAGGATAGTGGACCTGGACGCTGATGGGGTTTCCTGTCCGTGAAGAAATCGATTCCGATACCACTGACTAACGTGGATCGCCTGGCTGGTATCGGTGACTAAAGTGGCGACTAGTCTGAACGCTCGCCGAATGGTCCGGTGCCACTATCCTTGGCTCCTCTTGGCTCTTTCTGCGGAAGAGAGTTTCGGAACTTGTCCGAATAGGAGAAAAGGCCCAGATAATGGACCTACCCAACCCATTAGTGCTATGACGTCACAAAATAGGCTGTCCGGGGTTACATTATATAATTTAACAATTTAATTACCTTTTTCCTAATTTCTACGTTGGATAACACGAAAAACTTATTGAATGCAGTATCAGCAGTAAACCTAATGGAGATTAGAAAATATTTTCTTTTTAACTTTACTTTACCCTAGCTTTAATTTTTACAATATCCTTCTTTTAATCACTTTTAATTTTCACTACCTTTTAAATGATTTTAACTACTGCCATTAACTTTATAACACCACATAAATATAAATCAACTTTTTATTTTTTATTTTAGGAACACGCGCGCACTTCCACTTCCTACGGAGTTCACGGACAGAAGAGAGCGAACAATTCTACGGCTGAGCCGATCAACCCATGCTATGAAACATCGAGTCTTTGTCACTTGATGTTCTTTGTGTCACTTTCTTCCGTGGCATCATTTGTGGTCATGCTTTATATTTACGGCGCCGCGGAGCGGCAAACGATATATTTCGCTGGTTCAAACCGCTGCCAACAAACAGTGAGAGTCAGACATGATTGTGATATTTAGGGAATAGGGTTCTGTATTGGGATGGAACACCTTATAAAAAAATAATCGCAAGGTGACAAAGTCATCTGCTACGTTTAATTGTAACCGCTGGTTACAATTAACGAGGAAAACTAGCACTTTCTGAAAAAAAAATGAATGAAATTCCGTTCCGCTTTGTTTATCTAAGCTATTGTATTACAAAGTCACAATTTATATAGCAGATAATGATTAGATATATATAACTAGAATGCGCGTAATTGCGTCAATATGCATCATTCAGTATCATTAAATGATTGAAAATTTAGATCAACCCATCCGAAAACAGATTTTCTTTCACTTGTTTTACGCTGCAAAGGTTTTGGGATATCACTTAAATATACCAACCATCAGAAGGACCTCAGCAATTAATGATGAAAAGTGCACTCAAGATCTTTTTGGTCAAATTTTATTAGGCAAAAATGCTCGATAATAGGGGAAAAAAAGCTAACTCTCTAATAAGGAAAATCTCAAAGGCTTGGTAGCCATCATAATGAAGTAATGAAATTGGGTTGTTCGCGGAATGCTTAAATAAAACAGCAAAAAAAAATTATCTTCAATATAATTTCACTTAATTAATTTTGGTATCCATGACAGATGCGTATTTCGACTACAATGTGCAGTCTTCATCAGTGTCATTCTCACTAAAGAACTTATCAAATTCTAACCTCCTTAAGTACTCATCCCCTAGATAAAAAAGTCAATTTTCTTTTTTAGAGAGTTGTATAGATTTTTCTCCTTTACTTTACTTAAATCTTTGGTTTTTATTAGTTAGGTAGGATCCGATTCAACACATTGGTATACCTGTGATCTTGACTTTTTTACCTAGGGGATGAGTACTTAAGGATGTTATGTTTTGATAAGTTCTTTAGTGGGAATGACACTGATGAAGACTGCACTGGTTGACGCTAAATGATAAGTACAAGTGGCTTAAAAGTACCATTATGTACCAAACCCGGACACTTGATTATCAAATATGATCAAAAGGCTACGTAAATTATATGATGACCCTGTCGTCCATGTTCATCTAACATAATTATTTTGTTTCCAAGTTGATTGGAGCGTTTGGTACGGTACTCGCAAAAAAATCCGTTCCCATATTCGTGAACAAGAGCCGTGAACTATAGTTCACGGTGTACATTTCCTTCTAACGGGTGTTCAATAAAAAAGAGAATGATTTCAGTGCCGCTCTTGTGAGAGCATCACGACTAAGTGCGTCGTACGGCTGACCAGGGCCCCTTTTCCAATATTCATTGACGTTTTTTGAAGAATAAACATTATGTTTTTAATAAAAAAATACTGAATTTGTTGAACACCCGTTACGCGCGGACCGTTCATGGTTCATGGCTGCCGTTCACGAATATGGGAATGGATTTTTTCAAATATGCCCACGCATCCTCCCACCCCATGGCTTCAAGAAATGCATCGTTGCTTAAATATTTTTATTTAAACTCGAATCATTTTCAAGAATCATCTTTGCGACAAATATAACGCATGATTGTGTTATATCTTAGATATGCTACAAACATCAATATTGACAAGTAAAATGGTAAGGGGTTATCTAACCTAATAAATTTACAGGATGCTTTCTTGTACTGGCTGCGTTTGTATGAGATTAGATTAGATTAGATTAGATAATTGTTATGTTTCTTTGTGGATGTAATATTTAATTAAAATAAAAGGTCTGGTTTAAAAGACTGTGTGGAATTCGGTACATAGGTACATAGAAAAAGTACGCAATCGATATACTTTCTGAACTTTCAATTCACAATTCAAGTAAGTTGAACACCAAAATGAATCAGCAAAAACTAGCTAAATTGTGTTCATGATGTTGCTTATGTTGGAATTAAATACGAAACCAGTTTTATGAGCAGGTAATATTGTATATGTTTATATTTTCAACACATAATCTTTTTATTGATAAAAACCAATTGTTTCCGTGAAATTCAGGAATCCTGGAAAACTAAAATTGTGTTGCCGAAAAATCTTAGTTCCAGGGAAAGGAAACGATACGCTTCACACGATGATTTTCTAGCCATAGTGCATTGGAGAAAACCAACTTCTTCTTTTTCTTCTTTTTCTTCGTATTTCAAGCTTATTGCATATCGCATATTAGCTTATTGCGTGCTCTCAACATAGTGTTCTAGATGCACTTCCACAGTTATTAATTGAGAGCTTTCGATATGTGTGGCAAGTACAATCATACTTCTATGCCCAGGAAAGTCGAGAAATTTTCCAACTCGAAACATTCCTAGACCGGACCGGGAATTGAACCCAGCCACCTCCAGCATGGTCTTGCTTTGTAGCTGCGCCTTTACCGACTGAGCTAAGGGAGGCCCCAAAACTAACCCAAAACAAACTTTGTAGTCAATATTAATTTTGCAAAACTATCTCAAAAACCATCCGACGATCACATATCAGAAAATGTTAATGCTGTGAAACATTGAAAATTGTGTGAAATATTCCTTGGTGCATCCTCTTGTTACATGAGTTGTATTTTGACCGATTGTGAGATCATGTTGATAAAATGAGTCTTTATATTGTTCCGTTGATAGTCATAAACGGAGGCCTCCCTTCGCCCAGTCGGTAAAGGCGCAGCTACAAAGGAAGACCATGCTGAAGGTTGCTGGATTCAATTCCCGGTCCGGTCTAGGACTTCTTGGAAAATTTCTCGACTTCTAGCGTAAATTTTGACATAAAATTTAGTCATAATAGACGGGACATTCAGCTCAATCAAACGTACTTTCAAACTTTTCAGTCTCGGAGCACTTAATTTTACATGACAAGTTTGTTTACGTCTCACCCTTTATGTCAAAGATGGATTACGTCACGTGTAAGATTAGGTATTTCTTAGTGTGTATGATTGTATTTGCCACACTAGCTATACTAATGCAAGCATCGAAAGCTCTCAATTAAAAACTGTGGAATTACATCTAAAACACTAAATTGACAATTAGAGATTATTAGGCTTGTTCGAGTCTAATAAGTAAGGAAAACCCACAGCTGCCGGAGTTAGTTTCCGTGTTATAACAAGTGGTAGACTACTGTCATGCATCATCATGCATCATACATGCGGTGAAACATTGCAAATTCTGTATATCTTTTGTGCAAATGTGTAATAGAGGTTAGGTTATCTTTCTTTCAGTCATAGGCTGGAATGTGTAATAGATTTTCAAGTAGTATCTTGCATTTCCTGGTTGGGTTACATAATACAGTCAATTCTCCATATATAGATGTTTTATATCTCGATATGTAACCACTTTTTCTATGTGTCGATGGTTATTTCGGTCCCTTCAAACGGTCTAGTGGGCTAATTTATTGATAATCACGTCCTCATAATTGATAAGGATCTGTTAGTTAAACACTTATTTATACTGAACCACCGTATCCATCTTCCAATAAATTTTACTTAACTTTATCAAATTAAATTCCTGTTAAATTTGAAATCCATAAAACTGCCAAGTGATGCAAAACATTTTCAAATAAGGCAATAAATTTAAAGCCATGCTTGAAGTCACATTAATTGAACACAGTCAGGTTCCCTGCGGTAATTTACGATCACACTGCACAATAATAATCTGCTTGGTTACTCACCTCAGTCGCTCCCGCCTTTGTTGGTACGATTTTTGATTGGTTCGCAACCGTTCCAAGATTGTCCGGTACTCCTGGAGCTTCTGACTAAACTCAGCCAACTCGATTAGCATTTTTATTTTATTCTGCTGCTGCTGGTGGGTAACCGCTTGCTGTGATTTAATAACACAACACGCTGCCTTCGATCACTTCGATTCACTGACCACTGGAATGTTTCTGTCAATTATTGGCACGCGCATAATTTCGAAAACTTCCTGGCTCATCTAGAAACAATTAAATAGAAAGGGCATTCGATTTAAGAATGTAGACGAGAAATTCGAACAACAGGCACTGAAGCTGAACACTGTTTTCAACCAAATGAGCCTGTCACCTTTCGACAATGTATGTTTATGTTCATACATTTCCTCACGTTCATCACACTTCGATTGGATCGCTATTATCGGTTAATAGTGATTAAAGCACTACTGTGGAGCCGTTTGAGCTAAGCAAGCGCCCAGTCACAGTTGATTTGTCAAGCAATTATGACATTGTCTCACACCGTTCGCGCGGTCAGTTCGTGCCTGCTAGCTGCAACGTCGCGGCGGCGCATTCACTCCTAAACGGATAAAATACGCGAAACACGAAACAACATCAACGAACGAAAATAAAATAAAAACACAGACGAAACGAATATCGAGGTTAATTGTAGCAATTTCACTTTATAATAGTTTCCAGTGTTGTCGCTTTTTGGCAGTAAGCTTCTTCTGATGCACTCCCGTTGTTGATGGCCACACCGGTGCCGGTGGTAGCAATTCCGATCCGTCACCCATAAGAACCATCAATCTTCGATTCTACGCGGTTTTTCTAGCATTACAGCATCTCTCGCCCGTTCATCATCACTCGCGTCGGATTGCTTATTTTGCGCTTTTTCCCCTCCAATTAGTCACCCCCTTTTGCTGAACGTTTGAATTCTTGTCTCATTAGATGTAATAGCGGAGACCTTGGCATACTTCTCAGAGGGGTTACTTTCAAGAAGGATTTTGTCTTGGTAAATGGATTGATGGAAATGTATATAAATGATCGCAAAATTAACTCACAACTTTCCACTGTTATAAAATTAACTAATTTATAAATTTTAAAAATAAATCATAGAATTCAACTGGTAGTGTGTGTCTATGAAAATAAGCAAACTTATTGTTATACTTGTAAGTAAGCAAGCGTCCTTGATTTCTTTCTCATTTGGGTGGTTCAAACGATGCATATTGCTTAAAACAGCGCATACGTTTTCAAATCTATTTGAGCTCATTTGGTTACATCTGAAAAAGGACATTTACGCTTATGTTATGGTAATTAATGTGACAATAGTGGATAATTTGAAATCGATTAAGATGTATGGACCAAATTGGATAATTTGTACTACCCTAGCATTTGTACTACCCTAGCATTAGATCAAGGAAGCAACTTTTCCGCTGAGTTAATGAGACAACATGGAACACGACTTATCCGAAATCTCCCTACATTTGTACAAATCTCACATAGTGCGAAAACTTTTCTAACACATGAATCCTCGTTATCTTCCCCAGTGGACACTCTGATGACACAAGCTGGAACGTAACAGCAGCAGCCTACTACGTTTCTTCTGCGTTCCCAACAACACTCACTATCTTTACTGCGGTCATGACAGTTTGGATATCAGAACAACAACTGAAAGCGCCGTGTGTCTTCCATGCAGCAAACGTGTACCAGCAACAAAAGTACACACACAAAAAAAACCGACAATGAAAACAGAAGATAAATAAAAATGTGTGCCTCTCTCTTCTGCTCGGCCTACTTTGACCACCGGACTGAACGACGAAGACTCCAGCGTGATTCGTATTGTTGGAGTGTCACTCGGCATTTATTGTCATCGCACAGTTTCGACCAATTAGCACTAAGCTTTATGACAATCGTTGGTAATATTGGGGCGATTTCAGTTCCTAAAGTGACCCAATCACAGTTTATGAATAAGCTTCGCACCTGTGAACTGTTGAAGCACTGATTTCTGCAAGAGATTTACAGCACTGACTTGCAAGTAAAATCTCGCGATCTGCAAAATCTTGAGCTAGGGTAATAATTCAAAACGGTCGAAAAAACGTTACCACCTCCGACGAGACGACGATCGAATGAAGGCGCGCAATCCATCGTCGTCAGGCAGGTGACGTCGGAAAAATAAGATGTAAAGAATTGTTCGCTTGTCTCACTCTGTCTAAACGTGCAATTAGAGGAGCAATCAAGAGAAATACGAAGTATCTACAACAACAGCAGCAAAACACTTGCTACAGCCACTGTGGCTGCTGCTGTGGTCGAGTTTTCTCGCTCATCCGGGCTTATGATGCGGGGGGTATCCGAAAGGGAATGGTACCTTCAATCAGTACAAAAAATGATCGCTAATCTTAAAAGTCTCGGACAATAGTATTTTCATGTCAATTATTGTGTGATATGAAATATAGTATACCGTTTGATATTACACGTTTAGTTTTTGTCCTTGTCATCTTTTGAAACAAAACTGTTTTCTAATTATGATAGTTGTTATCATATTTAAAGAAATGCCTAAACCATTTATTACATTCTACTAATCGAGACACCCTTCCCCGCACACCACAGATTTCATGGGAGAATTTCGATTCAATAACTGAAAGTCGGAGAAACAATAACACCTAGCGAGTGCACTAGAGTGGGTACCAGCATCAGATTAGACGGTACTTAAGTTGCATCTCTCTCTTCCTACAGCTACAGTTAGTAGTGTAAGGTAACCATTTCTATGGCTGCTATTTGTAGTCTATTACAACACCCGAGCGAGCCGGTTTCAACCTTGAGAGGGTTAATGTTTATCTCGAATTAATTAATTGCGGTACATGTAGTGTGTTTTGCGCTGTTCTTCCCAATTGCCCATTCTACACTCCAGCTGTAGTTATGGGCTAAACACTTCCAGCTATTATCATACAGTTTTATGGTCTTTTAACGAGCTAAAAGTGCTACCTTCGCCATTGATCCTGATCGAACTGTTTGTAACATATTGTAAAAATTGTATAAACACATTTTTAAGAAATATTTAATGTTATCAAATATTTTATTGTACGCAAAACCTTGCAATTTAAAAAAATCTCAGCGGAACTTAGCTTCCTCTCACGATTGGACATAATCAGACCTACTCATCGGGGATAATATCCGTGAGATAAGGGAAGCAAAATATGAATAAGCTCTTATCGTCATCCACTGACGTCGTATTCAGACAGCAATCGTTGTTCAAACAGGTGTGCCCACTTTGAATATTTTTTTTTTCTTTATCGGTACCGGCTGTGTACTGGTAAGTATGATTGCCTCTCACCCCAAAAGGCCTGGGTTCAATCCCAGTCGGCGCCGCCGGGATTTTCTGAGGCATAAAATCTCCGATCACGCCAAAAGCCGTTGGTCCCTGGTCCTTGAGAAAATGGGTCGATATGTAGGATCCAGGTGTGGGAGCTGTCATCGGTGGGAGCTGGCATCGGTAGCATCGGTACTCAGTACGTAAAACAAGATCGACGGAAAACAAATCATGCAAAAATAATAATAGAGTGTCACTTGCTTTGTATATGTATATGTTTATTAGGGGTCTCGGAGATGAACTAGCCATAGGCTAAAAATCTCCTTAATAAAGAACATAAAAAAAAAATGTTTATTAGGGTGTCTATCCTTTTTTTTTAACAGGCCTTATCAAAAATTTGAATTTTCCCTGTTTTGTTTTCCGTCGAACTTATTTTCCGTGCTGATCAACAATGCTACCGACGCCAGGGAGGCAGCTTCCACACCTGGACCCTACGTATCGACCCATCAACTCATGAACCGGGGACCAACGGCTTTACTTCCCTTCCGAAAAAAGGCGTGATCAGAGATGTTATGCCTCAGAACATCGTGGCAGCGCCGACTGGGATTGAACCCAGGCCTGCTGGAGTGAGAGATAATCACGCTTACCACTACACCACTGGCGCCGCTTAACATATCCAAAATTGTCATTGCCATCATTGCCATTGCCATCAATTTGTCCATGTAAAAGGTGTGGGCAACCTTTGTACTTCTTCCTTCACAAAGCCTTTCGGATCATACCCATGTTACATTGCAAGTTTTATTGAAGTCTTAAAGCATTTTTCAAGAACAAATCAGTGTCTACAAGACTATAATAAAACTAAAACTGTTTCTTGGTTACTGTAATGGTCCCATTGTCGTATTTGGGAAGACACATATTTGGTTAATTCCTGGGAAGTTAAATATTAAATTTTCCAATAATATCCACTACAAGCGGAGATAAACTAGCCATAGGCTAAAAATCTCCTTGATAAAGAACTTAAAAAAAATCATCCACTACAAACCAAACATCTATATATCAAAATTACATAAATTGAAGAACAGTCGAAACACAAAAAGCACCCCATGAAACTCCAAGCAAACGGCTATCGGATCTCGATTTCATGTGCTTTAACCATAACCCTCCTTATGTATCAAAGTCAACCTCTCCGGAAGCGGAAATCACTTCCTCAACCAAACCAACCAAAACTGACCCCTTCCGATGCCTTAAAAGCTTATGAAAAGTTCTCTTTTCTCCTACGTCTTGCAACTGACTATCAAAGCAACATGCGATCTTGAATGTCTTTCGAGTCTTTTCCTCTCAGGGGAAAGCTCTAAATTTAGCCACTTTAGCCCGGCAACCAAAAGAGACGCACACAAAAAACTCAATCCTAGTGGTGAAACTTTTACGCCACAGCCTCCTTGGATGGCATTGACTGGTTCTGAGATTTTTTTTTCTTTTGGCGGTTGCTGTGGCAACCTTCGGTTTCATTCACGCGAGCAGACAAGCGCGAAGGTATACCTTATATTTTATATCAATTTTTGGTGGCAGTCAGCCCATATCAAACTTCCTGATTGACTGCCACCAAAAATAGATGGCTGTAGTTAGACAATATTGAACGCTCGATTACAATTATCACCTGAGGGGTGAGAACAATAATTCAGTGCATTGTCACGGCTCATGAAATTTCCTCACACACACGCCACATTCGTTACCAACGCCGAGCAACGGTAAGTCATCATCCGAGACATGCTTTGCGGTGCTTGTTTTTTGGTGGCCTTCCTCTGTAGCCTACTGCGCTAGTGCGGTGGAAAACTACTGTTTTCTCTCTACTGTTCGACACCAGGCTAACATGTTTATCTCAACCGAAGTAGCACGTGACCATAAGCGTGGGAAAATTGGTTGCGATTTTCTGACTTTTTTTTAGTTTGATTTCGTTACTCCCCAGTTCTGTTTTCGCAAACCATACGGGGTGAGGGGCAGCTGATTTCTACAGTTTTGTGGTCGGAAAGCTCACGCCGACACGAGGTGCGCTTTCCTCCTCAGGCGAAATGTTGTGGGGTTTTTTGGAAGCGGGTTGCAGGGTGTGAATTTTGTACAGAGTTCTTGTCTCACTTTTACACTTACGATTTTCATGTTCACGACACTGTTCCACAGATGGTTTCTGCTCGTTTGCGGTTTACTTTATTTGCTATTTAGATGCACGGGTTGATTTCAGTGAAAACAAAATGTAGGTTTAGCATGTGTACATGAATCGTTCTCCATTGTTCAACAATTGTCGCTATTTCACACTGCGAGCTTCGATCTCACGAATGAAGGGAAGAGTAACAACAAAAATTGATAATGGATGTCAAATAAATGAAGGTACATGGAATAATAACATTTGAATAAATTGAGGTGCATATGTTTTTCTCAAATTTAAAAACTAGTTAATAATCGATACTTGAAAAAGACAGAGACACAATCAAAGCTGTTATGCTTCTTAACATAAACACTAACAACCTTAACAGGAAGCTTACCAGTTTTTTCTTAGATTCTTGAGAAAATTTAAATGTAAAAACATTTTTTTCTGAAGAGCTTTCAGTGGGTTGGTTTATTTCCTTTAAATTCCGTTATAATTGCTTATCTTTTGACAGATACGCGTATTTCGTCTACTACTTGCAGACTTCATCAGTGCCAAGTACTCAACACCACTTTCATTTTTTTCTATTTTATCATGAAAAAAGTTGAACTCTAACAAAAACGGAAGGTCGAAGAGGACAATGAATTTTGGTTGGACCTATCCAAAAATGAATCATGGTTGGACCTATTTTTACCGACACTAATTTAGTCCATATGTTCCATGAAACTTCTTCTAAAAGTTCATTACTGTAAAGAAAAGGGTTTTCTTAATGGTATACAAATATTTTATAAGAATTCGAAACATGGCCAGGTGTAGCCAATGGGGCCCTCCAAATAACTACCATTGAACTAGTTTTTGAATTCTAATTTGACTTGAGGTGTCACATGATGAGTTTTATTCGTTTAAGGTCGGAAATAGCCTAATGCCCCATATGAACCGTAGCATGTTTCGGCCATATTTCCGGAACCGGTTTAACAATTCCTACAATATATTCCAAAGTGAAAAAAGCAAAAAAGAATGTCTTCCATTTAATTCCACTTAATTAATTTTGGTACCTATGACAGATACGTATTTCGACCAAAGGGCGAGCACGAAATTATTGTAACACTTACATCTGGTTGTATTTTTATTCCTACTAGGCGGAAATTAATCAAACTTTGCATAGTTTCTTTTTGAAGTGTATTGTATACATCCTGTAAATTGCGTATCGATGCGGCTAATATGGAAGTGGGGCCTCCCTTAGCTCAGACGGTAAAGGCGCAGCTACAAAGCAAGACCATGCTGGAGGTGGCTGGGTTCAATTCCCGGTCCGGTCTAGGAATTTTTCGGGTTGGAAAATTTCTCGACTTCCCTGGGCATAGAAGTATGATTGGACTTGCCACACAATTATACCAATGCAAAAATGGTACAGACATCGAAAGCTCTCAATTAATAACTGTGGAAGTGCATCTAGAACACTAAGTTGAGAGCACGCAATAAGCTAATATGCGATATGCAATAAGCTTGAAAAGCAAAGAAGAAGAAGAAGAAGAAGAAAATGGAAGTGAGTCAAGTGAAGACGCGTGAAACAATATTGCACGCTCACATGGAAAATCTGGAGCTGTCTCATAGTGCTTTAGGAAAAATACTGCATATCAAGTAAGAGTTATAAACAAGTTTAAAAACCGGTTGACATTGGATCACAAGCACGGAGCAAACAAAACCGTGAGCAGCATGTAGGAAGGCGGAGGGAAAGGTGAAGGGTAATTTCACCCGAAATCCCAACATATCAACACGTAATATTGCCAAAAAAGTCAGTGTTTTGCAAAGTCACGTGCAGAAGGTCAAGGCAAGAGCATTCAAGATTCAAAACTTCCGAAACTGCGATGAACGCCAGCAAACTGGAAGCGCAAGGAAGCTCTACACGGAAATGTTGAACAGATACAATTTCTGTGTGATGGATGATGAAAAATACGTCTAAGCTGACTTTCAACAAATACCAGGACAAGAGTTTTACACCGGAAAAGATAAGTTCTAAGTGGATGATCCTTTCAAGAAAAATAAAATGTCGAAATTACCATCAAAATGTCTTATTTGGTAGGCTATCTGAACCCTGTGGAAAACAGTAGTAAAATATTCATCACAAAGGGCACCATCAATGGTGAAATTTACAAAAATGAATGCCTCCAAAAACGACTGCTGCCATTTTTAAGGGAGCAAAGTGAAAAACCATTGTTTTGATCGAACTTAGTTCCTGTCACTATTCTAAAAGCGTGCTGGGCTATTGGGTCATGATGAAGCGGGATGAAAGACCAAGGAGAAAGTAAAGGATGCAAATGACAATGACAATGCAAATGACAAATTTGAGAGCAAACTAAATGTGTTGCAATAATTTCGTGTTCGCCCTTTACAATGTGCAGTCTTCAAAAGTGCTCTATGTGACCATAAAACCTTTCATTTGGCGTCTGTTGCGTCCAATGGATCAATGAAAATGCTGAGGTTTTGACAGAACTACACACTTAAACAGAGCCCCTGAGTTCGGTAAAAAAATTACCGTCTTAGATCGGTAATGCTAAAAATTACAGATGTTTCGGTATTTTCTCGCTTTATTGCTGAAAGCTGTAAATGAAATGACCGAATTTCGGTAATTTTATTTTAATTTACTGAAAACGGTAAACATTTTTACCGGCAGGTCTGTAAATCAGCTTCATCACTGACTTCGGTGAAATATTATACTGAAGTTTCGGTAAACAAAGCGTTCTATTACTGAGTTCGGTAACGGTCTAGGTAAACGTCAAATCCACCATATTCTTATTTTCGATCGACATTAAAAGCGTTCGTGCTTGTGAAAAATAAAAAAAGGTGAAATTATTAACTTTCGTTATCTAAATAAATACCGATTACAGATGGCCGATGTTGCTGCTTGTTTTTTTTTTCTGTCGGCCCAAGTTCCATTCCCGTTGGCGACGATCTGAAAACAGCATTTGGAATCTTCTTCCAATGCTTCCTTGTTTTCAGTGTAGCGCCGAATCTTTCCGACAAAAACTTAAGTTTTCAGATCGTCGCCAACGGTTTTGTTCATTGGTGGTGCAATTTGCAACACTAACTTATTGATCACGACTGCAGAAATTTTTTTGCATGGGTTGCAGTGACCGCCACCTTGAAACAATATTAAAGCAAATTACAGTTGAGTCGGTGACCTTTTTAAAAAATTACAGATCTCTCGGTAATTTTCAATTTGCATACCATCCTCAAAATTACAGTTCTCCGGTAAAGTCGACTACAAATCAAGCAATGCACAACGGTAAACGTTACCGGTCGTTCGGTAAATTTTACAGCTAATTTAGCTGATCCAGTTTACAGATTTTCGGCAATGTTCTCGATTACCGAAAATATTACCGACCGTTCAGCTGTTGAGAATTCGGTAAATGAATTACCGAAGTCTGTGATTTTTTCTAAGTGTGTATGATGTTGCTACCACATTATTTTACATTTGGTCGTTAATATACTGTAGCGCCAAAAGCATGCTGTGGTGGGTTCAAAACTTGAACATCTAAATTGATCAATTTGGTTTAGTGGTTGCCGAGAAACATGTTTTAATACATTTTTCGTTATAATGAGAGAGAGAAGGATTAGTATTTTCCATTTAATTCCACTACTTTATTTGCTTATCCTTGACAGATACGCGTATTTCGTCTACAATGTGCAGACTTCTTCAGTGTCTTGTACTAATACTCGACTATTAGTACAAGACACTGAAGAAGTCTGCACATTGTAGACGAAATACGCGTATCTGTCAAGGATAAGCAAATAAAGTAGTGGAATTAAATGGAAAATACTAATCCTTCTCTCTCTCATTATACAGGTATTCCACTAAGACGCCCACATTCATCAGGACACATTTTTCGTTACAAAGACACGCACACACACCACACATACATACATACATACATACATACATACATACACACGGATACCAAAACAATTTTCCGATGTCGTCAAACTGTGTCGATTGGTTTATGACACTTTTTTTATATCTTTATTAAGGAGACTTCCAGCCCTGGGGTGGTTCGTCTCCATTTCGGCACTCGACCCTGGGGGCTCCCAAGCGTACAAATGTAACTTTAAATAATAGGTCCAACCATGATGTATTTTTAGGTCCAACCATGATTCAAATTCATTACTAACGTTCAATAAAATCAAATTTTGAGTAAATTATTCATTCTTCAATATAATTAGAAACTAGAAAGGTAGACTTTTTCACCAAACAAACATTTTTCATGTCCATATGTTCCATTCATAGAAAAAAAACACGGTTTCATTTAGAGGCAGTGTAAAAATGTCATAAATAGGTCCAACCAAAATACATTAACCTTCTAGAGATGAACTAGCCTATGGCTTAAAAATATCTTAAATAAAGATCAAAAAAAAAATGCATTAACCTAAATAACAGTTATTAGGATTTTCGAGTAAAACTTTTTGCTATGATGACTTAGAAACATTGAGAGCAACATTAGTAATTTATATTAAATTCCACTACCTTATTTTCTTATCCTTGACAAAAATGCGGTAGTGGAATTAAATGGAAATTACTAATCCTTCTCTCTTTCTTTATACAGGTTCCACTAAAACGCCCACATTCATCAGGATTCAGGATAGAAAAAACTGTTTTTACACTTCAATTTTCTTTAGAATTGGAGAAGAAAGTTATTTCTGTTTTAGATTTCCAATATATTTTTCCAAAATTTTTAGAAAATTCAAATCGTTTTTTTAGGCGGTAAGGTTCCCTATAAAAATAACTGTTATTTAGGATATTGGAAACAATACCAAGTTAAGCAACCGATAACAAAGCCATACATTGTCGATAATATTTTTATCAGGGTTTAGAAGACGAGGCTCAGTAGCTTAGTGGTTTTCGTTTCACTATACTTTCACTCTATCCCCATTAGATTTAAATAAAAACACTCGGCTGTTTTTGCTGATTGCATCACTTACCACAATGAATTATAAATTCAGATCTAAAATTAAACCCAAATTACTAACACAACTACAGTCAGGAATCCTTATTGCCGGATTCCTTATTGCCGGTATCTCTTATTGCCGGATCCTTATTGCCGGGCTATCCGCGAATAAGGATACCCACAGCTTATGGGATTTTCACTAATGGGGGCTGTAGTGGATTATCTCATTTGTTTCAATACATAAAGCTATACTGTCTTCGACAAAGTTGCTGTACTGGGTTAGACCAACAAGCCTGTGCCATTGGATTCAGGTTAAATTGGGAACTACGCCGCTAGAGGCGCTTCACTTTTATGTTACTTATGACGGGCGCTATAATATATGGATCATATTTCCAACATAGAGTATTTCGTGATCCTGACCATATAGAAAGTTACTGTCTTCAGCAAAGTTGTTCAGGTGATCAAGTCCTTTCGGACGGTGGCCATATTAGTTCAGAACTCTCTCACTACGCAGCGCTAGTGTGCATGTGCAATTCCTATATAAACTGTATCTCGAGAGCCTGGCCATATAGAAAGTTGCTGTTTTCAGCAAAGTTGTGCAGGTGATCAAGTCCTTTTGGATGGTGGCCATATTAGTTCAGAACTCTGTCACTACGCAGCGCTAGTGTGCATGTGCAATTCCTATATAAACTGTATCTCGAGAGCCTGGCCATATAGAAAGTTGCTGTTTTCAGCAAAGTTGTGCAGGTGATCAAGTCCTTTTGGATGGTGGCCATATTAGTTCAAAACACGCTCACTACGCGGCGCTAGTGTGCATGTGCAATTCCTATATAAACTGTATATCGAGAGCCTGGCCATATAGAAAGTTGCTGTTTTCAGCAAAGTTGTTCAGGTGACTAAGTCCTTTCGGATGATCGTCATATTATTTCAGAACTCTCACACTACGCGGCTCTAGTGTACACATGAACTTCCTTAATATGTAATGTCTCCAAACTTTTCCATATAGGATGTTGCTGTGCAATGTTAGAACAGGAACCGGAAAAGAGATGACGTGTAGAGGCCGGAAATTGATGTCAGATGCCATTTTGGAATCCAAGATGGCGGCCATCGGTTCAAGAAAAACTGTCAAATACCCTACAATATAGATATTTTTGGAAAGGGGACGACGTGTAGAGGCCGGAAATCGATGCCAGACGTCATTTTGGAATCCAAGATGGCGGCCATCGGGTCAAGAAAAACTGTCAAATACCCTATAATACGGGTATTTCCAGAGAGGGAACGACGTGTAGATGCCAGAATTCGATGCCAGACGCCATTTTGGAATCCAAGATGGCGACCATCGTGTCAAGAAAAACTGTCAAATACCCTACCATATGGGTATTTCCAGATAGGGATCGACGTGTAGAGGCCGAAAATCGATGTCAGACGCCATTTTGGAATCCAAGATGGTTGCCATCGTTTCAAGAAAAACTGTCAAATACCCAACAACATGGGTATTTTCGGATAGGAGATGACGTGTAGAGACCGGAAATCGATGTCAGATGCCATTTTGTAATCCAAGATGGCGACGATAGGTTCAAGAAAAACTGTCAAATACCCTACAATATGGATATTTTTGGAAGGAGACGACGTGTAGAGGCCGGAAATAGATGCCAGACGACATTTTGGAATCCAAGATGGTGGCCATCGGGTCAAGAAAAACTGTCAAATACTCTACAATATGAGTATTTCCGGAAAGGAAACGACGTGTAGAGGCCGGAAATCGATGCCAGATGCCATTTTGAAATCCAGGATGGCGGCCATCAGTTTAAGAAAAACTGTCAAATACACTACAATGTGGGAATTTCCGAAAATGGACGAAGTGTAGAGGCCAGATATAGATTCCAGACGCTATTTTGGAATCCAATATGGCGGCAACATGTTTTCCATTGTCACCATAGCCAATCGAACTCCAGACGAAACTAGAACCGCACTACCGTTCATACTGGTGACAACGCTCTGATGAGACAACGAAACCTTCCCCCAAGCTCCTCCACTGATCCTATCCTTCGACAATGTACCTCTCTTACCTCGAGTAAGCCGCGAGTATTCGGCCCAACTCCTACTAGACATAGAATTAAGTGAATGTTGTTACAAACAAAGAACAATGAAGTATCGGCTCCGTAAAGCTAACGTGATTGAGCCTTCCAAATAAACGAACTAGTTAAAAAAACATGTTTTCCATATATAAGGCTAACCAAGAATATTGCGTATAATTTATTGTGTATAGCGTATCACTGAGCAAGATCACAACATAACGTGGAAAATTCCTCAAAACAATAAAACGCTTTTAATTGTTTTGTTTTTTCTATCGTAAACTACAGATTTATTCCTGGACCACTCTACAGTGAATATGGTTGATATTTTCATCCACCACCTGGTGCGGCAGAAATCGAGTTAAAACTAAATCAACTATCCGAGGTCGAAAGTTTCTACACATTGGACAGCAATGTTGAACGGAACGGAGTGCAAAAATGCAAGATTTGCTAAGGGAAGTCGAGACCCATCTCACGGTGTGGAAGAACGAGAGTGACTAGAATGCATAAAACATGACAGCGCTGGTTGGTTCTTTGTTATCGAAAGAGAAAATAAAATGTGGAATAAATCTGTAGCAAAGCATTTTATTGTTTTGCGGAATTTTCCACGTTATGTTGCGATCTTGCTCAATGATACGCTATACACAATAAATTATACGCAATATGCTTGGTAAGCCTTATTTATGGAAAACATGTTGCCGCCATATTGGATCCCAAAATAGCGTCTGGAATGTATATCTGACCTTTACACGTCGTCCCTTTTCGGAAATTCCCACATTGTAGGATATTTGACAGTTTTTCTTAAAACCGATGGCCGCCATCTTGGTTTTTAAAATGGAGCCTTGCATCGGTTTCCGGCCTCTACACGTCCGGAAATACTCATATTGTAGGGTATTTGACAGTTTTTATTGAACCAATGGCCGTAATCTTGAATTTCAAAATGGCATCTGGCATCGATTTTCGGCCTCTACACGTCGTTCCCTTTCCGGAAATACTCATATTGTAGAGTATTTGACAGTTTTTCTTGACCCGATGGCCGCCATCTTGGATTACAAAATGGCATCTGACATCTATTTCCGGTCTCTACATGTCATCTCCTATCCGAAAATACCCGTATTATAGGGTATTTGACAGTTTTTCTTGACCCGATGGCCGCCATCTTGGATTCCAAAATGACGTCTGGCAACGATTTCCGGCCTCTACACGTCATCCCCATTCCAAAAATATCCATATTGTACGGTATTTGACAGTTTTTCTTGAACCGATGGCCGCCATCTTGGATTCCAAAATGGTATCTGACATCGATTTCCGGTTCCTGTTCTCACATTGCACAGCAACATCTTATATGGATAAGTTTTGGAGTCATAACATATTAAGGAAGTTCATGTGCACACTAGCGCCACGTAATGTGATGGTTCTGAAATAATATGACCATCATCCGAAAGGACTTAGTGACGTGAACAACTTTTCTCAAGACAGTAACCTTCTATATGGCCAGGTTCTCGAGATACAGCTTATACAGGAAATTTACTTGCACACTAGCGCCGCGTAGTGAGCGTGTACTGAACTAATATGAACATCATCCGAAAGGACTTGCTCACCTGCACAACTTTGCTGAAAACAGCAACTTTCTGTATGGCCAGGCTCTCGAGATACAGTTTATATAGGAATTGCACATGCACACTAGCGCTGCGTAGTGAGAAAGTTCTGAACTAATATGACCACCATCCAAAAGGACTTGATCACCTGCACAACTTTGCTGAAAACAGCAACTTTCTATATGGCCAGGCTCTCGATATACAGTTTATATAGGAATTGCACATGCACACTAGCGCTGCGTAGTGAGAGAGTTCTGAACTAATATGGCCACCATCCAAAAGGACTTGATCACCTGTACAACTTTGCTGAAAACAGCAACTTTCTATATGGCCAGGCTCTCGAGATACAGTTTATATAGGAATTGCACATGCACACTAGCGCTGCGTAGTGAGAGAGTTCTGAACTAATATGGCCACCATCCGAAAGGACTTGATCACCTGAACAACTTTGCTCAAGACAGTAACTTTCTATATGGTCAGGATCACGAAATATTCTATGTTGGAAATATGATCCATATATTATAGCGCCCGTCATAAGTAACATAAAAGTGAAGCGCCTCTAGCGGCGTAGTTTCCAATTTAACCTGAATCCAATGGCACAGGCTTCTTGGTCTAACCCAGTACAGCAACTTTGTCGAAGACAGTATAGCTTTATGTATTGAAACAAATGAGATAATCCACTACAGCCCCCATTAGTGAAAATCCCATAAGCTGTGGGTATCCTTATTCGCGGTTCCTTATTCACGCCCCCGTTACCCCGGCAATAAGGATTCCTGACTGTACAATCGCGTCATCTGCCGCTCAAAGGTAAATGCTTCGAACGAATTTTATAGCAAAGATTACATCCTCAGACAAAGGGTTTGGTGGGCGTTGGCCAGATTTGGATTTTTCAGATATAATCCTTAATAGGACCTAGATTATTTAATACTTTAGTAACCTCAAGTCCGTGCTCTGTCACAATGTTTCATTGTGATTAATCAACACTGAAAGGGTAAAATATTAAATTTGGGGTGAATTTGAAAGAAAGGGAACTTGAAGTGTAGAGCGCACTGCCCACTGGACGATTCTGAAGCCTGGCCAAGTGAGTGAGGTATGGGTTTATTTGTTAGAACGTCATACTGTGCTTCATAATGTGTGATGCTTCATCAGCCAAAGGTTTGTCTCCCCGATAAATACGGAGTTCCAACATCCGTTCTGAGATAAAAACTGGTTGTTTTAGTAATTCTAAATGAATGAATGAAAAATTAAGGTTACCTCGCACATATTTCATTTTTTCCGGCTCAAGTGGAACGCGTTTAACTGTATTATGTGGCAATTTAGCCCGATGCTTGGTTGCCAACGTTCGTGGTCTTCCACATGTATTGTTAGAGGATCTTCCATCAAATCATGAGATTCCTATGGTGATGGAATTTCATTCATCATCTGGTTCAGAAGCAGTAGGCAGCCAATCTATTTCGGATCGCGGTCGGTAGAGTTTTTTGTTGACGAATCAGAAAAATCGAAAGATTTTATGCATGCAAAATTCTTCGAAGGATACGATGAACGATGTTCCGGATCGGAATTTATTATCTTATTTATTCAAGGTAGACAAGACTGAGACCATCCTATCTCTTTTCTGGAGCCTTCGAGTAACGATCAATCGTCAAAAATTCATTACAACATTCGTGTCAAAGACATTATGTTTTTTTGCACTGAATTTTTACATCAAGCACAAGCTTACCCAAGGAGGTTTTTAAGACTTTATGAAAATGTTGAATGTTTTCACCATAGGCAAAACTTTTCCCGAAAGCTTGACCACATTTACTAATGATTTCCCAGCTCCGAAAGAGTGTATTTTTGTGTGAATTGTCATTATGGGTATGTCGTCTTGTTGTTCAATATTGACAGCACCCTAACAACCTATTTTATTTTAAGATATGAAGCTGCTCCACAACTTGAACCTCTATACCCTGTAGAAAAATGTGGATCAATTAAAACGGACTTTGTTGTTACTTTTCCCATAGAGCAGCAGATCAGATAATCTTTTTTGAAATACTCCAAAGAGATAGCTGAATACGAGACACCGGTTATTACTGAAGAAATTCGCGATATAAGCCGTTTATGATTTAAACTATTTTGACATTCATTCGAAAATCTTATCCTTTCTCACTATTTATACGCAGATGCCTCGTATGATCGTCACTTAGAAACAGAAAATAGTGAATAAACCTTTATTTTGGAATCATTAATACATAGTTTATGTATTGATAGTAATTATAACTGACTTTGTTGTAATTCTGATATAATGAGAAACTTCGCACATACCACTTCCCGAGCAGAGAATGAAAACAAAATGAAAACTAAGTTTGATATTTTGATATAAGCGTCCGTGATAACATATTTTGCCTACCGTGTGGTCGAGTTAACAGTAATCATAACAAAAATGAGATCTAAATGGTATATGACGGATATTAAAAAGATAACAATTTATGTTTTCTTGATAACAAATCCATGTATGCGTTTTGATATTAGTAATTTCGTTAATAATAAACAAAATAAGTAATCAATATGTTATTATAACTATGGTAGGAAAAAAAAAACTAAATTAGTTATTATTTTGATATCATGATATCAAATTTAGTAATCTGAATGTTTTGAAATGTTTTGATTGATATCAAGATTCAAAATCAAATAATGTTGTCAATAAAGTGCGAATGGTGCCATATTAAAGTACAGAACTGGAAATAATCATCCAGTGGTACACATTACAAGAAAGTATACAATGAATCGCTTTTGTCATTAAAGACAAATAACAAAAGTTAAAATATGACGAACGATTGAAGTTTATTAGATCTAATAGCATAGAAATAGACGCTGTGAAGTTTTTAAGTTTAGAGTTTCGTTTTCATGACAAATTCTAGTGGAATTATATTCAATATAGGAATAGGACACACGAATTGTGTAAAAAATTAGTCTACGATGACTTTTATATTATTATTAATGATAAATTCCTTCGCATCGAACATATTTTAACTGACAATGACGATAAATATTTATTTTATTGAGAGAGAAGTGATAATTAATAAAATTTATGACAACATATTTAAATATGGGCTAAGAAACCGACTAAGTCTACGAAAGTTAAATTGCAATATTCGACATTGTATTAGTATAAGTATCCTTTTTTTTACATACCCTCCACTAACCCCCACACCAAGGAGCTCGCTCAGAGAGCCCACTGGTAATGGACACTTACTAAAAAAAACAAAGAAAACGCGGAGAAAACACTACAATTAAAAACAATGTAAATCCCAGTGGAACATAGTTCCTTTGAAGGGATTCACGTACTCAACAGAAAATTCTAAATAATTTAAAGAGTTTGTGGCTTAACATAAAAAATTGAACTTATTAAACTATACTATAATTAATGATGCAGGAAAAAATAGCAGGAGCCAGAAAAACCTACATATGCAAATGGTAGACACTTTTAGAGTTTATATTCATTTACGTTCATAATTATATACTGGTTCAGCTTGCTTTTAAAGAGAATTTTGTTCATTGTTGCTTTCAAGTCGATGGGAAGTATATTGAACTTTAATGGACCGTAGTTTAGTGATGCGACCTAGACCCAAGTTCGTGCATGCTCTGCTTCTCAATAACTCATTTGCATGTCTAGTTCTCTGAAGGTTAACTCTAGTCGAAAAAACCATGTTGTGATGGAAATTACGGTTATGTAACGTGTTGTGCACACACAAAATTGTTTGAGAATCGCGCAAACCTAGAATGGGGATAATTCTGTGGTATGAACTAGTATAAAGCAAAACTGTTGAGAATAAGGGAGGCAAATTAAAGATTACTTTCACACATCTATTCTGCAACGTTTGAATTTTTTTATGTTTTGATTTAGCAGCATGACCCCAAACGCTGATTAGGTATTGAAGTATGAAATGAATACACGCGTAATAAAATCGCAGCAATGATTCATTGGGCACAAAACAGCGCACTCTTTTCATGAGGCCACATAAAGATGAAACTTTGCTAGATACATGCTTTAAGTGAGTGTCCCATAAAAGACAAGAATCTAAGTGCAACCCTAAGTATTTAAATGATTCAACTTTTTCAATGCACAAATTTCCGACACATGGATCGGGGTATTGCGAGATTTTTTTTCCGTGACGAGTGGAACACCATGTGCTTTGTTTTCGTCAGAGTCAGAGAAAGACGATTGCCGTTAAAATATTCTATAAGACTCGCCAGATCTGATTCGATGTCATTAACAATGGATTGTATACAAGAATAAAGCCATGTCGTCTGCAAAAGCCTTGGTGTTCCAAGAAGTTTTAAATTTCCCAAATCGTTGATATTTATCAAAAACAGCAAAGGACCTATGTTACTTCCTTGACGAACTCCAATATTAACCGGGCGTAAGCTACTACAAACACCATTTATTGCTTCAAATTGTTTTCGATCTGAGAGATAGCTTTTTATCAAATCGTTGGCAACTCCTCTAATCCCGTATCGATCAAGTTTCTTCAGAAGAATTTAGTGGTTAATGGTATCAAATGCTTTTTTTAGATCGATGAATAAGCCCCCAACAATCTTTTTTCGGTCAACATCACAGATCAACGCATCAATAAGCTCGGTAATAGCAGTCATTGTTCCACAGCCTTCCCGAAAGCCGTGCTGGAATTTATACAGAACATTATTAGAACACAAGAAGTTTAGAAGCCGGCTAGCTAAAAGTTTTTCCAAAATTTTATTAAGAACTGACAGGGTTGAAATTGGTCGATAGTTAGAAGGGTCATGAGTGTCGCCAGATTTAAACACTGGCGTGACTTTAGCGATTTTTAAAACATAAGAATAAGATCCAGTTACTATTATGCTATTGAAGAGCTTGGCAATAATCTTAGAGAGTGGACCAATGTTAGCTTTCATCAAATCTGCCGGAAGATTATCATACCCTCTGCTTTTCCTAACATCAAGCTGACTTATTAAGATGCTAACTTCGTTCGCGCTAGCGGGTCTCAGGAAAACCGAATAATTAACACACTTTACAGGTTTCAAAAAATCGAAATTGTTCTTTGGAAGTTTTTCGGCCAAACTGTTGCCAATGCCAGAATAAAAGCTGTTGAAAACTTCAGCAACATCGTGATCTGAGTCCAAGATTATCCCATCAGCTCGTAATTTTATTTGTTCACTATCTTTATTGCGACCAAAAATTTCATTCAGCTTTTTCCACACATTGGAATGACTAGAGCTATTGAGTATGTTTTCATAATATTCTTTTTTGCACCGTTGCTCAGCAGTTTTCACTTTTTTTGAAACATGAACCAGCATTTCCCGAACATGCACATCATTAGGATTGCTTTTGACTTTTTCGAGGTAATTATTTTTTATTTGGATCAGTCGCCAAATACCTTTTACTCTGACAATTTTAGTGAATGATCTGGTGCACTCAGTTAACAGTTTATTATAAGTTGCAATCATAATATTTAGAGTAGCTTCAACATCACGATGACCATTACCGAATAACACGATCGATAATGGTCATTCTCAGTTCTTGTTGCCTCTTTCCATTACTCAGGGGAGAGACGAAATAACAGGAAGATGGTCGCTAATATCACTGAAAATAGTATAATTCTGCAGATTCACAGCAAGTTCGATCGGGCAAATAAAATGATCTAAGATATTGTTACTTGCTGGACGTGTTGGAAAAGTATTGGTGCTTACATAGCCGTAAGATTCTAATAAATTTTTGTATCTAACTACTGCGTTATTGTTATTGTTTTGCAGATTAATTGAGACATTTACATCACCAAAAATGAAAAAAGGTTTAGAAAATGCTTGTTAGAGACTTGTTTAAATTTCTAAACAATCATCTCTAAAGATGCCTTATGATTGATACTCTTTCGACTAATGTTTGCATTTCCTCACCGTTTTTGGCTACCCATCAATCGATAAATAGTCGATGGCTCTTTCCGGTAATTCCTAGGGAATCGAGAAATATTTTTTTTAAACATTATTTAACTTCCGGAAGTTTTAATTCATTTTTAAGTTTCATCCAACTTTCCCTGGAATTTTCTTCCACCTTACATTGGAAGCTTCTTTAGCCTTCGCTCGAACGATTCTTTCACCTTGCTATCAGATTTTTATTGCGGATCCACACTAGCTTCAGGAACATTTAAGAAGTTCTGAAACTTCAGAAAAGTTCAGACTTTTGGGTAAGTTTCGATAAATTAAAGACAGTTTCATTAACTTCTGTTAATATTCGAAAACCCGGAAATTTCAGAAAAAGTCCAGTGAACTCCAGTGAACTTAAGGAAACATCATAAATATTTTGGAAACTTCACAAATCCAAAGAACTTCAGGGAAATTTAATGGTCTTCAGGAACTTTAGTGAAGCTCGGAGAACATCAGGACAGATCAATTAATTTCAATGAAATTGCTGAAATTATAAAGGAGTTCCGAGAAACTCAGGCAATTTCCGAAAATTTTAGCAATGTCCTGAGGGACTCATGCAAATTCAGGAAACGTAAGGGAAGTTACCTGAACATTCGAACATTTTGAGAACATTTTATGGGAAGTTCTATGCCTTTTAATGGCAGTGTCGATAACTTTTAAAAGTTAAAATATCGTGAAGATCAGAGAACTTCAATGCTGATGTTACAATTAATTCAAGAAATTTGTGAGAACACTTAGAAGATTTCGTTATCTTCAAGAAAGTCCAGATACCTTCAAAGATGATTAAAGATATTTCGGTAGTTTTATTATAATCAGGGAAGTTCCGAGCGCTTCGAGGATGACCAGAGAAATTATGGAATATTTCAGGAATGTTCCGAAAACTTCAGAGAAATTGCGGAGTCTTTGAGGATGCTTTATGAATATCAGGAAAATTTTCTGGATCATTAGAACATCCCCCAGGAATCTATTTATCCCGGAATTATGTCCTTGTTTCTTTCGACTGTTCCGTAAGCACACTGGCTTCCGACTTTCTTCAGATGTTTTTTTTCCAGTCTACCTTAAGAAGTTTCTGTCAGCGTTTCAAGGAAGTTTCTTTCGTCTTCTCCAGGAAGTTCAATTAATTCTCCCAGAAATTTAATTCGTCTTCTTCTGGAAGTTTGATCATAAACCAAAGGTTTTTTTGATCGACTTCTATTGGAAGGTTTTTCCGAGCTTCTTCTGACTTTCCCTGGAAATGGCTACTTTCGGTTTTCGAAACTTTACAAGCCCCTGAAAAAAAAAACATTCAGAGAAAGACGAAAGAAGTTCTCCTGAATTAAGTTAGATAAAAGCTGGAAAAACATCCGGGAAACTTCCAAAACACGAATTGAGAAGGAAGCCCCCTTTGGATGTGACATCCGATTTTTTTCCGATAGTTTATTTAAATTTTCGCCACAAGTTTCTCAATTCGTGTCTTGGAAGTTTCCCGGATGTTTTTCCAGCTTTTATCGAACTTAATTCAGGAGAGCTTCTTTCGTCTTCCTCTGAATGTTTTTTTTTCAACTCCATTCAGAAGCTAATTCAAACATTCCCCGGAGTTTCTTCCGGAATTTTCCGATCATAGTTCAAAATTTTTGCTTTGATTAACGGCTTTCTCAGTCTTAAAACACTGCAACGACTACGGTGTTATCTGCCGGACATTTCGGCCATGGGTTGTGGCTTTTTTCAAGGGAAAATATTGTTTGTCGTTGTTGTGGCTGATTTTCCATATTTTGGTTTCATTTAATGATATGTAATTGAAAAAAAAACACTGCTTGGTCACAATTTTGTGGTAAGGACAACGATAGTTTTAAAAATAAAATTAAAAATAAATGGTGTTTTAAGACTGATAAAGAAGTCAAACAAAGCAATTCCCCTCAAATTCCAGTCGTCACCATCGTGAAAACTTTCGCTTTCAAAAACGGCAAAATATAAAATTAAATAAATAGAAAATACCGATAAATACCGATTTTTTAATACCTTTGATACCGATAAGCTTTAAAACAATCTGGCAACGCTGTTTCGAACCCTCGCACAAAACAGAGTAGCGAAAAAAAAGCCACATGACGGGGCAATCCATGAATGAATTAGCAAGAAAAACCATCAGCACCATCAGCAGGATCAAGCTCACGCGTGACGTTTTCCATTCGCAATAATTGATGCATATTGTGAGATCTCCCTTAGCTCAGTCGGTAAAGGCGCAGCTACAAAGCAAGACCATGCTGGAGGTGGCTGGGTTCGATTCCCGGTCCGGTCTAGGAATTTTTCGGGTAGGAAAATTTCTCGACTTCCCTGGGCATAGAAGTATGATTGGACTTGCCACACAATTATACCAATGCAAAAATGGTACAGGCATCGAAAGCTCTCAATTAATAACTGTGGAAGTGCATCTAGAACACTAAGTTGAGAGCACGCAATAAGCTAATATGCGATATGCAATAAGCTTGAAATGCGAAGAAGAAGAAGAAGAATATTGTGAGATATCTATTGGTATGTCAGTTCGAAATATTTTGCGAAAATTGTCGATAATTGAAAACGGATGCTATTCAGCAATGTCATCTATGCATTATCGCAAGAACTACATTGTGAAAGTGCTTGAAAATAAATAGTAAAAATATTTCTAAATTGAGAGTATTTCTAAGTCGTGTTGGGAATGCGTGTATTTATGAAATAATAAAAACAATTCAAGTGTGTGTATGTGTAAGCTAATTCAAGGATACTCTGTGAAAGATTCAGCCTATTTGATTGAGGTTTTCTGATATAGGGGAATTTACGTATTCTCGTCAATCTAAGCAGCGTCTGCACTTCTACTAGCATTTTCTCAGCGTCACGCACATATATGATGTGTCGGTTTGTTTACATTCATCTGCTGCTTGCTTTTCTATCCATTCCAATCGACAGAATTTTTCAAAACGTTTTGAAAGCGTTTTTACAACGCTCCAAACTTCTCAGGTGAGTGTGACTATTGTCGGCAGCCTCTTTTTCTTCGGCAACCTTCCCATTAGAACTGCGTGTTAACCAGCTGTGCTATTATCGGCAACTCGAAATCAACCCCATTTTGTAGTGCGTATGCTTTATTTGAAGAAAAATGTAGCATTACTGGATTGCTCGATCGTTCAAATATAATCAGATTGAAGCTGAAAGGCTAAACAATCGTTTGGACACATTCAGGGAAGTGCGTTGATGGGAAAACATAGTGAAATTAACGTTTAAACTTTGGTTGCCGAAAACAGTCAATGGGTGCCGAAGCCAACATTTACCCTATGTGGATATTTTTTAAAGATAAATCGAACTATTTTAGAAATCACCCACCTTTGCTATTGCACAGTGGTCCAGAATGCAGATTTAGGTGGAATGATATGTTTTGAGCCTGAAATTGAAACTTTAGACTAAAAGTCTCTTCTACAAAGTTGTTCCTTATAGTTAGGCCCTCATTTTTATGACAATGAATTCTAGGGTGGTTCCTATTATCAATAAAATCAAAAATCTAACTTTTTTGTTTGCATAAATTAAGGTAGGGGAATTTACGTATTCTCGGCAACCTAAGCAGCGACCTTCTTTCTATAGCCTTTTTCTCTATGGAACGCACACATATGCAGTATTGGTTTGTTTACAATCTTTTGCTGCCAGCTGCTCTAACAATTTCAGTCGAAAGAATTGTCAAAAACTGTTTTGAAACGCTTTTACAAAGCTCCAATCTTCTCTAGTGAGAGCGAGTATTGTCGGCAACCAGTTTTTCTTCGGCAACCGTTCCATTTGAACTGCATGTAAATCTGCTGTTCTATTATCGGCAACTCGAAATCAGCTACAATTTGTAGTGCGTGTGTTTCATTTCAAGAAAACCCTGCTAGATTGCTTTTTCTCAGTGGTTAAAAATATAGTCAAATTGAAGCTGAAAGCATAAAGAATCGTTGGCATGCATTCAGCGAAGTGTTTTCGTAAGAAAATCCAGTGAAAATAGTGTTTCAATTTGGGTTGCCGAAAATAGTCTGTCATGCCGAAGCCGTCATTTCCCCTATACATTCTTGGGAAAAGTTATAGCTGAGCTAATTTCAAGCAACATTGTTCAAAATAACTTTTTTGTATCTCTTAAATTGGCCGATTTAGAGCTATTTTCTTTAATTGAGTTAGGGTGGCTCTTAAAAAACAGTTGTTTTGCTCTAGTTTTCTTATTTCGAATTTCTCAGCAAAGGTGTTTTGAGATAACTTTTAGATCTTAAGAGGGTTTATTGTTTATTGAGAAAAACATACGCTCTTTCAAATGCCGTAAAAAACTTTTTTTTGTTTGCCCCAACCAGAGATATTAACATTTGAAAAATGCATATTTTTAGTATAAAAACGTCAATAACTCTTGATCGGCGAAAGATATTGACAAGCTTTGTGGAGCAAAAATTTGCGCCTTCTTAAGATCTAAAAGTTATCTCAAGACACCTTTGCTGAGAAATTCGAAATAAGAAAACTAGAGCAAAACAACTGTTTTTTTTTAAGAGCCACCCTAACCCAATTCAAGAAAATAGCTCTAAATCGGCCAATTTAAGAGATACAAAAAAGTTATTTTCAACAAAGTTGCTTGAAATTAGCTCAGCTATAACTTTGCCGAAGAATGTATACTTTAATTTACTCAAACAAAAAAGTTAGATTTTTAATTTTAATGATAATAGGAACCACCCTAGAATTAATTGTCATAAAAATGAGGGCCTAACTATAAGGAACAACTTTGTAGAAGAGACTTTTAGTCTAAAGTTTCAATTTCAGGCTCAAAACATATCATTCCACCTAAATCTGCATTCTGGACCACTGTGCATTGCTAAATGAAATATTTTTCAAATCAAAAGGTTCCTCAATTTTCACATGTTGTTTCACAAGTATTTAAGAATATATTGCGAAAATTTCAGCCTTTTTGATGAAGGTATTCTGATATATCTTGGTATTTTTTTTTAAAGATAATTGGATAATTCCACGAACTTCGGCAGAACTTCCCTGAACTTCGGCAGAACTTTTCTGAACTTCGGCAGGACTTCGTTGAACTTCAGCAGGAGTTCCCTGAACTTTGACAGGCCTTCCCTGAACTACGGCAGGACTTCCCTGAGGTTCGGCAGGCCTTCCCTGAACTTCGGCATGAGTTCTCTGAACTTCATCAGGACTTCCCTGATTTCCGAGAATTGAAATGAAAGGACTTCCCTGAAGTTCAGCAGCCCTTCCCTGCACTTCGGCAGAACTTCCCTGAACTTCGGCAGAAATTCTCTGAACTTCGGCAGGAGTTTTCTGAACATTGGTAGGACTTCCCTATAGTTCGGCAGAACTTCCCTGAACTTCAGCAAGACTTCCCTGAACTTCGGAAGGACTTTCCTGAACTTCGGCAGGACTTTCGGCAGGGCTTCCCTGAACTTCATCAGGACTTCGGTGAAGTTCGGCAGGCCTTCCCTGAACTACGGTAAGGCTTTCCTGAGCATTAGTAGGACTACCCTGAACTTGGAATCTTGGAATTGAAGTTGTCCTTTCAGTAGTAGAATTATTATAATTAGACAATAATATTGTGTTTACGAATATGTTCAAATTTCAATACTTTCCATTTTTCTAATTTGCAATGCTTGTTGGTATTGGTGCATTTCGAATTTGGGTGTGGTTTGAACGGGTGTGGATTCAGTATCAACGGAAAAGCATTACCTTTCACCTTAAGCGTACTATCAATAATTAATTCAACACATCAAAATTACCAAAATGAAATAATTTAATCAATTTACAATATTAGGGTAGAGAAGTACTTCGGCCTAATCGCCCATTTTGGGCCTATCGAGCAGAAAACTTCAAATAAATCCATGATTTTAGAGTTAACAAGTCATTTATGCATTTTAGTGAATAAGCTACGGAACGAAGTAAATGAAAAAGCGTGATATGAAGGTTTGTACCCATTATTTCCAAAAACAAAAGAAGCGCTCCGACCGAATCTATTTTTATCTTCATTCGATAGGCCGAAGTGAATTCATTGGCGTTTCAATGGTGCTTCAATGCGTTAGGACCGAGTTTAGAATTTTTAGGCCGAGTTTGGCGTCAAGAAGCAGTGTTAGACTTTTGACAATATCTCAACGATTGGTTTCTCTTTATCAAATGTTGCGGTGCATACGGAAAGGTAAATAAATTTGGAAGCCATCAGTAATAATAACATTCCGTTTGGTGCTAAACTGCGCTAGATTAAGAAAAACTAAGTGCGGGTTGTGCTTAATAGGCCGGAAATGGGGTAGTTAACCCTATGACGATTGCAAATGAAAATTTATTTTAAAATTAGTAGATTTTCATACTTTTAGAACCACCGCACTAGTAAAAATACTTCATTTTAGGATTAAAAATGAATTCAGCATACAAAAATTACCATAACCTATCGATCTTATGAATTTACGGCAATGCTTGACATTTTGTCCGACTTTTGTATGGATACCCGCCACTATACATCGGTTCAACAACGAACTCTCCTGAACACTCCCAAGGAAACAACCGATTCAGATTCGTCAGAAATGCTCAAGTCCTATTGCATGAAATTGAAAACTCTTCGTCTATGATGCAGTACGAGCTCTTTTACATGTTTGAATTTAGATGAGTTTTTGGAATTTGGATTTGGATTTCTTATTTTACAACTTCAGAAATGCTCGTGTCAGGCTAACATCAATCCAATATCTTTTTGGCACCATTTTCTACGCTTGGAAGTACTTCTCCAGAATGTAATTTCAACTCCAAAAGTATCCTTTTCAACACAGCATCCGTAACCTTTACGGCAGAACAAGTTATCCTTCACCTATTGTGTTATTTGATCCATTTTATGTTTCTAGAGCACTAAGCGATGGACAATTTCTCGAGTGGTCCTAACCAGTTGAGTAACGTTATTGAATGAGCTTCGAGCACGGAACAAGCGAACAAGCGAATGGATAACAATATTACCAGTTCAATCTTCCTTAATCGTCTCGGAAATTTCCTGCAAATTCCCTCAACAATTTCCAGCAGACGGCTTTCCCACCAGTTACATCCGAACCGTATCGAATTATAAAGCCAAAGAGATAACAACGATTGTGTCAAGAGATGCTATAAAACCAGTCAAAAAGAAGCTTTCCCTCAAAGGGACAAACCCAAACAGAAGATGGGATTGTTGTATGCCATTGTTGGTTGGTTTCAAGAAAGGAAAGAAACCCCTTTCAAGTTTTTCCCCGGCCTTATTGTATTGACGACAGCACACGCCACGTGTATACTTTTGTGTCTTTAAGAGAATTGCCTTCCACTGACGATGAAAAAAACAGTGGAGGGTTTCTTACCGCCCTAATACCCCTTTCTATGATAAACTCTTATGCAGCTCGTCTCCACTCTCAGACTTACTTTCAAATCCTTTTTTTTTTTTTTTGGTGAGGAGCTTCCCACACCCCCTAACCCAGCGACACAAAAAGAAAACGAAGCGAAGTTCCACCAGGAAGGAAAACGACTTTTGCGATGCAGCCTTTGGCCTGTGTATCTGCCTCTATTTGACTCCCTCTGCACGGTGGGTTCGAAAAATTGAGGCAACAAACTAAAATCGTATATCATGAAGGTTTTGATTGATGGATTCCGGATTGGAGCGTGTGGGTCGAATCACAAGAAAGGTCCGCTCCAGAGTATGGAGACAATCTCCTGTAAAGATGACAGCGAATAGAACGGTGAATATAATCGTATATTATTATGAAACAACATTAATGAAATACATTTTAGTTGTTAACGCCATTTGATGTATTAAACTCAAATGTCACAAACATTCAACCATCTGGACTTGAAACCCACCGCAACTGATGGAAAGCCTTCACCTTCAGTTTCCGCCAGTTTTCGTTGTTGTGATTTTCATTCCGTTTTCCGCTATATTGTCACACTACTACGGCATGAACCCAAGACAGAACCCCATTTTCTCACTCTTGTTGGTATCTGCCAGGGCGCGAGCTTTCTGTATTGCGCTTCGGCAAAGTCCTATGGCGAACAAAAGTGAAGTGTACAAGTCCCTCAACCAAACTGGGACAAAAAGTGGAAATCTATTTTTCTTCTCTACATACTTTTCAGTCCCTCGACGCCTAGGCGCACGCCATCCTCCCCCTCCTGGCACATCTCACCTACAATAAAATTGAAATAAGTTCTTCACAAATTTCTCTTCGTCTTTCTCTTTGCCTTTCATCGTGAATGTCCTTCCCGCCTGGGGTTCCGTTTCAAACAATACCTCCGTCAGTGTACTTTTCCACCTCTTCATCGTCCCTCATTGAGATGAATACCTGCGATACTTTGTTCAAGTCCTGTACCGTCCCCCCTCATCGCCCCACCCACCCACGTCCTAATTGGATAAGAAAAAAAAAATTGAATTTCAAAGTTTCTTCACTCCGCGCTGCAGGAAAATCAATACATCCAATAAGTTCCAATAAGTACCTACGTCGTTGGTTGGTGACCGACCGACCACGAAGGCCGCACAGGTAAAGAAAGACCACCGGTGCTTCGACGATGACGATGGTTTCTGTTCTTTGGCATCCTTCCCGGCCGAGCCCAGAGGAAATGCCACTTTAGAAGCACCGTTGGAAGTTGAAGTGGTTCGTTCACTGAGCGGCGGTGGTGCGCTCCACTTGAATGATCGTAGGTAATCCCTCCCGTCCGCGCTCAGGTTGAGGTTCACTGGTTGTTGGGATGCTTGGGAAGGGGAAGTTTATTGAAACAAATTTCCAATTGCGATGCACTTCAAGTTGGGTCGGTTGATTACTTTTACGGCGTGTCCAAGCAATGGAGTCTTGTGGACCACCCGTTGAGTGGGTGAGTGATTTTTTTACGTTCGGAATGGGATGTAAATAAAGGGCTGTTTTGAACTTAATCAGAAACGGTTCTGTGACAATTTCTGTTAGAGTTGAATTCCTCGATTGCTGAAGAAAACTGTTCACTTATAAAATTCAACACATTTCGTCAACAACATTCTCCGCGTTAAGAGCAGGCATCTCCCATCGCGCTGTTTCAAATCTAGGACAGTCGAAGACTACGTGCTCCGGTGTCATCACACGCCGGACAGAGGGGGATGATGCGTGTTCGAACCGATGAAGATACTGCCTGAAACAACCATGGTCAAATACCCTAATAACATTACGTTTAAGGTGTTCGCACGTTTGCAAAATTTCATGAAAAAGACTTGTCATGACAACATGTTCGAAGCCTCTTTGGTCATCCGGTGGTATAGGAACAGGTTCCGGGAGTCCTGGAAAGGTGGTTAATTTATAATTCCAATAGGACCAAGTCGTGCGACACCTCGAAATTCGCAGAAATTTATGAAGAATTCAGCAGATGCTATGTCAACTGTCTAAAGTCACATTGGCCTCCGTGTAGTCCCGGAACAGGTTCCGAAGGTACCGTATATGTGGAAGTTTATTATTTGCATAGAATCAAGCCGTGTGGTACCTTTTCATGAGTAATTCAACCCAGGTCATGTTAACAAGTTTGGGACAACAATAAACATACGGTGGTTTCGGAACAGGTTCCGGGGACATTGGTAAGATGACCAATTTATAAATTTCATTGGACCAATTCGTGCAACACCTCAAAATTCGTAGAATTTCATGAAGAATTCATCAGAGTCCACATTGACCAACCGGTGGTCTCGGAACAGGTTTCTGGAACCCTGGAAAGGTGGAAAATTCATAACTATTCATTAAATTATGCGTATTTTGAGGTTTCGCACGACTTGGTACTATTTTTTTTTGTATATTAATTTATTTGATAAGGCTCAACCGAATTAACTTAACAGAGCCGAGGATTCATGGTCACTATACAATACATCTTAAAGCTATAGTCAAAAGGTACAACACAATAAACACTTTATCTTCCGCTATCCAAAAAGCCTCCTCCATCAGAACTGGAGCCGCTTCCAGTAGTTTCATTGCGTATGGCAAATTGTTGTACGCCAACGAGGGTCAGAGCGCGTCCATTGCAGCAATGGACGCAAAACGTGGTCAGCACTCACACACTCATCACGAAACGGTTGCTTTCCAAAGTCGACGACGCATCGACCGAAAGAACTGCTGATGAAGAACAATGAGGAGGACCACACAATGGTTGCTGCCGAGTAAACAGACGATCGCGTAGCACACATCGAGAGTGGCCTGCTTTTGTCGGCAGCCGAGTGAACACTCATACTTGGTACTATGAAAATTATAAATTGGCCACACAACGGACAACGGATGCCCAATGTTGCCCCGGACATGCTGACATGACCTGTAATGAATTCTTCATGAAATTCTGTAAATTTTGAGGTGCCACACGGCTTGGTTCTATGCAAGTGATAAAATGACCGAATTTACGGTGCCTCCGGAACCACGAGGTGGCCAATGTTGATTTAGAAAGTTGACATGGCGTCTGATGACTTCTTAATGAAATACCGCGAATTTTGAGGTATCGCACAAATCGGTACTATGAAAATTATAAATTGGTCACCTTTCCGGGGTTCCTGGAACCTGTTTCGAAACCGCCGGATGGCCATTGTTGCCCCAGAAATGTTGACACCGATTCTGAGTAGTCAATTCCGGCCAATGCTAGATTTGTGGCCAGATTCCCAAATCTTAAGCCTTAAAGAGAAGAAAATGCCTCCGAAATCGTTGGGTCAAATCCGTCTCAATAAGACCTGAACACCTTAAAAGAAACTTTTATGAGGTGCCCTTCAGAAATGTCCAAACATTTCGGTTCTAGAAAAGATTAAAAGTCACAAAATTTGAGAGAGATAAATGGTAACCGTCAAGAGTGATGACGCTTTGAAAGTAAGATTCAAGTCATATTGACCCGAACACCGAAGGAAGGTTACCCAGGTAACAATTTGATGCTTAACAAGTGTTGATTAATCGATTTCAATTTAGCCTTAGATTGAATAATTTCTGTACATAGACCACGTTAACCTTTGTACAGCTTTTAAACATCTAAAGCTGGTGATTTTAATCAGCCAAAAGCTTAACAGTAATAGACATTATAAGCTTTTTAAGGCATTATGTAACAGTCTTTTCCAACTCTTGTTCAGCCTTCTAGTTTTTTTTTTTCAAAAATAATAATAGAAGACCGCTTCATATCTTATGTATTTATATTGGAACTGCTTCAACTTGTTGCTGACTAATTGGATTAACATATTTATAATGTTAATATAAGTCTAAAAACTACCTTTGCATTTCGGGATTCGAACCAGCAGTCGCTGAATCATAGGCGTCAACCATACCTACTGGACCATTTAGGCATATGTGTGGTAAAAGGTATGATCATTAACTTGAAGCACGTCAAATTTAAGTTGAATAACAGCACCCGGAACAGTATTATACAGCAATGCAGAATTGTAAGCAACAACTGGTTACAGTTAAACATTCCTCTCATTTTCAAGTGCACTTAACACAATGTGGACACAAGCACGCGATTTATTTTGATGGTCGTTTGGATGTAATTAGTAATTAGAAAGGTAGGCAGTGAATTTAGTAGAACTAAAATGCCGGACATGCAACAGAAACTGACGACATTTAACAAATCAAGCTATCAAAATATGTGTAACGCATTGCTGATTTGTGGAATTGTGTTAAGCTTAAATAAGGCTTGTTCAATCTTTGGATCAGCTAACCTATTGAGGTTGGATTATGGGGATACAATTCGCTTCATGCACTACTAATCAACTTTATATTCAGCCTGATGTTAATCAGCTTGTACACCTTAAATCAACCAATAATCAGCTTCTGTTCTTAACGTTCAGCTTGTATTGTTACTTGGGTAACGACGTGTCCAAACCATTTGTGGGATAGTTCTTGGGTTATCGTTCGGGTGTGGAATTTTTTGCTATTAGAGTAGGAATTGCGCCAGGTGGAAGTTTACTTTTTCTAGCTTTCTATTCACCCAGGTCGAGAAATTTGATATTAGCCTATGAGTTATCTACCGTTCTCCGCCTATTCTTGCTGCCGCTTGGCCATCGACACCGGTCTCAAAATTTTTCGTATTCCTCTGGTTTCCTTCCGCTTAGAACACTCGATCAACCGCTCAAATCACATGAGAATTCAAAAACAAATTCCTTTGACTTTTGATATCAATCACATCCGGGCACGTTCTAGGTGCCCCCAGGAAAGTTGCAAATTTCTGACTTTAACCAGAACCCTGCCCGCATGATGGGTGAAAACACATGAAAAATCGAGAAAAAGTACAATGGAAGTCATATCGACTACCAAGAACCACATTGGCGAAACCCGGACATGTTCCAGGAGCCCCCGGATAAGTGGTCAGTTGCTGATTTGGGTCAAAACCCTAAATGCGACACATCAAATCACATGAGAATTTAAAACTAAGATCATTGGTAGTCATATTTAGTATCCAGGATCACATTGACCACATCCAGACATGTTTTGGGTTCCCCAGGGGAAGTGGCCTAATTCTAACTTTAATTAAAACCAATCACGTGAGGCCTTAAATCAGATTAGAACAAAGTTACAAACACTCATTTCGTATAGAAAAAATGTTTATCGAAACTATGAAGCCTTAAATCACAGACAAACAGACGTAACACTTCATTGTGTATCTTCGTTCACGCATTTAACGGTAGATTTGAATGTTATCAGTTCCGCGAACTACTCGCCGCAGCGCTGGCATCGGATCACTTTGACGTTTCTATACATTCTATAGAACTTTTATGCAATATTGTTTGCGAGTTAGCGAGCAATCTTGTTTTCCGCGAGAAGCCAGAGAGATGTCGTTACTGAGGTCCTATGTTTTGAGATACTATGTTTTCAAGAAAAACTTTTTCAAAATGTTACGTCTGTTTTTCTGTGCTTAAATGTTATGTATTAGGATGCTCGACTGATATGTTGGGAGATTATGTTTTATTATTTTCTCAATCTAGGGTAGTCCAAACGGTCAGTGATACATTGTCCTATGTTTCAGCCGTAAATTGATTGTTAGACTGTTTCACCTTTGAAAAAGGCCACAATGAACGGCCTAAACGTTGGGCAATGCATCACTGACCGTTTGGATTACCCTAGACCAGCGTTTCTCAATCTATGGATTGAGATCCACCAGTGGGTCATAGGCTGGGGTCTAGGGGTTTCATTACCGGTTTAATGAAACTGTGATACCGGTAAATTACCGGTAAACCCGGTTTTCGTAGTTTTATGGTATGCACTGTTTTGAAATGCAAACGCATACATCTCTGCACAACTCGCTGTTCTATAACTCCATGGATTGGGCGGTCTCTTCATTATGCATGAATCACACTCTCCATAAGTCGATATTGTACGGTGCGCGATAAATTCAAAATTGGCGGCTACCTCACTGTCATTCAAAATTCAACCGCAGCTAAATTTCGCCCACTTAATATCACATATTCACCAATTATACTTCAAGCGTATTCACCGTGAAGTGACACCCGAGCATTTCCAGCCCAAAACGCAAACCGGTTGGACATGAGTGTTTCCGATTTGAATGAAACATTTCTCACGTGTTCGCTGCTACTAATGGTTGCATTTTTCATTTAAATATGATTTTTTCCTCCAGAGTAACTTTTGAAAAGGGCGTATAAAAAATGGATTATTTTTTTTCAAAAAACCATAACCTGAAAACTATTGATCTGATCAAAATGGCATATGAGAAGAAGTTTTAGGTAGTTAAATTATCTTTGCGGAAAAAAATACACTGAAAGAAAAACTTAGTAAATTAGTATTTAAAAAAACGTAAAACGATGATTATCTCAAAACACCCCCCCCCCCCTTCGATATTTATAAATTTTTTTTCAAGAAAACTGAAAAAATGCCCTAATATTTGGTGAAGAGTGTATGCTGGTAACTTTCTTAAAAAAATCTATAATTTTTGAAATTTTTGTTGGTTTTTACAAGTTGGTGAAATTGCATATTTTTTAGTAAAATAATAATTTATTTGGATTCTACGCATAATTTTCAAAAACTTTGCATATAGAAACTTTTTTCCTAAGTCCAGCCGTTCTCAAGTTAATGCAATTTAAAAAAAATAATTATAATAATTTTCTACATTTTGGGCCATTTTCAAATGTTAGTCGTGATGTTCAGCAACGAGATTTTTTTTCATGATTGTATATTAAAAAACAAACAATTCATTCTCAGATATGGTAGCTGTTTCTATCTAGAGGCAGCGGAAGAGAAGCACGTTGATGTGGTCAAATGAAAGATTTGTTGAGATAAGAAACAGTATATATTTATTATTTTATTTTACAACTCAAATTATTTGAATACATTGAATAATTTGGGTGTATCGTTTGAATTAGAGAATATTTTTACTGCAATTTGGTTGTTTGAAACTGGAATATAGCAATGATGATTTCTTTTTAAGAAAGTTACCAGCATACACTTTTCACGAAATTTAAGGGTATTCCATCAATTTTCTTGAAATTTTTTTTTATAAAGATCGAAGGGGGGGGGGGGGGTGGTGTTTTGAGATAATCATCGTTTTACGTTTTTTAAATACTAATTTACGAAGTTTTTTCTTTCAGTGTATTTTTTCCGCAAAGATAATTTAATTACCTAAAACTTTTTTTCATATGCCATTTTCATCAGATCAGTTGTTTTCAAGTTAGGGGAATTTACGTATTCTCGTCAATCTAAGCAGTGTCCGCACTTCTATTAGCATTTTCCCAGCGTCACGCACATATATGACGTGTCTGTTAGTTTACATTCATCTGCTGCTTGCTTCTCTATCCATTCTAATCGATAGAATTCTTCAAAACTGTTTGAAAGGGTTTTTACAACGCTCCAAACTTCTCAGGTGAGTGTGACTATTGTCGGCAGCCTCGTTTTCTTCGGCAACCTTCCCATTAGAACTGCGTGTTAACCAGCTGTTCTATTATCGGCAACTTGAAATCAACCCCATTTTAGAGTACGTATGCTTCATTTGAATACAAATCTGGCATAACAGGACTGCTCAGACGTACACATACAATCAGATTGAAGCTGAAAGACTAAAGAATCGTTTGGATGCATTCAGGGAAGTGTGTTGATGGGAAAACATAGTGATATTAACGTTTAAATTTTGGTTGCCGAAAACAGTCAATGGGTGCCGAAGCCGACATTTACCCTATGATTTTTTGCAAAAAATTAATCAATTTTTTACACGCCCTTTTCAAAAGTTACTCTAGAGGAAAAAATCATATTTAAATGAAAAATGCAACCATTAGTAGCAGCGATTGTCGGTCCATCCTACGCATCGACATTTGATGGAACATCTCTTTAATATCGGCGGAGACCGCCACCGCATACTGTCGGAACCTTGACAAAACTGCTGGCAACGACGTAAGTTGATCCGGGCCTTTGAGAAGCAGTGTGTTGAGAGCGTAAGCGTTAGCGTTGTTATGATATACTTCGTAGATTGGATACTAGCGACACACACGTCTCTTCTGAAATTCTCAGTTAGACTACTTTCAGGAATAATGCTGGGTAGTAAACATTGGTTCCAATCTAAACAAGAGTAACAGAAGCATGACTGTCGCTATTCCCGGCCACGCCCATCTTTACCATAACTAGGGATAGGGAAGGAAATGTTGATGTAGTACTTACTTAACGAGAGGCCACCGACTTAGCGACATCCTCATAAGTGCTACGGAGTTGGAGGGTTGGGTAGGGTATTCGGTTAGGATTCACCTCAAGTTGGCGATGCAACCAAATGTATGTTTTGTTTATTTGTTGTTTATTTAATCTCTCGATAGCTGGCTATCGAAAGAACATATTCATTTTGTTTAGTGATCATGAATTTAAGAGTCATGACCAGGCATGGATAATTATTTACATTCATTTCATGCATTCATTTACATTCATTTGCCTCTAACTTTTTTCATCAACAGCATTCCGCAAAATGTTGTTCAGAGCTTTAGTAGGTTTTGTTATTAGCTACAACTTTTGTAAACTGTAAACATAACTCAAATCTGTATCCTTTATGCATCACAAATTGCATAATTGGTACGTCGCAAGTTTTTGACCCCAATCAGCAACTGAGGGACCGTGTTCTCATAGCCAGCAAGCGGAAGACCTTTGAGATGCCTGAACTTGTACACGAAATCGAAGATGTGCAGCGTCTGAACCGGCAGAGCCAGTTTCTTGACGGTACGAACATCCTCCAGTTTGTAGTGCTTTCCATCGTTAGCGCTTGATACCTTCAGCTGTAGCTGCTTCGAGTCTGCTTCGATTCTAGACACATCACCCGTCCAGGTTAAGCACAATGGTGCCGCTTTACCGCTGACGCCCATGTCGTTAGCGAGCTCCTCTTCAACGAGTGTGAGGGACGACCCATCGTCCAGAAAGGCGAACGTCTTCACCGCTTTCTTTGGACCGTAAAGTGTTACGGGAATTATGTGAAAAAGTAACGACTGATTCGACATACGATGCGCATGGTTGCCAGCGAATTCGATATTTGAAGCTGGCCTCAGTGTTGTCACTCCTCGGGATAGTTGATTACTACGGTTGGAATGAAGTAGAGGGTGATGCCGAAAGGTACATCTGTTGATTCCGCATTGACTGGCATTCCGGCAACTTTGTCTCACGTGCGCATTTAAGCAGTTCCGTTGAGTTCGTTGTGTTGCACTTCCTTCCAACGATTGTCGATGGAGAGCGCTTTGAAACTGTCACAATCCCGAACACGATGTCCACGTCGTTTACAAACGCAACACTGCTTCTCTTCGTTCTTTGGTTGCTCCGGTTGGCTTACATGTGTGTTGATTTTTCCTTTATTCTTCATCTTTGACTTCTCCACGTTGACACCTTTCCCGAATCCTCCTGTGAACTGCGTCACCTTGCTGGCCGACACCACCACGCCATTCATGAAGTCCCCGAAGGTCTTGAGGTTCATCGCCGGGTACCGCTGCATGCAAATTTGAACACTCCATCTTAACGTCGGCGGGCAATTTTCCACCAACTCCATTAGCAGACACGGGTTCGTTAGGTGTGAATGTTGACCCGCTGCTTCCAGGTGGTCACAAAAGCTTTGCACCGCCATCCTAAACTCGATGAGTGTTTCGAGACGTTCCGCCTTGGGCGCTGGAGTTGACCGCACCTTTTCCAACAGCACGTTGATTAACAGCTCCGGACGTCCGTAAAGCAGCTGAAGGGTGTTGATAACTTGTGGCACTGATGCTGGTAGCAAAAGGCAGCTTCGCACGGCTTCATACGCGGCACCTTTCAAACACCGTTGCAATCTGGTAAGGTTTTCCACATTCGAATATCCACACGCGGCGGTTGTGTTCACGAAAGAACTGACAAAGATCGGCCAGTCCACGGGGTCACCGGCGAAAGGGGGTAAATCGCGAGGCATTATTTGCCGTGCGGCTAACTACGAAGGGACAGGTACCGGGTTTGGTACCAAAGAAGTGGGGGGTACACTTAGTACCGGAATAGTGCCGGGCACACTCGGCTGTATATGGCCAACATTGAGACCCGTTGTTGGTGGCAACTGGGTTTGGTTCCATCCCAAAGGCAAAGAGAGAGGAATCATAGGGGCGGGATGGCCTAGTAGAACAGACTCAGTCCCAATTAATTTTGCCTGACTCGGGTTGACGAGAGTCGGACTAATCCCCAATTTCGCTAGCATATCAGAATAATCTTGACTCGGTTGAGCAACATCCTTATGTATAGTAGAATTAAGTGGTGGCTTACCTGGTGGAATTACGGGGGCCTCAGAGGGGAAAGGGTTACCAATAAATGTCCTCATACGACTTTCGACTCGCTGATCCGGAACCGTCTTGGGAATCGCGCCTGTGTTCCGCTGCTGATTCCCGAAAAGCTTCGATACTTCCACTAAGGTTTTCCGTCGTTGCTTCTGCTGCGCCGGATTGTGATCCATCGGCGATAATATCACCTTCTCCTGCTCCTTCACTGGGTTGACTTCTGTCTGACACCCCGTTGCCGGGTTATGGCGCTCGACCGGTACATCGGACTTCGGTATTCCTCCTGCGGCTTCCTTCCCTGGCGCGATTTCCGAGGAATGCTGTTGCACCCATTGTGTCACACGTTGTTGACTCGCTCGTCGACTCACCCGGCTGCGGTTTCTTTGGTTGTTCCGTTTTTCGTCTAACTGTTCCTCCAGCAGGGTATATTTCTCCTGCTCGATGGCCCGCTTCTCGGCTTCTAAGGCGCGATGCTGAATTGCGCGCTCCTCCTCCAGCTTCTGCAGCTTCAGGGCAATTCGAGCTGACCGGTTGACACTCAACGGCAAGCAATTGCGGCATGTAGTTACCTCTATGGTACTACCATAGAGGTAACTCTAAGACCAGAAAGTCCCGAAGAAACGTGCTCAACTGCTTGTCTCAGCTCTGGTACTATCTTCGGTCCCAAGCTAATCGATGCACCCCTCGAAACATAGGAAAATCCACTAACCCCTCATGTTATCTGTCAAACTTTCAAAACGAATTAAAACAAACATAGTGTAGTACTAGGATTTAGACTAGGATGGAGTACGTTAATCGATTTGCTTGGGACCAATAGGCTAGTCAAGTAGTGAGCCAATTTAAAATCGTTAGTTTCCACCGGTTGGTATAACATTCCAGTTGTGACGTAAAAACCATAATGAAAAGACCATAAATCTTATAATATACTAATATAACAAACAAGCATCCTACAAAATCAAATTCAAGAATACACATAAATTTCCGCTTAACGCCCGTCACTCGTTCAAACAGTATCCAAAAGTGTACAAAACACATATATAGCTACTGACAACAGTCAACAAATATCCCAAGTTGTAAAAGTTTTCCCCTGTTATGCAAATATCGAAAAGAGCCATCATGTTTTGCTCACTGGCACGCCGACAGTAAACAGCAACAAACAGCTTTCTTTTCGGCTCTGTCGTTTGTTTGATATCGATTTGATTGTCCGTTGTTAGTCTTAAATACATACACGACTGTCGTTTGGGAGGAAACATCTACAAAGCCGTAAACTTTTCCGACCTTTCCCTTTTTTTTCTTTCTTCAACAAAGACAAACTGTTCGTTCAAAAAAAGACAATGTCTGTCTTATGCAGAGGAAAATGCAAACACATGCTACTAATGGCGCGATAATAGGGATATTATCCGCGTGAAACCGTGGCGAAAAACCAATGTACAAACCACGTCCTTAAGCCAATTCTCGGTCTTGGCGTTGGGGTTTTCATATTTTCGAAAGAAGCAGTTGACAAAAAACTGCATGTGGAACACTCTTGCAAACTTTTAACGGGTGCGGGTGTTATGCGTTGGATGGTCCAAACTCTCTGCTACCAGAATCGCTAGGTGCCAAAATACCCAGCTTAGTCTATTACGGAGTGGCACAGGGCTGCTGTTGCTACTGTTCGAGAGGGCTGCCAGAAGTGCATATGGATGGGCCATAATGAAGAGATAATAAGATTGCAGGAGCTTATACAGAGAACGAGAGGGAAATAACGAGCGTAGCGTTACGGAACGCAGATAGTGCCCAACCATCATCTCTAAAGGCAAAAACGATGACAACGACCGAAAGGACGACGACACGCCGCCATGTGTTCCGAATGGGAGAAGAAGCGTTTTGTCAGAGTCCTACCATACCATATAGGATTAATATCCTGTGCAGCACGTTGGTGCCTCCCTCTCGCTCTCCGAGTGTCGGTCGGTTCGCTTCAAGCCCTGTCGAACAAGTGTTACTGGCAGCTCGAGGATTATGTTCACTCGCATCATCGTGATACGGGGCTTGGTGTGTGGTGATGGGGTGTTCTTGTTCTCTAAGAGGAACTAGAGCGAGAAAAATTGATTGAAATAGTTTTTGGTCCAGTGCTGTTGAATTTTGTCACTGCTGGAACGGAATTATACGCTAATAAGAGCCGCTTGTTCACACTTGTTAATGTGATTATTTCGCAGTTTTACCGCTGGAGTTATTGAGTCATAAATATCAGGAGTCGAGCAGTCTCCTGGAAATAGCACCCAACCAATGGGGATTTTCGCCTCAACTCTTTTGAAGGAAAACGGAATGATTCTTCTGAAAATGAGAATTCGCTCTAATTTCTCTATTGGAAATTCGAAATCCCGTTACTTTCTGACAGTGTGAAAACATGATCAGTTAACCGATGACCGATCCCTCTCGGGATAATATATGAGCTCCCTCCTATTGGCACTCGGGAAAAGAGTCATTCAACCATATTTTCCAGAGCTACAATGCATCATTCAGAAAATCGGAACAAAAGAGGCGGTACCCACGCTGCGCTGTAACACGCTCACAACACACAAGTGGTCGTAGCAGCGAAAATCGCTTACAAAATCACAATAAAACCGAAAGAAAACAACACCACAATAAAAGCACCCGCCGCGGCAGAATAAAACGTTCATATGTTTTCGCTTCATTAAACGTTTATAATAAATATAATGGGAAAAAGCGATTCTGGAGAGGAAAAAAAACGAGTAGCTGCAAACTGCAAGGGAAAAGTCGGGAAAAACTGGCAACAGCAGCAGCAGCAACAAAGTCCCATTCGGGGAGAATTCTAGTTGTTCTGCTGTGAGTTCAGTCCAGCACTCTCGTTCCGCCAATTGCCATAAACCGATCCGTGTTTCGTTTCGTTTCGCTTTCGAACCATTGTTGAGTCAAATAGAGCAAAAACTGTTAAATATTCTCCACCACCACCACCACCGTTGACTGTTCCAGGGAATGAACAGTCCCGGGTTGTGGTGGTGCGGTGGCGCTTTGTTCGGATCCCGGTTTGCCAAAATGGTATATATTCGATCGATGTGCATTCATGTGCGCCCGAAAAATACGACACTCTGGTGTGCTACTAACAGAAGAGCTAGAACAGCAGAGAACCAATAATATGCAAATCGTTTAAGTTACTTTTCGATTCAGTGCTTTGTATCCTCTCTCCCACTCCTGCTCGGTTGACGAGGAAACCAGACACCGCCAGACGGTTTCGTTGTTGGGAGTGATTCTCAGAAAAGTCGAGAGGTGGATAGCCAAATTGACATAAATTCATTGGTATAACGGTTTAAATCGCATATCTTTTATCGCCATTGGTTTTGCACAAGTTGTTACATCTCCATACCACTGCGTCCTAGCAAGAAGTACGGTCGACTTGTTTCGCGCTCCGTTGTTTTGGAAGTTTTCTCGGTATTCGCTTGATATAAATTATCAGTTTTTTCTCACTAAGTGACTCCTGGCATAGTTCCCGGTAAATTGATCGAAAAGTGAGTTTTTTTTTAAGTAGAAAGTGTCATTTTCGGAACGATTAATCTGTGCTATTGGTAATTCGCAAACCAATTTGGGCATCATCGTTGTGTGGTCACGCATACGCGCTCACGCATACTCGCTCACGCATACCCGCTTACGTATCATCATCATCGAGTGTGAGCACCCGTTTCTACATCTACATCGTTCATCAATCATCGTCCGCCTGTGTGCGCTGAGTACCGAGCCTCGATCAAGTGCACCACAACGAAGGTCATCCACGCAGCGCGTCTCTTCCAGCCATCTGTGTAAACGCCTACACATATAACGCTCGGTGGTAGTAGTATAGGATTATCAGATAAGTTTTTGTTTTTTTCTTGCTCCTTTTCCTCCCCAATTAGGGGAATTTACGTATTCTCGTCAATCTAAGCAGTGTACACACTTCTATTAGCATTTTCTCAGCGTCACGCACATATATGACGTGTCTGTTGGTTTACATTCATCTGCTGCTTGCTTCTCTATCCATTTTAATCGACAGAATTCTTCAAAACTGTTTGAAAGCGTTTTTACAACGCTCCAAACTTCTCATGCGAGTGTGACTATCGTCGGCAGCCTCGTTTTCTTCGGCAACCTTCCCATTAGAACTGCGTGTTAACCAGCTGTTCTATTATCGGCAACTTGAAATCAACCCCATTTTAGAGTACGTATGCTTCATTTGAAGAAAAATCTGCCATAACAGGACTGCTCAGACGTACACATACAATCAGATTGAAGCTGAAAGACTAAAGAATCGTTTGGATGCATTCAGGGAAGTGTGTTGATGGGAAAACATAGTGAAATTAACGTTTAAATTTTGGTTGCCGAAAACAGTCAATGGGTGCCGAAGCCGACATTTACCCTAGTTAAATTTTCATTTTGTATTTCTGTGTTTGTAGTGTTTTCTGTGTATTGTGTCTGTGCGTTCAGTGGGAGAGCGTTTTGCACTCTCACTAGTTGAACAAAATGGATGTTTTGTCAGAAGACGACATGGATGACCATTCATCTAAGAAAAATGATGATGTCATCCCTGGTTCGTCGTCTCAGTCTGTCAATGAGCAGGCTGAGAAAAACTCCAGATTGCGGGCCTACCCGAATGACTCGACTGGCCCATGGGTTGTCTATTTTCAGCCCAAAAACAAACCCTTGAATGTTGTTCAGATATCTGATGATCTGACAAAGCGATTCTCTGCCGTGACCGAAATAACGAAGGTTAGGCACAACAAACTTCGTGTGACCGTCGCTAACCTGAAACAGGCTAATGAAATTGCTGTTTCCCAGTTTTTCACACTGGAATATAGGGTGTACATTCCAGCTTCTGATGTGGAGATCGAAGGCGTGGTCACTGAGGCGAGCCTGAACCCCGAGATACTGGAGAAGCAAGCGGTTGGCCGATTCAAGAACCCCTTGCTTCCTCCGGTAAAGATACTGGCCGTTCATAGAATGAAGTCAGTATCGCTCAGCGAGGGTAAAAAGAGTTTTACCCCCACAGACTCGTTTCGGGTGACCTTTTCTGGATCTGCCCTTCCTCAATACATCGAGCTGGGAAAACTTCGTCTTCCTGTGCGGTTGTTTGTACCTCGGGTCATGAACTGCCAGAATTGTAAGCGGTTGGGACATACGGCCTCCCACTGCGGCAACAAGGCACGCTGCTCCACATGCGGGGAGAAGCATGAGGATGGCGCCTGCGCAGCTACTGCACCAAAATGCGTGCACTGCAATGGAACTCCTCCTCATGCTCTCTCGTCGTGCCCGGCGTACAAACAGCTCGGGGACAAAATGAAACGCTCCCTTAAGGAACGTTCCAGGCGGTCTTTTGCAGAAATGCTTAAGACAGCCAAGCCATCGACCAACGAAACAAATCCCTTCGCTCTTTTGTCAGATGACGAGTCTGGCTCTGACTTGGCTGAGGAGGGAGTTTCTTTCAGTTTTCCGGAAGGTTCTGCCCGGAAACGAAAACGCATCCGTTCGCGGAAAGTTGCAGATCAAGAACCCCAAATCAGCTTGCCCAAATCAAGGAGTGGTGGAAAAAAGGAGACTTCTACTCCTCCTGGATTCCGCAGAACTGATTATACCCAGGATTTTCCACCTCTTCCGGGGACATCCAAAACTCCTGATGCCCCAATTTTAAGAACAGAAACCCCTTCTTCATCTGGGCTGTTCTCATTTGATGACATTGTGGACGGTATTCTCAAATACCTCAACATTTCTGATCCTCTGAAAAGCATTGTCCTCACATTGCTTCCGACTGTGAAATCCTTCTTGAAGCAATTGACTTCAAAATGGCCCCTTCTTGCAGCTATCATCTCCTTCGATGGATAATTTTCCAAACGAGGTCGGGGATTTGATCACTGTTCTACAGTGGAATTGTCGAAGTCTTATTCCGAAATTAGATTCGTTCAAGTATTTAGTCCATAACAATAATTGCGATGCATTTACCCTCTGTGAAACATGGCTCACTTCAGAAATTGATCTCCCTTTTTTTGATTTTAACATTATTCGATTGGATCGTGAGGATTCACGTGGAGGAGGGGTACTTTTGGGGATTAAAAAGTGCCATTCCTTCTATAGAGTGAATCTTCCCGAATTCCCCGGTATTGAAGTTGTCGCATGTCAGGCTACCATTAAAGGTAAGAGCCTTTGTATTGCTTCTGTATATATTGCTCCTAGAGTCTCTGTTAATCGCAAACAACTTTTCGACATATGTGCGGTACTTCCCGCTCCATGGTTGATCATGGGAGATTTTAACTCCCACGGTACAGGCTGGGGGGAGCTGTACGATGATAACCGTTCTACTTTGATTTATGATCTCTGCGACAACTTCAACATGACAATACTTAACAATGGAGAAGTAACACGTTTGGCTGGTCCATCCTCGAATGGTAGCAGATTAGACCTCACCTTTTGCTCTAATTCACTATCGTTGGATTGCACTTGACATGTAATCCAGGATCCGCATCATCTGCCGATCAAAATTTCGATTGCCAGTGGGTTCAACTCGTCAGAATCCGTTAACGTCGCGTATGATCTAACCCGTAACATTGATTGGACTAAGTTCCAATCCGCGATAGACGATACAGTATCGTCAGTGGAAGAGCTTCCGCCGTTGGAGGAATATAATTTCCTCTCTAATCTCATCGTCGACAGCGCACTTCAAGCTCAAACACGACCGGTGCCGCGATCGTCTATTCGTAAGAAAACACCATCGCTCTGGTGGGATCAACAATGCACGGAGGTTTACCGTAAAAAGTCCGACGCGTTTAAACTTTTTCGGAAACGCGGAACACGCGAGCATTTCGACGCATACACATCTCTTGAACGCGAACTCAAGAGCCTCATCAAGGCCAAAAAACGGGGTTACTGGCGGCAGTTTGTAGACGGATTGTCGCGCGAAACGTCTATGAATACGCTTTGGAGTACGGCGCGAAGAATGCGTAACCGGTCTACTAACAACGAAAGCGAGGAATGCTCGGATCAATGGATTCTTAAATTCACGCGAAAAGTGTGTCCGGATTCCGTGCCGTCGCAGTTGATTCCTCGCGAAACCGCGAATTCGGTAGACGAAATCAGTCACCCTTTTTCAATGGTCGAACTTTCACTCGCTCTCCTTTCGTGTGGCAATTCTGCCCCGGGATCTGATAGAATCAAGTTCAACTTGCTGAGAAATCTCCCAGACGTCGCTAAGAGGCGCATGTTGAACTTGTACAATCAGTTCTTGGAGCTCAATATTGTTCCCGACGATTGGAGACGAGTGAGGGTGATAGCCATTAGAAAGCCTGATAAACCCGCGTCGGATCACAATTCGTATCGGCCCATCGCGATGCTGTCGTGTATTCGGAAATTGATGGAGAAAATGATCCTTTTTCGCCTCGACAAATGGGTTGAGACGAACCACCTTCTTTCAGATACTCAATTTGGTTTCCGTAGGGGTAAGGGAACGAACGACTGTCTCGCGTTGCTTTCCTCGGAAATTCAGTTAGCTTTTGCTAAGAAAGAGCAAATGGCTTCTGTGTTCTTGGATATCAAGGGGGCTTTTGATTCAGTATCCGTTGAAGTTCTTTCAGAGAAACTCCACGCTTGTGGATTGTCTACATTAATGAATAATTTTTTGTACAATTTGCTGTCAGAAAAACATATGAGCTTTTCTCATGGAAACTCTACAGCTTTTCGATTTAGCTACATGGGTCTCTCCCAACGCTCATGTTTAAGCCCCCTTTTGTACAATTTCTACGTTAGAGAAATTGATGTCTGTCTTAGTGACAATTGCACGTTGAGACAACTTGCAGATGACGGCGTAGTGTCTATCACAGGGCCAAAAGAGGTTGACCTGCAAGGACCCTTACAGGATACCTTGGACAATTTGTCTACTTGGGCTATTCAGCTAGGTATCGAATTCTCCACGGAGAAAACTGAGTTGGTCGTTTTTTCTAGGAAGCATAGCCCAGCACAACCAAAGCTTCAACTTTTGGGTAAACCGATCACTCATTCCATGTCTTTTAAATATCTCGGGGTCTGGTTCGATTCCAAATGCACCTGGAGATCCCACATTGAGTATCTGAGACGAAAATGCCAACTAAGAATTAATTTCCTTCGATCAATTACCGGAACGTGGTGGGGAGCCCATCCACAAGATCTTCTGACGTTGTACCGGACAACGATTTTATCGGTTTTAGAGTACGGTAGTTTTTGCTTCCAGTCGGCAGCTAAAACGCACATCATCAAGCTGGAACGGATCCAGTATCGTTGTCTTCGTATCGCGTTAGGATGCATGCACTCGACTCATACTATGAGTCTCGAAGTGCTTGCGGGCATGTTGCCACTATCCGTCCGTTTTTCAGAGTTATCTCGGAGGCTCCTCACCCGTTGCGAAGTAAAGAACCCACTGGTGATCGAAAATTTTGAGAAGCTTCTGGAGCTAAATCCCCAAACATGTTTATGACTTTGTACTACCTATATTTAACACAGGATGTCAGCCCTTCAAGAAATATTCCCAATCGTGTACACTGGAGTCGCTTTTTACGCGGGTGATACGTCCCGCGTAAAAAAAAACCGCGTAAAAAAAAACCGCGTAAAAAAAACCGCGTAAATTCCGGAATCCGCGTAAAAAAAAACCGCGTAAATTCCGAAATCCGCGTAAAAAAAAACCGCGTAAAAAAAAACCGTGTAAAAAAAAACCGCGTAAAAAGCGACTCCAGTGTAGTCTTCTCCGATTTCGGCAATTCAGTGAATTTTGATTTAACTATGACGCAGGAAATCCGCCAATGATTGCTCCGTGATTATATGCTGCAAAATTTGGCCATGTTGATTCTGCAAGAACGTTTTTCACAGATGGATGTCTAATAGAGGAGTCCGCTGGTTTTGGTGTATTTAATGAATTTCATAGCGCCTCTCGAAAACTTGAAGCTCCTTGTTCTGTGTATGTGGCTGAACTGGCAGCAATTCACTACACTTTGGAAACTATTGCTTCACTTCTTCCACACCACTACTTTATTTTTACGGATAGTCTCAGTTCTGTCGAGGCTATCCGTTCCATTAGGCCGGTAAAGCACTTCTCGTATTTTCTCTTGAAAATACGAGAACTGCTTAGTACTTTATCCGTGCGCTCTTTCATCATCACCTTCGCGTGGGTCCCTTCGCATTGCTCAATTTTGGGCAATGAGAAGGCGGATTCACTTGCGAAGGTGGGCGCTATGGAAGGGGACATTTATGATCGACAGATCGCCTATAGTGAATTTTTCTCTATTTATCGTCAGCAGTCGCTCGTTAGCTGGCAACATCAATGGAGTGAAGGGAGCTTGGGACGATGGCTACATTCAATTATCCCTAAGGTGTCGAAGTTTGCATGGTTCAAAGGGTTGGACTTGAGTCGAGACTTCATACGCGTGATGTCTCGTCTCATGTCCAATCACTATTGTCTAAACGCTCACTTGTTCCGTGTGGGGTTGGGAGACAGCAATCTCTGTGAATGTGGACAAGGTTACCAGGACGCTGATCACATTCTTTGGTCTTGTGCGGAGTATCGTGGAGTCAGATCACATTTTTATGATTCCCTTCGGGCTCGAGGTAGACAACCTAATGTTCCAGTTCGGGATATTTTGGCTAGACGCGATCTGGAGTTTATGAAACTCATATATGTTTACTTTAAGGATATTAACCTTAGATTGTAAGTTTGATTAACCTTGTGTTTAGTTTGTATTTTGTACGTGTGGGTTTTTTTTTTCAATGTTTGTTTTCAAGATGAATAGAAATAATTTCATGCTTTAGGATTAATTAAATAGTTGTATCGTAAACCACATTTCAAACCTCCTTCTTCCCTTTTACCATCCAAAAAATTGTAAATCTCCACTAACCTTGAGACAACCGCGAGTACTCGGTCCAGTTCATTTAACTTTAAATTTAAGACAGTAATAATGTATAACGCAAAGGATAACTCGGCTCTGTAAAGTTTATTTGATTGAGCCTGTACAAATAAAGTAATTATAAAAAAAAAGTTGTTACATTACTTCACGCAAGTTGAATCCATCTAGATCAAATGTTAGTATGCACCTGTGGTACCTTCAACAGTAGGGGAATCTGGTCGCACTTGATTCCTGGTATTATTTGACCCCTCTGTTTTCGTGAAATTTAGAAAATATCTTTTTGGTCTTATATAATAAATGGTAATGTGTATCTTTATTGAGCCAGGTAATAATCTGAACCATATTTTAATTATTTCCCTTACCTCATTTTTAGATTTTGATTTTCTGTTCTATTTACTACTCGAGCAAAGTTAGAGATCAAATTGAAATCAGAATTTGCTGTTATGATGTAACTTATTTTGAATACTCAATTTGATCTCATTTTGGTTGACTTAACGGTTAACACAGCAAAAATGAGATCAAAATTTTACACTGTTGAATCAAACGAAAAACTAATTCTGCTTTCAATAAAATCAATTTGATTACTGATTTTGCATTCATAATGTTTGACTGAATACGGGGCTGTCGTGAATGGTTAGCATCCATGCTTCTCACGCTGAAAGATTTGAGCTCAAATGTCACCTCGGCCTAGTCACGAATGACCTGAAATGTGTTAAACAAAACAAATAACTAACGATTATTAGTTCAACAACAGATGAACTTAAATCAAATTTTAAAGAAGAAATTAACAGCAGAATTTCAAGTTAAGATGCTTTGATTTAAAAAGTCTTGACTGCATAATGAAAGCACAATATGATATCAGACTTCTGTCGCGAAAATTGAAATCAAAATGAGTTTTCATTATGATAGGAACTGCAAACTTTAATTTCGATTTGCTTTCATTTTGTTAACCGACTTTGCTCGGGTATCGTACAGATTTGTCGTACAAGCAGAAGCAATACTTTTGTGCGCGGAATCTGACGAAATATTGCTTGGAGCCAATGCCCATGATTGTGCTGGGTAATTTTAACAAGGACCACATGAACGAAGGGAACTTGCAGTTCGTCGAGTTCATGAAGAAATATTTGCACCTGGACATGGATCGTGAGTGGACTTAATTTTCGTTCGCAACGTCCGCCTTTACAGTAAAAAGTATAACTCATACACGTTAAACCATCGCCCAGTTTTGTCACTTTTCGAGTTCTAGGCTCTTAACTCAGGGCGTTTATCATCGTTGCCAAGCTGCACCGTACCGGAGTGTGAGCCAACAGCAAATCCATGCTGTGTTCATCAGAACTCATCTGACAAATCAAACGGCTCTTTTCAGGGTCACAAACATTTTCTGGCTATTTGAATTTCTATCTTCTCAATGCAATAAGGCAGTTGTGTGTCAACCATGGATCACCATAAATACTTCTTTGTACGGCTACGCTGTACACGGGTTGACCCGGTGGTTGGAAAGACAGCGCTAGCCTTCATCGCTACGAAAAATGGGCACTCAGAGAGCCCAGTTGCTTCAGGATTAGAAGCTTGGTTGCTACTGTTTAATGTTCTTCGAATCGACGGCTGTAAGAAGTACTTGTACTCAGAATACCGAAAGTTCATGCAAGAGTACATAGACTTGGGACATATGGAAAAGGTCAGAACATTCGATTCTCTCGAGCCTCCAAAGGAAACGTGCTATTTCATCCCACATCATGCCGTTCAAAGACCGGAAAGTAGTACGACGAAGGTTCGAGTAGTTTTCGATGCGTCGGCGAAAAGTAGCAATGGATTATCGTTAAATGATCTTCTATAAGTGGGTCCAACCCTTCAACTGTCGTCGCAACAACAGATGTTTCGAAAATGTTCCGGCAAATGCTTGTTCGGAAGAAAGATCGTCGATTCTTGTACATTCTGTGGAGATCCAGTCCCGAGGATGAAATTTGCATCTTTCAACTTGCTACTGTGACGTACGGCACAGCTTGCGCACCCTACCAAGCCACTCGTACGCAGGCTTCCGGAAATCTCACGCGTACACAAATGCGACAGCGAGCTGTGAGACGGAGCGTCGCATGACTCTCAAATCCATGGTGTGCTACATTATTATACAAAAGAGAGACCAGAACGATGCGCGCGACAAGCTACACGCTCTCAACAAATTCGAGCGTTTCAATTTTTGTTTGCCTCATCGCATTGCTCTCTCAATGCGATGCATGTATTCAATCACATGCGACTGTTTCATTGAAACGTCTCAATGCGCTCTCTCAGGGCGCCATCGCCGTGCGCTGTTTCGCATGCTTTGACTCTCGCGGTCCCATCATAAGTGATGTTGTCGGGTGACGAGATAAGGGACTGCAAGGGTTTGTTCACAGAAGACTTGTGGCCCTTTGCACATGTGGATTTTGAAATGGGGTAAAGTTTTTAGATGTTTGTTTGTTTTTTTTTATTATAGTCACTTTAACACTCTTGGGTTATTCGTGACTTGTCCGGGGGTGAGATTTGAACTCGTGACTTTGGCGTGAGAGGCATGGATGTTAACCACTACGCCGGGGTTGCCCCCAGTTTTTAGATGGTTCCAGAAATATCTTCTAGTATAGATTCAAGCAGACTCAACTCATGGTTCCAGAGATATACTGGAATCACCGTAAGATCACCACTAATGATCCTAGGAAGACGCAATTGCTTGTCGAAAGGATGCTAAAGGAAGGTAAAGGAAGGCTACGTGAGCGGTGGATGGCAACCTTACGGTAGTTGGGATACCGTTAGCATGTTAGCACCCAAATAATACCGGAATATCTGTGGAACTATGTGTCCTTCAACAAGTCCTTATGCGGAAATCTTCTATAATACATTTTTTGGAAGCCTCTGAAGCTTTCAGCCCATTTGGTGGAAAAACAAACAAGTTATTGCGCATTTGCACCAAATTAAACTCAGAATCCCTTAGAATACTTTTACTCAGACCAGTAAAAATATAAATGGACGATTTTGAATGTAAAACAGCAGCAAGATCATATGGTCGGCCTTAAGTCAGAAGGGACTAAGTAGCAAAATAAAAACAAAAAATGAGTTAATGATATCATAATATCAAGAATTCCCTCAGCTACATTTCAATTTTTCAGCAAGATTTGAAAAATTAGAGTAGCACGAGAAAACGGTCAAATGATTTTTCCCATTACATAAGACACAATATTGAACAGCCAACTTTAAATTCGTTTTTTCTCAAAATCAAATAAAAAATTCATATTTCGGTCTGACTTGACCGATCATATCAACACGCTAGTAATGATAGAACTCTGAAGATTAATATTTTTATTTGTCTGGCTTGAGTGAACACTATTTTAAGGGATTATTTTCAACGCAGAAGTGTACTTTGCTGCAAAAACGTTGGTGGTGACTTCTCATTGCATACACACAAGTCTGCACTTAAAAATTAACCAAGTTTAACATGTTGTAAATGTGTTCTGTCAGATCAATTGAGTTGAAATTTTTGACACAAAATTTGCTTTTCCATTGACCTTTGTCCGATCAGCTATGCACAAATTTTATTTTTATCGTCACCTTCCAGCAGTTGCTTCAAAAATATTTCTTACACGTGAAATTCAACATATTTGTAGCTTTGCGTCAAAATTTCAGCTCAATTGATCATAACAGAATACATTTATAACATGTTAAACTTGGATAGTTTGTATGAAAACGACCTTTGTCCGATCAACTTTGCACCACAGTTTACGTAGGTACGAAATGCTGGATTAGGGTTAAAGTAATAAATTTAGGAACAATTTGTGTCATATCTGTATTACGGATTGTTGCTAAGCTTCTTGCTTCAGGAATTGTATTGAATAGTCTAGTTTAGTCTAGTCTAGTCTACACATACACCCAGTACTTGAAAGAATCCTGGAAAATGATAAAAATACATTTATCATTTTTCTTGTCATTATTAATGCCTGCTGCACATCAAGGATGCGAAACAAACAATAAAGCGGCCAGGCCTACTGTGTAGCGTTTAGTTAATTTTTGTGGAAGTGAATGTTTACCATGTCTACTTAATAAGTATAGACAGTGGTTAACATTTAATCCACAGGTAATCAAAGAGCGGGGACATACCGTACCAACCGCTCCGTATGCTGGATTTGAAAATAGGCTATATAAATCGTTGGGAGTGACAGAGCTAAGAAAGTTAATGTACACTCCTTGGTTGTCCGATCTCCTGGGATGGAACACAGGTATTTACCCCTTGTGTTCGAGCGAACAGTCCTCCCTCCGTACAAGCGTGGACGGCACCGCCAACCCACTGCCATCCCTCAATCGATCCAGCCGACCTCAGTTGAAGGACAACGGAGAGCGGTGTGCGGACGTAACCTATACGGAGGGAATGCTGTATTCGCCTAGGTTATAGCGCCCTTGCTCGCTACCATTTTCTTCTAGCGGTTGGGACCTGAGCACTAACTCTTGTCCTAGCCCTATATGGCATATGGTTATAGCGCCATTACTCGCTTTCTGAAAAGAGAAGAAGGGAAGGGAAGGAGAGGAAAAGGACTTGGGAAAAGGAAATGCGGAATTCCTTTCCTCATTAGTATTTGTATCGTCAACTTTTATGAAAATATATATAAATCATTTTTCCTTGGTCAGAGGTATTATTACGACATTTGAATAAGATTGTCTTATCATTTGTTATTCAAAATTTAATGTTATAATGATCAACATAGCTTTGAATTATCTAATATAAATCGGTAACACTGTCCCGCAACCGATTATTTTTCTAATCCGAAAACTAAAAGTTACGAAAAAGCACTCAGGCCTTCATTAAGTTCCACTTTCACGCGACGTTCAATGTTTCGCGGTTTGCTCTTTACGCATTGTTCAGGCTATCATAACAAGCTATGACCAACGTGACGATTGCTTAAGCCCTGGTTAAACAAGTAAACAAGTTATTAAAATGAAATCATGTTCCCGAAAGCAGCCAACAATGTATCTTAAACCGGATCAAGCGTGCGCCCTATTTTTCTAAACATTCCGACGCGGTCCGCCCAATATCTATCAATTACGTTTTTCTACAATAGTAGCCTGGGATAAATCCTAATTCGACCGACACGTGTTTGTTGATGCTTCAGGAATTGTATTGAATACCTGTTAATCAACAAAACTTACTACGGCAGCAACAGAATTTTTCAGATGTGTTAGCGCTCACAGGATTATTCATATCAGCCACCATGATGCTGAATTGAAACAATCAATTTGCGACGACAGATTTCTAAATAGTCCTAGTGCTAGTACCGTGGACCCTCGGTGAAATTAAAAAAAGCATATTAACGAGCAAATAAACCACAACTTGATTGTACATTTCGCTTACCAAAGCCACATCTCTTACTTCGTTCGTTATGAATGGGCTATTTTTCAAGTTAATCCTTTAATCAACGAAAATTGCCGCTAGGAAAACTTTGTTGGTCATAACCATCCGACACCTCTTCTCCATGTTCGATAAGAGTGTAGTAGCTAGGTCGCTTTCCATCGTTTCCAAAACAAATCAACACTTTCCCCACATCAAGAACACGAGTTGGTCTTCCAGTTGAGTTTGTTATTTCGATGTCGCATTGAAACGTCGCTTAGCGACGTCTCATTGCGAAAAGCGCATGAGCTTCGGCTCACGCGACGTCGCATGATACTCGTTCTCATGAAACGCATGCATCCGGAAATGTGCTGTGCTTACAAAACAGTGCGACACACAGACATTATGAGAATGTGAGATGCGACAAAACTGAAGAGAGAGAAACAGAGTGCTACAAATCTCTTGCGCATGAGATTGCTATGATTATGAGACTATTCGTATTGCGTCTCGCATACGGTAGCGCGCGCACTGGAAGCCTGCTCGTACGTTGTTCCAAATCTGTGCCGACGAAGCCGGAAAATTTCCATTAGCTGCAGAATTTGGGAAAAAGTCTGTGTATGTCGACGATGCATTGTTTGGTGCCGAGACAGTGGAGCAAGTTTTGGAGATGAGGAGACAGTTCGAAGCAGCGTTGCCAGATATACCGATTTATCGGTATTTATACCGATTTTCAAACTTGATACCGATAAACAGATATGATTTCTCAGCATACCGATTTTTTAGATTTTATACCGATTTATACCGATATATACCGATTTTTTTTTACAATAAAAATGATTGCCTGTCCACGCTGAACTGTTGGAGGAAATCATTGTGAGAAACTTTTTTTTTAAATATTTCTTATTTTTAGTGCCGTCTTATGCTTGATACTCTTTCGATAATTGTTTCCATTTCCTCGCCGATTTTGGCTACCCCGGAATTGAGAAACAACAGTTGCTGATGAATCATCCCGGTAATTCCTGGGAATCGGAAAATACTTTTATTCAGCAAATAAATAGGTCCATCAATATGTTGAATTTTTAACTTCCTACAATGTAATCAATTTAATAAACCTTTCGAATTTTGTTCCACCTTACCCTGTAAGACTTTTGGGTAATTTTAAAGAATTGTCAGGGTAAGTTCCAATGAATTAAATAAAGTTTCATTCCATTCTGTTAAAATTCGAGAACCCGGGAATTTCAGGAAAGTCCAGAGAACTCCAATAAACCTAAGGAAATATCAAACATATTTTGGAAACTTCACAAATGCAAAGCACTTCAGGGAAATTTAATGGTTCTCAGGACTATTCCATTTTCCGGGGCAATTCAGAGAACTAAGGGAAGCTCTGAGAACATCGGAAAAGATCAATTAATTTAAATGAAATTGCTGAAACTTGAAAAGAGTTCCGAGAAACTCGGGGAATTCCCGAAAACTTGAGCAAAGTACCGAGAGGTTCATGAAAATTTTGGAAGCTTAAGAAAAGTAACATGAATATTATAAAATTGTGAGAGGCAAGTTTCGAGAACATTTGAAAATAAAAAAAAAAAACTGAGAAATTCAGAGAGCTTTGATGCTGATGATCCATTAATTACAATAATATTGTGAGAGAACTTAAGAAGTTTTGAAACCTTCATAAAAGTTCAGACACCTTCAAAGAAGATTAGAGATTTTCTGGTAGTTTCATAATAATCAAGGGAGTTCTCAGTACTTCGAGGATGATCAGAGAACTTCAAAACAGCCCCATAAACATTAGGAAAAGTGCAAGAACTTTCAAGGAGCTCCGACGAATTATGTGATATTTCGAAGTGCATTTCAGGAAACATCAGGGGTTGGGTGTTCAGGGATGTTTTTTTTTACTTAGGATCATTAGAGCATGTAAGGAACTTCAGGTAATGTTGTTCAAACATCCCTAAGAAATCTCTTTCTTCCGGAATTTTTCCCCAACTTATCCTTGAAGTTTCTTACGACTGATCGATCCGTAAGCCCTTTGACTTCCGAACTCCAACTCCAGAAGTTTCTTCCACTCTACCTTAAGAAGTTTATTCCATAAAGTTTATTCCTTCTTCTCCAGGAAGTTTAATTGAAATTGCTACTCTTTGAATTTGTTTCAGATTTCCAAATCTTCTCTGGCTTCCTCTGGATGTGTCATCCAATTTTTTTCCGACAACTGCTTTAACTTGCCATCAAAAGTTTCTCGATGGTTGTCTTGGAAGTTCCCCGGAAGTTTTTCTGACTTCTCTTAGAACTTTCTTCAAACTTCCTCCAGTAAAGCTACTTTATTCTTTCTCTGGAAATTTGATCGGCTTCCTTCAGAAGCTAGTTCAAACATTACCCGGGATTTTTTTCTGGTTTCTCCTGGAAAGCGAATTTTCTATTCTAAGTCCAAAAATTTGATCTTTTGGCATCAAAAACGGCAAAAATATTAATTTATTTAAGATAATAAATACCGATAAATACCGATTTTTTTTAAACTGTTGATACCGATAAGCTGGAAAACAATCTGGCAACGCTGGTTCGAAGGCATGCTGGCAACGGCCGGATTCGACTTGCACAAGTGGTGTTCGAACCGTGAAGAAGTATTGGCGGATCTTCCTACCGAAAAACTGGAGCAAAAGGTGCTGTTCAGTGAAGAAGGGCGTACAAAAACACTTGGGTTAACCTGGAAACCCGCTCAAGACATCTTTAGTTTCGAGATCCCGTTATCAGCGTTCAGCGAAGGAGTTCCCACAAAGCGGAAGGTACTGTCCGACATTTCCAAATTATTCGATCTGCTTGGTCTCGCCGGACCAGTACTGATGACGGGGAAATTGCTAGTACAGGAACGTACTCGACGAATGGAAATCCTTCTTCGACAGTATCGACAACCAAGACGGCATTCGACGAACAGGTAACGAAATTGAGTGGCGATTCAATCCCCCAAAGGCTCCGCACTTCGGCGGTATCTGGGAGGCGAACATTCGATAGACCAAATCCTTGCTGGTGAAACACACAGCAGGCGCAACCCTTTGTTTCGAGGAGCTATCAACTGTATTGGCACGTATCGAAGCGGTGTTGAACTCTCGATCACACCGCTATCCGACGACCCAGAGGACTTCGAGCCATTAACTCCGGGTCACTTTTTGATCTTCAGACCATTGACAGCTATCGCCCGTCCGGAAGTCAGCGTTCGAGTCAAACATCCAAGGTCGCGTTTCGAGCACATCACCCAAATCATCCAGCACTTTAGGGATCGCTGGAGTTCAGAGTACCTATCGTCACTACAACAAAGGTACAAATGGCACACACGGATTGAAGTCAAGATTGGACAACTTGTGCTAATCAAGAAGGACAATTTGCCAGTGCAAAAATGGTTGCTTGGTCGAATTATCGAATTGTTCCCTGGTTCTGATGGAGTAACGAGAGTGGTCAACGTCAAAACCAAGAATGGAATCCTGCGAAGACCTGTTTCGAAACTATCCTTCCTTTCAATCGATCCAGAACTGACAGTTGGAAGATCCACCTTCCAACGGGGGGAGGATGTTTAATGTTCTTCGAATCGACGGCTGTAAGAAGTCAACCTACCCTACTTCGACCGTACACAGCAATCTGATCGTTTCGATGAGTGACGAACCAGCAGTCATCGAGCACCCACCGTCATTGGGCACCCACCATCATCGAACACCCATCGTCATCGTTTTTGTTCGTCATGTATACGAAGCCGGCTAACAGTAACGAAACTGTGGAGAGTCTCTCTCGGGTTTATTAGTTGTAAGATAGTATGTATAAATTTGTGCACACATTAAAAAATACATATCAGTTTTCATAAATACGTCCATGAGTTCAGTCCAGTTTGATTGTCCGCTAACTCGAGGAGCCGGACGGTGTCGACGTCTCGTACAGCTACCGTTTTGCTGGTTCCAGGAATTTCATTCATGCCAAGATTAGTAGAATTCCTAAACAATCTCTTTTTAAATTAGTTGGTGGCCCTGAACAGGGCCGTTTCGGATAGGGAAAATGAACGAAGCTTAACCTCAGGTGCGTCCTTTACGCTTAAGGTAACAGTGCCACGAATGACGTTTTCCAGCATCACTTAGATCAGACCGGAGATACGCTTGACATCACCACGACGAGCCAGACGACGGACAGCGGACTTGGTAATACCCTGTAAGTTATCATGCAACACTACTGGCTCCTCCTTTGCCGAGTCCTTTGCCTCACTTGCCACGTCCAGTCATTGTTTATGCTGTTGATGTTTCTTCGGGTAAGGTTGAAACGAATGTGACAAGAAATTAGTTAGTTTAAATGATCTTTATTTTAGTTTAACTTGGACGATTACCATATAAATTTTTACTAAGTGATTTAATTGCTTTCTTCATCTTTAGGTATGGGCAAAATTTAAAATTTGTTTTACAGGATTAGTCCTAGACTTAGTACACGGTCGACCACCTTGGTGGGATTGGTTTGTTTTGTTTTTAGAATTTGAAGAGAAACTACTTAATACTACTATTTACAGCTTAAAACTAACCTACTCTACTATATACACTTAACCTACTATGTACAAATTGCTTATTAAAGCATGTTCAGAAAGATTGCATTTTTGAATAAATTTAGTTGTCATATCATCAATTTTGGAATCTACTTTGGGAATTTCTGCCTCTTGATGGAGGTCTGCTATTCTTGTGTCGAATGGACGATCTAGGATCATCCTCAACACTCTATTCTGTGCAACCTGGATTTTGTTCCTGTGGGTCTGAGCGCACGATTCCCACACCGGGGCGGCATAGAAGATCGCGGGGGCTATGATCTGTTTGTAAACAGCCAGTTTGTTTTGCCTTGAGAGGCGGGATCTGCGGCAAATGAGCGGATACAAACACCTAACCAAGGCGGAGCACTTAACTAGGGTTTTCTCTATGTGCGAGCGGAACAGGAGCTTCTCATCGAACAACATCCCGAGATAAGTAACATCAGTGGACCACTCGACCCTTGTACCATCCATTATTACGGTACAGGAGGGAGACGGTTTAAGTTTTAATGATTGTCTGTGAAGGAACATGATCGCTTGGGTTTTCGAGGCGTTGATTTTGATTTTCCACGTGGTGGCATAATCAGTAAAGGTGTCAAGGCATCGTTGGAGCTTGTTCGTAATTTCACGAGGCATCCTACCCTTGACGGCTATCGCGGTGTCATCTGCAAACAGAAAGAACACGCAACCGTCTCCTAGAGGAGGGATGTCCGACGTGTAGATGCTGTAAAGCAGTGGTCCCAGCAGACTCCCTTGCGGAACACCTGCTGGGATCGGAAATTGTCCCGAAAGGGAACTATTCAACGACACCCTGAACGACCTTTGCTGGAGGTAGTTACGGGTGATTTTCACAAGGTATGGTGGAAAGTTAGAGTTACAAAGCTTGTATATAAGTCCGTCGTGCCAGACATTGTCAAACACCTTTTCGACGTCTAACAAAGCCATGGCTGTGGACTTGGATACAGCTTTGTTACTTCGGATGTTATTCATCACCCGCACTAGCTGATGATTGGTGGAATGCCCCTTGCGGAACCCGAACTGTTCCGGAAGAAGAATGTCATGTTCCTCCACAAACTTGTTTAGTCGGCTGAGGATCAATTTTTCGAACAGCTTGCTCAGCGCTGAGAGCAGGCTAATCGGTCTGTAGCTTGACGGTAGTGAAGGGTCTTTCCCAGGTTTGCGGATCGGGATGATTTTTGCCACCTTCCAGATGCTTGGAAAGTAGTGCAGCTCCAAGCATCTGTTGAAGGTGGCAGCTAGCAGCGAGTGCACCCTCGGGCTGAGATTTTTCAACGCTAGGTTGAATATTCCGTCAAACCCGGGAGCCTTCATGTTCTTACTGTATTTCAGCGCTGAGCAAATTTGTTCCTCTGTAATCCGTTCTTCTGGAGGGACGGCACAAGGGGAGGCATCTAACGTCAGGACGCACTGCGCAACCTGGTTCTCGAGTGGACTTGGGATTTTGGAGCCAAGCAAATGCGACTGGGCAATGTGCTCCCCAATCGCATTGGCCTTCTCTTCGTTGGTGATAAGCCGTTCGTCATTGACTCTAAGTGGTGGAATGGGCTTGGGGTGAGACTTCAGCACCTTGGCAACCTTCCAGAATGGTCTGGAACGGTCGTCCAGGTTCTGAACGAGCCGCCCGAAACTCTCGTTCCGGATTGAGACCATTCTGGAAGCGATCTGCCGATTCAGATCGACCATTTCGTATTTACGCTGCAGATCCCCAGTCCGCTGAAACTGGCGTCTACGAACATTTCTGAGCCGAATCAAAAGTTTGGTGTGGGAATCAATTGCTTGAAACTTACCCCTCACAGGAACTCGTCGAACGCACTCTTCGTCAGCCACGGATATGGCTTGATGGAGACCCTCCAGGGCCCGGTCGATGTCCTCCACTGTGTCGAGCGGTGGGTTGTCGTCGATGTGGCGGTCGACCACGCGTCGAAACTGGACCCAGTTGACTCGATGGTAGTCCTTCCGCTGGCACGGTGCAGGGGCCACGTTGTAGCCCAGCTCGGTCAGCACCGGTTGGTGGTCCGAACTCAGGTCGTTGACGGCAACCGGCTTGGCTAATCTGGTGTTTGCCAAGAACAGGTCCAGCGTCGATGGGTTGCCCGTCGGTGATGTGAAGGTTGGTTCGTCCGGAAACCAGACGGAATAGAGACCATGCTGGGAATGGTCGAATAGCAGGCGGCCGTTCTGGTTCTGCTGGTAGTTCCGCCAGGCCTCGTGCCGGGCGTTCAGGTCCCCTCCGATTACGAAGCGGGCATTGGTGCGGGTTATGATGGCAAGGTCGTTCTTGAACTGCTGTGCTGTACCATTGCTAACGGTACATTGCCGGGGACAGTAGGCGGCGATGAACCGGATGTTTCCGGTCGATGTTTCCACCTCTACGCCGACGGCCTCGATGATGGAAGTGCGGTAGTGGGGTAGGGTGCAGTACTTGATGCCTTTCTTGATGATGACCGCGACACCGCCCCCCCTGGAGCTGGTGCGATCAAGCCGGACAATGCTGTGGTCGGGCAGCCAGAAGCTGTCACCGGTCTTGAGGTGGGTCTCGGTGAGGAGGCCCACGTCGATGTCGTGCTTGCGGAGGAAGTCTGCAAGCTCAATGTTTTTCGCCCCTACGGAGCGAGCGTTCCAGTTGGCGATCTTTATGGGTTCACGGTCCATAATTAGCGACGAAGGAGATGATAGCTTGGAGCTGTTGTGTTCTTGTTGCGCAGGTGCGCTTGATGATGATGGCCTGGGCCAACAGTGTGACGATCTCATCCGTTGACAGCGGAGAATCGTCTGTAGCTTCACCGGTTGTACCGGCCAATCCCGGAGCAGGGGGATCCGTCGATGGGCCGGAGGCTTGACTAGGTACTGCAGCGGCAGCCGACTGGGCAGCAGCCAACTGTTGGTTGAGTGGGAGCGGCGCCAACACTGGAATTGGCCGTGGTTGGACCGGCGATAACGGAGGAAAGTTCTGCGCGTTGTTTTCCGGGACCTTCTTGCGACCGGGCTGGTTGTTGGACGAGGCCTTCTTCCGGATCTCGGCGTATTCGGCCCGCTTCGGACAGGCCTTACTCGTGGCCTTGTGGGCAGCACCGCAGTTGGCGCATGTGGGAGCGGCTTCCTCGATGCTGTCGCAGTCGTCGATCTTGTGGTTTTTGCCGCATTTGATGCAGCGGCTGGCCATGCGGCAGTTCCTGGTGCCGTGCCCGAACAATAGGCAGTTCGAGCACTGAGTGACGCCACGGTGGGTTGGCTTATACCGCTCCCACTTCACTACGATGTGGAACAGTGTGCGTGTCGTATGGAGATCCTTCACGGTTGTGGAGTTCTTCTGCAGATGGACCAAGTAGAGCTGGTCACGATACTTGATGGCCTTGCTGCGGGTCATCTTGTGGATTTCGACCGGCTTGAGGCCGTTCGCCTTAATCTCGTCCATTAAGGTGGTGGTGTCCATGTCGTGGAGCCCGCGCAGCACCACTTTCAGCGGCTTGGTGGCCTCGACGTCGTGGGAGAAGTACTCCAGCTTCATCCTGTCCAAGAGGGCCTGGACTGCGTTGTAGTGATTTTCGGCCGAGACCATCAGTTTGTAGCCTTCCGTGCACCGTTGAATGGTGCAGCGAAGGCCCTGCTTAATGTAGAAATCCAGCTGCTCCCATAGCCCGGGAGGGAAGCCCTTCACATAGAAGGGTGGCAACTTAACTTTTTTAGGCACCGTCTCAGGGTCCGACTGCGGCTGGGCTCCGTTCTGCAGGGCGGAGAACGGATTGTTGCTCAGCAGCTTTTTTGCTGCCGATGCGGTGGCGCTGATGTCTTCAGGTCTGGGTCGTTTAGTTCCGGGAGGCCCCGGCTGCGGGTCCGCAACGCCTGTCGGGACGGGCAATGGGGTTTTCTTCTGCTTCTTCTGAGCTGGCTCGGTGGTCGCGCCGTCTCCTGGGAGAGTCTGTTTTCCCGGTAAGCCGGCACTCGCGTTACCGCGCGATTTCTTACCCATGGCTGGGTCAGCGAGAGCGTCACTATACAACGCGGAGCTAATTCGACTTGCGAACGAACGAACGAAACTAGAGAGAATTCAAATCGACTGAACTGCTCAACAGTCTGGCAGCGAATGTGACAAGAAATTCCAATTTTCTGCTTTTTTATACCTACTCGAGGGTTCAATTCTTGTTGTTGTGTTCTTGTTCTTTCATCGTTTATGATTGGTTGAACATAGTAAAAGTATGTTGTAAAAGAGAATGGAAGTCAGAGAAAAATTTTTATTCAACAGATTGTATTCAACGTATCCACATCGTCGTTACCAGAAATCGACCGAGCTGCTGACTGCAAGTTGCGTTTCCAGCGTCTGGTCCGTGAAATTGCCCAGGACTTCAAGGCCGACCTGCGCTTCCAGAGCTCGGCCTACAGGAATCCAGCGAGGCCTATCAGGTCGGTCTGTTCGCCATCCACGTCAAGCGTGTCACAATTATGCCAAAGGATCTAACAAAACCGGCCCTTTTCAGAGCCACCAAAAGATTCCACAAGAGAGTTGGGAAGGAAATTTCTGCTGCTTACAACTGATCGCATCACAGTGAATCCTGATCTAAAAATTGCAACCAGCAAGTGCCCTAGAACCAAAAGCGGTGCGATGCTAGTTTTTATTGTTGTGACGATGACTGTAAGGAGCTTAGAAGCAGAAGGATGAAAGCCAATTCTCTATCGATTTCCTCTTTTGTGATCACCGTGGCTTCACTTACTTATTTCGCACTGTCACGGTCTTTTGGGGAGGGAAGGATGATTAGTTCGACGTCCGGTTGTTACTAGAGACCGAAAATACCTCTACATCTCCACGGCTGTCTCGGGAAGTATAGTTGTGTTAGTGAGGTAAGTTATTTTTAGATCAGGATTCACTGTGGTAAGTGATGCGATCGATTAAAGCAGAATTTGTTTTTATTTAAATCTAGTGGGGATAGAATAAAGCAAAGTGAAAAATTGCAAGAAAGGGGACAGGTCTGGGATTAAACTCCCTACCTTCTGCTCAGTAAGCAGAAACGGTAACCACTGAACTACCGACCCTCGTCGTAATGATACATCGACATGTTTCGTCTAGGAATGATTTTCTGATGACTGTGTTGGGGAAGCAGCATATGCATGTACGTTATTGGTGGATTTGTTAGTTAATTCGACGCTTTTGGACAATTCTGGACATTTACCACTTTTTCAAAAGTTTCTTGTTAAAAATCAACATTCGATCAACATTGTTATCGATGCGTAGCCATATTTCTGATCGATTGGTGATAAAATTATTGAAATTGGACCAGGGGCAGCTGAGTTATTAACGTTCAAAATCTTTCACAATTTTGTTTCATGTTCCATTTTTGGTTTTCACAAAGTGTACCCCCATATAGAAATCACAGACGTAGTCCTACGTCAAAAAGCGGGAATCCTCGAAGAGTAGCGTCCAGCGGGTCAAGGCAAGAATGGGTCTAAAGACGTATAAGCAGCAGAAGAAGCCAAAGCGGAGTGAAAAACAAGCCGCATCCGTCAAACCGAGGGCTCGGAAGTTATATTTCGTCGGTGGTTATACGACCAATTGCTGTACGGAAAATCGGTGTGCGTGATTATGGACGATGACGTTAAGTTTGATCAAATACAAAACTCTTCCTGGTGATCAGTGCAACACCGTTTGTGATAGCCGAAGTGTTGACTAAGCGGATAAGTCGATTTTTATCGAAAAATTCGGTAGAAAGCTATGGTTTGGCAAGCCATTTGTGAGTGCGGTATGCTTTCCAAACCGTTTGTGACAACGGAGACAATGACAACCGATGTTTACGTGCGTGAGTGTTTAAACAAGCATCTGTTACCCATGATCAGCGTTGCCAGGTCATTTTCAGAAAAATCTGGAACTGGTAAAATATAAAATCTGAAAAAATCTGGAATGCTCAAAAAAATCCGTTTTTTAACATAATGCTATTGAAATTAAAAAGATGAGCCAATCTCCTGTAAAAATAAGTCTGTATGACCTGGAATTTATTTAAAGTACTAGAATGGTTATAAATTACATGTTTAAATAAATTAAATAAAGCAAATAACTTGTTAGCATTGCTAAAATCATCCACAAGTTGTAAAGTATTTCCACGGTGTGCCCAAAAAGTTCAAATATCCATTACGCAGCATTTCAAAAATTGAGTTAAATGTGGGTAAAACAAAGAAGAAAATATGGTTAGAATTGTTTTTTAAGCTGTATTTTTTGTTAAAAAGAATGAGAAGCAAACAATCAAGGAAATTTGATGGGATGGATTCAAAGCATATATTTATTTTTTTCCTGTGTCCCAGATCATGATTTTTTTTGTTAGTCTGAATTTACTTGGAACTCTTTAAAGGATATCTTCGCCTTTTTTAATTTTAATTCGAATCATCCTAGAATTCCATCATATTTCTTTTCTATATTCCCCTAAAATAATCTTGAAAACATCTAAACTTTTCCACTAAAATTCTAAGAGTTTTTAGCATTACCTCTTTTAATGTCTTATAAATCACTCTCCAATACCACAACTCCCTCAAATTGGTAATAATTCCCAAGAATTGGCTCAATTTTGTGTCCATTTTTCTCTTAAAATGTTATTAATAATGTCCTTGGTACACTCTTCCGAATGACCGTCACACTCTTCTCAGATTTATCCGATAATTCCCTTTAAACTGCTTTGTAGATAGGGTCAGAATTGTTTTAAATTTATCTTAAGTATAACCTAAGTACTCAAGTACTTTGCCAAAATGGTTTCGAAAGTCTTCCAGAAATTGCGCTTAAAATTTTATTAAAATTAATCTCCATAGAAACATTGGACAGAATTCCATTGAAGTTATTCTCACGATTCGTATCAGCATACTTCTTAAGTTTCATCATAAGAATTTTCTATGATTTCTCTTTGGGATTGTATTTCCTTTATTGACAAAATCTCCATGCAATTTTAATCAGAGTTCACAAGACAATTGACACCAGAACACTAGACAACGGACAACACACCACACCAATTGGACCAGTAGGGAAAATTTCAGGTTGTCAAAATTTGCACCGGCTGGAGCAGGAATCAAACCCTAACTTCGTGGCACTCACAGTACGCCTAAATGATGGGTGACACCACACGACCCCGAAGCCCACAAAGATGGATGTAATTCTACTCAGAAGTAGCTTGAAATTCTCCTCTGATTTCGCAAAGAATTCGCCTCACCAGTGTTGTGAAAATATCAAAAGATCTAATCTCACCAATGTGCATAATCTCATTTGAGTATCGTAGACCAAAAACTCAACACGCAAACAACAGCCGATGATATTACAAGCTGTGATACGGTTGCTATGATATCATGCTAACAAAACTCCCCGGCTACAATTCTCACCAAACTGTGTTGAGTTTGAGCTTCAAGATTTTTGCTGTACATCCGAACACGAAACGAAACTTCCATAGCTGCTGGCAGCAGTAACTTCGTGTCTGTCATCTGTGAAGCGTAAAGAAAGATAGCAAACTATGCTTTCTCTTTCTAATAAAACGATGTGCAAAGGAATCATTTTTGTGGTAAGTCAACTCGTGGCTGCAATTTTACATGTTCTGAATAGTCTCGCAATATCAAAGGAGCTTGTAAAAACAATATCATGCTTGACATTTTATTCCAATATCATGCGTGATATTGAGAGCCCTTGAGAGCGAAACAAAATCATTTGAGTGAGTATTATGCCATCACTGCGCCTCACACTAAACTGTGAACTATTTTCAGAATTACCTTAAAATTTCAATAATATCCAACGTTGATGGCCTTTAATAATTAAAGTAGCAAGTTTGGATTTATTAGAGGGTAAATCAATCGCAGTGATATTTTTAAAGCAACACGTTTAAAAAATCTTGGAAAATCTGGAACATATTTAAAAAATCTGGAAATATACGTGGTCTGTCTGTGTATCTGGAAAAAAATCTGGAATACTGGCAACGCTGCCCATGATCCGCAAACACAACGCCTCAGTACTCAGCCAACAAGGTCCAATTCGTACCCAAGGAGATGAATCCGCCAAATTGTCCCCAGGCCAGGCCAATCGAAACTTTTTGGGCCCTGACCAAAGCGTATTTGCGGAAACATATAAAGGCAGCGTTACAAGACGGAGAAAACGTATCCAAAATTGTTGGAAAGGCATCTGTACTGAAGCTTATAAGTAGCGGGAGATAAAAAAAAATCCGCTCCTTGGCTTACGAGTGATCGGATTTCGGATTTTCTACGTTTAACTGTAAGAGAATACTATAAAGAACATGAGCACGAAATAAAAATCGAATTTGCTGTAAACAGAGTTACATTATCGTGTTTTTTTTAAAATTGTACTTAGCCATTCTGGGACACCCCATAATTCCGTTAATTGTTAACAGATGGCAGTGCGGTCAAAACATGTATGGTATCTCTATATAAGCAGTTAGATCAACATTTCAAGTTCCTCCTTTTTTTTACATATTCTGCCCAAGAAAAAAACGTTTTAAGTCCCCTCTATTAATGGGGCGGGGCAGAAAGCATATTTTGTGCAGAATCTGTGAAAAGGAGGGACTTCGGATGTTAATCCAAATGCATATATAGAGGAACCAGTCATGTTTTGCAGTTGCAGTGTCAGGTACTCTATTTTGTAGTCTGTGAGAGGGAAATCATAAATAGAGTGTCATCAATTCAAAATACATGGCGTGTTGAGGATTGGGCACGTTAGAGCAAATTTTCTCTCTCAAATTTGAATTTTTTGTCTCTCTGGGGACTCATTTTCTCTGCTTGACCATCAAGCTGTACAGTCCGATTTTCTTTTCGCTCGCTCTCTCAAGTCGTTCGGTGTTTTAAGTCGGTCGTTTGGTCGTGGTACCCGTCGCGAGTTTTCGCTTTGGCTAGCAACGCGTCGTCAGTTCTCGCCTCTCTTGTGGCAGTCGCTAAATCGGTGGTAGTGGAGCAACAATTGAATGCCTCCACTCACCCGTTGAAAAAACAAAAGGTGATGGGTCGCCAAAGTTTGGATGCAACCGCATCCGTTCAAGATGCCCCGAAAAGGCCTCGCGAGAAAGCTGGTGCCAGCAACCACACGGAAAGGTTGCTTCAGAGTAATCCGTTCTCGGCACTCCCCGAAGAAGCAGATGTAGATCCAGTTGAGAAACGGGAAACTGTTCACCTCGATGAAGGAACTCGCGTTGCTCAGGAATGAGCTGGCTAACAGTCAAATCCATCCGCTGTTCAACCTGTGCTGCACGGGCATCAAAATCTTGTGCTCGACGCTGGCAGACTAGTCGGCGCCGGTGGTGTAGGGGTAAGCGTGACTGCTTTCTCACCCCGATGAGTCTGGGTTCAATCCCAGCCGAGGTCGGTGGGATTTTTCTGAGGCATACAAATCTCTGGTCACGTCTTCCTTCGGAAGGGAAGTAAAGCCGTTGGTCCGGCCCATGTGTGTTGAATGGGCGCGATATCCTACGCAGGTGTGGAAGCTGCCTTCCTGCACATTCGATTGCCGTCAATGGATGGCAATCGATGTCCGTCGGTGATTGGCACTAGATTGCAGAACAGAGACCGACGTTAAATATAGGAAAAGCTGGAGGACAACAACGCTGTTGGCACTTTTCTTCAGCTGAATCGGTTTGAGTTCTACACTCACTACGTCCCTGGAATAAAACCACTGAAAATGGTGATCCGTGGTCTTCCAAATCTCCCTTTTGCGGAGATTAAAGCGGAATTGGAGCTCCTTCATCTGCAACCAATCAACATTTTTCCCATTGCTAGACGTGATGAAACCAGTGCATTCCGGGACCAATGTGGCTGCTCTGCGGCAGATTCGCGCGCTTTTCAACATCGTGATTCAGTGGGAGCAGTATTGCCCTCGGCACCGTGACGTGACACAGTGCACTAATTGTCTGGAATTTGGGCACGGTATGAAGAATTGTCACATGAAGGCTCGTTGTGGAAAATGTGCTGGGGCTGACAATACTACCGCCTGCAAGAAGGAAGAAGAAGCTGAACCTAAGTGCGTGAACTGTGATTCCAACCATCTGGGCAGCGATAGGAGATGTCCCAAGCGAGTGGCCTGCATCCAGATCCGACAACAGGCTTCCACGAGGAACCAACCTGGTCGACACCGCAATAATCGTGCTCAAAATGGACACGTTCCAGTACTTCAGGCTCGTCGTATGGATCCGAACCTTGCACCGCTTTCACTAAACCAGGCTCTACTGCCCCGGGATTATCGTACGCCCGTGCTGTGTCAGGTGAGTCAGAAGACAATTCTCCACTCACAAGCGACGAACTAGTGATCCTCGTGACTGAGGTGATCATAATCTTGCGCATCACCCAGACACTACCTGAGCAGCTTCGTTCAGTTATGTCCCTCGTGCAAAAGTACACCCAACCGGTGGATGTAAGATTCGCTTACAATTATGTGGGATTCATCATCAGAGGATGTAAGTGGAGACCGCATGAACCGAGGATGCGATATACCTAGCTGCGGTCCGATGTAAGAAAATTGGAGACCGAAAAATGTGGAGTTGTATTAGTGAGTGAAATTAATTATGTCGAAAGAAAATAGAAAAAAGGTTGCCGACTGGACTCGAACCACGGACGTTGCGACTATCAGACCTGTGCTTTTTCCACTGCTCTCTCCATGCTTCTGAATATGGTCAGCCTAAAAGCAAACATGAAGCGCTCATTTTCTCGCATGCTCGACTTCGTATGCTTTTTCTGCTGGAGAGATTCGAGTTAAGTGTGTGCGTCGTTCTACAATGTTCTACAATGTACGTCGTTCTACAAGCTTACTGGTATAGTCGAAAACGTAGATGGAACACGAAATAAAAAAAGACAAAAAACCATTACATCGCCTGCATGGTCAATTTCTAACATTCGTTGCGATGTTCATGAACAGAGGATGATAGGAAACGGAACTAACATTAATTGTAATAGATTTTTGGTTTGCGTGTATAGACAGTGAAGCCATCAAAAATAGTTAACTGGAACGCTTGTTCGCTCAAGAGCAAAATCATTGAGTTCGTTGATTTCCTCAATGAACATAGCATTGATATCGCCGTCATCACCGAAACACACCTGAAGCCAGAGATAAATGTTCACCTATCCGATTTCGCCTCGTAAGGCTCCACCGGCCCAGCGGAGGAGGAGTGGCTATCGCATTAAGGATAAATATTGGCTGTCGACTGCTACCGAGTTTCCAACTGAAGATGATCGAAGCGGTGGGTGTGGAAGTCTCCTGTCGGCCCTATTACCATCATTGCGGCCTACTGTCCCAAACAAGTCACCATCAGGGACGGGTCGGTGGCAGTCCTGCGGAGAGACATCATCAGACTAACTCGACGCCGTGAGAAGTACATCATCGCTGGCGACCTGAACGCCAAACACCAGGCTTGGGGCAACAGTCGACGCAACCAAAACGGCACAATCCTGAACGACGACCTGCAAGAGGCTCACTACACCATAATAGCGCCGGACTCTTCCACCCGCTTGAGCCGGTCAGGAGCTGAGGTCGGACCACTATCCGGTGGTGGCCGATGTGGGCTCATCCGTCAACCGATTCCAAGCTTCCCGACGCAACTACCATCGCGTCAGCTGGGATCAGTTCCAACACTGTGTCGACTCCACTGTCTATGGTGTCCTTCCGAAGACTCTCGAAGACGTTGACCGGTGTCTGCGTTCCATCAAGGAGGCGATATCTCGGGCCAGGGAACAACACGTGCCAGTATCCAGACAGGTGAGCAATTAGACTCCATAACTCCATTCGAAGGCAATACCAGCGTTACGGCTTGCCTGCCTTGAAGACCCATTGTAATCGCTTAACAAAAACCATCCAAGTTAGGATGGTTGACCTAAGAAATCAGAACTTTGCTAACAGGATCCGCTCTCTCCCAGATTGTGCAAATCCCTTTTGGAATCCTAAAAAAAACGCCAAGACCCATTCCACCACTGACCCCACTGGATAGTCCCGGCGACCGAACCACTGGGTCTGATAACTCCTGAAGAGAAGGCTGCCGCGTCAACACTCTGTCAGCTCCCATAATCTCGGACAAAACATCATCAGCCCTCACGAAGCTGAGATTGCTGAAAACGCAACCAACCTTCATCAGATTCCTAATATTTTCCCCGAGGAATCCGAGATTACGGCTGACGAACTGTTGACCTATATCAAATCATCTAAAAACATGAAGGCCCCAGGTTTCGACAACATCCGGAATCTGGAACTCAAACACTTGAGTTCCACATTTTACAACCATCTGGCACTGATTTTTAATCTGTGCCTCCGACTTGGCTACTTCCCCTCGTGTTGGAAGTTAGTTAAAGTCATACCCATCCGGAAACCTGGGAAGGATCCGTCCTCTCCTTCAAGTTATCGACCAATCAGACTTCTCTCAGGGTTATCAAAACTGTTCGGAAGAGCACTGTACCACCGGCTCCTAACGTGTGCCGAAGAAAACAACTTGTTACTCGAGGAACAGTTTGGTTCTCGGGAAGGTCGTTCGACCGTCCGACCGAACAAGTCTGTTTCGAAAACATCTGCCATGGCGTTGTTGGACGTTGAAAAAGCGTTCGACAATGTCTGGCATGATGGCCTGGTGTTCAAATTGCAGCAGTACGGTCTTCCAATCTCCCTAGTGACGATCATAAACAACTATCGATCAGACAGGATGTTCCGAGTCTCTCTGAATGGCATCACATCGGATGCTTTCAACATCGGTGCCGGGGTTCCACAAGGAAGCATTCTTGGTCCCATCCTATTCAACCTGTTCACCTCCGATATGCCGGCTCTCCCTGATGGTGGATCGTTGTCTCTGTTCGCAGATGACACATCCATCGTCTACCAGGGTAGGAGTCATCGGAGCTCTAACTGCCAAACTTCAGAGAGACCTGGACGTCCTGTCTGAATATTTCAACAGCTGGAAGATCCGTATCAACGCGGCAAAGACCCAGGTCATCATCTTTCCACACTCTAAATCTCCCAGATTTGTTCCGTCGGAGAATAATAAGATCTGCCTGAATTACCTAGTGGTGGAATGGTTGAAAGAGGTAGTCTACCTCGGTTTAACACTAGACAGCAAGCTGATTTTCAGGGAGCACGATGATAAAACGAAAACCAAGTGTAACAGGGGATTCATTCTACTGGCCTGATGGAGTAAATGTACGTGAATTTGAATCAAAAAACGACGTGGCTTCAATCAATCTACGACCACCAATACTTCCACAATAAGTTTATCGATACACTCTAAATCAACTACTCGCAACTCTACGCAACTTTCATCTACTCTGGGACACAACGGTGTTCGCCCTATGGAAGCACCGATCCTCTCACCACAGTCGTGCCTTTCCTGCCATCGTCCATCAGTCGTCCCGGCCCTGTGTGTGAGTTTGGAAACGTGGTCTTCCAAACTAATACCGCAGGCAAGTACGATCCATTCTGGTTCAGCCCAACTCCTGATTCGTTGCTTGCTTTCAGTACTACACCGTTCAGCCGTCATTATTCAAGACCTTCAACTCAGCATGTTTCAACTCTGGGACGCAACGATACTGGCTACATGGAAGCCCCTAATCCCCCTACCACAGTCAAGCTTTTCCCGTCATCGGCCAACAGTCGTCCTGGCCCTGTGTGTGGGGTTATAGAAGGGGTCTTCCAACCCGCTATCTTTGGCAAGTACGTTTCTGTTTTAAGCAGTTCAACTTCTGATCAATCTACTGGTTCTAGCGTTGCAATCAACTGTCCCTCTTCAAACGTCAGCGAGTTTAACTATCCAAACAGCACGGTAGTGACCAGCAGCAATAATGATGCAGCTCATTCAGGACACAACTTTCTATCCGTCTACTACCAGAACGTCAGAGGTCTGCGCACTAAAACGACAGAATTGAAGTTAAGGCTATCGAGCTGCGACTACGATATAATTGTTTTTACCGAAACATGGCTCCGGTCTGATATAAGCGATACGGAACTCACTTCGGACTACTCAATATTTCGGTGTGATCGAAGTGAAACTATTAGTAATTCTTCGAGGGGTGGTGGAGTTTTCGTAGCTGTTAAAAATAATTTGCACTGTACTGCGGTTTCTTTGGACGATTGTAGACAGCTTGAACAAATTGTTGTACGAGTAACACTTCCTCACCATTCGCTGTTGATCATTGGCATCTATCTTCCCCCGAATTCCGACGCAAGTTTATATTCGGCTCACGCTACGGCTGTCCAGAACTTATCGGATCGTTCGTCAAACAATGACATTATTCTACTCTTCGGGGACTACAATCTTCCTCATCTGCAATGGTGCTTCGATGAGGACGTTAATGGGTTTATACCTTCAAAGGCTTCCAGTGAACAAGAACTCAATCTCACCGAATCCATCTCTGCGTGTGGGCTGGTTCAAGTGAATTCTTATACGAACCCGAACGGTAGACTACTAGATCTAGCATTCACGAATTCTCCAGATGTCATTGAAGAACTGCGGCCACCACTTCCACTCTTATCCACCGACGCCCATCACCCACAGTTTATTTTACTAGTGGATGTGCACAGCGTCATCATAAACCACCAAATTGACGCGGATTCGGATGCAATTGACCCAGATTAACGTTCCCAAGTTTATGGAAAACCGCGTCAATGATTCCTGTACACAAATCTGGCAGTTTAAACAATGTGGTAAACTATCGAGGGATTTCAATTCTCTGCTGTCTGGGAAAGGTTCTCGAATCACTAGTGCATAAGGTCGTGCTGAATGCAGCGAAACCGATTATCTCTGAGTATCAGCACGGATTCATACCACACCGGTCTACTACAACCAACTTACTGTTCCGTGAGATAGAACGTCGCAACCAGGTGGACTCTATTTACATCGACTTTTCGAAAGCGTTCGACACCGTCCCGCATGCCTATGCCACAGAAAAACTGAAACACATGGGATTTCCAGATTGGATTGCGGACTGGATAAGGTCATATCTAACGGGTCGAAAGGCATTTGTGCAAGTGAACTCGTCTCGTTCTAATACGTTCGAACTACCATTTGGCGTACCACAGGGTAGCGTGTTAGGACCTTTGCTCTATGTCCTCTTTATTAACGACCTGTGCCTTCGAATATCCTCTGGAAAGCTCCTTTATGCTGATGACCTCAAAATCTTCAGAATTATCGCGTCTGTACTCGATTGTATTGTACTGCAGGCTGACATCGACGTAGTGTCAATCTGGTGCAAAGAGAATGGTATGAGCGTGAACATCAATAAATGCAAAACGATCGCATTTAGTCGCTGTTTGTCAACGCTCACTCACCAATATCGAATTGACACTACTCCGCTATAATGTGTGCAATTTATTCGCGACTTGGAAGTTATAATTGACTCTAAACTTAGATTCAGCGAACATGTCTCCACCCTGACAGCAAAAGCTTTCTCCGTACTCGGGTTTATTCGTCGTAATGCTTCTCAACTAACCGATGTGTACGCATTAAAATCACTCTTTTGTGCTTTAGTGCGCAGCATTCTGGAATACGCTGCCCCGGTTTGGGCACCATATCACGTCCCAGGTGATCCGCATTGAACGTATACAAAAAATGTTCATACGATTTGCACTCCGGAACCTGCCGTGGAATGATCCCGTGAATCTTTTCTGATTACCAACAAAGGTGCCGTTTAATCAACTTAGAGTGTGACGGCTGAGATTGCAACAATTGGTTGTATTCGACATCCTGATGAACAACACCGACTGTCCAGATCTTCTACAGGAAGTTATGCTTAACGCACCTCAGCGCCAATTACGAAACTCTGCCCTTATTGTTATTCCCAGTCACAGGACTAGTTATGGGTTTAATAGTCCACAAAGTTCCTGTCTTAGAGCTTTTAATGCTGTTTGTGATAACTTCGATTTTAATTTAACTAGGCTCTGTTTTAAAAATAGGTTAAGAGCAAATGTGATAGGTTAAGATTAGTCTGTGCGAAACCGTCGAAGACTGAATAAATAAATAAATAAAAACATCCTGAAAAGATCCCTGTATCCACTCATCAACAGGAGGTCTACCCTGTCCCTGAAAAATAAGCTTGCTGTCTACAACAAATCCTCCTTCCCGTATTCGAGTACGGTATGCCAATCTGGGAGAGTTGCACCAAATGCCATTCAGACATTAGAAGAACGGAGAGGTTTTATCCTGGAAAGGGTCAGAGACATCTGTCTGAGATCAACTCATCAGATCATACGTGATCTAGCACGTTAGGCTAAGTTATACTCGTAGTTAGGTAGGTTATCATTTTTTTTTTTAATTCAAACATAACACCCCCCCCCCCCTCAGGGGGTACTCGTTAGACTAGTAGAAAAACGTGAATACGTAAATTAGAATAACAAATGAAACAAAGATGGAGAGACTGATAGGCTAGGCTAACCAATTACAATGTTAAAACAATGTAAAACCATAATTAGCAGAAATAAACGTAAATTTACTGCTACTACTAGTTACTACTACTACTCTCTGGGGACTGGTAAAGGGTGTCCCACATCAAATTGCATCACGAAAAAAAAAACGCTGTAGAAAATTACCTAGTTGACCGATCCTTTTCAAACTTTCAGACAATCAAATATAACCCATTAGTAAGCTTTTGGCATATTTATTTCATTCAACTTCAATACCATAACTGTACGCTCGCATCTTATGCTTAACTCTACTCATTAGGTTCTGTACAACATCTGGCTGCAGCTTCTTCTGTACGGAAACCCACTTTTTCTTAATGTCTTCCTCAGATTTGACCTTCTTGGGATGCTTCCGTAGTGCCTGCTTCATAAAAGCCCAGTATTTTTCGATGGGCCATAGTTCCGGTGCGTTGAAGGGGTTCATGTCCTTGTGTACGAAAGTGACCCCGTTGCACAATGGCGCCAAGCTGGACTTTAATCAAAAATTTATTTTTTGATTTTCAATGGTTTGAATTTTTTTATTTTTACTTACATATTGAATAAAGTTTTCCAACAATATCACAACATTATAAAGAAAATTATTTTTTCAGCAGCTATTCAAAGGTGAGGAGGTCGAGAAATACTGTGAGAATTTGCTTAAAAAACAACAGCAAACCTCTGTCATTAATATGAATATATCTTTTCAACTATATTTCTGATTTGGGTCAAAATGGTTTTAATTTGAAGGGTTTCCATCCTTATGTTTGCCATTCGATTTATCCAATACAAGTTATCCTTCTCTTTCCTACATTCGACTATAAATGATAAGGGATGCAGAAAATTGCAAATCTTAATGTTTAACGAGCTTTTACATTTTTTTGAAACAGTTCGAAAAGATCGCTTGTAGTGCACAATGATGGAAAATTATTGTACTTTTTGGAAATGTACATCTTGATTTGCCCCTTTTTGCCCCAAGGTATGATTTAAAAAAAAAACATCGGAGACGATTTTTCAAAAAAAAAAAAAAACAGTGGAGACGCATGGTAGTTTGTAACACAAAAGGATTTTGCGATGCTTTGATTTTGGTAGTCCACTTTTCATAGAGATGATGTTTGACGATGAAAATTTTGATATGTCTTAGAAAAAAAAGATAGGGTTATTATCCTCAAATACGTTTATTTACTCTCAAACCATATTGATGTTCTTCATTTAACTGTCATCGCTCTCATCGCTGGGCTCGAATTCAGGCTTACTATATTTTTTTCTTATCATAAATTAATAACGACTTCACCTCTTCAGGCAAATCCCTCGACGCTTTAGCTGTTTCATGCCGAAAACTGGTGACAATCGGATCTGATGCTACCAACAATCCGCAAAATACATCGCGTAGCATTTTTTCTCGTGATCCTTTCCAGGCATTGTCATTGCGCATTCTCCGAAGCTCGTTATCCAGACTGTCTTGAGCTTCCTCTGAAAGCTTGCCAATCGGTACTGATGCTTCGTGAATTATCGAATGTCCGTGAATCAGCAACTTATGGATCGATGTCGGCATATGGTACCAGTCATAGAGTTGGACGTACAGACGAGCCGTGTCTGTGGCATATTTCTGAAACTTTTCAGAATCAATGGATTCTCCACTAGAAATAGCTTTTAACAGGGTCCGAAATCTTTTTATCAAATTCAAGTCGATAAGGGTGATTGCCTAAGATATTTACGCATTTTCAAAAAAAAAAACGCCTGGCGGTGTTGCCAGTATTGCTTGTGCCAAAACCAGGACGAGTTTTATCAACGTGCAGGCCAAGTTTACTGAAGAACTATGTCTGCCATTGGTGGCACTCTCAAGCGAATTGAAAAGAAAGCTAGTCTTGCTCGAGATTATGGAAACACCATACCAACTCCACGAGAATTATATAACTGGGCAGTTGAATCAACAGATAAAAATATCACAAAACTACCTTTCGAGAACATATCTACTGAACAGTACATCGACATGTTAGAATAACTCGAAGAACTATATAATAGCACAAAGAAAGTATCTGGCACACATAAATTCCACAGTTTTGTACCTATAACTGGTGATAAAGTAGCGGCCAAAAGGTATTCTAATTCAGAAGATGAGCCAAAAATATTTAACTTGATTGGAAAAAGGAAAAAATAGCATGTATGAAAATAGGTTTAAAACATTGAAAATATATAAATAAATGATATATGAAAAATCTTGTCTTTTTTCTCACACATATTATCAGATTTTGCCTCAGTAGTAGACAACAGCATAAGAGAATGATATTGTTTTGACATGGTCTACATGTCCAGAAAATTTTATTGAACTCTGAGAGGGTGCTGCCAATTCCAAATACGATTTGGCGAGAAATGCATCTTGAGCCCTTTTCATATGAAATTCTCGATTAATCAAAGTGAACTTAAGTGCTGAAGAAAGTTTTATTGAAATCTGAGAGGTTGCTGCCAGATCCGAATACGATTTGGCACGAAATGCGTCAATACTAGTTTCAAAAAACAAAGTTATAACCAATTAAAGTAATTACTCACTCGAAGTACAAGCTCATCTCAGGTTCTCTGTTTTGCGACGCTAGCTTCTATCGCAACTGCTGTTGAATTCCTTTTTCGGCCGACCACGCTTCGAACCTGAACTGGAACTGGAAGCTCCACCAATATGAATTGATCTAACCATTCTGCATTTGCTGTCAGAAATCGTTCATTCATTCGTTTTGCATTGTTCCAGCGGCGTAGGTATTGGCGATACAAAGCGCCTATTATAACATCAATTATTCCCACATGCCTCGTTATGTATTCGCGAATTGATCTGAATTCCTCCTCGGAACTGCCCAGAACGTGTAAACCACCTAGTATGTCTGTTCTTTTTAAGAAAATTTATATATGGCAATGAAAAGGGTTTAACTATTGTGTTTCTGATGCTTTTAGGATAGACCAGGCTGAGTAAAATTTCCGTGGATTTTCCGAATATCCGAGAAGTTTTTTCCTGGAAAAGCCACACACACACACACACACACACACACACACACACACACACACACAAACACATAAATACAGATATTGTTAATGATAAATTGTATATGACACTCGACCTTGCGCGTCTCGGGTAAAAAAACCGTTTTTCAAGCGGTTTCAAGTAAGGTGATGAGGGGGCGTCCATAAAGTACGTCATGTTCTAAGGGGGGAGTGGGACATGAAGAATCTTTGACAAACAATGTATTAAGTCTAAGCAAAATCCATTGAAAGAGGAGAGAGAAGGGTTGATTTTCCCTCAATATAACGTGACGTACTCTATGGATCGCCACTTAAAGTAAAAATATCAAAAACGGGCGCAACATCAAAAAATCACTACAATATGAAATTTCCATCGAATTCAGACAACTTTTGGATTTTTGTCCGAGATTTGTATGGACGGTGTCCACTGTGCGTTGGCTTCGTACCACTCCAGAACAACATTCGAATAGTGCCACGAAGTTAGATCCGGCTAGAAGATCGTAGGGCCCTCGTGTTGCTTCAACAGAGGAAGCAGACACTTCTGTGGACACTCCTTGAGGTAGATCTCCCCGTTTACAATCCCAGTAGTCACATGAGCAGATCGCTTGCCAAATCATGGATTTCCTGGCAAACTTTGAAAGCATCTGCTTCCTTACTTCCTCCGGAACATCAAACTTGTGCTGGACGGTGAAGAACAGTAGCCCCGGAAGCTGCCGGAAGTTCGCCTTGACGTAAGTCTCATCATCCATGATGAAGCAATGAGGCTTCGTCAGCATCCGGGCCCATGACATTCCCACCGTATTTTGCCGTTCGTCACGATTTGGAGACTTCTGCACTTTGTACGTATGCAGTCCCTCCCGGTCCTTGGCTCTCTGAACGAAAGACTTGGATCGATTCAACTTTTTGGCCACATCCCTGACCGAAGCATTGGGATTCCACTTAAATGCTTTCACGACACGCTTGTGATCCTGATCACTAATAGAACACCCATGCTGACCGCATTTCTCCTTCCATTCGATACTCAGAGTTTCGTAGTAACGTTTAATCACACGACTCACCGTTGATTGCACGATTCCGAGTTGTTTTCCGATGTCCCGATGAGAGAGTCGATGATTTTCCAGGTGCTTGCCCAAAATCAATTCGCGACGTTGCTTTTCGGGTGACGCCATTTTTTCCAACTTTCAAAAAACTGACAGCGATAAAAATACAGTGTAAACAATACACTCTAAACTACTTCTATCCAAGTTTTCAAGAGAAAATACCCAATGGGTAGATTTCTACAGCGTTTTTTACGTGATGCAATTTGATGTGGGACACCCTTTAGGGATTTCAATTTCACTTTGTTGTTCAATTTCAGGAAAAGGACATTGTTGTTGAAAGCAATGCTCATCTATTTTTTGTTTAAAATGATAGCTGACTAATGACCTTCAATATGCAAATTTCGCTCTCATTTCAATGTGGGTTGAACATTTCAAATAAACGTACCAATTAAATCGTAGCTCATATAGTTAAACCTACCCTCTACACAAATTCAATCGGTATCACAATTGATTTAGTTGAAGTATATACTTACAGCGTGTCTATTTACTAGATCACGCCACACTTTAAACGGAAAAACCTTCATCCAACCTGTCCGAAAATGGCTCCATTTCGAATGAATAATTTAAATTGAGACTTGGTTGTCGTCCACGATAACATATAACCAACGGCATTGTCTCGAAGAATCATAACCTCCCCCGCACCATCCGACCCAGTTTTTATCGTTACTCACACACAGGTATGGTGGAACAAAAAAAAAACAATGTTCTTACCCAAAAATAACATCAGATCTCATATCTCGCTTTTATTTCCCCGAGCAGCAGCAATATTTTGCCATATGTGAACCTTTCCCATGAAATTTTACGTGCTCTAGTTTGAACTGAATGATGAGGAGAAGATGGTGGAGGAGGAGGAGGAGGATATAAAACTGCGAATCAACCTGCTCGACTGAAGGGCAACCTTCATCGGGCTCGGAATTACCCAGGCATAAAAGTTCCGTTTTTCGACCAACCTGTGGGTGACCGACCGGTGGAGCTTGCTTGTAATAAAAGGTGAGCATTTTCGTCCTGAAAAAGAAATGCTCATTGAAGAAGCCGAAATCATGAGGTACAGCATTTGTTGTTCACTAGCTCACTGATGTGGCTAAACACAGAATCCAACCAAATATGTTAAACACATTTGAAATTTCCGGATCCGAGACCTAAGTTGTGGAGCAAGGCTCATTTTTTTCAGTATCGAGCACCTCCCATCCAGAGGCCTGGAACCGCCGGTGACCATACCATCAACACCAAGGACATGCCATTTTTATGTCGAATATCTTCAGAATGCGAAATGCAGTAAAACACGACACTCGCAAAGTACCGAAGTTGATCACTTACCGTTTCTGATGGAGGGCATCCTTGTGCAGTGCGCCACCGGAACCGGATGCTGCTGCCGTCGTCGTCGTTGCCGTTGTCGACGGTTGTCCCATCGAGATGTAGTACAGGCATAGCAGGATGGTAACGAACGCCGACAGGAGCCCGATGCAGCGGGCCGACCCACGGCGGAAGATTTTCACGGTCATGATTTTTCTCCTCTTGCCACTACTTGATGATCTGCTATAAAGCTAGCACCCAGAACAGAACACGGTACGGAAGCACTAAACTAGCTGCCGGCAGTCACTCATTTATGATGTACGTATTTTCACTTTTCAACTAGAGGGGTGGGCGTAACTTTACGATTCAGGATTACACACTCTGCTCTTCGCCTCCTGCAGGGAGTACAATTCAATTCACTTTGCTTCCGCCAATTATAGAACACTGCTTCATTCACTCATAATTCTCTTGTTCATGGAACAGTCCCATTTCACCTATCCGATTAGCACCTGAAAGTAGACAATGGAGAAAACGATCGATTAAGTTGCTATGTTGTGAATTGTTCGTACAAAACAAATGTTGTACAATTTTTACGACTAACTGGATAGTAACTCAAGCGTTTATCGCTACAAACTTTTCGCAGATAAGCGACCTTGTTCCGAGGATATGCTTCGCACGGGTAGCTACACCGAAGCATCATGAATCAAAATACCGCCGTTGTTATTGTTGTTGATGTCATTTGCTGTTGCTGTGCCCGGGGGGCGATAATAAATTTCAGCGTAAAACCAAAAAATAAAAGAACACACAACCTACAATGTCCTCGCAAATACCAATAGCGGTCATAACCGAACCGATGCGACGCTGCCCGTGGCGATCGACCGACGCGGTGCGATGACGATGGCAGGAAGCGTAGTAACATATTCATAACGTTATGTTACGTGTGGGAAACCATGAAAATGCATACATAATCATTTATGGTCCCTCCACAGTCCACACCACTGTACCTTTCGTTTCACTTGCGTTGTTTTCTATGTCGTTAGGAAGGGTGTATTCTGTAAACAAAACAAAAATGTCCCACCAAACTGACCGTCATTGAGGTTAATGTATGTTATGACAATATGGCACAACTGGTTGAACTAACTTCAAATTGTTTGGCACTGATGTCAAGTGGTTGTGTGTTCGGTGTAGTGTATGATAATTTAAGAAAGTTTTGGATGAGTTTTGAGTATATAATCAATTCGAAAAAAATTTCCGTTTTAACATCACCCCACCGTTAAACATAAATCATGTGTAATATCGCATAAATCAGCGATGGGTTTTATATCCCATGCACGATAATTTAATTTGATTGTATCAGGATTTGCTGCTACAATGGTGCTTGGTGTCCTTTCGCATTTCCCTTTGTTACTCGGTTTGACCTCGATCTCGCTGATCTGTTGTTCGGTTGAAGCGATGAGCAACGCCTTTGTTTCTCGAAGTATTGTGATAAAAACTACAAGGGACAGCCCTATGGGGTTGTACGCAATGGTGACGTAGGACTACGTGGTCTTTTATAATAAATGTTATTTGTTAACCGCAGCAGGAGCTTGTGTTTTGTGTAGGAATAGAAATTTGAGAGGGGTAGCCTTTCGTTGTGTACTGGAGAACACCACCACTCACCACGCGGTGATTGAATAAACACCGTTTGGTGAGACCGGATGGAATTCAATTTTGAAATCTGTGTTAGAGAAAACGTTTTTCGCAGGTAATCGCTGATAATTTTAATTATCATAGCAACAGTTGCACCTTCGTGACATTTTGAAAAATCATAAAGTCTTCAATTCAACAGATGCGTAAAAATATTTCTGATCGATTGGTGATAAAGTTATTGAAATTGGTCCAGGGGCAGCTGAGTTATTAACGTTCAAAATCTTTCATAATTTTGTTACATGTTCCATTTTCGGTATTCACAAAGTGCACCCCCATATAGAAGTCACAGATTGATGATTTTTTCCTGACTGCCTTTGGCTCTGACTGCGATGTCATAGTTCTTACGGAAACCTGGCTCGATAACCGCATTAATTCATCTCAATTATTTTAGATGTGTTGTCAAACATGGACTGGGAGAACATTCTCGATCATGACGACGTTGAGGCCGCTGCGCAAACTTTTTCTCATGTCTTGGCATACACGTCATTGACAGACACGTCCCGAAAAGAATTCAACGCAAAGACTCTCACCCTCCCTGGCAGACGATTGAGCTGCGTAGGTTGAAGTCGATCAAGAGAGCAGCATTGAGAAGATTTACGAAGTATCGCACGCTTCCTCTGAAACATCACTACGTGAGGCTTAATCACAAGTATCAGCGAGCCAGTCGTCGATGCTTTCTGCGATTTCAACGAGGTATTCAGCGTAACCTTAAACTACACCCGAAATCCTTCTGGAACTACGTGAACGAGCAACGCAGAGAATCTGGCCTCCCATCGTCAATGGAATTGAACAGTGAAGTCGCTTCCACTCCGCAGGATATTTGTCGCCTTTTTTCTGTCAATTTTGCCAGTGTGTTCACTGATGAGAGACTAAGTGACGACCATGTTTCCCTCGCAGCCAGCAACATCCCACTAAATGGTCAAACGCTGAGTGCAATTGATGTCAACGTTGAGATGATTTCTAACGGTGCAACGCAGCTCAAATCGTCCTTCAACCCTGGACCCGATGGAGTTCCGTCCGTGTTTTTGAAGAATCATATTGCTTGCTTGTTAACTCCACTTCAACGTCTATTCCGGATGTCTCTCTCCAGTGGTATATTTCCATCCTTCTGGAAATGTGCACACATGTTTCCTGTCCACAAAAAGGGAAGCAAACGAGCCGTGGATAACTATCGTCGAATTACATCGCTGAGTGCTGTTTCGAAACTATTCGAGCTTGTTATTATGGAGCCGTTGCTCTCTCACAGCAAGCAGTATCTGAGTGCTGATCAACACGGGTTTACTGGCGGTCGCTCTACAACCACCAATCTGCTATGCCTCACATCCTACATTACCGATAGTATGACTGAACGGGTACAGACGGACGTTATATATACCGATCTATCCGCGGCATTCGATAAGTTGAATTGCGATTGCTAAACTTGACAGGCTTGGGGTGAGCGGTAATCTCTTGAGTTGGTTCCGTTCGTATCTTACTGGTCGCCAACTTATGGTTGCTATAGGAGATTGCAAATCAGCTAGCTTCCTTGTTGCCACATCAGGTATACCGCAGGGAAGCCATCTGGGACCGTTGATTTTTCTACTCTACTTCAACGACGTGAACCTGGTTATCGAAGGACCTCGATTAGCATATGCAGACGACCTCAAAATATTTTTACGAATTTGCTCGATCGCTGACTGCCACAATCTTCAACATCAGCTTAATGTCTTCGCCAGTTGGTGTACTTTAAATCGAATGGTAGTGAACCCAGCAAAGTGCTCTGCCATAACGTTCTCACGAAAAAAAAGCAACCGATTGTATTCAGCTATGACCTGCTTGGAACGACACTCGAACGCGTGAATCAAGTGAAAGAACTGGGTGTGGTGTTGAATTCACAGCTAACATTCAGGCAACACATTTCTTATGTCATCGATAAGTCGTCTAGGACTTCAGGATTCATCTTCAGGATAGCTAAGAATTTCACCAATGTCTACTGCTTAAAATCTCTTTACTGCTCCCTCGTACGATCGACGCTTGAGTATTGTTCTGCGGTTTGGAATCCGAATTACAACAATGGTGCCGAGAGAATCGAATCTGTTCAACGTCGCTTTCTTCGTTTTGCGCTTCGTAGACTGCCCTGGAGAGATCCGCTTCGGCTGCCCTGTTAATAGGGGATCAGACGGACCCTCCTACAATGCCTTCGATCCCTGGTCTAGCCACGGGGACCATTGAAGGTGGGCTCTCAAGGCCTCTTTTGATTGCTCTTGGCAAGCTTGACGCACTTTTGCGCTCAGGGTCGGCTTTTATCAAGGGAATCTGCTTAACAAGAGTCCAGTCACCAGATAAAAAACTACACAACGCAAACTAAAGTTAAACACATTTTTATTCTGACTTACAGCAATGGTATGTGTGTTTGTGGGTATGATGGGCCGGCCGGCTGCAGGTGCAGAAGAGCGTGGTGGGACGTCGTAGGTTCGCGATCGGTTGTTGGTCATGCGGACCGAAAAGCACCTGATCGGCTGCGTTCGTTGATCTGCTGGTTGGATACGATGGCGTCGGTACCCCTGGCTTAACCTCTGCGGACGGAGGCCACGTGGGCTGTGGGTCTATTCGTGAAGCTGCGATCACAATGGGCCTTTGGCTGGTCGAGGTTTGGGTTTGGCTACGCACCTCGCTCGGGACTTTTATTCCAGGTCAGCTGCCTTAGCTAACCGATAACGGAACGACTTCAACCGGAATACAATGGGTCCTGGTTGGGTGAGGGAAATATCAAAGGGGGCAGGTGTTACCATAGAGCACTACTGGTTTTGGGTTCCGGGGTCCATAATCGTTTTATGGGTGATTAGGCCTACCTGGTTCGATTTTCTCCAATTTAACAATATAAATTGAGATTATAGTCACTTTTCCACTTCACTGTGCACAACTGGTCTAGTTTCGAGATGTTTTTCACTTGAGGTGTTACTTGGAAAAGAACATTCCATCACTAATAGGACCACCAGTAGCCTCTCCCTTTCAGATATACCATTTTTCATCGTAGTCCTTTGCCTCCTCTGTGGTAATGCATTTAGCTCTGCATCAGCTTTTCCCAAGGGTATCGGTTTTCGTGTAGTGTAGTGTAACAAATTGTGTTCTTAGGTTATCAATTTGAATTTGTTTCTTGAGTGTGCATGCAATTAATTTAATCCTAGCTAGGCTTTTATTTATGAATTATTTAATATAACTGCATATAATATTCAATATGTAAATAAATAAACAATAAACACTTAGCAACAATAAAAGTTTTACAATTGAACTACTTTTTGACTGACAAACAAGGAATATTATGTCCCAACGGTAACAGCCCAGCTACGAGAGTCGCTGCCAACTGATAAACCTTGAACCTCTCCGGATTAGAAGGGACACCAACAGAGCTTTGATTATCGCCGACACTCTACAGGGACGAATAGATTGTGAGGCTATCCTAAGGCAAATTGACCTAAACGTGCAACCCCGACCACTCCGTAACAACCTCATGCTGAGACTGCCACTGCGTCGCACGAACTACGGGGCATATGGTGCGATTTGCGGACTAGCGTGTGTTCAACAGAGTCGCAGCTGTATTCGACTTTCACCTCACACGTGATGCGCTTCGTCGGAGATTCTCATCTGTTTTCGCCGGCCGCAGAGAAAATTAGTGTATTTCCATTTATGTTTTTTTTTACATTCTGACCATGTTGCTTTGTTTTTCTTTCTGTGATTATTTGACATGTAATTTTACTATTATTATTATTATGATTAGTATTATTAACATCATTTGGGCTACAGCCAGCCTGTTGATGTATGGCAACAATAAACAATACCCAAATTAAACACTACTGAGAGGTGTCAGCTGTCTCGAATTGATACATGCTTCAATCTGCGTCACAACGGTATGCAGTTCATCATTCTTCAGCATTCTGTTGCCGATTACTCTCCTAATGTGCCCCTTCAGCGATTTGACTGCGGCTTCCTACAAGCCACCAAGGCTTCCCACAAGCCACCAAAGTTGGGCGATCTGGTAGGGATGAATTTGAATTCGATCGAATCTTGAGCAGCCTCCGTCGACAACGGCCAAAAACTGGAGCACTCTTACGGCCAATAAAGGAACAACTGTTGTCAAAACTGGCACTGGAGCTAGAAGTTACCGTCGCATATTTCGGTGTTATTAATAAATGTTAATACGATTGAGTTACTAGCGGATGGAATGCAAACTTGAAAGAAGGTTAATTTTTGCAGAATTAGATTACATAATTTTGTCACAACGGTTGTGATTGTCATCAATACTAAATGCACTAACCTGGACAAATATATCACAGGTACAATAGAAGTGCTTTTGAGGAGTGTTTTGTTGAATACCATCATACAACTTGTACCTGGAATTTAATTATAGGGACCTGAACCAACCTGGAAAAATCAGGGAATTCAAATTGGAATTTTCAGTTTCCACCCTGTTGAACCTTGATTAAATTTGACCCATCTTACACAACTGAACCTGCCATAATGAAATATACCAACTGACCTACCAATTAATTGAATTGAATAACAGCAAACAATTACCTGAATGACTGATTGGCTAACCAATTAAATGGTTCCCCCCCCCCCACTTTTTTTTTTCATTGTCATCAATTTGCATTCCAATGCTTTTGTGACATTCTTAGCGTTAATTGATTCACGTGCAATCTGATCGAACATGTTAAAACTGCCCTTGAAAAGTGAGCAGTTTCTAAATTGACCTTATCCGCCGATCAATCTTTCAAACCGGGCAACAAACCGACTTTCCGACCAATCAAAATCAACTGACTGACCAAAGAACCACTTGTTCGAGTTAGTTAACTGAATTGCCGGTCGGTTGATTCGGTCTGCATATTGGTGAACTGATTCGATTTATTATTTCATACTCCAACCAATAGATGTGTGCCTCGGAGCTACTGCTTGCAGCCCGATAAAATTGAATCTACCATAAAAATTAATTCAACAGAACTGGAATGAAATGTTCGATCATACTCTTCTGGTAGGAATCACCATCCTGGAAACAAGCAATCAATCTTTTATGAATTCCATTTCCTTGGAATATGGAAATATTCTTTCGATCGAAGTGAAACAGCGTAGGGTAGAGCGCTAGTTCGTCGTATTAGCCCATTTTCGTTCCATCGGGTAGAAAAAATTGGATTTGATTCCACCGTGCAGGAATTAATAATGCGTTTGCTCCACACACAAAGCCTGTAGTCCTCTCCAGGCGTGTTCGTATTGGTACGATTTGGTTGTGTTAGTGAGATGATTATTTTTTGTTAGCTGTGAAATAAAAATAAACAACAACATAAAAACAAACCCTACCGATTTTTGGGATGCCTACCGATTCACAGACGAAAGGTTCGAAACTACCGATTTTTCACTTTTCCTATCGAGAATCACAGATTTTAAAACTGTGTTCCGTTTGGTGAATTTTCATTTAAACTTTACACTTCGAAAATAAATTCTAGTCTTCGAAAATCCCTCTGTTGTTGATCGCCCGATTTTTGAGTAGGTGTTTGTGAAGATTGATGCCCGATCGGTCAGAAATAAGTCTGCTGATATAGCAGATTTATTTGATTTTTTTACATCTGTCAAATTTAAGTGAAAATTTACCATTTGAACACAGCCTTAGCAATCTTAAAAATGTTCAAAACCTATGTTTTGTTTTCCGTGTAGTCAGTCAGTGTTATCGAACGCGATGTGTTTGAAAACTCCAATGGTCCTCCGTGTTTGACAACATTAGAAAGAGAAAAGGATACAATACAAACTAGTCAAAAACAGAGTCAATGTTATAATAAGAGTCCCGCCAAGAGAAAATGTTGCGAACTAGCAACACTGTTTGTGATTTATGTTTCGTCAGAGTAAACGGCAACCAGATTTTTTGGGTCTGTCTGTCTGTCTGTCTGTCTGTCTGTCTGTCTGTCTGTCTGTCTGTCTGTCTGTCTGTCTGTCTGTCTGTCTGTCTGTCTGTCTGTCTGTCTGTCTGTCTGTCTGTCTGTCTGTCTGTCTGTCTGTCTGTCTGTCTGTCTGTCTGTCTGTCTGTCTGTCTGTCTGTCTGTCTGTCTGTCTGTCTGTCTGTCTGTCTGTCACTAATTTCAACAAAAACTAGTCATCGGCATATCAAAATTTCTAGAAATTCACGTCACTCTTGTCAGATGGCATGGTCTCTTATGACATGTCTTCCTTGGGGGTTTCGGAACCTGTTCCAGGGCCATGGGGTAGCCTTTGTCACTCTTGTTAGTTGACATGGTATCTAATGACATGTCCATGACATTCTGAACATTTTGAAATTACGCACTATTAGTTTATGTTGCAATCAGAAATTGACCACTTCCCCGGGGGCTTCTGGAACCTGTTTCGGGGTCATCGCGTGGCCATTGTCAATCTGCTTAGCTGGTATGGTCTCTAAAGAATAGTCTATAAAATTATGAAAATTTTGTTTTGTCACACGACTAATTTCTGATGCAATAAGAGACTGGCCAGTTCCCCGGGGCTTCCGGAATCTGCTCCAGGGCCATCGGATGGCCTTTGTAAGTCTTGTCAGTTTACATGATCTCTAATGACATGTTCATGAAATTCTGAAAATTTTGATATGCCACATGACAATTTTTTGTTAAAGTCAGAGTTTGACCACTCCCCGGGGCTTCCGGAACCTGTTCTGGGGACAATGAGCGGTCCATTCCAAAATGTATGTAGGCCATATTTTAGTTCTTATCTAAGCCTACAACTTTGCAGAACATTGTTTGGTTCTATCTTATTGTCTGAGCTTCGCAATAAGCTTGGGTATCCGAGTGCACCGTCACCCTTTTACGGGTGGAAAAATCGTCACGCACATAAGGGTTAAATCGAAGACAACCAATCAATAAGACTGGCAACTCTTCCATTTTCTCATACGAACGCTGTGAGACAGGTACAATCGCGTCATCTACCGCTCAAAGGTAAATGCTTCGAACGAATTTGATAGCAAAGATTACATCCTCAGACGAAGGGTTTGTGTATTTGCTTATTTTTCTATGCCTTGCTTCCACCTTCACTCAAGCGCAGCGCGACTGTATCTGTCGCTTGAATTTTGGCAAAGTTGCCAGTCTTCTTGATTTGTTGTCTTCGGTTAAATGCACAGGTGCGCCTTAATTTAGGCAGTTTCATTCATATTCACTGATAATTATTCGAAAAACACTGGATTTCTAGATATTTTAAACATTCTACAGCAATTTATTTAATAATTCGCATTAATTGACACTTAATTTAGTAAAACAAGATACTTGAATGGTAATGACATCAATCGTTGCAGTCCTATGATCATTTGTTTGGATGTTGATATTGTATGCTACAGAACATCAACTCTATAAAATTGAAATTTATACATTTTTTTTTGCTAGAAAAAACACATCATGGCAATCATTGGAGTCTTATGATGATATAATTTTAAGATTTCTTAGTCTATGTGGAGATCTTTTGAACATTTCCAGCTGTCTAGGAAAGATCTCTGAAAGAATATCCCGTAGCTAATGAACATCTACAAAACTCCCTTAAGTTTTATTAAATTTCCTCAACTTCTACGAGGTTCCCTGCATTTATTCCCAATTCCATATTTTGTCAATCTCTCTTTATTTTACCAAGATCTCTAAACATCTTTGCACTTCTGAAAAGGCACCTATCATCTACAAATATTCTTGAACATCTGGAAGTTCACTGAAATTTAACAAAGTTCTCAAAACCCCAAGAAGTTCATGAATCTTCTTCGAATTAAGATCTCTGACAAACTGCAACAAAGTTCCTTATACTGAAGCGAAGATCCCTGAAGTTCCAAGAAGTTTATTGAACTATCTGTCTTCTACAAAATTCTCTTAACTTTTTCAAAATTGCTTACACTTATTTGAAGTTTTACGCAGCTTCGCAAAACTTCTACAAAGTTTGCTGTACTTCTACGTTTTCGATGATTTTCTAAGAAGTTATACGAACGAAATTGCTTGCATTTGTATGCAATTTCCACAACAATTCCAAGACCATCAGGCCTCAAAAAAGTGCCCTGAAATTATGTAGAGATTCCCGATCAATAATGAGCTTCTCTGAAAAAAAAATAATGTTCCCTTAACTTCTACGAAGCTTTCAAACTCAAATAAATTTTCCACTTCTACGCAGTTTCCAGAACTTTTCCGAGTCCCTTGTTTCTACGAATTTTTCTGTAGATCTATGGGGGGAGAGGTAGCTCATCGATTCTTCCGGTTCGCCTTCTAGCATCGTGCTATAAGGTACCAGGCGATAACCAGGGTAGTTGATCGATAGCTCGATGACGTCATTTCGTTGGCGTCTGCAATGGGAAATTCTCATCGCAGGCGTTGACGGGACGTTGTCGAGTTGTTGAATAGCAACTATCGTGGTAACTCACCGATTACCTGTCGATCTGCCAAATTTGGAAAGACGTCTGCATTGAATTGTCTCATATAATAATATTCCGCCCACTATATCACAAGAAACTGCGAGTAGCTGAGTGGAATGGAGATAAGTTAAGCATTGGGAACAGGACCAAGTCTCCCCTGGGTGGTGCCAAAAGATGAGCGCAATAGAATCATCAAGTTGCCATAAGGCACGGAATGAGACTATTGCATGGCTGGGTAGTCAAAGTCTTCCATTCGTTAGTCATTTCAGGTGGATTAGAACAGGTTTAGGTTTAGGGTGGGCGTTGGCCAGATTTGGATTTTTCAGATGTAAACCTGGATAGGACCCTGACATTGAACGTCGCGTGAAAGTGGAACTTAATGAAGGCCTAAGTACTTTTTCGTAGTTTTTAGTTTTCGGATTTGAAAGATCGTCGGTTACAGTGGCCTGCTTACCGAGCAGAAAAACGCGGTCCCAGGTCCTTACATATCAAAGATATTTATGGTAAAATCGCTTGTGTATCGTGTATTTTGCGAAACTCGTTGTTGTCGTTGGTTCCGGGTTTGAATGGATACACAAATTCGGTAACATAACGGTATTATGTGATATGAGGGGCTCGGTGGCCTTAGAGCCACCGTTTTTGCTTACTGAGCAGAACATCATGAGTCTAATCTCAGGCCCATCCACATTCAAGATTCGTCAATCGTTTTATTTGTTAATATGACTACATGGTAATAACAGCAACTCGGTGATTAAAAAGGTGGTCGTCTGCCTAGTGGCAAACGTTTTTGCTTACTGAGCAGAAGACCGTGGGTTTAGTCCCAAGCTCCTTCGCGTTATATGATCGTTAGGACATCAATTCAGCTTATCGTTTACCAAAACGAACCCTGCTGCAAACCCAACCCTCTTATCCAACATCCCAGTGATTCCTCGTGGAAGTGCAGAGGTGTTCTCGGCTTCCATCAAAGCGAGTGTCATGTCAACACAATCCTTCCCATTCCTTTCTTGACCTGTGTTCGGGCGCGGCCGGCGATGGTATTGCCTAATTTAAGATCACCAGTTTTTACACATTGAGGATGATTGCTAGTCCCAAGCATCGTCTATTGGTTCTCTGTTTAATTACAGCTGATCTGGCAGTAACAGAGTAGCAACCGTGGGCGGTCAATCAAGCTCAAGCTCAAGCTCTACGAATTTTTCTGTAGATCTATGATGTTCCCAAAATTTCCAATAAGTTTCCTCAATTTCTGAACTTCTTAGAAGCCCTTGAAGATTTACGAAGTTCTCAGAAGTTAAAAAAAATCCCTGGGCTCATTACCAATTTGTAGAGCTGTAGACGTCTTATTAAATATCGATGTAATATAATTAGGCAAAATTTCTTCTTCTTGTCCAGAACGTAAGAAAAGCTTGGCAAAATACCGGTAAATAAATTTAAAAAAAAAACATCAAAGGTGCGTTCGTCAAAGATGCATCCATCGAAGGGGCCTAGATAATTCTGGAGGCACTCTTGGCACGCCCAGTAGCTACGCCAATGCTTGTTGTTCTTAATTGTTATTGTTAATATTGATTGCATATTTTTAAGGGGAACGAACTACTCATATCATTGAACCGGTGGCTCTCTTTCTGTATACCTTGTGTTTAAAATAAATAGAATGTCGGATACCTAGGACATCGTATAGGGGTATTCAAAAAAACATCGATTCGAAAGTCCGGAATTGGTCGGTTATTTGATTTCATCAACCCCACACCCTCCTCCCCACCCCATAAGGCCTACCGATAACTACCGATAAAAGTTTTGAGAACCTACCGATAATGAAAAAAATAATCTGGCCCCGATGACCGGCACAGCTGCGGCACACTGAGAAAAAACTTGGCACAAAATGAGTGTATAGAGTGACCACCCCTTGGCGTCATAGTAGAATACCCGTATAATGAAAGAGAGAATGATTAGTAATTACCATTTAATTCCACTACCTTACCTTGGTAAGGTGGAACTTACTAATATTTCTCTCTTTCTTCACACTCATTGTTGTCGACAACAAAAGAAGCGCTCCTAGTGAATCAATTTTTTTCTACCTTCACGAATGTAATCCAATGGCTTTTCAATGCCGCCCTAACATTGAAACTCGTAGGACGAATTTGGAATCAAGAGTCAGTGTTAGATTTTAAACAATATCTCAACAATTTGTTTCTCTTTATCAAATCCAGTTGTGCTTAGTAGGACGGAAATTAGATCAAAAACCCTACCCTATAATGTAGCTTTTTTTCTGCGAAGAAGCATTTCAACGCTCACTACGATGGGAACAAGAAGAGTGTAAATTCACGGTGTGAGTTTTTGCAATGGCGCGTAAATTTCACGGTAGGAGTCATTTCACAATAATGTGGAATGGAGAGCCATGTGAAAATCAGTGTTTTTCTAAGGACTCCGTTGTTATCAGAAGCCACAATTTACATGAATATTTTTTGTTTGTTTGCGTAACGATGTTTTTGTAACTCATCAAGTCCGCAGTTCGCTCGAATGGATAGAGTGTTGACGAAAGTGGACAACTGATATCATTGGGAAAAGTATGTCAGCTGCGAGGGCGGTTCTGTGGAGTCAACATTTTCTTCTTCTTCTTATTCTTCTTCTTCATTCCTTTATTTAACGTCGGTCTCTGTTCCACAATCGGGGGCCAATGTTAGGTAGATATCGCACCCATCAACACACGGACTGGGACCAACGGCTTGCTTCCCTTCCGAAGGAAGACGTCAGCAGAGATTTTTTCGCCTCAGAAAAATCAAAGCGCTCTCGGGTAGGATCCGGTTTGAACACACTGGGGGTGAGAAAGCAGTCACGCTTACCACCACCGGCGCCGTCGGGAGTCAACATCAACTGTTGATGGTCGTGTCGGCTTGCGGTTGTTTGTTGTTTTCCACGCGCAATGTTATTATTTGTAAGGTTGAGGCAAATTTCTGTTAAGGGGGGAGTACACATTGATTTTTCAAAAAAAAAATGCATTTTTTTTGGCTCAAAATGTTTCTTGGGATGTATACTTTAATTTAGAAAAGACTCCAAGTCCACCAGACTATTCCTTACCACTTTACGAAGCGATTTCCTAAAACATGTACCGGCGCGCTGAGAGAGCAATTTTATCTTTAGACGCGTTTATCTCGAAACGGGGTTTTTCAAACTGGCGTGGGAAATAACTCTAACCTGTTATCATCAAATTTGGATATCGCCTAGGTTTTCTTGTTCAGAATTAAATTCTGCTTAGAAATACTTATCCACATTTTCGATTTTGTCTTTGTTATGAAAAAAATGGACTTTTTTTCCTAAGGCCACAACTTTTGAAAAAATTAATTTAAAAAAAAAACGGAATACGTATTTCTAACCCAAATTTTATTACTTATCTGGATTTTTGTTCGATTTATGTTCCAGGATCACATGGAAAGGAGTATTTTCCCACGCCGTTTTCCGACTTCCGCGTGAGGGTGCCCGCGCGACCTGGTGCACCGGCCACGGGGAGACGCCAATCGAGTTTAAAAAAATACAAATTGTAGTTCGAAGGATGACTAATAAATGGGTTATAACATATTTGCCCTCCCTGAGTGTTTTATTGCTTAAAAAGATTAACGAAAATGCCTTACTTTTTGGACGTTCAAATTGTACTACCCCCTTAACAGTGAAATAGATCATCCAACCATCGTGAAGACTGTGCAGGATAATATCTGGGACGGGACCCGACAATCGAGCTTCTTACTCTTCTTAATAATGTTGATGTATGCCCATGGAAACTTTTCGCATGATGCTTGACGGACTCGTCCAGTGATGCCAGGATTACAGAATGTTATTTAAATGTTAATTTTTTTGTGTTATGTATTTATGTGTTTCATTTCATGACCAAAAGTATAGTTGTTTGTTTTTGTTCACATGCGTGGACAATCCATACCACAACGGCTATGTGCTACACGATAAAAACCACATACTTAAATATGAGTTTTCCAATACATAACAGACAGAGCGCAGCCCTAATAAACGGGTACCATACACTAACGATATCATAGATAGTACGACCATACCACATAAAGTTGGGATGATATCTGGAATTGGTGGTTAGGCGCTTCTTATGGTTATTGTTTATGCAAGCCTACATCTTCTGCCACTCTTATAACCGAAACCACTAAATCCTTCAGTAAGCCTTTCGGAACAGAACTAGAAGTGAATTCATATCCAACTACCTGTTTCCATCTATCGCTTATTCCCACCAACATCAGCACAAGAGCCTTTGATGCAAGCTTGGGTGACTTTGGGAGCGTTGTAGTACCGACAAACTGGTCAGAGTTTGGACAGAATTCTTGTGCTTCGTCTAAACTCATTTCGTCAAGTACGAGTCCACAATCTTTTTGTATGACTGACATTGCAGCAACTTTGTGTTTTAAAAGCTCTACAAAGTCCGTCAATATACCTGTGATTGATGACAATTTTGATACATGTATCATATTAATGTATTTATATTTATGTGAATTATTACCAGCGCCGAATCCTATTCCTTCGATGTGACGAAGAAGAGTTCTCGTTGATGGGAATGGATATCCACGTTTGATGAGTTCATCATACCCTCCTTGGCATGCGAATCGAATTTTCAGGCTGTCGACGACTGTTTCACATGACCACTTCTGCACTTTACGGACATGTTTGGAGAGAAGTTTCAGCTGATCTTCACGGAAAATACTGTGCTCCACTCTTTTCGCTTGCTGATTCGATTGCTGGGATTTCAGTTTAAAAATTTTTGTCTTTCACCTCTTACAAACCCTATGAAATAAATATGTTACGTTTTTTTTACCATTAAGAATAATAAACATACTTCTTAAGCTTCGAGATTTGTTGCCGCTGGTGAAAAATTTGCTGTCTTAAACTGTCTTCGAGCGTCAATTGTCGAATAGGTTCAAACCCACTACATTTCTCAAAATATTTCATTTTCGGACCGAAACGATCATCTGCTACCGCTGGTTTGTGTCGATGTTCGTCTGGGAAATGCTCCTGCAAAATCAATTACGTAAGTAAAAATTTCATATAATTCGTATCTCAACCTACGCCGAGATGCTTTTCACTTTCATTCATTTGGTAGGTACAATTAGGTTTCTCACTGTATTCCATTTCATAATCACAATCTACATTCTCGTTCGGCTCTCGCAATGTTGGAACAGCTGTTGAACCATCCACATTTTTTTTCCCAGTTGGGAAATGAACCTAGAATATCATTACGTGCACATTGAGGATTTTGTAATCTATGTTCCAACTTACGCTGCAAACTCTTGAACTTCCTTTAACTTCAAAAAACTCAACATCGTCTTCATTTTTTACGCAAAACCGAATCCAAGCTAAACGAATTGTTTTATCTTTCGGAAACCGGAAAAACTTTAAAGTTAGATTTGACATTGAGTTTCTACCACAGCGTAGCGCCTTGCACTTCATCTTCAATCAGAGCACAATAAACACAATTTACAGTATCGATCACTTCAAAGCACGCAGTTCATTCCACTTCCGTTTCGCAAATAAAATCTTCAAATATCATCAATATCATTCAGGTCAATGTTGATTTCGGCATCACTGCCAGCCAGATTGCTGCGTTCCCTCTGTCTTCATTTTTCTACGATTGCTGCTGTCAAATTGTCCAATCAGCAACTGGCTCGGATTTGACAGAAAATTGGCTCGAAATCGCTACCCGATTGTCGGGTCCCGTCCCAGGATAATATCACTGTAATAAGTTGCTTGCATTTTCTCGACCATCTCAAGAACACGACATCCGAACCAGAATGAATTCAAGTAGAACTTAACATCATACTCCGTATGGATCCGTTTGGAATGCGATGCGTCCAAGACAATAGCATTCGTTGAAGCAATTAATCCTTTCAAATAAAGCTTATTTTATCCCATCCCAAGAAAAGCGCAACTCACCCGTTTGCTACCATTACCCAAAACACAAAAGATTAATTAATTGTGACAAATCCATCTACCAGCAACATCACCGGCTAACTTTTCCCTTGAACCTTCACCACCAGAAAACGAATTTCGCTAAATTTGCCTCCTGCTTATCATAATTACAAAATCATACACCGAAAACATTCCGTCGAAGCCACGTCCTGGTGAACCCTTTCTGAGCTCGTCATTACAATTCAACCACAACATAAACACAGCCTACTACCGTCACCACCACTCCACCCAGGGGGCGTCTTTCATCTAATTAGCAATTTGGGACCAAGTGTGCGAGGAAGTGGGAGATCCATCACTTTGACTGTGTTCCATTTTCCGGGGTACTGGATTTTCCGCATCCTGCTCGACGCTTTACCGGCCGCTGGCTGCTGCTGTCCTTGTGGATTGGGTTAATGATATTCAAAATTAAAGCCATCAAACCCTTTCTTGGTCATTTGGTGGACTGTTCGGTTCAGGTTCATCGTCACCAGCATCGTCCGGATCCGCCGGAACTATGCCGACTGACTTGGGCGGACTGGAGGTCACAGTAATTAAGGAACAGTTGAGTGAGTTTTTTAATTAATCCGCTCCGACCGACCGAGGACGATGAGTTGCCGGTGTTATGGAACTAAGGGCGGAGGCAGTTTTGCGAGATTCTGAGGTGTTTTTTTTTTTGATAAAATACTGAGTTTATCACAATTTCAAATGATGGACATCGTTGCTGACGTGAGTGCCGTTTTACGGTTATTCCATTTACTAATCAGATTTTTATAGCTTCATGCGTGAAGTTGGCTATTTCAAAGTTGAGGGAGATATTTAGTGAATGTTAATATCAGGCTTATGATGAACATTCATATGATATGATATGATATCCGTTAGGATGCGGCAGTGTGAGTTCCATGATATTTTGTATAATCCGTATATGCTCAACTTGTTTCTGTTGCACCGATTTTTAAAACTCTCACTTTTAATTTCACCACAGTATTTACAAGTAGATTTTTTTTTTTTATTCAGCAATTTTCTGATATTTTTCCCAGATCGCCTCAAACCCTATCAAATCATCTGTCAAACGCTCACAGCCACCAAATCGGTTACACGTTTTGGTAATAATGCAGAATAACAATAATTAGTCCGACATGCAATTCAATCGCCATTTGCCAATCGAAACCCAGATTGTCTCACTACTGCTCCGTATAGGAATGTGTAGGTGGGATGCAATCAAGTAGCGCAATAACATTTTCAGTGCATCCAATCACGCAAACCGCCGGCTCGGCGACGGCAGCCAACCAGATGGAATCAAAGAACATGCACCCGACAAATCTCTGCTTGCATGAAGTGCACATCACCTACCAACACCACCACCACCACCTTCCCAACATCAAGAAGTTACATGTTTATTAGAGTGTGTTTTCCGTTCGATTGACAAATTGATAATTGCTGAATCACGATGGGATTTCGATGGAACTGCCATCCGCAGCGGAGTGGAACTCGTGCAGCAGCGCGCGCACACGCTGGGGAATTGCATGCTGCCGGATCGTTAAGGGCGAGAATCGGAACTGCCTGCACTGCGACCGCAATTCAGCAGAAACAATCATCGTTCGTAAAGCTGCCGCTACACAAAGCTGTATCCCCATCTGTGTCATCATTTCAATTGGAGTTGAAAGGAATATCCCCCTGGCCAAATGTGTTGTTTGAGGGGATAGTTCAAGCTGAACATTGTATTAGGTCCTAACTAACATTGCTCGATTCTCTTCGTCGACTTTCTTTTTCTTTAATAACCTGGGGGGGGGGGGGGGGACGTGCTGTCAAATCAGCCTACTGATCATTCTTGTATGAAATTGGTTCCAAACGGAAACAAAGCCTGTAGGTTTCTTATGGTTTGTTTACGTTTGCAACCAGTTATGCGAGGTAGGCGAAGATTGTTCGTATTTGACAGCCACCTCCCCCCCCCCCCTTGTTAATAACATGAGCACATAAACCGTTTCTTGTTGTGTTTGTAAAGCTTATTTTATCGAGCTGCGTGCTGAACATACCTGGGAATGTCTTTAAATGGCCATGGGGATTCAAAGAGAAAATCGACGAAGAGAATCTGTCAATGTTACTTTGGGCCTAATGCAATGTTCAGCTTGATTTATGCATGTTTTTTATAAGGCAGATGAAAGGGATTTTCGATAAAGAATATTATGAATCAATATCTGGTATCGTTGCCAATTATGATTCCGGACAGCTTGATGTGACAGATACTTTCTTCGTAAAGGTGTTTTAGCATTAGTAATAGCGAATTCGTTTATTATTCAGTTCCAATCTGGATCGGGTATCAAGATTGGGTCTGCTTGTTTTCTGACAAACGTCAGTTTGTTCGTTTCTTTTTAAACCTAGCTCAGGTTGAGGTTCGCACTGACAAAAAGTTCGGTTTCGATATTAGTTTGTAAAACTATTATTTTTGACATACATGTTTGTGATTTCTATACGGGGGTCTACTTTGTGAAAACCGAAAGTGGAAAATGTAACGAAATTATGAAAGATTTTGAACGTTAATAACTCAGCTGCCCCTGGACCAATTTCAATAATTTTATCACCTATCGATCATAAATATTTCTACGCATCCGACTTTATGATTCTAGTCGGCGCCTTTCTCACACCCCAATGGGTTTGGGTTCAATCCCAGCCGAGGTCGGTGGGATTTTTCTGAGGCATAAAAATCTCTGGTCACGTCTTCCTTCGGAAGGGAAGTAAAGCCGTTGGTCCCGGCCCAAGTGTGTTGTGAATGGGTGCGATATCCTACGCAGGTGTGGAAGCTGCCTTCCTGCACATTCGGTTGCCGTCAATGGATGACAATCGATGTCCGTCGGTGATTGGCACTAGATTGCGGAACAGAGACCGACGTTAAATAAAGGAAAAAGACTTTATGATTTTCAACAAGAAACTATTTAAAAAGTGGTAAATGTCAAGAATTGTCCAAAAGCGTCGAAATAACTAAAAAATCCACCATTTACGTACATGCATATGCTGCTTCCCCAACACAGTCATCAGAGAATCGTTTCTAGACGAAACATGTCGATGTTGCATTGCTGCTTCCCCAACACTGTCATGAGAGAGTCGTTAGTAGACGAAACAAGTCGAAGTGGCATTCGCCTCCGATCTTCAGGCGTGTGCTAACAGGGAGGATGCAATTGCGTAACATTTTGCACACTCATCGCAATATTCAGAACCACACGCCCCCAACGACCACACAAAATGCTCTCTGTGATTTTGATCGATTCTCTTCATCGACTTTCTGTTTCGTTAGTAACTCGACGGCAAATACATTTATTGATACGTTTGTTCTTCTGGATGATAGAAGAGCATAGCAGAAATAGTGCGAAATAGGTTAGTGAAGCCATGGTCATCAAAAGAGGAAACCGATGAAGAGAATTGACTTTCACTCCTCTGCTTCTAAGCCCCTTAATTGAGTCGTCGTCATATCAATGCAAACTAGCATCGCACCGCTTTTGGTTCTTGGGTTACACTTGCTGGCAGGGTGACCAGATTGTTTTTTTTTTTTTTCATTTTCGGTAGCTTCTCAAAACTTTTATCGGTAGTTATCGGTAGGCCGTCTTAAGAAGCCGCAGTCAGTTTATGAGCAAAAAGAGGGACGCACATTTTTGCCTGTAGACTTGGAGACATACTTCAAGTCTCCGCGTACATCATACGGGTTAGGCAAAAATGTGCGTCTATCTTTAAAAACTGTCGCATTAATGGCCCTTCGCTCATTTTCAACTTCTATTCAATTTTCGTACTGCCGTACTCTAACGGAACTATCCACCTACCCTCTTCTAAAGATCATTCTCTAGCTAATAAATCATCACACTAAAGCTTCATGTTAGCATTTCCAACCAACTCTGAAAATCGTTAACTTCGCGTATGAAGTAACATAAAAACACTTTGAATGTAACAACTCAAGGCGGGAGTAGCCGTCAACAATGCTGATGATGGTACAGCACGCAAACAACCCTCCACTGCTTTCTCTCTGAGATGATCACGTTGGTCATGACGAGAGGAGCAACACAATAGTTGGGTAAAGAAGAATTGCATTATAACACACCATCGACTGGAAATGCTCTCGCAACGTGGGGCTTTAGGTAGTGATGAAAACGTCGCTAGAACTATTCCACAGCCGCAGTCAGTTTATGAGCAAAAAGAGGGACGCACATTTTTGCCTGTAGACTTGGAGGCATACTTCAAGTCTCCGCGTACATCGTACGGGTTAGGCAAAAATGTGCGTCTATCTTTAAAAACTGTCGCATTAATGGCCCTTCGCTCATTTTCAACTTCTATTCAATTTTCGTACTGCCGTGTTCTAACGGAACTATCCACCTATCCTCTTCTAAAAGATCATTCTCTAGCTAATAAATCATCACACTAAAGCTTCATGTTAGCATTTCCAAACAACCCCCATTTAAAGTTTTTAGAAATCCTACTGCAGAAAAACCATGAAGAAAGAGGTGTCACACGGCATGTTTTGGGTGAATATATGAACTGACCGCACTTAGAATCTTCCGTCAGGACCATATGACCATATCTCGGTTCAATCCGGGTCAATTTTAGCTCTTGGTGCGTCATTCGCTTTGAAAATGGTTCTTTTTTTTGGCGTATGAACAAAACACCCAGATTAGTAACGGACACCCTGAGAAAAACTCGTCACAAATTTTGCAATTTGCACTGACCTCTGGAAACCCGGAACATCATCGGAATCCGGCAACCATGGTCACTTCCATTGCCACACCATGAAATAAGATTAATTTTCCAGTCGAAAGCTTTTGGAAGGATAAAAATCGGACCATATTTTTTTTTGTTTATTAATTTATTTACAGAGCCGAGGATTCTTGGTCACTATACAATACATTTTAAAACTATAGTCAAAAGGTACAACGCAATAAACACTTTATCTTCCGCTATCCAAAAAGCCTCCTCCATCAGAACTGGAGCCGCTTCCAGTAGTTTCATTGTATGGCAAATTGTTGTACGTCAACGAGGGTCAGAGCGCGTCCATTGCAGCAATGGACGCAAAACGTGGTCAGCACTCACACACTCATTACGAAACGGTTGCTTTCCAAAGTCGACGACGCATCGACCGAAAGAACTGCTGATGAAGAACAATGAGGAGGACCACACAATGGTTGCTGCCGAGAAAACAGACGATCGCGTAGCACACATCGAGAGTGGCCTGCTTTTGTCGACAGCCGAGTGAACACTCAAAGGACCATATTTGACGAAGTATCAACACTCCAGAGTTGACCAAAAATTTGCCTATCCCAGTTATTTTGAGTATCCCTTGTAAGTGTGAGTAGGACGAACGGAATACGAAACCAAAAAAGGGAGAAACAGAAAATAACATCTCCGCTAGGAAAAAGACAGAGAAAGTCGATTAAAAGTAAAAAAACACATCCGTTTGGATTGAAGTTGCAAAACGCATCGTGTTTTGCAAGGAGTTTAACGAGAAAAAGTAAAAAGAGGAGGAGCCTTAGCTGGGTGGACACTGATATTCTGTGGCCTTCCTACCTGTTGTAGACACCAGTTCAACTCCTGTCCAGCAGTAGACGGGCCGAGACTCTTGCTAGTGCCCAATCATTGAACCGAAGAATATGGGATTGTCTGGTCCGATTTGCTGATCCTGCTGCCTGTACTACCAGGGCCACCAAGGTTTTCCAAAAGAGTTAAATTTCTGAACATGTTCCAACTAAAATTCATATCAAAAGGTTCTTTACAGGGCAACCATAGTCATACTAAAGAGTATAAACAGAGAGAACCCCACTCAAATGCCTATTCATGCACAAAACACAAGGTTTTTCTACGTTGGTTATGGCACCTCTTCCCGGTTCGCCACCGATGTGAAGAAGAAACCGTACCGAAGAGCCATTCTGTTTTGCTTGGTGCCGTGCTAAAGTTGTTCGGTGCGCACCGTGCGGCACCGTGCCTCTATCAAGTACCGTTGATGAGTGTGATGATTTTGTTTGCGGTTCTACGCGAGAAAGTGAAGGAGGGAATATGTTTTGTTTTTTCACATACACGTAAATGAGAAACATCGTTGGAGTAAAGATAGTGTCCCGGCTCAGATATAGTCGTTAACGCCCATAAGCGCACATTACACATGACAATGTATTGACAAACATCGTATTGTCAATTTTCTTTACTATATTATCAATACCTGAGTACTGCGGTCTCACTCAAGAGGCTTGTCATTTGGGAGCTAGTGTAAACTGTCAAGCGGCAGCCAAACATTCAGAAGCAACAATTGCAGTTACTGTTCTTATCTATCATGAAGCATTGTGATCTCATAAAAATGATCCATACTTTTTCGTAAAACATTCTTAATTTTAAGCTCTAAGATAAAAACAAACAGACTAAATGATCAAAGTATAAAAACCATCATAGTTTTTATGATTCAGCTGAGTTTTCAATCATAGTAAAACTTACTTTGGCGAAACATGTATCTAAAAAAAACTTTGATAGAGTCATTAAGGCACTCAAGAACTCCTGGCTCAGAGCTGGCAGGAATCAACTGAGAAACAGCAAACCAGTTTTAAACTTAAGAAAATTTTCAAACAGCTTTCCATTGGCTTGCAATATAAAATCGATCGATTCTGCAGTACTGATTTACTGATTTTAATTTCACTTTGTCAATAATCCCAAGTGGAGGGAGAATGTACGTCATTTTGACCGATTGACTCACAAAGCACCTTCGCGCATTGTTGCCATTTTGTTTAAATCTTCGTGTGTGATTTAAAACATTATTATTATTATTATTTAGCTTTATTAAGGAGGCTTTCAGCCTTGGGCTGGTTCGCCTCTATGTTGATTTAAAACAGATTTCAGACTAAATAAGTCACATTTTCTTCAAAATAACAAGCATAGTCATGTATTTATTTACTTTAAACTAAAATAAATACTATCAACGTTTCACATACCCACACGTAACGTAAATTAATTACACTAATTTACAGCATATTTGAACTTTGTACACTGATTGTCATTTCCCATGTAAAACCATGCGTTGAATCCAAAAATGTAGTCAGAATCTCAGTAGAATAGTTTTCTAGACACAGCTAAAAAATATACATTGATTACTCGGCTCTGTAAAGTTTATTCGATTGAGCCTGTAAAAATAAAGTAATTATAAAAAAAAAAAAAAAAAAAAAAAAAATATACTGAATTTTACTAAAATCTCACTGATAAATGGTGTTCAGCTGATCGAAAGCACTTGACGTTACATTAATTTGTATAGCTTCATTACACCCAAACATATTTGTATTTAAGTGAAATTTCATGTTTTAGTTGTATCTCGAAAACTATCCTACTGACATTTTTTTCTTAGATTGACACTGATGTTCATTTGCTTTACTTTTATTTGTAAACTAGTGTTATTATATGCATGTGCTTCATTTATGGCATCCTTCCTCTGTGCTGAAGATTTCCTGCATTAAAAAAATCGAGGATCTTAATGACCACATAAATTCCCCGACGAATCTGAATATCCGAAAGGGTGTTTTCCGGTCACTCGGAAGCAAAATCGATATGGGGTTGGCATATTTCCTCTTTGCCCAAGATTGTATGCAATTTAGAAAGACATCTCGGATCTCTACGTCTACTTTCAGGAATTGACCATTTCCCCGGTGATTGTGGTTTGACGTGCCACACTCAATGGAATATTTTAGCCAGGACCATAAGTCCAGAATGACTTCCAGAGAACCTGTATCAGATCCCGAATGATGGCAAGTGCCCCCAGGTTCATGTTTTTGTTTTGTAATATTTAATTGAGATTTTTTTTGTGATTTGATGTTGACGCGACTTGACTTCCGGACACTAGCGTGCACACGAATCTTGTGAAGGAGGGGCAATTGTTTTTTCTATGGTGCATTTAATCTGGGGATGGGGAGTACTCCAAAGTGCGTGGGAGATGGTGATGTCCACCCACCACTGTTTCCCTACTGTTCAATTTAGATAATTTTATTTATTTTTTACTCCGGTGGTGGTTCATCTTCTTCAATGGAAACTACTTTCAGACAGCCAATGGAATTGGCAATTTAATCCCATCGACAATGTCGATGATGATCAGTCCGTGAAATGGTTGCAAGAGTAGGGCTTTAACTGAAATGATAAGTTTGCTGCAATCTTGTTGCCTTGGTGGTTGGATTCAGTTAAAGTCACTTCAGATGGTGGTGATAGCACCGACAAACCGACATGAATGACCAATAAGAATCACATTCTCTGTTCGGATTTCTTCAGATTATTCTTTGGAATTAGCAAGCGGTGATTCCAAAGAATAATTCCTGAAGAAATCCGAACAAAAATCAAAGAATTTAGTTTCCAATCCGTCTCCCTCTTGCAAATGGATCTCGCTTTACTTTAGTGCAGATCGACAGATCGATTCCTGTAAACTAATCGTGTATCTTCACACTTTATATCTTAGGTTAGGTAACCTAAAGCTGAATGATCGACCGGTACTTGTGCTATAATTATTCTAACTAATTTTCAATAAATTAAGATTTTATTTCACCGTTATACTATTTAGAGGAATTACAATGTTTTAATAAAACCACGCTACCACGTTCGGTGAATAATAATTGTTTTTTGTTTGTTTTGATTACGGTCTTACTTATGCGCTTTCTTGTTCATGCTGCTCCGAGTTGCCAGTATTGCTCCACTTCGACTTTGCTCCTGCTGCTTCAACCAGAACTGAACCTTCTTCTCGAACGACATTTCCTTCTCACACTTCAATTTGTCGCCTTCAGCCGCGCCATATGGCTCAGACAGATTTTCTACGATGACCTTCTTCGCGTCTTGAAACTGCTCGTGCGAACTTGGCTTCTTCTTCTAGCTATCTCTGCAGCATCTCCTGTTCCTCCTTCAGTTGTTGCTGTTTCAACTTCCTATCTTGCAGCAGCTTCTTTTCGATGAACTCCTTCTCCTTCTGCCTCCGCTTTTCCAGAAGAACACGTTCCAAAGCCTTCTCCTTTGCGCGCTGTTCTTCCTCCATCTGGCGTATTGCATCGTTTAGACCCATGGTCGAGTCCGAAATAGATGTTCCACCTTCGCTTTTGGACGTCGAGCTCCCTTTTTTGCTTCCGATATTTTTCGGTGCTTTCGGTACCTGGAGTTCATTGCTGCACTTGTCACAGCTCCAATCTGCGTCCTTTATAACGTCCGTCACTCCGACGCAGGAGAAATGAGCCCACAATTGGCAAGTATCGCACTGTACTATGTCGCTTATTTGGTTCGACTTCCTAAATTTCATGCAATCTCCCACGGTCGAGTCCATCCTTTAAAGTAGTAGTAAATTCTTTGATTTTTGTTCGGATATAAGAATAATTCCTGAAGAAATCCGAACATTCTCCTTTCGCATACACACTGCGTCGACAAGTACAAGGTTCAAACAGTGCGCATAGCAGTGAACAAACAGTATATTGCTCTTGATCAATCTAATCTTGATCAGTGGTGTTGAGTACTTGGCACTGATGAAGTCTGCTAGTAGTAGACAAAATATGCGTATCTGTCAAAAGAAAATAAACCGACACACTCAAAGCTCTTCATAAAAGTATATTGCTATTTTCGTCCTTGCACTTGGCTTGTACTCCAGCAGTGCTGCCAGCCATTAGGCTATGGGTACTCTCTTCAAATTTTCCTCAAAATCCCTTTATAATTTCACTCAAAATTTAATTTTCTCGTATTCTGTTCGGAATTATGTTGGAAATATCTGCAGGATTCACTAGAAATTCTTCGCAGAGTTTTCTTGGAATACTCCCCAGAAATCCCTTGGAACTGAACGCAGATTTTTTTAGAACTCTCCTAAGAGTTCTTTTGATATTTTTCTCAGAAGTCCAATTGAATTATGCTTAGATCTCTTCATGATTTTTTCTCAGAACACCTTGGAAGTCAAATTCCTTTAGAGTTTCAGAGTTTTTTCCCGGAATGAGCTATAAAGTATCCTCGGAATTCGCTTGAAATTTTGTTCCCTTTGAAATTTCACTCAAAATTTGATTTTCTCGGTATTCTTTTCGAAATTATCTTGGAACTATCCGCAGGATGCACTAGAAATTATCCGTAGATTTTTTTGGGATACTTCCCAGAAATATTTTGGAACTGGCCTAAGAATTCAATATCTATGAGGTTCTTCTCGGAATATTTTAGAACATTTTTTTCTCAGAACACTTGGGAACTGAAATTCTCCTAAAATTTCAGAAGAATTTCCTCTGTATTCTCCAGAAATTCTTCCCAGAATTAGCTTGAAATTATCCTCGGAATTCCCTTGAATTTTTTCTCAACATTTCTTTGGAATTTCATTCAAAATTTGATTCTCTCTGTATTCTTTTCGAAATTATCTTCGAACTATCTGCAAGATTCACTAGAAATTATTCGCAGAATTTTCATGAAATTATCCCCAGAAATCTTTTCTTTTGGAACTGTCCTCAGAATTCACTACCCTTTACGTTCTACTCGGAAATCAAGTTTAATTTGTCCGTCCATTCACCAAAACGTTGTAGTTTTTCTACCAGAAATGTTTAATAATTCTTGCCACAACTGTACAATTTTTAGATCAGGAATTTTCAGCTTGCCCCTCCATGAAGCAGAATGTTGCAAATCATACACCAGAAATTTTCAATATAAACTTGCCCCTAGAAAATTTTAAACCAGAAAATTTGAATTGACCAGAACGATGTAAATTTTCCAGCCTTGATGTTCAATTAAAATTGCTTCTCCAATCTTCTGATTAGTGCCTATTTCCTTTGTCCATTTCCACCAGACATTTTCAAATAAATCTTGACCCTATTTTCATATTTTTCATCATAAATTTTCAGTAAAGCAGCTTCCCTCCAATCATCAGAATGGTGCAAATTTTACACCAGAAATTATTATTAAAATTGGTTTCTCTATTCAGCAAATTTAACACCAAAAATTTTCAAAAAGCTTGCCCTTCCGTTTACCAGAACAGTGCAGATTTTCCACCAGAAATTTTAAATTAAGCTTAATTTTAAGTAAAGCTTGTGCCTTCATTTACCAGACTAGTGCAAATTTTCCACCAGAAATTTTCTGTTCATTTCATTTATCAAAGCGCACCATTTCGCACCAGAAATTTTCAATAGAGCATGCTCCTCCATTCACCAGAATGGTGCACCAAAAATTGTCAGTGAAGTTTGTTTCACCATGCACCTTTGTGGTGCAATTTTCAGGCTTTGCCACTTCATGCAGAATGGTGCAAATTTTCCACCATAAATTTTCAATGAAGCTTGCATTCATCAGAACGATGCAAATTATGCACCAGAAAAAATAATAAACCTTGCTTTTACATTCACCACAGTGTTGCGAACTTTCCACCATAAATTTTCAGTTAAATGTCCACCTCCAAATTTTTAGCGCGATTCAATTTTAGAACCAGAGTTATTCATTTTGATAAGTCCCTCCTTGATGACATTGTTACACCAGAAATATTCAATAAAAAGCTTTTTCTTCGATTTACCACCACGAAGGTGAATTTTTCTAACCTTAAATTTACGCTTTTCTTTCAACGCTCCATGAACAACCTAGAAAGAAAAAAATTGCACCAGAATTTTTTTTGTATTCACCAATGTGGTGCAATTTTTTGGCCAAAAAATTTCATTGAAGTTTGTCCCTTCATGCACCTTAGTGGTGAAATTTTCAGGCACCATCTCAAAGGAATTGGTGCAATAAAAGGGTTTCAATTTTACCTTCAAATCAAGTTATCAATAAATCTAGATATTTTTTATCATAACTTCGAAAATGTGGAAATAAAAATCTTATTTATAAAAGGTGGGGCAGTTGCCCCACCTTGCCCCACCCTGTGCACGCCAGTGCTTCCGGATGTATCTGTATCAGATGGGGGCTGAGTTTGCTATAGTGATTTTATTTGCTACACTCTATGGCATATTTTAGCCAGACTTCCGAAAGAAACTGGATCAGATTTTGGACGGTGGGAATTGTCTTAAGGGTCATGTTCTATTGGCATTGTAATTTTCACTGGAGATGGATATAGTGGTTTGATGTGTCGAGCTCTATGGAATATTTTAGTCTAGAAAGTTAGTCCAAAATTACTTTCAGACATTGTAACATTCACGTGGGTTTGCTGTCGTGATTTGATGTGTAACACAATATTTAATTTTCTAGCCAGAACTAATGGTCAAGAATGACTACCAGAGAACTTGGATCAGACCCCAGATGGTGCCAATAGTTGTAACGTTTAAAGCATTTTTGTACATTAATATCAAATATTGTCTCACACTACTCATAACATGTGTAAAAAATAGTTAGAGTGTACACTCCTATATGTTAGAAGTCATCGATAGTTTACAATTTAATCATTTTTGTCATTCGCGAGGTTTACACGTAGCTTAGTATAAAAAGTATACTATCTTCAGTATATAGTTTAAATTAAACCGGATTTGCGCAAGTGTATTTTGACAAGTGTATTCTTTAGTAAACAATCATGGAGAAATTGAACAGAATCTGATGGCCGAAGTGTCGGAGATTAATTTTTCGTGAAATAAAGTAAATTAAAATCTGTAATTGTGGTAGGGTAGGAACTACTTCGGCCTAAGCGCCCATTTTGAGCCTATCAAGCAGAAAAAATCAAATAACCCATGATTTCGGCGTTAACAGGTAAATTATGCGTTTGGTACGATACTTTAGTTCAATTGCTACCGGACAAAGTCAATAAGAACGCGTGATATGAATGTTTGCACCCAATGTTCTCCAATACAAATGAAGCGCTCCGATCTTTATTCTCATCCGATAGGTCGAAGTGAATTCATTGGCGTTTCAATGCGTTAGGCCGAGTTTAGAATCCGTAGGCCGAGTTTGGCGTCAAGAAGCAGTGTTAAACTTTTAACAATATCTCAACGATCGGTTTCTCTTTATCTTACGGTACGTACGGAAAGGTAAATAAATTTGGAAACCTTCATTAATAATAACATTCCGTTTGATACTAAACCGCGCTAGATTAAGAAAGACTAAGTGCGGGTTGTGCTTAATAGGCCGGAAATGGGATGGTTAACCCTATCATCTGAACGTCGAAAGATTGAATATGTGATTAGTTGAAAAGGGCAATTTCCAATAGGGATGGCTCTTTTAAACAATTCACATATCGATGCTGTCAGTGTTATTATCATATTGATGATCGTTTTGACAACCAAAATAAACCTGTGGGCGTGGAAATCGTTTCTGGGATTTAAACTATGGATGTATATTCAAAAGATATACTATACCCCTTAGGCCGTGGCTAGGGTAGACGCGGCACGCGACGCGACTCACGTAAGGAATAATAATAAATAATAAGATTTTTTTTAATTGGCCGCGAATCGCGTCTACCCTGGCCGTACCCTTATACTTCAAGTTTATATTACACGCTAACTTCAGCTTACTCACCGGGTGAGTCGATCGTACTCACTTTCGTCCGATGTATCGAGTTGTCAAAAACTTAGTAAACGAGAAATGTCAAACTGAGTAAAAGCCACTCAGTCAGCAAAATCCTGGACTTAGAAAAAATGTCAACCATGTTGGAGGAAACTTCTTAGGAAAAGTTACTGAAAACCGGCTGAAATGCCTTCAGATAAGAAGGAATTGCTTAGGGAAACGGTGTTGAAGCATTTTCTGCTCCGGTAGAATGAATCCGGAGCAGGAAATTTCCATTTCCTTAAATAAAAATCAAAACAAAAACACTCCCCGCAACTGAAAATATCGCTGAGTGGATTACGTGAGAACGTAGTTTACTCAAAAGTTGAGTCAACTACTTGCCGCTGAGATTAGTATATTCGACTCAATTTTGAGTTGACCACAATAAGCGTGTAGGCTCATTTTGTTGGCAACTAAACGCAGCCTACACACTTAGAAAATAATACCGAACTCGTTTTAATTTTCTGCCGACCCTCTTCGGTTACCAACGAGAAACCGAATAAATGGTTTAAAAACATTTTTTTAGGCGTAGTTATCGAATCAGACCCGAATTTCGGTAAAATAGTATAAATTTGACAGAAAAGTACGGTGAAGTATCGACATTTACGAATTCGCTACGTGAAAACCGAGAAACTAGGTGCACTGAACCGAATATTCGCTAAAACGTGTTAAACGTCAAACGTTCCACTTGCGCTCAACTTCGTGACGGAAATTTTAACCGAAAACTCGGTTCTCTAATGATGATGAGTCTAAAATTAGTCAGCCATTTTTTCTCGCATGTGCTCGTCGGACGTGTGCAAAACTTTAGTAAAACTGGAAAAAGTTCTGGAGCACCTTCAACAGTAGAATGCACGTTTAATTGAAATCTTTTGTAAGTATTTGAAACTAACAGCATGATTTTATTTGCAGACATCTTGTGCTCTAGTTTGTTTCTACTGCCGTGAAAATGTACAAGGTTATGTTTATGGCTTGCAAAGGTATTTTAAAAACCTTTTGAATAAGAATGACTTCAAAGTCAGTGATATTTTTTTTGACTGTACTTTTTCATGCTGTAACTCGCGTTACGGAAGTTTTTATTAGCCAAAACAAATTAAATAAATATATTTCATACGTTTCTTTAACAAAACTGGTTTTATTTTTATGAAAATTCGAAGCAACCTATCTTTAATCAAAATTTAAAGCAGGATTTGAAGTGAAAACCGAGCGCTGCACAAGAGAACCGAATTCCATAATTACAACAGGTGGGTTAGTTTGTTTGACAGCGTTCGGTAATTATTGAGTAGACCGATGTTCGGATATTTCTGCTTAAATTTATTTTTCGTCAACCGAGATTTTCGGTAACTTTGACAGATTGTGGGTAACAAAAAGAACTAACGACAGCTCGGTTATTCCTCTTTGAACCGATCAGACAACCGAGCGTTCAGCAGATAAAAACTCGGTTGAAATCAGACCGACTTCGGTAATATTTTCTAAGTGTGTAGGGTCAACCAGCAGAATAGCGTTTTAGAGCGAAGACAACAAATCAAGAATACTGGCAACTCTTCCTTTTGCTCATACGAATGTTATGAGACAGGCACAATCGCGTCATCTGCCGCTCTAAGGTAAATGCTTCGAACGAATTTGATAGCAAAGATTACATCCTCAGACGAAGGGTTTGTGTAATTGCTCATTTTTCTATGCGTTGCTTTCACCTTCTCTCAAGCGCAGCGGTACTGTATCTGTCGCTTGATTTTTGGTAAAGTTGCCAGTCTTCTTGAGATGTTGTCTTCGGTTTTAGTGTGAATATTATACTAATTAGATTATTTTTTTTCTGAGTGTACACGGTGAAAAATAAATCATGCATCCACCCTGCGCACCAGCGTTGCCAGATTGTTTTCAAGTTTATCGGTATCAAATGTTTAAATAATCGGTATTTATCGGTATCCAATATTTTAATTTATTTTATATTTTTGCCTTTTTGTAGGCGAAAAATCAAACTTTTGGACTACGAACAAAGTAGTAAGTCGGAAAAAAATTCCGGAAAATTTTTAATTAATCTTAATGATTCCGAAAAAAAAAACTTCCAGAGAAAGAATAAAGAAGATCTTGTGGTGGAAGTTTGCAGGACTTCTAAGAAATGTCGGAAAAACATCCGATGAGGATCTTCCAAGACAAATATTGAGAAACTTCTGGCGAAAATTTTAACAAAAACTTTCGGAAAAATCAGGTAACACACCCCGAGGGAACCAGAAAAGTTTTGGAAATTGGAAGGCAATTCCAGGGGAAGTCATAAGATGCTCGGAAAAACCTTCCAATAGAACAATAAGTCGGAAAAAAAACCTTAGGAGAATTACGTATGGAGAAAGTTCCAGAGGACGAAAGAAACTTCTGGGAGAACTTTAGAAGATGGAAGAAACTTTTTGGAGGCGCTGGGAGAAACTTCCTAAGGCAGATTGGTAGAAACTTCTGGAAAATCCGGAAGCCAGAGGGCTTACGGAACAGCCGCAAGCAGGCTTGCTTCCACTCATTTGCTATAAAAAATATTTACGGAATTTTAGAAACATTAAATGTTATAATGATATTTTGTACTTGTTAGATACAAGAAGAGGATGAAAAGCAAGGGTTTGACACATAAAACCCGTCAAATTCGCTTTCAGATAGCCACAATCAGCGATTTTACGACTCGCGAGCGCTCACTCTGAGTGAGGAGTTTCTCGGAACTCCTTTAAAGGTTCACACATTTTCATGAATTGGTGTGTCGTGATGTTCTCAGAGCTTCCCTAAAGTTATCTCAATTCTCCTGAAACAAATGGAAGTGTGCAGAATACCATTAAATTTCCATAAAGTTCTTTGGACTTGTGAAGTTTCCAAAATATTTCAGATGTTTTCTTAAGTTCACTGGACTTCTCTGGACTTTCCTGAAATTTCCGGGTTCTCGAATTTTAACAGCAGTTAATGAAACTGCATGAAGCATTTCTGAAGTTCCGGGGAAAAAAAAACTTACGCGAGAAGACGAAGCAGAAGGTGACCTGCGTATACTACGAGACTGACGACGTGTGGCCATTAGAGTGATGCAAAATTTGAAATTTTCGCTCCACAATACTTAAACGATTCCAAATCGGATCCTGACTAACCTCTCAAAATTGGAACCCATTTGGTGAGAAACTGAGATGGCACAAACCATTTGAAGTTTGTATGGGAATTACTATGGTAAAACCAAGATTTTTGTTTATGTCTATCTGATAATTCACCATATCGGTCTGCTTCAAAAACTTTCATTTGTACTTGTAGGAAATTTTCCCAGCTACAACTATGCTGAGGACCACTTTTTGATTAAATGCAAGGATCGAAAGTTATCAATGGTTCAATGCGTTGATGTCTTATGATCATGCTCAATCAACTGCTCAGCAGGCAACATTGGTGTTTTTGGGGCGTTGAATAGGACACAAAAATCATGGGTACTATGTCACACTGCAAGATACAGTGTTGCCTACAGAGCAGCTGCTTGATCTTGTCATAAGTTTACCAATCTATTAAATAATTAATTGGTAAGGTAAGGGAGAAGACGAAAGAACCTTACAAGGGCAGCCAGAAGAAGCTTCCAAAGGAGGTCGAAATAGATTTAAGGAAGGAACTGTAAAATAACTTACAGGGTAAGGTGCATGAAAATTCCTAGGGAAAGTTAGGAGAAACTTTGAAAGGAACTTTAGAGAAATTTCAGGAGTTTTTGAGCATTTTGATGAATTTATTTGTTCATTGAATAAAAGTATTTCCCGATTTCCAGGAATAACCGGGATGCGCCATCAGTTGTTTCTCGACCCCTTGGTAGCCATAAAAGGCGAGGAAATGGAAGCATTAGTCGAAAGAGTATTTTAAAAGAATATTTTTTTTCAGAGCTAAAATTTGAATGTTTAAAAAAATAAAAGCCTCTCACAATAGTTTCAGCGCGGGCGAGCAGTAATCATTTTGGTTATAAAAAAAAATTGGTATAAATCGGTATTAAAATTCAAAAATCGGTATTCTGAGAAACATCGGTATCAAGTTTGAAAATCGGTATAAATACCGATAAATCGGTATATCTGGCAACGCTGCTGCGCACATCGATTGACAGCATACGTGACAGCTAGAACGAAATGAAAACGGAAATAAATGGTGATACATACGGACAGACAGAAACGGACAGAAGGGCGAGCTAGAGTCGGCTAGGCGGGCGAACAACTGCGAGACGGCTTTTTATTCGTTCTCTACCCGTGAATAGCGTCGCACGTGAAATTGCATTGCAATTGTGGTGGTTCCTGGTATCTTGGCACGACCGTTATCCGTAGCGCCGGTGAAAAGTGGACGACAGAACCAGCTAGCGAGGTACGGAGAAACACTAACGATTCCGAACGATAGACCGAGTTAGTGGATCAGAACGTGAGAAAGCGTCACAGAGTTCTGGCCACACTGCCTTCGTGATCGGTTGATGTCTTAAGTGCGTCCGGTAATTTATTCTTTTTCGAGTGATTTATACGGCTTTAAATATGAAATGTATTGTCAAGTGTTAGTTTTCAGTATTAGAATTCATAGGATATAGAAATTATTTTTGAGAAAAGCCGCAATTTCTCGATCGGTGGTCTTAATTTGTGTCACGAATTAGTACAATCTTTCGTCCACCATGATGTTTTTTTTTTCGATCGGTTGCTTGGTTTTTTCACCGGCCGGGGCGCGTTGTAGTGTATGTGAAATGTGTTCTTTTCTCTGTTTCTCCCCCTTTAATTTTGCCCGCAAGAGGAGGTGCGCTATGATGAGAAAAAATCTCATTTCGTCGTCCGTCGCGGAATTCGTGTCAGCTGGTGCGAGAAGAGCGTGGTGAAAGAAGAGAGAGAAGCAAGTTGGAAGATCGCGCGCATATAGCATGCTGCTCTGCTGGATCTTGTTTTTCAGCCAGCAGCAGCATTGGCTTTGTGAATGGATAATCCTCAGAAAATTCGAGTGAGAAAAAGCATCGGGAACGGACGGGATGACGGAAAAAATAAAGAAGAAAAGGCTGTGGGTGTAGTGTGGATCGTTGCTATCGAGCAGAGCCTGGAAGTAAGCGATCGGTTCTATTTGAATTTTGTGTTTCTGGCGGTTTGTGCGACTGGAATCGGCGGGAGGAAAATTAAATATAATTATTGTGAGGCTATTAGTAGTGTTGGCTGATGTGTAGAAAGAGCTTTCGGAGCTAACTATTGTGTCTGAATTGGAAAGATTTCGTGTGTTTAAGTTTCGATTTCACTATCGTGATTGTGTTTGGTCATGTTTGATAGTTTATTGTAGCTTAGAATCGACCCAAGAAATGCAACGGGGGAGCTGGGACTTGACCGCGTGGATCTATTATTAGGTTTTTGCAAAATGCATTACTTTGTGCACAGAGTGGAAAGATATTTAGTTGTGGTTGTTAAGAGATGACTAGAGAAAGATAAGCATCAGGAATGCGCTCCCCGATGTATTGATTTGGTGAGTGTGTTCCAGTTGAAGATTGTTCTTACACATTTCTTGATTGCATTTTCGAGGGGACGTGTCTGCTTTAGTGGGCAGTGCGTTTGATTGTCGGTTTGGTGTGGTTGGTGGCTCGCCCGCGCGTTGTGGCGCCGCCATCAGGTAGGGGAAAATTTCTCCTATCTGATGGTGGTGTTGGCATGCGTGGGCGGGATGCTGGTTGCGCCGGATTGGCGATGGGATGCATTGTTTGCGGGAGTGGATGCGTCCCTTCGGGGGAGTATTCGAGATTTATGTATGTTCATCGTTCATCGTTTCATTTGTCAGAGTGATGACCACGGTCGCATGATGCATGTTCCACGGCTTTTTACGGTTAGGTGTATACGAATAATTCACTATGATTTTATTTCCATCTTGATATAGTTTGAGTTTGAATACATCCTAGGTCATATTATATTATTATTAAATATTCATTGATAAATATTTATAACAGGGTCAAGACACAACTGGAAGAAGCAACGTAACATCATTTGATTTTCTCTAATGTATGTTTAACGTTTATATGACAGTGAAATCAACCATTTTATTTTTCCTTTCCAGGATAGAAAGTTACATAACTTATTGATATATTTATTTGTATATTTGTAAATACTTATTTAATCAAATTCTGAATATGAGTGATGAGGAAGCTTATTGTGTGCGCGAGCCCTCCGTTTAGGCTGGACGCATTGATTTAAATCCTTAAGTTTATTTTCAGCTCTTCGACATTTTTAGATTAATATTATAATGATTTACTATTTTCAGCCTTCGTTCAGGAAAATACAAAAAAACATTGGAATGCATGATTACAATTGCATAAAAACTGTTAACTGTCCAAATAACCTCGATTTTTCTGACTATTGATGCATTATGAAAGTTTACCATTATTTTAAAAAAAGCATTCCATATTGCGTAAGAAATTCTATGGTGCATAATAAAGTGTTTGTTTCAATTCCAATAAAATATCAGAAGTTGAATTCAGTTGAATGTATTGAGGTTAACTGAAATCGAGCTTATTTGTATTTTGTAATACTTGTTTATTTAACATTATTTTATACATTGCATGACTAGTAAATTAGTTTTATGTATTTCACATATTTAAAATCTCATTATATCACTATATAACTATCATTATACAACTATAATTTTCATTTCTAGAAAATAGCTGTCCTGTAGATCCTGAAGGACCAGAAGGTGTATCAAATAGCTTATCATTGTTATTTACTTTTTATTTTAATATAATATAATATGAATTTGGCCGGTTGCTTTTGGTGCAGCTCCACTTGGTTATTTGGCTGAGATCATTCCTTTTAATTTATTTATACAGTAACCCTCCCTATCGTTTAAACATCAATTCAGCTTATCGTTTACCAAAACGAACCTTGCTGCAAACCCTATCCTCTTACCCAACATCCCAGTGACTCCTCGTGGAAGTGCAGAGGATTTCTCGGCTTCCATCAAAGCGAGTGTCACGTCAACACATTCCTACCCATTCCTTTCTTGACCTGCGTTCAGGCGCGGCTGGCGCTGGTATTGCCTAATTTGAGATCACCAGTTTTTACACATTGAGGATGATTGCTAGTCCCAAGCATCGTCTATTGGTTCTCTGTGTAATTACAGCTGATCTGGCAATAACAGAGTAGCAACGGTCAGCGGTCAATAACAGAGTAGCAACGGTCAGGCGGTCAATCATGCTCATGCTCATGCTCAGAACGTGAGAAAGCGTCACAAACTACGACGCAATTGGCCTCACAAAACGCAGACGGAACTCGCTAGGAGCGGTTTTCGGGAGCTGAGTGGCAACGTATAGCCAGTAAGAATCTTCGGAAAGCAAAATCATACATACTCTAATCACTACTTAACCTCATCCAGATCAGAAGACGTTGCACGTGATCCTTGCCGGAGGAATCAGATTCGATCGGCAATCATTAAAAAACACCTCTGACTGCAGGAGTAAGTAGTGATAACAATGTGCTGAGATGATTAGTTGCTGATGGGAATTTTTTTCCCAGAGTGTTTTTGCTTGTTTCGTTTCTGCAAACCAAGCGGAATCGTCGGAGAAAATTTCTGTCCCCACTCGTGAAGAACGGGATTTCGTGCATGCATCGAGCTGGATTGACCGATTGTAACTGCGGCCGACATCAGCGAACGTCGAACGTTCATCACTCAGGCGGAGGATTCAACTGCATACCGTTTTCTGTGCTGATCGTCACGGATAACGTCATCGGTATCGAAGGTGGAAAGAACATCTCCCAAGTGCGTGCCTATTCGGATACAGCGGACCCAAACGGTGCGTTAGGGTGTGCCACCGTACCAGTGTGGCGTGGGTGCAGCAGGATCATCGACGAGAGCGTGGGTGCCAGCCACACGGTAGCAGAACGGTCTGGAAGATCGATGATTGGGGCGTAGGAGGATACATGTGGCAGTAGATAACCGGGAGTTAAAACGAGACTGTGAGTACTTATAGCGTAAGAATGACATGATACAAACGAGAAAATAACGGTAGGAATGTGTTGTCTGAATATAAGCTTTTTTCTTACTAAATATGATTTGAACTTTCTTTTATGGATTTGAGCCCAGAGTCTCATTACATAGCCTTCAGGATGATGTCTTATTGACATTGTAACATTCACATGGGTTTGTTATTGAGATTTGATGTTTCACACTCTATGGCATATTTTAGTCAGAACCATTAGATCAAAATGACTTCCAAAGAACCAGGATCAGATCTGAGATAGCGGTAAATATCCTTAGGTTCATGTTTGAATGGAATTGTAATATTCACTTGGGTTTGTTATGTTGATTTTAACTTGTATTAAGTAGATCCTGGATGGTGGAAAGTGTCCATAATTTCCTGATTGATTGGCAATTCACGTGGGTTGGCTATAGTGATTTGATTTTTTTTTTGCGCTCTATGACATATTTTAGTCTGGTTTATTGGTCTGGAATGATTTCCGGCGAACCTGGATCACATCCCAGGCGATCACACTCTTTGGAATATTTCAGATAGGACCGTTAGTTCATAATGACTTCCAAAACAGCTGGATCAGATCCTGGATGATGGCTACTGTCCTCAGATTTATGTTTAAGCCTTTGATCCGATTCAATTGTCTATTCAGCTTTCCATGCTCGGTAATGGCGGCCTGTTTGTATGAATAAATGTATCCTTCACTGTGCTATTTGGAGGTTCGGATTTTGACCCCTCCCTTTCCCTCTCCCAGGAACAGAAGAAAATGGAACAACATACGCCCTCCAGTTGGTATCAAAAAGCACAGTGAAGGATACATTTATTCATACAAACAGGCCGCCATTACCGAGCATGGAAAGCTGGATAGACAATGGATTTTTTTGAAAAAATCGTTCGTGGCCATATTCTATTTTTTCAGACCAGGATCCCAAGAACCGATGTCAATGTGGCCATGTGTCACAGGCACATTTTGCCTTCTTGTCGTGATTGGAACCACCAGATGATATGGGTTTCTTGAATATGATTATACCTTACCGTACCGTATTGCGAAATCAATGAAATTGAATTCCGGAATCCCGGAACCGATGCCAATGTCAAAGGAATCACCACAAATAACATTTATTGACCATATCTTATCATGCTGCCTGAAATATTACAAAGTCCTACAGAACCGGTTTCCGGGACTCCCGGAACCGAAATATCGTAGCCATACGTTATGAAAACATCTAAATTCGTCTGGTCATATGGGATTAGAGCTTATTGAGGACAAACTCTTTTTGTAGCGTAATTTGAAGAGATAACTTCCTGGTGTTTTCTGAAAAGTCATTAACAAAATAGATCACCACCTTACCTTTTGGGAAGATTTGCATCCGAAAAGTCACAAGTCTGGTGGAGGAAAATCGCAAAAAGAAACTCTGCAAGAAACCGTTCGCATTCAGCAGTTGTACCTATTGGTGTCGATCACGCAATAATTAGTAGAAATAGAAGCATCAAGCTGGATTTCAGAAGGAGAAAGCACTTCAAATTGAAAAAAGCACGCATTGTCCTGCATTCGTGGAAGTATACATGAACATTTCTCCATAACCATATGAAAAAGGCTTAACATGGTAAATTATATAGATAGCTAATATCAGTTAGATCACGAGCCAAAGCCTTTGAACAACACTCAACCTTTCACATTCTAGTTTTTTTTTTCCACCCAGTGAACTACGAAATTGCTCGTTTCCCTAATCATTGCCAATTCCGGAAAATTTTGCACATACATTCAAGAACTATGTACTGAGCTTGGCACCTGATTGAAATGGCGAATAGTGGAGGTCTCATGTCTCCGCCTCGCTCGCAAGCTTTTCCGCACGATTGGGAAAATTATCGGCTCTTTGGTCGCATCGGAGCACGGTTCGCTGATTCCGAGAATGGCAAATCGGCATCATCGTCGTCGTCGTCGTCGTCGTTGATGCGAATTGAGAATCGGATTTGTGCTTCTATTGCTTGCGGTGAACGCCAGGATCCAGAAGCTGGCCGGAAGTGGAATTCTTGCCGCTCACAAATAGTTGATATTCAATTTGAGTGCTCCCCGCCACCGTAGATTTTCCGAGGCGTACACTAATAATTTACGAAATGTGATTTCCGGTTGAGCGAATGCGGGGGAGGATGAAATTTTATGCTCCGTACCCGATGTGCAATGGGTGGATGATTGTGGTTTTCCTATGGTGTTGGTTTGCTGTGGGAGTTTCTTCGGATTAAAAAAAAATGTTTCAAGGCAAATATCGACATTGGTGCGTGTCATAAAGCACTTTCCGTGGTTTAAAATAATACTTGTCGGTATGTTATAGGGCATGAGTACCATCATTTGACCTAGTGTCGCACTTTTATCCAGTATAAGAATATGGTTTCAATTGAAAAAGTAGGAGGTTGTTTCCAAGGCACGACGATAGATTTGACGTAGGATTACGTGCTCGGAATCAATATTCGGCGATTGTGTTACGGAAACCACTTTTTCTCATCACGGAAACGCCTCGTTTTCTGATGACAAAATTACGCATTTTCGGGCACAAAACGCATGAAATTTGATGGAAGGAATTTCTAGCTGAAATTTTTCAATCGCGAGAAATTCGCGATCAATCATAGATAGATAGAGATTTTCTTTGCTTTTTTCTAGCGTCCTGGAGAAAGTGTTAGGAAAAGCACTTTTTGCAGGCAATCGGTGATAATTTTGATCACCATTGCAACAGTTGGACATTTATGTAATTTTCAATAGTGACCTGTGGACAATTGATAAAATGTTCAGTTTAGCAGATTTGTAGAAAAAATTCCAATCGATTGGTTTGTTTAGAATTAAAATCCATCCGATATAGACAGAGTTATAAGTGGTCAAAATCTAACCACTTTCCGTAACGTGGTCGATTTTGGTTTTTTTTTTAAATTGCACCCCGGATATGTTCCCGGAAAACATAATCCTATGCAAAAAAGACGATTGACTACGTTTTCAACCAGAGGATGCACAGACTGAACTTCAACGACGGGTGACAAAGCACCAACAAGAAATAGCACAATTTTCAAAGTCTACGTTTGAGCAATGAAGTCTTACTTGAAGCAGTTGTCGTTTAATTTTGGAGGGTGGAGTTCGCCTGAGGCATGATTTAGAAAGAAATATTTTCCAAGGAATAAACAACGTCCTTCTTGCCAATCTAAACTATTCCTGTAGACTGAGGATAGGAGCGAGATAAACAATTAAGAATGATACTCAATTCGTGAGAGGGGGTGAAAATTGAAGCAGCGACGAATCATAGGACATCTACCCTTTAAATAGTTGGTATGAGCATGAACATTCACACTCCTTGACCCCAACAACATCAACAAGCGCAGTTTAATGGAGATGTGAAACGCAGAAACAATAATTGAAAAGTAGCGCAAATAAGCCACCCAATTATCGCGTTGTTTGCGACCGGCTTGTTTTTTTTCCAAACAATTTCATGTTCCTGGCTTATTCAAGCTCTTCAGGCGAGTGCACGTTTTATAAAATTGATTTTTCTATAAATTTTAATTGAATCGTGCCGACAGGGACGATGACGACCGCCGTCGCCGTGTGTCCTCACTTGAGGTGCTACCGCGGAGTTAAATGGGATCACTACTGGTGAAGGCGCTTCTTCCCGCCGTCGGCATCCATCAGCCGACGCGTCACCGCCAGACGTGAGAATGGCTATACAATTTCAAGATACACTGCTGCGCCGGAAACGACGTCGTCTAAATAATTTCACCAGACAATTTTCCAACCAAACTCTCTCGTGGACTGGCAGGCCTCAAAGGGAGGAAGTTGGATGGGGATGATGCGCCACGTTGGTAGTTGCTGCTTTCGGAACGGCCTCCTCCGGTGCTATAGTTGTTGGCTTGGAGTGATAGTAGGCAGGCACGAATTAGCACGTGAATTGAAATAGCATACGTACATGCACGACGTCCACTTGACGGGGTCGAGGTTCCGAGCGCTGTCAGTTGCACGCAATTTGGGTTGCCGTATTGCGATTTCCAAAGAGCAGGGGGTCAGACACGGTGATGCGGATTGAACGACGTTCAGAAAGAGTTCCCCCGTGGGAGTGTGTTGGTAAATTATATTAAATCAATAAATCGGTCGTTGACGAGGCTTAGTTGGGCCGAACAGTCGTCTGAATGGGTGGGATTGATATAGTTGGAAAATTAGGTGCCTTTTGTCCGACACGATTGACGAATGATTTGGGTCCAAATCACTCTTCACAATCGTGATTATGTTCGAAATAAGCTTTGATTCAAGTGTGGATTGATGCTGCACATCGACGTGGGATATTTGATTGTTTGAAAATGATCCTCAGACGATCTTTTGCACTATAGCCTGTCGGAACTGTCGGGCATAAATATATGTTTATAATATTTTTGTTCACCAGTATGCCTATAGATTTGACATCGGAGAACTTTTTACTTGTTCTTTGAGGTTTTCTGAATTGGATTTAGAGCTTGTGGAAGTGCAGTGAGTTCTCTGAGGATGCTTAACACGTTCCTAGGTATGTTTTAGAAGTGCTCTGTATTAGGTCACAATAGGATTCAATAGTCATTTGAAGTAGTTTCCAAAATCTCCTGGATATGCCTTCAAGGTTCTTTACCGTATGCGATGAAAAGTTTGTGTCATTGTTTTCATTGAATCCATTGAAAATATTCCCATAACTACTGTAGCGCACAAAAATCATTTATTCATAATCTAGAATATTAAATTTATTTAACTGCTAACAGCCACATTTGCTCTCTCAAAACGCGATACAGATTGTAATATTATAGCTTGGTGTCATATCCTTTCTGGTGCGGATGTAAGTTCATCTGAAGTCGGCAGTGTTCGAATGACACTTTGGAACGAGCCTTGACCTACAAAACGCATGGCATCCAATGGTTCAATTAGAATAAGATCGGAGTTGAATGGTGGTTTCACGTCTTCCGGATACCTGGTGGTACCTTCAGCAAAGAGTCGACTCACAGCACCCGTGGCAGAACTCAATTCCGACCTGGAACCAGTAGTTGACGCCACCCTCCAGACATTTCTCGATGTTCTTACAAAATTCTTTAAGAACTTCGAGAAATGTCTGGCAAGGCGTCAACTACTGGTTCCAGGTCGGAATTGAGTTCTGCCACGGGTGCTGTGAATCGACTCTTTGCTGAAGGTACCACTGATGGTGCGACAGACAAGAACACGAGAGTTCCAACGACCGATACAGATGCAGTTACCGGGATCAACAGTCTCACAATTGTGACCAACGCGAAACGCGGAGCGAAGGACTCGACGAAAACGGTAGCCAGTGCAAAAAGCCATGCGTCTGCGGTGAAGGAAGTACCTCCCCACCCAAGTTCTCAAGTAAAAGTTGACATTGCCAATCATATGAAGGCTCATTTAAAGGGAGCCAAACCCAAAATAAAGGCTGGTGCTAATATTAATGTCCAACCCGTCCGGTCAACGAATATCGCCGACTAGATGTGAACCAACGCATTCACATAACTCGGTACAGCCATTTCGAATTGTGTAGTGAACGTGATTCTAGTAGAATGGTACAGTGTGATGGTTGCGATAAGTGGTATCATTTGTCTTGTGTGCAAGTGACTGTTGGCGTAGCAAACCAAAGTTGGATATGTCCAAAGTGTCCATATATGTATTTCAGTGCCAGTAATCAAGTGGAGCAAACACTAATACCCCAACAGGCTCAACCGGTAGATCCACCCCAAATCTTTTCAACTCAAGGAAGTCCACTGGAAAGTCCAGTAGCAATCGGAGTAATCAACGGAAGGTCGATCGACTGTTGCTGAAGCCAGAAGAGCAGAAGCAGTTGGAGCAGAAATTTTTGGATGAAAAATACCGGATTTTGGACGAAGTGGAATCCGAAGAGATTTCCAAAATACGAGGATGGCTGAGAGATACCGATAATTGTGGTGAAGATTATGACTCAGGGCTTGTTGAAGAAGACATGAACGACGATCTGTTGCAGTCCATCGTTTAACAGGCACCGATGGCTAAGCAGGCAGAACCGCGATCAACTCTACACGGTTTTGCTCCCAATCAACGATCGACACGTCAAAAAGGGGTTCTAATGGATTCTAGAATGAGCAGGCGAGTACTTCAAGCTCCAGTTTAAACACCAATTTCCGAAGGCCTGTTCCGCCAACCACCGGCACCAGTTCCAGAGAAGCAATTTCATCAGCCTGCTGTTCCAAATGATCAGTTATATCGGCCACCAGCACCTATTCCAGAAGGTCTGTTTCGAAGGCCCTCACTTGCTGTTCCAGAAAACCAGTTTTACCGATCTCAGGTTCCACGGCCAGCTCCAGCGTCAGGAAACCAGTTCCTCGAGCTGCTTCAGCGCAAAACTATCAGCGGCAGGACCCTCGGTCGATTCCAAATCAAAGAGTCCAATTCCATCATTCGACTGCTCCTCAAGTAGCTACAGCTGCAGGAATCCAGGGTACTCGACTGGTAGCTGCTGCTCCAAATAGCCATTTCTGCCCTGAACCGTCATTCACCACGGAAAACCAGTATCGAAATCCTTCAGTGCCAGCGAATAACATTCATCATGGAGATTCAACTTCACACCACAATTTCAGAAATCCTGATGCAGACTATCGCGATGTTGAAGAGAACAAATGCATCCTCAACCGTAGTCAGGTGGCAGCACGTCAGGCCGTATCCAAGGATTTACCTGAGTTTTACGGAAAACCTGAAGATTGGCCGTTATTCTTTTCCATGTACACTTCCTCAACGCAAATGTGCGGCTTGTCTAACGAGGAAAACATGCTTCGGCTACGGAAATGTCTAAAGAGAAAGGCTTTAGAGGCCGTTCGATGCCGACTACTACATCCGTCAAACGTTTGTACCGAAATATCCACATTGAAAATGCTCTATGGTAGACCAGAAGCAATCGTTCAGGCATCAATCAGGAAGATCCGTTCGTTACCATCGCCACAAATAGAGAAGCTTGACACGGTGGTCAATTTTGCATTAACGGTTGAAAACTTGGTAGCTACGATAGAGGCATGCGAAGTCGAGGATTTCATCTACAATGCGGCTTTGAAAGTTGAACTGGTGGAACGCTTTTCCCCCGGGTTGAAGCTGGATTGGGCAAAATATTCTAGGAATAACCCAGCACCAAACCTATTACACTTCAGTCAGTGGCTGTATTCAAAAGCGGAAGATGCTAGTGTAGTTATGCCAATTGCATCTAGCACGCAAAGAAGTCGTGGAGTAAAGAATGACGGATTTATAAACGTTCACTCTGACGCAGAACCAGAACGATCCCGATCAGCAAAGACACGGGCTGTCCAAGGATCATCTTTGGTGCCAATCACAGAATGCGCCACATGCAAAGGTACCACAGTTGCCAAGTGTAAACGATTGGCCGAACTAAGCCTAGATGCTAAATGGGCAGTTGTACGGGAGGCCTAAATGCCTGCGGAAGCACAATGGTTCATGCAGGCAGCAGAAACCTTGCGGAATTAAAGGATACACTTTTTTGTACCATCCGTTGTTGCACACCAAAAAGCAGGAGGCACCAGCTACTGAAAGCTGCAACGTCCATCAAGCTCAAACCAGCGAAGTGCTGTTTAGAATTCGAATCCTAAAGCAACATCTGTCCTCGCATCCTGATTGGTCTTGACCATGCATCGCTTTAGTCGAGAAGGAAAGTCTTACGAACCTATCGCAGTCAAAACACGGTTGGGATGGATAGTTTACGGGAGTTGTTCACGAACACAGCAACAGCCAAGCTACGTGAATGTCCACACGATTAACGTATGTGAATGCAACCTCGAGTCTGACGAAAACCTGCACGCTGCTATGAATAACTACTTCACGCTGGATAGTCTTGGCGTTGTCAAACCAGAGAAAATTCTGCGATCAACGGAGGATCAACGTGCCATGAAGATGCTTGAGAAGCTGACAATCCCAGAAGAAGGGCGGTACGAATCGGGTCTCCTCTGGAAGTACTATAATGTTCGCTTTCCATGCAGCAAAGGAATGGCTTTTAGAAGGTGGTAGTGTTTAGACCGACGTATGCAACTGTGATGGTGAAGATGAGCGAATACTAAAGGATACGTTCGAAAGCTAACGAAAGACGAACTCAACGCACATCGGTCTCAGGAATGGTACCTGCCCGTATTTCCTGTTGTGAACCCCAACAAACCGAGTAAGGTGCGGCTAGTATGGGACGCAGCTGCTCCCGCGTATGGCGTTTCTCTCAATTCACTGTTACTCAAAGGCCCTGACCTCTTGACTTCACTACTTGCAGTTCTTGTGCAATTTCGAGAGTTCCGGATCGCAATTTGCGGGGACATCCGGAAGATTTATCTACAGGTTTTACTGAGGCAAGATGTTCAACTGTGCTTCTTCTGGAAAGACAATCAAGTCAATACGGATCCGAGTGTGTACATCATGACGGTGTTACCGTTTGGAGTATCGTTTTGCTCCAAGCATTGCGTAATATGTAAAAAATACAAACGCTCAGCGATTCGAGATAGATCATCCGACAGCCGTTCGAGCCATCGTTGATCAGCATTACGTCCATGACATGCTCGCAAGTGTCGAAAGTGAACAAGAAGCTATAGACCTTGCACGGAATGTTAAGAAGATTCATGCGGAAACCGGATTTGAAATGTGAAGTTGGATTTCCAACAGCCCGGCTGTTTTGGAGGCGTTATACGAGCGAACTACGGAAAAGAAGGAACTTAATATGGGAGAAGGATTGACAACCGAGAAAGTACTCGGAATGAGGTAGAACACGGCCACTGACTGCTTCACCTTCAAAATCTCTCCACGATATGATCCTTAGCTTATGTCGGGACATCGAAAACCAACGAAGCGTGAAGTGCTCAGAACGTTAATGATGATCTTCGACCCTTTAGGACTCATTGGTCACTTCTTGATGTTCCTGAAGGTGGTACTGCAAGAAATGTGGAGAACGTCTGTCGGTTGGGATGACCCCATCGAAGAAGCACAATTCGAGTTGTGGATACAATGGCTGAAGGTCCTTCCTGAAGTGGCGAAAGTGGAAATCCCGCGGTGCTACAGGACGACTACATCTGCTGGAGACACCAACGAAGTACAGATGCACACCTTCGTCGACGCTAGTGAGAAGGGCTTCGCCGCAGTGGTCTATCTGCGATATAAGGAGGGACTCACCATCGAAACAGCGCTGGTTGGATCGAAGACTCTCGTTGCACCTATCAAATTTCTGTTCATTCCCCGGTCGGAGCTTCAAGCTAGTGTAATCGGAGTCAGGTTGGCGAACATCATAGAGCAGTCCCTGTCTATCAAGGTGAACAGGCGCTTCTTTTGAACCGATTCAAGTGATGTCATCAGCTGGTTCAAATCTGATCATCGTAGATATAGTCAGTTTGTCGCTTTCCGGGTGAGTGAGATTCTAGAAGCTTCGGAGGTCAGCGAATGGCAGTGGATCCAAACAAAGAAGAACGTCGCGGATGATGGAACTAAGTGAAAACGGGCGCTAGACATGAGTAGAACTAGTCGATGGTTTAACGGGCCGGAATTTCTCAAGACCCCTGAGGGAGAATGGCCTATGGTACTACACATCGATAGCACTACCACGGAAGAACTGTGTCCACGTTTACTCGTTCATGTCAAACTACTGGAGCCAATCATCGATCCTCAAAACTACTCTAAATGGACTCCACTTCTACGTCGGACCGCATACGTGTTTTGATTCATCAGAAACGTGAGTACAACCAAACCAGAAAAAAAGAACCACTTGACCACTGACGAATTCAGAGCTTGCCATGGCTGAAAACGACCTGTTCCGGTTTGCTCAATGTAGTGCTTACGCAGATGAGATAGCGATGCTTTCGGATATACAAGCGTCCAAACACTCCACGAAGACTATACCCAGAAGCAGTCCAATATATCACCTTTGTCTTAGATGAGCATGATGTAGTCCGTGTTCGTGGTAGGACCAGCGCTTGTCCATTTGTACAGCAGGATATGGTGAATCCCATCATCCTTCCACGAGATCATCAGATTGCGCATCTCATCATATCACATTACCACAGCAAGTATCATCATCAGAACCACAACACAGTGATCACTGAGTTGCGGCAGCGATACAGCATCCCTCGTCTAAAGGCTGCCTACAACAGTATTCGTCGATGCGGTCAGCAATGCAAACCACCGGTCATGAGTGACTTGCCTGCCTACGCTCGTCCGTTTACTTATATGGGGGTGGACTACTTTGGTCCATTTATGATCATCCTTGGACGCCGTCTTGAGAAGCGTTGGGTACTTCTCGCCACTTGTCTTACCACTCGCGCCATCCACTTGCAAATCGTTCACACAATGACTACCGATTCATGGCACTAAGAAACGTCATGGCTAGGATAGGCGTACCAGCAGTCATATATAGTGACAGCGGTACAAAATTCCAGGGGGCAAGTAAAGAACTCGAAGAAGCTATGGCGAATTTAGATCGAGAGCGGCTTGCAGCGGAGTTCACCTCCTCACATACTTCCTGGAAATTCAATCCTCCAACCATTTTTTACTGAGATCAAGCAACAGGTTGAGACCTTGTGTACCGTTCGACGACAGCTCAGAAGTACTCAAGAATTGCTGGGAACTTTCTCAAACCTTGGCAAATCAATTCTAGAAACAGTGGCTCCTTTCATCACTCGTAGGACGAAATGGTTTACGGAGGTGAAGCCCATCAGAATCAACGACATCGTTGTAATCGTAGACACGAAACTTCCCCGGAACACTTGGCCTAAAGGTCGAGTTATCGGAATCAAGCAGGGATCGGACGGACAGAAGCGCTATCAATATGGCCAAGAGTGCATTCCGGGGGGGGGGGAGTGTTGGTTACGCTACGTCGAATAGCCCATGGGACCCGATGCGCCCCGATAGTAACGGTGCTGAAAATCCCACGTCAACAGCGACCCGGACGACTTAACTTACCTATCTGTTTAAAACTTAGTTACCTAAAAAGCCAAATTATCTACGGATTGAGTTATACAGAACAAGGACTTTGGATATTACTCTGTATCATAACAGTAGAGGCTCGAGTAGAGACAAATATTAGATGTACGGCACGGTGCCAACGAACAGGTTATCAAGTTCATGCCATGGGGCATGAAGTAGTTCGCCTCCTCGTGGTGTGCCCTGGAAACGTTAATTATCGAACCCAAGGGAGAGATATTGCGGCTAAACGAACTACAGCAGAGTAAGGACGCTGGAGCCCCATCCAGCTCGTCCCAGGAGGTCGATAAGCCCTGCACAAACCCTCGTTGTGCAAAGGCAGAAGTGACACCGGGTTCTTAGATTGTAGACGACTCTGACCAAGTCGCAGCCACGTCTGTCCTGTCCCGCCGTGGACAGCTGGCTTGCTATCACGTCTGCTCTAGAACTCAGGCGAACAATTAACAGTGAACAATAAGAGGAAGGCCCTGCACAGCTGCTCACTGTGCAGTAGCGAGTGTCACGTCTGTGACACACCACTAGTGTGATGCGCCATAGCGCAACCGGTTCCCTCCCATGATGTAATGCTTTCGGGCGGTTCCGGGGAGGGCAAGGTCCAAGAGCACAGGGGTGGGTCAGGAGCGCTACTTCTCCCATCCCCACACCCTGAGTTATCTTCTCAGGTGTCTGGGAGCAGAAAAAAAAGACATCAACCATCACTTTCAATTGAAAGTCATTCTGTTTTCTCTTCGAGCCGATCCCCTTCAACATCAACAGAACCAAATTCGATCAGTTTTCATGCTGTTTGTTTTGGCTTGACTCGTGTTCATTTCGTCTTTTATTGTCAAATGAACTTACTTTCGCATTGATGCGAAGCTGTTCGATCCAAATTCATGCAGTTTTTCTGACTTTTATTGATTGTTCACTCGGTTCATGAGCATAGATCTGTGCACGTGGGATTCAAATTTATTATAGTCGGGTTTGTTTACCCATCAATATGGGTATTTTTGGAATCGGAGTGACGTCTAAAGATCGAAACCGATATGCGACGCCATTTTTAAAATCCAACATGGCGGCTTTCAGTTTAAGAAAAAGTAGGAAACCTATCAATTAGGTATTAGGTATTTTTGGGAATCGGGATGGCGTCTAGAAGACGGAAATCCAAGATGGCGGCTTCCGATATGAGTAAAAGTGACAAATACACTAAAATATATTTTTTTGGAATCCAAGATGGTGGTTTCCGCTTCTAAAAAAATGTGGGAAATACTGTCAAATACCCATAAGTATGGGTATTTTTGAAATCAGTATGACACCTAGAGAATGGAAACCACCATTTTCAAATCAATGATGGCGGCTTCCGGTTTAAAAAAAGGTTGTAAATACACATTCATATGTTTTTTTTTGACGTACCATTACGTCTTTTGGCAACATATTGGGGGTACAGTTTCAAAAAACGAAAACTGACCGCGTTACGAAAAGTGGTCTTGTTTGAACCACTTATAACTCTGTTAATAGCGGATTGATTTTAATTCTAAACAAGGCAATCGATTGGAATTTTTTCTACAAAACTGCCAAAATGAACACTTTATCAATTTCAAATTGGTAACTATTGAACATTACACAAATGTCGCACTGCTGCAATGGTGATCAAAATTTTCACCGATTGCTTGCAAAAAGCGCTTTCCCTGACACAGATTTCAAAATCGTTCCAAAAACGGTTCCAAATCGGGTGCTGATTAGGGTCCCACATTTTAAACTCATTTGGTAAGAAACTGACTTGACACAAACCATTTGAAGTTTATGTAGAAACTACTATGTGAAATCCAAACTTTTTGTTCATTTTCCTCTAGCGATTTGCCATATTGCACTGTTAAAATGTTCTATAAAGAAAGGCTTCCCGCAAGCAGCGAGCTGCAGCCCACATGAGCGTTCATTCACCGAAGAGTGAGGAAGATGCCACAACGCTACTGATCGGATTCAGTTGCTCTTCGTATACCGCTGTGGGCCATCTATGCAAAGCGCATCACCCTCGTTCCAAGCAACATACAGCTCGCCAGCCTCATCCGTGTTGAACTCCCTAATAGCTCAGTATTACTCAATCATCACAACAAAACGGTTCTTTTAAGCACCACCATAAATTATTGTTTTTTTAAAAGGGTTAATTGGCATTGAACGTTTGCCAGCCACATTACCTCCAAAACTATTTAATATTGTGCCCAGCAACCAAAAGTTTATGGTCATTTGCGTAACCCTTGACCTTGTCAATAATCCAGGAACAAGTAGGGGAAATGACGGCTTCGGCATGACAGACTATTTTCGGCAACCCAAATTGAAACACTATTTTCACTGGATTTTCTTACGGAAACACTTCGCTGAATGCATGCAAACGATTCTTTATGCTTTCAGCTTCAATTTGACTATATTTTTACCACTGAGAAAAAGCAATCTAGCAGGGTTTTCTTGAAATGAAACACACGCACTACAAATTGTAGCTGATTTCGAGTTGCCGATAATAGAACAGCAGATTTACATGCAGTTCAAATGGAACGGTTGCCGAAGAAAAACTAGTTGCCGACAATACTCGCTCTCACTAGAGAAGATTGGAGCTTTGTAAAAGCGTTTCAAAACAGTTTTTGACAATTCTTTCGACTGAAATTGTTAGCGCAGCTGGCAGCAAAAGATTGTAAACAAACCAATACTACATATGTGTGCGTTCCATAGAGAAAAAGGCTATAGAAAGAAGGTCGCTGCTTAGGTTGCCGAGAATACGTAAATTCTCCTATGTCTTTCAATCAATTTTCGGTTTTTTTATATTATATATTTAATAAACCAAAAATTCTGTGCGTTTTGTGCATGTTTGTCAAACAGGGCTTTAACATTCACAACATTCATTGTATTCATCATGTAATTCGATGCATCACTGCATTTAAACAAGCAGATTTAATTGATTGCATTTTATTCCAGGTACGAGTGGCATTCCATTTTAATTTCCAATTCTGATAATTAAAATACGTAGGTATCACACTTTGATTGGTGATTCTGACTACTTGTGCCGGAGATCAAACCTGCATGCAGAAAGAAAACTGTCAACGAGATTTCCTCTGTGAGTAACGACTAATGAAACCGAAAACCACAGCTCTCAACCAGATGGAGCTGAAAGCTGAAGAGTTTCTGCCGGGAGAGCAGATACAGGACGATGGCATTCGACTGTTTTGTTGATTGGGGGGAAAGAAGTTCACTTCATTAGAATCAAACCACTTGAATCGGTTGAAAGTAATTAAAGTGGGATTCAAATTAATTAATTCATTTCTTTTGCAATAGCTTACGACGATGGCAATTGAACTGTAGAAATTAAAGATGCTTGCACTCAGGCTCGACATACGGATAAAGCGTTCGAACGATAAGATAACAGCACTGTAACTACTAACATCCTTTTATGCCTTCGTTCAACAGTTATATGAGCATTATGAGCACAATTTACGGATGATTTATATGGGTCGTAATTCAGGGGGCTGCTCTAATGCTCTAATTAAACCAGCTCCGGCATAATTTACGAGTGCCCCCAAACAGTTTCCCGAATAAACTGGATGTTGGTTGTGTTATGATGGGGGGAATGTGATGGTGCGGGGTCAGAAATTTTGGTTTGGCTCAGATTTAGTATGTACTTCTAGCAAACTGGAAAAATTTTGCCTAAAAGTTTGGGCAAGCACTTCTGTACTGTTGAGAGTGGTTAATACTACATGGAAGCGAATTATTTTCTTCCCTACTTCTACAGAGCTACGTATACATGTATGACATGACAATCTTTCCCACTAATATAATGTATTTAATTTTTCTGTCCATGTTGTCAGGAACACACATCACCAATTCATAATTAATAACATCATTATCCTAGTTGATGATTCATCCTGCGTTATCACAAAATTATAGCTCACATGACCCCAGCAGCTGGTGGAGTGGGTCTGAAATATGCAACGATCTAAAGCTGGTCAGACACACGCACACACTTCCATCATTCACTTGTAGGCCGACGAAAATTAGTCGGATTATCACGAAATGTGATTGGCCCAAACTAGAGATGGGACATACAATCCAATTAATCAACGATAATACCCCGTCAGTCCTGATGCGCTCCTCTTTGAGTCTACCGGCGACCGGTTGCATGAACACATTTTTCGAAGAAGATTAATTACCACTGATCCTCGATGGTGATGGGTCGGTTACCAACAAGCATATGTTGTCACCACCGCCATCACTGTCAGACCCCTCGTCGTCGTCATCCACTTTTGCCATCACTAACTAATTGATTAGTGCAAAAGTGTAAATAGCTTGAGCTGAGCATGCCACAGGCATATGAGCGCAAATACCGCACGGTTGATTGATTCGCGTTAGCGGCCTGGTGTGTAAATAATCTACACATTGCACTGCACTGCACTGATGCACAAATTTGTTTGCTCCGGCAAGATAAAGTGTAGGTATCCTTCGACCAACAAATATTTGACCAGACCGTGGGAGTGAGTGTGCCGTGTTTGATTAAATTGAAAGAGTTGTCGGAAATTGGTCCGGATTACCGGAAGCCATAATTTGTATGCGTTTTTTCTCTCTCTCTCTCTCTCTCTCTCTCGGATGAATCTGTTAATTAACGCGTCAAAAGTGACATCAATGGAGGCGCTATTGACGGCTTGCCAAATGTTGATTAATTGACGATTGTGTAGATATGATGTGTAATTATTGATAATTTTAAAAGCAGATTTTTTGCTCATCAACCGATGTTTCAGGACTTTTCCATTATTCTAAGAATAATAAAACGTGGTCCAGTTAGAATCTGGACGCCAAATAGAAATATATCTCAAAATGATTCCATTGGATTTATGATAAAGTCAGGAACCTTGAAGTCAACCTCAGCCTGCCTAAGTGCTCAGTTTGTACCAAAATCGGGCCAAATCTGTGGCGATCGCAGTGCTCGTAGTAGGTCACAAAGCAAACGTTGGAGGGGTCCTTATTGTCGCGTCCAGCGTTTACAAGTCTGTTGAGATTAAGACTATTAAGGTCCGTTTAGAATATCTGATTTCTTGGTCTGATTTTGATCGCCGCCATAATGAAAAATCTGCTCGAATTTACTTTCGACACACACTTTGTCGAACGCCCCTGTTGGCTGGTGTTGAAAGAACTGTCAATTTAGATTTCAAAACAAAACTGTATCAGGAATCAAAAGTAAATACTTCCATCATGAATTACCGGAAAATTGCTCTAGCTTCGGCAGGCGTATTTGCTTTTATTATTTTAAATAAAATGAGAAGGAGAAGGTGAACTTTGTGGAGTATGAAATGGTTGCCCAGGAGGAACACCGGTAGGCATCTGGCTCATCTTGTCCTTCAAGAACTGCGATATGAAGATACAAATGGATTTCAAAACTTCGCCAGGATTTCGATACCAACTTTCGACTACACGATTCCTTGAGTTCTGAGAATTTCTGTTAAGAACTCAATTCTGCACATTTCTTTGAAGACCTTCGGACGTCCCTGAAGTTTTGTTTCGTTCTCCAGTAAAATATATTTAACGATTAACAAACTTTCCTGAAGATCTGCAAATTTCTCGGTAGTTCTACAGATTTCTTTGAAGTTCTGTGTGTTCTTAAGAAGATCTGCAAATTTTCCTAAAAATCTACAAAGTTCCTGAATCTCTGAAGATTTAAGATCATTAAAGATCAACAATTATATCTGATGTTCACAAAATTTCTAATAAGCTACTAACTTCTCGAAATTTCTGAAATTTTCTCTGTAGATTTTCATGATTCAATGAATATCTGCAAACATCTCTGAACATCTACACAATTTCCTAAAGAATTAAAAGATAATTTCTAGATAGCTTGAGCTTTCCGGAAATATTAGGAAGTTTTCTGAAGTTTTACTTTTTTTCTGAAGTTGTGCAAATATCTCTAAAGATCAGCGAACTTACCTGAAGTTCTGTAAATTTCTCTTAAAATCCAAGAGCCGCAATAAAAATCATTTAAACTTTATTTAAACATCTGCAGATTTTTCAGTAGATTTATGATCTACCCTCTGAACTTTTCTGAAGTTCCTGCAAAAATTTCAAATTCTGTAAAGTTTTCTGAATTACTGTAGATCTACAACTACCCTGAAGTTCAATAAATTTATCAGTAGATCTCCGAACTTTTCTAAAGTTTTGTAAATTGCTTTGTGGATTCTTGGATTTCCATAAAGTTCTGCAGATCTACCTGAAATTCTTTGATATTCCCCAAAGTTTTAAAAATTTATCTGAAGAATAACAAATTTCTCTGAAGTTGTGTAAATACTTCTAAAGATCGGCGAACTTTCCCAAAGTTCTGTGAGTTTTGCTGAAGTTTTGCAAATTTTTCTAAAAACGTTCGAACTGTCTGGTGTTTTGAAGACTTCTCTTAAGGTCGACATACTTCTCTGAAGTTCTTCAGATCTATTTATTTCCAACTTCCATGGAGTTCTGCAAAATCTTGGACTTTTGAACTTCGCTGCGATTGGTTTTTGGAATTAAGGTACTTTTCTGACATTTTACGAATTTTTCTGAACATCCCACATTTTTCTGAAACTGCGAAGCATTCTGAAAAATTCCTGCAAATATCTTTAATATTTTGTAATGAAGCTCCGTAGTTCTATTCTCAATAAATTTCTCAGTAGATCTGAAAACTTCTCTGTGGTTTTGTAAATTCCTCTGCAGCCTCTCGGCCTACTCTGAAGATCTGAAAATTTCTCTGAAAATCTTCTCAATTACCTTAAGTTCTCAAAAATTTTCTAAAAATATTTGAGCTTCCTTGAAGTTTTAAATGTCTTTCTGAAGATCTACAAATTTTCCTGAAATCGTATAAATATTTTTTTAATCGCCGACCTTCCCTGAAGTTCTGCAAATTTTACTGAAAATCTATGACCATTCTTGTGATTTTTCAGAAGTTCTGTAATATTTTTTCAAAGTTCTGTAGCTTTGATCTGAAGTTCTACGAACTTTTCAGATGTTGAAATTTTTTCAGTAGATATCCAAACTTCTGTGAAATACTTTATATTTCACTGTAGATTCTTGGACTTGTCTGAAGTTATGCGAATTTCCCTGTAGATTTGCAAAATTTCGCTTATAGTTTTACAAATTTGTGATTTTTTTTATAAATTTCTGTAAATTTCTTTTAATTTCTGTAAAATTTTCTATAGTGTTGCAGTTCTGTTCTTAAGATCTACGAACTACCCTGAAGCTCAACAAATTTCTCAGTAGATCTCAGTACCTCTCTGAAGCTCTAAAAAAATTCCTAGTTGGCTCTCAGACCTGCTGTATTGCATGCTTATTCTTATACAATACATGCTTCGTATTATATAAACACTGTTTTGTTGACCATGCCAAGATCAAAGCCATTGCGGCATCTTTCGGCCAATCACACTGGAAAATAAAAATCAGTCAAACCATACACAGGACATTATTGAATAGTGGAATCGGTTTACCTTCCCTAATAAAAAAAAATACCATACCCGAACGATAACCCATATGATTGGAATATTTCACAAATGGTTTGGATGATACCCTGAGCACGTCGTTAAGCAAAATAACCATACACATTTCATTAGGATTCCTGCTGGATGCCATCAAAACACAAATCAAGCGTTCCGGTTTTTTTTTCCTTTGATTTGTTTTCCGTCGATCTTGTTTTCCGTGCTGAGCACCAATGCTACCGACGCCAGGGAGACAGTTCCCACACCTGGACCCTACCTATCGACCCATCAACTCATGAACCGGGGACCAACGGCTTTACTTCCCCTTCTGAAGGAAGGCGTGATCAGAGATGTTATGCCTCAGAACATCCCGGCGGCGCCGACTGGGATTGAACCCAGGCCTGCTGGGGTGAGAGGTAATCACGGTTTAGCGGTTCAAAGCCGTGAAATTTTAGAAGAAGAAAAAAATCAATATTATCACCTAACCTGCGGCTATTTTGCTGGATGAGTCGAATGAAAATTAAACGCAAACCTATTTCGTTTGACAAATCAAACGTCAAATCTAATCATCTTGTCGAAAAAGTGTGAACGCATGCAAACATTGCATCTGACAAAATTATCGAGCAGTTCGCTCGAATCAGACCAACAAATCAGATAGTCTAAACGTACCTTTAAAGGTTGGAAACATGAACAAGTCAGTTTGTCTGTCTGTATTCGCGGAAGGCGGTTCATGCTTTGCGCTGTATATATTCCTCCGGATCGTAGTCGGAAAGTAGGTGTTATCGATGCCCATTTATCTACTCTTCGTGAATTACGCGATGCAATGCCCGTTGGAGACTTTTACTTGCTTGTGCAAGCAGATTGGCTTGATGATGGAATATTAAACCTTGATCCTTCCGTGATCTCTGCTGCCCAAGGAATCAAAAATATCTACAAATGACAAAATGACAAGCGATCAACGAACCGAATAATAACGCAGAAGTGCAAAGCAATGATGATATAATCTCCTTCCTTTTTTCATGACAAGCAGCCCGTGCGACACAGCTCACTCGGGTGGTAGAAGGAAACGAGCAAATTGTTGGCAAGCTGTTTCACGAAGTAAAGCCGAAGCTGATAGACGGGAATTTTTTGTTGTTGTCTTTTCTCGATTCAGATCAAGCTATGACCTCATCCTAGGCGCTTAATACAAAGGTGACACACAAGGAAGAAGTGTTAGTTTGTTTACTAAAATGAACTATGCCCATTTTAGTATGGCAAGTTTTGCTATAAGAAATGCTCCTCATGTTTATTAGCGAAATTCACATCAAAGATTGATTAATTGAGTAGGAAATCAGTTTGGCACGGCATTTGTGACCAGCATACACGTTCCGGTCGTATGAAGCAGGTCAAAAACTGTCCAAATCCGCCCATAAAATTTTTTGCTTTGAATTTCTGTATGGCAAAATAGTGAACTTTGCGTGAACATTAACGGCAAAGAACTCACCAACACTGGGAGACTGTGAGCTCCTGCCCACCTGTGATATTACCCGCCTAGATCATTAATTTACAGGCTACCAATTCGTGATATATTCCACATAAAGTTTATCGATGTTACAAAACAATTCATGGACCTTACTGACTACCATAACCATTATCATTAAAATCCTCAAACCATAAGTTAAAAGGTTCTAATATAGTTCTCATTCCAAAAATGTATGGAGAAAACAAGAATTTGGAACGGTAATGGTTCTTAACAACCCATTATTTGTAAGGTCTACTTCCGAAAAACCATAATACATAAGTTTAAAACATTATCACACAAACGTTCATGTAAAGTTCCATAACCATTTCAGTTAAAGTTTAGCAGGGATTATAAACAACTTTTAACCATTTTTGGTAAGGTAAATTTTTGGTTCGCGTTTATCCGGGTGGTCATCAATATTATCGTCGTCAATCGTGTGATGGCCGTGAGGATGCAAAAAGAACGTCCAAGAAGAGAATCTGGCAGTGTTTTTTTTTCCTTGATTTGTTATCCGTGCTGAGTACCAATGCTACCGACGTCAGGGAGGCAGCTCCCACACCTGGACCCTAACACCTATCAATTCATGAACTCATGAACCGAGGACCAACGGATTTACTTCCATGCCTCAGCAAATCCCGGCGGCACCGACTGGGATTGAACCCAGGTCTTTTGGGGTGAGAGGCAATCAAGTTTACCACTACACCACCGGCACCGCTTAATCTGTTAATGTTACTTATGACTTATTGTATTGTTCAGGTTGCCCGTGTAAAGGGTGTTACGATCAAAATTTTGTCGACTTAAACCTAACGCATTTCATTTAATCGAGCATTAAAAAACCTTAACATCCCTCATTTTGAAGGTGTGTGCGTGCAGAATGATGCCTCTATTTAGATTTTGACATTTGCTCTTGAGTCAAAATGGCGTCCAAGCAAGAGAAGCAGTGCATCCAAATTTTGCACGCACAAGGCGAAAATCCGAAGTACTCGCACGCCGAGTTAGCGAAATCGTCAAAAGTGGCCAAATCAACTGCCACCAACGTAATACAAGTGTTCGGGGACCGTTTGTCGATAGCCAGGAAGCCTGGATCGGGAGGAAACCGAAAGCCGCAAGCCGCAGCGACGACAGAAAGAGTGGCCAGCGGATTCAAGCGGAATCCCAACCTCTCCGCCACAAACAGCTGGGAGTATCGTCTACAACCATGCATCGAGCTAAAAAACGAGCCGGACTGTCGACTTGTAAGAAGGTAGTGACTCAAAATCACGACGATAAACAAAACAAGACGGCCAACACCCGGATCCCGGAAGCTGACGACGATGCTGACGAAGTTCGATTGCGTGGTAATGGACGACGAAACCTGCGTCAAGGCAGCTTCCTGAGCAGGAATTTTATACGGCAATGGAAAGGGCGAATGTGGCAGACATTTTCCAGCATATGAAACTATCGAGGACTCCACTGCGTCCTAGCAAGAAGTACGGTCGACTTAGTTCGCGCTCCGTTAATTTGGAAGTTTTCTGACTATTCTCATTTTCATTTTTCATTTTGCAGCGTTTGGTGGGGCAATGGGAGCGCAAGTCAATCCAAAGCCGAGGATAAAGGACGGGTAATGGCTGAATAGTCTATGCGGACCACTTGAACGCCATGGGAAAAGGAAGGGATTGAAGAGGCCGGTTATTGGGGGGTTTTGAGGAAATGACACATAGTGATGCTAAATGTAAAGAAACCGAAAATCCATCTCCCACTGATTCATCCTTTCACATATATACCAAATTGATATTTTAAAGCAATAATCAAAATAAACAGACAATACATGAAAATGCTAGTTGCCAGTTGCTTTGAGGTTCAATCCACCTTGATGCCTCTCGGAAAACTTCAAAAGCAGCCCCTTCCGACGCACTACTTCAGACTGCAAAAAGCTCGCACTATTCGATTCCTTTTGATATTTTACACAAAATGACGCGAGCCTTCTGCAATCTAAAACAACGCGTCGAAAAAAAACCGCTTCCAAACCTCCAAAAAATGCATCAAAGCAAATTGAACCTTAAAGGCTAGTTGCCTCCCTAAGCGGACCCTCCGCATCCTAATTCTTCTGTTAATCCACTTAATGCTACTAGGTTGTCTAAATTTTCTTATTAAAGTTCGTTTGATGATTATGATATCTCTAGTTTAATTTAATAAATAATTGAAATCTCTAATCTACCTACCATGCTTTATTAAGTACCTGCACTTGTGAATGTAATCTAAAATTTAACGTGTTTCAAGTTGTTTTTGACTTTGACCTATATTTAATATATATTTTTTATATATATATATATAAATTTCGTCCCAGGTGACACTTTCAAGTGACTAAAATGCTTCACTTTAAAGTTGGTTTCCTAGCTGATTTTTAAATTACATAGGGTACATGCTTCAACTACGCTCACACGTTTCCACTATGTCGCACCACAAAAATACATATGGGTATGTCACAATAGAAGCACGCCACAGTGGAAATCCCGAGCCATAGTTCAAACACTTATCCCAAATCAAAATGAAGCACATATAAGATTAGTTGCAATACCATGTACAAAAATGGTGTTTAACATTGTTCCCTGAGTAATATCTCAATGAAAACAACAACGAAAGCTTGTCACGCAAGTAGAAGGAGTACTGTTGGGCACTTTCTGAAATATTTCAATAGTATAATTCCCTTGCAAACCCAAATCAATCTATCTGCGTAAGAATAAATAAAATAAGATTGATTTGCGGCAAAACCCGCCAGTATCGCACCCAACGTCAGTGCTTATACGTAAGCGTACTACAACGCGGCTTTCAAATAAAGGAGTAACAAGTGTGATACTATCACTTTAGGCTAGAACTTTGGTTCTCATCGCATGCTCATGACGCTATTCTGTCACGGAATGAGCCAACGATGCCGGACCTAAACCAACCGTCTCCAACGCTCCACTATGAAGCATAAGATTAGGCCCACCCACCAACGTCCAGGTTACAAAACTAGCCAAGGGGAGGGATGTTGATGCGCGCGTAGGAAATTGTAAACATACCGAAGGCTTGATAGCACCGAACTCTCTCTGCAGCGGTCTTGGGTCGTTTCGGAGAACCGTCTGCTTGACGATCCTTCGTATCCAACCCAACTGACTGTAAAACATATCTGGTATCTATTATATGCAATTAGATTAACATCCGAAGTCCATCCTATTTTACATATTCTGCTAAAAAAAAAATAAAAATTCTAAGTTCCACCCCTGACAGGATTTCCCGCCGTTTTTTATGAATGGGGCGCGGCAAAAAGTATCTTTTGTGCAGAATATGTAAAAAAGGATGGACTTCGGATGTTAATCGAATTGCATATATAGAGGTACCAGATATGTTTTACAGTCAGTTGTTGATAAATCTTGATAGAGCTGGAATTAGGGCGTAACAGCTTTGTAAACAATGACTTCTCTCGATGATTTCTAGAAACTCAAGGCACGTCTATGCAAACCAACATAACCAACGGGAAGGGGAAGACTTCCCCTACCCGATAGTAACGTTGATTTGAGTGAGCGAGCCTTAGCTTCCTAGAAATCATCGAGAGAAGTCATTGTTTACAATAGCTGTTACGCCCTAATTCCAGCTCTATCTAGAAATCACAATCATCATCGTGAGCGAATTTGTTCTCTAATTTGAATGTTTTGGCTCTCTGGGCAGAGGCGGGTAAAACATTAATGGAATCAATTTTAATTACTTGTAATTTGTTTACTTTGAGGTTGTCAGTGTATGGGATGGGCGGAGGGGGGGGGGGGGTGTTTTGTTTAAATATTTTCCGCGTTTCGATCTAGTTGAAGCCAGTCCCCATCGACCCCATCGCGGGTAGTCAAGGTAATCACGCCGTGATCCACCTCTAGGCAGGGTTGCTTCCATTCACTTGCTATAAAATATTGTATTTCAAAATTATGAAACCATTAGATGTTATAATGGTAATTAGTACTTGTAAGTTACAAGAACAGGTCGTGAAGTATGTGTTTGACACATAAAACCTGTTAATATGGCTTTCAGTGCGTCACAATCAGCGATTTCACGATTCGTGAGCGCTCACTCTGAGTGAACGCTCACGAATCATAAGATCACTGATTGTGACGCTCTAAAAGCCGAATTGGCAGGTTTTATGAGTCAAACACACACTTTAAACCCTCTTCTTGTTACTTGCAAGTACAACATATCATTATATCATCCAACGATTCCATAATTCCGAAAAACAATTTTTTATAGCAAGTGAGTGGAAGCAACCCTGCCTCTAGGAGTGTTTACATCTGTGCTTATTTGCTAGAGCTAGTGTACTAACATGCTGGTAGACTCTGACGCCCTGCTTACATTATGCTGGCTACTTTTTACACACTGCTAGTACACTAGCGCTAGCAAATCCGCATAGATGTAAACACCACATTAACCGCTGACTTCCTCCTGCTTGCAGGACCCAATGCCATGCCACCCGATACGTTATTAAATGCATATGGTATTGTTTCAGCCCCACAACGTAAATCATCCAAAACGATTATGTACATAATTCTATAGAACGTCATTTGCTGATCTAAGCTGACAAACGAGGTGGAAACATAGTCATCGCTACCAGAGTTGGTACGAATATTGGTAAAGCGTGGAAACCAAAGATTGACTATGTCGTGGTGGAATAAGTTTTCTCTACCAACAAACGATTTTTGAATCTATGATGGAATGACCATTCATGGCTAGTATATAAATGTAAACAGTCTGATTTAAAGCATTTTCAAGTCATCCTTATTCTCAAATTGTTGTCCTCAGAGCAGTGCTGATATTTCTTCTACACTCAATTTAGCTGAAAATGAAGACAACCTTAAAAGATAGACCAACTACCTGTATGAATTTGAATTTTGGCATAACAACATTCTCTTGATCAAGGCAACCTCAGAGTATCGAAGTCAACATTCGTTTTTCTTCATTCGTTGCTGGATGTTCATTGTGTCAATATTAATACTCGTCTTCATCTTAGTGGGGACGATTTTGAGGATCAAATGCAAAATGATTATTTGCATTTTACACAAATATAGCGCTGAATAGCGTGTTAGTTTTTACACGCAGATCGATGCTTTTGAGGATCGCTTCTGATTTTGACAATTTTGAGTTGGATAATCAAGCACTGGTGATTGTATTTTCATTACTCATTTCCAGAACAACATGTGAAAAGGGCATACAAGCTTTTTGTAAACAAACCTTCTTATGCCTTTTTCTCGCCACCCAAATGACACCAACGCAAACCTTTAACATCACCGTATAGGGGACACTTTCCCCTTCCCGATGATATTGCTGGTTTGCGTGGGCGACCCTCGGATGGTGAGAAAAGGGCCTACAAGGGTTTGTTTACAAAAAGCTTGTATGCCCTTTTCACATGTTGTTCTGGATTTGTTCATTTCGTTCGTAAGTGACAGCAAAAATTTTCAAAACAAACTGAGCGCTGTTATTTTACAGCCAACTTTCAAATAAATATCATCCTTTATTTTGATAAAAATCATATGGATGCTTATCAGCTGTTAACGAATTCAACTATAACGCAACCATTTGAAATTGGAAAGCATATTGTTAAAGGGTTCGAGCAATGCCAAAATCATTCGAAGTTTTGCGGTTGTTTTCGTTCATCACTCTAAATGCCATTCACCCTCGATATTGTTGGTGGGTCATCTATACAGGGCTGCTCCTCACTGCAATTGTTGTAACCGATGGAATAGTCCGAATCATTATGCAACAACCTTTCCTGACAAAAGTTGCCGGGGAACAGGCCCCTTCTGCTGCTGTAGTCAAAAGCAGGGGAAAATGAGGGGAAATATTAAAAACCGTAAACAAACCTTTTTGAATTTTGTGTCAATATGGTCATCAATATTATCGTCATCAATATCTGCATAAATATGATTGTCAATACCTTTGAGTATTGACCATATTTCAAGCTGAACAATATATTAGGTCCTTAGCAACATTGATCGGTTCTCTTAATCGACTTTCTGTTTTGTTAATAACTTCCCAACAAACATTGGAAGCACATTAAGAGCTTATTCAGACAAAAATATGCTTTTTAGCTAAAAAAAAAATAGCTTATTCAGCCTTTAATCAGCTCAAATTGTTTGTTGGGTTGGGTACAGAACTGCTTCTTGTCGTGTTTAAAGCTAGATAATAACTAAGGCAAGACAGGACTTCTGGATTCTTTTTATTCTTCAGTGCTAAACCAATACAAACTATTCTGACAGTAATTTTGTACACATTAAAAAAAAACAATCTTAAACTTAAAAATCAATCAAATAAAAAATAGCTGGGAATATATTAACATGGCCGTGAGGATGCAAATGTTCAGCTTGATTTTTGCCCATGTGGTGAGGTAAAGGGTATTACGATCAAAATTTGGTCGACTTAAACCTAACGCATTTCTTTTAATCGAGCATTTAAAAAACCTGAACACTCCTCATTTTGTAGGTGTGTTCGTGCAGAATGATGCCTCTATTATGATTATGATATTTACTCTCCAGTTATCAAAAAGACGTCCAAGCAAGAGGAGCAACGCTTCAAAATTTTGCAAATCGTCAAAAGTGGTCAAATCAACTGTCACCAACGCAATAAAAGTGTTCGGGGAACGTTTGTCGATAGCCAGGAAGCCTAGATCTGGGGAAATCGAAAGACAGAAGCCACAGCGACGACAAAAATAGTGGACAGTGGATTCAAGCGGAACCCCAACCTCTCTGTCCGACATGCCGCAAACAAGCTGATAGTGTCATCTACAAATATGCATCGAGCTAAAAAACGAGGCGGACTGTCGACTTATAAGAAGGTAGTGACTCCAAATCACTACGATAATCAAAACAAGACGGTCAAAGCACGATCCCGGAAGCTGACGACGATGCCGTCTTGTTTTGGTCAGATTCGGCATCCTGCAAAAAGGCCATGGAGTGGTATGCCGCCAACAACATGCAAGTTGTGCCCAAGGACAAGAACCCTTCCAACACGCCAGAGCTTCGTCCAATCGAAAAATATTGCGCCATCGTCAAGCAGAACCTGAAGAAGACCCAAAAAACTGTTGGAAGCGAGAAGCGGTAAACAAAGTGGCTGTACAGAATATGCTGGCAGGAGTTAAATGAAAGGTCCGATTATTCGGATTCAGTCAACCGGAAGCTTAGCTGAACATTTTTTCTGTAGTTTAAACTACGGATCGCTTCATTTGTTTTTGAGAATATTGGGTGCACACATTCATATCACGCGTTCTTATTGACTTTGTTCGGTATCATTTGAACTAAAGTATCGTACCAAAAGCATAATTTACCTGTTTACCGAAATCATCGATTTATTTGATGTTTTCTGCTTGATTGGCTCAAAATGGGCGCTTAGGCCTAAGTAGTTCTCTACCCTATGAGATACATTTTGCGTCCAGACTCTAACTGGACCAAACTTCAAGTGAAAGTGGACCTTTGGCAACTACATGGAAAGGATGTCTCACAAAAGTTTAAGAGGAATGAATTTTCGAAATTTTCAACTAAATTCTGCATAAGCAAAAAGTGCAGCAGGTGTAAAATGGAGAAAAGTACTGAGAAATATAAATATCTTTTTCTTCTTCTTCGAATTTAAAGCTTATTGTGTGCTCTCAACTGAGTGCTCTAGATGCACTTCCACAGTTATTAATTGAGAGCTTTCGATACCTGTACCATTTTTTGCATTAGTATAATTGTGTGGCTAGTACAAACATACTTTATGCCCAGGGAAGTCGAAAAATTTTCCAAACCCCGAAAAATTCCTAGACCGGACCGGGAGTCGAACTCAGCCTCGTCCAGCATGGTCTTGCCTTGTAGCTGCGCTTTTGCTGACTGAGCTAAGGGAGGTTCCAGAGAAATAAAATAAAATTTAATAATTCGGCTACGGATTGCAATACAGTGAATTTGATGGCTATATGTATTATCTGAAAATGTGACAGAAATTGGATGAAAACTAAATTGCATACTATTAAAAATAACCATGCGTCTCCATAAAATGTTTCACCGTGCAAATGATGTCAACAATTTGGGACTAATGAGAAGTCTTCTTAACGGTAGGACATTCGAATGTCCCAAAAATGCTGAAATCAGAGAAAACTTCGCAAAGCCTTGTGTCATTCGCTGCACGGTCGATCAGACCGACTCAACATTGAATCGAGTTGACTCATTCCAGGCAAAAGCCGTGGAAACCAGGAAAAAAACTGCTCGAATATGAAGAAAATACGCGAACATTTTATTTAGTCTATTAGAACACTCACTCGATTTTCCTCATATTCGAGAAGTTTTTCCTGAAAAAGCCCGCAAAATACAACTCACTTTTGAGTAAATTCACTTTTGACGAAATTGAGCCAACACGAATGATACACTTTTGTAGATACAGGCGGTAACTTTATGTTGTTTCACCGACGCCGACGACGCCGACGACGCCGCCGCCACCGGCCGTCAAGAGCGAAGATGACGACGGCAAGCCAAGCCAAGCCACAATCAATCTGCTTCGCCGTCTCCTTTGGGTACGTCTTGAATGCGGCTGCGGTGGGGCGCAGATGTCCGACCGGCCGACCGACTGACCGCGAAGAGGATCAACAAATTTTCGATTTGGCATCATCCCAAGCAGCGGCGAGCGCGCAACTATATGGTGGCTGATGAATATGCGATATTTATCATTGTGCGAGCCAGGCAGGCACGGGATGCTGCACTGCAAACATTAAGGTGGTGCAATGTGCAATTACCATTGTGTGACGTCAATGTGATCTTTTCAAGTGTCGACGTCGTCGTCGGCGAATGGATGAAATTCTGGGTTAGTGCTATTTTTGCGATTATTGTACGGCAATTTACCTTCGGAATGGCGACTGCTGAATAACAAGTGTTCTGAAAATAGAGAGAAACAGAGAGAGATAATAGAAAAGGTTGCATTAGTGCTGTGTTGTTGCTGCTGCTAGGATCAGAATCTTTAACGGTTTTCTAATGGAAATAAGAGTGCTGTTAATTTGAATTAATTTTTCCCTGGGTGAGACGTGGAAAGCAGCACTCTAGCTTCGCTAGGCTATAAAGTATCTTTTAAATGAAAATTTACGTTTATGTCTGTCAGTGATAGAATGGCGAAAGGAGGCGAGTAAGGGGGTTCTGAGATAATCAAGTCACGACGACACTACTAAAATCTGCAGATGGGTCCCAGTAAAGATGGGCTAGAGATAATTATTCTTAGGACGTTCTCATTTCCCATCAGCTTGGCTAACGGAGACCGGTCTTTATTTTATTTGGATTTGCAATTGTATAGTATCTATCTCGAATGGGTTGAAGGAGTTCATTGTCTGGAGAGAGCGGTGTGATAGGGGATGGGTTCATTAATTCTTTCGAAACAAAACTGCTGTGAAATGTAGAGCTATGGAAATTCACAATGAAAGAGTGTTTGTCGTTTGAATTGTTGGTCTGTGCCTGATGGTTGACTGTATCTGGGAAATCGTATCGTTCAACTGATTAATTGTCAAAATACTAGCCAAGATTTATCCACCTGTCAGTGTCATGCACCTTACGTTTCATCAGAGCATGTCCTAAATTAATTGTAACATTGTAACAATTGCAGCCTCATAATTGTTTAAACGAATTTTCATTTCCTGGGCATACACGAACAACGTTAGCAGATGTCAAAGCCGTTTGTTACGAACTTTCACCGCAACCCATTCGGTAGACTTAAGCTGCGGTATTCCGTCCCAGGAACCCAGATTAAGTTTCCTTTGTGGTTGAGGGGAAAACTTTCCCAAAAATACTGCTTCTAATCCACAATCTTCCGCTCGCCCGCTTCTCGTTCACATTCGTCTTGGGAGGAGCAAGGGAGAGCCAAAAAAAAAAACATCCGAAAACTTATCCCTTCCGTCAACGCCACATATTGGAACAATCAGCCTCGGGGAAGCCACATTCTTGAAGGCAACAGAGAGTGTTCGGTGAGCTTTGTAAAGTTATTTTTCATCATTTTTTATGGCAATGTTCATCGACGGTGATATTTTCAGACATGCATAGGAAGACAAAGGAAGGTTCCCTTCGTTCAATCCGATTTCAATTAGGTGCTTGTCAAAGGCATCGACGACTTCGAACGGAGATGGGTTGATTTAGAAGGAAAGGATCATTGGCGTAGAAAATGGGGGCCTGCATTTTAGTTTTCTTATTTGGAATGCGTTTCTTATGAAGAGCTTTGAGTGGGTTGGTTTATTTCCTTTAAATTCCGTTATAATTGCTTATCTTTTGACAGATACGCGTATTTCGTCTACTACTTGCAGACTTCATCAATGCCAAGTACTCAACACCACTACACCACTGAGTACTTGGCACTGATGAAGTCTGCAAGTAGTAGACGAAATACGCGTATCTGTCAAAAGATAAGCAATTATAACGGAATTTAAAGGAAATAAACCAACCCACTCAAAGCTCTTCATAATGGGATTCCGTTAAGAGGTTCGACAAATTTAAAGGATTTATGCGTTTCTTAATGATTCGTGAGTTCTATAGGTCATGTATCCGAGAATATTTCGGATGTAGAGTATCAGAATTTCTTAAAATTCTCATGAATTTTATTTTATAGTTCAAAGGGCCCTTGCAGCCGCAGAGTTCGCTGAGATAAAGAACATCTTGCAGAGATGAGAGTCGCTGAGATCCTGAATTTCATGGTTTTGGAATTTTATTAAACCTTCCTGAAATCCGACCTCCTGCACCGGTAACAATTTGATGCTTAACAAGTGTTGTTCAATCGATTTTAATTCAGCCTTAGTTTGAATAACTGTTGTACAAAGGCCACGTTAACCTTTGTTCAGCTTTTAAACATCTAAATCTGGTGATTTTAATCAGCCAAAAGCTTAACAGTTATACAAATTATAAGCTTTTTAAGGCATTAAATAACAGTCTTTTCCAACATTTGTTCAGTCTTCTATGTGCATATGTGTGGCAAAAGGTATGATCATTAACTTGAAACACGTCAAATTTAAGTTTAATAACAGCAACCGAAAGAGTATTAATCAGCAATGCAGAATTGTAAACAACAACTGGTGACAGTAAAACATTCCTCTAATTTTCAAGTGTAGTTAACACGATGTGGACACAAGTGCGCGATTTATTTCGATCGTCATGTGGAAACTGTTTTAGTGCCATAATTGAGTTATATTTTTGGAATTCTGTCCGAAAAATCAGTGCAATATAGCAGTCAAAACACAGAAATACAAATGTTAATGCTTCCGACGTCGTCACAACCCACTTCTTCCTGGAGCTATTCCTAAAAAGCTCCTTTACCTTGTCTCTACTGCTGCCGCTGCTTGGGATTAGAAAGGTAGGCAGTGAATTTATAAGAACTAAAATGCCGGAAATGCAACGAGTGACACTGACTGCATTTAACAAAGGAGGCTATCAAAATATTTGCAGTGCATTGCTGATTTGTGGAGTAGTGTTAAGCTAAAATAAGGCTTGTTCAATCTTTAGATCAGCTAACTTATTGAGGTTGAATCATGGAGATACAATATAAGCATCACGCACTACTAATCAACTATATATCAGCCTGCTGTTAATAAGCTTTGTACACCTTAAATCAACCAATAATCAGCTTCTGTTCTTACTGTTCAGCTTGAATTGTTACTTGGGTAGTTCTTCAGGCTTGAGTTCGTACGGCCATCCGCATGCTGGAGAAGGATCACAGAATTGTCGACCTTCTGTACAACTGTACAGCTGTACAACGAGCATCCGACCATCTTATGATGGTTGATCTACGATTCCCGAACATCGCTGTGCGGACACGTTTCACCAACTGAAAGTGGCATGAACCCAAGCCACGGATTGTGTGGGACGCGAGAAGACAGGTGAAAGTCGGAAACCCGCGGATATGGCATTGGATTGGCTTTGTGCAAGGAACTAATAGCAAACCGGTTCAATCGTGCCTCGGTTGTCTTCACTGACGGGTCAAAGTGTGACAATGCAGTAGGTGCGGGTGTATTTAGCGGTAACCTGCATAGATCAATAGGTGTACAAGCTTTGTAACTTCAACTGTCCGTAACTACCTTCAGCAAAGGTCGTTTAAGGTATCGTTGAATGGTTGTCTTTCCGACACGTTTTCCATCCCAGCAGGAGTCCCGCAAGGTAGTCTGCTGGACCCCTTGCTTTACAGCATTTACACTTCCGACATTCCTCCCCTTGGAGACGGTTGTGTGTTACCGCAATAGCCGTCAAAGGAAGGATGCCTCGCGAAATAACGAACAAACTTCAACGATGCCTTAACGCCTTTGCTGATTATGCCACCACGTGGAAAATCAAAATCAATACTTCCAAAACACAAACAATCATGTTCCTCCATCGACAATCACCCAAACTAAAACCGGCTCCCTCTTGTACTGTTATCATGGATGGCACAAGGGTTGAGTGGTCCGCCGAAGTAACCTATCTCGGGATGTTGTTCGATGAAAAGCTCCTCTTCCTTTCGCATGTTGAGAAAACTTTAGTCAAGTGTTCTACCTTGGTTAGGTGTCTGTATCCGCTGATTTGCCGCAGATCCCGCCTCTCAAGGGTGAACAAACAACAAATAATAGCACCTGTGATCCTCTACGCAGCTCCGGTGTGGGAATCATGTGCACAGACTCACAGGAACAAAATTCAGGTCGCTCAGAATAGAGTGCTGAGGATGGTACTTGATCGTCCTTTCGACACTAGAATAACAAATTTACACGAAGAGACAGGCATTGTCAAAATAGATTCCAAAATTAACGAAATTAGCACTAAATTTACACAAAAATGTATTTTATCAGAACATGGAGGCCTTTGCGGTCAAATCGGCTCTCAACACGGGCAAATCGAACGAGTTGATCATCTTGTCCGACCCTTTTGGCCATAGAAAGTGGCAAATCACAGATCCACAGGATCCAAGATTTAAGAGATCGAAGGGCTGTTACGAAACCACCCGATACAACTTTGTTGGATTCCCGGCCACGCCGGCAACCGTGGAAACGAAGAAACAGACCGACTCGCCGGCGAAGGACGCAACAGTCCGCCACTCAACGTCGCCATCCCGAGGAAGGATGCCATCAAGGCAATGAACCATGTCATTTGTCTGCTATGGGAAGAACGCTGGGTGCAATTAACGGAAGTCAAGTTGAAGGAGATTAAACGCGAAACCAAAAAGTGGACCGACCAGCAAGTGCTCACTCGGCTGCGCATCGGCTTACACATGAGTTTCTTTTGAAAAAATCGTCGATTATGCACTGCAGGATATTTGAAACAGCCATGATAAAACACGAAATTGATCCAACTGTGGCGTTGTGCAACGACTATGACAATAAATAAGGTTGTTGAAGTTTCTGCTGGAAGTCAATATGCATCGAAAAACCTAAAGGAAAAACAGGAAGCGAGAAGATGATGAAGAGGAAACAGAAGAAGACGGATCGGATGAAACGTGGTGAAAAAGACGGAAGTAGAAAAGGATAACGGGATGGAAGCTGACGAAGAAGAGAGCAAAAGAAACTGCAGAAACTGAGAAGAGGATGGAGAGGAAACAAAAGAAGATTTCTGGAAAATGTAACTGTGTGAAAATGAATGAAAAAAGGCGAAGATGCCCATGAAGAAGCCGAACCAGAAGAATCTAAAAAGAAGGCAAGAAGAAGACACGGATTTAAGGTGAAGCAAGAAAATTACGAAGGCGCCGCACTGTGGTTTAAAAGTGCAAATTCGTGAACTTAATTGTTTTCTGAGATGTACGTACGTTTTAGCATTAAGGTGTCTTCAGAAGATGTTCATAGTTCTGGATTCCGCACCTTTTGGAATGTTCACCTTAATTTTTCTTAAGATGCAACTGCACTTCAAAAAACTAACTTTTTTATATTAACAGATATCGAGATGATGTCTTCTACATTGTGGGGCTTTCAATTTCAAGAAACTTTGCTCAAGACATCAAGTTGCCATGACTTCATTGTATGAAGATATAAGAGATTATTTGCCAGTTGCACCTTAAAATCAGTTGTTTGAGTTTTTCTATGTCTTATTCACGTTGTATCTCTTTGGTGTATTCTGCAAAGTTTTAGATAATATTTAAACACACAACTTTTCTCAAGACACCAAAGTGCTATGATTTGATTGGCGAGTGATACAGTGATTTTTAAGCAAAAAATCACCCTTTTTCAAAAAGCTATAACTAAGCTGGCCGCAAATTGCCGCACTTGCAACAAGTTTCATTTGAAAGCTCAGAATTTGTACTTGAAATGTTGTGGAGATCATTAGTATCCGTTAGTATCCTGGAAACTGTGGTGGATTTTAGTAAACAAAGATTTAAGATTTTTGTATGGGGCTATTCAAGTAAAAACGATATTTTGCTATCTAACAATGGTCTCGATTTTTTTTGTTTAATTTCTAGTTTGTTTTTTATTATTCTAAAGTAACTTAAAAGTAAAATAACATGTAAGATTAATCAAAACATAACACCGAATTTAAAAGTGATGTTTTTAATACAAAAAGATTTTGACATCTCCTCTTACACAATGGACCCTTTGATATCGAGCTTGGGAGATTCGACTGTAATTTGTTTTTAAGGAGGAAAAATGATCAAAGCAAACTATATATTTTATTTGAAAAAAAAAATATAGTTTGTCGGCTGCTGTCGTAAGACCTGTTACTGCATTTCAAGTACCAAGAGAAGATCAGAACATCGTTTTCAAGAAACATCCATCGAAAATGTCCAATTATTCATCAGGTATTGATTTTAATCTTCGTAAAACTTATTGAAAATTGTGAAACATTGAAGGAACATGCTAACTTTTTTGTTCAGTTAAAATTGATAAGCGTAAGTTGCTGCAACTCTGGAAGGAAACCCAAGGAAGTGAAATTGAAAAAGTTCGAAAAATGAGTCAAGAAGTGTATAAAGCGTACAACATTGACGAGTCCGATTTAAATAGAGATGATGTGGAGAAGGCTCTGTTACCGATTGGCAAATATTTTAAAAAGCTTTATCGCAAGTTCCACCGATCCGAGACAAAAATGATCAAATGCAATATCCGCTACTTCGAGTTCGAAAAACCCTTCAATCTCCCCACTCTCTTGCTCTCTGAACTTCCTTCAACAAGCCGAGGTAGAACAACGACACCTTTCTGAGATAGTTCTGATGCCGTAAAACGCCGAAAGACTGCGTATCTAAGACGGGGTCATTCCGTTAGCAACTTGACTTACGCTACTCAAATGAAGTTGCGTGAAGGTGGATCCGCAGATGCGGCAAAAGTAGTGAAGGAAGCAACAATGACAACCCCTACCCGAGCATCAAAGATACTTGTTTCGTGGAGAAATTCTCAGGAGAAGCAGCCCTTACAGTATTCTGACCTGGAAGCACTAGCAATGATCATAGATGCCAACTTGACCAAGTCACAATACCTCAAAATCCAAGGAGAAGCAAAACTGAGAAACGTGAATATTTACCCGTCGTACAACAAAATTGTCAATGCCAAGAAACAGTGCTATCCGGAAGATCAATTTATTATGGTTGATGAAAAAACTGCCGAAGTAAATCTTCAAAAGCTTTTGGACCATACCTCAAGTAGGATTGTTTTGGCAAACAAGGAGCATCTTGAAGATTTTTCAGATGACGAGCTCAAGCAGGTTGTACCTTTTTTATTTTCATTATAGAGACTTTGAACCAATAATTTATTTTCCTCAGGTTGTACTTTTGGTAAAATGGGGATTCGATGGCAGCAGCGGACATGCGGAATACAAACAAAAATTTGAGAATGACGACGGAGAATCTAGTGATTCAAATATGTTTATTACTTCCTTAGTTCCTATTAAGGCAGATGTAAACGGAAAACTTTTGTTCCAAAATCCCCGACCATCATCAACCCGATTCTGTAGACCTGTGAGGATTCAGCTCGTGAGTGAAACTACGGAAGTATCAATCAACGAGAAGAAACATATAAAGGGTGTCCACGATGAAATTGCCACACACAAAATTGATTCGCTAAATTCGAGTTTTCATCCGATTGCCATCACATTTTCAGGGATTGAGAAATAACTATTAAACTTCATTTTACCATTTTACTCGTATTTTATTTACAGTCCATACGCAAATGCCCGCACCTTGGCCTCAACCCCGGCCATAAGATTCTGCACAACCTGTGAATCAACCGTTTTTTGCATGTAAACCCATACTTTCTTCAGTTCCTCGACTGTCTTCACTACCTTAGGTCGTTTAAGAAGGTGCTGCTTCATAATCGCCCAGTGATGGGGCGGAGCTCCGGAGTGTTGGGAGGGTTGAACATTTTCGGCACGAAATTGACCTTATTGTCCGCATACCACTTCAGCACGTCCTTGGAGTAGTGGCATGAGGCCAAATCCGGCCAGAAGCTTGTTGGGACGTTGTGGGCCTTCAGGAGAGGAAGCAGCCGCTTCTGGAGGCACTCTTTTATGTACACCTGTCCGTTCATCGTGTCCTGGGTCACGAAAGGTGCACTCCGCTTCCCGCACGTGCAGATGGCTTGCCAAACCAGGAACTTCTTCGCAAATTTGGACATCTTCTGAGTGCGGACATGCTCCGGAACGCTGAACTTATCCTTGGCCGTGAAAAACAGGTTGCCGGGGATCTGTTTGAAGTCGGCCTTCACATATGTTTCGTCGTCCATGATGCAGCATTCAACTTTCGTCAGCATGTTGAGGTACAACTTCCTGGCACGGGTTTTGACGGACTTGTTCTGCTTCTCGTCGCGATTAGGGGCCTTTTGTACCTTGAACGTTCGAAGCCCAGCCTTAGTTTTGGCCTTCTGGACAAAACTTCGGCTTAGGTGCAGCGTCTTAGCCACATCCCTAACGGAGGCGTTCGGATTTCGGTTGAAGCCCTAAACTACGCGGTTGTGATTTTTGGTGTTGTACGGAATACTTTTTCCTCCACTTCTGGGCTTCCGATCGGTGGTCAACCGTTCCTCGAACCGCTTAATCACTCGCGACACCATGGAATTCGCGATTCCCAACGTTTTAGCGATGGAACGATGCGAGAGATCCTTGTTCTCGTGATGAATGCGCAAGATTTTATCACGCACGAGCTGTTCTTTCGACTCCATTTCCGCGAGTTTTGATCACAGGACTTTAAAACTTGCAGGATGTAAATAATGCACTATGAACTAAATCCACCCAAATTTTCATTAAATTCTACCCAACGGTTAAAAAGTTAGAGCAATTTCATAGTGTGGCAATTTCATCGTGGACGCCCTTTAGAGAATCAGATTGACCAGCTTGTTCCAACAGTAATTACGGTAGAAGGCCGTACCATTATTGTGCGCTATGAGATGGTTTTGACAATGGTAGACGGAAAGGTCTGCAATGCTGTTACGGGCAACAAATCGTCACAAACTTGCTATATTTGTAATGCAACCCCGAAATTGATGAACAATCTTGATTCAGTAACTGAACGCGTGGAGAACAGCGATGCTTTCCAGTTTGGGCTTTCAACTTTGCATGCCTGGATCCGGTGAGATTTATTAAAATTAAGTGTTAAGTATTATGGTTTGATACAATATCAATATTTTATAGCTTTATGGAATACTTTCTTCACTTGTCTTACCGACTTGAAATTAAAAAATGGCAGGTAAGAGGACAGAATGTTCAAGCCATGAAGATCAGAAAGAATCAAATCCAAAAAGGGTTCAAAGTGGAAACTGGCCTGATTGTTGACAAGCCTAAGCCTGGAGGATCTGGAACATCCAACGACGGCAATACTGCCCGACGTTTCTTTTCCGATCCCAAGAAAACAGCTGCAATAACTGGACTGGATGTGACAGCACTGGAACGATGTGGTACCATATAACAGGTAATAAAATGGAATACTGAAAAACCAGATGTACATACAAACAATACAATATTCTTAGGTATTAGCGTCAGGGCACAAAATCAACACGGAACGGTTTTCTAGTTATTGCATTGAAACAGCAAAGTATCTAGTGGACCTATACCCCTGGTACTACATGCCAGCTTCAGTGAATAAAATCCTGATTCATGGTGCCCAGGTCATCAATCATTTCACGGTTCCTATCGGACAGCTTTCCGAAGAAGCACAGGAATCGAGGAATAAAGACCTCAAACGATACCGCCGAGACCACACTAGAATATGTTCCAGAGCGATCTTGAATCTTGATTTGATTCGCCGTTTGCTAGTGTCTTCAGATCCACTAATCTCAAGCATGCGGAAAAGCCCCAAAAAGGAGACAAAAAATTTGTCTCAAGATGCAAAGTTCTTGTTGAGCTTAGATGATGGAGAAGAAATGGATTCGGAGGATGAACATGATGTTTCAGATGATTTTGAAGTTTAATTTGTTTATCAGAAATTTTTAATTGTTACTTTGGTTTTATGTTTGGATTAGTTTAACATGTTATTTTACTTTTAAGTTAGTTTAAAATAAGTAAAAACAAACTAGAAATTAAACAAAAAATCAAGACCATTGTTAGTTAGTAAAATATCGTTTTTACTTGAATAGCCCCATACAAAAATCTTAAATCTTTGTTTACTAAAATCCACCACAGTTTCCAGGATACTAATGGATACTAATGGTCTCCACAACATTTCAAGTACAAATTCTGAGCTTTCAAATGAAACTTGTTGCAAGTGCGGCAATTTGCGGCCAGCTTAGTTATAGCTTTTTGAAAAAGGGTGATTTTTTGCTTAAAAATCACTGTATCACTCGCCAATCAAATCATAGCACTTTGGTGTCTTGAGAAAAGTTGTGTGTTTAGATATTATCTAAAACTTTGCAGAATACACCAAAGAGATACAACGAGAATAAGACATAGAAAAACTCAAACAACTGATTTTAAGGTGCAACTGGCAAATAATCTCTTATATCTTCATACAATGAAGTCATGACAACTTGATGTCTTCAGCAAAGTTTCTTGAAATTGAAAGCCCTACAAATTTGTACAAGACATCATCTCGATATCTGTTAATATAAAAAAGTTAGTTTTTTGAAGTGCAGTTGCACCTTAAGAAAAATTAAGGTGAACATTCCAAAAGGTGCGGAATCCAGAACTATGAAAATCTTCTGAAGACACCTTAATGCTAAAACGTACGTACATCTAAGAAAACAATTAAGTTCACGAATTTGCACTTTTAAACCACTGTGCGCCGGTGGTGTAGTGGTAAGCGTTATTACCTCTCACCCTAGCAGGCTTGGGTGCAATCCCTGATCACGCTGGTCCCAGGGTTCAGGTGTGGGAGCTGCCTCCCTGGTGTCGGTAGGATTGGTGCTCAGCACGGAAAACAAGATCGACGGAAACAAATCAAGGAAAAAAATTTTACGAAGGAGGTGTAAAGAAGAGAGAAGAAATTGAAGAAAAGCTCGTGAGGATTATGAGGATGCAGACGAAGCGAAGCGGAACCGCAATTGGAGCAAACCGAAAAACATGGCGGGTAGTTAGAAACGGACGAAGGAAACAGAAGAAGTAAAGGTGAAATTTATAGAGAAGAAGACGTTAAAATAAGAGGTGAAATGCAATTAGCATGCAGACGATGAACCAGAGGGAGAGGAAACGAGCAAAGAAGACAAAAGCTAAGTGAAATTAAAATTGTATTATAACAAATCACCGAAACAGAAACATGGAGTATGATTTGAAGTTGGAATATTTTTTTTATTAATCGTAGAGTATTTTTATGGTAAGAATATGATGTTTTTTTTTTTATGGGATGAAGTTGGAGTATTGTTTTTGGAGTAAAGTTGGAGTATTTTTTTGGGAAAATAATGGAGTATGTATGCTTTTTGGGATGGAAGTGGAGTATTCTATGGAATGAAGGTGGAGTAGTTTTTGGGGATGAAGTTGGAGTACTTTTTTGAGAAAATTCTGGAGCATTCTGCTTTGAATGATGTTGCAGTAGTTTATGGAATGAAGTTGGAGTATTTTATGGAATGAAGTTGGAGTATTTTTTTTTTTTGATTATGTAGAAGTAGGTTTTTTTAAATGGAGTATGTTTTTGGGTGAAGTTGGAATATTTTTTTGAAATAAATGATTGAGTATTTTTATGGTAAGAAAATGATGTATTTTATGGGATGAAATTGGAGTCGTTTTTGAGAAAATAATAGAGTTTTTATTTTGTCTATGCTGGTGTGATTTTTGTTAATGAATTTCCAATATTTTATTGATGAAAAAGTTGGATTATTATTTTATTGAGAGTATTTTTTGGATGAAGTTCGAGTATTTTTTTCTGGAAAGAGGATTAAGATTTTTTTTTTGGAAAATAATGAAGTATTCGTTTTGGAATTAAATTGGAGTATTTTATGGAATAAAGGTGGAGTTGTTTTTTCGGATGTGTTTTAGGTTGAAGTTGGAGTATTTTTTGGGAAAATAATGGAGTTTATTTTTTTGCCGATGCTGGAGCATTTTTTAAATGAAGTGCGAGTTTTTTTTCTGGAATAAGGTTGGATAATTTTTTGGGAAAATAATGGAGTATGTTTTTTGGGATGAAAGTGGAGTATTCTATGGAATGAAGATGGAGTAGTTTTTGGGGATGAAGTTGAAGTACTTTTTTGGGCAAATTCTGGAGCATTCTGCTTTGAATGATGTAGGAGTATTTTATGGAATGAAGTTGGAGTATTTTTTTTTGATTAAGTAGAAGTAGGTTTTTTTAAATGGAGTATTTTTTGGGTGAAGTTGGAATATTTTTTGGAATAAATGATGGAGTATTTTTATGGTAATAAAATGACGTATTTTTTTGGGATGAAATTGGAAAAGTTTTTGAGAAAATAATAGAGTATTTATTTTGTCTATGCTGGTGTGTTTTTTGTTGATGAAGTTCGAGTATTTTATTGATGAAAAAGTTGGATTATTTTATTGAGAGTATTTTTTTGAATGAAGTTCGAGTATTTTTCTGGAATGAGGATAGAGAATTTCGTTTTTGGAAAATAATGGAATTGTTTTTTTAGGATGAATTTGGAGTATTTTACTGAGGAAGAAGTTGGATTATTTTTTTTTATGAAGTTCGATTTTTTTTCTGGAATGAGGTTAGAGCATTTTTTGGGAAAATAATGGAGTATTCTTTTTGGGATGAAATTTGAGTTTTTTTATAGAATGAACTTGGAGTAATTTTCGGGGATGAAGTTGGAGTACATTTTTGGGGGTGAAGTCTGAGTATTATTGAGGGATGAAGTTGCGGTATATTTTTTAAGGAAATACTGGAGTATTCTGCTTTGGATGAAGTTGGAATACTTTTTTGAGAAAATTCTGGAGCATTCTACTTTGAATGATGTTGGAGTATTTTATGCAATGAAGTTGAACCATTTTTTTGGGATCAAGTAGGAGTAGAATTTTTTTAAATGGAGAATTTTTTGGTATGAACTGGAATTTTTTTTTAAATAAATGGTAGAGTATTTTATGGTAAATAATTATGTATTTTTTTGGGATGAAGTTGGAGTAGTTTTTAGGAAAATAATAGAGTATTTGTTTTGTCTATGCTGGCGTGTATCTTTTAATGAAGTTGGAGTATTTTATTGAGGAAAAAGTAGGATTATTTTATTGGGAGTATTTTTTTGAATGAAGTTCGAGAATTTTTTCTGGAATAAGGTTGGAGCTTTTTTTTTGGAAAATAATGAAGTATTCTTTTTGGAATTAAATGGGAGTATTTTATGGAAGAAAGGTGGAGTTGTTTTTTTCAGATGAAGTTGAAGTAGTGTGTTTAAGGTTGAAGTTGTAATATTTTTGGAATGAAGTTCGATTATTTTGTTGGGCTTTTTTTGGATTAAGTAGGAGTAGGTTTTTTAAATGGAGTATTTTTGGGGTGAAGGTGGAATGTTCATTTTGTGGAATAAATGATGGAACATTTTTATGGTAAGAAAATAATGTATTGTTGTTTTTGGGATGAAGTTGGAATATTTTTTGGGAAAATAATAGAGTATTTATTTTGTCTATGCTGGCATGTTTTTTTTTAATGAAGATGGAGTATTTTATTGAGGAAGAAGTTCGAGTGTTTTTTTTCTGGAATGAGGTTGGAGCATTTTTTTTTGGAAAATAATGAAGTTTTCTTTTTGGAATGAAATTGGAGTATTTTATGGAATAAATGTGGAGTTGTTTTCTTTTCAGATGAAGTTGGAGTATTTTTTTGGGGATGAAGTTGGAGTAATATTGTGGGATGCAGTTGGAGTATTTTTTGAAAAAATACTGGAGTATTCTGCTTTGGATGAAGTTGGAGCGTTTTTATTGGGATGAAGTTGGAGTAGTGTGTTTTAGGTTGAAGTTGGAGTATTTTTTTTAATGAAGTTCGATTATTTTTTCTGTAATGAGGTTGGAGCATTTTTTGGGAAAATAATGGAGTATTCTTTTTGGGATGAAATTGGAGTATTTTATAGAATGAATGTGGAGTAATTTTTGGGATGAAGTTGGAGTACATTTTTGGGGGTGAAGTTGGAGTATTATTGAGGGATGCGTTGGGGTATTTTTTTTTAGGAAATATTGGAGTGTTCTGCTTTGGATGAAGTTGGAGTACTTTTTTGAGAAAAAATCTGGAGCATTCTGCTTTGAATGATGTTGGAGTATTTTATGGAATAAAGCAGGGTTTTTTTTTGGGATTAAGTTCGAGTAGGTTTTTTAAATGGGGTATTTTTTGGGGTGAAGGTGAAGTATTTATTTTTTGGAATAAATGATGGAGCATTTTTATGGTAAGAAAGTTATGTATTTTTTTGGGATGATGTTGGAGTATTGTTTTTGGGATGAAGTTGGAATATTTTTTGGGAAAACAATAGAGCATTAATTTTGTCTATGCTGGCATGTTTTTTTATAAAGTTGGAGTATTTTATTGAGGAAGAAGTTCGAGTTTTTTTTCTGGAATGAGGTTGGAGCATTTTTTTTTGGAAAATAATGAAGTATTGTTTTTGGAATGAAATTGGAGTATTTTATGGAATAAATGTGGAGTTTTTTTTCTTTTCGGATGAAGTTGGAGTATTTTTTTTATAGATGAAGTTGGAGTATTATTGTGGGATGCAATTGGAGTATTTTTTGAAAAAAAAAATACTGGAGTATTCTGCTTTGGATGAAGTTGGAGCGTTTTTATTGGGATGAAGTTGGAGTTGTGTGTTTTAGGTTGTAGTTGGAGTATTTTTTTAATGAAGTTCGATTTCTGGAATGAGGTTGGAGCATTTTTTGGGAAAATAATGGAGTATTATTTTTGGGATGCAATTGGAGTATTTTATAGAATGAACAAGGAGCAATTTTTGGGGATGAAGTTGGCGTAAATTTTTGGGGGTGAAGTTGGAGTATTATTTAGGGATGCAGTTGGGGTATTTTTTTTAGGAAATACTGGAATATTCTGCTTTGGATGAAGTTGGAATACTTTTTTGAGAAAATTCTGGAGCATTCTACTTTGAATGATGTTGGAGTATTTTATGGAATGAAGTTGGACCATATATTTTGGGATCAAGTAGAAGTAGTTTTTTTTTAAATGGAGTATTTTTTGGGATCAACTGGATTTTTTTTTAAATAAATGGTAGAGTATTTTTATGGTAAGAAAATTATGTATTTTTTGGGATGAAGTTGGAGTAGTTTTTGGAAAAATAATAGAATATTTGTTTTGTCTATGCTGGCGTGTTTTTTTAATGAAGTTGGAATATTTTTAGGAAAAAGAAGGATTATTTTATCGGGAGTATTTTTTTGAATGAAGTTCGAGTATTTTTTTCTGGAATATGGTTGGAGCTTTTTTTTTGGAAAATAATGGAATTAAATGGGAGTATTTTATGGAATAATGGTGGGGTTGTTTTTTTTCAGATGAAGTTTAAGTAGTGTGTTTAAGGTTGAAGTTGGAGTATTTTTTTAATGCAGTTCGATTATTTTGTTGGAGGAGTGTGTTTTAGGTTGATGTTGGAGTATTTTTTTAATGAAGTTCGATTATTTTTTGTGGAATGAAGTTGGAGTAGTTTTTGGGGATGAAGTTGGAGTACTTTTTTGGGAGTGAAGTTGGAGTATTATTGTGGGATGCTGCTGGAGTATTCTGCTTTAGATGGAGTTGGAGTACTTTTTTGAGAAAATTCTCGAGGATTCTGCTTTGAATGATGTTGGAGTATTTTATGAAATGAAATTGGTGTTCAAACCTATTTGGGATTAAGTAGGAGTCGGTTTTTTCAAATGGAATATTTTTTGGGGTGAAGTTGGAATTTATTTTCGAGTAAATGATGAAATACTATGGTAAGAAAATAATGTATTTATTTGGGATGTAGTTGGAGTATTGTTTTTGCGATGAAGTTGGAGTAGTTTTTGGGAAAATAATAGAGTATTTATTTTGTCTATGCTGGCGTGTTTTTTTAATAAATTTGGAGTAATTTATTGAGGTGAGTTTTGAAGGGATGAAATTGGAGTATTTTATAGAATGAACGTGGAGTAATTTTTGGGGATGAAGTTGGAGTACATTTTTGGGAGTGAAGTTGGAGTATTATTGAGCGATGCAGTTGGAGTTTCTTTTTTTAGGAAATACTGGAGTATTCTGCTTTGGATGAAGTTGGAGTACTTTTTTGAGAAAATTCTCAAGCATTCTGCTTTGAATGATGTTGGAGTATTTTATGGAATTAAGTTGGTACTGTTTTGGGATTAAGTAGAAGTAGGTTTTTTAAATGGAGTATTTTTTGGGAGAAGTTGGAATTTTATTTTTGGAATAAATGATGGAGCATTTTTATGGTAAGAAAATTATGTATTTTTTTGGGATGATGTTGGAGTATTGTTTTTGGGATGAAGTTGGAGTAGGTTTTGGGAAAATAATAGAGTATTTATTTTGTCTATGCTGGCATGTTTTTTAATGAAGTAGGAGTATTTTATTGAGGAAGAAGTTCGAGTGTTTTTTTCTGGAATGAGGTTGGAGCATTTTTTTTTGAATGAAATTGAAGTAGGTGGAGTTGTTTTTTTCGGATCAAGTAGAAGTAGTGTGTTTAAGGTTAAAGCTGGAGTATTTTTTGAATGAAGTTCGATTTTTTTTCTGGAATGAGGTTGGAGAAATTTTTGGGAAAACAATGGAGTATTCTTTTTGGGATGAAATTGGAGTATTTAATGGAATGAACGTGGAGTAGTGATGAAGTTGGAGTACATTTTTGGGGGTGAAGTTGGAGTATTATTGTAGGATGCTGTTGGAGTATTTTTGAGAAAATACTGGAGTATTCTGCTTTGGATGAAGTTGGTTTTTTTTATTGAGTATTTTTTGGGTTGAAGTTGGAGTATTTTTATGGAAAGAATATGATATATATTTTTTTTTTGATTAAGTTGAAGCATTGTTCTTGGAATGAAGTAGGAGTAGTTTTTTTGGAATGATATTAAATCGTTTTTTTTTTCAATGAACTTCGAGTATTTTTCTGGAATGAGGTTGGAGTATTTGTTTTAGAGATTAGGTTGAAGTATTTTTTGGTCAGTTAGAAGAATCATCCGGTGCAAGTCTAGAAGAAAAAAACAAACTTCCAGATGATGTCGAAAGAAATTATAGGGGGAAGCCAGAAGCACTTCTGTTGAAAACTGGAATAAACTCCCAGGAGAAGTTGCAGGAATCATCGGGGTGAAGTCAGAAGAAACTTCCAGGGCAAGTCGTAAAAAACATCATACTAAAACTGGAGCAAATTTCCACGAAAGGGTGGAAGAGAGATGTTGGAAAAATTCCAAGAAAAGTCAGAACATAATTCGGTAGGAAGCCTTGAAACACTTTCAGGTGAATATAGAAAAAAAAACTATGAGGATATGTATTCAGAATCTTCATAATGAAATTTTAAAAAAAATACCGGAGTATGTCTGAAGAATCTTTTCAAGGAATTCAGAAGAAACTTCCCGGGATAGTTAGAAGAAACTCCTGAAGGAAGTCAGAAGAAATGGGGGAACGATGGAAAACAAATTTTGAAAAAATCGGATGACACTTTTTTGAATATTTCAGTATGTATTGCAAAGAAGTCGGAAAAACATTTTTCTGGGTAAATCAAACTATGAAAATTTATTGCTTAAAATTAATTAATACTTTTTGGATATTTAGTAGCATATATGGATATACATGGATATTCCTTTCGTCTTTAATCAATCCACGACGTGTTTGCAAATGATGAACTAAATGCAAAATAAAAATCGGCGTCCATTATCTTCACGATTTGAAAGAAAATACTTTTCTCTGCATTATGCGACTACACAGCAAAAAAATAATTTTGATATCACATCAAAGTGGATGCACTACAATCATGTCGAAAATTTCATGTAATTTTTATGACCACATAAATAAACAAATGCAGTAAAAGCAGCGTAATGTCAGTTCATGCATTGTATTAATGATAATTTTGTCCTTTTTAGCAAGTAATATTACACCATATTTTCGACATGATTGTAGTGCATCCACTTTGACGTGATATCAAAATTATTTTTTTGCTGTGTACTACATACCGAAAATTTTCACCGGGAGATCATAAAAAAACTAATTTTCCATCGATATTCTTCATACAAAAGGGGATTGAGTTAAAAGTCCGTAGCAAAAATTTGTCGCTTTTGTATGAGCATCTTCAAATAGTTTTGAAACTTCAGGGAATTCAGAAACGTGGAGAACATCATGAGCTTCAAGAGCGATAGTTTCCAAAAAATCTAGAAACTATCGATATAAAGCTCAAACGCAATAAGAGCGGCGGTAAAAAAATACGATCCATGAAAACCCTCCTTTCGGATGGACAACAAGTACGTAAAATTAATTTAGCTGAAACTAAAATATAGAGCTAATATCGTGGAACGGTTGATATTTTATGAGGGTGTTGTTACATTAAATTCTAGTATACCAAATTCTCCAAAAGCTGAAGATCTGCACCCCCTAATGTATTTGTTTTGCTACGCCAATGGAAAGGATAAACATTTCCTTCGACGGTACCTGCCGGATCCGGACATGATCAGTGAATGTGGGACACGGTGGAAAAATATCTTGTAAAATTACATCACATCACATTAACTTTGAAAATGTTGATTTCTTAACTAGCAACAACTTCAATCAGCACAAATTGAATTTTTGGTGGTCGTGCGGTTAGCGGTGTCACCCGTTGTTCAGGCGTATTGTGAGTGCCACGGAGTGAGGGTTCGGATCCCGCTCTAGCCGGTGGAACTTTTCACAACCAGGAAATTTTCCTACTGGTCTACTGAGTGTTGTGTGTTGTCCGTTGTCTAGTGTTGAGTATTCAGTCTGTACAACCTCTGGTTGAAGATGGTGTCAATTGTCTTTTAAATTAGATACGATATAAAATCATAAGATTTTTTCACAGTGCACCCAGCATAGCCATGAACTCTAGCTTTCTTTTTTAATGTAAATCCAGCTAAATCCAACCGTGCCATTGTGTGTGCTTCGCTCGAGGTGGAATCAATCTAAGGAGCTTCTCCGACTTGCCAACATAAGGTATCTCTCGCTCGCTCTTTCTCTTTCTGTCTCGCGCGAGAGCTTTTCCACCCTTCTTTGCCGGTATGTATATCTTCTCGGTTTTTTTTTCCAATCTGGGTACGGGCATCATCATCTATGGTACCATCTTGAAACGATACCAGGGGAGGATTTTCCCGGATTGTAGTCTGGGCGGAAGGCTGACTAGAAAAGTCGGCAAGGGGTTTGCAGAGGGGCGAGGGGTTTGTGATTGTTATGATGATGAAAATGATGTTAATGTGATGTAAACGATGTGATGTTCCACATAATAGAGTGCGTTGTTGGATGGTGGATTGGTGCAAAGATGGATTTAGTTCCGTGAGAAAGATGAAGTTCTACCAAGAACTATGTTGGCTGTCGTGGATGGAATACGTTCAGAAAACCATATCAGTTCCCGAGGAAGATTACAGGCATAAGGGAAAAGTTTTCCGGAAAGTTTTGAAATTGAATATGCTACTTTCGAGATTACGTGAGCTAGCAGAGAAAAGTTTGGCGTGTGAGAAATGTGAAATTGTTTACGGAGGATATTTTCCCGAATCTGGAGTTGAGTTTTTTTTTCTAGACAAATGAATTTAATGTGATGACAGGCAGACGGCCAATGGGAACGTGGCAAGCGTAAAGGTGTTAGGGTATGGCGTCTCAACATGATTAAAATAATAAGATTTGCCACCCGTTCGGAAATAAATCGAAAGAAATCAAATTCCCGCAGTTATTTGATTTCCACCGTCTATTTTCATTCCAAATTACCACTCCAGTCCATTCCCGAAGCCATCAAGTGTTTTTCCTCGCCCAACAAAAATCAGCAAAACACTCCTATCAATCAACCAAGCGCCAAGACCAACTTCCTCAAGTGTCTGCGTCGATCGACATCCACTCCCACCGTAGGTCATTAATTTCCTTGCCAACGACGCCACTGCCCTCGCCGCCGCCGCCGCCTCCATCACCACCTTCGCCGCCAATGAACCGACGAAACTGCCATTAAGTAATAAATCGGCTTTTGGCACCGACGCCGCCACGGTACTCACGTGAGAATGTATGCCTAAATAAAATATGACGACGCTATGTGTATAGCGACGACGATGACGCTTTCGTCAATTCTCGCCGACGACGTTATTTTCTTTTTCTAACGATGAAAAAAGAAAAACAAACTTTTCCGATTACAACTCCATTTCGAGCTGTCTGACTGCTACCGTTACATGTGAGGAGGAGCATGCAAGGCCGGAAATATCCATTCGGCGAACGAACGAGCATTAACACACACTCTGGGGGGATTGTTGTTAAATTTTCAATGAAGGAAATAAACATCAACTCAGGAACCCACGTGCGAAAGCATCGGTAAAAATAACCTGACTGCGTCTCATGGCCACCTAAGAAAATGGGGGAGCATCTCTCCGGAGAGTAATTGGACCTTTCCTGTGCGAGTGTTATTTTTAACCGACCGGAAGCGTGAACACGTGTTTCAGCAGTAGTGCGGCGGAAAAGGTTGATTGTTTGGCGTCCTTTTGTTTCGGGCATGGAATCGCTCTCGAACTGTTCAATTATGTACATTGTACAGCTTTACCCACTGAGTACCAACCTCCGGTTTTCCGTGGCGGGGTTTCAACCAATCGCTCTGATTTTCTGCGAGTGAGACTAGTTCTCCATTGACAAAACTCACGTGCAAAAACTCAGACCGACTGGATGAAAACCCGCCGAGGAAAAGCGGTGGGTAGAACTCCGTGGGTTCTTCGGGGGATAGCTACAGTTCAAAAATGTGTTTTCAGTATTATTTGATGTACCGAGCTCACAAAATGCGTTTATTTTTAAGGTCCAAATACCTCACTCCCGATGCACTGTGGGAAAAAGTTGGACAATAATATGAAAATCGATTTCATGATTTTGACTATTTAATATTTTGTACCTATTTGTACTCATTTCAACCAAAGTTGGTATTCATTTTTAAGTATATGTAAAGAATGCTACATGTAGAAAATTCAATAATAGGATTTAAATGTTCATATTTCAATAAGCTAAAACTAATTACAATTATAAATCATTTGGCCGTAAATCTAAAAAAAAAAAAAGATTCACAGATGTTGTGTAGACTCTCAAAATATTTCTTAGTAGGTATGTGCAAAGTGGTTTTGAATATCATGACCAGTGATGGCATAATCATTTGCAAATTGATATATTTCCGCCCTCATACGCTGAAGCTGAGAGTTGAATCGACGCAAAAATGATTCCGTTGCACTTCGTTTTCTTAGAAAGGGAAGGTATAATAATGCTATCTCTTTTTTCTCTTCACCGATGGCAGACACGAAGCGACTGCTGCCAGCCGTTGAGGAAATTTCGGTTGCGTTCGGGTGTAAAGCAAAATTCATTGTTGGCGAACCCACTGGGCAGACTCCGCCGGCTGTCAAGTGAGTCCCGGTTACACCCTTTGCGATTTGTGCGGTCGAGTATAAGTGGCAGTGGATTAACTGTCAAGAATAATGATTGGAACGGAAGGAAAGAGAGGCTGAAGATCATAAACAAAGTAAATTTATTGTGAAAAGAAATAAGATTTTGTTAATTGGAAAATTGTGAAATTTAATGAAAATTAAGGTTTATTCCTTAAATTTATTAAAGGAATTAGGTTAAATTTATAAAACTATTGTATCGAAAAGGTAACTGCTGAAATGTAGCAAAGAGGTGTTTTTGACCACGATACCGAAATACTTCCCCCAACAAATCTGCAAAGATTTTGCTTTGGTAGTCGGGATTTGCGAACAGGATCACCGCATGGAAAGTTCCGGAAAGATGAATCCGGAAAGCCATTACCTAATGTGCGATCGACTGGACAACGTCGACAACCTGGTCCAGTGCGACAAGTGCGACGGATATGTGCACTTTTCGTGTGATTCGATTGCCGATGCAGATCGGAGTTTTACCTGCAGGAGGTGCGTTGATAGGGAAGAAGTCGTCACGATATCTTCACACGGCACTAGCAGACGCTCCCACACGACGTCCGACAGTAGTGTCAGTGCAACACGATTAAGGTTGCGGCTACAGCAGCTGGATACGGACCGGCAGATTAAGCTGAAAGAGCTGGAAGATGCTGAAAAGTTTCAGCGACTACGACGTAAGGTGGAAGCTGATTTCGAAAAGCAGCGGTTCGAGGCACTCGAAGCCCAACTGCTTGAAGAGGACCAGAATCGAAGCGTGAGGAGCAGAGTCAGCTCCAGAATCATCCGTGAGAACACCGGTAGGTGGATTGGGACAGCAAGTCAGGCAGAGGGTCAAGTAGTTACCTTGCTTAAAAATGCTGTTAACACTACTACTACACTCACGGATACAGCAACTCGAAACCAATCGAGATCCGGAAGAAATACACCTGTAGGCAGCGTTGTAGTCGAAGTCGTAGGTACGATTCAACCGAGTGAAGCAGTTTTCACGTCGACAAGCGAAATAACGCTGCAGAAAGGGGAATTGAACACCGATACGACTGGATCTCAAGTGTCGGCAAACAACGTCGTTGGTCAGCAGAAAGAAGTGATTCCAGCCATCGCATCAACAAGTAAGGAGGATCAGATCGGTCCAGGAAAGTCTACGACCATCAACAATAACTTCGGGACGCCAGTGCAGAAACAAAGTGAGTCACAGCCCACTGATGGCCAGTATTCTGAACGAGTGGCTTCTTCAGCGACGAGCATTATGTACAGGGTGTCGAACGGAGGTGGCACTTCAGTACATTATGGTATACCCACCAGTACAGGTCAGTCTGAAATGGACCAGGTGAGGATTAGTCGTAGCAATTCGAATGTAGGATTACAACCAATAGTCGAGGTTGTTCAAACCAGTACTCCAAAACAATCACTCGTAGTTCCAATAGCAAATCAATCCAATCAGTTAGGGACTATGGGTAGGGCTTGCAAGTCATTAGTCAGGGTCAGTCTTCCCAACCTCCTCACCCAAAAACAACGCCACATAAAGGTGAACCTCCCCCCGGGCCCAACACGCTGGCCCCTGTGCTACTGCCAGGGAACATCCAGCAGATCATGTCGAATCCGTCGGTACCTTTGCCACCGTCGGGGCACGAGCAGTTTATCATTTCGAATTCGTCGGTGCTTTTACCACCGCCGGGATACGAGCAGTGTGACGTCCGGAATCCGTCCGTTTTTCTGCCACCGCCGGGGCACGAACAGATTACCGATCTGAATCCGTCGGTGCTTCTGCCACCACCGGGGTACGAGCAAGGTAACGTTGCGAACCCGTCTATGCTTCTGCCACCGCCGGGGCACGAGAAGGGTACCAAATCGAAATCGTCGGAGCTTCTGCCACCGCCGGAGCACAAGCAGAAAACCATGCCGAAGTTACCGTCTTCTATGCACCAGGTACGCCTTGATGAACGTACCCAGTGGAATCAGTCAGTTCTCCAACCACCTGGATACGAGAGTTGTTTTTTGGAGAAACCAACAATGCCTCCGTCAAGGTCAACCAATCTGAATAGCACGATTCCGAACGTGCAGCCGCCAGTAAGGGGACAAGAGCAGCATTTCGTGCCAAATACATGGCAATACAACTGAATCGCCAATCACAACAAACAGAATTTCCGAGGAATTTCGGGCGAGAGCAGTCGTCAGTTTTAAATCAAGGGTAAACCACAGCACCCATGATGTCACACGGTTACCAGTCGGTGCAACAACAATTCGTTGCCGCGAACTCGTCGGTGCTTTTGCCTCCGTCGGGGCATCAGCAGTTCCAGGTACCAACGTCGTCGGTGTTTGTGCCGTCGTCGGGGCATCAACAGTATCAGGTACCAACGTCGTCGGTGCTTGTGACACCGTCGGGGCATCAGCAGTATGGCATGCCGAATTCGATGGCACCAGAGCCATCGCCGAGGCTTGAGCAGCCGTTTGCGTCGGGGAACCGGAACTTTCAATCAGTGCCAGTGCAGCAGAATTTCATTGATCCAGTGCACCCACGATGCGTAGCAGGCCCTACAGCCGAACAATTAGCCGCTCGTCAAGTGATACCACGAGAGCTACCCGTATTCTCTGGAGATCCTCTGGAAAGGCCGCTGTTCTTCAGTTCCTTCCGGAATTCTACTCAAGCGTGTGGGTACAATGATGCTGAGAACTTAGCAAGACTTCAACGATGTCTTCGAGGACATGTTCTGGATAGCGTTCGCAGCCGTTTGCTGATTCCAGAGTCAGTCCCTCACGTTGTGGCTACGCTGCTACGACTTTATGGCAGACCAGAGGTGGTCATCCATTCACTCCTGAAACGGATGCGTGAAACTCCCTCTCCCAGAGGCGATGATCTTAAAACTTTGATCAAGTTCGGTATGGGAGTGGAGAACCTAGTTGAACACATGATTCTGGCGGACCAACAGCAACATGTTAGTAACCATATGCTACTACAAGAATTGGTAGATAGGCTTTCACCGAATCTGAAGCTGCAATGGGCTTCCTACAAACGAAACTACTATACTGTCAACTTGGCAACATTCAACGATTTCATGAAGGACCTCGTAACGATGGCAAGTGACGTAACTTTACACGTAGATCCGGTAATGCAGAGTTCGGGAAAGTTTGATAAAAATAAGCGGGAAAAACCTGTGAAGGAGAAGCTGTTCGTACATCAACAAGCGTCCGCAGCACCGGGAGTGGCAGAAAGCAGCATGGGTCAAACTAGGGGTCAAAAGGATGTCATCAATCCAGTTAGCAAGCCCTGTTTACACTGCGGAAAATCGGATCATCGCATAGCTGAGTGTACAGAGTTCAAGAAGCTGAATATGGACGAACGGTGGAAGGTAATGCGGCAGAAGGGATTGTGTCGGCTATGCTTAGTCCCTCATCGAACATGGCCATGTCGCTCGAAGCAAGACTGTGGGGTCGGAGACTGTCACATGCGTCACCATCCTCTGCTGCACTCGAATAAACCAGAGTCAACTACACCGTCACCATCAACATCTACCAACAGAAGCGTCGCGCACCACCATCATCACTCCCTAACTTCATCTGCGTTGCTGCGCTATCTTCCCGTCACACTGTACGGAAATGGGAAGAGCGTAGACGTATACGCGTTCCTCGACGACGGATCCTCGTCAACCATGTTGGAAGTGGAAGTGGTGAACCTACTAGGAGTAAAAGGGCCCTGTGAACCGTTGTGTTTATGCTGGACGGGTGATGTGAAAAGAATGGAGAATGGATCACAGCGTATTCAGATAACTATCTCAGGACGGAGCGAGGAGAAGAGTTTCCCGTTGAGAGCAAGGATGGTAGAACAGTTGAAACTACCCAGTCAGACTGTGGATTACGAGGAGCTCTGTGAAATGCATCCCCATCTGAGGAAATTACCACTGCACGGGTACGCAGATGTCGCTCCTCGACTGATAATTGGAGTAGATAACGCTAAGTTGATTAGTGCACTCAAGAGTCGAGAAAGCGGTACTGGAGAGTTGGTTGCAGCAAAAACTCGACTGGGTTGGTGCATTTACGGACGTCACGCTATCCAAAGTAGTCTTTAAGGAATACGTGAATGCTCACGTGGAGCAATGCGAAAAAGAGGCAGAACTTCACGACCTGTTCAGGGATTTCCTGGCAGTAGAAGAGGCAAACATCAAGCACAGTCCTCAATCGGAGGAAGACAAGCGTGCCTTGAAGATTCTGCAGGAAACCACTCGAAGAGTTGACGGAAGATTGGAGACAGGACTTTTGTGGCGAAACGATGATCCGTGCCTTCCAAATAGCTACCCAATGGCAGTGCGTAGAATGGAAGCGCTCGAAAGGAAGTTGTCCAAAGATTCCTACCTCGATGGGAAGGTAAGGGGACAGATCGCAGAGTATCTCTAAAAGGGGTACGCTCATCGGATAACTGCAGTTGAACTGGAGTCTACGGAACCTGGTCGCGTCTGGTATCTTAGTAAGGAACCCTAATAAACCAGGAAAGATACGATTGATTTGGGATGCTGCAGCCCGAGTGAATGGCGTTTCTTTCAACGATCTAATGCTAAAAGGGCCAGACATGCTGACTGCTCTACCTACCGTTCTGCTGCGTTTCCGGCAGAAGCGCGTGGCATTCAGTGGAGACATTAAAAAAATGTTCCACCAATTCCTGATCCGGAAAAGGGATAAACAGGCACAGAGATTCGTATTCCGAGAGTGTCCAGGGCATCCACCGCAGATTTTCGTGATGGATGTTGCATCGCACAGTATCTGAAAAACAGGAATGCAGAGGAGTACGCGGACCAATTCCCAGATGCAGCCAGGGCCATCATCGAAAACCATTACGTTGACGACTATCTGGATAGTGTGGAGACGGTAGAAGAAGCGGTAGAGCTGATAGAGGAAGTGAAACATGTGCATTCCAAGGCTGGGATGGAGATTCGAAACTTTTCGTCGAACTCCTCAGAAGTGCTCGAGCGCATAGGAGAAACCAGCAAAGTTCAGCAGAAGTCCCTCAACCTGGATTCGGTTGTAGAGAGAGTACTGGGTATGGTATGGAGACCATGAGAAGACGTTTTCAGTTTCGAGATCAGTCTGAAGAAGGAGGTTCGAAACACTGTGGAGAGTCAGGATGCACCTACAAAACGTCAAGTCCTACGAACGATCATGTCTCTTTTTGATCCATTAGGGCTGGTGGCACACTTCTCGGTTCACGGGAAGATACTCATGCAGCGAATCTGGAAAAGTGGAGCGGATTGGGACGAAACGATTCGTGGTGAGATACTGGAAGACTGGCGCAAGTGGATCGAATTGCATGCTAAGATAAATGAAGTCCGTGTGCCAAGATGCTTCTTCACCGGATCAAGAGATACACCGAAAGAGACGCAAATTCATGTCTTTGTCGATGCGAGCGAGAACGCGTACGCATGCGTAGCGTATCTTCGGAACACGAGTAATGGGAAACCTAAATGCACACTGATAGCTGCGAAGACAAAAGTAGCATCGTTGAAACCCCTCTCAATTCCGAGGCTTGAGTTGCAAGCAGCTTTAATCGGTTCACGACTGCTGGACAGCGTTTGCAAGGCACTGACATTGCCAGTGGCCGCTCGATTCCTCTGGTCAGACTGGACAACCGTTCTCGCTTGGCTGAAGTCCGAGACTCGACGATATCATCAATTCGTCGGCATCCGAGTAGGAGAAATTCTGAGTACGACTACCGTTGATGAATGGAGAAAGGTTCAATCGAAGGTAAATGTAGCGGATCAAGCGACGAAGTGGAGAGACGGACCCAGTTTTAGACCCAGCGACTGGTGGTATGTAGGGCCGGCTTTCCTGATGGAACCGGACGAGAGCTGGCGAAAGGAAAATTCAGAGGAGTATTCGACAGCAGAGGAACTACGAGCATTCTTTCTACATCATCGAGTCATATCGCCACTGATCATAGATGTTCAGCGATTCTCAAAGTGGTCGAGGCTTCAGCGGACAACCGGATACGTTGTTAGAGCGACGAAGGTGTTCCTAGGCCTGAACGCTGAGGGCCCACTTACGCAAGAAGAGCTGCTGAAGGCCGAAGCCATGATCTTTCAACAGGTGCAAAAACATGCATATGCGGATGAATACGTCACGCTTAGCTACAACAATGAGCACCCAGACGCGGAACCGAAGCAGATCGTAAGATCGAGTGCATTGTACAAGTTGAGTCCGATGCTGGACGACGATGGAGTTCTTCGGATGAATAGCCGTATCGCAGCAGCACCGATGGTAACCAAGGATGCGAGATTTCAGATCTTCCTCCCCAAGGGTCATCGGGTGACGGAATTGCTCGTAGAATGTTATCATGTTCGTTTTCTACATGGAAACCACGAAACGGTAGTCAACGAGATAAGACAGCGGTTTCGGATTCCCCAACTTCGCTCGGTGGTTGCGAAGGTAGTTAAGCAGTGTCAGCATTGTCGTGTTCAGAAGGCAGCCCCAAGGGCACCGATCATGGCACCTCCGGCTGACTGCCTTTATACGACCATTCACACACACTGGGGTGGACTACTTCGGTCCCGTCTTCGTAAAACAAGGACGAAGCACGGTCAAGCGTTGGGTAGCGCTCTTCACGTGCCTGTCAATCAGAGCAGTGCATCTCGAGATCGTCCACAGCCTGTCCACCCAGTCGTGCGTGATGGCCATTAGAAGGTTCGTGGCACGCAGGGGTTCACCAGCAACGTTCTATTCAGACAATGGCACCAACTTCGTAGGGGCGAGCAACTTGCTTAAGGAGTAGCTCAAGGCAATCACGGAGCATTGCGCTGTAACCTTTACGAACGTGAGCACGAGATGGCTATTCAATCCACCCCTAGCGCCACACATGGGACGACCGTGGGAGCGCATGGTCAGGTCGGTTAAGGTGGCAATGGCGGCGATCGCAGATCATCCACTATTGTTGGAGACTGTTGCGCTCGAAGTCGAGTCGATAGTCAACTCAAGACCGCTAACTTACATTCCTTTGGATCATGCGGATCAAGAGGCCCTCACACCGAACCATTTCCTGCTCTACGGGACACAAGGCATCAACCAACCTAGTCGGGACCTACAGCACGAGTATGCAACTCTGAGGGACAGCTGGAAGCTTTCGCAGTACCTGGTTGATATGTTCTGGAGCCGCTGGTTACACGAATACCTACCTACGCACCAAATTGTTCCAGCCAGTAAAACCGTTGACGCCCGGTGACTTAGTGGTTGTGGTCGATGAAGGCAAGCGCAACGGATTGCGAGGGCGAATTCTGGATGTCGTGACAGGAAAGGATGGGCAAGTTCGCAGAGCAGTAGTGCCCACTTCCCGGGGAATGTTGGCGTTGCTGGAAGTTCGTGAAATGCCTGAAAAATCGGAAGAGAAGTGTTCGAGTGAACCGGAGCTACACGGGCGTGGGAATGTTGGCGAACCCACTGGGCAGACTCCGCCGGCTGTCAAGTGAGTCCCGGTTACACCCTTTGCTATTTGTGCGGTCGAGTATAAGTGGCAGTGGATTAACTGTCAAGAATAATGATTGGAACGGAAGGAAAGAGAGGCTGAAGATCATAAACAAAGTAAATTTATTGTGAAAAGAAATAAGATTTTGTTAATTGGAAAATTGTGAAATTTAATGAAAATTAAGGTTTATTCCTGGTTAAATTTATACAACTATTGTATCGAAAAGGTAACTGCTGAAATGTAAAATGAAGTGTATCTATTTAATTTAATCATTGTTGGAAACAGATTCGTACGTGGGAAGTAGTGGAAGAAAGCTAACCTATAGGATTCGTGAAAATACCAAAATGTGAGTTTTTCTATATATACCAATCTAAAGCTAACAAAACTAATAAAATTCCAGCTTTGAAGCTGCGCCAACCTGGCTGCTAGCAAAGAGTTTTTTTTTGACCACGATACCGAAATACTTCCCCCAACATTCATGAAACTCAATTTCATCACATTTTGGTGAGATTTGCAGCTGGTGAGTTTTGTTTGCTTGATATTTCGAGCTGTGATATCACAGCTTGCAAAATCAACCGCAGTTGTTTGCTTGTTGATGTTTGTCTACAAAAATGAGGAAAATCAAGCGTGATCTTGTTCTTTGATGAGATTTGATTTTTAATATTTTCCCAACACTGATGATGACCACTAATAATCAATTTATCAATTCTAATATTACGCGATTTTCTTATGTAATTGAATATTCCGTTATAATCATTTATATTGATATATTACTTATTTAAATTCAGAATCGATCAATGTGTCCGGTCTCTTTGAAAAGTTATTTATCACTGCCTACTGTGCTCAATAGACGTAATATTTAATTTAAAATGAAGTGTCCAGATTATTGACTGGTAATCGGTCCATTACGGCACTAACTTGAGGTGATGGCTGTCCTCGTCACTGTGAGTTTAAGTAGTCTAATCCAGCCTGGATGCGTATTCAAAACTCAAGTGATGTTTTGGTTTCAGTGCAGCATTCTTTGAGTGAGGATTATGAAAATCTTAAAAACTCATAACAACATCGCGTCCTGCAAGTCCAACTGGCCCGCGCATAGCTGCAACCATTTGACTGAAATGCTGAGCAAAACATTAATTTTTTTCCCAACAGCTTCCCCCACTTCGTGACGCTACCATTACGTGATATTCATCCATTATTAATCTGATTTTTATTACGCTTCCCCAGCCGTACATACTCGGCACATGGGGGTTGTGTACAGTCTCCCGGTCAAGATTCACCCCCTGTGCTTTTCAGATTCAGGACCGGATCCGGCTCATCCGATAGATTCGACCGTCGCGTCGGTCGGACCATTAGGTGAAACGATGTACGAACAATTCTCGTGTGCATCGGCAATCACGGACGGCGGACCATGTTCGGAACGAGCTGGGGTCTTAAATTTTTAATATCATCGAGGAAAATTAACCTGCATCATGAACCAGAATGCCTGAGTGAGGAAAATGCCGCATTTTTTGTTCTCGTATCAGAATGGTTTACGCTGACCTTCCGGATGGGGGCGTGGGGGAGTAGATGCACGGGCAAAATCACGAAGATAAAGTTTGCCTGACCGCTGCTTCCTGCCATTTCGGAATGCTTTTCCATTGGGTTTTTTTTTAAAGCACTTTTCATGATTAATTTTCTCATTTAAATTCAAAAAAATATATACTATTTAAATTTTATTTAAAATTAGTCCGTCATCTATAATAATCCCTTTCTCAACAACAAAATGTTCATCTGCATCCCAAGATTGAACACCAGGTCGCTATTGTTGTACTTCGTTGTACCATTTACATTTCATCCGCGGCGCACATCCTGCAATCATTTCCCTCGTTCGAGCACAGGGCAAGATAGCAGGGCAATTCGCCCCCTTCCCTATCACGCCCACCACTGATGCCTCCACAGAAGCCGAGGTCATCCCCTGGTACTGGTGCAAAGCCGTCATTAATGCATTTTGCAGTTTTTCGAATTGGTTTAAATCTAAATTTGGGCTGACTTTTATTGCCCACTGCATGCACCCTCTGCTGCCTACTGATGGTTGGTTGGTTGGTTGCTCTTTTATCCGTTCGAATGGTTCAGCGGTTGGGGAGAGCCATTAAAATCAATTTAGTCTTTCGACCTCCATTTGCTTCACTTTTTTTTTCTGATGCTTGACTTCTGTCGGGAGCAGTAGATACAAAAAAAAAGCACGATGATATTTTAAAGCATTGATTCCGCTTCAACGGAGATCCCAAAAATGGATTCCCCCCAACCGAGTCACACATGCTCGCTTGGATCGAGAAGGCTTGTGAATTGAAAGTAGTTGAAAATCTCCCGAGCATTAAAGTTCGGTGCCTGTACTGCTTTACTGGTTGTGGCATCTCGTCGTTCGGGGAGAGAAATTCAATTAAAATTCTGTCTGTTTTCACACGTAGTTTATAAGGCTGTCATGTCCTCTTTACATGTGCGGGACATTTTGCTTCTAGCTTTTGAACTTGACGTAAGGTGGGGTGGAATTTACGTGCGGTCCTTCCCGGAAGGCTTTCCTGCGTATGAACTTTCCTTCTGGGGGCCGAGTTGGACAAGAAGGTTGAACACATTTCGAAGATAATCTGTTTTGGGTTTTGCGTCAAACAAATTACTGTCACACTATTGGGTTTTGGATGTTTTGTTTTCCGCTGTGGAAACGTATCGGTACACATTTATTGTTTTTGGCATCTAAAATTTAAACGTTAATATTGCTGTATTTTCCTAGCAAAACAGTTCATTGAATGTATTTAAACGATTCCTTAGTCTTTCAGGTTCAATCTAATGACATTATTTCGACTGGCCAAATCTGTTAAAGAATTAATTAATTAATTTATCTTTATTAGGGAGACTTTCAGCCTTGGGCTGGTTCGCCTCCAAAAATCTGTTAAAGAAGGTTTTTCTGTAAATGAAATATACACACTACAAAATGCGACTGATTTTGAGTTGCCGGTAACACGCAGCTGGTTAACACGTTGCCGGAGAAAAAGAGGTTGCCGACAATAGTCACACTCAACTGAGAAGTTTGGAGAGTTGAAACAATGATTTCAAACAGTTTTGTACAACTCTGTCGATTGGAATGGATAGAGCAGCAAGCAGCAAACAAATGTAAATAGGGAAACACGTCATATATGTACGTGACGTTGAGAAAAGGCTGATAGAAGCGCGGACGCTGCTTAGATTGACGAGAATAGGTCCCCTTGTTTAAATTGTACACAGTATTATCATTTTGCGTGACTCTTTTCTAAGGTTAATCTAAGTGTTTGCGTTAATTAGGCAGAGGTGCCTGATTTGACGATATGTCTTTCAGAGTTTGCTGGAAATGCTATCTAAAATGAAGCTTTAGTGTAATAATTTATTAGCTAGAGAATGATCTTAGAAGAGGGTAGGCAGTAAAAAGTCAAACGTACACTTCTTTGCCTAACCCGTACGATGTACGCGGAGATTTGAAGTATGTTTTCAAATCTACAGGCAAAAAAATGTTCCCCCCTACTTTGCTCACATACTGTCTGCGGCTGTGGAATAGTTCTAGCGACGTTTCATCACTACCTAGGGGAAATGGCTCTTATGTTGGCCAATGGATTTAAGATTGGGCCCAACGCTAAAAATCTATTTATAAATTTTATCTATATGAACGCGTCATTGGGACGGTACTAATGGATATTTTTGGTCGCTATTGAAAATTTAGTCGATTGCTGAATTTATGTATGGGCCCAAATGAGGGGCATTAAGGCCGACATTACATCCATTTCCCCTGTCTTTACTTTGAAATTGTGTGAAGACATTTATTTTTCGAAGAAATTTTGAGGACATTTCATATTTTGTGAAGACTTTTGAAGACATACAAAGTTGTTTATGTTTGGATTTGAAGTAGTCATTTGAATATTTTATGATAAGGACACAGTCTGTGATTTTGAATTCATAATTTGAACAGGGTGTTAGCTCATTATGCTAAATTGTAGAAGGATTCGACAGTGATGGGTTATGAACATGGACTAATGGGTTTCCAGCTCCGATAGCCGATTTGTTTTCATGTATCAAAACAAACTGTGCGCAGAAATATCGATGAAAATGTGCTTCATTTATCAAAGCTGTGCTACAAAATGCATAAGCGAATTGATGGACGCCCTTCTATAGCTCTGCGCTCAAATGTGCATCATTGAGCTGCAAACATCGAACATCATGAGAATTTGAAAAAGTGCGCCCGTCAGATACAAACAGTTTGAGTTTATTTGGCCTTATGAATGCTGAAGTGCTGTGAAGACAAGTACCTAAATTTCTAAAGGCATTAAGGAATTTTTGAATGCCAATTTACACTAGGCGCTCTCAAAGTGTAGAAATATTGTTCCACCTCTAGTGACACAAGCAGCCGCTTGAAGAAAAAGTTGAGGGTTATGCCCAAAGCACGACCGCATTGTTGACGTAGAACTACGTGATTATTTTGCTGTTCCATTCAATCTATATGGGTCATGCCGCGCCAAGTGGTCACAAAAAATTGCAAAAGTGAAATTTACCTCTTCCGATTTGGACCAAATTTGGAGGGAATGTTCATTCAAGTTCGAATTCTAAAATTCCAAAGTTGTATGCTGATCCTAGCACCCCTCAATCAAGGGCACCTTTTTCATTTTTCATTATTTTTTAGAAACCACTACTTTCTTTTGTTCATATCTCCGGAACAAATAAAGCTACAAATTGCATTAGATATTGTTTAAATAAGAAAATTAGACAAGAAATCTAAATCTGTAACTTTTGTTTCTTTACAGTATTGCCAAATATTTTTTTATTTTTGTTTGAAAACTTTAAATGCAGGTTTCTCATAATACATGTCGTTTAATTTTCATTTTAAGGACACCATCGTGTTCTTCATCCTTTTTTACACAAGAAACACTTAACGACAAAAAGTAATTTGCGTAGTTCCTTAGATATTGCATTTTGAATGAACGAAAGTCATAAATTATGACGGTTATTTTTTTAACGTTTCCTCGTAATAAGATTCATTCTCATGACTTACTTTGTTAAATAATACTTGATGGAAACAAAATAGGTATGATAAAACCAATGATAGTTTTTATGCAGTGTTGACAAATTTAAATATTATTTAGTGGCTGAAAACTTTACACTTGTAATAATCTAAACGAATTGCATTATACATGTATTGAAATGTCATACATAAAATATTGTATCAAACACTGATCGATTTGTTTCTTACATTTTATTATAACAATGTAAAACATAGTTATAATTTACTTATTTTTCTTCTCGAGGCTAGCACTTCGTGATGATTTCTTCCCATTATTATTCGAATCCACTTGTTTTGCACGTTTCGTTGCCGCAACTCTAAAAGTTGAACCAGTTGGGGCACCAGAAACAGTTTTCATAATAATGGTATCAATACCAGTAGGAGCTGGTGCATGTATTGAACAAATACCGGGAATAGATGCAGCTGATGCAAAACGGTGGAACAGTTTTTGTTTTTCTTCGGAACAGATCTCAGATGACACAAATCTAACTGCAATTCTTCATTGCCCAGTCATAGAGCTCCTTTGGCGTGTGAATAGTGGCTCCTTGTAAACTAGCTCGCGTTGCCAATCTCTTCAAAGTTCATCCCAATCCGTCGCTTGGTCCTTTGCCATGTGCCGTAACAAAGTAGTGCCACTCAGTGGGCACCCCAAATTTGCTTTCGTGGAAAACCAGGGTACCGCACCATCGGAGAAGTACGAGATTTTGGACAACTGTGATACCTAGGATTTTAGATATTCTATGAAATGGCGCTGGAAAGCATGAAATGTTGTTGTGCTGTGCTCTAGAGTATCGGACATTATGACGCAGTTCAATGGTACAACTTTATTCTGGTGTACAGTGAAGGCATCAAAAGTGTGAACGATTGCCAGCAAATTATTATAATGAATTCCCTGTACACTTAAAAAAACAAAAGAATAGTTTTCAGAGAAATCTGCCACTACAACGACTTCACTTTTACGTAAGCTATGACGAGTGAGTTTGAAAAACTCGAAAAGTTCTAGTTTCGCTACAATATAGACGTGCTTTCGTACGGCTGGCATTGAAATGAATAATTCAAGATGAATTTTACCTGCAGATGGCTGGTCATTATCCATGTTTTTTTAAACCGCCAGATGACATTGCACGCATACTATACGACCTTCGATTATTTTTGGCAAAGTTCTTATTGTATTCGTCATGAAACCGTGCAGAAATTGGTTTCAAACTATTGCGACGAATAACTGTATGCAGATTCAATGGGTTGCAGCACTGTCGTTGCATTGTCGCATACAAGTCTTCATATTGCTTAACATGGCCATCACAAACACTTTTCAGTTCCGTAGCACCAGAACGAAGCTTGTAATTGTGTTCCAATGTTCAGGACCTAACACCACTGCGACCAGTAATTTGATCTATTGCAGTATTTCCTGTGTCCTTAGTTTAGTGCATGTCGCATTACTCCATCACTATTGAGAAATGGTGAAGTATTCGATTTTTTTTACAATTGTCATTCTTGCATTTATCTCAAGGATCCGACTCTAATTGAAAGGTCCCGCTATTTATACCCTTCGGAGTGTTGAAACACCCTCCAAAGGCACGCCCCTTTGTCAGTCAAAATTGAATTCCTTAGCAACAAAATTAAGGAATGACACCGATATTTACCATGCATCAGAACCCTAGTCTTAAGCACTTCAAATTAGGGAACAACGAATAGAAGATTAGGAATAACATAGATGAAGACTAACTAATTCATTTTTTCCTTGTTTCAATATCATCCTCGGTGGACAAAGCCAAGTCTTGTCACTATCAACAAGGCATAAACAAGGACTAAGATGTGTTCCTTTGATTACTGAAAAATCCTGTTCCCCTAGCAGGCATGGAAAATCATTTACATTCATTTGATGCAATCATTTACATTCATTTGCCTCTAACTTTTTGCATCAACAGCAATTGGCAAAATGATGTATAGAGCTTTAGTAGGTTTTATTATTAGCTACAACTTTTGCCCATAACTCAAATCTGTATCTCTTATGCATCACGAATTAGAGCGGGCAGAACTTGTTACTATTTTTCAGTGAATGTAAAATACATTCACTGAAAAACAGTAGTGGCTTCTGTTCGCTCTGATTCGTCATACATAAGAGATACGGATTTAAGTTGTTAACAAAAGTTGTAGCTAATAACAAAACCTACCAAAGTTCCTTACACTATTTTGCGGAATTCTGTTGATGAAAAAAGTTAGGGGTAAATGAATGTAAATGAATGCACGAAATGAATGCAAATGATTTTCCATGCCTGTCCCCTAGTTTAAAGTAGTAAGGACTACGAATCGGTGGTAGATCTTACATCCCGTAACGTACAACGAAAATGTGATCTACCTACGTGACGGGGGGTAATTGTGTTTCTTGTGTGTTTTAGGGTGTCGGAAGGTGTTTATGGGTGTTTCTGCATGTCGACCTAGCTGTCAAAACGTTTATTGAAAATTAATGCTTACTGGCTAGCATTACATCCACTTTTGTTTAAAATCAGAATTCTTTTTTTTGCTCTCCAAAAATTTACCAATTTAATCACGCACAGTGAAAGCACGGAATTCCAGAAATAATGCACACGTATATGTAAACAACTTACAGGAATTCAAATTCGCATCCCTGATCGTCATCCGCAACACCTATCTAAAAGAATGTGCTGTGTATGTATGTCTAGAGTTCCACTCCGATCTCAAAAAGTACTTCCTCAGCCGTCGCATACTTATGTCATGATACTTGATATCCTGGCTCAAACCAGTAAAGTCCTCTCGAATCCATCCCAACCGAATTCCAGTCGCAATCAAGCCCAGATAACCAAACCGAGCACGCCGCTTTCTAAGCAATCTCTGGATCTAAATTTCGTAAAAAGAAAACGCTAGTAGGATGGATCTCTCTGATTTGGTATTGTGTATATGAAATCCACGACGAAAGGGCATCAACCACATTAGAAAGAAATATCTGTCTTCAGCTATCGATCAATAATTGATATGATAATTATTATCCGCTTCATTCATATACAGTTACAGATATCCTAGCTTGTTAGAGATTGAAATTGTCGGTTTTTCAATGTTGAGCTTGATGTTGAATCTTCTTTCCTAATTGCGGGGTCCCGATCAGTTTTTTTTGTGGAACCCTACCGATTTCTGAAGGTCCCTCCTTCAGAAAAAATAATAAACTAAAACAAAAAAAGGCATCAAATGAATGGCAGTGCTGCCAGAAAAGATTGAAAAATTGGTTCTCATGGTGGTTGAAGGGTGTTTGAGTGTGTCGAAGAGTGTTTTTTATGTATTTAACACAAGGTGGCAAAGTGGCTTACCCCCTGAATAGAACACACCATTTTCCACTCGGTATCTGCAAACTTCTAATGAACTAGACAGATGCGTCAGAGATGCTTAAAACATAGACGCCTAATATATAAAAAACAAATCAAAAATGTCATATTTTAATAAATAGTTATTTTGGCGTTCTTGTACCAAAAAATATAGATATAGGTCCGTTGTGCACTTACCTTCTGAAAACTTTTAAAATAATAGGTTTGGATATTAATTCCATTGCTTTAGAAAATACATCAGAAAAAAAAACACTTTTCTTTAATCTGTTTTCCGAAAATGTTACATTGCGTTGAACTTTGTTTTAGATAGTCTATCTTATGTAAAAATGCTGTGGGACACGATGGTGCAATCAAACCAAATATTTAGATGCATCAACTTAAAAAAATCACGTTTAAAGTTTTTAGTCGCTAAATAATATTTAAATTTGGCAACACTGTTCTTGGTAATACAATTGATTTTTTTCTTTAAATATTATTTCACACAGTAAGTCATGAGAATGAATCCACTTATTAAGAGGATATGGGAAAAAATTAAAAAAAAAAATTTACCCTCATAATTTATGACTTTCATTCATTCAAAATTAAATATCTCAGGAACTACGCAAATTACTTTTTGTCGTTAAATGTTTCTTATGTAAAAAAGGATGAAAAACACGATGGTGTCCTTAAAATGAAAATTTAGCGACATGTAATGTGAGAAAACTGGATTTAAAATTTTCAAACAAAAATAAAAAATATTTGGCAACACTGTACAGAAACAAAAGTTACAGATTTAGATTTCTTGTCTAATTTCCTTATTAAAACAAAAACTAATGCAATTTGTAGCTTTATTTGTTCCGGAGATATGAACACAAGAAGGTAATGCTTTCCAAAGAATCACGAAAAATGGAAAATGCGCCCCTTGACATTCCCTACAAATTTGGTCCAAATCGGAAGAGGTCAATGGGCTACCATACAAATGAAACAGAAATTTCTGCACAACTCGAGAACTAATCAAGCAAATGGAACCAAATTTGGCATGTGGAGGTATAAGGAGATGATAATAAGGGGTAGCCCCTTAGATAAGAGAGGGGGGGGGGCTACGTTATATATATTGCTTTTTTTTATCGGTGCATAAACTCAAGCTAATATTGCATCGCGAGCAAGGCCGGATACACTCAGCTAGTAATATATAAATGACAAAATAAATGGTTAACAAATTTAATTAAAAACTCGAAACCCTTGATATTTTTCACGGATGTCCCTTGGAACTTATCTTTCTAATTCCCTCAGAATTTAATACTCCGAATTTCTTTGAAGTTCTTTGAAGAATATTAGAAATTAACCTGTAAGCCTCTTTACAATCTCCATGTAATTTCACACAGAACCACCTAATAGTTCTACTTTGAACTTAAGCAATTGAATTGGCGTTGTAGTCAAAACTCTATAAAAATACGGACTTCTCCCGGTGTTTTAGAATTTCCGACTTTTTCCCGAATTTCCCATTTACTGGTCATTCTGTTTCCAGTAGTCAATAGCTCTTATCCATCTGAATAACATTACTAGAGATAGCAATCTCCTATCTAGTCGAAACACAGAAAACGAAACTAACTCAGAGAGTGAGCAACCCATTTGCTCAATCGTAAGGATACATTTCTGCATCACTCAGCGCATGAGTTACCTACGTAAAAGTGACTCTCTGAATAAGATTCGTTTTCAGTGAATGTAGACTGCTCAAGCAAGCCTTTTGAATAAAATGTTACTAGCGCTGCGTGAGTGAATTCTAAACAAAGAGGCAAATCATGCGATGCGTATTCCAATTATTTGTTATATATATCAGTTGACAGCTAAGCCCCGTACGTGAAAGACGTGTTTCTTTTATCCGTCTCGTTATCAGGTTACAAGCTAATGAGTTTTCTATCAGATGGGTGCTAAACGTGAGAACACCTTGGTAGTAGACTTTAGTGTGCTGCCGAAGCGACCAGATGCATCTGCCGTACAGAAATTCATGTACGGTGAGTTGAAACTGGACATAGCGGACACCTTAAGCATCCAGTTTCACAATGTTAGAAACTGTGTCTACGTCGAGATGGTAGATGCAGCAACAGCCAAGCGCTACTTTGCATCACACCATCTACAACACACTATGCAGTGCGAGAAAAAAGCTTACAAAATTCCCGTGTTCGTGGAAGACGAAGCCGTTACCGTGAGAATCCATGATCTCCCTCCGAAAACACCTAACACGGTGATTATAGAAAGTATGCGACCATACGGTACTATTCTTTCCATCAGCAGAGAAATGTGGAAGAATTATTTTCCCGGCATCTACAATGGAGTACGTGTAGTACGGATGAAACTCAAACAACTCATCCCTTCCTATCTGACGATCGATAGTGAGACAACATTGATTACATATCGCAATCAAGCAAAAACCTGTAGGTTCTGTGGACAAAAGGCTCATCCCCGACAAAAGTGTAATAGCTCTACATCACGCATTACTGTCAATGACCCTACAGACGCAGCAAAGGTCACAAACTATGAAAACAGCGAACAAACATTACTCGATACCAATCAAACCCAATCTACAATAGGCGAAACCAGCAAAAACACCCAGCACCAACACTCCGATGGAAACAATAGCGCACAAGAATCGACGGATAGTGAATCGGATGAATTTCTAACCGTCACCAACAAACGAAGGCTGTCAACGAAACAAAAACACAACAATGCGAAACGATATGTTACGAACCAGGGTTGCCAGAATGATGAATCAGCAGGAAATGAAAATTCGATGAAAGAAAAAGAAGACGAATTGTCAGTTCCGGACTCACCAGTCAAGACGAGGAGCAAAAATAAGCAGCTAGGAAGAAAGTGAAAAAAAAAATGAATTTGAATTAACTGTATTTTCATATATTATTTTTCAGAGACGAACCAGCCTACGGCTGAAAGTCTCTTTAATAAAGAAATCAAAAAAAAAATTGTTATATATTACTTCTGCGTGAAGTCAACGATTTACATAGTTGAAGATGCTTATTTCAAATAACAGACTAGAATGGTAATTTTTATACGAAAGATGAGGAGATGAAAGCATAGAGCTGATAGTTCCGTTAGAGTACGGCAGTGTGAAATTGTATATATATATAGAGAGAGTAGAAAGCGAGCAAGGACAACTTTTATGAATGAAGGTACAAATCGGTTTGATCATCTCTCTTTACCAAACTCCCTCGTTGGAGAGGGATGGTGAGGGGTATCCCCCCCCCCCCCGCCACCACTGACAAAAAGAGGTGATCACCGACACGCTCATGTACCTGTAGTTCAATCGATTATCTGAAGGAAGGCATCCAGTCGTAGGTTTGGAAATTGCAGCTATTGTTACCTCTACCACGGTATGTGCTCCTGTCATCGTCGACTTGACGATCCCGTGGTGGGTAGGTGCTGCTACTGTACCTTTCGACCAATGACAGTAATTGATGGTAAACTCCCATGCAGAGTTTATGTACTTTAACTATTTGTTTAGTATTACTTCTGCGTGAAGTCAACGAAGCATCTTCAACTATATAAATGAAAGTCGTATTGTAATGACTTTTAAAGCCCCAACCAAAGATATTAACATTTGAAAAGGACATATTTTTAGTAGAAAAACGTCAGTAACTCTTGATCGGCGAAAGATATCGACAAGCTCTGTGCAGCAAAAATCTACGCATTCAAAAGATCTACAAGTTATTTGAAGACACCTTTGCTGAGAAATTTTAAATAAGAAAACTTGATGAAAAAAACTGATTTTTTTAGAGACACCCTAACTCAATTTATGAAAATTGCTCTAAATTGGTCAATTCAAGAGTAGATCTGTGCGCCGCCGTGCCACGCCGCCACCGACGACGATTTTCATACGCCTCCGCCGCCGATGAAATTGAGCCGGCGCGCCGCCGTAGTAAAATCTTTCACGCCGCCGAATAATTTTGTGTCACGCCGATGAAAAATCCCCTGCACATTTTCGGTCAAATGCATATTGAACGCGTTTAAATTAGAACTTGTGTGTGATGCAGCGATTGTCATTTAGTTTTTTGACGTTTGTTCGCACTTTCTGGATGTAGCACTCAGAAATGAATCATTCGGATCGGATTTAAATAAAGGTGAATAAGTGACTATTATTAACAACACGTTGATATTTGACCTCATCCAGGTCCAAGTTGTGCGGTATTCTACGTATGTCCGTAAAACATAATTTTCAAAATACATAAACAAAAAGTTATATGACTACAATGCGTGTACATTCAATTATGTATTAGAGTAATACAAGCCTATCATTTATCGCTATCAACATATTAATATCGTGTAATGCTCAGTAAATGAAACAATTCCTAGATGCCATTCCAATGTTACATAATGCAACAGATTGATTTGAAATACTATCGACCCGTACATAACGTACTCTTCTTATCCTTAATAAAAGAGTTGTAAGACTTTGGAAATACTCCACCCCCTGCAATCTTAACAAGCACTTGACATACTTTTCTATAGTTGAAGAAATTAGCATCTTCAACTATGTAAATAGTTGACTTCACGCAGAAGTAATACTAAACATATAGTCAAAGTACATTATTCATGTCATTGGTCGAAAGGTACAGTAGCAGCACCTACCCTTCCTGTGTCCCTCGAGATCGTCAAGTCGACGATGACAGGAGCACATACCGTGGTAGAGGTAACAATAGCTGCAATTTCCAAACCTACAACTGGATGCCTTATCTGAAACAACTTGAGTGCGGTAAAAATCGATAGAACTGTTTCAAACACATCGTCTTGAGGGTGTCGGTGATCATCTCTTTTTGCCAGTGGTGGCGGGGGGGGGGGGGATACCCCTCACCATTCCTCTCCAAAGGGGGAGTTTGGTAAAGAGAGATGATAAAAACCGATTTTTACCTTCCTAAAGTTGTCCTTGCTCGCTTTTTACTCTCTATATGCATTTTTTTCACACTGCCGTACTCTAACGGAACTATCAATTCTTACTTTGATCTCCTCACCTATCGTATAAAAATGACAACTTTAGTCTGTTATTTGATATTAGCATCTTCAACTATGTAAATCGTTGACTTCACGCAGAAGTAATACTAAACATATAGTCAAATAGTTTTCTAAACGAATTTCGCATGCATAGCAAATATTGTTAATATAATATATTTGTTTTATTCCAAAGATGTTAAAAAATAAATAAAGTGTCAGACTGGATTCGAACCATGAACCTTACGATCATTAAAACCCATAATTTGACCACCAGATTATAAGTACTTGTATACAATGGGAGGCAAAAGGCGTATATAAGAGATTCCTATGTAGTACGGTGAACACGGTTTGCCAGGTAACGCTTGTATCGGTTATGATTCCATGGGATGGCAAGTTTTTTCTATCATGATTTTTGACGTAGGACTACGTCTTTAATTTCTATACTGGGGGTCCCATTAAAAAAAAAAACAAAATTCAGACATAAAACAAAAAATCCCAAACACGGACGCAACGATAGAGCGCAAATCGAACAAACGAGACATTGCGCATGCTCACAAGAGCGAGCTCAATTCTCAGTTGATTGCTCACCATTTCACCAATGAAAGGAAAGGATGAGAAAAGCAGCGATAATAAAAACGCTTGCCAAGTCGCTTTCTTCGTAATTTGCTTTCGTGCAACAGACGGATAAGCGTAGGACGTCGTAAATGTACTTTGAGTTCATATGAACTTCAGAAATAGTTTGTTCATGGTTTATAATCTTAAAGAATGACTTAAGTTTGCTTTCTAAAAAATTAATAAATTTAAAAAAATCTCGAAATCCTGAATCATGATTTTTTGAGTGATTTATATCTTTTTTAAAAGTTTAAAAATACAAAAAATCAAGTATTGAGGGATAAACTTGAAAAAAAAAATAATGAAGAAACAATCACATTTTCGTAAAATTTGAATTTTTTATGTCCGAGGTAAAATTTTTTTTATGTCAGGTCATTTGTTTTTTTTACTCAACAATTTTAGAAATTGAAATGGAAAAATTGGGATTTGGTTACGTGCTCGTACCTACTCAATGGATTATTCATGGACATTAATAAATATAATCCAGAGTTAAACATATATTCCACTTATTTGATAAATCTGAAAATCTGTATAGGGGAAATTGCTCTAATGTTGGCCTATGGATCTAAGATTTGGCCTGCTATTTATCAATTTTATCTAGATGAACGCGTCATTGGGGCGGTACTCATGGATATTTTTGGTCGCTATTGAAAATTTAGTCGATTTCTGAATTTATGTATGAGCCCAAATTAGGGGCTTTTAGGCCGACATTACATCCATTTCCCCTATTTAAAAAAATCTGTGATCTGTATATACAGAATTCTGTATCAAAATGTTGAGAAAAATCTGTGTCATTACAGATAAATCTGTATAATTACAGATAAATCTGAATATGTGGCATCACTGAGACGACGACGAAAGCACCCACATTGACCGGAGGAAAGGCTTCCTGCAATAGGAAGCATGACTAGGCTGCCGTCATCCGGTTGGCATCGACTTGCACTGGTATGGCCACCATTTGAAAAACAACCGGCCTTTTCGCCCTGATAACTTCAAAAACGGAACGAGTTAAAAACTAAATGATCAACATATTTGTTCCGTCCACTAGCGGTCCAACGTCAAGCTTCCGTCCGTGCCCCTAGGCACAAACCCTTAAACTTTTTTTTTTCTAAATCATTAAAAATAAACTCACGCCGACCCACGCTGCCACCGCCAAAAGCAAACGGCGTGACGCCACCACGCCGCCGCCACCGGCAGAAAATATTTTGATCGGCGCACAGGTCTATTCAAGAGATACTAAAAAAGTTCTTTTCAACAAAGTTGCTTGAAATTAGCACAGCTATAACTTTGCCGAAGAATGTATATGTGAATTCCTTCAAACGAAAAAGTTAAATTTTTGATTTCAATGATAATAAGAATCACCCTAGAATTCATTGTCATAAAAATGAGGGCCTAACTATGAGGAACAATTTTTTAGAAGAAACTTTTAGTCTAAAGTTTCAATATCAGACTCAAAACATACACTTCCTCCTATATCTGCATTATGGAGCACTGTGCAATGTTTATTATTCCAAATAAAATTGTTTGACGTTTGAAGTATGTATATTCTTCTTAAAAATTTGCTTTGGTTGTAGAATTTAAAAATTCCAGGATAATATTCCCAGAAAATGAAAGATTCCCTGAGGACACTCTGGTTAAATAAATTCTTTTACACTCCGAATACGATTGTTTAAGTATTTAGTTTCAAATTGCGCCAACAGATTTGAAATTCGTCAATAAATGATTGAGCTATGATTTTTCAAACATTCCAAGTTTGCCGTTACACATTACCGGAGGCATCGTGTTCGGAGTGTTAAAGTGTTGATAATGAATGTCATTATTTTCTACAAATTTCAAATATCAAGTCCAACCTGCAAGTTAAAAATTAAAGGACTACGCACATTGCATCCGTTAGCAATACGATCCGTAAAATATGACAGTTAGCCAAAATATTTAGTTGTCAATTTGCCTGTTCGACTGAAATCCGATGCGAAGTTTTCGCTGGCATCACTTTTCCTCTTGCTTCGCAAGTGTAACTTCACATCGCAGCTCAATCGTGACTTCGGATTGGTGGTGCGAGGGCAAGCAATATCAATAACTGATGCTATGTGTGTGGGCCTTAACGGTGAAGATATGTGGAGACTTTTGCCCCTGCAATTAGGCATAGAACCCGGAAGCACAGTATATTTTATGATAGTGCCCCTAGTGGTTAGCTCTGGAATGCTTTGACATCAGCTTATTTTGAAAGTGCTCCTCTTTCAGTATTGAAAGTTTCGTCAAAATTCGATCAGTTTTCAAAAAGTTGTGCCAGATGGAAGACGAGAGAAGAAAATTTACCCTATGTGTATTTCCGTGCAAGCTGGTTGTATTAATAAAGTTCCTCCCTCTCCAAAATCTCATGGACCACTAGGATCGATAGTACAGTTTTTCAGTAGTTCGTAAACCCCTTTCAGTGCTTCATTAAGCTACTTGAACGCCTATTAAGGAATTCAAACTTTCAACGAACTTTCCAGAAGCGCTTAGAGGTTCACATGTTTCTCAGTTTCGGTGTCCTTTTCAATTTACATTGAAATAGATTTTCAAATAATCCTCAAATATGTCACAACGTGATTAAGGCCACCCTGCATTAAAAGAGCAGAAGATATAGTGGAAAAAAAATGATTCTCCATCAATCCTAATACCAGCATTCACCATTATTGCTTGTTCTATCAGTGCCTCCTTCAGTTGCGTAATCACTCTCCAGAATACCAATATGTATATGCTTTGGGAGCAATATCCAGCAGAGCCAATAATTCACCCCCTTCGACAGACACACTAACACACGCATCGACAAGGAAATATAGGACACAGTCAGAGAGGCGGCTAGAGGAGAGCTGTCGCAGCTGAAGCGTTCCAAATTAAAATTGAAAATCACATCAATTTTCACCAAAGGCTGTAGGTAGGTACGTTTCGGGTCGGATTTTGGATGCGACGAAAAGTACTCTGTTATTCATAGATTGATGTTCTCAGCATTTTGCCGGCAGCAGCAACCGAGACTCACGTGTGCAAAGATTTAAAGTGCGGCACAGATTCTCCAGCTGCAATTCTCCGTCTATACACCCCTATCATACAAGTCAGTAGTGCTTGGTGCTTGGGCTCACATCCCCTCCGGAAATGGCATCCTCCAACCAAACCCGGGGCCGGGGGGGGGGGGGGGGGGGGGGGAAAACATTCAAAGAAAATCGAAATCGAATCGTAGGTGCGCCGAGTACCGAGACCAACCGACGGACCGACCGACCGACCGACCAACGTTCCGACAGCCAAAGGAAGCAGATAGTATTTCGTTTTGCTCAATTAGGCTCTGATTTATTTCCTTGTTCCGAAAACAGTCGAATTGGTTTAGCTTTCCCGGTTGTTTTTCGTGTCTTCTGACGGGATTGGAGCTGCTGACTACTGTGGATGGTGGGAAATAAAGAGAGAGAGAAAAGGAGCACGGCTGTCACTTTGATTTTAGTTTTCCTTTCGGTTGGAAGTTGTCTCTAGGAGGGAGGGAGGGAGCAAGGGAGAACGCGGCCTCCGGATCTGGGTTGCTCTAGGAAAATTGATAGTTTCGTTATTTATGCTCACCTGAGACGCCGGGGTTTTTCTGTAAATACACGATATCGAACACGATTGAGAGGAATGGAATTGACGTTGATGTGAACGGTGGTTTTCCAAAACTGGGGTTTCTTTATGCCGTGCTTAGGATTGGAGCACTAAATCGCCATTTCGGTGGCTTTAAAGGCAATGTGAGCAGTGGTGAGACAAGTTGTTATTTCTAGAGGGGGAGATAGACAGACATTTTAACCTCTACTTGGGAAAAAGTACACAGAGGCTGACAATGAAACCACTTGTCCATTTGAAAATTTGGATTTGCATCACATGTATCATTAACCAAATGCATGAGTTTAATGCTAAATATTGAAAGCCTAATTTTCTCTAATTATTAAAGTATTATTTAGAACGAAATCGCACAATAAATCAACTGACTGGGGCTGGGTGTGACCATCCATTCTAACTATGCATGTTTCAGTGACTCCATACACTAAAGATCAACTGAGATAAAACCCACGATCTTCTGCTCAGTAAGCAAAACCGGTCGCCATTAGAACACCGAGCCCTTTACATCGCAACCAGTGTACGGAAAATCTTTATAAAATCTTATTAAAAAAGAAATTTCGAATCTACAAATTAAAAACTCATTCCAAGAATAAACTCATAAAAACCACTCAAATTTCAATTGATAGCATGCGCTTTTATGTTCTTTTAGTATTCAATCTTGCTGATCGTTCTACTTTTAACTCTCGGTTACTTCATCCACCTAATAGCTCAGGTGTCGAACAGGTGTGGGTGGCTGTTACCCTACCGTTGAAAGTGCTCATTTGCGTGTTGTATTTACCCGCGGATCGACTTGACGATTCTGAGTTGATCGATCAACACATTGATTCACTTTTTTGGGTTGTATCCAAGATGAATGCGACTGACGAAATCCTTGTTGTTGGTGATTTCAATCTTGCTTCAGTCAACTGGTCATCGAATGAAACAGAGTTCTTTCATCCTCGCTCTAATGCTTCATACATTACACCTCTAGTAGCATCTCTCTGATCTTCTGCAACGGAACGGGATCGCCAATGAAAATCATAGACTGCTTGATCCATGTATCCTTAGCCGTGAACTCGCCTCTAATTGCTCAGTCCAAGAGGCACCCAAACCACTAGTTAAACGTTATAGACACCATTCACCTCTGCAGTTATCATTACACTTATATCAGGCTTGCTCTTTTCGGGTTACCGTGGACAGCGTATCGTATGACTACCGTAGGACTGACTTCGAGGGAATGGCAACCTTTCTCGAAAACATCAGCTGGGACGATGAACTCTGAGATCGTGACGTGAATGCTGCCTCTTCCATTTTATCGAGTATTGTCGTGTATGCGATCGATCAATTTGTACCCATGACAACTCCACCCATATCTAATAACTCTCCTTGGACCAACCACCGACTCAAGCGACTGAAGTCATCCAAACGAGCTGCCTTGAAGAAATTTTGTAAACTTCGAACGGATGCCTCGAAGAGGAAGTACAACCTCGTTAACAACAGTTTAAGCGGTTTAACAAACAGCTTTATCAAGCCCATCAGCGCCATCTACAAACTAAACTCAAAGCAAATCCCAAGAGTTTCTAAAATCATGTGAACGATTTTCGGAAGGAATTGGGCTTACCTTCTACCATGTACAATACGGATCGTGAAGAGTCCGATACGGAGGAAATTGCTGACCTGTTCATGTCACAATTCAGCAGTGTCTTTGTCAAAGAAAATTTACCTAACGAGAACATCGTAGCCGCCGTAAGTGATGTTCCCGTACTTTCTGCTGTTGGGTAGCATCCGCCTATATGAACTAATGATGTTCGTAGAGCAGACCTTCGTTTGAAAAATTCTTTCAGCACTGGCCCCTGACGGAATCCCTTCCGCGGTTATTACTGTATTGGAGTGCTGGCCGTACCTTTACCATCCATCTTCAACCTTTCTTTGGATTCTGGGATCTTTCCCGACTGCTGGAAGGATTTTTTACTATCCCTGTCTTCAAAAAAGGTAATAAGCAGTCGGTGTCCAACTACCGTGGTATCGCTGCTTTATGTACAGTCTCAAAACTTTTTGAACTATTGGTGCTAGATTATTTAAAACACACATGATCTAGTTACATCGCGACTGAACAACACGGATTTATGCCGAAGAGGTCGACCGCTACAGTTCTCGTTCAATACACATCATCAATCATACGCGAGATGGAAAGAGGTCATCAAGTGGATGCTATCTACACCGATCTTTCTGCTGCTTTTGATAGAATCAATCCCGAGATTGCAGTGGCCAAACTAGAGCGACTTGGCTTTAACGGTTCCTTTCTTGATTGGCTTCGCTCATTCCTCACCGGTCGGCATATGTCAGTGAAGATTGGAGATCATTTCTCTCAACCGTTCGCTGTTTCTTCTGGTGTACCTCAAGGCAGTCATCTGGGACTATTCAAACTATACTTTGTCATATACACTGGAGTCGCTTTTTACGCGGTTTTTTTTTACACGGTTTTTTTTTACGCGGTTTTTTTTTACGCGGATTTCGGAATTTACGCGGTTTTTTTTACGCGGATTCCGGAATTTGCGCGGTTTTTTTTTACGCGGATTTTGGTTTTTTTTTACGCGGATTTCAGAATTTACGCGGTATATCGCTTTTTACGCGTTTTTTTCTTACACGGTCTTTTTTTACTCGGTTTTTTTTACGCGGATTTCGGAATTTACGCGGTTTTTTTTTACGCGGATTCCGGAATTTACGCGGTTTTTTTTTACGCGGTTTTTTTTACGCGGGACATATCACCCGCGTAAAAAGCGACTCCAGTGTACATTGTTTCTTCAGCAGCAGCTGGACGGTTTTGCTGTTTGGTGTGACAAGAACAGGATGGTATTAAATGCTTCTAAATGTGCCATTATAACGTTTTCCAGGAAAAAGTCACCTATCTATTACAGCCTGCAGGAGCAAATATTAAGCCGTGAATCTACCATTAAAGACTTAGGCGTCCTACTTGATTAATAACTCACCTTCATGTGACTTATGTTTCCGCTAAGGCTTCTCAACTTGGTTTCGTTTTTCGTTTCGCCAAAGACTTTAGGGACATTTTCTGTTTAAAAACACTCTATTGTTCGCTAGTCCGCTCCACATTAGAGTACTGTTCCGTAGTATGGGCTCCTTTTTACAGCAACGGACGAAGTGAATCGTAATGAGGTCATTCAGCGTCCCCTTAGAGCGTGACATGATATGTGCATCACCCCTTATTGATGAGTATTTTTTTTTGTAAAACCTTATATTTTGTTGCTTAGTTGTTAATAGCTAGATAAAATACAAAATTGTCCAATCCTATTGAGTTTTCATGGGTTTCAATTAGATAGCTAAAGTAAAGACCTAATAATTTAATTATACAGTTTTTAGTTGTTTCATTACTGTTTCGGAAGTACGGATAAATCCATTCCTCTTGTTCTAATCTGGCTAACCTAGAATCGTGATGCAATAATTTTCTTCGTAGGAACCTCCAGATATCTCTGACATGTTGGCAACAGAAGAGCTTGTGTATCGTGGTTTCTAGCTCTCCCGGACATGATTCACAATAGGGGTTATCTACTACACCTCGTTGAAACAGCAATCCTTTATGCCTTATCTTCTTGTGCATTACCACAAACCAATTTGAGCGCTGCGATGATGTTAGAACTTTGTTGTGGAGATATTTGAAAACAGTTTTCCAGTCGCGTTGTACAGCCGATACAAATCCAGGATCCGGTTTCAGCGTCAGAAAGTGAAGATATAATCCTTGGGATGATGGGGTGTTGCTCAATTGATCCGGTAAGTGAGGCAGTTCCGCCTTCAGTATAGTTACGTGGTTGAAAATTGCTGGTATTGTAGTGTTTGGATTCTCCAGGAAGCTGCTCAATAGTGGAAGTTGCTGTGCGAAATTCATCATCCGATTTACAAGCAGAGCTTTCGCTTTTGTTTCTGGACCATGTAGGTTTAGACCTCCTCTAGATTTTGGGAGAATTAGATTTGCAAAAGCTATTCTTTGCAAGGATTGGCCGTGCCAAATGAATTTCCCGATCTCTGCCTTTATTTTTGTAGCAAATCCCTTTGTGAGTGGTATATTTGAGGCCATATACCAGAGTTTTGAGTTTATGTATGTGTTCATCAAAATGATTTTCTGTAGCAGGTTCAGCTTCCTCGGGTGGTGAAACCAGAGTCGGGTTCGGAGTCCGTTGAGAACGGACTGCCAGTTTAGTTTCTGTGCTTGTTTAATATTTTCTCCGTAGCGTACACCGAGAATGTTAACAAAGTTTTCAACATTTAACCATTCCGTGTCTGAGGTGAGGTTGACGTTTCCAATTATAACTGCTATAGTTTTCTGTTTATTTAATATAGACGCAGAAAATAATCCAAACTCATTGAAGACATTTACCACTTGAACTACTACTTGTTCATTGTCCAGAAACATGGAGATGTCGTCTGCATAGGTGTTAATCACAGAACTAGGAAATCTTTGTGAGAGTGCATCTAGCAGCGGTTGCAGGTATACAACAAAAAGGTGCATTGAAAGCGGGTCACGTTGTCGTACTGAACGATTGATTTTAAATTCCGGTGTCAAATGACCGTTGACCAAAATGTTTGAGAACGATTGATTCCAAATCGTGACGAGTAGGTTTACAAAACTGGGGTTGAAATTCATTCGATTCAAAGTTAGCTTCAAGAATTGATGATTTACGCGATCAAATGCATGATCTAGATCGAAAGACACTAACAGTGCGCTTCTACGAAAAATTTTTAATTGACAAATTTTATCGTAGATGCTTTTTTTTGCTTCAAAAATAGATCTTCCTCCGTTTGAGCATTTCTGGTTGTCTGACAATACTAGCGGAAGCAAACAATTCATCCTTTGTTTGAGGATTCTTGCTAAGATTTTATAATCGAAGTTTAAGAGTGAAATTGGCCGATACCCCTTTTCAGTTTTGTCATTTCCTTTCTTTTTAACTAGCACCAAGATTCCATCATAGAATTGTTTTGTCGCACTCCCTTGTAATGCATCATTGATGACAATAGTGAACTCGTGTCCAATTATCCTCCATGCCTTTAGTAAAAAATTCTTTTGGTAGCCCATCGGCACCCGGCGATTTTCGAGAGCAGCTGCCTTTAATTGCTGCTAGAACTTCGTTTTGGGTTACTTCTTGCATCAGGTTTTCATTTGCAGGGTTATCTTCAGGGATTGCTCTGGCTGGTATAAAGTCAACAGGATGTTCAGCGTCTACTGAAGAGTATAAGGTCTCGAAATAGCATCTAATTTTCTCTTTTATTTGGGTTTGATCCCGAACTTCGGTGCCATCTTCTGTCTGCAGCATCGAAATAGAGGTTTTTGATTTTTAACTATGGATTTGAGCAACATGGAACAAAGTTGTTGATTCTCCGGAGATAAAAGTTTCATTACTTTTTTGAAAATTTGATGAAAATTTGTTTTGCAGACGAAGCATTTGAGCTTTGATGTGATTGATCGTCGCGAGCTGCATTTGATTGCCATGATAGTTATCATATGCTTCTTTTAAGAGGCAACGATAAAGCTCTATCGCATCTTTGAACTCTCGGTGAATGATAGAAGTTTTCCATTTCATAAACGAGATTACCTTAGGCTTTGCATGTAAAATCCACCATTCCATCCACGAACAATAATATCGTCTTGCTCGTACCCAGTAAGCCCACTTTCTAGATAGTTCGTTTATGACTTCCATATCATCTAGCACATGTGGTTGGAGACGCCAAATACCACGCCCAGCAAGAGTTCCTAAGTGCGGAAGGACAATACGCACAATGTACGCTTTGTGATCCGAAAATGAATTAACCGTAAAGTGTGCTGTACGCAGCTGAGGTCACATTGAATTTGAGATTAGAATGCGATCGAGACGTGACGCTGTATTCGACCTGATGTAGGAAAACTCGACCCTATGCCCATTCAGCTCTTCCCATGTATCTGCTAGTTTTGCTGCGTTTATAAGCCGTTTGCACATCGGACTAATACTGCTGCTTCCAGTTGCATTTTTTGCATTAACTACTGCGTTGAAATCACCTCCTAGCACAACCAGCTCCGTGGAATGATGGAGATAGTGTGCAACGGAGGAATTGAAAAAATTCTCCCTTGCTGTTCTTTGTAAAGCGCCAGAAGGAGCATAGATATTGATGAACGTAACTGGGCCAATTCTCATCGATATTATGCGATTATCTAAACTTTTTTCAACATTATGAACATTGTACTGGTCCTTAGACGCAATGGCTGTACCACGCTGATCGGCATCGACGTAGAAAATTATCGTATATCCTGGTAATTCCAACTGATTATTTTGCACTTCTTGAAGTAAAATGACATCTAGCTCTGACGATCGGATGAATGATCTTAGTGCATCAACTTTCGTCTGGTTTGAAATATTGCAAATATTGATCGTTGCAATTTTATAGCTAAAAAGATCCATCACCTTTACATATTTAGGAGTTCCACCTTGTACTGTACTTGTGTACGTTCCCAGCGTCCCCAGTCTCTGGCAGGCGCAAAAATGACAGCGAATGTCATTCTAAAGCAAGTTGACAACTCACCAGAAGTCAGCATGTTCAGTATCAGCACCAACTCCGAATCCGATTGTTTGTTATTGTTACAATATTCGCTCACCTGTATTCCATGAATGAAAAGGATAATTGAGAGCTTTCGATGCCTGTACCATTTTTGCATTGGTTTAATTGTGTGGCAAGTCCAATCATACTTCTATGCCCAGGGAAGTCGAGAAATTTTCCAACCCAAAAAATTCCTAGACCGGACCGGGAGAATTGAACCCAGCCACCTCCAGCATGGTCTTGCTTTGTAGCTGCACCTTTACCGGCTGAGCTAAGGGAGGCCCCACCATATTAACCATTCATTTTATTTAAGTACCACCGGCAAGCCTACTGGAGCGATGTTGACAGTACAGCCAATCAAAATCTACAGAATCAAAATTCCATTCAACTCATCCAAAAACTGCACTTTTTCCGTCAATTCCTGTTTGCCGTTTCATTGTTGTGCACACGTCCAACTCGGACCGAAGTGAAAACGTGAAAGATTCTTTCTCCACCAGTTCCACCATTACTACGACGAACGACGAAGGACACCATTGCCAGAAGTGTGGTACGTTATAGGGCGAAATCAGAGGGGATGACAAAATGTTCACTCTCGGATCCTGATGGCGGTGGCAGTGGTCGGCAGCGGCGCGTTCCTTGTTTGCATAAAACCCAATTCGTTTGCGATAGCACGTTTTTCTAGATTGAAAAATAACGAAAATTGATGATGATATGTTCGACGAGAAATCCGTTGGTTTGGCGAAAGGGGCACGTGCGATAAAGGTACCTCCTAGTCTATTGAGCTTGGCAATCGGCGTTGATCCATGTTGTAGGACGAGTCTATACAGTTGGTGGGATCTCGTCGGAGTCGATACAAACATGACACGCGTAACTGGAAGGATGGGCTGTTGAAGCACGTTGTGAACATCGGTTCGAAATAAAGGCAGTATGTGAGGGTTCATTTTTTAGCCAAAGATGACCGCAGCTGCGACAACGGTCGGTTTCAGCAAGGGAGATAAGGGATGATTTGTAGCATGTAGTTTTCGACTTGTGAGGTCACGTATATCTAAGACCACCATGTGAAAGCTTTTTAGTGGTCTTTATTTTATGGTTGCATTGATTTGCTAGTTTTAGGAATTATTGAGTGAAAGTACATGCAAATTTATGTACTTACGAGAACCAGAGCCAGAGTTAAAGCCATTTCAATTGACCGACATCCCATCCCCCAGCGTTTACCTAATGCAAACAAATTGAGGGCGTTTACCTGTTCAATATATCAACAGTGACCATATTCCAAACACGTACTCCATTAATCGCTCATCCATCACATTACCGCCCCCGGCTTGGTCTCTCCCTCTTCCCGCAGGCCAGCGTCATTATCATTATTATAGCGCTCCAAATTATATCCCACTAATCGATGCCAACACAAACAACCGATTAATACCGGATTTCCACCCACGGAGGAGAAGGCTTCCAATTGCTTTGCAGTCCCTTGTTCCGGCCCATCCGTCCGACCACCTCTCGACGACAGCTACAACAAGCTGTCCGAGCAAATTTGGTGACGCTTTCCTCCATTTCTCCGCCAAAATGGCGATGACGTAATTCGATGTGATTGGGTGGAGAACTTATTCGGCATAAGTGCCCATTTCCGTCGTATCGATCAGAAACTTCAAATACATGAATTCGACGACTACAAAACAAAGCCTCTAAAAACGCTTAGTATGAATATTTACATCCATTTTTCTCCAAAATCAAACGAAGCGCTCCTAGTGAATCATTGAAAATAAATTTAGAAGCCATCTTTGATAGAATCATTCCAGTTTTTGTCCAAACCCGTTCGAACAACTAAAGTGCCGGTTTGCTTACGGAAATTTGATCTTAACCCCATTATAACAAAACTAACCCCGAAGCCAAAAACTACATTGGATTATTAAAGCAGGAACGGGAGGAGTCGGGAGCGCGTGAACGTAGCGATTAGCGATCTTCTCTTGCCCGCACCGCACGCGATGGATGTGGATAAAAATAGAGGAGACCAGTCGCGACGACGACGACGATGATGATGAGTTTGATGTTTGCGTTTACGATGCTAGTGGAGGAACGACGAATTACCGATTAATTACAAGGTTGTAACGTGTGCGGTGCGCGCACGGGCCTGGCCTAAAATTAGACGTTCGTAGCCGCCGTTCCAAAATTGCTTGTCCAGCTACTTTCTGTGAAATTGGGACATGCACGGTATGCAAAATAGAGCAGGCTATCTCCTTCAAGGTGATGAACATGCTTTTGGATAATTTTCTTATTGCTAATGATAATTAAACCCTCAATTCTATATGAAGTGGAAGCTTATTAAACACAAGTTTGTGGTATGAAGACAGTCTTGGAACATGGCAAATGACTACATCTCTAAAGCCAAAAGGTCGAAATTAACAAAAGGTCGAATGAAATTCAAAGGGGAGCAATTCTCGCTGCAACAAGTTCACATTTTGAACGAGGTTCTCAACCATATTTTTGGGCTGCAATTTCAAAAAACCAAAATCGACCCCGTTACGAAAAGTGGTGAGGTTTTGACCACATATAACATTGTCAATAGCGGATGGATTTAAATTCTACAGAAGCCACTCAATTGTAAATTTTTCTAAGAAACTGTGGTGATCAAAATTATCAGCCGTTTCTCTAACACAGATTTCCAAATCGAATTCCATCCGGTCTCACCGAGCGATGGTTATTAAATCATCGTGTGTGGTGGTGTCTGGTTGGTCGTCATCATCAGCAGCAGCAGCAGTGCTTTCGGCGCGTGGCGTTCAACATTGTTCTCCAGTACACAACGAAAGCCTGCCCGCAAGCAGCGAGCTGCAGCCCATATGAGCGGCCATTCATCGAAGAATCCGTACTGCGACTGATACATCACAAAACGGTTGCTTTACAAGGCCCACGACCCATCGACCGAAAGAACTGCAGATGAAGAACAATAAGCATCACACAATGGTTGCTGCCGAGTATACAGACGATCGCGTGATACACATCGAGAGCAGCGTTGCCAGAATGTTTTAAAGCTTATCGGTATCAACGGTTTAAAAAAAAAATCGGTATTTATCGGTATTTACTATTTTAATTAATTTTAATTTTTTTTCGTTTTTGAAAGCGAAAATTTTTATCTTTTGGACTATGATCGTAAAATTTTGGAACAAAACTCCGGAAAATGTTTGAATTCTCTTCTGGAGGAAGCTGAAAACAACATCTAGAGAAAGAAGAAAGAAGCTCTCCTGGAGAAAATTTGAGGAAAGTTCTGAGAGAAGTCGGAAAATCATCCGTGAAACTTCCAAAACATAAATTGAGAAACTTCTGGCGAAAATTTAAAGAAACATTCAGAAAAAAAATCGGATTTCACATTCAAAGGAAGGCAGAAAAGTTTCGGAAATCAGAAATAAATTCCAGAAGTAGCCATTTACAGGGGAAGCCAGAAGGAGCTCGGAAAAACCTTCCAATAGAAGTAAAAAAAAAAACAACTGGACAAAATTCCAGAACTAGACGAAAGAAATTTCTGGGAGAAGTTTAATCGAACTTCCTGGAGAAGATGGAAGAAGCTTCCTAAGGAAGATTGGAAAAAAAAATTCTTGAGGAAGTTGGAAGCCAGAGCGCTAACGGAACAGTCGAAAGAAACAAGGACATAATTCCGGAAGAAAGAGCTCTTGGGGGATGTTCTAATGATCCAGAAAATTTTCCAAATGGTCATAAAACATCCCTGAAGACTTCGCAACGCCCTTGAAGTTTTTGGAACATTCCTGAAATATACTTAGGCATATTCCATATTTCTTCGGGCTGTTTTGGAGTACTCTGATCATCTTGGAAATACTTGGAACTTCCCTGAATATAATGAGACAACCGGAATATCTCTAATCAGCTTTGAAGGTCTCTAAACTTTCTTGAAGATTACGAAATTTCTTAAGCGCTCTCACAATTTTCTTGAATATATTGTAACATCAGCATTGCAGTTCTCTGATCTTCCCGATTTTTCTAATTTTTAAAAGTTATCAACACTGCCTCAAATAAGCACGGAACTTCCCATAAAATGTTCTCACAATGTGCTAATGCTCATGTAACTTCCCTTACGTTTCTTAAATTTGCATGAGCCCCTTGGACTATTGCTGAAGTTTTCGGAAATTGCCTGAGTTTCTCGGAACTCCTTTGAAATTTCAGCGATTTCCTTGAATTTTATTGATCAGTCCTGATGTTCTCGGAGCTTTCTAAAGTTCTCTCAATTATCCTGAAACTGAAGGAACTGTCCTGAAAACCATTAAATTTTCCAGAAGTTCTTTGGACTTGTGAAGTATCCAAAATATTTATGATGTTTCCTTAAGTTCACTGGAGTTCGCTGGACCGGGTTTTAGAATTTTAACAGAAGTTATTGAAACATTCTTCAATTTATCGAAACTTACTCAAAAGTCTTTTCAGAACTTCTTAAAAGTTCCTGCAGCTAGTTTGGATCTGCAATCAACATCTGGAAGCATCCCTGAAGTTCCGGGAAAGTTGAAAAAACTGGCAGGAAAAGATGGAAGAATCATTCGAGCGAAGGTTGAAGAAACTTCCAAGGGAAGTCGAAATAAGTTTCCGAGAGGAATCGTAAAATAATTTGCGATGTTAGGTGGAAGATATTTCTGGAAGTAAAATAATGTTTAAAAAGTATTTCCCGATTCCCCCGGAATAACCAGAAAGAGCCATCGACTGTTTATCGGTTCATAGGTAGCCAAAAACGGTGAGTAAATTGAAACATTAATCAAAAGAGTATCCATAAGACATTTTTAAAATGATTTTTTTTTTTTAATTTGAAAGGCTCAAACAATTTGAAATATTCAAAAAGATACAAGTCTCTCACAAAAAATTTGAACCAAATTATTTTTTCTTAAGATAGGTCTTATTCATCTGAATAACATTGCTCAAGGCGGGAACCATCGGTATGAGCTTATATAGCGCAGCTTAATTATTTTCGTTTTAGCGCCATCTAGTGAGTTAATTGTTGCATAGTTTTGAAGACCTTGTATTTATGAATATCTTTGCAAAACGAAGCAACATCCAATATGGTTGGGACCTCGTGATATAAACATCTCTAACATCAAAATATGCCAATTCATGGGGATATTTTTACAATGACGCCGCCCCCCCCCCCCCCCCGAGAGATCCATCCCTCCAAAATAAAAGTCTATTAATTTTTACTGAAGGTCTACTACTTTTACTGTTCAAAATATTTGAAATTTCAGAAATCCATTGCAATTTCGTTCAGCTGCGGCAATTTTAATTCAGGGTCAAATTTATCCCAGGGTACAGACAACGTAAGTAGGGTTAGTGAGCCAGTTTTGACCCTAGCTGCAGTGTTTGACGCTCGTGTGAATTATGATTAATAACAATGGTATTATGGATAGTTTGAGCTTTGAGTGACGAAATATAACGATTTTCACGTTCAGCCAAAAACTGGAGCATCTAATCATAGTATACGCTTATTGGCACTTGTGTTGAGTGTGACGGATTTGAAAGTGTCAGTTTTTCTTCACATTCGTACAATTCTAGTCTAGTGGATTTAGATTCATTCGAAAAATTTGAAATCCTTTTTAAAACCTAGTAATTGCAAACCCCGCGGTCCATTACTTTTAAAGGAACGAGTAATTCCATCTAAATTTAAAGATTATTTTGTCAACGATTAAATCCGAAGAGTTCCGTCCATTAACACGGTGTACTCATTAGAGAAAATTTTAGAACTTGTTGTTAAAGGCCAGCTGTTGAAGTATTAAAATAGTAATAGTTTGTTGATACCAGCACAATCGGGATATCGGGAAGGTCATTCTTGTGAAACCGCTTTGAATTTGGTATTAGCGAAGTGGAAAAATAACTTGGATCTAAAACACGTAGAGATGAACTAGCCAACTAAAGTAAAAAAAAATAATCTTAAACACGCTTTTGAAACAATTTCAAATTTTTGAATTCAATCAAGCGCTTTGGATTTACGAGTACTGCATAGAAATGGTTTAAAAGCTATTTGTCTGACAGAACTCAACGGACTGTTTTTAATGATTCTATTTCCAGTCCCGTGGGGAATAACCTTGTATATTATATGTATATTAACGACTTGCGACGTATTTTACGATTCTGCGATATTAATCTTTTTGCAGATGATACTGTGTTATTCATTGTAGCTAAGGATTAATATGATGCCATTTTAGACTTGAATAAAGATTTGCGTTCTCTAAGTAGATGGCTGAAGAATAAGCAGTTGAAATTGAATACAAGTAAAACTAAATTTATGGTAATTTCGCGGAATCGATTAAATGGGAACGTCTCTGTTGTAATTGATGATGAGACTATTGATTGCGTTCGGGAGATTAAATATCTTGGCGTGATTATTGATGACACACTTAACTTCAACTCTCACATTGACAATGTCATCAAGAAAATTGCCAAGAAGTGTGGAATTCTATGTCGACTGAAAAACGATTTAACTATTGCCAGTAAAATACAGCTATACCAATCAATCATCTCTCCTCATCTAGACTTTGGCCCTTTCATTTTATTTCTGGCCAATAAACACAAATATCGATTATACAGCGCTTGCAGAATAAAGCAAGGCGTATGGTTTTGAGATGTAATAGATTCACTTCCTCAACTTTGATGCTAGACGCCTTATAATGGTTGTCGATGAAGCAAAGAATTGTATATTTGACTATGGTGTTTCATTTTCAAAAAAGTAGTTAACGGTTTGCTGCCTCGACATTTGTGTGATCGAATTGAAAGAGGAAGTGACTTTCATAGATATAATACTAGAAATGCGGCTGAAATAAAAACACCACATGTCTTGACTTGTGTTTCACAAAATTCATTATATTTTAAAGGAATAAATGTTTACAATTCGATGCCTAGACATATCAAACGTTCAGCAACACTTACAGAATTTAAAAGACACTGCATTTAACACGTTAAAACTGTCATTTGAAAGTTATCCAGTGATAATTTTTTTTTATAAATTGACAAATTATGTATCTTGACGAGTTTATCTCTAACGGATTATTAATATAGATAACTGTCATAACGACTTTTTAATAATTATTGTAGCACTGCAGAAACTATTTCTGTTCGCCACAATGGTGATCATGGATTTTTAATATTTGATATAATAGTAGTAGATTAAAAAAAAAACTACAAGAAGCAGCCCTATGGGGTTGTACGCAATGGTGACGTAGAACTACGTGGTCTTATATAATAAATCTTCTTTATGAACTGCAGCAGGAGCATGTGTTTTGTGTAGGAATAGAAATTTTAGCGGGGTTCTATCTGTTTATACTCTTTAGTATTACTAGGATTGCCCTGAAAAGAACCTTTTGATATGAATTTTAGTTGGGAAATGTTCAGAAATTTAACTCTTGTGGAAAATCTTGGTGGCCTCGATGATAGTACAGGCTGAAAGCATTTGGAAGATGATGATGACGTGTAGGTAGCTGGATCAGCAAATCGGACCGGACAGTTCCATACTGGCGTTGACGGCACCGTCGAAAAATTGTCCCTTCTAGAAAAGATTGACAGTTTCTTATTAGATTTTTCGGTGGAGTGAAAGGATAGTACGAAGTCCGCCATATTTCACGCACAGTCTGGCGTTTGCTTATGGATTTTACCATAGGAGTAAAGAGCTATAGAATCGCCGACAACGCCAATTCTTCGGTTCAATGATTGAGAACTCGCAAGAGTTTCGGCCCGTCTGCTGCTGGACAGGGGTTGAACTGGTGCTGCGACAGGTTGGAAGGCCATCAGTGTCCACCCAGCTAAAGCTCCTCTACTTTTTAGTTTTTCTCGTTTAACTCCTTTTCTCAACAAGTTGGTAAATCTTAGCCTTCAGCAGAAAGACGCCTAACACTATTTCGACGTATTTACGATCCTGTGTCACGTAATTGTTCTTCTCTATGCCTTTTCCGAAAAATTTGTTCTTTTATTTATTTTCTCTACTCCGCTAAATCAAACGAATAGAAATGAGAAGGGATGTCGGTTACGCGCTCGAATAATTGAAAATTTGATAAATATTTAATCGAATAGCTGGGAAAATCTTTACGATTGACCGTTATTCGAATAATTGGACTTTTAGGCATCCCTAGAATAAAGTGTAATTTCAAGTTTTGGGTGGTCCTTCGAAACTGTCGAAAAGTAAAATTGCAACCAGCAAGTGTAACCCACGAACCAAAAGCGATGTGATGCTAGTTTTCGTTGCTATGACGACGACTGAATTAAGGGCCTTAGAAGCAGAGAGGTGAAAGTCAATTCTCTTCATCGATTTGCTCTTTTGATGACCATGGCTTCACTAGCCTATTTCGCACTATCTCTGCTATGTTCTTCTATCATCCAGAACAACAAACGTATCAATAAATGTGTTTGACGTCGAGTTATTAACGAAACAGAAAGTCGATGACGATAATCGATCAAAATCACTTGCACCCCTGCTTCCAAGTTGGGTTACAAGATTACAACTCTGGAGAGCATTTGTGCAAAATGTTGCGCAATTAAATTCTGCCTATTCACACACGCCCGAAGATCGGAGGCGAATGCCACTTGGACTTGTTTAGTCTACTAACGATTCTCTGAAGACGTTGGGGAAGCAGCATATGCTCGTACGTAATTGGTGGATTTTTTTTCGTTATTTCGAAGCTATTGGACAATGCTTGACATTTACCACTTTTTCAATAGTTTGCATTCCTATCGATGCGTATACATATGTCTGATCAAGTGGTGATAACATTATTGAAATTGGTCCAGAGGCAGCTAACTTATTAACGTTCAAATTCTTGCATAATTTCGTTACATGTTCCATGCCAAATGTTGAGAGCTTGAAAATTTTCCTTATTTACATTGAACCAACGGGAAAGGTAATTTTTACCAGAAAATTCAGGTAACCTCTTCAAAATAGGAATTCAATAAGTTCCACGTGCTGCACATAAAATGCAATGACATGGTAATGACTTCCACTGGATTCACTGGACCAGTCCACATGTCATGCTGGTGAAGGTTAAGTGAAATTCAAGTAAGCTTTTCGTGATTTCATGGTATGAACAATTCTAGATAGAGCTGGAATAAGGGTGTAACAGCTTTTGTAAACAATGGCTTCTCTCGATGATTTCTAGGAATTCAATGCACGCCCACGCAATCCAACATTACCGTCGGGTAAGGGAAGTCTTACCCTACCTGATGGTGATGTTGATTAGTGTGGGCGAGTCTTGACTTTCATGGCATCATCGAAAGAAGTCATTGTTTACAAATGCTGTTACGCCCTAATTCCAGCTCTATCTTGAATTTCTCGTCGTCTTCGTAATTAAAAAATGGCGATAGAATAAAGTGCGCTTTTGTCGTTGTTGAACGAGTTGGAATTAGCAGGATTCTTCATGTTTTCAAGCGTAAGTTTTATAATTTTTATAAATTCACACTCATTTATAAATTAAATATGAAATTGCAGAATACGGGAATGGATTGTTCAAGGTGTTAAGAATCAACAATTGACGAACTGTAAGGGTGCTACTATACGGTTAATATATTTCAACTTCGAGATCATATAAATTAGTGTTTTCTTTCTTTTTAGAATGCAATCATTTAATGACTCTAACAAATCGAAATATATATCTATAGTCTATCACCAATTCACTTTATCATTACTACAAAATCCAGTCACATTTATTTGCTAATTCCCGTAACTTTTAAGTGATGCCAATTTGAAGATCATCGGAAAGTCCGATAAAATTTACGTGAAAATCAATTGATTTCTATGTGAATCACTCAAATGTAATCTCTCCCCCAAAATACGTATTATTCACCTGAAAAGTGTGGTGGAAAATATCTACGTGCCTTTTCAGGTGAATTTTATTTTGCAGTGTAGGCTTGGACAACTTTCAAGATCTTTATAATAATGCAAAAAAAAAAAATTCAATGTAAAATAGCCAAAGTATTGGGTGTAAATTTTTCGAAATCTCTGAAAATTTATGATAGGTCTATGCCAATTTCAAGACAAAAAAAATCAAAATATTAGATTCCGTCAACAGTTAACGATTCCATATGTTCGCAACTCTTCTTGTCAGACTTTACTCTAAGTTTTTAAAGGCAATTTCTTTACTCTCAGCATTGGTCGTAAAAAAGTGAATTTAGTGATTAGAATTTAAGGAATAGTGACTTTAGTGACTTTTTGATGAAAAAGTGACTGACTTGAAAATAGTGACCAAGTCACTAAAAAGTGACCTGCTACCAGCCCTGTATAGAGGACTGAATTTAACATTTGATAAAAAACTACAAGGGACAGCCCAATGGGGTTGTACGAACAGTTGACGTAGGACTACGCTCACATATGTTAACTATTTTGAACGAACGTTATTTAAAATTCCCGATATTATTATGACATCCGTGCATTTCTTCCGAAGTGTTATAATTGGCCAGTGTCCATTTTCCGTTTAATACTAACAAGATTATTTTACAGTTCATGTGTAATAATTCTTGCGTTAGAAAATATTCCAAGCTAACTCTTTCTTTGAAAATTGTGGTGGCCCTGAAAAGGGCCGTTTTGATGTTGCATGGCCCTCAAAAGAACCTTTTTTTGTGGTTTTAAAATGAACTCGATATGATGGATGTCGCGGAGTCTGTCGCAAATACCATGGGAGTCAAAATGACGAGTTTAAATGTTCATTCTGCTCGAATAATGGCTGACCAGGTATTTGCTGCGATCAGAGTTGCGACCTATCACAATCACGATCGTCAAACAGCTGATGGTAGTAACTCTTTTTACATTCCTATCGATGTGCTCGTCGAAGCTCTCTCCATGACCATCCATTAAGTTGCCGAAAGAAGTAAAAAGCAACTGGTGAATGTCGTCTTTGGTTGTGATCCATCACCGATCTGGTCATTCCCGACAATCACGACATTCATCTGTGCTCGTTTTGAAGCAATTGCTGCTTTGCTTGCTTGTGTTGGTGAGTGAGCCTAACAGCTTCCGTTTAATGTTGCCTGTTTTGTTTGTAACTCACACAGTCGCGCCTGCCGAGACGAACTTGGAATGCGTAGGCATTGTTTTCATTTTCTTCTGTCGTTTCGCTTTTTCTCATGATCGTACTGCAGAAGTCTTCACTGTTTTCGTTGTGCTTTTCATCATCAGCAGCGAGTGTAACGTTTTGCTTGTGAGCAGCGACCATTACTGGTGATTGTTGTTTGCCATGGCTCTACCTCTCACTGCGTGACAAAACGTTCTGTCAGCGATAGTCGGTTGATGCGTAGACGAGTGTCACGTGAGAGTCATGATATTTTGCATCACTGGCTGCGATGGATTTCCTCGCTTTCACCGAGACACTGTCATGGGAGAGAATCGAAACCATCTCAGAATTGCCTGGATTCGTGTGTGGCGCCAATTCCAAGAGGCCGAACGCTACTTTTGCTGGTGTTGCGATATACCAAGGCAACACAGCAACCACCATGGCCATACCACACACGATCAATAAACTTAGCGAAAGCTATGACGCAGAGCTTGGTCGCTCGGATGCATATGGTGACATCTGCGCAGTGGAGATCTCCGTTGCCAGCGTTCGAGCGTTGTTAATTTGGATCTTTATTGAACCAGGTATTAATCTGAACCATATTTTAACTATCTTCCTTACCTCATTTTTATATTTTGATTTTTTATTCTATTTACTTTCGTACAGATTTGACGTACAAGCAGAAGCAATACTTTTGTGCGCGGAATCTGACGAAATATTGCCTGGAGCCAATCACCCATATTCTCGTTTTCGTTCGAACCGTATTTTCCATACAAAAAAAAAGTTTTTTTTTTTTGTATGGAAAATACGGTTCGAACGAAAACAAGAATATGATTGTGCTGGGTAATTTTGACATGGACCTCATGAACGAAGGAAACTTGAAGTTCGTCGAGTTCATGAAGATATATTTGCACCTGGACATGGCTTCAAATTCTTCGGAGGCATAGTGTTGATGGATCGTGCGTGGACCGAATTTTCGTTCGCAACGTTCGCCTTGACAGTAAAAAGTATAACACTTGTCACTTTTCGAGTTGTAGGTAGGCTTTTAACTCAGGGCATTTATCATCGTTGCCAATCTGCACCGTACCGGAGTGTGACAGCAAAGGCATGCTGCGTTCATCAGAACTCATCTGACAAATCAAACGGCTCTTTTCAGGAAATTTCTATCTTCTCAATGTAATTCTTCAATACAGTACGTGTAAATATTTACATCATTGACAAATCTCAGGTATTCATGACTTATAGATCTTTGAAAACAACGCGAATGAAGAACCTGTCATGATTGATTGAGTTTTGTCAAAAAATGTAAATATTTATACTGTATGCAGCAAAGAATAGGCAGTCCTGCAGTTTTGTGTCAACCATCCTTTTTTTACGGCTTCTGTTGGACACGGGTTGACCCGGTGGTTGGAAAGGAAGCGAGCTTCACTACGAGAAATGGACACTCAGAGAGTCGGCCCAGTTGCTTCAGGATAAGAAGCTGGTTCCAGGAATTTCATTCATGCCAAGTTTAGTAGAACTCCTAAACCATCTCTTTTGAAATTAGTTATTGGTCCTGAAAAGGGTTTCAGATAGGGAAAATGAACGAAGCTTTACTCTCACTTGGCGTCTTCAGAGACGTTTTCCAGCAACACCTTCAGCACACCTCGGGTTTCCTCGTAGCTCAGACCGGAGATACGCATTATCACGACGGGCCTGACGACAGTCTTGGAAATACCCTGTAAATTATCATGCAACACCTTACGAAGACGCTTGGCTCCTCCTTCGCCGAGTCCTTTGCCTCCCTTGCCACGTCTAAGCAATGTTAATGCTGTTTAAGCAGCCTTCGGGTACGATTAAGAGGAAATGGATGCGAAACTTTCCATTTAACTCTGACCTGCTTGACGGTCTAACAAAGAATGATGCTTATTTTGACCATGAATACCACTTTTATACCTACTCGAAGGTTAAATTCTTCTTGCAAGTTGTTGCATTTTTGTTCTTTCATCGTTTATGATTGTTTGAACATGTTATTAAATAGAGGAGAAAGTGGTTGAAATTTTTATTCAACGTGTTCGATCCATCGTATCAAAGGCTCGTACCAAGCAGACAGCTCGTAAGTCCACCGGAGGAAAGGCTCCTCCTGAAATCGCCCAGGACTTTCAAGACCGATCTGCGCTTCCAGAGCTCGGCCGTTGCATGAATCCAGCAAGGCCATCTGGTCGGTCTGTTCGAAGATACCAACCTGTGCGCCATCCACGTCAAGCGTGTCACAATTATGCCAAAGGACATTCAGCTGGCTCGTCGTATTCGTGGTGAACGCTCTTAATTTCTCCGTCGACATCTAACAAAACTGGCCCTTTTCAGAGCCATTAAAAGATTCCACAAGAGAGTTGGGAAGGAAATTTCTGCTGCTTTCACTGATCGCATTACAGTGAATTCTGATATTAAAATTGCAACCAGCAAGTGCCCTAGAACCAAAAGCGGTGCGATGCTAGTTTTTATTGCTGTGACGACGACTGTAAGGAGCTTAGAAGCAGAAGGATGAAAGCCAATTCTCTATCGATTTCCTCTTTTGTAATCACTGTGGCTTCACTTACCTATTTCGCACGATTTCTGCTATTCTCTTCTAATAGAACAAAAACAATGGTATCAATGAATGTTGGCCGTCGAGTTAACGTTATCCGACCTTCTTAGTTGCTCCTCCGTGAATGATCAGAACTAATCAACTTGCACAGTGCGGTTGTTACTAGAAAGAGAATTCTTCAACATCCCCACGGCTGTCTCGGGAAGGATAGTTGTGGTAGTGATGTAGGTTATTTTTAGATCAGGATTCATGTGGTAAGTGATGCGATCGGTTAAAGCAGAATTTGATTTTATTCAAATCTAGTGGGGATAGGATAAGGCAAAGTGAAAAATTGCATGGATGTTGACGGGCCTGGGATTGAACCCGACCTTCTGCTCAGTAAGCCTACCGAGCCTCGTCATAATGCTACATCGACATGTTTCGTCTAGGAATGATTCTCTGATGACTGTGCTGGGAAAGCAGCATCAGCATGTACGTAATTAGTCGATTTATTAGTTAATTCAACGCTTTTGGACAATGCTGGACATTAACCACTTTTTCAATAGTTTTTTGTTTAAAATCAACAGTCAGATTGCATTGCTATCGATGCGTAGAAATATTGCTGATCGATTAGTGATAATTTTTTTGAAATTGGACCAGGGGCAGCTGAGTTGTTAACGTTCAAAATCTTCCACAATTTTGTTTCATGTTCCGTTTTCGGTTTTCACAAAGTGTACCCCCATATAGAAATCACAGACGTAGTCCTAGGTCAAAAAAAAAAATGAAATGTCAAAGCTTATTTGGAAGATACCTTGAGTTAGTAGTAAGTTTTGTGGCAAATGTTGGGGGTTCATGAGCATTCCTGATATTGCTGAAAATTATGATAGCATCAGATTGCGGGGTTGCTAGTGTAATAGGATGCTTTGTTGATTGTTCATTAACTCTTGATTGCTTGTAATACTTATGAATATTTTAGGTGGACAAAAAGGTGAACTAACTGAAACCAGTTCGATTTTGTTTGCTAACCAGGTTAAAATGTCATATTTAATTATCTTAAAGATAAATCGTCCAGCTCAAACCTTTGTAGGGGTAAGAGCTGGGACCATCATCATCAACATCATCAACCCTATTTGCGTCATATTTTCCCTTTGGTCCTACAAATTTAATGACTTCCCAGAAAGCCAAATGCCCTGCCATGTGAGTTGCTGCGGCGGATGGCACGACCGATTCAATCGCATGCCTTGTAAATTTCCCATTCCACACGTTCAATTGATTTGGATCAAGACGAGTGTCCTGGACATGCCCCGTGATCAAAGAACCGAGTGCCACAGCAGCACGTAGATACAGAAGGGCAAGTTGCTCCGATGGATGCTCACGTTTACCTACATCTTGGGATCTGTTTAGTAATCCCCAACGTGCTATCCTTTTCCGACCAAGCCTACGCAAACTGGGGACCAAGGTGCGTGAATGCGTGGGTCAGCAGAGGGAGTTGAACTGTGGCTAATTTAAATTAGCTTATCAATCCATTATGGTCGGTAGGAGATGGAAAGCGTTTACGTCAGCTTCCTGCCGGACGAAGTGGCCCCGAAGGCTTTCGGGTGTAATGAGAGATATTGTTTGCAAACTGGGAAACCCCTTTTCGGTAGTTGTGTTGTCGGTCAGATCGATGACATGTGATGGGCCTTATTTCGCCTCACAGGATGCGGAACGATGATGCTGCACAAAAAAATAATACAGAGTTCAGTTTTACAAAACAAACATAATCTCCCCTCGTCACACAGCCACAACCACCAGCAGTCATTGCCATTCTGCACACATCGTCGTTGTCGTCGTCGTCATGTGGTGTGGATGAAGGTGTTGGAATTTTTTCGGCTCATGTTTGTTAATCTACTGGCCATGTCCGTGCGATGGGTGGTTTTGCGATTCGATGGAAGTTGCATACACTTTACAGTTTACACCACTGTTCACATTGTAGCCCAAAAAAAAAGGGTAGATTAAAACAGACTGAACGACTGTTGTTGAACATGAATGAGAATTGGGATCGAAAAGCTCCCGGGAACGAGGAACTTTGGATACTCGTTTGTTCGCATTATACAAAGGAGGAATTTTGTTTTTTTCCGGAAGTGGCCTGTTTGTTCGCTTTCGGGACACAATTAGTGGGATGAAAAAAGTTTCAAATTGCTGATGATCGACAAAGCTAGGAAGCAGATGAAATTATGTTTCAAATTCCTGCCTGTCTAATTAGCTCAAATCGTGATGGACCAACTTTAAAATTGAGTCAGCTTTACAACACAACCAATTGGGTTCTCAAAGGTTGTGCTGAAAGTTCTCTGTCGAGAGCTTTCGTTTTTATTCGATAAACCTCTCAATTATTCCACTGGAAACTCCCGGACTGTAAACGAATGCTTCACGTAAGATCTGGAGTTGCCATTCGACGGAAAGCAAATAAATTGAAAATTAATTTATTCTCCCTTTATCCCCCCTGCTGCCGAGCTTGAGCAAACTTACCGGAGAGACGTGATGGTCCTGCAAATAAAAAAAGATAGAAAAACAGTAAAATCTAATTAGTTGGTCTGTTAAATCCAATCTATATCGCGGCAATACTATTGAATTTAGATTTCATTTGCTTCCGGAAGACGAAGACCGAACGGTGGTGACTCACAGCCTCCGGAAGACTAATTGCATTAGCTAAAGACTGATTCCGCGTGTAAGTGCATCCCCCCTTAATGGTACTTAATTTGGACAGTTTCATTTTCGTGAAGTCCACAAAAACTCACACAGCGAACTAGTCGTCATCGTCGTCAGTATTTGGTTTTAATTACCAGAGTGATGTAGTGCTGAGGAATGCTTTCCATCTACCTCGTTTGTCGAGCAAAGCGAGACTGTATTAGCTGACGTGACTGAAAAAAAAAACAGGAAAAATGCTGCATTGCACTACCGGCCAGGACTCTGCAGGAAGGTAGAAGGATACTGACGGTGATGCCTGGGTCTTGCGTAGAATCCTTTGGAGCACCGGGCTGCTAAATTTGCATACTACACAGTCTTTGTTCGCTGGATCATGGCGATGGTGATGCATTGGATTAGGGTGAAAAGCTGCCTTGGGTTTAGGAAATTTGCAACACTGTGTGTGTGTGTGTGTGTGTGTCTATGAAGTGGGAAACGATATTGACGACGGCTGCACGGATGAGGATGGCGAATAGTGAGCCTAAGCTAACAGAAACGCGTTGTGTGGGAAATTAACTGCAATCGGTGATGGAAGGTCATGCAGGGGTGGTGCTTGCAGAGTCCCCCTTTTTTCGTCTATTTTCTAGATCAAATGAGAAAATGCCTTCCTTGTTAGCATAGCGATGTTGGTTGACTTGTTGGGATTCGGTTTCGTGCCCGGGAATTTGTATTTCCTGATGGATTGAGTTTGGTAAGCTTGGTTGTCCGTGACCTGTACGGAAATGTACACACAATCATACAATTTTCATCAATTGCTTGTGATCAACATTTAATCCGAATTGTGGATTAGACATCGTTATCAATTATCCTTGATCATCCTTTCAAAACTAAGTGGTACATATATATAAGCATATATTTTGCATTGATACAAAAAAATGACGGCCAATAATTGACCATGATCAATTTTTTCATCACAAGCGAGATCAGCCTTGATGAAAATATGACTTATCATCAATTATTCATTTGACTAACTGATTGTTCAAGATACCATTATCTGTCTTGATCAATATCTTCCATGATGAACAATTTAATTCGTTTAACCAGATTGTCGAATGACAAAAGTTTCAATCCCTACCCTGCCATCCATTTGTTACAATTTGTTACCCCTAACCTCGAGATAGCCACGAGTAATCGCCCCCGCTTTACTAACGTTAGTTTTAAGTAATTTTGTAATCTAAACAATGAATATCAGCTCCACAAAGCTACGGCAAATGAGCCTGGAAAATAAACGCAATATTAAAAAAAGGTCGAATATAAAAAATGTCGAATATAAAAAAATGTCGAATATAAAAAGGTCGAATGATGAGAACGAGGAAAAAAGGTTGAATGGACAAAAGTTCGAATGGATAAAAGTACGAATGTACAAAATGTCGGATGGACAAAAGGTCGAATGGACAACAGGTCGAATGGACAACAGGATGAATAAACAAAAGGTCGAATGGACAAAAGGTCGAATGGACAAAAGTTCGAATGGACAAAAAGTTGAATGGACAAAAGGTTTAATGGACAAAAGTTCGAATGGATAAAAGCTCGAATGTACAAAATGTCGGATGGACAAATGGTCGGATGGACAACAGGTCGAATGGACAATAGGATGAATAGATAACAGGTCGAATGGACAAAAGGTCAAATGGACAAAAAGTTGAATGGACAAAAGGTCGGATGGACAAAACGTCGAATGGACAACAGGATGAATGGAAAACAGGTCGAATGGACAAAAGTTCGAATGGACGAAAGATTGAATGGACGAAAGGTTGAATGGACAAAAGGTCGAATGGACAAAAGGTCGAATGGATAAAAGTTCGAACATACAAAATGTAGAGTGGACAAAAGGTCGAATGGACAACAGGATGAATAGACAACAGGTCGAATGGACAAAAGGTCGAATGGTCAAAAAGTTGAATGGACAAAAGGTTGAATGGACAAAAGTTCGAATGGATAAAAGCTCGAATGTACAAAATGTCGGATGGACAAAAGGTCGAATGGACAACGGTTCGAATGGGCAACAGGATGAATAGACAGAAGGTCAAATGGACAAAAAGTTGAATGGACAAAAAGTTGAATGGACAAAAAGTTGAATGGACAAAAAGTTGAATGGACAAAAAGTTGAATGGACAAAAAGTTGAATGGACAAAAAGTTGAATGGACAAAAGGTCGGATGGACAAAAGGTCGGATGGACAAAAGGTCGGATGGACAAAATGCCGAAAGGATAAATGGACAAAAGGTTGAATGGACAAAAGTTGGAATGGATAAAAGCTCGAATGGACAAAAGGTCGAATGGACAAAAGGTCGAATGGATAAAAGTTCGAATGTACAAAATGTCGGATGGACAAAAGGTCGGATTGAAAAAAGGTCGAATGGACAACAGGATGAATAAACAAAAGGTCGAATGGACAAAAAGTTGAATGGACAAAAGTTCGAATGAATTAAAGTTCGAATGGAAAAAAGGTCGCATGGACAACAGGTCGAATGGACAAAAGTTCGAATGGACGAAAGGTTGAATGGACAAAAGGTCTAATGGACAAAAGGTTGAATGGACAAAAGTTTGAATGGATAAAACTTCGAATGGACAAAAAGTCGAATGGACAAAAGGTCGAATGAATAAAATTTCGAATGTACAAAATGTCCGATGGACAAAAGGTCGGATTGAAAAAAGGTCGAATGGACAACAGGTCGAATGGACAACAGGTCGAATGGACAAAAGGTCGAATGGACAAAAAGTTGAATGGACAAAAGGTTGAATGGACAAAAGTTCGAATGGATAAAAGCTCAAATGGACAAAAGGTCGAACGGATAAAAGTTCGAATGTACAAAATGTCGGATGGACAAAAGGTCGGATTGAAAAAAAGGTCGAATGGACAACAGGATGAATAGACAACAGGTAGAATGGACAAAAGGTCGAATGGACAAAAAGTTGAATGGACAAAAGTTGAATGGACAAAAGTTCGAATGAATAAAAGTTCGAATGTACAAAAGGTCGAATGGACAAAAGGTTGAATGGACTAAAGGTCGAATGGACAAAAGGTCGAATCGACAAAAGGTTGAATGGACAAAAGTTTCGAATGGATAAAAGTTCGAATGGACAAAATGTCGGATGGACAAAAGGTCGAATGGACAAAACGTCGAATGGACAAAACGTCGAATGGACAAAACGTCGAATGGACAACAGAATGAATGGAAAACAGGTTGACTTGACAAAAGGTCGAATGGACAAAAGGTCGGATGGACAAATGGTTGAATGGAAAAAAATGTCGGATGGACAAAAGTTCGAAGGATTCAAAGAGGCACAAAAAGTCGAACGATTCAAAGGGAGACAAGGTCGAAGGTCGAATGTACAAAACGTCGAATGAAAAAAAAAGGTCAAATTATTCAAAGAGGGACAAAAGCAGGGAGATTAAAGGTAGAATAGAGTAAAACGTCGAATGATTCAAAGGGAGACAAAAGGTCGGTTTGTGTTACTTTTTGTTGTGAAATCCCACTTGCCCAGAATTCAAATAGTGACCAACTTAAGACACCATGACTATTAAATGACTAAATTACTAAATGACAAAAATCGATTTTTTTGGTTTTATGAAAGTAAGAGTAGTGATGACAGGAAAGACAAATATCGATAATGCGATCCCAGCTTTCAGTGTCAGTCCAACTACATTTGAAATTGTTCGAACACCCGCAACAATCAAATTAATTGTTACAAAACTAATTTTGGATAAGTGATCGCATACTATCCAGAGTAATTCAATCATTTACCAACCAATATTTGATTTTTAAACGGTTTTGGAAAGCAAAAAGTCAGCGTTTTCGAAATATGCGTATGATTTCACTGAAATTTGTTGATATTTTTTATTTAATTTTGATTTTTATACATAAAAACGATTTTTATAACTTTTAACGCCATTCTCCCTACTCGCTCTAAAATCACCTGTTTCCTATGTAATACTGAGGATTGGTTCATAGTTTGAGCAAAATCGGTCAAAATTTACTCATTTGAAGCTATTTTTTTTCGAGTTGAAGTTTAAAATGTACAAAGAATCACCTTTTTCAAAGTTCTGTCGGTAGTGGAATTATATGGAAAATATCCTTTTTTGCTGTTTTATTTAAGCATTCCGCCAACAACCCAATTTCATTACTTCATCAAGATGGCTACCAAGCCTTTGGGAATTTTTCCTTATGAGAGGTTTGAATAGATTTTTCAAGGAAGACATTCCGCGCAACTACCATGAACCGGACTAGTTCATGTTGATCTTCGTCAAGCTTCATCTACAATTTGGACTTCTACGTCAACACATGTCAAGCAGCCTTCAGGCTCAATTGGCTGAACTTGGTGAGTTCGTTCCATTTTGGAAATTTTTTATCTTTTCAAATCAGTAACGTTGTGAGATCACCTTTTTGTGGTAAAAGATCTACCGCCGAACCCTAGTCGTGACAACTTCAATCTAGGGAATCAGAGGTTATCAAAGGATCACATTTTAGTCCTTGTTACTTTTTATGACTTGATAATAGTGACAAGACTCGGGTAGTGACCACCGTCGTTATGCATTTCTATATTGTATATTTCAAATCAAAAATATTGTTTATGTTCATAGATTTCACAAACTCCTTTTCCCTTTGTCCTTCTCCTTTTCCTTTCCCTTTGATCTTTTCAGAAAGCGAGCAATGGCGCTATAGCCATAAGTCATAAAAGGCTAGGAAAAGAGATAGTGCTAATGCACCAACCGTCAGAAGAAAATGGAGCATCACTTAACCTTTCTAGCTTCGATGCTTCCAACGACCTACCAATCATATAATTACCGAAATTGGAACGTACGGTACGAGATGTCCACGTTTCATCCATTTATGGGATTCTGAAGCATCGAGTTTAAATCTTCGATTTAAACAGGCCCGATGTTTTCTGAATCCTCCTGCCCCATAAATGCTGCACAGTAGGCCTGGCCGTTTTGATATGTGCGACGCATCTTCGATGTGAAACATATATCAAATAGATAAGATAAATGATGTAGGTATATATATCATTTTCCAGGATGCTTTCGAGAACTGGCTGTGTTGGTGTTAGATTAGATTAAATATTTGAATAGATTTTTCTCCTTCACTTCACTCAAATCTTTGTTTATCATTAGTTACGTAGGGTCCAATCCTACTTATAGTTTCATTTTAATACCTGTGATCTTCTCATTTTTACCCAAGAGGTGTAAGGGGTTAGGTTTTTGATAAATAATAATGGGATCTGTCATGCATACCTAAATTAATCAAGTAGAATTAAATAGAAGATAACCTTTTTTTGCAGCTTTATTTTTGTTTTTCCGTGAATAACATTTTACCTATGATCAAAAATGTGCCATGATCAGTATCAGTAGTTTAATGATAAAAAAATTGATCAATAATCTGTCTGTGATAGAAATAAAAAAAAAACCTGAATCAAGAAACAGGAAAGCAGATAACTTTGCACAACAATATACCTTGATCAAAAATCAGCCTTGATCATACATCAAATTTTTCATCAATTTTTCGTGATCAACAATTGATGATGACAATGATTATACATTTTTCATGACGACACACATTTGTCTTGATCAACAAATCAGTGATAGACCTTAATCGACAGTTTCAAGCAATGCCTTGTTCAAAGATTTCCCATGATTAAAAATTGGTCATGATGAACAACTTTCTTTGACGATCAACAGTTTTCTTTGGTATTTGCTTTAAAACCTCGATAAAAATTGAAATATTACTTGGGATCTTTAGTACCAGAGTAAACATTAATTTCATGGCTACTGCAATGGTGATTCCATATGATAATGTTGCTCTGTTATTTGATGGTCCTTTCAATATCGAATTGTAGAGACTTCACTGTATTTGCCTTGATAACATTATTTTCATTGATCAACGAATACTCTAGATTGACAATTTGCCTTGATCAAAAATTTGCCATGATCTACACTCTTCCTTGATGAAAAATGTGATATGATCAGTAATTTATCTTGATAAAAAAAATGGCTTAACCTTCCAGAAGTCACGTGGTACACGTACAAAAAACACACTTTTGATACATGATGTATATCAATAATTTCCTAGGATATTTTTAAAATGTATATACTTTGTAAATAATAGTGGAATTTTCTATATTATTCGCTTGCAAAACTACCGCTCATTTTTCGGTGAATCTACGCGACTGCTCTTGGGTTAATACAGATTCACAAAAGCAGATTGCTATGCAAAACAATATAGCATTTGACTTGATCAAAACTTGGTTATTCATCAAACTGCACAAATCAACAAATTTACCTAGATAACCTAATCTACCTTGATCGAAAATCGCCTTGATCAACAGATTTCCCTGACCAACAGTCACCAGTAATTTACTATTTTTGTTGATCCAAATTTTATATTGATCGTCATTTTGCCAGTTTCACCAATTTACCCTGATCAACAACACCCCATGGGTCGAAAAGTTGCCTTGATTATTAAGTTTTGTGGATCAGAATTTGCCCTTATTACCAGTTGACAAATATTTACAAAAATTATGAATTATGAAAGTTGCCATGATCAACAATTCGCTTTGCTCAACAGTTTGTCTTGATCAACAAACTCATGATTAACAAATTGGTAGCTGATAGCCATGTTTCTTGTTTTCAACAGCATTCCTTGATCAACAATTTGTTTTGATCAATAAATGCCATGAATTATAGTACCAATTTGTATTGCTGTTTCAATTAACTAAATTGCCATGATGAATATTTTTTAATCCGACGATCGCCCGGAGTCTACTTATTGCATTACATTATTTAATCACTTGATTCGGGAATCTTGAACAACTGCCTTCATCAGTTCGATTTTGGTAAAAAAACGGCAATCTATCAAATAAAGAACTTTAAAATTTCCATGTTGATTAGAAGCCAAATACTAAAAAACGAAGGCCATGTATTGGCATCCTCTGCTGCTGTCATATAACTTTGTAGACAACATAAAATGCTTGGCAGCCACATTTTTTTTTTAATCCAGCAGAACAAACTAATATTCTGCGATGATTTCAGGTCCAATACCGAATCATCATCGATTCTATCCACAAACATTATTTGAACGAGTCCAAAAAAAAACACTGTTATCACAACTCAAATTACACTCTTTACCACTTCCCTGGAACTGCATTTCCCGCATGTGTAAAAATGATGATTGACGGTGCAGTTCAGATAAATCACTCTTCCATTCCACTCCGGAGAACCACCTCTATCGGAGCCATCCAGCTGGAAGTACCTACCTTTTCGGTATTCCCATCCATCGTTGCAAAGCTTGTGTATTTTTAATCCCGTCCCCACTTCCCCACCCATCACTCCCAAACCAAATTCATATTCATACACCCGATCCGAATCGTCGTCATGGAGCTCTCTCTGACTCTCTGCCTGCATCTAGGTATGCAATTTTAATCAATCAAACTTGTAGATCGGTAAATAAAATCCATCATTGAAAATTCATGCAGCAAATCCCTCACGTTGTAATTTCGTTTTGAAAGGTGTGCACTCACATGCACCCACGTTTGCTATTTCGATCCACTCGAGTGCAATACAAAATTCAAATCGTAGTCACATAGCGAGACGGAGTAGTAGTAGTTGGGGAACGAAAGCCACTCATACAAATCTTCCCTTTCATCCTCCCATCTTCTACGTGGTCACACACACACACGTTGCCAGTCAAACCAGCTGCCAACCGACGGACAAGTTTATCGGCTTCCTACCACTCATTCCGGGATTGTGCAACTGTTAAGGTTCCCATCGGATGGCACAAGTGAAGCTGCTGACTGCAACCGCAACACCACCGACCGGGGCAGAAAATGGGAAAATGTTAATCCTTCAAGATTATTCACCAAACAGTGATGGGGGTTGTAGGACTGTCAGCTTAGTCCTAGAAATTTTGGAGTTATAAAACAAATCTAGCGTTCAGAATCATAAGAGCCTAGCTGTTATGATCGATTGTCTTCTTCTAATTGTTCAATTGTTAGTAGTTCGGCTGGGTTAATTGAAGTGTCAGTTAGGTCCTAAGTAACATTGATCGATTCTCTTCGACGACTTTCACTTTCGTTAATAACTTGAGCACATAACCGTTTCTTGTTGTGTTTGTCATATTAGATGATGTTGAATGATAATCTGGTCGAAGGATACTTCAAAACTACCACCCTTTGCGTTCGAGTCGAAAGAAATTGAATTTTCTTAGGAATTGCAATTTTCATATTTTCCATCTCCCATAGTCAGCTTAAAATATTTATGGCATCACTTCCATGTTCCATGAATTGTCAAATGGGTCCTTGGATAATGATCCTGATAGAAAATTAGATCAAAGTATACTTCCAAACTACCACCCTTTGCGTTTGAGTCGAAAGAAATGGAATTTTCTTAGGAATTGCAATTTTCATATTTTCCCTCTCCCATAGCCAGCTTTCAATATTCGTGGCATCACTTCCATGTTCCAGGAATTGTCTGATGGGTCCTTGAGAATGATTCTGAATGATAATCAGGTCAAAGGATACTTCCAAACTACCACCCTTTGCGTTTGAGTCGAAAGCAATGGAATTTTCTTAGGAATTTAAATTTTCATATTTTCCATCTCCCATAGTCAGCTTAAAATATTTATGGCATCACTTCCATACTCCAGGAATTGTCAAATGTGTCCTTGATAATGATCCTGATAGAAATTTAGGTTAAAGTATACTTCAAAACTACCACCCTTTGCGTTTGAGTCGAAAGAAATGGAATTTTCTTAGGGATTTAAATTTTCATATTTTCCATCTACCATAGTCAGCTTTAAATATTCTTGGCATCACTTCCATGTTCCAAGAATTATGAAATGGGTCCTTGATAATGATCCTGATAGAAATTTAGGTCAAAGTACACTTCCAAACTACAACCCTTTGCGTTTGAGTCGATCTTAAGAATTTAAATTATCATATTTCTCATCTCCCTTAGTCAGCTTAAAAAATACATGGCATCACCTCGATTTTCCAGGAATTGTCAAATGTGTCCTTTAGAATGACTTTCAATGATAATCAGGTCAAAGTATACTTCCAAACTACCAACCTTTGCGTTTGAGTCGAAAGAAATGGAATTTTCATAGGAATTTCAATTTTCATATTTTACATCTACCATAGTCAGCTTTCAATATTCTTGGCATCACTTCCATGTTCCAGGAATTATCTGATGGGTCCTTGAGAATGATTCTGAATGATAATCAGGTCAAAGGATACTTCCAAACTACCACCCTTTGCGTTTGAGTCGATAGAAATGGAATTTTCTTAGGAATTTAAATTTTCATATTTTCCATCTCCCATAGTCAGCTTAAAATATTTATGGCATCACTTCCATGTTCCAGGAATTGTCAAATGGGTCCTTGAAAATGATCCAGATAGGAATTTAGGCCAAACGATGTTTCAAAACTACCACCCTTTGCGTTTGAGTCGAAAGAAATGGAATTTACTACCAGGGTTTGCGTTTAAGTTCATTAGAATATGTTATTCCATAGAACTTGAAGGAACCTTTTGTGTCTTCCTTGTTTAGATGATAAATGAAGAATGGGATGCTGAGTTCAAACTAAAGGTAGTTACCTTTAATCTGTGTTCGTTTGGATGTTTGGATTGTTTTTTGTTTTGCGTTTTAATCTGCAAAAAAGCGGTACGTTCCTTCACGTCTGAATGCATCGTTGCTTGGAATGCCCTGAAGGGTGGTATGGCGTGAGGTAACTGAACCGATCTTGCTGGAAAAAAACTTCTTTTATCGATCTGTGGCTGAAAATACCTGGGAATGTCTTAACATGGCCGTGGGGATACTGTAGCTTGCCCGGATGATCCCGCTTAAATACGCGTGGTTTAAACGTCTCTCCACAAGGGAGACCACACGTCCATTTGCCCGGATGGGACTCTCCCAAGGGCGAGTCCATTAATTCCTAGAAAGGATTTACGGATCGTTCCAGACAGCTTCCAACTAAACGACCAAACGGGAATTCCCTATTATCCCCATGAATTCACAGTCAAGAAAGTCACTCAGAGAAACGGTAGAGCTCACGCATACCCTAAAACTCTACGAGAGAGAACTTCTCATCATCGGCCAGTCCCTTCACCTGCCGCTAGACGTCTACGTAATCTGGTAGTGGAATGTACTTCCCACCATTCAAACTCAACAAGAGGATGGGCAACGGAAACTAAAACGAACGCGGAGTGATGTCAAACACATTCAAATAATTAAAGCTAGGGAGATTTGGAAACGGGAAAACAACGTTCAGTGCCAACATTTCAAAGGAGCGTAATTGCAATTGTAAACAATGGCTTTAGCCGTCGATTTCTCGCGAATAAAAGCTCACTCATGAAAAATAATGACACCAACAGGTAGAGGAATGTTTCATCTACCAGCTAGCATTGTAATTTTGGAGACGTAAGATTTCATTCGCGAGAAATTGACGGCTAAAGTCATTGTTTACAAAAGCAATTACGCCCCTTTGAAATGTTGGCATTGATTTATTAATAACATGAACGACGATATATTGAGTGCCTAATACCCAGGCGAGTAAGAGAGGTGCCACAGTCGGAAAAAGTGTTAGTTTGTTTACTTAAATGAACCATGCCCATTTTGTTCTGGCAAGTTTGCTATAAGAAATGCCCCTCGTGTTTATTAGCGAAATTCACATCAAAGATTGATTAATTGCGTAGGAAATCAGTTTGGCACGGCATTTGTGACCAGCATACACCTTCCGGTCGTATGAAACAGGTCAAAAACTGCCCAAATCCGCAGATAAAATTTTTTGTTTTGAATTTCTGTATAGCAAAATAGTGAACTTTTCGTGAACATTAACGGCAAAGAACTCACCAACACTGGGAGACCGTGAGTTCCTGCCCACCTGTCATTTCCCATCTTGGCCTAATACTGTTTATTTACATTTGTACAAAATTCGTTTTATTTCTGTTTCTGTGTGTTTGTTCCTATTCGCTCTCCTACTGTGTGCGGTTTTTCTCTATCCCTAGCATACTCTCATTCTTGTTTTGCCTCTCATGGGCTCATGTTGTACTGTGTCGTCACAAATCGGTAGCTCTTCCAAGGCATGTGCTCCTGGTGAAAATTATTTGCAGCGTCGAATTACGCGCGCATGCTTTTAGCGGAATCGACGAGTCACGAGTTTCGGCAAGTCGTCACGAAACTCGACTCAAATTACATCAGCCTTAGGACTGGAAAATAACAACTCCGTGGCGCCCTCACCGGACGCCACACTCCACAAAAAAAGATAAAGCTTGGTTGACTCACAAGATGATGGCTTGTAGTAGCTTACGTGGGTTTCTGCCAACGGTCACAGTCGGTGACCGGTCGGTGGGTTCGACGCACTCGGTGTGGCGTTCGATGACCGCGTAGAAAGCGTCACCCCTTTGATGACGGTGGCAAATGGCAGTTCGGCGCTTCACACGCCGATACGATGGTGGTTACTATGCCGTGCCGGTTTTGATGACGAGCCGGCCTGTGGATCCTGTCCACGTGGAGGTCCCTCGAGCCTCCTCGGACCGATGTAATTACGGATCTGTCCGCTTCCGGCCGGTTGGCAATTGCCGGGAAATTCCATCCGACGGGGAGAAGTATCGCGCATGGGTGCGCAATTGGTTGCTGCGGAATGAAGGTACAACCCTCTTTCCTTAGCAACTCGAAGGAGAGCGCACACAACTAATTCACGCACACTTTAGTTTCTAACTAAACTCTAGAACGAACAGCAAAATTTTCGCTATGCTAACGGACACGAACAAACGCGCGCACTTCTAAATTGGTGGAAAGTCACGGCGCAATAATCGAGCCTGTGAATCCTCAGAATAAGGAAATGTAAGACTCGGACGGACCAGAAGTCCATCTTTCCCGAAACCCATCGTGTACTTTCGTGAGTCCAAAGACACGAAAGATAACTTGGCCGATAGAAGTGCCGTTGTCCCTTTCCTACCTTATCCATAAATTAAATGGACCCGTCTTAGGAATGATTTCAGCAAAAAAATGTTTGTGCATTCCTACTGCCTACCCTAAGGAATTTAATTCAAATAATTTAAACCTATAAAATTATATACAAATTTATACAAAATTCCTGATCGTTACAACAAAGAGAAAATCTTACTTAGAGCATAATGTAATGTACAGCTTGACTTATCGATGCGTTTGTTGTTGCATGTGCTAACCAATAGGCGAATTTATAAAAAAACTAAACGACCGTTTCAGCCTCTGGTGGTGAATAGGGGAACCCTCAAAAAGTGAGTGGACCGACAATTTCACCGTAAAGTATTAGTAAGAGAAAATACTGTCACATTTCCTGATTAATTTATCCATCGCAGGTGCTTGAAATCGTCATCCACGTGGAATATTTGGCTTTCTGTATCGATTTTGCAGTGACCCGGCTGGTGCTCCACATATGTTTGGTGAGAAAGATTTATAAAACTGTCCCAGCGGATATGATCATCCGGATTTTTAATGATTATTTGAGCTGTAATTCACTCCCCATGGAAATTTGCAATATGTGCAATTCATGTGTGTGTCATTCAGGTGTAATCAAACGGTTTGGATGACATTTTCTCGCAAAATCACCTAGCGTACTTTACATTGATGGTGCATCAAAACAGCATATAGGCCTTTTTAATAGAAACTAAGCGATTGATTCAACCTCTGGTAGAAATTTCTAAAGTGAGACATAGGAAGAGATAAACTTTTCAACTTTTCTTGATGATGCTCCAAAACTTGATCTACAGTTGAAATATTTAATTCTGTATCATTTTTGCAAGGACCGTGGAAAGTGTTCAGGGATATTTTTGTTGTGAAAAACGGAAAATTATAACAGTGCCTTAGTGGTTATGATCTTCCAGATTTCTTGCGTGTGAATAGTTTAGGCATAGAGGTAACTCTAAGACCAGAAGGTCCCGAAGAAACGTGCTCAACTTTTTGGCTCAGCTCTGGTACTCTCTTGGGTCCCAAGCTAATCGATGCACCCCCATAGGAAAATCCACGAACCCCTCATTTTATCTGTAAAACTTTCATAGCGAATCAAAACAAACATAGTGTAGTACTAGAATATCTACTAGAATGGGGTACGTTCATCGATGTAATTAGGACCGGTAGGCTAGTCCAGTGTGAGTCAATTTAAAATCGTTAGTTTCCACCGGATGGCTTAGGTGCAAATCAGTTCAGACCTGTGGAAAATCGTAAAATAAGATAACAAGTGAATCCATTAGAAACTTTGCGATCGTTTCAGACTCTGGTGGTGAACAGGAGAACCATCAAAAGAGTGATGAGTGTTGAAATTTTCACAAAGTTGACGAATCAAAGCAAAGCCAAAACTGGTCATGCGACACCTAGTTTTAAGATCCGCAATTAGAAAAATGATGATGTACTAAAAAAATGTCATTCCATTTTGACAGATATCAAAACGTCATTCCCATTTTCACGCACTCGCCATCTGTGAGGCAATCGTCATTTTTTTTTCTCTATCTTTATTTATCAGTAAGTCACTTTGATTCTTCCATAGAAAGAGGAAATATTTTCACCATTCTTGATAAATTTATCCATCGCAGTTTCTACGTGGAATATTTTGTTTTCTGTGTCGATTTTGCAATGATCCGGCTGGTCTTTCCACTTATTTTTGTTGAGAAAAATGATGATTTATAAAACCGTTCCAACAGTTATGATCTTCCGGATTTTTAATGTGTGGTAATTTGAGCTGTAAATCAGTTCATATCTGTAGAAAATCGTACAATAAGACCACTCCCGATAGAAATTTTCAATATGTACAATAAAATATTTATTATTTTTAGTTCTAAAATCGTCATTATGACGTAAAAAAACGGTTCGGATCAAATTTCCTCTAAAAATCGCGTAGCGCACTCTGCATTGATGGTGCATCAAAAGAGATCAAAGGCTTTTTCAATACTCCACCAATGTAGAGGGAGCCAGGTGAGTTCGAGAGGAAACGCCAACCAAACCGTTTGTTTACATCAGATTAAGGAATTTTTACAACGCAAATTAAAACATTTTACCATTGAATATCTGCCAATTTCCTTCGATAATAATCGTTTGATTTTCCACAGATCTGTACCTCAACTATTCGCACACAAGAAAACCGAAAGATCATAACCACTATTCTAATTTTCCTCTAAGAATTAAATAAGTAGATCATGATTTGGAGCATCTCAGATGAATCAATTTATCAAGACAAGTGAAAATGTCTGCTCACAACACTAATTTTGACGTTCTTCTTTTCACCACCAGAGGTTGAATCAATCGTTTTTTTTTCCCTTGATTTGATTTCCGTACTGAGTACCAACGCTCCCGACGCCAGGAAGGCAGCTCCCACACCTATCGGCCCATCAACTCATGAACCGGGGACCAAAGGCTTTACTTCAGATGTTACGTCTCAGAAAATCTCGCATTTGACATTCAATGTTAGCAGTTCAGCTCTGTTAGCTACAAAACGGTGAGTTGACAATCTGGAAGGAGCGAAATACCTAGCCCTGGTCCTCACAACTTCCTACTTCATATCACCGAGTCATATGATAACAAAAGACTATCAGCTAAAGCATGAACACAGCTGGGTGGCGTAGCCTGGGCAATGTTGCCAGTCCGGCAATAGCAAAGTGAAGAGGTGCGACGCGAACACTGGCGCGGTAACCATAGTACGGTGATAGAGGAAATGCTTCACCAAACCTGAGCGTCTGTTCTCCATGTTAGGAGCGGCTGATCACCGTCCTAGTGCCAGCGTGGGACTCTAAACAGAGCTGTGCACGATGGTCCCCCGGCGAGACAGGGGGGTGGGGGCAGGCCCAACAAGCCGCCCTGAAAAAAAAACAAAGTTGCAAATACTGAAGAAAGAAATACGGATCGGAACAATCGGCACAGACCTACGCGACGATATAAGGACTACGATTGGAAACTCGGAACATGGAACTGTAAATCGCCCGGCTTCCCGGGCTGCGACCTTCAACCACGCAACTTCGAAGTCGTAGCACTGCAGGAACTTTGCTGGACGGGATGAAAGGTATTGAAAAGCGGGCATCGAGCGGCTACTTTGTACCAGAGCTGTGCCACCACCAACGAGCTGGGAACCGGCTTTGTAGTGCTGGGTAAGATGCGCCAACGCGTGATTGGTTGGCAGCCGATCAACGCGAGGATGTGCAAGTTAAGGATTAAGGGCCGTTTCTTCAACTACAGCATCATCAATGTGCACTGCTCACACGAAGGGAGACACTACGACGAGACGTTCTATGCGCAGATGGAGCAGGTGTACGACGGCTGTTCGCAACGGGACGTCAAAATCGTCATCGGCGACATGAACGCTCAGGTAGGACGGGAGGCAATGTATAGACCGGCAATCGGGCCAAACAGCCTGCATGCCGTATCGAACGACAACGACCAACGATGCGTGAACTTTGCAGCATCCCGGGGTATCGTAGTTCGAAGTACCTTTTTTCCCCTGCAAGGATATCCACAATGCCACTTGGAGATCACCTGACCAACACACAAAAAACCAAACCGATCACGTTCTAATCGACGGGAAATTCTTATTCGACATTATCAACGCCCGCACGTTCCGCAGAGCGAACATAGATTCGGACCACTACCTAGTTTCAGAATGCGTGCGCTCAAAACTCTCGACGGTACATAACACCCGTCGAAGTCGAACGCCGCGACCCAACATTGAGCAACTACGGGACGCCGGAGTTGCCCAGGACTACGCGTAGCAGCTGGAAGTTGCACTACCCACAGAAGAGCAGCTTGGCGCAGCTTCTCTTGAAGATGGCTGAAGAGACATCCGTTCCACCATAGGTAGTACTGCTGCAGCGGCACTAGGTACTGCAATCCCGGACCGAAGAAAAGACTGGTTTGACGGCGAATGCAAACTGTTAGTAGAGGAGAAGAATGCAGCACGGATGAGAATGCTGCAACACCGCACGAGATTGAATGTGGAGCGATAAGAAGGGAGACAGACAAAACTCGGTTTTCCGAAGGAAGAAGCGTCAGCAGGAAGACCGAGATCGCGAGGCGATGGAAAATCTGTACCGCGTAAACGACACACGGAAGTTCTGCGAGAAGCTAAATAGTTCGCGCAAAGGCTACGTACCGCAAGCCGATATGTGCAAGGACTTCTTACGAACGAGTGTGAAGTGATTGAGAGGTGGAAGCAGTACTATGACGAGCACCTCAATGGTGATACAACAGAAAACGAAGGTGGCACGGCAACAGACTTTGGAGCACGCGCAGAAGGCGACAAGCTACCGGCCCTTCAAGAAGTTTAGGAGGAGATCGGTCGGCTGAAGAACAACAAAGCAACTGGTGTAGATCAACTACCAAGTGAGCTATTGAAATACGGTGGTGAAGCATTGGCTAGAGCGCTGCACTGGGTAATTGCCAAGATTTGGGAGAAGGAGATGTTACCGGAGGAGTGGATGGAAAGTGTCGGATGCCCAATCTACAAAAGGGTGACAAGTTGGATTGCTGCAACTACCGCGCGATCACACTGCTGAGCGCCGCCTACAAGGTACTCTCCCAAATTCTATGCCGCCGCCTGTCACCATTTGCAAGAGAGTTCTTAGGGTAATACCAGGTGGGATTCCTGGGTGCCCGCGCTACCACGGACCAAATTTTCGCGATTCGGCAGGTTCTGCAGAAATGCCGCGAATATAACGTGCCCACACAGCATTTGTTCATCGATTTCAAATCCGCATACGACACAATCGATCGAGATCAGCTATGGTAGATTATGCACGAGTACGGATTTCCGGATAAACTGACGCGATCGGTCAAGGTGACGATGGATCGAGTGATGTGCGTTGTTCGAGTATCGGCGACACTCTCGAGTCCCTTTGAATCTCAAAGGGGGTTACGGCAAGGTGATGGACTTTCGTGTCTGCTATTCAACATCACGTTAGAAGGTGTGATCAGAAGAGCTGGGATAGACACGAGTGGCACGATCTTCAGGAAGTCCATCCAGCTTCTTGGCTTCGCCGATGACATTGACATCATGGCACGGAACGTTGAGACGATGGCGGAACGAACATCAGACTGAAGGCTGAAGCTAGGCGGATTGGAGTTGCCATCAACGCATCAAAGACAAAATATATGAAAGGAAGAGGTTCTACGGAAGACAATGTTAGCCTCCCACCCGAGTTCAGATTGACGGTGACGAAATCGAGGTGGTCTATGAGTTCGTGTATTTGGGCTCACTGGTGACCGCCGAAAATGATAACAGCAGAGAAATTCAAAGACGCATTATGGCAGAGAATCGTGTCTACTTTGGACTCCGGAGGACGCTCCGGTCGAATGAAATTCGCCGCCGCAAGAAAGTTGACTGTCTACAAGACGCTGATTAGATCGGTGGTCCTCTACGGCCACGAGACCTGGACTATGCTCGTGGAGAACCAACGTGCCCTTGGTGTTTTCTAACGGAAGGTGTTGCGTACCATCTACGGTGGAGTGTAGATGAATGACGGAACGTGGAGGAGGCGAATGAACCATGAATTGCACCAGCTGCTGGGAGAACCATCCCTCGTCCACATTGCAAAAATTTGGCGACTACGGTGGGCTGGCGCACGACGACCCAGTGAAAATGGTTCTAGAAAGCGACCCAACAGGAACAAGACCAAGTAGAGAGCGACCTGCGGACCCTTCGCAGACTACGAGGCTGGCGAAGTGTGGCCATGGATCGAGTAAAGTGGAGACAACTTCTTCGGACAGCAGAGGACAACAAGGCCTTAGCCTGATTGGTAAGGTAAGTAGTTCAGTTCTGTTGTACTCTGTGTGTGCATTTTTTCTTCCATTTGCTTGCTGGACGAAAAACGCTTGATGAATTTTGTCGTCGATATGTTTGTGCTTTGAGGTTGTGTTTCAGAAATGCTAACGAAGTGTGCCGTGGCCGCTATAAGACGCGTTTGTTATCGGTGACTGGAGTAATCGGTTCGGATTTCAGCGTTGGTCGCTAGTTGGTTTGGGTCGGTGAGGAGCTGGCACTGCGTCTTGCAGACTGTGTACTGATGAACTGAAGCCGTTGTGGACGCAGTTCTTTTTTTTTTTTCTGCTAAGGATTCTCTAGTTGTAGCAGCTAGAGTGTGTTTCGTGGTTGATGGGGGTCTACGCTGTGTGATGATGGAAAGGCGTGCGCGTGGTGATTGACGTTACTGCGAAACTCTGGGCATCGAACGAAAAGAGAAATGCGGTCAGAATGAATGTTCTATTAGTGATCAGGATCACAAACGTGTCGGGAAAGCGTTTAAGCGGAATCCCAATGCTTCGGTCAGGGATGTGGCCAAAAAGTTGAATCTGTCTAAGTCTTTCGTTCAGAGAGCCAAGGACCGGGAAGGACTGCATACGTACACGAGGGCCCTACGATCTAGCTTCGTGCCACTATTCAAATGTTTTCATGGAGTGGTACGAAGCCAACGGGGTCACTTTCGTACCCAATCACATGAACCCCTTCCCAACGCACCGGAAGTAAGGCCCATTGAAAAATACTGGGCTATTATGAAGCAGTCTACCGACAGTTGTCTTGCTACAGTGAGTGGTAGTTCCATATCATCATCACATCATCAGAAAATCCCGACGCACAGTGGGACGAAATAAAAAAAAAGAGTTGGACATGGCCATTTGCGATGAAAATATTGAGTGTAGCATCAAACTTCTAGAATGTTTCTTCAATTTTTAAGTACTATCTTTCAATGGTGAAGATTTATGCTGCTTCCAAAAATTTGGTATTTTGTAATCGTAAAATTGAACATATTTGTAGTTCTGTGGCAAACGTTTCAGCTCAATTGATCTTAAGTTATCAAAGTTACATCATGTCAAAGTTGACCATTTTGTATGCAAATCGACATGCGCTCCTATTATATTGAACACAACTATACATACTTGGAATAATGGTCATGACAACAGCGAAACGTAACAAAACATTCCCTTGGATCGCCCCATGAATTGTATATGTAACAGTAAGGTACAAGATGTTGAACAAAATAACGTTAACGATAGCTGCTAACACTGCTAACCTACAAAATACACCCCCTTCAAAAATATAAAACAGACGTAAATCCTTAAAACGAAGAGATAGCGATTTGGGTTTTTGAGAAAATATGTGCATTTTTAGATCACTTACAACTTTCTACAACATCAAACAAAATTAGAAAATTCAAACAAACAAGTTTTGGTAAAAAACGGGTTTTAAGGGGAACTACCATTTCTGCTCCATTTTCACCCTATAACTTCGTCCACGTGAGAGATAAAAAAATGTCGCGCGTCAAAAAGTGTCTTAAAATGACTTTATCTACAATGTTTAAATAGATGTTCATCGATTTTAACCATAAATAAAAAAAGTTATTTTCAAACTTCAAAATGAAACATGAAGAAACATTCTAGAAGACATCAGAATGCTACACTCAATAGTTTCGTCGTAAATGACCATGTCCCACTTTTTTTTGATTTCCTTCCACTGTCCGACAGCGCCAACTGGAACTGAACCCAGTCCTTTTGAAGTGAGAGGCAGTCACGCTTACTACTACACCACCGGTACCGCGAAATCGATCGTTTATTTTTTTTTTATTAAAAAGGCTTATTACTGATGGAAATCGGCAAGATGGTTAAATTTGCTTTGTGAAAAATATTTATTCTGATGTAAACAAACAGTTTGGTTGACGTTTCCTCACGAACTCGACTGCAGTGTTGCCAGATATACCGATTTATCGGTATTTGTACCGATTTCTGAACGTAATACCGATTTACGGATAAGATTCCTCAGAATACCGAATTTTGAGATTTTATACTGATTTATACAGATTTTTTAATAATCAAAATGATTATTACCTGCCCGCACTCACATGTCAGACAAAACTATTGTGATAAACTTTTATATTTTGGAATATGTTAAAGTTTTTGAGTCTTGCTTTAAAAATGTTTTATGCTTTATACTCTTTCGACAAGTGTTTCCATTTCCTCTCTGTTTGTGGCTAGCCAGAAATCAAGAAACAGCTGCCGGCTCATCCCGGTCATTTCTGGGAATCGAAATATATTTTTATCTTTAATGTTACCAAAAGGGTCCATCAGAATGTTATTTTTTTAACTTTACGATCTTCCCTTAGAAGTACCAAAGCAGCACACTTGTCACCTGAACAGTTGTGGTTACTTATATGTAACGTATTCCAGTTACAATCAAGTTGCTTTGCAACTTGCTACAAATTATTGTGATGGTAGTGTGCTGCTTTGGTATCTTATAATTGTTCCCTGTTATGTTCTTCCACCTTATTTTGCGATTCCTCCCGGAAAGTACTTTCGACTTCTCTCGGAGGAAGCTGCTTCTTGCTTCGCTTGCAAGGTTCTTTCATCTTCCCCGCCAGTTTTTTCAGCTTCCTCCACAATATTATGCTAACTTTCCCTAGAAGATTCTACCCGATTTCCACCGAAAATTTCTTTTGACATCCTCCAGCAATCTTTCTTCCGGAGTATTTTCTCAACTTCTCCTAGAAGTTTCTTTCGAATGTCCCGAAAATCTCTGGCTACACCAGAAGAAGCATCGGACTTTTAAAGAAGTTTCTTCCAAATTATCTCACGAAGTTTCTTGCAAACTACCTCAGGAAGTTTCTTCCATCTTCTCCAGGAAGCTCCTTTAAACTTTTACCGAAAGTATCTATCGAACTATCCCCGAAATTTCTTTCGTCTTCCTTTGGAAGTTTCTCCATGAGATTCTTCCGGAGATTTTTTCCTACTTATATTGGAAGATTTTCCCTAGCTTCCTTTGAAAACCACTATTCCTGAAATTTTCTTCCGATCTCCGAAACCGTTCTGGCTTCCTCTGGATGCGTCATTCAATTTTCCTCGAAAGTTTCTTTAAATTTACCCCGAAAGTTACTGTTTATTTTACTTGGAAGTTCCTCGGAGTTTTTCGACATTTCTTACTGTGTTACCTGACTTATAACGAATATTCGTTGTATACAAGTACCCCGTATACAACGTATGACTCGTCTAATTTTGCATAGCATTTGTAATGTAAAATAAGACGAACTATACTTTGTATTCGGGGTACTCGTATACAACGTATATTTGTTAACAGTCAGGTCTCAGTCATAAGTCTCAGTAGAACTTTCTACAAACTTCCTCCAGAAAAGCTTCTTTCCCCTTTCTCTTGAAGTTTTTTCGGCTTTTTTTCAGAAGTTAACTGAAACATTCCCAAGAAATTTCTTCTGAATTTCCTGGGAAGGCCATTCTTATTCCAAAAGTTCAAATTTTCGCCTTCGAAAACAGCAACAACATCAAATTAATTAAAATTGTAAATACCGATAAATACCGATTTTTTTTAAAACCATTATACCGATAAGCATGAACACAATCTGGCAACGCTGTTCGCCTGGCGCACTCTACATTGGTGGTGTATTAAAAAGGCCTATACCTATAACCTTGCATCATTGTTTTTGACAAATGTCGGATACAATTGGGTACATTGGAATTTCGGTTCGCATCGGACCGTGATCGCTTTTTTCATATTCCAATTAAATAAATAATGTGAAAATTTATCCTTATTACTGGTCTATTATCCGCATTTGCGAATGTTTAAGATGCTTAAATGCACAATATCTCGATTTCAAATTTCAGCTTCTACATAGAAATGGATTGTTCATTTGTATGAACTCAATGAACTGTTTTCAATAATTCTGTTCCTAGTCTAGAAATTGGTTACTGTAAATTTACACTGAAATATCGACTTCATTCACTTCAATTGCACAAGCAGAAAACGTTCCGTCTAGCTGCTTCAGCTCGCATCAAAAGTGTCGCCTTTCAAATCAGGAAAAGCAATTCCCATGCAAAATTTCTTCCTCTTCCCTCAAGAGCCTTTGCCGACAGAGAGTGCACCTTATCCAGGACGGAATAAATTACTCATTCGGCTTCAATACCGTGCACCCGCTTGAAGCAGCTCTGCATCAGCAATAAAGGCAAAAAAGGAAACCACCCCTTCAAATACCCCCCACCCGTCCCCCGCCCCTCTCCCCTTATCATTGTCGATGAGTGTAGGCCACTTCACCGGGCGCTCAAGTGTCGATGTATGAACAGCTAGACCAGAGATGGTGGATACGCATTGAAGCTACAACATGATATGCATCTCTGCCTCTATTGGATGGGGGACCTATTTGCCATCAGCGTCGTTTCACAACAGTGTCATACTAACTGGTGCAGAGTTGAGAAAGGTTAAGCACCCGAGAAAAGTCGGACATCAACATTTTATCCAAACGATATTAAACTAAGTTTATGAAAACATAATTTGATATTCGCTCTGATAGCTCCGGAGTTATGGAGAGTTGAATGTATTTTGATAAAAATACATTGATTTGTTATAAGTTGTTAATTATAATTTTGATAGTCCCCCCGTCTCGATGAGTCTCATCGTCGCCCACTGGTCACCATAGCCGGTCGAACTACAGACGAAACTATTATCGCACTACCGTTGTATTGGCGACAACGCTCTGATGAGACAACGAAACCTCACCCCCAAGCTCCTCCCCTGATCCTATCCTTCGACAATGTACCCCTCTAACCTCGGGTAATCCGCGAGTATTCGGCCCAACTGCTACTAGACATAGAATTAAGTGAATTTTGTTACAAACAAAGAAAAATGAACTATCGGCTCCGTAAAGGTAACGCGATTGAGCCTTCGAAATAAACAAACTAGTTGAAAAAAATCTGATAATCATTTTTGTTTTGATGACTGCTAACTCGACCACACGGTTGTCAAATTACGTTATCATGAACCATTATATCATAATATCAAATTATGTTTTCATTTTGTTTCCATTCTCTGCTCGGGTACCTTCTTAAAAAATGAAAAAATACATCATGAAAGCCTGGATCTGAATGCAAATGGGCGAGTTCTTGAGCCTGTCTGAAGTCTGAAAATGAGTGGAACTTTTTCCGAGGAATCAATTGTTGAGTTAAACGGCCCATTCTAACCGTCGTCAGCAAATAAGTGAAATTCCAATCGATGTTTCGAGTAATCAAAATGTCTAAAAGCAACGATTTAGGACCCGACCCATATGACAAATTTCGCTTTCATGTTTAAATTAAATACATGACCCGTCTCGTTTCTTCGCCATCGGATGCCATTCGCATTTTTCCCAAGGAGCTAAACCTGTCGCACTAAATTTCGGGTTCGAACCGAAGCGACATGACCAAAGCGACGGGAAAACAACAAAAGCCCCCCAAAAATCCAACCGAATTGACTTTGAACTAGCACCGTCGTTTTGTCATCGTCGTCATCTCCCATCACACATCTCGTGTGCCCCTTTGAGCATTGGGTGATTTAGCTGTCAATGGTGGTCTCCCTCTGGTCTCTCCCAGCTCTTTGTGAGCGTCTAATTCGTCAAAGTGGTACCCTCGTCTCCCTCTCGGCGGCTAAAGATGCGCGCACCGTGTGATATGACTGCACAGTAGGCCTACAAATGAGTTCACTAATTTAAACGAATTGCCTTTGTTTCGCCTCCCCCCAACACACAGCCCGAAAGCATTGCAGTGCATTTAAGAAATTCCACCATCATCATCACATTCGAATTTCGGCTCACGTGACGCACCGCTGCCGACCAGCAGCAGGGTCGAATGGTCCCTCTCGGCAGCTAATTACCGAACCGGTCGGTTCCCACGGTTTCAACCCTGCCAGCAAGTTCACATTTCGACGGAAAACTGACGACCAAAGTGCATAAATCCTCGGAGGAACGTTTAAAATTTTCAAGTGGACAGTCAGAATGCACACCGGCATCAGACTGGCTGAGCGAGCGACACAATAAAGATGACAACCGTCGTCGGATGTCGAAACTGGGCTCGGTTTTGACTGTCACGTGAAGAATGAAAACAACAGACCTCTGCTAACAAACATTCGATGGAGTTGGAGGCGAGGAGCGAGAAATGGTGAACTTGGTGGCGGATGCAACAATTAGCAAAGGTACTTGTTTCGCTGTCGTGTCTTTCTTCCCTTTTTGTTTGCCAGTGTATGTAAGTGGCAGTCGAGAGGCTGTGTTTTTTCGTTTGTTAAGGGGAAAAATTGCTGCTGCTGCTGGTGCTACTTGGGTCGACCGTTTAATTTGTGAACAATATGGAACAAGTTGTCCCGGAAGGATCATGGCCAAGTGGCGAAATGTTTCCACTTTGTGTTGATGCTGCGTCGGAAAAGAAAGGGGGATGGGGGGAGGGTGCAGAAATAGAGATGGTTGCGAATTTATTGTCTTGGTGCTTGAGTTTCGAGCAGCCGTCGACAGATGGTACCCCGGAAGTTATATTAATGGAGAAAGTGTAATCTTTCCTCGGATAGGGAGGAGGTTAGTGGGCAGACAGCTGGTGTAACTGAAATGGATTTTTCATTTGGACGCAGAGAGGGAAAAATTAAATCATGTTGTGCTGCTCGGATTTGCGACGAACATTGGCCAAAATACTCTGGAATTTATTATCAACACAGCTATAAACAAATGTGTCCAAAATATGTCAATGCTATAGTGATTTTAGTGACCATGTTGAAGAAACTAGTGACCAAATAGTGACTTATAGTTGTAAAAAAGTGACCTAAGAGAAGAAAAGCCTGATGTTTTAGAGTTATTCAATTAGTATCTCATCGAAAGATTGAATAGAAAGCTTATAATCAAATCCACGGCATAAGCCAAGGTTATCTTCAGAGAATTTGATTTTTCGTGAAAATAGCTGGAAGTCTCCGGGAATCTCATAATTACTCAGGTATTTCAATGATTTTCTTACTAAGAATATTTTAAAGAAAAGAATGCACTTTAAAATACAAACATTTAATTTTCCTCGTTATTTTAATTCACACATCGAACTTTATTGATCCAGAGTGCATTTATCGTGTTTTTAATTCAGAGGATTGAAATGTTTTTTTTTGTACTGGAATGTGTATATTTCCAACAAATTTTAAATTTGAACAAGTTTTAAAATTCTGGACTTCAAAGCTATAATACTTCAAGAATCTGGACTCAAATTGCTCGGTTTAAAAGGCTCATGGAATTTTATTATAATTTGTAAGGACCAAGGGTATTCCGGAATTGTTTTTGAGAAAACTTCAAATGCCATTTGCTTTCAAAATAGTTCTAAGGAATTTAAGATTTCATGTGAAGTCTGAGATAGCTTTGAGTATAATTTCAATAAAACTCTAATTTTAAGGAAAACTTATAGGACTTTCTGAGAAGAGAAACTCCTGTGAACTTCAGAGGAAAATTCCTAGCGCATTCTGAGGATAATTTCATGAAGTTTCTGGGAGAAAACGAATCCGGAGCATACCGTTTGCGTGATAATGTTTGCACCATTGAGCAATGTCAAAATAAAAAAAAAATCTCAAAAATTTCGTTTTTGAGTTTTTTTTATTTATTCAAAGGGAGGATGTTTCTCAGAGTCTTAAACTATGTTAATCATCGATCGAGTTTCCACTTGCTGCAATTACGACCTCCACACGCTTCCGGAATGCACGGCAGTTCTAATCATGTAGTCTGGATCCATTTCTCTCCAGTTACGGGTCAATGTTTGTCTGAGGCTTGCTGTAGTCGGGTGGCGTTTAGAACAGGCCTTGGCCTTCATGACGCGCCACATTGAGTAATCCAGCGGATTAAGATCGGGGCTGAATGGCGGTTACACATCCTTCGCCCAGAAAGGAAGATGTTCCTGCAACCACTTCTAAGTGCGGTTCGAGGTGAGGCACGGAGCCCCAACTGGTTGAAATACAACGTTTGGCTTCGGACCGTACTGTTCTTTGATCCACGGAAGAACATACTTACTTAAAATCCCGATGTAGACCTCCGTGTTGACCTTGTCGCCTTCTGGAATGAACACCGAGTTCATTTTTTTGCCATCGGAAGCCACCAATCCAAACACCATAACGCTAGGAGGATGCTTGGTCAGATAAACGTTATTGTGCTCGTCGGCCACGTCTTTTATCGGAAGGGAATTAATATACCGGTCGGTTCTGGAATTTGATACGGGATCGACGAAAAACATGCTCTCGTCGGTGAACAGGATTACCGGATTTTTTCGCTTAAGGAAGTTCAAGATTTTCTTGCATCGTTCGACTCGTAGCTCCCGGATGCGGATGGTAATCATGTGAGTTTTTTCCGTTCCCTCGACTTCGCCCCGCAATCTTATTTTACGATTTTCCATGCCGTAAAGTCACTGATCCCGTGTTCCTTTGCCATTTTCCTCACTGGATTCACTCGATAACCCTTGGAACCGGAGCTGACCTCGGACGACCTATGGCCACCTTCGCGGATAGTTGTCCTTTTTTTTTCTCGGTCTAAAACCCTTTTGACGGTCCACCGGGACACTCCCACGGCGATTGAAATGTCTTTTTGCGACATTTGCGCGTGGGACAAATCACGAATACGCTGCCACTTCGTCATGGTGCAACTGTCAAACTAAGTAAATCATTTTCTTTTATACACAGCCTACTACGGTATGAGCTATAGGTTACGTGCATGCAAAGAAAACCAAGGCATTGTATGCACAGGTGAAACGGGAACCTTATTTGTACGATGGTGCAAACATTATCACGCATACGGTAAGTCCTTGGAAATTTTGGAGAATACTTAAGGGGTTGAGGGGACGCTAAAAGGAGGATTACAATTAATCAGTCCGCATCGTGCTCTCTTGCCGTGCGGATCTATTTGCTTTTAGCTTAAGGAAGTGTTACTACTACCTAAAGCTACAACAAATTTAAACAGCACTTTTCAGTGCTCAACCTGTAAAAATTTTCTACCTTGTTCAACTCCTCTTATTCCTCTTCGATCCTTGTTTGGACCCTACCCGAGGTAATCCTGCTTGGATATCGATTTGGAAAACTCCTCTCCGATCCTTCAGATTCTTATAGTAATCTGCTTGGAAGTCGATTTGGATAAAAAATTTACTGCCGCCATGGCGCCTAAACGCAAAAGAAAGGGGCAAACTCTTGACCCCCCTTCTGAAGAAATTAATTTGAGTAATCAATTTGATTTGCTCACGGATGATGAGAATGATCCATCATCCAAGAAAAATTCTAGTAAACTTTCCCGGTTTAATGCCAAGAAGGAAAAGATTCCCCCTATTGTGATAACCACTACCGATTTCCATGCTCTTCGCATGGAACTTTTGAATTTCGTGAAAGTTAAGTTTTCACTACAAATTAGACGTCGGGGTGAATGCCGTGTATTGGCTGAAACCTTGGACGGATTTAAATGTCTTCTCAAGTATCTTACTGAGAAGAAGCACAAATTTTTTACTTACGACACCAAAACTGAACGTGTGTTCAAGGTTGTCATGAAAGGACTGCCCAGTGGTGAATCCCTGGATCAGATCAAAGATGAACTGGCAAAATTACTTGGAGTTGTGCCACTCCAAGTAATCAAAATGAAAATGAAATCCCGTCCTGGCGATTCGCGCAACGGGATTTCTAATGATTTTTATTTAGTACACTTCAAGTCTAGTGAACTAAACAACCTTAAGGCCTTAGAAAAAGCTAGCCTTATGCTCCATGTCCGAATGAAGTGGGAACACTTAAGGAAGACTGGAGGAAATTTCCAAAACCTCACTCAGTGCCGTAAGTGCCAGGGATGGGGTCACGGAACTAAAAATTGCTACATGCCAGCTAAATACATGAATTGTGGTGATTCCTCTCACGCAAAGGACGACTGTCCTGTGAAGGAAGATCCTAAGAAATTTAAATGTTCAAATTGTGGTGAAAACCACAAATCCAATTTTTGGGAATCTAAAACTCGCAAAGCGATCCTACAATCTCGTTCTAAGCGATAGGTAGGAAACGCTCCACGTTTCCGACCAGGTACAAATTCCTCTGCTGTTAACAACGGTCAGCGAGAAACAAATTCTACATTCGTACCCGTAGGTAAAAATATCACCCCTGCTTCAAATTTTTCATTTGTACCTACTCCCCTCACTGTTAACAATGTTCAGCGAGTTAATGGAGCTACCTATGCTGCTATTGCAGCGGGTAGAAATCAAAATACTAACCAACGTTCTAACGGAAATTTTGACAATTTTGACTTAGGAAGCATTACTGCCCCTAAAATGGAATTTTACAGAAATCATTAATTGACATGATTTCTGATATGCTTAAATCTAACTCCATGTTTGATGCTTTTCAAACTGGAGGAAAATTTGCAAATAATATTGTCATGACCTTAAAATTCAGTAATGGATTTTAAAGCGTTAAATATTTTAAATTGGAATGCTCGATCGCTTAAAGATAATGAAGACGAGCTATTTAACTTTTTGAGAGTTCATAACGTGCATATTGCCGTTATAACTGTAACGTTTCGTAAACCTGACCATAAGGTTAAAAGGAACGCAAATTATTTCATTTCTAGAAATGATCGTCTTGATGTACCCTGTGATGGCGTTACCATCATTGTTCATAGACGAATCAAACATAAAATTCTTTCTTCATTTGAAACCAAAGTTTTTAAAACTTTTGGAGTTTCTGTTGAAACAAAATTTGGACAACTTACGTTTATAGCTGCCTAATTGCAATTTCAATGCGTAGGCCAGCAAAAGAATTTGCTCAAGGGTGACCTTCAGAAAATTACCCGCCATAGGTCTAAATTCTTCATTATTGGTAATTTCAATCCAAAACACCGCTCATGGAATAATGCTCAAAGCAATTCGAATGGTAATTTTCTGTTTGATGATTGTTCTGCAGGTTATTACACTATTCAATATCCAAACAGCCCAACATGTTTTTCTTCTGCAAGAAATCCCTCCACTATTGATTTGGTCTTAACTGATTCATGTCAACTTTGTAGCCAATTGGTTACCCATGCTGACTTCGGTTCTGATTACCTTCCAGCAACTTTTGAAATATCCCAACAAATAATTTGTAATCCCAAAAGCTCTACTTTCAATTACCATAGAGCTGATTGGGAGCAGTATCGAACATTTATGGAATATAACTTCGATCCAAACATTCCTTTGCAAACCAAAGATGAAATTAATTATCCTCTTGAATCTCTGACTACTTCTATAGTTGAAGCAAGAGCTGCCTCAGTACCAAAATGCGAGGTTAAATTCGATTCAATTATAATAGACGATGATCTTCAGCTCTTGATCCGTCTTAAAAATGTCCGAAGGAGACAATTTCAAAGAACACGTGATCCTGCCATGAAAGTTATCTGGCGGGATTTGCAAAAACAAATTTAAAAGCGATTCTCTGCCCTGAGGAACAAAACTTTTAAAAATAATGTTTCTAAATTGGACCTAAGTTTCAAACTCTTTTGGAAACTCACAAACATTTTGAAGAAAAAAACTCAAAAGTCTATTCCAGCGCTTAAAGAAGGTGGTAAAATTTTGATCACAAATTTGGAAAAAGCTCAGAAACTTGCTAAGCAATTCGAGAGTTCCCATAATTTCAGTTTGGGTCTTACTAGTCCTATTGAGAATCAGGTTGCTCGGGATTTTCTGAATATTTTCTCTCGGGAAAATATTTTTGATGATTCCTGGGGGACTGATTTGGACGAAGTAAGGTCTATAACTAAAAAGTTTCAAAATATGGAAGCTCCAGGTGATGATGGAATTTTCTATATCCTCATCAAAAAACTTCCAGAGAGTTCCTTGTCTTTCTTGGTAAAATTATTTAACAGATGTTTCCATTTGGCATACTTTCCTGATAAATGGAAAAATGCAAAAGTTGTTCCAATTTTGAAGCTGGATAAAAATCCAGCTGAAGCTTCTAGCTACCGTCCAATAAGTTTGCTTTCTTCAATAGGTATACTTTTTGAAAAGATAATTTTAAATAGAATGATGCTTCACATCAATACAAACTCAATTTTTGCAGATGAGCAGTTTGGATTTCGCCATGGGCATTCAACTACTCATCAACTCTTAAGAGTTACCAATTTAATTCGTTCAAACAAATCTGAAGGCCACTCAACTGGAGTTGCTCTTCTAGACATAGAAAAAGCATTCGACAGTGTTTGGCATGAAGGTTTGATTGCTAAATTGGAAAAGTTTAATTTTCCACTTTATATTATAAAATTAGTTCAAAATTATTTAACTGACAGAACTCTGCAGGTAAATTATCAAAATTCCAAATCTAATCGACTACCTGTTAGAGCATGAGTTCCTCAGGGTAGCGTTTGGGGCCTATATTGCATAACATTTTCACTTCGGACCTCCCTGATTTGCCTCAGGGTTGCCACAAATATTTGTTCGCTGATGACACAGGCATTTCCGCTAAAGGAAGAAGTCTTCGTGTTATTTGCAGCGGACTGCAGAAAAGTTTAGATATTTTCTCTTCTTATTTACAAAAATGGAAGATTTCTCCCAACGCTTCCAAAACTAAACTTATAATATTTCCACATAAGCCTAGAGCTTCGTTTTTGAAACCAAGTAGTAGTCACATAGTCACTATGAACGGAGTTCCAATTTCCTGGTCAAACCAAGTGAAATATCTTGGATTAGTTCTTGACCAAAAATTAACTTTTTAAGACCACATTGAGGGCATTCAAGCCAAATGTAACAAATATATAAAATGTTTGTATCCTCTTATAAACAGGAAATCCAAACTTTGCCTGACGAATAAACTTCTAATATTTAAACAAGTTTTTAGACCGGCCATGCTTTACATTGTGCCAATATGGTCTTGTTGTTGCACTACCAGGAAAAAAGCACTTCAAAAGATTCAGAACAAAGTTCTGAAAATGATTTTGAAGTTGCCTCCCTGGTACAGTACTACCGAAGTACATAGACTTTCGAATGTTGAGGCTTTAGAACAAATGTCCAACAAAATAATTAATAATTTCAGGCAAAAATCGTGCAGGTTAAAAAACCTGTTTTAAATACTTAATTGCCAAGGCAGGAAAAATGTAAAAACACTTAGATATATATCATAACAATTAAGGCTGGTAAGTTACTGTAGTAACCTTAGCACCTAGGTTAAAATGAAATGTAATTTATTTTGAATTTGAAACAAATAAAGAGTTAAAAAAATGAAATGAGAACGATTATGTGACCGTCCTGTCATGGCGGAGATATGAGAACTGTAAACGTTTATTTATTGTAACATAACAAGGAAACTACAAAACAAGCAATGACAATTATACGGGGACAAGTGGTGACATCAATGAGTAGGTACAGTCACTACTTTATATTAAGGTAGAGGCAGTAGCAGTCGCCTGCACGAACATAGTGAACTCATGATTCATAGCTCGAATCAGTGAGTAAAACTGCCACCATTTTTTTCACTTATTCATTAAGTGACTCCACTTTTTGCAATTATAAGTCGATTCATCTAAATTTTGAGTCAATCTGGCTGGCCGTTTATAGCAAAACGCAATGATTATAGCTCATTTTAGTAAGCAAACTCACACCAATTCTATCTGTGTCACCTTTGAATCCAGCAATCTAGAGTCAGACCCGGAGTGGTTTGCCAACACTTAGGGCGGATCTAGTTAATGAAAGAAAACAACATTAGTCGAGTTTTGAGACGTCCTTCTACCAGAGATTAAAAAAAAATAGGCAATCTTTTCTACAGGGTAGCTGAATAAAACGGTTCCCTTGGTTTGAACTGTCAAAATTTTTTTAAACAAACCCGAGCCCGTATCTGATTCTTAACGTAAGTGTAAAGACGTTTCCCTGGGAAGTAATCAGCGTGATAAAAATTTTGTTATATTGTGATATTACAGACATATGGACTAGGAATCGAAGTTTTCAAGCTGCTGGAGACACAAAAGTCGGTCGGTGAGATAACCAATCTGCTTGGTGTGAATCGAAAGTGTGTCTGGCGATGCAAAAAACGATTGTAGGATGGAAATACACTGAAAAAAGGATTCACTTAATTTCCATTAGGAACGCACATAATATTTTTCCAATAACAAAAATAACGATTGTTATCTGAATATCACATAGCATAAGAAATTCTATACGAGAAATCATATCGATTTCATTGGACACATAACGTTCATGTGATTTAGTGATGCAATTAGCAATTATTGGATCACATGAAAGTTATGTGAAATTCACATGGATATTTTCCACTGGTTATGTGATTTATTTTATGAGTGTAGAGCTTCAAGAAGACCCGGGTCAGGGAGACCCCGTTTTGTTCGGACCAACCCCCTGCAATGCGATCCAGTTCTTGGAACTGCCGAAAACATCAGCAGCGCTGGTGATCTAAAGACTGGACTCGGAAAAAATGCGACACTTTATTTTGGGTGTAACTTTTTATCGCGTGGGTAAAAATTAATGAAATTTTGGGTAATACTAGTTTAGAGTGTTATGTATATGTGTGCAAAATTGTATTGCGATCTGTCAAGTAGTTTTCAAGATGCATTCGAACCAAGAAGAGCTACGCCAGCAAATCTTGGGCGCGGTAATCGATAATCCTGGTCAGCCGCACAGATGGATCGGCAAAAGGCTTGGAATCCACCATTCCACCGTGTCCCGCATTGTGAAGATGTTCCAGGAGACGAAGACCATCGAGCGGCGCGCTGGGAGCGGCCGAAAACCGAAAACGGAATACCCAGAGAAGGCCCAAAAAGAAAAGGCAGTACTTTAAGAATAACCCGAACCTTTCCACCCGAGACGTTGCCAAAAAGGTCAATTCGTCGAAGTGGGAGCAGACCATGGAGCGGGCTGGGCTACGTGTTTTTAAGGTCAGGAAGGCGCCAAACCGGACTGACAAGCAAAACACGGTGGCCAAATTGCGTGCGCGGAAGCTGTACCGTGAGTCATGGACGACGAGACATACATCAAGGCGGACACCAAACAAATCCCCCGCCTCGAGTTTTTTGTCGGTACGTCCCGCATGGAGGTTCTGGAAAAGTTCCGGAAGAGAAAGATGGACACATTCGCGAAGAAGTACCTGGCAGGCGATCTGCGAGTGCTTGCCGAAACGCTTGCTACCCTTCCTCCGCTCTCGCCGTGGTCCCACGCTGTTCTGGTAGGATCTCGCTTCGTGCCATTACGCCAAGCCTGTAATGGATTGGTACGATGCGAAGGGCGTTAATGTGGTCCCGAAGGAGGCGAACCCGCCAAATACACCAGAACTTCGTCCTATCGAAAAGTTTTGGGCGATAATGAAGAAGACGTTGAAGAAAAGCGGAAAAACATTCAAAACCGATGAACTTCGAAGAAAAACTGGGAGAAATTGTATAAGGAAGATGGACAAAGCCTCGCCCAAGATCTCATGAGCAGTGTTAAGAGAAATGTACGAGCATTCAGCTTGGGGGAGGAAATTCAATAAATAAATTATGCCAAAACATAGCTAATATTTAGTTATTTAATCCCTGAAAATTTGAGAAGTATCCGATTTAAAATGAATTTTTGGTGATCATTTTTGTGTGTCTCATTTTTTCTGAGTCCAGTCTTTATAACATATTAAAGCTCCAACCATGTAACATTAAATGTGGCAAGGTGGCAACAAATGTAATGCCTTCAAAACCATTCTTACTTTCCCGCAATGGACAATTAAAAAATGATTTAGTTGTTTTGGAGTTGACGAGCACAATTTGCGTCATATAACGTTATCTAGAAAACTATCTTTTTTCCGCAACGCAACGCGACATGTACCAAGCTTAATCATAGAGGAAAAGGAGGAGCTGTCAAATTAGCATCAGAGCACCAGAGAAATTTGGCTTCACTCGAGTTGTTCGTAAATGACAGACGTTGCAGTCCTGTGGTTCGGACATGGGCGTTGATAAAGGTGGTGGCCAACAAAATTCGTCGGAATCCGGTAAGGTCTATGAATCAAATGGCCAAGGACTATCAGGTGTCGCGTATGATGATGCAAACCGTGGTTAAAAACGATCTTGGCCTCAATCCTTGTAAACTGCAACAACGTCAACTTCTCTCAGAAGCAACAAAGAAGAAGCGGCTGGAAAATAGCAAAATCCTGAAGAAGTGGCTCGCAGATAAACCTGACGCCGGGGTGATGAGAAGCTATTTGACGCTGGCCGCAAATTTAACCGTCAAAATGACAGAGTGCTATGCAAGCATCGGAGTTCGGTTGATCCCAACAACAAATTCGTCTACAGAGCACAAAAACAAGATTCGGTGATGATTTGGGCAGCAGTTGCATCGAATGGCAAGAAATCTCCTGTTTTTCGCATTTCGGATGGGTTAAAAATAAACCTGGAGGTATATCTGGGCTTTAACAACAGAAGGTGTTGCCGTGCGTCCAACCGGAGTTCACAGGCACAGAGTTTTGCTTCACCCACGCAGCCAAACGCGTTCATGCGTGGTGTCAACAGAACTTCGATCATTTTTGGACGAAGGATATGTGACCTCCTTCTTCTCCAGGCTAGATTTCGCGATGTGGGGCATCGTAGTAATAGTAGAAAGATGACTAATGCTAAGCCAAGAAGTTATAAGGACTAGCATTGGGCGATCTTCAGAGAAAGATCGATCTTATATTTGGCTCTAGAATCGATCCACTGATTAAATCGGTACCAAAGAATCGATCTTTGGTAGATCGATTTTTTGGTTGTTATTTTAATACGCTTGTTTACGTTCGTACCCCAAGAAATGCTTTCCTTTATAATATTCAATATTTTTTTTTATTACTGTGATTTTTAGACGTAGGCTAGTTCATCACGTTGCATAGCAGATGGTCAGGCTGATCCTGCCTCAAAAAAATAGGTTTCAATTTGATATTAACGTAATGTATAACTGGCTCTGATTACCCCACGAATGAGACAGACAACATTTTTAAACTTAATGTAAAGTGAGGATTACATAGGGGCTGTGGTGAGGACTGGGTGCGCCAACAAGGTAGAGCCATAGAGGTAACTCTACGACTAGTAGGTCCCGAAGAAACGTGCTCAACTTTTTTGGCTCAGCTCTGGTACTATCTTCGGTCCCAAGCTAATCGATTCACCCCTCGAAACATAGGAAAATCCACTAACCCCTCATTTTATCTGTCAAACTTTCATAGCGAATCAAAACAAACATTGAGTAGTACTAGAATTTTGACTAGCATGGGGTACGTTAATCGATTTGCTTGGGACCAATAGGCTAGTCAAGTAGTGAGCCAATTTAAAATCGTTAGTTTCGTATTGATTGTTGGTAGAGTTCCACCGTAGGAGACAGTGCCCCGTCCGGCGGAGAAACCCCGACGGCAGAAAAAATAGGGAGGCTAGATTTGATTATATAACTGGGCGTCCATCAGAAAGGCGATCAGCGCAGCCAACGTTGAGGGGTCGTAACCAAGCAGATTACTGACGTTCTCTGGGAGTCCATGTTGTTCGCGTAGGTTCTGGAACTCCGGGCAGACACACAGCACGTATTCTACCGAGGCGGGGATGCTGCAAATTGAACAAACCTTGCGGAAAGGTGTCCCACCGAAATTACAGGAAATCCTCGCATGGCCGGTCCGGAGTCTTGAGATGATCCGCTGGTCCTTGTACTTTTGGCTGTCCAGCCACGAGCGTACGGTTTCCTTGATCTTCCTCAGGAAAGTGGTCCGTGACTGGATCCATTTCTGCTGCCAGGATTCCTTAATTGTATTCACAATCCAACGCCTGACGCCTAGGAGGGATACGTTCCTGGTGTATTCAATTAAATGTTGCTGTGACGGTAAGGAGTAATAAGCACCCAAAATGAGGTAGCCCAAAACTTCCAAATGTTGCTGTATTCGTAAATATCGGAAACGCAAATAGTGACGTCATTGTAGGGAGCGAGGCTGATGTTGACGTTATTTTCGTTAAATTTACATCGCAGTCTGTGGTGAGAGTTGATCGTTTTTTCGATGTAAATACACTTAAAAAATATAACATCTATTTTTGTTTGAAGTTCGAAAACATCGAAAGAAGAGATCGATTTTTTCGATCTTTTCGTGGACAAAGTTGTGTGGACATCGAGGGACGATGTTTCTGAAGAAATCGTGCGAGCCAGCTGCTCCAGTGTTGCTGATCGTTTGACGAAGGTTATTCGAACAAAAGGCTCTCATTTTGAATAAGCTGATGCTGAATAAATCAACACTGACTCACGAATATTATGATCACTTTTCGTAAAACTTACTTTTGGAATAAATGAAATATTGAGAATTTTAATGGGGACCGTGTAGTAGTGCTTTGTAGTAAAGTTTGAGTGGTTGGAATCGTCATTTTTAGCTGCTCGAATGACATGATCTATTGCCCCCTCTATTATGAAAGCTGGCGGTTGATTTATTGAATTAGGAAAGTGGGATCCTTTTCATAGTTTGTCAAGGGCGTGGCAGTCCCTCAGTAAAATGCCGGTGTAGCATTTTGTGCCGCAACGGCCAAGGAATGTTTCGAAGCTGGAGAATTTTACATTTTAATATTATAATTACGCTTTCCACCGAAGGTGAATCGCTAAGGAAGCACAAATGCCAGCTGCCTCAAAACATACAAATACAAAATGTCTACTCCTTGATTTCTGCGCTAGAACAAACAGAGAGTAGCAATTTAATTATTGTTTGATTTGTGGAAGCTGACATTTGTGCTTTTGAAGTAGCACGCTAAGGCTTCACCTTAATATGCGGACATGAAAAGGATACTTGAAGCTATCAATTATAAAATGTGAAAGTGTTCAAAGAACACTTAGTTGAAAGCAATAATAGGGACGTATTGTTCAACAAAATGAAGAAAAAAGGAAAAGCATACTAGACTCTTAGCGTGTGATCCAATCCCTGTTCTGAAAGCCAACATCGGTCTAGGGTTTTCAACGAACAGCAAATTTTCTTTCTTTCACTCAAAAGCTGTAAAATCGTTGTGTAAATTGTAAAGCCATCCGCAGCCACTTTTATCTACAGCTTAGGATTACTCGCGGCACTGTGCAAAAATTAATGAGCTTGCTTCCCTCGTAAATGCTTTCCGAGCTGAGCACTATCTAAACTGCGAATTAATGCAGGATTTTTTTTCTCCCTGCGGAGAAATTTTCCGAGGCTTTAAAATAGCAAGGCAAAGCAACAACAAGCGTTGGGATTGAAAGTGAAACGCTAGAATGCTCTAGTTGACATTCTTAGCAATGCTTCCAACCATAGAGACTATAGACCAAACAATATACAAATCGTATGATGATGGGCTTAGGATAAGCAACTACGGCAGTCCTTAGAGGGTCATTATGATGAATGTAAGTGTATTAGTTCATGCGTAGGAATAAAGAAGATATTTTAAATGGAATATTCAATCAACATTGGTTTTCGAACCAGTCTGCTCGCAACTTACAACAAGAGTCACATCAATGGCAGAAAATTTTCTCCCCGACGGAATTTTAGCACCCTAATCCTACAGACGACGATCGTGACTGTGTGGTGAGGGAGAACAACGACAGGACCATTAAAAAAAAGTCATCGCCTCCGAGGACAACCTCTTTGTCGTCGTCGTCGTCGCGGTTATCGGGCGCAAATTTCCCATACAAACAACGTGCTTATTTACAAAACATTAACGCTGTTTTTCCATGGAACTGGAACTGAATCACGGAACGAAACGGAATGGACATGGACCGCGGGGTCTCGTTATGGCAATGCGACGGGCTTAAGGTGATGTTTCGTTTTTCTTTTCTGTTTTCTATGAAAATGTTTGAATGGCAAGAACAAGAAATAGAAAGTAAATTGAGCTGCGTCGTTCCGAATGCAAATAAGTGACTGTATACTAACTATGTGCAGAGTGCCTTTTACGAAAATGCGATGCAAATGGACGACCAAAATTTGGGTGTACTAATCGCATGAAAACCGGGTCACACGTCCAGTCACAATTCGCTTTTGTGTTGATGCGACTGGTTCCATTTTTTTTTCTCCGATAACCTTAAATCCAAGCATCCCATTATTCGAATTTAACTGGCGAAAAATGAGCCATTATTCATAATTCATAGCTGTGCGTCGGTCATAAATCAGAACCAGTCAGCGTGAAAATACCCCCTTTACCCTGACGCTTGCCTACCGGTCTCATCAGCCCATTGCCCGAGCCAGAAAGCCTTCCATCAATTTCACGCAACTGCCAAAATAAATTTATAAACCGGCAGCCACCTAGCCGCAAACCTTCTTCTGGTTCTGGCTTCTACTCTACCTGGTCTGTTGTAATTGATTCATATACTGACGACGACGACAACGACCGTTGTTAGCGGTAGAGGGCCGGCTTTTTCCACCTCCACCGAATAATAATGCATTCAGCAGGTGTTTCCAATCTGGCACTGATGACGATGATGATCACTCATTCACCGCGATAATAAACCACACTAACTAGGCTGCGTGCTGCCATCACCACCCGAAGACCACAATAAACTCCCATTTTTTCCCCACCGGTGGTGAAACGGTAGCGTTGGCTAAATTGGGTGTGAATACTTCAAAATTAGGCGGTTTCATTCATTATTAACATTGATCGGAGGACCCGAGTAGAACAAGCGTGTAATTTAAGCGATTGGTTTTAGAAATATTTTATTTATTGCGTTGCGGCTTAGAAACAGCTGAATTCAATAGTAGTTGTGTCATTCTGACGGTTCTTTCGATTGTTTTACATATGAAGCACTTATGTTTAACGGCACCGTTTTGTTTTCGATATTTTCGAAATCTTTTCATCGGGGAGTTCCCTCAACGCAGACCGATAAAACTTTTTCCCAACAGAAAAGTGCTACAAATTTTCGCAAATTCAATTACAGCTCTCCTGCTTCGATAATGAACAAAATGTTAGCTCCTGTTGCTGTCAATTACTGCCGCGTTGCTTTATGGGTTGAAAATGTCGTAAAATCGATTGAACTAGATTACAGCCGCCTGCGGCAGCTGAGAACGCACCACCACCGCACCACTCTACAGCGTGGCGAACTGTTGAGCTTGATATTGAATGATTAATCAGAGAGCGTGAAAATTTGGATAGATTGTCAACATGCTGAAGAGGATTCTGAAAGTACGATTCAAATTGGAGTTCCATTTACGCTAAACGAAACTTTGACTTAATTGATTACAACATGGAATATTTCGAGATCCTGTCTAGATAGAAAAATACTGTCTTCCACAATATGATCATTGACTATCATCGTACTTCACAGTTGACCAACTTTGTGCAACATTTTCGGTTGCCCATGGCTTATCTTCAGTACAATTTTGAATGTTTATAGTAATATAATTTAAATGTGGGGGTTAGAAGGAAAGGGGTGTAAGTGAATTTAATCGATTCTCTTCATCGACTTTCTCTTTCGTCAATAATTCAGCAGCAAACACATTCCTTGACTCGCGTGGCATTCTGGATGCTTGATAAGAACCTCCTTTATCAAACTATGTGGCTGAAATAGCGCAAAATCTGTTTATAAAGCTGTGGCTGCCCCAAGCTCCTCATCTGATCCTATCATTTGACAATGTACCTCTATAACCTCGGGTAAGCCGCGAGTATTCGGCCCAACTTCTACTAGACATAGAATAAAGTGAATTTTGTTACAAACAAAGAACAATGAACTATCGGCTCCGTAAAACTAACGCGATTGAGCCTTCCAATTGAATGAACTAGTTTAAAAAAATAAAGCTGTGGCTATCAAAAGAGAAAGTCGATGAAGATAATCGATCAAAGTCACTTACACCCCTTTTCTTTTAACCCCCTCAAATAAGGAAGTGATAGTATTCCACTAACTTACAACACTTGTTATGGTTTTCTTCAGGAATAAATGTACAAATCGATGATAAGTAAATAAGAACAGAGGGATCGCCGAAATTCTGATGAGTAGTATTTCTTTATAACATGGCAGCGCGCAATTAGTCTCGAGGGCGGCTATGCAAAGTCTCCCAAAAGCCGATCAATCCTTCTCATGGAAGCACAAAAGAGAAGTAATCCGCGAAAAAAAGGAAGAGAACTTGTAAAACCTGCGGACGTACCCGAAACACCTCTACAATTCTCACGTGTGGTAGATGCAATGGATTTACGTGTAAACAATACGCTTTGGCTACAACGCTGAGCAGCAGTTGTGCAACAGATGATGCAGATGAAGATGTTTAGTTGATAAGGTTGTAAATATCATATGTAGAGACTAAATGTGACTACGTTTTCACTTGGTATGTAACGAACGACTGTAATACGCGATAATGCAAATACTATCCGAGGTTGATGGTCCATCGAGTTTCGACCCATCACAATCAAGATCGTCAAACAGCTGATGGTAGTAACGCTTGGTATATTCCTATCCATGTGCTTGTCGAGGCACTCTCCGTGACCATCCATCAAGTAGACGAAAGAAGTAAAAAGCAACTGGTGAATGTCGTCTTCGGTGGTGATCCATCACCGAGCTGGCCATTCCCGATAATCATCTATGCTCGTTTTGAAGCAATAGCTTACGTGAGTGTGTTGGTGAGTGAGCACTGTTCACTGTTTTCGTTGTTCTTTTCATCATCAGCAGCGAGTGTAGCGTTTTGCTTGTGAGCAGCGACCATTACCGGTGGTCGTTGTTTGCCATGGCTCTACCGCTCACTGCGTGACAAAACGTTCTGTCAGCGATAGTCGGTTGATGCGTTGACTAGTGTCGAGTGAGTGTCATGATATTTTGCATCACTGGGTTAATCTCAAATATACAAATGACGATGGTGTGGTGCACGAAATAAAAGATGTGCCGGTGCACATATAATTTTATGCTTACGTGATCGATACGCTGTATCGAGGCACCACGAAACGGTAAGTGCACTGCAGTTCAATCGATCGCTGAGTACAAAGTTCTATACGCGAAATATTGATTATTTTGTCACGCTGACCTCAGTATAAGTCACTCCAGAAGTCTCCCTATTAGAACCCGTGCAAATGCACAATGTAGCGCAACATAGGGCCACCTATTTAAGGTCAACGAAATTGATTAATAAACGAGTTGTGCTCTGAAGTCTATTCAGTACAAGTACTTACAGCCTCTACGCTCTTATTAGGGACCCCTCTGGGTAGTCCCCGTTTGATACCGTTTAGGTTCCCTATCTAACTGTTCATTTGGTGGACAGTCTCTCTCTCTCTGGAGACTGTTTAAAATGACAGTCTAGTCAGTCCGTCGGAAGTCCACCGCCGTCGATGCCGATCTTCGTGAAGACGGATCTACAATAACAGACTTGGGGTTAAATCTATGCTTTTCTTCTCAGTAGGCAAAAACGATCCCTAAAGGGTCATCGGGCATCTCACGGTGCACAGCGCTTCGCGTCTAAGTACGATTAAGTTCTCTTTAGGTACGTAGCTTGGTCGATATCATTTTCCACACTCACTCAATCAGGTCATACATAAATTAACCAAAAGCTGGAAATCTTGACACGACAAGAAGAATCTTGATTTGGGGCTTCTATTGTTATATGTTTAAATATATTACGTTATAGAAGAAAGAGGAAAACAATAATAATTAAAAAAATATATGCCTAGAGGTTTTGCACTAAATATGACACAAATCGAAATAATAGGATTACATGGAACAATGTTCACGACTTCGAAACCTTTATTGGATTTATTGAGGGTAAGTCGTTCCTGACAATATCCAAATAATAATGCTGCATTTGATTTAGTATATACCTATATACAAATTCACATGACTACTAACGTAGCAAACCAAGAGAATTCTGAACTAATCAGCTCACCATCTGGAAGAACTTTGCCGATGACAGTAACTTCCTGTATGGAGGATTTGATCCCCTAGAATGTGACCCATTATGCATAAATATGTTTGGCATACAGACATTAGAAATAGGTACGTTAGGCATAGGTACGTTAGGCATAGGTACGTTAGGCATAAATACATTAGGCATAACGGATGTTAGACATTAAGGCTCTTAAGTAACTATGTATTTCATATATGATCTGCAACTTCAAACATGGATCTGGAAATCTATTGCAAATTGCTTGCATTGTGATTATCAGTGTAGGTTTTATAGGGGCCAGTTCCCCCATTTTTTCATTGATTTGTTTTCCGTCGATCTTGTTTTCCGTACTGAGTACCAATGCTACCGATGTCAGGGAAGCAGCTCCCACATCCGGTCCGGATCCCTACCTATCGACCCATCAACTCATAGACCGGGACCAACGGCTCCCGTTCCTTTCCGAAAGAAAACGTGTTCAGTGATTTTATGCCTCAGATAATCCTGGCGGCGCCGACTGGGATTAAACCCAGGCCTTTTGGAGTGAGAGGCAATCATGCGTACCACTACACCACCGGCGCCGTTGAGTCCCCCTATCAATGAAACAAATTAAGAATTTAGAAATCCATTATTAGTCCACATCCTAAGTAGGCTGCTGTTCTAACGATTCAGTTTTAACAATTGTAGGAACTTTAAACAATAGCAAACACCTGACTCCATCCTGGATGGATTTTTAAGATCTCAGACATCAGGAAATTTTCAACATCCCTAATATAGAAAACATCATGACACAGGGTTTGATGATTTGAAGATTTTATTTCTAAGAATGTACAAGTTTCATGAAAATTAGTTTAAGCATGAGATCCATGCTTAAACTAATTTTCATGAAACTTGTTTCCGCTGGGAGCACTGCCTTGAATCGCGGTGCCTAGTGTTACCCGATCCGAACCGCGGAGTCAACTGTCCGCTGTCAACGATTGTCAGCGGCGAAATGTAGCAAAGAGACGGAACATCGGGGATGAAAGGAAGAAGAGGATAGTCGGTCAGCTAAACAACCTTGAGTTAATAATTAGTCATTCTAGTGAAAAGTGTGAATCCTTAATTCCCAAATCTATTTGAATTAGTGAATCAGTTATTTGCCTATGAATTCGTTAATCTAAATTGAAACACGAAATAATGAGTAAATTGTAAAATAACTAACTTAGAATAGAAAACTAAAATAGCCAAACTTACAATTCTCATAGCGTGGAAAAACAGTGAACAGAAACTTTCATCTGGTGATAGCACCGAAAGTGTAAGTAACACAATTTGTAAATTGAAATTGTGTTTGTAGTTGAATTGTAGTTTAAAGCTACACCTACCAAAATTTGAATTGCTCACAACCCGGTGTTCATTTCTGTTCGCCACCGTAACAAAACTGGTTTAGACAAACTTCTTAAGTTTGAACCTTGAAAAAAAGTTCTTTTGTCACTTTAACACTCTTGGGCAGGGCGTCACAATATCAGCTTTAATCGACCAAAACGATGCGACGAAAAGACTGCTGGCTTTCTTTTTCTGTTAAAGTCGAACAGCTTCGCATCATTCTAGAACCTCAGTCGGCGTGCCCAAACAAATGTTCAATCGCTTGTCTCTCTTTCTCCTGTCGCTCCATTGGCCTTTCTTTCAAGCTTCGGTGAAACGGATGAGCGAAAGAGCGCTCGACTTTGATAGTTTTCTCTTTCATGAAACACATCAACAGAGGTTTCATGACGTATATGACGGAAAATGAAATAACACATTTAAAGCATTTCTCACGTGAAAACACTTGAAGATTACACGTAATGTGTTTAATTTATCTTCCATCCACATATTTATCTAAAAAAAATTAACGAAAACGAGACATAACGCATTTTAAACAAATTGAAAGAGCGGTGATAGAGTGTTCGTGAAAGGGGATTGAAAGCCATAATGAGGTTTAGATTAACTAGAAAATCGACGTTTTTTTTTTTTTTTTCCTTTGGTTTTTTTTTTCGTCGATCTTGTTTTCCGAGCTAAGCACCAATGCTACCAACGTGCCAGGAAGGCAGCTCCCACACCTGGACCCTACCTATCGACCCATCAACTCATGAACCGGGGACCAACGGCTTTACTTCCCATCCGAAGGAAGGCGTGATCAGAGATGTTATGCCTCAGAACATCTCGGCGGCGCCGACTGGGATTGAACCCAGGCCTTCTGGGGTGAGAGGTAATCACGCTTACCACTACACCACCGGCGCCGTTTGAAAATCGACGTTACTTACATTGAAAGCGATGAGCAAAGCAACGACGAGAAGATCCACAGCCAGCGTTTCCTTCTAAGCGTGCTTCTTTTTCATTATCATTTCTTGCTGATAGTCTAGCTAGGCGTTATAGAAATGAAACGTTGAACACGTTTGTATGAGAGAAACAAAACTCGAGTTCATTTTAGAGCTTCGAAAATGTATAGCCCTGCTCTTGGGTCATTTGTTACTTGTCCGGGGGTGAGATTTGAACTCGTGACTTTGGCGTTAGAGGTATGGATGTTAACCACTACGCCGGGGTTATCCCTTAGTGCTACGATCTTCATTTCTCAAATATAACCCAATGACAAAAGATAGAGGAAGGTGGTGTGTGCTGCTAAATAATAGTAAACGGATTGAACAGTAAGCTTACATCTATTCTTCAACCATACATACAATTTTCTCCTCCCACAAAAGCATCTCTACTTTGCTCTATCGGTGATGGCCCCGTGATGTGATGCAACTGCACCTCTTTCACCGATGTCACTCGTCGTACTGTTGGCTGTCGCGCAACATTCAATGTTGTCGCGTTGCTTGCGCTGCTGCACCTTCACGTGATGTTGTCGTGCACTGATGCACCAGTGTAGCATCAATTGTCCAACTCCTTGCTGCACGAATGTTGCACGATCCGGTGCTCTCCAACAGCTAATCGGTTGCAATCGACGGAGGTCGCAATGCACGACCCACGGCCTCGTATTGCGAGTTCCTCTGAGCGATGCGGTTTAATCGCTCTCCTGTCATGTCGATACCGCTATACCGCTGGTTTCCTGCAGTCTTCCACGACGACAGACAATCGTCACACCTTGGCCGTGTGGATACGGATGCACTACTCATGCAAAGTGATTGTGAAAAGGATGACAGTAATGCTGCTTGTACCTCAGTGTGCTTAGCGTGGACTTGCCGGATATCGTATAGGCTAAAGCTGTAAATAAAAGGTCCTCTGATGAGGCGACACAGCATTAGCCGATCAATCATCAGGGATTTGCTTATTGGGTTTACATTAAGAATGCCTTTCGTATTGTACGTAGCTCACGATCTTTCCTGATCAGCACATGCATTTATTGAGCACTGTAATCGGAGAAGTTATATGGCGATGATACGAGATCGTACGTCCAATGATGATTCTGATGTATGAAGGCGTCCTCTTATTGTTCCAGGAATGGCGGTCTGATGATGAGGGAGGGTGCATGCAATTATCCTGCAAAGAGCATGTTAGCCCGCTGTTTTGCCTAGATCATGGCATTCAGGGCTGTCATCTGATCATTCAATGTGCGCAATGTACTGATTTTTCTGAAATAAACAATGTGAGAACCAAGCAGACACAAAGTTTGCTTGTCTTTCACCCTGCGCAAGTGTAAAGCAGTGGAGAAGAGAAGACAAAAGACAAAATTCTTCTTCGATATGCTCTTCTTCATCTCCTATGCATGCAGTCGTGGTAAGCAAGTCTGCAATAATTCAGACAATAGCGCTTGTTGTATTATATTCGCTCCCTGCGCCGCACGGAGTGTACCGCTCATTGTGTAAAGCGCTTTCTCACATATTTGTTGGAAAAGAGTGTGCAAAGTAAATGGGAGAACCACACACTCTTTGTCGAATGTTGTGAGATGCATGCACATAGTTGCTTTGCTAACGCTCTGAGGTGCTTTCCCGTCCTGATGGCATTAAATTTACCTTGAGAGACAGATCACGCTGATTACTCCTTCCGTCAATCAGGTGGGTGGTCCTCCTTCACGGGAACTAGATTTATCACCACGCACTTTTAGTAATCACCAAAATTATTTCGCCAGCACTTTTGACGCCAACCACACGATAGCAGTACTTTCACAACAAGCTTCATTGTCTACTACGGGTATTTGTTCTTGCAAAACGGCTGTATGGACAGGAGCCGATCTCTTCTTATCGATGTATTTGATACCGTCGTGAAAGAGGATGTAAAGCAGATGATGAGCTGGGTAATTGGTTACCATCAACGGGATACACTTGAAGAAATTGGTGGCGCATTTTTGTCGGCATCATCTCGAATTTTTTGTCACATTTGTCGAAAGTAGTATCTTTCTATCTAGCCAGAATCTCGAGATATTTGATATACGAGCGTGTATACTAGCGCCACGTAGTGATAATATTCTGAACTATTGTGCACCAAGAAATAGGCTTTGACCTCCTAAACAACTTTGTTCAGAATAGTAACTTTCTACAGGGTGGCCAGTGACTTTTCAAGTTGAAATTCCCGGTTTTTTTCCCGGTTTTCCCGGTTCAAATCTTAAAAATTTCCCGGTTGTTGATATTCAACAAAAAACGTACGCATTTTTTAAAACGTGGACAACTGTAAATTTTCAGTGGTTATTTGTGGGAAAAATTAATGCCAAATTACAGAAAGCGTTTTCTAAAGCTATAGGAAAAATTCAACTCTATGAGTCACCTAACGTATTCAAAACGATTTATTGATCTTTCGAGATACTTTGATAAATCGAATGCTACCACTTTTTATGGTCGATACATCTTATGATTTCAAAGCCCTAGAATTTATTGAGTGACAGAGATTAAGGTCACTGGGCCAAATGTTATCTGGATGAATAGGTTATATAATAGGTGAATTGTGAAGAATAAGAGATTAAATCTAAAAAAATGTTTCAGAAAAATGAACTTGGTATAAATGAGAATTAGCGCAAATTGATAGTGATATCGGATAGAGAAGATGTGTATTCACTGAAAGATTATTTACTTAAAAGATAGATTCCCATGATTCTGGGGCTTTCAAATTTGTGTAGAGTCTGAAAATAGATCTTTTCTTCAAAGTTTGGGATTAATAACAACCTTCGTGATGCAAAATTTAGAGAAAAAAATAGTTAAAATGTGAGAGTTTAAAATTTTTCCAAGATCACAGATTTGAATAAATATATCATATTTATTAAATAGTCGTGCAGTTATAATGGTCAAGGTTCTGAGACTTGGAAGTATTTTAAGAGTTAAAACAAATTACAGAACAATCGATAGAATCTTGCGGACAAACCCTGGAATTTTCAGTAAAATTTAAAAGTATTCAAAGTGTTGATTTCAAAAAAACTATTGAGGAGGATCCCACATAGTTTTCGAAGGAGAAGTTCAGAGCAAAATTCCAGAATTATTCTGACATAAAGTCCTTAGAAATTGTTAGAAGAATTTGTAGGAATTTCCATGGAGAAGATTGCAAGTTCTAAATTAAATTATTAGGTAATTTTTGAAGAATCCTTAGAGAATTAAGATGAGAATTCAACTAGAAACAGAGTTCTAAGAGTGTTCTGGCGATAATTTCATCCCTAGTGTGAATGATTCTTCAAAGAGCTCCAACAAAATTTATTGCAAAAAAATTGTTAATAATTAGAAAGAAATTCTTTAAAATACTCTAAGAGGTTTCTAAATAATTTCAAATTTCGAAAGATTTATGCTAGAGTTAAAAGAAAATTTTGAAAAGGATTTCAATGAAATCAAAGTCTCCGAATAGGTTTAAGTGAATTCTAAGACGGATTCCAAACAATTTCTTAGAAGGGGTTTCAAGTAAATTCCATAAAGAATTCAATAGTAATTATTACGCAGAGTGTTTTCTGGTTAATTTTAAAAGAATCCTATAATAATTCAGAGCAGAATTCCAAGTTCATTCTGAAATTCATATCATAATAAAATTAAAACCCGGGGAAATAATAGTTCAGTTTCAGTTTTTACAAATATTTGTTTCTTAAGTCCAGCATCTTCAATATTTTGTTTCAATGCTCATGCACTTTACATTTGAAATTGAATCGCAAAAATCAATTTAAAATATTGAAGAGTGATTAACTTCTAAAAACAATTAGGCGGGAATCTGAAGAAAATGCAGCAAATAGAGAAAGAAATTCATTTAGTAAAAAATCACTCTGTTTTAATGGTTTATTCTGAAATTCTGGTGTGAAAATATATTCCTATGGTGTGCCTAATTTATTTTTTTCGGTTCTCTCATCGAATTCCCGTTTTTTCGGTTACTTTTCAAATTCCCGGATATTTCCCGGTATTCCAGGTTTTCCCGGTTCGCTGGCCACCCTGTTTCTATCTATACTTGTGCCGCGAACGGAGAACATTCTGAACTTTTGTGCACCAAGCAATAGGCTTTGACCTCCTGAACAATTTTGCCGAAGCAGGCGTGCTGAAACTCCTCAAACTCACTGAAGGTTTTAAAACACTCTTGTCCTGCGAGTTTAACAAGTCCTCACCTCGAGTGAGTGGCGTCAGGAATATGGAAGAAGTAAACAAAAACTCCTCGAGAGAGAGGGAGAGTGAACTTCAGCGAGAGGATGATTTGACGTGAGGTGCGCTTTTCGAGACTCCGGATGACTTTTTTGTTCGACGCAAGAAGCTCAGAGTACACCCAGAGTGAGAGTAAGAGTGTGTGATAGAAAACATGAACACGAATGGCAGCAAACCTCACTCTCATTTTATCCCCCTTTGCTCACAAGCTCTGAAGCTCAGTGGAATGATTTGGTAGTAGGCATTCTACTCCTCAGAAAAATGCTACGCTCGGCTCATTTCAAACTCGCGAGCGAGACTCCATCAAGCCTGTGCCGAAGACAGTAATTTACTATTTGGTCAGGATCTCGTGATATTTTATATGCAAGGATTTCACGTGTATAATAGCACCGCGTAGTGATACACTTCTGAACTATTGTGCACAAAGCAATAGACTTTGACCTCCTGAACAACTTTGTCGTACACAGTAAAACGCTGTCCAGACTGGAGAGTTATAACATGTTATAACGGTTGTCAACTAATTGCAACACAGAAACCACCATCAAGATAGCGCTATAACATGTTATAACTCTGTTGTCTGAACGTACTATAACTTTCTATCTGGTCAGGATCACGAGATATAAAGGGTGATACGGTCAAAATTTGGTCAAGGGAAAACGCGTGTAAATCGGTGAAATCGTTTATTTAAAAAATCAAATTAAATTTCTTTTTCAAGTTCAATTAGTATAAAATTCAGGAAAAATATTCAGTTAGGCTTCCGCTTTTCCAAATCCGAATTGCCGGGCCTTACGCTTGACCCCTGCCATCAGATTTTGTACAGCCACCTTGTCCACCTTCTTCGCCGCAGAAAGCCAGTTTGCCTTGAACAGCTGCTCGCCCTTAGCAGTTTTTTTTGGTCTTCTTTAGGTTCCGCTTGACAATAGCCCAGTATTTCTCAATTGGGCGGAGCTCTGGCGTGTTGGGAGGGTTCTTGTCCTTGGGAACCACCTGCACGTTGTTGGCGGCGTACCACTCCATGGCCTTTTTACCGTAATGGCAAGATGCCAAATCCGGCCAAAACAGTACGGAACAACCGTGTTTCTTCAGGAAAGGCAGCAGACGTTTATTCAAACACTCTTTCACGTAAATTTCTTGGTTGACAGTCCCTGAAGCTATGAAAATGCTGCTTTTCAAGCCACAGGTACAGATGGCTTGCCAAACCAGATATTTCTTTGCGAACTTTGACAGTTTCATGTGCTTGAAAACATCTGCTACCTTTCCCCTTCCTTTTGCCGTATAAAACTCCTGTCCCGGAAGCTGCTTGTAGTCGGCTTTGACGTAGGTTTCGTCGTCCATTACCACGCAGTCAAACTTCGTCAGCATCGTCGTGTACAACCTCCGGGATCGCGCTTTGGCCGTCGTATTTTGTTTATCATCGCGATTTGGAGTCACTACCTTCTTGTAAGTCGATAGTCCGGCTCGTTTTTTGGCTCGATGCACGGTTGTAGACGATACACCCAGCTTATTTGCGGCATCTCGGAGAGAGAGGTTAGGGTTTCGCTTGAAACTACCGGCAACTCTCTTTGTCGTCTCAGCGGCTTCCGGTTTTCGATTTCCCCCCGATCCAGACTTCCTGGCTGTCGACAAACGTTCCCCAAACACTTTAATTACATTTGTAACGGTTGATATGGCAACTTTTAGCGATTTTGCCAACTTTGCGTGCGAGTAGCTCGGATTTTCGCGATGCGCGAGCAAAATTTTGATACGCTGCTCTTCTTGCTTGGACGGCATTTTGACAACTGAAGAGTGAATTCCAAAATCAAAATAGGAGCAACATTCTACACACACACACCTTCAAAATGAGGGGTGTTCAGGTTTTTTAAATGCAAAATTGAAAGAAATACGTCAAGTTGATATTGACCAAATTTTGACCGTATCACCCTTTATCACATGAGAAAATTTCACATGTATCCTAGCGCTACGTAGTGAGAAAATTCTGAACTACTCAGAGTTGGTTGGAAATGCTAACATGAAGCTTTAGTGTGATGATTTATTAGCTAGAGAATGATCTTTAGAAGAGGGTAGGTGGATAGTTCCGTTAGAGTACGGCAGTATGAAAATTGAATAGAAGTTGAAAATGAGCGAAGGGCCATTAAAGCGACAGTTTTCAAGTCCCCGCGTACATCGTACGGGCTAGGCAAAAATGTGCGTCTATCTTGAAAACTGTCGCTTTAATGGCCCTTCGCTCATTTTCAACTTCTATTCAATTTTCATACTGCCGTACTCTAACGGAACTATCCACCTACCCTCTTCTAAAGATCATTCTCTAGCTAATAAATCATCACACTAAAGCTTCATGTTAGCATTTCCAACCAACTCTGAAAATCGTTAACTTCGCGTATGAAGTAACATAAAAAACACTTTGAATGTCTGAACTACTGTTCACCAGCGAAAAAATTATGTTCTCCTGAACAACTTTCTATCCAGTGAGGCTGTCGAGATATCCCATGTTGTGACCAATAAAGCCAAATCCCACGTAGTATGGACACAGTTTATACAACGCGCGATTACTTGTGTTTCAAAAGTTGGCGAGAATAAGGGAGGGTTTTCACTTCATTTGGAATTTGTTCTCAAATTCTTTCTCTACAACTTGGTCTCAGACGTCTTTTCGATCAGAAGTGAAGTTTTTGTCTAACAATTTATTGAAAAACATCAAAACCGCTTTTTGAAAAAAAAAAAAAATGGCTGAATTTTTGTTAAAATGTGAGTGATTGCCCATAAACAGTCTTGAAAGTGGTCACCGTAGTCGACATATTTTCTGTGATAATCGACTGCCTTTGCTTCCGACACTTGCAAAACAAGCTATCAAAATCCAGTACCAAACTAAAATGTCATATGACAGGCATGCCAGGTATGTATTTTAGTTTTTCTCATAATAGGAGCTGCTGATGTTGTGCTTGTGTGAATTCTATAAATAGTAATAACATTTCTGATCAGAAATGGTTTAATTTACACCAAATTAAGGAATTAGAATGAAATCACACGTGTCATATAATAGTTATTTGAAAGTTTTCTTATTGCTCGAATGTTGTTCTACCGTTTGTGTTGTGTCAGTCATCTCCATTAGCATGAGAGTACGAATAAAAACAGACTGTCGCGCATGACAACGAAGCGAGTGTCGTAAAAAACGTCAACAGTTTCAACCCCTGCCCATAAATCAAAATTATGATAAGGTTCAAGCAAATCGGAGAAGGTCAAGTGTTTTTCTAATTCGTCATCGTCATCGTGGACTGCACTAATACATTTGTTTAAAGAACGCCATTTTGAACATTTTAAATGATCCAAAATGGCTGAATTTTTTACAAAAATATGAATCATTGTCCATAACAAGCAAATATATAAAGTTTAATACAAATCAGAGAAGGGTGATTCAAAACATATTATTTTTTTTCGCTATTTTACCTGGATTTGCTTTTCAGCTAGGTTGCTACATATAAATAGTGTTACAACTTTGTAGAGCCTGTCTATCTCAAATAACTAAAAAGGTGACATTTTGAAAATTTAACCATAATTTCCCTTTTATCAAAAGCTTGGCCAAACATTATATAAACACCTTCACGAATACCCAATTTTACTTAAACTAATGGGTTAAGCGCAGACATTTTTGTCGTCCTAAATATGGATTTAGGACCATTGTGGATCGGGCTGAATTGGGGGCATTTAGGTGAACCTGGCTGTAAAGGTAGACTGCTTAATGTGGCCGAAAACTCCATCTTGCAAAACATTTTCAGCGCTGCACGAATCGTGACCAAACTTTCCCTTTCAAAACAAACTTCCGTTGAAACATCCCAGAACCCACAACTAGGGGTGCTGATTCTAGATTCTTACTGAACCATACTTTATTTTCGGTATATTTAGCGTTAGCGTTGTTATGATATACTTCGTAGATTGGATACTAGCGACACTCACGTCTCTTCTGAAATTCTCAGTTAGACTACTTTCAGGAATAATGCTGAGGAGTAAACATTGGTTCCAATCTAAACAAGAGTAACAGAAGCATGACTGTCGCTATTCCCGGCCACGCCCATCTTTACCATAACTAGGGATAGGGAAGGAAATGTTGATGTAGTACTTACTTAACGAGAGGCCACCGACTTAGCGACATCCTCATAAGTGCTACGGAGTTGGAGGGTTGGGTAGGGTATTCGGTTAGGATTCACCTCAAGTTGGCGATGCAACCAAAAGTATGTATTGTTTATTTGTTGTTTATTTAATCTCTCGATAGCCGGCTATCGAAAGAACATATTAATTTTGTTTAGTGATAATGAATTTTAAGAGTCATGACGGAGAGCTTGGGATTAAACCCATGATTTTCTGCTCAGTAAGCAAAAACGATCCCTCCAGGGTCATCGAGCATCTCAGAACCATAACGCTTCGCGACAATACTGGACTACGTTTTCGCTTGATATGCAAATAGTTTCCGAGGTTAATGTTCAATATCAAATATACAAATGGTGGACGATTTATTGTGCTGTGGAAGAGCTTGGGGTTCAATCCATGATTTTTTGCTCAGTAAGCAAAATCGATCCCTCGAGGGTCATCGAGCATCTTATAATCCACAGCGCTTCGCGTCAAAGTACGAATATATGCATGAACTATCTATTATTGAATAACTAATATTTACGATAATTAAATGAAATAAATAAAATATAAACTACAAACAAAACGTGACTGCTAAAATCTCAAAAAGATATTCCCACAAATATATTTCACGCCACCAGGAATCTCAAAACCATTAGACGTTATAATGATACTCTGCACATGTTAGACACAAGAAGAGGCCAAAAAGCAAGCGTCCGACACACAAAACTCGTCAAATCCACTTGCAGTCACAATCAACGATTCTACGAATCGTAAGCGCTCACGAATCATAAAACCGCTGACTGCGACACTCTGAAAGCGAAATTGACAGGCTCTATGCGTCAAACACCCGCCCTCCAATCTTCTCCAGCATCCAACAGCACAAATCTCAATTACAACATCTAACGAATTCAAAACTCCGAAAATCACTCATATATAGCAAGTGAGTGGAAGCCTGCCTACCTTTCTATTAGGCCTGTGGACATGCGTTAGCGTCGAAACTTCTAACCAAATCGGGTGTAAAATTTTTAGATCACAAAAAAAGAAACTTGATAAAAAACTTTCAAAGGTAATAACAAGTAAAATAAATAATGATTATTTTACGCAAAAACGAGCAAGTAATGTTTAATCTCTTGTATCGTATGCTAATGCTAATTGACTATAACAAAAATAATATGCTTAAATAAAATAAAATATTAATAAAATTATATACAAAATTTACTAGAAGATCATTACTTTATTGGTGAGAAGTTTCTAATAAGCCCTCCCAGTTCCTCTGTATACAGAACAAATCTGATACTATAATCAGAATTGCTCAGTCTGCATGAAGCAGCCGATTTCATCAAGGAAGTTCTATTAACAACCAAGAATTAATCGTTTGAGGTATACTGAAGCATTAAGAAGGTGATATGTGTCACTATAGGAAATCATCATCGTTGCAAATGTAAAGAAATTAAACATAACCCTTTGCTTCAGTACCGTCAACCTCCATGTCCATGGGGAGGGACTTTATTTTCGGTATATTTTCCATGCATTAACTCATCCTGACTTTTTAACTCTAGATCGCAACTAAATTCGATCAAAACTATGGTGGCGCTTTACATACATACGACTAGATAGGCCATTGTTGAGTTCAGTCATAATAGTACCTACAATTGTTCAGCACCATCAAACCGAAAACCCCGAAATCATCACCCTGAACTGAATCTCCTCCTTCGGGAAGATCTTCGATGCTTCCGAACCCTGGAGATAACAGATGACTTTTCCCACCCACCAACCGCGTCGAACCGAGTCCACGTTCTATTGAAATTCAAATTCATATCCAAGGAGAATCCTCCTCCTACCCATCCCCTCCATACCATTTAATTTTATGAATTTGTATGAATCAGCAGTTCCCTTATATGTACATATATTGGGCATGCATAACCTCACAAGTGCTCTTTATTGGCCCGTCGTTGTCAGTTCAAAGCCTGTGCTTACATCTCAGAAGAACAACTCCGTCTGTGGTGCTACCTTTTTCCATTTTCCATATGATGTGTGCCTTTGATGTTGTTGGCTTATACGCCTTCGGGCCACACCAACCGGCTCGGAATGTTCAATGAACGGGAACCAAGTCCAAGGCGCCACAACACAAGACGATCTTCGTTCGGGCTTCTCAGTTGGATTTCATTTAGATTATCATGGTAATCGTCATACAACGGAATATATGTGCATTAGGGTGCTTCATTTTTGAACAAAGTGATGAATTTCTGATAGGCCACATTCCGGTTCGATTCATAACCCCAAAATAGGAGCCTTTGCAAAAGTGGTAAATATTGATTAAGGTTTGGAGGTCACGCTAATTAGTATGTGCAATTTTGGATTTTCACTAACTAATTGTGCTAACCAGTCTGCTGTTGTTGTGCTGAAATTGGCGTTGTTTTCTCGCACATATTCATCTGTCAATGAATTCTATTTTGCCATATTTTCCGCATTTCTATCTTTCTTGATATGCTGTAAAATTGATCGTAGCAACAATAGGCTTTCTGGTCATTGCGATAACAACAACAACAACATATTAATTTTTGGACAAGTTACAGAGATACAGTGATTTTTTTAAATTCTTCCATGGGAATTCCCATGCAAAATTTAAAATCATTGGAGCGACCTTCTTCACCATTTTTTGCACAGACTTCTATTTTGGGGTTTGGAATCAAGCCGAACAGTGGCCCATCAGAAATTCATAACTTTTTTTTCATTTTCAAAATGAAACACCCTAATGCTATGCCCGCACACACGCACACACATAGTTGCAGTAGATTGCTGATCCGTGAAACGGCAAGCCTTCTCGAAAACACTCGGATAAGCTGGCGTATGTAACATCAAACACACTCCGCAGAGAGTGTAATGGTTCCCGAAAGAGCAATGTCCTTCTTCATTCTTCCGATGACTGCTTTGCCTGGACTGCGCTGGATTGAAAGGATGGAATCGAATCGGCAAAAACGGATCAGCCTCTGGAAGGGGACGAGTAAACGTAATGATATGCAAATTAAGATCTTCAAAAAGGAATACATGAGAAAATCCAGCAGACGACGGTCTTTTTCGTTCGTTTGGGATGTTGGTTTGTTTTTTTTTTATTTTCCTGAGCTATCATACTGACAAGCATAAAAGCCATGAAATGTTCATGTTTGGCCAACACGTGGGTGGTACCCTAGTTCTTGAAATTAAATTCTCTCGTTAAAAATACAAACAACCCTATCAAGCTCATTCCGAAACGCCGCATCGATTCGAATGGAGCAAACATATTCAAGCGTCTCGTTGGATCCTTTTCAGTGAACGGAATACCAAGTTTGGTTAGAACTGAGCTGAGAACCGAGCAAAAAGGACCCCAGAACAAATAACTTCGGGGAGAGCTTGCTGGAAAAGTATTTGGTGATTCTCGTTCCAAGAAACAAATTAAAATTGCACTGCTCCGACGACCGACGGCAAAGAGGGGACGACCGGTGAACGACTACCTACTTGGAGTTGCAGACGATGACGACGACCAACTTTTGTCCCCTTTTCCCAGACAATCTTATTACTTTGCATTTTTCTCCGGCTCGCTTCCCCGGCCCGATTTCCACACGTCGGCCGCCGCCGTCGCGGTCGTCGGTAGTGAGTAGGGTCAAAGTTTTCCGTTCTTCTTCGAATTTGACAAAATTGAAGACTTACCTGCTGTATGAAGATTAGATCCCAGAAGCACTTAAGGTAGGTAATCTGAAACGAAAGCGAAAGGAAAATCCATGTTAACTTTGGTTGGAATGGATGTCAAAACATTGTTCTACATTGGTAATTGCTGGGGCTTAAGCTTAAGCACGCGGTGGCACTACATACTAGTGTGGGAAAGGAGCGGGTTCTCCCTCGCGTGGTAGATTGTGACAGATATGACGGACAGCGTGGGAATCCGCTTCGTGTGGAGTTGGCATGCGTTGTGAATGTTCTTTGATTGGGTTTCGCCGACCGCGATGCATTATGGCTATCTTAAGAATGAACTGCGAGATCAAACAAACGTACGGCCTTGGCAATTGTCTTCGCACCACAGGGTGCACTTTTGTTTCAAGTTTTAAGCGTTTGATGTCGTTGGTGAGGGCTTTTCTTACGGTGATTTGCGTACATAACTTTTCCGCGTTTCATTTTAGTTGAACGGGAACCATGTCTCATTCCAGCCCATCGCTGGTTGTGAGAAGATGATCACGCCGTTATCCACCTTTATCCACTGACTTGCTCCTGTTTGCTGCAGGACCAAGTGCCACGCCGTCCGAAGCGGTAATGAGCAGAGGCAGCTTTTCAGGTTCAAGCATATGTGCATTAAGTGGTACTCGATTATGACGACTGGGTTTGGGAAAAACGTTTATTTCATGAAACAGAGATATAATTATCATTTGTACATTTTTCAAAATTATTTTTATGGAAAATCGAAAAAAAAAATATTTTTTTCAGCAGATTCTTAATGCATTATCTTATCGATTGGCGTATTTGAAATGGCAGCCCTAAGAATGCACCTTTAGAACTGATATAGCGATCCATAAAATATTCACAAACGTTCCATAAAAAACATCCAAATTATCCATAAAACATCGGACAAAATCCCTAAAAAAGTGTGGATGATCCATACAAAATATCAATATTATCAATATTTTATGTAAAATTTAGCAATGCAATTGTAAAAATATACCGCTTAATTTCTTAAGGATGAGCATTGAAATTGTAAGAATTACCCATAAACATATTGCAATTGATCCATAAATCATTCAGCAATGAACCTTAAACTAAAGAAAGTGATCCATAACTTGTGACTATGGCACGACCAGACACTCTCGAGTAACTAGCTCGGTAGCATGAGACCCCTTGAACTGTGTCGCAGGGCCGGCATGTTACTGGGTATTCGGAGGGGCTCCGCGGACAAAGTATGAAACACAGGAATATTCACATTTTCTAACACATTTATTTGCCCTTTTCTGTAGCGTGTGGGTGTGGGTTTTCACTTATATGTGGCGTGTATGCGAGGGTTTAAAATTTAGTACTCACTGCTGCAAGCGGGATCTCCTACGGCGTCGCGACGGTGGCGTTGGCCCACACGGCTGCTCCTGCACTACCGTGTGGCCGGGAACTTGCAGCGCGGGCTGCACACAGTGTTGTTGCAGCTTTGGGAGAATGGCGGATCTGGTGGCGTTCATCAGCCACATACGGCTCAGCAGGCGTTGCTGGCTCGTTTGGCTGGCAGGCGTCTTCCGTCGTTGACGGCATCGACTGACCGTGGCATGGCCACCTTGGTCTAGCCGAGACGGGACCCTCCTTGATAATTAAGGCCACCGGCCTGAGGGAATCGGGGGGGGGGGGGGTACACTAAATGGCACTGCACTTTACAATACCGCACTCGCATGCCTTTTGCCGATCATTCTCCATTTTTAGCTTAAGATTACGATTTTCCTCTCTTTAATACCGTTCGAGTGTTTTTGCAGCGGTACTAACCCTCTCGCTGCTGTGTGTTGCCTTCTGTCTTTGATATTAAAATACGTGAATTTACCAAACAACAACAACTCATACAAACGAAAATCCACGGATTGTACCCAACTGGTTACAAATTATTCATGTTTAGGACACAATTTTTTTTTAAATTTTGATCCATAAACCTTGAAACATGGCTCTACTGCATATCTACTTAGATTTATTGTCCTGTCCATGTATTTAAGGTAGAGGTGCGAAGCGAAGGGCAAGCGTCTAGAATTAGCTTCCAAAAGAAGATTCTATAATAATATTCTTAAGAAGCTTCCTATGGAAGCTTCATTTAGGAACTTCTTTAAGAAGCTTATTCTAGACGCTCGCCCATCGTTCGCTCTTCAGACAAAAAAAAAAAAAAAAAAAAACACGGACAGAACAATAAACCTGATTTAGCAATTTTCCAAGGTTTATGGATCAAATTAAAAAAAAGGTCCAAAACATGAAATACATATGTATATCCCATAGGCTATAGTCGGAACACACCATAATAGGAACGTCTACCAATAACTGGAACACCTACCCTAGGTATGATCCATAAAATTAATTTTATTTTTCATATTTTTTTAAGAAAATTTAGAAACTTCGTTTGGAAGCTAATTCTACACGCTTGACCATCTGTTAACCGCTCCGCACCTCTGCCTAAAAAACACGGCAGGACAGTAAATCTACGTAGTTACGCAGTAATGGAGCAATTTTTCATGGTTTATGGATCAAACATAATAAACGTGTCCGAAACGTGAATAGGTTGGATAGGTTAGTTGGAGGTGGAATTCGTGAAAATATTGAATTTAATAACCCTTTATTTGCTTAATCTAGATAGGGGAAACGCTCCTATAGTTGCGGTACGTTAGAAGCGTTAGGTTCCTATAGTTGTGTATGGAGACTCAATACACAACTATAGGAACCTAACGCTTCTAACGAACCGCAACTTACGTTTACCCTACGTACCGCAACTTACGTTTACCCTACTACAATTTGATCCTTAAATCTGGTAATCTACAATTTGTTCCTAAACGCTATATACTTGATTTACCCTAAGTAACTAGTAAGTAGCGTTAGCGTGCCTAACTTAAATAATAATTGAATCCCTAAATCCTAAATCTAGCAAAATCTTTGTTAAATGAAATATGATAATGACATTTTGAGGTTATATCCGATGTTGTTCTTCAAGAATGTTCGGATTAATGAAAGCAACTTCCTCAGAGCAGTCTCGTTTTGGACAGCTTGAAGGTTTTATCACAGACAAACAGACATAACACTCACAATCACATTCATCGCAAATAATGTTTTAGTTGGGAATGTGCTTGCATTTGTCATGGTGGCGCCACTGAAGCATTGAGCAAACCACCACATTTTGAACTTATCAGTGATGCCAGTTCTTTTTCACGTCTAGTGAGTATATGTCAGCTCTTGAAAATGATAAGTGGTCAAGGCATTCCACTGGAGACACATACAAATAAGAAGTTGTTGAATATTACATCAAAACTGCTGCACATTAGTCGTTCCGTTCCTAATATTACGTTGTACGATGTACTCAGAATTCGAAAACAAATTATGTTAATGACTGGAATATTCTATCTACTTTTACCAGTTTTTTATGTTCAATACTTCACCATGAATATCATTGATTGATACATATTACATTGATACATCTACATTTAGAAAGGGCACTAATAAATGATGCATTACCTCGTTTAAAAACTTGTTTCCAGCAAACGAAAAAGGACCATAAACAAACAAAACAATTACTAAAAACAAAGTCTTAGCTTCCGTGAATTTTTTTTTCTTCATTTAGATGCGAAATTTTAAATGTCAGTAAAAGTCATGTACGAGCAAAACAGACCTGCTTTTAACGAATTGAACCTAATTGGAATTCATCCATTTACGGCGTATACGTTAAAAGCAATTAATAAAAAGATAAATTACGATTACACGACAAATGAGATGAGGTCGACTCAAAGTTGAGATTAGTTCACTCATATTCGTGAAAACGTAGTTAACTCATAGACTGAGTAAAACTTTCCGAGCTATTACAGAAATTTGTTTTCTGATATGAGGAACATTTCGATGTACATATGAAATTAGTATAGGGAAAAAGTTTTCATGTAGTTTCCATTGGGAGTGCACATAATATTTTTCCATTGACAAAACCATAGATATCTATCTATAACTCATATAGATATATCATAGATGATAAATCACTTAAATTTGATTTGACACATAAGGTTCATGTGATTTTGTGGTGCAATTCCCAATTATGATATCACATGAATGTTATGTGAAATTCTAATGAATATTTTCCATTGCATATGTGATTTATTCTTTGAGTGTATACTTCTAGAATTCGAAAGGATTTATGAGGCTCGGAAAATTTTGCTCAGTCTACAAGTAAACTACGTTTTCTAGAGCTTGAGTAATTAAATTTAAATTTGAGTGGATATGCCATGTAGTGTGGAAATTCGTTAGTTACTTAGTACTGGTCTTTTTGCACACCAGCAGCGGGGAAACGAGCACATCTTAGTGAAATATTAAACTTTCCACCACCTAAATATAGAGAAATCGACAATCAAAAGAGCAATTTATAAGCTTATTAATACGATTGGAAACACTTCGTGCTCAAAAAGTGTTGATAAATCGGGATCAGGGTTGCTTAAACGATTCAGATCGAAAATTTATCGAAATGAAGATCATCGAGAAATGGAGAGTACTGTACAACGAAGCCAAGTACGATGAATTGGCACTAAACACGAATACTGTTGTAAAGATTTTACAAATACAGTATTAAAATAATATACATCAAGCAACATATTCATTACATGGCTAAATATAACACAATTTGCTTTTTGCCTTTCTCGTACACCAAGGTGTACCGAAAGGCTATAATATCACTTGAAAAAACACAATTTCATTTCAAGACCCGGAGAGTTGACGTCAGATACCAATAGACAACAAGTGGAACAAGTTCCAGAAGATGTGTTTCAGTTTCCCATAGATCGCTATTGATTTTTTTCCCGATCGGAATTATGAATTCCACTGGAGAATTCGCAAAAGATCGATATATCAAAAACTCATCATGCGACACCTCAAATCACATTAGACTTTTACTATAAGATCAATGGTGGACATATTCAGCCCCTATGATCCCAATGGCCTCTTTCAGATGTACCGGGTACCTCCGGGAAGTGGACAGATTCTGACATGCGCCGAAATGCATCGTGCAATATCTCAACTCACATGGAACTCAGCTTAATGATTAGTGCAAGTATTTATATTGATTTTCCATAAAACCTAATTGAAATTTATTTATGGAAGAGAAAAAGTGAAATTTTGAAATGTACATAAACAAAAATTTTCACTCACTTTTCTCGACGATAGCTGAACCGATTTGAGTGGAACTACTTTTATTTGATTTGTTTGGTTCTCCCATAAGATATAGTGAATTTAGTGATTTTAGTGACCATGTTGAAGAAACAAGTGACTAAATAGTGACTTATAGTTGTAAAAATAGTGACCCTGAATTGAATTAAAAATAAATTTTATTGAAAACTCTTAGGAATTTCTGAAGAGCACACCTCCTGTGAACTTCAAAGGAAAATTCCAATGGCACTCTGAGGTTAATTTCATAAAGTTTGTAGGAGAAAACAAATAAAGTCCTTGGATTTTTTTTAAAGTACTAAGAGAAGGATTACAAGGACATCTTCAAAGGAATTCAGAAAATAAATTCAGGAGAGTTTGCCAAACAAATTATAAGAAGAAATCTAAGAAGAAATGCCAATGATTTCTTAGGAGACTTTCAATGTGAGTAGAATTCCAAGGGAAGGAGTGAGATTCAAAAGGAAATCTGAAATGAACTCATGAATATTCTGACAATCTTTCAATGAGAACTTCCCAAATGAATTTGCCTTGAAGTTCTTTTGTAGTTTGAGAATGCTCACAATACTACTCATCAAATTCTTAAACTTCCCTGAACTTTATAGGACTTCCTAAAGTTTCCTCTAACGATCATGAATCTCTTCTAAAGGTTTAACAATTCGCTGAAGTTCTCTAAACTTCTTTAATATTTATATGACTCCTCTAATGTGAACGGAACTGCTCTGAGGTTCATTGTTCTTTTCATAAATTCTCAAAACTGCTCTAACGATTTTACAGTTCTCATGAAGCTTGTTGTACTGCGCTGAATTTAATTGCACCGTCCTTAAAATGTTTACGCTTCAGTGAACTTCTGCACTCATGCGAAGACCTCAATTAAATTTTTAACGTCTCTGAAGTTATCTGTAAATCTGGGAACTGCTTTAAATTTCCCACTAATTTTCTGAAACTAATGGAACTGACTCGGGAAAGATGTTAGAAACCTGCTGAAGATTGGTTACATTTTCAGCTACCTCAACCAAACGCGTAACCAAACGAGCAAAGTAAATATACATTACTGTTCGCTCAATTCACCAGAAGGGTGTATTGTTCTCAATGATGAAAAAAATTGTTTGATTATTTTCCCTAAATATTTGAAAGGGGAATTTACGTATTCTCGGCAACCTAAGCAGCGACCTTCTTTCTATAGCCTTTTTCTCTAAGGAACGCACACATATGCAGTATTGGTTTGTTGGCAATCTTTTGCTGCCAGCTGCTCTAACAATTTCAGTCGAAAGAATTGTCAAAAACTGTTTTGAAACGCTTTTACAAAGCTCCAATCTTCTCTAGTGAGAGCGAGTATTGTCGGCAACCAGTTTTTCTTCGGCAACCGTTCTATTTGAACTGCATGTAAATCTGCTGTTCTATTATCGGCAACTCGAAATCAGCTACAATTTGTAGTGCGTGTATTTCATTTCAAGAAAACCTTGCTAGATTGCTTTTTCTCAGTGGTTAAAATATAGTCAAATTGAAGCTGAAAGCATAAAGAATCATTTGCATGCATTCAGCGAAGTGTTTTCGTAAGAAAATCCAGTGAAAATAGTGTTTCAATTTGGGTTGCCGAAAATAGTCTGTCATGCCGAAGCCGTCATTTCCCCTATCTATTATTTCTTGATTTATTGTTGATTCAATTAAAAACAACATTTATTAATAATAAAAAAAAAAAAACAATTTCGAATCGGAACGTTTAATTTAGTTTCATGGTAATAAAAATGATTCCGCTGCAAGCAGAACAGTAAAATATGACAAAAGTGATGCTGTCATGGACTGTCATCTCTCGTCTTCACTTTATTTATGCAAAATGTTGCCGCGCACTTTAGTTTTATTCAGTTCCGATCGAACGTTCAAATTTTCTCAACTGAATTGCGGCACTGTATGGAAGTCATTTGAAGCCACTCGAAAAAAAAACCCGAATTTATTCACCTATGGTGTGATCAGACCCTTCTTACTTATTCAAGTTTATTTATTTTATTGTCATTATCAGTGACCAAGCCATCCACCCCCGTGTCATCCAGTGACGCTACGCCACTGCCTGGGGGTACCCGGAATATATCCGGGTGTAGTCTATTTGGTGAGGCTATCAATCACCTTATCATCGTATTTTAATGTGATTTAATGGGTTTTAATTCAATTCATATTCAAGCAACTGTGTCCAATGTGGTCTGGAACACTTAACACGACTTGCATTGATCTTATTTTTGAATTCTGTAGTAATTTGATGTGTCGCATGATGGTTTTGATACGTTTTCCGTTAAATCCAGCGTGAAGGCCCATATTCACCGGATCTTATTCCGACCATATCTCCGGAACCGGTTCACCGATTCCAAAACCGTTTAATAGCGTTCAATCGGACCCCAAGACCTATCATTTGGCGCCGAGTTTGTCCAAATCGGTTGAGCGGTTGCTGAGAAACGTGAGCGCATTCATTTCGTTACGTACACACACACATACACACATACACACACACACACACACACACACACACACACAGACATGTTCCGATCTCGTCGAGCTGAGTCGAATGGTATATGACACTCGGCCCTCCGGGCCTCGGATCGATAGTCGGTTTTTCAAGTGATATCTATACCCTTCTTTGTAAGAAGGGTAAAAACATGATTGAGTGCAGTTTCGAACCCCTTTGGAAACGGTTGTGTTTTAATTTTGATCTCTGTTTTGTGCGTGCGTTCGCTTTCATAGTTTTCGGCGGCATTTGCCGGATTAGCGCTGGCGCTCTGCCTCCCGGACGGTTATACGTGTGTGATTGGTGGTTTTCTTGCATTCCGGGCAGTTTTAGAATAGAGAAAGAAAACGTGATTCATCATGTTTGCAAGCATCAGAAGAGATGTCACAGTCTGTGTTGTTTGGTTTTTTCTACCGGACCAGAAATTAGTGGCATCGCGAGTGATAATTTTTAATTTAGATTGTTCTCATACATTTCTCGATGGCATTTTTGAGGGGACGTCCGGAGAGCTTTGAGATTTGGGCGTTGTTCTTTTGCGGTCAGACGCATTGGTCGTCGGTAAGGGCCAGTAGGGGCTGCAGGCAGATGAATCAAGGTATTCGAAACAAAATTGGTAAGAAATGTCCATTCAAATCGATTTAAAACAGCTGAACCAATTTCAAAACTATGTACGTGCTAGATTTGGAAATAATATTTTTTTGAATCTGGAAGTGTGTTTATGATACCATTATCCATTTGATAAAGTTAAAGTGAACATGCGAGGCTTATTGTAAGTAAAAGTGACCTCGGAGTAGTCGTGAATTACCAGGCATTCTGGTATGGATCACTGGAGCTGTAATAGAGCTAAAACCTTCTAACCTCCGGACTAAACCTGCTTTAATTTAAGGGTAATAAAAAGCTGGGGCCTCCCTTAGCTCAGTCGGTAAAGGCGCAGCTACAAAGCAAGACCATGCTGAAGGTGGCTGGGTTCAATTCCCGGTCCGGTCTAGGAATTTTTCGGGTTGGAAAATTTCCCGACTTCCCTGGGAATAGAAGTATGATTGGACTTGCCGCACAAATATACCAATGCAAAAATGGTACAGGCATCGAAAGCTCTCAATTAATAACTGTGGAAGTGCATCTAGAACACTAAGTTGAGAGCACGCAATAAGCTAAATATGCGATATGCAATAAGCTTGAAATGCGAAGAAGAAGAAGAAGAAGAAAAAGCAGTTTTCTTCCATAATAACACTGCCGGACAGTGGGTTAGATTGTACACACACACACTCGAATAAAAAAATTGTTGCCAGTGACATTGATAAAAGATCCCTCAGAAACCGTGCTGCTGTTTTGACAGAAATTTTCTTTACGCGTCTTTAGCATGCCCGCCAGCACTTCGAGACTCATAGTATGAGTCGAGTGCATGCATCCTAACGCGATACGAAGACAACGATACTGGATCCGTTCCAGCTTGATGATGTGCGTTTTAGCTGCCGACTGGAAGCAAAAACTACCGTACTCTAAAACCGATAAAATCGTTGTCCGGTACAACGTTAGAAGATCTTGCGGATGGGCTCCCCACCACGTTCCGGTAATTGATCGAAGGAAATTGATCCTTAGTTGGCATTTTCGTCTCAGATACTCAATGTGGGATCTCCAGGTGCATTTGGAATCGAACCAGACCCCGAGATATTTAAAAGACATGGAATGAGTGATCGGTTTACCCAAAAGTTGAAGCTTCGGTTGTGCTGGGCTATGCTTCCTAGAAAAAACGACCAACTCAGTTTTCTCCGTGGAGAATTCGATACCTAGCTGAATAGCCCAAGTAGACAAATTGTCCAAGGTATCCTGTAAGGGTCCTTGCAGGTCAACCTCTTTTGGCCCTGTGATAGACACTACGCCGTCATCTGCAAGTTGTCTCAACGTGCAATTGTCACTAAGACAGACATCAATTTCTCGAACGTAGAAATTGTACAAAAGGGGGCTTAAACATGAGCCTTGGGGGAGACCCATGTAGCTAAATCGAAAAGCTGTAGAGTTTCCATGAGAAAAGCTCATATGTTTTTCTGACAGCAAATTGTACAAAAAATTATTCATTAATGGAGACAATCCACAAGCGTGGAGTTTCTCTGAAAGAACTTCAACGGATACTGAATCAAAAGCCCCCTTGATATCCAAGAACACAGAAGCCATTTGCTCTTTCTTAGCAAAATCTAACTGAATTTCCGAGGAAAGCAACGCGAGACAGTCGTTCGTTCCCTTACCCCTACGGAAACCAAATTGAGTATCTGAAAGAAGGTGGTTCGTCTCAACCCATTTGTCGAGGCGAAAAAGGATCATTTTCTCCATCCATTTCCGAATACACGACAGCATCGCGATGGGCCGATACGAATTGTGATCCGACGCGGGTTTATCAGGCTTTTTAATGGCTGTCACCCTTACTCGTCTCCAATCGTCGGGAACAATATTGAGCTCCAAGAACTGATTGTACAAGTTCAACATGCGCCTCTTAGCGACGTCTGGGAGGTTTTTCAGCAAGTTGAACTTGATTCTATCAGATCCCGGGGCAGAATTGCCACACGAAAGGAGAGCGAGTGAAAGTTCGACCATTGAAAAAGGGTGACTGATTTCGTCTACCGAATTCGCGGTTTCGCGAGGAATCAACTGCGACGGCACGGAATCCGGACACACTTTTCGTGCGAATTTAAGAATCCATTGATCCGAGCATTCCTCGCTTTCGTTGTTAGTAGACCGGTTACGCATTCTTCGCGCCGTACTCCAAAGCGTATTCATAGACGTTTCGCGCGATAATCCGTCTACAAACTGCCGCCAGTAACCCCGTTTTTTGGCCTTGATGAGGCTCTTGAGTTCGCGTTCAAGATATGTGTATGCGTTGAAATGCTCGCGTGTTCCGCGTTTCCAAAAAAGTTTAAACGCGTCGGACTTTTTACGGTAAACCTCCGTGCATTGTTGATCCCACCAGAGCGATGGTGTTTTCTTACGAATAGACGATCGCGGCACCGGTCGTGTTTGAGCTTGAAGTGCGCTGTCGACGATGAGATTAGAGAGGAAATTATATTCCTCCAACGGCGGAAGCTCTTCCACTGACGATACAGTATCGTCTATCGCGGATTGGAATTTAGTCCAATCAATGTTACGGGTTAGATCATACGCGACGTTAACGGATTCTGACGAGTTGAACCCACTGGCAATCGAAATTTTGAACGGCAGATGATTACTACCGTGCGGATCCTGGATTACATGCCAAGTGCAATCCAACGATAGTGAATTGGAGCAAAAGGTGAGGTCTAATCTGCTACCATTCGAGGATGGACCAGCCAAACGTGTTACTTCTCCATTGTTAAGTATTGTCATGTTGAAGTTGTCGCAGAGATCATAAATCAAAGTAGAACGGTTATCATCGTACAGCTCCCCCCAGCCTGTACCGTGGGAGTTAAAATCTCCCATGATCAACCATGGAGCGGGAAGTACCGCACATATGTCGAAAAGTTGTTTGTGATTAACAGAGACTCTAGGAGCAATATATACAGAAGCAATACAAAGGCTCTTACCTTTAATGGTAGCCTGACATGCGACAACTTCAATACCGGGGAATTCGGGAAGATTCACTCTATAGAAGGAATGGCACTTTTTGATCCCCAAAAGTACCCCTCCTCCACGTGAATCCTCACGATCCAATCGAATAATGTTAAAATCAAAAAAAGGGAGATCAATTTCTGAAGAGAGCCATGTTTCACAGAGGGCAAATGCATCGCAATTATTGTTATGGACTAAATACTTGAACGAATCTAATTTCGGAATAAGACTTCGACAATTCCACTGTAGAACAGTGATCAAATCCCCGACCTCGTTTGGAAAATTATCCATCGAAGGAGATGATAGCTGCAAGAAGGGGCCATTTTGAAGTCAATTGCTTCAAGAAGGATTTCACAGTCGGAAGCAATGTGAGGACAATGCTTTTCAGGGGATCAGAAATGTTGAGGTATTTGAGAATACCGTCCACAATGTCATCAAATGAGAACAGCCCAGATGAAGAAGGGGTTTCTGTTCTTAAAATTGGGGCATCAGGGGTTTTGGATGTCCCCGGAAGAGGTGGAAAATCCTGGGTATAATTAGTTCTGCGGAATCCAGGAGGAGTAGAAGTCTCCTTTTTTCCACCACTCCTTGATTTGGGCAAGCTGATTTGGGGTTCTTGATCTGCAACTTTCCGCGAACGGATGCGTTTTCGTTTCCGGGCAGAACCTTCCGGAAAACTGAAAGAAACTCCCTCCTCAGCCAACTCAGAGCCAGACTCGTCATCTGACAAAAGAGCGAAGGGATTTGTTTCGTTGGTCGATGGCTTGGCTGTCTTAAGCATTTCTGCAAAAGACCGCTTGGAACGTTCCTTAAGGGAGCGTTTCATTTTGTCCCCGAGCTGTTTGTACGCCGGGCACGACGAGAGAGCATGAGGAGGAGTTCCATTGCAGTACACGCATTTTGGTGCAGTAGCTGCGCAGGCACCATCCTCATGCTTCTCCCCGCATGTGGAGCAGCGTGCCTTGTTGCCGCAGTGGGTGGCCGTATGTCCCAACCGCTTACAATTCTGGCAGTTCATGACCCGAGGTACAAACAACCGCACAGGAAGACGAAGTTTTCCCAGCTCGATGTATTGAGGAAGGGCAGATCCAGAAAAGGTCACCCGAAACGAGTCTATGGGGGTAAAACTCTTTTTACCCTCGCTGAGCGATACTGACTTCATTCTATGAATGGCCAGTATCTTTACCAGAGGAAGCAAGGGGTACTTGAATCGGCCAACCGCTTGCTTCTCCAGTATCTCGGGGTTCAGGCTCGCCTCAGTGACCACGCCTTCGATCTCCACATCAGAAGCTGGAATGTACACCCTATATTCCAGTGTGAAAAACTGGGAAACAGCAATTTCATTGGCCTGTTTCAGGTTAGCGACGGTCACACGAAGTTTGTTGTGCCTAACCTTCGTTATTTCGGTCACGGCAGAGAATCGCTTTGTCAGATCATCAGATATCTGAACAACATTCAAGGGTTTGTTTTTGGGCTGAAAATAGACAACCCATGGGCCAGTCGAGTCATTCGGGTAGGCCCGCAATCTGGAGCTTTTCTCAGCCTGCCCATTGACAGACTGAGACGACGAACCAGGGATGACATCATCATTCTTCTGAGATGAATGGTCATCCATGTCGTCTTCTGACAAAACATCCATTTTGTTCAACTAGTGGGAGCGCAAAATGCTCTCCCACTGAACGCACAGACACAATACACAGAAAACACTACAAACACAGAAATACAAAATGAAAATTTAACTAATGGGGGAGGAAAAGAAACAAGTAAAAAACAAAAACTTATCTGATAATCCTATACTACTACCACCGAGCGTTATATGTGTAGGCGTTTACACAGATGGCTGGAAGAGACGCGCTGCGTGGATGACCTTCATTGTGGTGCACTTGATCGAGGCTCGGTACTCAGCGCACACAGGCGCACGATGATTGATGAACGATGTAGATGTAGAAACGGGTGCTCACACTCGATGATGATGATACGTAAGCGGGTATGCGTGAGCGCGTATGCGTGACCACGCAACGATGATGCCCAAATTGGTTTGCGAATTACCAATAGCACGGATTAATCGTTCCGAAAATGACACTTTCTACTACAAAAAAACTCACTTTTCGATCAATTTACCGGGAACTATGCCAGGAGTCACTTAGTGAGAAAAAACTGATAATTTATATCAAGCGAATACCGAGAAAACTTCCAAAACAACGGAGCGCGAAACAAGTCGACCGTACTTCTTGCTAGGACGCAGTGAGATGACAAAGGCCTTTTGTCATGAAAAAGAAAGAAGACGATTATATCATTATTGCTTTCGATTGCTGTTATACACACTTAGAAATTACTATTTTTACACGAGACGTAATTCAACTTTGACGTAAATCATGGAACGTAAACAAACATGGCATGTAAAAATAAGTGTCCAGAAACTGAAACATATGCAACTCGACAAAAAGTGCGTTTGATTGAATTGATTGAAATCTCGCCCCCTTTCTACTGATTCTTATGTCAAAAGGGCCGCTTGCATGTGTCAGTCTCAGGGCACTGAAATTTACATGTCTTTTTCGTAGTGTGTAGCTTTATCGTTCGGCTCGTTGATCGCTTGTCATTTTGTCATTTGGAGATATTTGTGAGTTCCTTGATAATTACTAATGAACATTTGGAGTTCGTGATTAGTAAATATTGCCGCAGCTTGTGCCACTTTTTCTCGAGCGAGTGAACTCTTCTTCTTCTTCTTCGCATTTCAAGCTTATTGCATATCGCATATTAGCTTATTGCGTGCTCTCAACTTAGTGTTCTAGGTGCACTTCCACAGTTATTAATTGAGAGCTTTCGATGCCTGTACCATTTTTGCATTGGTTTAATTGTGTGGCAAGTCCAATCATACTTCTATGCCCAGGGAAGTCGAGAAATTTTCCAACCCGAAAAATTCCTAGACCGGACCGGGAATTGAACCCAGCCACCTCCAGCATGGTCTTGCTTTGTAGCTGCGCCTTTACCGACTGAGCTAAGGGAGGCCCCGGCGAGTGAACTCAAATCCTTGTCGATATCAATATTCATAATAGCCTTGGTGAGGATTATTTAGAGGATGAAATGCAAAATGATTATTTTTATTTCAGACAACTTTAATATTATGGATTATGGGGTGCTATTGCTTTTCACCTTCAGATCGCTGGAAGACTATTACTTTGTAGTGCATTGATGATAGTATAGAGTTTTTAGGTTCTGGGATCGATTATATTTCAAATAATAATATTTTCCAAAATTAATTTGATTTTTTTTTTGATTTTGAGGATCTCTTCCGATTTTCCAACTTTGGGTTGGAATCTTGGGTTGATAAATATCAACAAACGTGTATTCGCCAATGGATATGGAACTCATTTATTCATTTCACTCGTACGTCACAGCGATGATTTTCAAAACAAATCCAATTAATCAATTAATCTACACTGGGTTGAAACGCTAGTAATTTCGTGTGATTTATGATATATGATAAAAACAGACACTGATTGGCTTCCGTAACAATCGTAATTTTAGAACAGCAGGTGTTGAATTAACACCTACTGTCGGATATTTACGATTATTACAGAAACCAATACATACCAATACAAATACAGAAAGATTACGATTGAGTGAGTTTAAATGCTCTTTAAAAGAGTGTATCCGGAGTATTTCGAGAATGTTCAGAAAATACATTGAAGGTACACTCAGAAAGTCAGAAATCTAAACTAACGATTCCTCAATGCTAGAGAATTTGAGAGAAATGTCAACTTTATTTGTTTCAATGAAGCTATATATCAAATTCAAATTCAGGCCTCTCTGTTCACGCATGTGCAAAATACCTCACCAAATAATTGCAAATTTCTAATCGCGTGGTTTTTGAGCCATCATTAGGCAATTGAATAAGTAATTACTTAATAAGAGAACGGCTCTTCGTGCTGAGTACGCTGAGGTGGCTGAGTAGGTATTGGGAAACGAAAATAAATTGAAACAGAAAACCAGAGAACACGAAACGCACGCACGCAATCCGATGGAAAGAGTGACGGACGGGGATTGGTTTGGAATTTTGTAAACAATGCTGCCACACGGCCAATGAGATCAACCCGAATTTGAGTTCAGTTTACTCCTAATCGCAAAAGATGCAGGAACTCAGCGATGAGTAAAGTTGCCTCATGTGGAAAACCTCAAAAATCTTTGCCGGAAAATGAAGAAAATTGACAAAAATTGTACTCAGTCTAATAAACAACATACTGAGTGAGTCCAATCTTTACTTTTCTCATATTCGAGAGTTCGTACACTTTTTGCGTTTATGAGTAAACTGAACTCAAATTATAGTTGATCTCATTGGCCGTGCATGTCTGGACGGAAGGGAAATGCATTGGAGGAAAAACGCTCGTCGGTGAAGCTTAAACGCATTTCAGTGATTAGCACCTGCTAAGTAGCACTGTTTACGTTGGTGGCGATTAAACGGCTTGCGTGGTAAATTAGATAAAATGGGTGTCTTGTAGACTAAGTGGTATATTACAGTTTAGCCAGGAGGGGTACATCAGTGTTGAACCAATTTGGGAACTAGGTCAATGTATTTTTATTAAATTCAGTCTGCAAAATTCCCAAATTAAAGCCCATAAAACCACTTGACATGGTGCCCTGACATGCCAACTGACGGGAGAATATTTTCGATTCACTTCAAATTAAGCACCGGTCTTAAATTAAACCAAAAAATAATCCACTACTGCAACATTGTTATTCCCTCGTCGCCGCTGCCGCCGGCGCGAATCGAGAGCACCACTTGTGAACATGTTTGTCAAGCCTTGGCGAGAACATGTCTAACAAGAGTCGGGTCGGTTGGTATCGGCGGCCGGCCGGCGGATTCCCGCTCTCACTGGGCTGTCACTTGTCACCAACCAACCGCCACTACACTGATGATGGTGCGGTGCCGGCGGATTTTAAGGTGTCAAAAATTCACACGACGCACGTCAAAAGAAGCGTAAGAGTCAGCCACAGCCGAGTGCATTCAATATTCGATTTGCTACGAGCCACGAGCTGGACCGTGGACATTGGGGTGCTTCATTTTGAAAAAAAGGTGGTAGATTGTCCTGCAGTTTCCCAAAAATTGATATTGATGAAGGATCAGACGTCGCGGAGATGGTTTGAAATTTGCAGGGGAATAACTATGGAAGAATTTCACTTAAATCGCTATAACTTTGGTTAGACACATAGAAACCTATTACCGACTTCGGTAAGTTTTTACCGAAATTTCAACAGCTGAACGTTATGTAGAACTTTGAGCCTAGTTCAAAAGTTGTTTCACTAAATTTTAATTTCAAAACACTGTCAGCCATTGAGGTAAAGTTTTCCTTGGGTTTCAATTAAAACTAATAAATTAAATTGCCGGAATTTTGCCGAACTGTTCAGCTGCTGAAAGCTCGGTAAAAATGACCAAAGTCGGTAATAGTTTATAAGTGTGTACAGATGCTCAAACGCTGCATTTGATGTTGTCGTTGTTACGGTCAGTTTGGCAGCAATTCAAGAAAGATGGAAATGTAAAAATGCAAAATATAGTAAATTGATAGTTGAATATGTATCAGGCAACAACAGCAATTTCATCACAACAACAATGGCAATTGTCATGGCAACCACGTCATATTTTTTCAGCATTTGTACTACTAGAACCAAGGTTAGAGCGATGTAAGTTAAGTTCAATAATTTCACATAGTAATTCGCAAAAATCTCCATATGCGTTCAACCCATTTGCGCGACCTTTAAACCTTCATCAATCTTTACCATTTTTGCACAGGCTCAAATTTTGGGATTAATAATCAAACTGGAGGGTGCCCCATAAGGAATTTAATATATATATTTTTTAAATGAAGCACCCTAGTGGACATTTTTTTTTTCGCGGATTCGGTGCGAATTGGTTTGGCTATGGGTTTTTGATGCGTGTGTAGCACAGCAGTAGTGGTTTGAAGTTGATACCTATGGTGAAGGATGGCAAACGGCCAACAGCCAGAGCAAAACAAATTTGAACTTTGGGGACGGTTTGTATGGGGGGAGAGGGGAAGGTCGTGTTGGAGACGTGGTCTGAATTTTAATGTTGGGACAAGGCATGCACATCTGTTCGGACTCATTTAGATCAGTTGGATCATGAATTAAATCTGGTGCCTCAGGGTTGAAGGTATAGGTGGTATGAGAATACAAAACCAACATAAAGGTTGAAGTTTACTAGGAAATCGATGCAACATTAAGTTTCCATAGCATCGTGCATTATTATAGAGTTTTGGCACTTCTCAGCAAAAATGCTGGAAAATTTCACCTACCCCGGGCTGTCTTCATGCGAAGAGGGCTAGGCTCTGTGGATCTCATTCGTCAGTTGACTTACATCCTAATTCGTTTGCTTCAGTCGAATCAGTTATGATGATCCAGGAACCGCCGGACAATACTACAGGTTCCAAGAATCACTGCTTTCTGAATGCTGTTCAGTTCTCTTCGTAGTTCCAACTCTTCAAGGGAACGTCTAAGGGTACGGGAAACAATTCGGGTCGCCGAGATTACTCCAGGTGCCGCATCTGCTTCAACTCCTCTGCCAAATCGTGGTTCTTCAGTATCTTGGTCGAGAACGTTGACTGAATATTGCGATTCAACGGTACAGCGATATCGATGAGGGTTACCCGCTCCATCATTTTGTCGTAAGCCACAATGTCAGGGCGATCGGCACCAATGTGGACATCCGCAATGATCTCGCGATCCCAGTACAGTTTTATGCAACTATTATCTAGTACCGGGTCTGGCAGGTACTTGTAGTAGAGTACGTACTGGCTCACCAAGTTGTGCTTCAGTGCACAATCTACTGCCTTGCACTTTCTACACCGGTCTTCTACTTCTTCGTGCAATATGTACCTACGGTAGTTCTTCGTCGCAATAACCCGATCCTGGATGGCTGCCATGAAACCTTCAGTCTCTGAGAAGAGTTCACCTCGCACCAGCCACGTATTCGACGCCACTTTGTCGACATGCGCTTGTTCAGCTCCTTCAGATAGGAGAATAGTATGTTGAAAGTTTTTCAATGTTAAAAAATTACTTATCAGCCAAGGGAGCTTTACTTACTGTTCCCGCCGAAAATACGGCAGTATCCCCATGTAAATTAGCCATTAGTCATAGTAATAGGTGTATTAATCGTTCTATATTTTAACTATCAAACGTACCTGCTGACCATAGATAAGTGTTCCGTGTATAAATAAACTGACCACGAAAAACTGACTTCCGTGTTCCCGTTTGTGTATCCATGAAGAAATGGCGGAACGTCTAGTGTCCGTTTCGGTATTCGCCCCAACTTTACCATTTCACGGCACGGAACCAACCTTATGTGCGACAATCGATATGTTGTATAAACACTACAAGTGACCAGGGCTCTACATTTTCGAAGCTCTAAAATGAACTCGAATTTCGTTTCTCTCATACAAATGTGTTCAACGCTTAATTTCTATAACGCCTAGCTAGACTATCAACAAGAAATTATAATGAAAAAGAAGCACGCTTAGAAGGAAACGCTGGATGTGGATCTTCTCGTCGTTGCTTTGCTCATGGCTTTCAATGCATTGTCGTTTTCGTTTTTGCGGTGTAGCTACACCGGTGCTACACTGCTGTACACCGAAATATTTTAGGGTGTAGATAGGATGCACCTTTGTTTACAAACAAATGATGTTGAGCTGTCAAAGACTCGCGCTTATTCCTGCTTACACTACACCAGTGCTACACCGCAAAAACGAAAACGACATAAGTAACGTAGATTTTCTAGTTAAACGAAACCTCATTATGGATTTCAATCCCCTTTCACGAACACTCTATCACCGCTCTTTCAATTTGTTTAAAATGCGTTATGTCCCGTTTTCGTTAATTTTTTTTTAGATAAATATGTGGATGGAAGATAAATTAAACATATTACGTGTAATCTTCAAGTGTTTTCACGTGAGAAATGCTTTAAATATGTAATTTCATTTTCCGTCATATACGTCCTGAAATCTCTGTGTTTCATGAAAGAGAAAACTATCAAAGTCGAGCGCTCTTTCGCTCATCCGTTTCACCGAAGCTTGAAAGGAAGACCACTGGAGCGACGGGATAAAGAGAGACAAGCGATTGAACATAGGAGTAGGATGAGAGAGAGAAGGATTAGTATTTTCCATTTAATTCCACTACTTTATTTGCTTATCCTTGACAGATACGCGTATTTCGTCTACAATGTCAAGGATAAGCAAATAAAGTAGTGGAATTAAATGGAAAATACTAATCCTTCTCTCTCTCATTATACAGGTATTCCACTAAGACGCCCACATTCATCAGGATAGGAGTAGGAATTTGAGCGGGGTTCTCTCTGTTTGTACTGTTTAGTATGCCGCGCTTGACACAGCGACTCACGAAGAGCTACTGATTCCGATCAGTAGCGGTGCGGCTTCTTCCTCCTTCTATGGATGCTCATGTGGGCATGCTTGCAGGTAGCCTTTCGTTGTGTACTGGAGAGAAGCACCACTCACCACGCGATGATTGAATAAAAACCGTTTGGTGAGACCGGATGGAATTCAACTTTTAAATCTGTGTTAGTGAAATCGCTTTTCGCAAGCAATCAGTGATAATTTGAATTATCATAGCAACAGTTGCATATTCGTGCAATGTTCAATTTTGACAAAGGATAAAATCTAAATTTGAACAGATTCGTAGAAAAAAAAATCCTATCGATTGGCGTACTGAGAATTAAAATCCATCATCGCTGGATCAAAATCAGACCAATTTCATGCCGCGATCGACTTTGATTTTTTGAAATTGCACCCCCAATGTTGCCTTAAAGTACATCGTATGTTAGATTTAAACATATCTAGATAGAGCTGGAATTAGGTGTAACAGCTTTTGTAAACAATTACTTCTCTCGATGATTTTTAGGAATTCATGGCACGCCCACGCAAACCAACATTACCGTCGGGTAGGAGAAGTCTTACCCTACCTAATGATGATGTTGATTTGTGTGGACGAGCCTTGCCTTTCAAGACATCATCGAAAGAAGTCATTGTTTACAAGCTGAATGTTGTTTGGAATTAGGGTGACGCGCTTGACAAAGATGGCCCACATCGACTCACGAAGAGCTACTGATTCCGAACAATAGCGGTGCGGCTTCTTCCTCTTTCTATGGATGCTCAAATGGGCTGCAGCTTGCTGCTTGCAAGCAGCCTTTCGTTACTGGAGAACAATGTTCAACGCCACGCGCCGAAAGCACTGCTGCTGCTGCTGCTGCTGCTGATGCCGACGACCGGACACCACCACACACGGTGATTGGAACTGAATCCGATCAGCGGTTGAGGCCAGCCTTGATAGCTCACTGCTTCCGGGCAGCCTTTCGTTGTGTACTGGAGAACACCACCCGAGCAAAGTCGGTTAACAAAATGAAAGCAAATCGATATTAAAGTTTACAGTTCCTATCATAATGAAAACTCATTTTGATTTCAATTGTCGTGACAGAAGTCTGATATCATATTGTGCATTCATTATGCAGTCAAGACTTTTTAAATCAAAGCAACTTAACTTGAAGTACTTCTGTTAATTTCTTGTTTAAAATTTAGGTCATTTTAGGTCATTCGTGACTAGCCCGAGGTGACATTTGAGCTCAAATCTTTCAGCGTGAGAAGCATGGATGCTAACCATTTACGACAGGCCCGTATTCAGTCAAACATTATGAATGCAAAATCAGTAATCAAATTGATTTCATTGAAAGCAGAATTAGTTTTCCGTTTGATTCAACAGTGTAAAATTTTGCTCTCATTTTTGCTGTGTTAACCGTTAAGTCAACCAAAATGAGATCAAATGGAGTATTCAAAATAAGTTACATCATAACAGCAAATTCTGATTTCAATTTGATCTCTAACTTTGCTCGGGCACCACTCACCACGCAATGACCGGATGGAATTCTACTTTGAAATCTGTGTTAGGGAAATCAGTGATGATTTTAATTATCATAGCAACAGTTGCACATTCATGCAATTATCAATAGAGACATTTTAAAATGATAAAGTCTCAAATTTATCTGATACGTAGACAAATTTATGATCGATTGGTGATAAAATTATTGAATTTGGTCCAGGGGCAGCTGAGTTATTAACGTTCAAAATCTTTTATAATTTCGTTACATGTTCCATTTTCGGTGTTCACAAAGTACAAACTTTCAGTACAAAATCTCAATTTTTCTAGATTAGTGTACATTTTTTTTCTAAAAAGTACCTTTATTATCTTTCATTTGATCATCATCTTGATCTTTCAAATAGGCCCAAGCGCACTGCAGTGGTTCAAAAGTTATACATATTTGAGAAAAGGCATTTTTGAAAAAAAAAAAAAAAAATTCTTTGGACCTCCTTAACATAGAAATGGTCACCTTGATGACAAAATAAAAAATAGTTGTCTAATATTTTTCTATAAGGAACAAGACTACCAATTTTAACGAAATTCTAAGAACCACTTTATTGTTTTGCTATGGAATAGATGTATAGATAGACAGATAGAGAATTGATGCAAACTAGACACATTAAAAAAAAAAATCATGTAACTGTGGGTGCTCTAAGACTGACATATACGAGCATCAAATTTGACATAAAATGTTGGTCATAAAAGACGCAAAATTTAGTTCAATCAAACGTACTCTTCGCCGAGTAACGAACTTTTTAGTTTCGAAGCATTTCATATTACACGAGACGTTTGTTTACGCCTCATCGTTTATGTCAACGATGCATTGCATCAGTACAAATGAATAATTGTAGCAACCAAATACTTTTGGGTTGGACATTCTTTTGACTTCTCTGGACATAGCATGATGCATGATAGTGGTTTACCACCCATTGTAGCACGGAAAATAAGTCCGACAGCAGTGGGCTCTCTTCTCTGTTTGTCTTGATCAAGCTTAATAACCTCTGATTGTCCTCAACATGTCGCTGTATGAAGGGCCAAGAACGGATTGGGTAGATCGATAGACAAAGTCGCCTATACGCATCTACGGAACAAGAGAATCTCCTTCCAGCAACTTGATCAGCCAATTGGTCAAAAAGACAAGCCCCCCAAACAGGAAGATGCCCCAATGAGTGGGGAGAAGAGCCCGCCCTTTATCCACGAAATGTTATCAACAGGGAGTTGGCATTCCCGCTCTCCCCGTCCAAATCGCTTCAATCGGGTGCCCTGTTGGACCGTCCCTTCCCTTTTATTTATGTATTTCAATGTATATACGAGTTGATTATTATGATTATTGTCAATAATACTTACATTTCGATGAAAATCGTGATACTTATCATCTCTTGACTTCTCTGGACATAGACACCCAAAGTATCATTGAGTTTGCCACACAATATAAAAATTAATGCATTGGTCGGCATAGAAAGCTCTCAATTAATACCTGCGGAAGTGCATCTAGAACACTAAGTCGAGAGCCGGCAAAACGCTCGGCACAGAAGCAAAAAAGCCTAGAAGAAGAAGAGGAAGCAGATGATGGTGCTATGGGACTCCATGAAGCTATTGGGATCATTCGGTACAAGACATCTTTGAGTCTGTAGAACGTCAAGAGTTGAATGATTTGTGGAACAATTATGTGTCCCATAGAATGTTATTGAGTTCCATTAAATTTCAGAATGATTTGGAGAATTATTAATTCCGCGTTTTTCCTGATCAGGTCCCATGTATTGAAATATGAATTTTCAACATTCAGAGACAAGATTTGGACTCGTTATTTGAAGAAAACTCTTTGATTGTATGTGAGTTCAAAATTCCATGAGGTTTTAGAGATCTTGGTCTTCAACGGGTTCATAAAAATTCATATTTTTTCTGCATAGCAGACGTATTGTAGAAATGTTTTTCTAAATACACCATGTTTACCTATAGACGGTGATTTATGACAGCTGCTATCGTATTGGGGTCACATATGACTCCGTGGGGTCGTATCGGTTAAGTAAATGCTACAGCACAAGATGCTAACCATCTGAGTTGCGGACTTCGGCAAAGTTTTTCAACTTAACCTGAGCTTCTGAGTTCTGCCACTACACGACACTAGTGTGCATATCAACTTCCAAAATGTGCTTTATCTCGAGATTCTATCCACCTGTGGAGTTTCTGTCGTCGGCAAAGTTGTTCCACTGTGTTACCTAGACTAGGGTCTAGGGAATATTGGCATTATTAAACAGTAGTAAAGTTAAAATGAGCAACGTGAACATAATCGCGGTAACGATATCCTTACACTCTTAATTTTGACGTAGGACTACGTCTGTGATTTCTATACGGGGGTACACTTTGTGAAAACAAAAAAACGGAACATGTAACAAAATTATGAAAGATTTTGAACGTTAATAGCTCAGCTGCCCCTGAACCAATTTCAGTAATTTTATCACTAATCGATCCGAAATATGTCTACGCATCTGTTAATTCTAAGACTTTATAATTTTAAAAATGTCACTTTTGAAAATAGCACGAATGTGCTACTGTTGCTATGATAATTAAAAGTATTACCGATTGCCTACGAAACGTGATTTCCCTAGCATAGATTTCAAAGTTGAATTCCATTCGGTCTCACCAAACGGTGTTTATTTAATCACCGCGTGATGAGTGGTGGTGTTCTCCAGTACGCAACGAAAGGCTTCCCGCAAGCAGCTAGCTACCAAGACTGGCCTCAACCGCTGATCAGATTCAGTTCCAATCACCGTGTGTGGTGGTGTCCGGTCGTTGGCATCATCATCAGCAGCAGCAGCAGTGCTTTCGGCGCGTAGTGTTGAACATTGTTCTCCACTACACAACGAAAGTGCCTGCTGCAAGCAGCAAGCTGCAGCCCACATGAGCATCCATAGAAGGAGGAAGAAGCCGCACCGGTATAGACCGGAATCAGTAACTCTTCGTGAGTCGCTGTAAGCCATCTATGCCAAACGCGTCACCCTCATTCCAAACAACATACAGCTCATCAGCCTTATCTGGGTTTAACACCCTTATAGCTCAGTATTACTCAACCATCACGACAAAACGGTCCTTTTCAGGACCATAAATTTGTAAAAGAGAATATTTTGGACATTTGTCAAGGTCATCAATCGGAGGTCAGTTCCCATAGAGAAGTCATTGTTTACAAAAGTTGTTACGCCTAATTCCAGCTCTATCTAGATATGTTTAAATCTAACATGCCATGTACTTTAAAGGCAGTTGGTCGCGGCATGAAATTGGACTGATTTTGATCCAGAGATGATGGATTTTAATTCTTAATACGCCAATCGATAGGAGTTTTTCTACGAATCTGTTAAAATGAAGACTATCATTTTTCAAAATGTCGCTATTAAAAATTGCAGGAATGTGCAACTGTTGCTATGATAATTCAGAAACACGTCAAAAGGGTGTGACTCGAAACGTAAACAATGACTTTGAACGTCGATTTTTCTTGAATGACCACACACTTAAGGAATCTGACTGCCACCAACAAACATTGCTCTGTCAGATGATTTAGTTAGTTTGAGTGGGTGTGTTGTCATTCTTAAGAAACCGACGATCCAAGTCATTGTTTACGTTTCAAGTAAGATCCTTCTGACATGTTCCCCCGAATTATAATTATCACCGATTGCCTGCGCAAAGCGATTTCCCTAACACAAATTTCAAAGTTGAATTTCATCCGGTCCAAACGGTGTTTATTCAATCACCGCGTGGTGAGTGGTGGTGTTCTCTACTACACATCAAAAGGCTCCCCGCAATCAGCTAGCTATCAAGGCTGCCCTCAACCGCTGATCGGAATCAGTTCCAATCGCCGGTTTGGTGGTGTCCGGTCGTCGGCATCATCATCATCATCATCAGCAGCAGCAGCAGCAGCAGTGCTTTCGGCGCGTGGCGTTGAACATTGTTCTCCAGTACACAACAAAAGGCTGCCTGCAAGCAGCAAGCTGCAGCCCACATAAGCATCCATAGAAGGAGGAAGAAGTCGCACCGCTTTTGATCGGAATCAGTGGCTCTTCGTGAGTCGTTGTGGGCTATCTATGTCTGCTATGCTATCTGTTACAGCTTTATAACCGACCTAGATTGAGTGTGTATAGATAGAGGATTGATGCAAACTAGAAATCAACCGTAGAAGTGTCTAGTCGAAGCAAGCAAACACTGTAAAAGGGTTGCACTTGAACCCTGACTCGAAGCAGACTCTTCCCGTCTGCTTTTGCGGCGACTTCTGGTGTCGGCAAACTGCTTGGGGTGGCCACCATACCGATCTCGATGTAAACATCGCACATGCTCCCCCCGAAAAGATGCTAATCGTGATATCCACCGCATTCATAATATCGTCACAGCATCCAACCGTACGCAGATTGTGCCCTTATGTTGTACACTTCATTTGCCACATTTGATATGCACTGGTGCAGCGGTCATGCAACTAGTTGCAACCGCCACAACGGCATGAGATGCATCATTACACGTGGCTTCTTCGTTCCTCTTTTTTTGCGCGCTTGGGTTATGATTTCTAATTCTTTTCGCTGTCTCCTCTAAATTGCACACGCTTCTGCGTTGTACACATGTAAATAAACCGTCAGATCGAATCAAACCCGGCACCCGTCCGTTCCTCATTAGGGTGTCGATTCACGGAGATTCGGAAAAGAAGAGCGCGGCTCCCGAAGACAACCCGTATGCGTCGCTACATCATAATTTGATTTATATGTTTTATGCCTCATAGAGTAAACAGTAATGAATGTCATGTTTATTTATACTGGCAGCTTGATAGAAGGAGCCGCCATCGTCAACATTGGCGGTGGAGGTACAGCCGTGTGCAGGTGGAGAAAGTACGGCGGGCATGCCTTCAAGATGCTTCACAGCTACTGCTAGAGCTTAGGAATAGAGACCAGCAACGTAGCATATAACACGCACCTCGTTGCATGAAGTGTCTTCAGCAGTAGCAGATGTTGACTTGGTCATTATTCAGGTGACGTGTAATTCGAGGTGCGTGAAAATTTCGCAGGTTAAACATTCGTATCCATCATTAACACTGGTAGCTAAATGTCCATACAGTCAACTTTCCATTTCTCGATGTTGAAGGAACCATCGAGATAGGGAGAGATCGACTATCAGAACAGTTATTTATTAGTCTTCTGTATTTGTTTATTCCGTATCCAAAACAAATCTCGATCGCTTACTTCAAACGTAGGAAAAACCAGCCAAGATGTTTCCATCGACATATGGAGAATAATTTGGTCCCGAATATTTCCTACATGCTGTTTCAAAACTACGCAAATTTGAGTAGGATCCACCCAGATTCGCCAAAACTGAACCTACCTTAAAATGTAGTAAACTAATGAGGGAGTGACAAGTTGAAAAATAGACTTCTTCGACCTGATCCGATCGATGATATTCATTTAATGATTTGTCACTTGCAGCTTAGTTTACCCATTTGTGGGCGGGTTTCTGTGTGGATCCTATTGAAATTTGGAAATTTTGAAACAGCGTGTTGGGGCCATCGATATATAAAGAACTGAATGTATAGGAATCTGATGCGACTGCTCAAAACATCGAGATATGGAGAAATATAGAGATAAACATCAGCGAGAAATGGAGAGTTGCCTGTATTCGCTTTGCAAAAATTTCTCGCACTGCATCATCCTAGTGGTTCGCTCGCAGCATGCTCCATATTTATCTAACAAGCAAAGCGAAGCGCCACACGACGATGCTCTACCGCCCCTCCCACCTCCGCTTTATCCACAAATAACCCTTCTCATCTGACTGTCAAGATGAAGTATGGCAAACTTGACTCGAATCATGTCGACAGTGGTAAAGCCTTTCCCAAGATTATTCCGGTTGACATCGGTACCTGCAAGTGGATGTTTCTTCTTGCCCTAAGTAGGGGGCTACAGCGGCCCACTTCATCACACTCACCGTCGCTATAATAACACCTTTCAGGAAAACACAATTCAAACCACGATGATGTTGACTACGACGAAGACGTGAGTTGACTGCGTGGAAAATGCTCACTGGCTTTGCTCGAAGGCAAAACCGCAACAGAATGTATCTTCCCCATAGATCATCGTTTCTCAACGTTCGCCCACCGTAAGACCAAGCTCGCTCTGCATCACACCATTTCATGTGCTTTTGGATTCAGAGGAGGTACGCGTATACCATACGTTGAGAATCGATGGGCCTAGCTGAAAGACCTGGAATTATGAGGGAACTATCTGTTTCCTGTCAACCGGTTTGGTTCGGATTGACAAGATTGTATGTGTTAGAAACGATTTATAGATGCCGCAGCCACACAAAGCATGACTGATTGGGATGCTCTCGGTCGCGGTAATTCGTTTTAAGCTGGCAAAAGTTTTCGCTCTGAAATGGGTTCCCCTTAAAGGTATTTAAAACAGTTATCTACTAACTGGCAGTAACTGTGCTTCTGTTCAGAACAGATACCATTTTACCTCTTACCAGGGAGCTTATAATGTTGTAACAAAATTACATCAATCCCGGCACGAGTACGACGTCAAAACGACGAGGGAAGCCAACAGATGTACCACCACACAGTGAGTATTGAGGAGAGAAACATAATTTAAGCCAAGCGTTAAAAACAGCACTCTCACCTGCCATCCTATTTCCCAACCCCTCTCGTTCGAGCTAAGAATAATAAATTCCATACATACATTTGATGAATGTATGCTCCATATGATAATGCCGGATGGAGAAACTTCAACCCCCCCACCGTTCTACTCTTCTGACGGATGATGTGCAGCAAAACGTTTATGCTAATTGAAAGGCATCGGTCGGTCGTCGGTTGGTCGGTATGGTTGGCATTCGTTCATGCGTTGCTGCTGCTGATGCTGCTGGGTGTTGGAATAATTTTTCGCATTGCTGCAATATTTAATTTCTCAATCGGCTTGCTGCACTTGCTGACTGACGTAGAATGGCTCTTGCAGCGTTGATTACGTGTTTAGGACCAGCAGGTATGAATTGTGAGTGGGATGCTGGTACATATCGCTTGTGTTTTCATAATTTTCATAGAATTTCTAGGATGTGTTGGTATGAAAATTGAAGTTGCTGCATTTTGCAATATCGATAAAAATAAGCGTTTCTCAATCTGTGCTTTGCGACCTGTACTTAAGTGGGCCACTGGTCTGCTTCTTCACATGTAAAGCTTATTGCTTTTCGCATATTAGCTTATTGCGTGCTCTCAACTTAGTGTTAAAGATGCACTTTCACAGTTATTAATTGAGAGCTTTCGGTGCCTGTACCATTTTTGCATTAGTATATAATTGTGTGGCAAGTACAATCATACTCTATGCCCAGGGAAGTCGAGACATTTTCCAACCCGAAAAATTCCTAGATCGGACCGGGAATCGAACCCAGCCACCTCCAGGATGATCTGACTGAGCTAAGGGAGACCTCGAGATCGCTGGTAGACATATTATTAAATCACAGACAGACAGACATAAGATATTGAGCATTTCTAAAACATCGTCGCTGAAACAATGCCGCCATCTGTTGAGTACACTGTGACGGGCAGTACGCTCAACAGATGGCGATTGTGTGTAAACGTCAAACGCAAGGGAATAGACTATGCGCGCTACAGGTGGTGGTACTTCCAACTAAGAAATATTTAAATTGACCGTTAAAAGCATGCTAGATGAACAACTTTTTTTAACTATAGACTGTTCCAGAAAGTATAAGCACACTTTCAAAATAAAAAAAAGTCATTCAAAGTGTTTTTATGTTACTTCATACGCGAAGTTAACGATTTTCAGAGTTGATTGGAAACGCTAACATGAAGCTTTAGTGTGATAATTTATTAGCTAGAGAATGATCTTTTAGAAGAGGGTAGGTGGATAGTTCCGTTAGAGTACGGCAGTATGAAAATTGAATAGAAGTTGAAAATGAACGAAGGGCCATTAATGCGACAGTTTTTAAAGATAGACGCACATGTTAGCATTTCCAACCAACTCTGAAAAAAGTCATGTTTTTTAAAGTTTTAATAATTTTATTTCGCAAATCATATTTGTATTTGTATTTCAAATGATATTTTACTCTCGTTTAATCAACATATTTAATCATAGCCAAGACTCCTAACTTTTCCTCGAACATGACCCATTAGCTTCTGCACAGTGGTACTTCTCACCATTTTGACCACTTTTGGCCAATCTTTTTTGAATTTTTGGATGTCGTCCGCTGGTTTTATTAATTTTCGAAGCTTTGCTTTGGTTAAATCCCAAAAAGTCTCGATTGGCCGTGCCTCCGGGCAGTTCAGCGGATTCATGTCTTTCGGCACGAAACATACATTTTGACTTTTGTACCATTCTAAAGTGTCCTTTGCGTAATGAAATGACGCCAAATCAGGCCAAAATACTACTTGACCTTCGTGCTGCCTGATCATCGGCAACAATCGCTTCTGGAGACATTCCTTAACGTATTTCTGAGTGTTCATCGTCTCCGTTGTGATGTACGGACTAGATGTTTTACCACACTCGCATATTGCCTGCCAAACCATAACTTTCTTACCGAATTTGTCGGTAAAAATTGCCTTCTCCGTTTCGGGGATGTCCTTCCCTTCGCTTACAGTATAGAATTGTGGTCCGGGAAGCGTTTTGTAATCTAGTTTCACGTACGTTTCGTTGTCCATTATTATACACCCAGAATTTCGACACAATAACGAATCGTAGAGTTTGCGGGCCCGTGGTTTCACGGACGCGGCATGTTTTGGGTTCCTTTTGGGTTTTTTTCTGCTTCCGGTATGTTTTTAGCCCAAGTCTTTCTTTGGCACGCATGACGTTACTCGACGAGGTCCCTAGTTTTTTCGCAACATCCCGAACGGAAGTCGCTGGTTTTCGTTTGTAGGCATTCCTGATCTTTTTATCGATATCCGGACTTACAGGACCGGATTTCCGGCCACTCTTCGGCGCATCTTCAAACGTACACTGTTCTCTATATTTTTTAATCGCAGTTCGTACCGCTGCGACGCTTACACCCTCTTCCTTGGCCAATTTTCTCAAGGAGAGTCCGCTCACAGTGCACCATTTGTGCACGATACTTTTTCGTTGTTCCGGAGTAAGACCACGCATTTTGACAGGAGACACAAAACTGAGCACTTTTTTGATGCTATGTCATTCAGGACGCAGCCAAAACATGTTGAAATATTTCATTATATTCAAAGTGACCGTTAAAATAAGGTGTGCTTATACTTTCTGGAACAGTCTATAAATATAAAATTTAAAACCGTTTAAATTTTGTATAATAATTTAATAATTTTAGCAAAGTTCATCATGAAAAGCTTTTGAACCGGGATTAAACAATTTCTTGATTATTTCCTAGAATATTTGGTATAACACCATTAAGCAATTACAGTTCTATTTCAGGGTTGCTACAGAAAATCCGATTTTGAATAGTAAGGGTATGCCAAAATACGCATCGAACAAGTTTCACTCATACTAGTGTGAGTGTTATGTATGCGCTTGCAACCAGTTTTTTTTTTAAACAATGCGTTTATTTTTCCAGGCAAATTTGCTGTAGCTTTACGGAGCCAATATTCATTGTTTAGAAAACAAAATTACTTAAAACTAACGTTAAAAAAGCGGGGGCCGATTACTCGCGGCTATCTCGAGGTTAGGGGTAACAAATTGTAGAACATGGATGGCATGGTAGGGAACAACCAGTTCAGGGAGAATGTTGGAGCAAGGAGTACATTCCGGAACTGCAACTGAAGGGAAAACGGCATCGAACGACCAACACACTGGAGAAAGGTGATCTGGTAACGGAAATTGCCGGTCAATCGATGGGTCACCGGCAGAATTCAACATCTTCATGGAGCACCAGACGGAAACCCATGGCTAGCAACTGTGAAAACATCCAACGGTGAAATCGTTCAGTCCGGTTACAACTTGAGTAAGTTGCCAGTTAAACCTGAAAATTAAAACCATTTATTTTGGTGGGTGGCATGTTTCAGCCAACCAATAGTCATTCAACCTGAAACGACTTAAAATGATTAATTAATTAATGCTAAAAAATCAATAGTTAATTAGTCTTACTACCAAGCGACTGCAGCAGCAGAAAATTAGATTTGTTTTGATTCTGCTGTTCACACTCAAGTCGCCATCTGACGTAAACAGCTACCTGATTCGTACCGTCCTCAAAATTGTCCTTTGATCGCTTTTTTCTTTGTATATACAATTTTCACACTGCCGTACTATAAGTGAACTATCAACTCTATAATTTAATCTCCTCATCTATCGTATAAAATCTGCACTTTAAGTCTGATATTTGACGATGAGCATCTCCGACCAGTGTTGGGAAAATATCAAAAAATCAAAGCTTACCAACGCCCAAGATCACGCTTGATTTTCGTAGACAAAAATCAACAAGCAAACTACTGTGGTTGATTTTGCAAGCTGTGATATCGCAGCCCGGAATATCAAGCTAACAAAACTCACCAACTGCAAATCTCACCAACCTGTGGTGAGATTGAGTTTAATGATTTTTGCTTTACACGCGAATGCAGCCGAAACTTCCATAACGGCTTGCAGCAGTCCCTTCGCGTCTGCCATCGGTGAAGATTAAAAAGAGATAGCAAACTATGCTTTCTCTTTCTAAAAAAAAAAAAAAAACGATGTGCAATGGAATCATTTTTGCACATTGTGAATAGTCTCGCAATATCAAAGGAGCTTGTAAAATCAATATCAAGCATGATATTTTGTTCCAATATCACGCATGATATTGCGAGCGCATGAGAGCGGCAAAATATCAATTGATTTCTGATTTTGCCAACACTCACAGATAACAAATACATTGTTAGACTGAGTCAAGCTCAGAGAATATCCACAAATCGAAACATGTGCTTAATTCACGAGACGAGAGTGAGTGTCTCTCTGTGAGTCGCATTCTTTGGCAGTTTGGGGTTACGGAGCAATACCGAATTTGCTTATTCCCAGGTTGAAACCAGTTCCAATCCAGTGCAAACCCGAACTTTTTTCAGTGCGAAAGTCGACCCGTGCCATGTTATAAAAACAAACGATCAAACTGACGTTTGCTAGAAAACAAGCAGACTCTAATTTGATACCCAATCCAGGTTGTAGTTGGATAATAAACAAATTCGCTATAAGCAAGCATCAGCAGATAGAGGCTGGCCTTCGCAACAGCCCATAATGCAACCCTGAAGTAAAATGGCCTCGTGCGGTTTTTCGGTGCTTTCCCATTACTAATTCTGGAAATATCATGTGTAGCATTGTTTGTTGAAGCACTGAACTAGCAATTCTGATTGTTAAATTTACGAATTGACAATCGGAAAGCTATGAAAAACAACGCAGGGCCATTTTACCCCAAGTCTCTCACTCATTTAGAACTACCCTTCGCGCCCTTGTAGGAAATAAAGATAATTTTTTTTTTTAAATCGCTGGTTACCCTGGAGAGTACCCAGTTCGCCATGACATCACAATTAAAATCGTGAAAGTGGGGCTACTCACTGAGTGAGTCAAATTTTCCTCAAAAATCTGCTTGACTATAACGAAAATCGAGGAAAAAATACCTAAGTCGAATTCAACTCACAATTGCATTACATTGCTTAGCGCCATTGGGCACCCATTAAACAAATTCAAAGTGAGCACCGTTTAAATGCAATTTAAGCTATTCACGGGGTGCTACGGTTTCAAGAAGTTTTTCCTAAAAAATCGAGGAAAGATTTACTCATTCACTAAGTAAATCCTTTTTTGCTAATTTTGAGTGAAATTCCACTAAAATTTTAATTAATCTCATTGGCCGTGTACTACTAGGCTTAAAAGATTATTTTATTTTTATTTTTCTCAAGCAGATTTTTGAGGAAATTTTTTTCTCACTTGCCGCTATGTTAAGAGAAATCCTACTCAATTTTGACTTAGTCTCATCGGACGTGTATGGCGCCTTACGATGTGACAACCGTCTCATCTCCAGAGGATCTTTAGCAAAACGTATAGGTACGCTCTTTTGTAACCTCACAACCAGTCGTCTCTCTCTATTATCTCGATAGTCATACCAAACGAGCACGTGATTGGTTGGTTGAGGTCTAAAAGTATGATCAATTTTCAATAGTTTGCTAATGATAAATTACTATAATTTCCATACCAAACAAATCTTATATCAATTCTGAATCAAATCGTGTGAAAATAATTTAAATCCATCGTTAAATGCTCAGGTTATAAGCATTTAAAACCTAACACTTTTTCGTTACACAAGTTTTTTAATTGAACACCAGGATAGTCCACAAAAACGTAGTCCTTTGTCAAAAGAAGCAGGCTTAGAACAAAAGGCTGGCTGTGAATTTTCTGATCGTTGCTTTGCTCATCGCTTTCAATGAAAGTAACGGCGATTATCGAGTATTATCGCGCTATCTTTTTGTTTAATATGCGTTAGTTTTCGTTGCTTTTTTTAAGGTAAACATGGTGTGGTGTTGAGTACTTGGCACGGATGAAGTCTGCAAGTAGTAGACGAAATACGCGTATGTGTCGAAATACGAAATACGCGTAGCAATTATAATGGAATTTAAAGGAAATACACCAACACACTCAAAGCTCTTCGCAAACATGTGGTTTTAAGATAAATTAAACATATTACGTGTAATCTTCAAGTGTTTTAGTGGCGTCGGTAGCATTGGCATTCAGTACGGAAAACAAGATCGACGGAAAACAAATCAAGGAAAAAAAATACAGTTTGTGAATCTTTAATTGCAAGAGATATATTGATTTTTTAGCAAAAAATAGCCCAAAACGTTATAACTAAGTTAAATGCCACTGGCTGTACTTACTACAAGCTTCATTTTAAAGTATAAAAAACGATTCGAAACGTATTCGATGTAGCGATCATTTGTTTCCGTTAGTATCCTGGAAGCTGAGGTGGGTTTTAGTTTGCATGGCATTAAGATTTAATGCGGCACTATTTGGGTAAAAATAATATGTCTCTTACTTGTAAGTACTTCAAATAGTAACAATCATTTTTAAACCACTGCGCTCTGGGTTGAATAGAGTGAATATGATCATTGTGTCCGCTTAAGAAATATGAAAATAGTATAGAAGAAAAGTTATTCATACCACTAATGGTGGTTGACTGGTTGATTGGAATTACTTTATGGTGTGGTTTTCTCAGTCTTTTAGTAGAAACGATTTGTTTTTTTTACGTTCCCAACGTTTCGACCGTTTGGTTGCGGCCTAGCTCAAGGGTTGCTAGAAAACAATGTATTGCACATATAACACATAAATTGTTCAAAATTACACAATTTTTTAACTCACTAATGTCTATCGTTTCCCGTTATACACCTTTACGCATCGTGAACAGCGTACATGTGGGTTTTTCATGACCTGTCTAATTTAATTTGTATGAATAAACGGTGTGTTAAAGTGTATTTTAGTTGGTTAATTTGCAGATTTTTTTTAATTTGCAGAATAACCATTCATACCTACATAACTATCGTGAGCTTAATCATATTTGTCGGTGCTGTGTGAGGAGAACCAATTGACTCGGTGGGAGTGGCACATAGGGGTTTGGTTTTTCACATACGTTTTGATCTCGAATGATCTAGGTGGTGCGCCATAATTTGTCTGCTGGAATGAGTTTTGGTATTCTTTTTATCTCGAACGTGTGGCAGATTCAATTGTGCTTGGTGTGCTCTCGCATTTTACTTTGTTGCCTCGTATGGCTTCGATCGTGCGTGATCTTTTGTTCGTTTGTTGCAATGACCCTTACATTCTTGCAGTTTTTTTTAGATTGGTTGATCAGAGTGTGTGATTGAGACAAATCATCGAGTAGCTTTAGAATTAACAGCACAACGTTTGTGAGACAGATGTTGCAAAACTGTCATTGGATCTAGTGATTTTAATTATTTAAGATAAATTTTAGAACATTTTAAGATTAACATTTATTGATTTTAATTTCAAAGATCACGCTCTAACCGACTTCCACCTGATTGCAAGGACGTGGCTGGCGCTGTTATTGATCCTTAAATAATTAGAAACACTGAAAATTGTACAATGAGCATGAACGGCTACCCCCAGTCAATCATCCAGTTGATTCATTGTGCGATTTCACTGGTTCGGATAAATCACGGAGAATGTGCAGTCAGTTTAAGCTAAGCTAAGCTTAATTAAGGCCTATATCACAATTTAAGAGGTGTTTGGGGGTTCGAAATCTTTAATCGCGCTCATCTTTTTAATTAAGGGCTAGATCTCAATTTGAAGGGCGGCTTGGGGGTTCAAAATCGTTAATCGTGTTTATCTCCTTTATTAAGGCCTGAATCACTTTTATCTTTTTAATCAAGGCCTAAATCGTGATTTGAGGGGCGTTTAGGGGTTCGAAAGCTTTAATCGTGTTTATCTCCTCAATTGAGGCCTAAATCGTTACAGTCGCTATAAATCGATGGAGACGCATGGTAGTCTAAACGAATAGGAGTATTGAGTGAAAACCCAAAATTTGATCACTTAAAAAAAAGTATAACTCGAAGCGGAAAAAAAATCACATCGCTCATTTTGTGATATATTGTGCCTAAATTTTCAAGGAAAACTATAAAAACATATTGCGTCTTCCATCTACAAACCATGAAAACCGTAAAAAAAAAAACAAATCAATCAATGTTTAAAAACACAAAATCTTTTTTTTTTAAATGTCATTATATTTTTTTCTAAAAGTTATTTTTATATAGTTTTTTTTTTGTTAATTACTTTTTTTGTACAGGCTCAATCGAATAAACTTTACAGAGCCAAGTTATCATTTTCTTTATACATTATAAATGTCTTAAATCTAAAATTAAAGGATTTAACCGATTACTCGCGGTCCTATCGAGGTTAGTGGATGACAATTGTTTGGATTGGGAGAGGGAAAAGGAGATTTGGAATATGATTATGATTCTCTAAATACAATTTTCACACTGCCGTACTCTAACGGACCTATTAACTCTATTCTTTCATCTCCTCATCTATCGTATACAAATTACCACTTTAGTCTGTTATTTGAAATTAGCATGTTCAACTTTATAAATCGTTAACTTAAGGCAGAAGAATTACAAACAAATAGGGGAAATGGCTCTCATGTTGGTCTATGGATCTAAGATTAGACCCATCGCTAAAAATCTGCTATTTATCAATTTTATCTAGATGAACGCGTCATTGGGACGGTACTAATGGATATTTTTGGTCACTATTGAAAATTTAGTCGATTGCTGAATTTTTGTATGGGCCCATATTAGGGACATTTAAGCCGACATTACATTCATTTCCCCTATTTAAAGTTATTTCTAATCACATTAAATTTGATATTTTAATCTTTAAAATCGGCCCAGTGCACAGTGGTCCAGAATGCAGATTTAGTAGGAAGGAAATATTTTGAGCCTGAAATTGAAACTATAGACTAAAATTCTCTTCTACAAAGTTGTTCCTTATAGTTAGGCCCTCAAATTTATGACAATGAATTCTAGGGTGGTTCCTATTGTCATTGAAATCTAACTTTTTTGTTTGGAAAAATTAAGGTATACATTCTTCGGCAAAGTTATAGCTGATCTAATTTCAAGCAACTTTTTCGTATCTCCTAAATTGACCGATTTAGAGCTATTTTCTTGAATTGAATTAGGGTGCCTCTAAAAAACAATTGTTTTGCTCTAGTTTTCGTATTTCAAATTTCTTAGCAAAGGTGTCTTCAAATAACTTTTAGATCTTTAGAAGGCGCTGTACAGAGCTTGTCGATATCTTTCGCCAATCAAGAGTACTTAGCGCTAACTGTTTTTATTTAAAACATTTTATAAAAGTCATCTTCATTTTCATTTTCATTTTGCAGCGTTTGGTGGGGCAATGGGAGCGCAAGTCAATCCAAAGCCGAGGATAAAGGACGGGTAATGGCTGAATAGTCTATGCGGACCACTTGAACGCCATGGGAAAAGGAAGGGATTGAAGAGGCCGGTTATTGGGGGGTTTTGAGGAAATGACACATAGTGATGCTAAATGTAAAGAAACCGAAAATCCATCTCCCACTGATTCATCCTTTCACATATATACCAAATCGATATTTTAAAGCAATAATCAAAATGAACAGACAATACATGAAAAGGCTAATTGCCAGTTGCTTTAAAGGCTAGTTGCCTCCCTAAGCGGACCCTCCGCATCCTAACTCTTCTGTTAATCCACTTAATGCTACTAGGCTGTCTAAATTTTCTTATTTAAGTTCGTTTGATGATTATGATATCTCTTGTCTAATTTAATAAATAATTGAAATCTCTAATCTACCTACAATGCTTTATTAAGTACCTGCACTTGTGAATGTAATCTAAAATTTAACGTGTTTCAAGTTGTTTTTGACTTTGACCTATATTTAATATATATTAGTTCGTCCCAGGTGACACCTTCAAGTGACTAAAATGCTTCACTTTGAAGTTAGTTTCCTAGCTGATTTTTTAATTACATAGGGTATATGCTTCAACTACGCTCACACGTTTCCACTATGTCGCACCACAAAAATACGTATGGTTATGTCACAATAGAAGCACGCCACAGTGGAAATCCCGAGCCATAGTTCAAACACTTATCCCAAATCAAAATGAAGCACATATAAGATTAGTTGCAATACCATGTACGCAAGTAGAAGGAGCACTGTTGGGCACTTTCTGAAATATTTCAATAGTATAATTCCCTTGCAAACCCTAATAAATCTATCTGCGTAAAAATAAATAAAATAAGAGTGATTTGCGGCAAAACCCGCCAGTATCACACCCAACGTCAGTGCCTATACGTAAGCGTACTATGACGCGGCTTTCAACTAAAGGAGTAACAAGTGTGATACTGTCACTTCAGGCTAGAACTTTGGTTCTCTTATGCAATGGTTCATCAGAGAGGGGAAGCTCAGCATGCTTGGCATGCACAGTCGTACACACCAACCGCTCATCCGCCAACAACCCCTCACTCAGTTGTTGAAAATTGATTTTCCTTAAAGTAATTGATAGACCAGAATCATAGCCTACTATAGATATACAAAGAGTAGGTAAATCTTAACATTTGAATCAACACCAATGAATTTTTACACTTAAAGTCCGAGATGTGCAGCGAGCATTTCTCACTTCATTTTTACAACGCAAAAACAAATGCAGTTTATTACTAGAATTAAAATCTACCCTCTCTTACGTACCCACTACAAGCTCGAACTCTACTCTATCTACTGCTTCAAACAGAACTACGTTTTGTCAACTGTGTGCAAAGTCACTAGCAAATGAGCAGCTTGTGACCAAAACTGCGCATGCCAAGCATGAAGCTCAGTAATCCTCATCGCATGCTCATGGCGCTATTCTGTTACGGCATGAGCCAACGATGCCGGACCTAAACCAACCGTCTCCAACGCTCCACTATGAAGCATAAGATTAGGCCCGCCCACCAACGTCCAGGTTAAAAAACTAGCCAAGGGGAGGGCATTTCATAAAAGTCATCTTCAAGAGACTTTTAAAGCTATTTAAGAAGAATGTTTATAGCAAAATTTGTTGCCTGTATCTTTTCTAATAAAAAGATATACCAAATTATAGTAAAAAATATGAATATATTCAAATTGATTTTACACGAGTTTAAAAAATAACATACCTCTAATTTTTTCATAATATTGAGAATAACATACGCCCTTGCAAATGCCATAAAAATTTTGTTTTTGTTTGCCTCAACCAGAGATATTAACATTTGAAAAGGGCATATTTTTAGTAGAAAAACTTCATTAACTCATGATTGGCGAAAGATATCGACAAACTCTGTGCAGATCTAAAAGTTATTTGAAGACACCTTTGATGAGGAATTTGAAATAAAAAAAAACTTGATAGAAAAAACTGTTTTTTTAGAGACACCCTAACTCAATTAAAGAAAATTGCTCTAAATCGGTCAATTCATGAGATACAAAAAAGTTTTTTTTATCAAAGTTGCTTGAAATTAGCACAACTATAACTTTGCCAAGGAATGTCTACATTAATTCCATCACACAAAAAAGTTTTTTTTTATTTTATTGATAATAAGAACCACCTTAGAATTTATTGTCATTATAGCTAGGAACAACTTCGAGGAATACACTTTTTTTCTTCTAAAATCTCAATTTCAGGCTCAAAACTTATCCTTCCAGCTAAATCTGCATTCTGGACCACTGTGAAGTGGTTGAAAAGCTGTGATTAAAAAAAATAGGACCACCCTAACATGAAAATTGTTACGCTAGTGGCAAAATAAAGAAATGCTGGTCTAATATTCTGCGATAAGGAACAAAACTACCAATTTTTACGAAATTCTGAGAATCAGTATATCGTTTTGTTATGGAATGGTTGTATATATTTTTTTTTTTGAAGCGGTGAACTTTGAAGTAAGATTGATTTTAAGCTTATGAAACTCTAAGAAGCCGGCTAGTTAGAGATCATTTAGATGACATCCTTTCCAATTATTTGTTTTAATTTCATTCAATCTTTACCAAATAACGTCTCAAAAAATTAATTGAGGAGCTCGGCTAGCTTGAATGCAGCTGCTTTTGCTTACTGAATAGAGGGATCGTCGGTTTTGGACGTGTTGATCGAAAATCCATGTCAAATCTTTCTCAAGAGCAGTTGTTGTTGTCATCTGTGAGGCCACCACCAGGACTGAAATCTGGTAACAGCATGTTGAACGGGAACTTCATCGTATTTTTTTTGTGATATAACAAGCTCGATGGCCTAGTAGCGACCAATTTTGCTAATTGAGCAGAAAATTATGGGTTCATTCTATTCAAATAATCATTAATATAAACAGCTTCACTGAGGATAGTCCTGTAGCCCTTCTAGCGATTCTGGATGAAACCCTATTGATTTTGTTTTGAAAGACATGTAAATAAGCGCTGTTGGTCTTATTACCCCATGGCGCCTATCGCCCCACCTTACCCTAATGCTGTTTAAATGTATGACAAAGTTTAAAATCACACTCCGTACACGATTCAAACAGCGGGAGAACGTTGATAGAACACCACATAGTCAATTTTACGAAATGACAGCAGCCAGCTGCTTGCAAGAATTTGATGATATTGATGTTGCATCTCAAAGATTGCCTCCTGTCAAAGTTCATTGATGACTTGAAAAATTAGCTAATCAGAAACGTCTCATAAAATGCTCTATGAACGAGTGCACTGATGGGAATAATGAATAATGAACATTTAGTGTTTATGGTTGGTGAACATTATCCCCAGCTTATGTCACTTTTTCTCGAGTGAGTGAACTCAAATTCATCGGTGCACTCGTCTAGAGGAAAAGGTTCATTTAAAATGAACTTATCCAGATGTTCCAGTATCTGGAATTGCTCTCAAATACAAGCACTGACATATTTTAGAAATGTGATGTGTCGTGTAATTTGTGCGTCTGGCATAATAATGAATTCAGAGGCGTCGCGTGACTCATTTTTCAATCAGTTTACCAAACTGTATTCGTTACTAATTTACCACCACATAACTGGTTTTATTTTTAACTGATAAACTCCTTTCTACGAGTGCAGTGGTAGATGCCTGAGACCTCGCGTAACATTTGAAAAGGGCCTAGCATCTTTCGTAAACTTAATTTAAATTTATTTAAGTTTTAATTATAAGGCTGATTCTTTCGAATGCAGTGTGAAAATGAATATCCGTCAAACACTTTCGAAAAAACATCTTTTGATAGTGTCTGAATGTAGAGAAAAATCATGGATTTCACTGGGTAGCAAATTTGAATTAATCATAAATTAATTATTGAAAACACTACCAATCGAATGAACCAAACTCTTATATTTTGACATGCACAACCATCAGTTATTAAGAGATTTGCAACTGGCAAGAGAGTGAGAGAGCGAGTAATATTTTCTCTTCCTATGCGGAATGGCGCGAAAAATTAAACTGATAATGCTTTTGCACTCCCTTTCTCTGTTACTCCGTTTGCCTACAATCAGATATCCAAGTGCCAGGCTTTAGACACCCATACTTCACCAATGTTCTTCTAATTTGAACTCACACTTTCAAGCCGCTTTGCAAGTATGATACACGTCCAAAGTGTACCAGACTGTTGTTTCCGTGTTGCTTCAATTTTCTCGAGAGAAGTACTTTGCAAGAACAAAGCTCTCTCGTTCTTTGCTTTTCATTCTCTATACGAATCGTTTATCTTCTCACATCAGCGATAATTTCGATCTCTGCTTTAAACGAGTTTTTATTTACCCGACATTTCGACACGGGGAAATTAGGAATTTAGGAAAAATTGAGGAGTTTTAGGAAAAATGAGCTTATCGGAAATCCATATCAAATCCTTCCCAAGAGTAGTTGTTGTTGTTGTCGTCGTTGAGGTCACCGCCGGGATCAAAATCTAGGAACAACAAGTTGAACGGAAACTTGATCGTAAATGTTTTGTGATATAAGAAGCTCGGTGGCCTAGTGGTGATCGATTATGCTTACTGAGCAGAAGACCGCGGGTCCAAACCCAAGCTCCGTTGTACTATTGAATCGTTAGGATATCAATTCAGCATATCGTTTACCAAAATGAATCCTGCTGCAATCTCAACCCTGTTATCCAAAATCCCAGTGATTTCACGTGGAAGTGCAGAAGTTTTCTCGGTTTTAATTAAAGCGAGTTTTACGTCAGCATACTCCTACCCATTTCTATCTTGACCAGCATCCACATCCGAGGCCAGCGCTGGTATTGACAAGTTTTGGATCACCAGTTTTTACACATTGAGGATAATCACAGCTGATCTGGCAATAACGGAGTTGCATCATCGGGCGGTCAAAAATGCTCATGCTAATATGAGGGTAGTTCAAAATATCGATTTTACTCCACCAAGCTCAATCAATTCTAAATAAGGCCCTGATAATTCTCCCTAAATTTGCATGTTTACATGAGAATTACTATGAGAAAAGTGAACTTTTTGTTCACGATTTGAACCACCCTAGTTCAATACCCATCAGCGGAGATGAAAGCAGTCAATATCATAGAAATATGGCAATTGGCAGATTTATCATATCGTTTTGAGGAATGCAATACGATGAAATCTTTATTACCAGCATTGACTTGAAACAATCTTCCATGCTGAGCCACTTGACTGAAGGTGCTTCAAGCAAAACCAGTACTTCCAAATAGTCGGTATCTTCACCGCGAAACGCAAATCGCTGATCCGTACTGCCTGCCCAGCCAGCATCCAAAGAAGATGTATACCGTCCATAGAAAATCATTCTCTAAACGGGAAAAGGAAACTTCCGCTTCTCCCCACCACCTACCCTCTGATCCTACCATATGCATATCAAAGCCATAAAACGGGCGACGAAAAAGGAAGTCAAAGTTTTTCTTTTCCGAACAACGACCATAAGACGTTCGTTCGTTCGTTCGTTCGGATGAAAGCACGTTGGGTGTTTTCTTTTTTCACGATTTTTTGCTCTTGAAACTAAGTTGAGAGGACGACAAAGATGTCCTCAACGCCACTGCCGTGCACCGCGCCATTCGCGGAAGAGTATCATTTTTGGACCTAGAGTGGAATCCGGCGACGACACAGAATTTTTACAATATTATCTCAGTAAACATTTTAATATTTTTATTTCGTCTTTCTTCTGCCCGCTCCTCGGGATTGTTCGCGCTCTTTGCGCCGGGTTTCCAGCTTTCGATACTGTGTGTTTGTGTTTGCCGAAACTAACTCGCTCACTTGGGTGAGTGTATCGTCGTTGCGGATATCGTTAGGGCAAGGTGGGGTAATATGAGCAACAGGGTTTGATTATGTGGTTTTCAAAAACAATTCAAAGTTTTCCCACCCAGAATAACTAGATGAGCTGCTGAAGAACTATCGTTTGGAAAGCCATTCATATTAATTGGTCTTACGAAAGAGAAGTATGAGACAAAATACCGTTGGTGGTATTAGCCGGTGGCACGTATTACCCCACCTTACACTACTGTGTTTTCCTAACGGAGTAGTATCTTGTTACGGATCTTCTGTGCTTTTTTATTACTTTTGGTGGCAAAACGCGGGTGGTCTCGGTTCGATGGGTACTGATTATTTTATGGAATTTTATGAGTATCGAAGTCGTGATGTAATGGAGAAAAATATGAACATATAGAAATACAAAGTTTCAAAAATAATAGGTTATTGAAATGAGCAGAACTAATCCCTTTAATCCAATAAATCTGTTGGTGACCAACATTCTTCCAAATCTCAAACTACCCTCTTAACCACCCGAACTTTGCTTGTTTGTTCGCATTTCCCACGAGCGAACATCCTTCCCTCCTTCTATTCTAGGCCTAAAGTTAGTATTCTAGATCCACACTTCCATAGAGATAAGTGACGTTTAACGCACGCACACAAGCGGGTGGATCGCCAAGTAAAGTTGACTAACCTAAAAAAATACAAAGGACAGCCCTATGGGGTTGTACGCAATGATGACGTAGGACTACGTGGTCTTATATAATAAATCTTATTTGTAAACTGCAGCAGAAGCTTGTGTTTTGTGTAGGAACAGGAATTTGAGCGGGGTTCTCTCTGTTTGTACTCTTTAGTATGACACGCTTGACATAGATGGCCCACAGCGACTCAAGAAGAGCTACTGATTCCGATCAATAGCGGTGCGGCTTACTTCCTCTTTCTATAGATACTCATGAAGGATGCAGCTCGCTGCTTGCAGGTAGCCTTTCGTTGTGTACTGGAGAACACCACCAATCACCACGCGGTGATTGAATAAACACCGTTTAGTGAGACCGGATGGAATTCAACTTTGAAATCGCAGGCAATCAGTGATAATTTTTAATTATCAAAGCAACAGTTGCACATTCGTGCAATTTTCAATAGTGACATTTTGAAAATCGATAAATTCTTATATTTATCAGATGCGTAGAGGTTTATCTGATCGATTGGTGATCAATTTATTGAAATTGGTCCAGGGGCAGTTGAGCTAACAACGTTCAAAATCTTTCATAATTTTGTTACATGTTCCATTTTCGGTTTTCACAAAGTGTACCTCCATATAGGAATCACAGACGTAGTCCTACGTCAAAATGTATTAAATGAGTTTGACAGCGATTCGTCATGTATTTTCCTTGGATTTTCACTACCATTCTCACATAACGCACTAATACAACCGGACGTAAAAATCATTGAAAGCTTTCTATGCCAACCAATACATGAAATTGCATTCTGAGTGGCAAGCAAATTGATACTCTATATATGCCCAGGAAAATTTCCAACCCGAAAGATTTTTCCTCGACCGGAACGAGAATCGAACCCCCAACGGCTGTTACTGTGCCTTTACTCACTAGGCTATTCGAGGTCCCAGCACACATGCTGCTCATTAATTCATTCATATTGTTTTAGCCATTTTTTGCCGGCATACTTGCCATATTTTGCAGTTTCGCACCGTCCCGACCGTCGTCCACCAGCGCAGCTTCGGTGTTTAATAGAAAAGCTTTTCATTAATGTCCTGCGCACGAATGGAGAATTCCGGTCGCCCACCACCATCCCGGTACTCGGACAAGCAGAATGCAAAATTTAATTCCACATACCATAATAGCAGCGTGTGCTTATGTGTGTCTGTATGTGTTCCTATTTTATTGCATGTTAATATTGGGACATTCGAAACAATTGAACTTTGATCACCGCTGTCGGCTGATTGCAGTCGGTGTGTATGCGAAGCTTAATTGGTTTTGGCAGTAACATAATTTCTTCTGACATTTGCATGTGAGAGCACGAGAATATCGGATTTTTCATGAATGAAACCCCAAACCTTTGGCGAAGCTATTTTCGTCCGCAAGGGCGTACGTCTCACGGGTGACGCCGGTTTTGTGTGTTTGGTAGTAAACAGAGAGTAATCCGAGCACTTCTGATGATTGACGGTCACAAACAGGTTTGTAGCCAGAAGCGAATGTCTGTCAAAGGGGGATTTGGGCCTAGTCTGGCAATGCGTTACACGCCATGTATTAAGAAAAGTGCGTGACGAGAGGGTGCGAAGGCATTTAGAATCCACGATTTGCGTTACGTAAAACTTAAAAGAACCCTTTTCATGAATCTTCTAGTTATATGCTCCATACTTTCTACATTCGAAGGTGCTGCATATTACCAAATTCAAATTGGAAAATTGGGCCTGATTTCATACAAAAAAACTACAAGGGACAGCCCTATGGGGTTGTACGCAATGGTGACGTAGGGCTATCGGGGCGTATATCATAAATTTTACAGGTTAACTACAGCAGGAGCTTGTGTTTTTGGTAGGAATAGGAATTTGAACGGGGTTCTCTCTGTTTATACTCTTTAGTATGACGCGCTTGGCATAGATGGCCCACCACGAGTGACGAAGAGCTACTGATTCCGATCAAAAGCGGTGCGGCTTCTTCCTCCTTCTATGGATGCTCATGTGGGCTGCAGCTCGCTGCTTGCAGGTAGGCTTTAGTTGTGTACTGGAAAACAATGATGAATTCCACGCGCCCAAAACACTGCTGCTGCTGCTGATGCTGATGATGCCGGCGGTGATTGGAACTGAATCCGATCAGCGGTTTAGGCCAGCCTTGGTAGCTAGCTGCTTGCGGGGAGCCTTTCGTTATGTATTGGAGAACACCATCACTCACCAAGCGGTGATTGAATAAACACCGTTTGGTGAGACCGGATGGAATTCAACTTTGAAATCTGTGTTAGGGAAATCGCTTTCCGCAGGAAATCGGTGATAATTTTAATTATCATAGGAACAGTTGCACATTCATGCAATTTTCAATAGTGACATTTTGAAAAATGATTAAGTCTTGAAATTAACAGATGCGTAGACATATTTTGGATCGATTGGTGATAAAATTACTGAAATTAGTTCAGGGGCAGCTGAGTTATTAACGTTCAAAATCTTTCATAATTATGTTACACGTTCCATTTTTGGTTTTCACAAAGTGTACCCCCATATAGAAATCACAGACGTAGTCCTACGTTAAAAGAGCTAAAGCCGTTCACAATGCTGTTGTATTTAATATCGGCTGTTACAATTTGAAACTAGAGCAGAAACGCACTCCTCGCAATGCTGAGTTGCAGTTTCATTATTCGAGCACCACTATTTTGCACCAGATTTGCAACTGTTTGACTATTCGGTTTTATTTATGAGCGGGTTTCAAACACGAATGGAATTATGTTTCAAATTTCTTTGGATGTACACTGGAGTCGCTTTTTACGCGGGTGATACGTCCCGCGTAAAAAAAAACCGCGTAAAAAAAAACCGCGTAAATTCCGGAATCCGCGTAAAAAAAAACCGCGTAAATTCCAAAATCCGCGTAAAAAAAAACCGAGTAAAAAAAGACCGTGTAAGAAAAAAACGCGTGAAAAGCGATATACCGCGTAAATTCTGAAATCCGCGTAAAAAAAAACCAAAATCCGCGTAAAAAAAACCGCGTAAATTCCGGAATCCGCGTAAAAAAAAACCGCGTAAATTCCGAAATCCGCGTAAAAAAAAACCGCGTAAAAAAAACCGTGTAAAAAAAACCGCGTAAAAAGCGACTCCAGTGTATTTGAAATCTCATTCTGTTATTGTTCTATAGAACTCATGGAAATGCATGGATCTTCACAAAATTTCATGAAAGCACTTGTGTCTTTTACATCAAACAGATATTCTCTCATATGATACCAGGCTGCTCAGAAATTAGTCTAACGATCTTCAGGTATTCTAAGATTTCTATGAAGTCATATGGATACTTTTTCAAGGCTTCAGGTTGATCAGCTATTGTTCTCAGCCGTAAGCGAGATTGCCTCTCACCCCAAAAGGCCTGGGTTCAATCCCAGTCGGTGCCGTCGGGATTTTCAGAGGCATAAAATCTCTGATCACGCCTTTCTTCTATGAGATTGATGAGTCGAAAGGTAGGGTCCAGGATGGGAGCTGCCTGCCTCCCTGGCGTTGGAAGCGTTGAGCTCAGTACGGAAAGCAAGATCGACGTAAAAAAAATCAAGGTACACGCAAACCAAAAATTTATTACAATGAATGTTAGTTCCATTTCCTATCATTCTCTGTTCATGAACATCGCAGCGAATGTTAGAACTTGACCTTGCAGGCGATGTAATGGTTTTTTGTCTTTTTTATTTCATGTTCTATCTACACACTAATCGAGTCAGTACGGTTTTACTGAGTTTTTGAATTGGTTCGGTAAAAGTTTAAAAATCTGTGGAAAATTTATTAATTAGAAAATTTGTTCTGAACTTGTTTATACTTAGTTATGTTAACCCCATTTAATGATAGAAAATAAAATTGGTCGATTTCATTGATTCCTTACGGATAACGGTCATTTGAATTTTTACCGACTTTTTTAGCAATTCAAAAACCCAGTAAAAAAATACTGACTCCTGTAAAAAAATCTTAGTGTGTACGTTTTCGATTATACCAGTAAGCTTTTTATTTATAACATTGTAGAACGACGCACACACTTGCCTCGAATCTCTCTAGCAGAAAAAGCATACGAAGTCAAGTATGAGAGGAAATGAGCGCTTCTTGTTTGCTTTTAGGCATCCATGTTCAGAAGCATGAATAGAGCAGTGGAGAAAGCACAGGTCTACTTATTGCAACAGTCGTGGTTCGAGTCCAGTCGGCAACCTTTTTCCTATTTTAGTTTCGACATGATTAATTTCACTCACTAATACACTCCACATTTTTCTTTCTCCATTTTCTTGCATTGGTCTACTAACAACTCTCTGGTGACTGTGTTGAGGAAGCAGCAATGTTACATCGACATGTTTCATCTAGAAACGATTCTCTGATGACTGTGTTGGGGAAGCAGCGTATGCATGTACGTAATTGGTGGATTTGTTTGTTATTTCGACGCTTTTGGACAATGCTTGACATTTACCGCTTTTTCAATAGTTTCTTGGTGAAAATCAACAGTTGGAAGCATTGCTAATAATAATAATAATATATCGCATCCTCGGTTCATGCTGTCTCCACTAACATCCTCTGATGATGAATCCCACATAATTGTAACCGAATCCCCTGGTTGGGTGTATTATTCTGAAGATATTTAAGTATCCAACAATTAAAATCACGTTGATTTGCTGTTCTTTCATGATATCAGGTTGGTCAGAAATTATTCCGAAGACTTCAGATTGATCAGGTATTATTCTAGAAATATCCAACTATCCAACAATCCAATTCACACCTCGTAAATTAAAAAAAAAACATTATTCCTAAGAGCTTCATGTGTTTTAAGAATTTCATAATGCTCTCTGGATACTTTTTGAAGATTTCAGGTTGATCAGGCACTATAATCTTCGTGTCGCGGCAATCTAAGAGACAAATAATTGCCTTTCTCTAGAATATATTCCTTCTTTAAATCATGAATAGTACTTTGGCAGTATTTGCACAATAATTTTTTTAAGCTATTTTAAACTCTGAGCGAAAATTTCTAAACGATATTTTGTCCCTCTAAGTTCATTTCGACCTTCTGTTTATGCGACCGTTTGTCCATTCTACTTCTTGTCCCTCTAAGCTCAGTTTGACCATTTGTTCATTAGACTTTTTGTGCATTCAAGTTTTTGTCCTTGGATCTTTTGTCCTTCGACCTTTAATCTTCCGACCCTTTGTCATAGATTCATTCCAGGAGATGGTCCAATATCTCTAAGCTTTTCTTATTTTTCTATTAGAATCAGTAAGCCGCTCTGGCCCTGTCTTTAAGCTTTTCTGAGTCTTCCTAACAGTTACTCAAATCACCCTAAACTTGCGAAAAGTTCTTTAAATTTATCTGCTATTTTCCAAACTTCTTCAATGTTTTGAATGCTTCTGTGGATTTTACCCGGAATTGCTTTGAGTTATCAAACCTTCTCCGAGGTTGTTCGATATTTTTGAATTCCAAGTGCATATCTAGGATCCAACAGATTTTATATTTGGTTCCGCTAGACGACTCTGAAGTTCTTCTTAACCAACGTATCTCAATCAAAGTGTTAAGTTTTAAGTTAGTCGCAAATGTTTTAAATTCATGAGCATCAATGTACTTATTAAAAATAGTAGAAAATTTTATATCTGTATACTTAAACTAATCTTTGCGCATAATAGACGTACATAAAGGGTGTCCACAGCTAAATTGCATCACTTTAAAAAAGCTGTAGCATTTTGCCCTTTGGGTTAATTTTAATGAAATTTTGGGTAAGATGGCCTCAGCATGCATTGTACACTGCTTGAGTTTCATTGTGAAATTTTTAATGGTTTTGAAAATGGAGTCGCGTTTGCACCTCAACAACCCACATCTCTGAAGATGTTGAGAATCCAACAATCTACTGTTTCGCGTGTCATAAAACGTTTTGGAGAACGTTTAACTGTCAATCGAAAGAAAGTAAGTGCAAGAGAAAGTATTCCATACTGTTCCTTTCGGGATGTCGCGAAAAAACTGTAACTGACAAAAAGTTCCGTGCAGAAAACCATGAAACGAGCAGGACTACGTTCATTCAAGGTTCAGAAAGCACCAAAACGCAATGAATGACAGAATAGGACAGCTAGAAAGCGGGCACATAAGCTGTACACACAAATATTGACAACACCACACTGCTGTATCATGGACGATGAACATACGTAAAATCGGACTTCAAACTAATTCGGGGAAACCAGTATTTAAATTGCGAAAGACAAGTTCGATATTTCAAAGTCCCTCGGCAAACAGCAAATATTGAAGTTCCCCAAAAAATTCATGATTTGACAGGCGGAAAATGGAGCAAACCTTAAGTAACAACTACAACCGTAAATGGCCAAGTCTACATGGATGAGTGCCTGAAGATACAACTCCTTCCGTTTCTCAAATCACACAACGTTCCTATATTTTTTTTTGGCAGGATCTAGCCTCTTTTCACTGCTCCAAGGATGGAGTCAATTTCGTGCCGATGGATCTCAATCCCCCAAACATACCGGAGTTGCGGCCGATCGAAAGATCTTGATCTATAATGAAGCCCGAAAAGTTGTCACCACTGGGCAGGAAATGTTGAAATCATGGTTGACAGCAAAATAAAATTTCGATTCAACCGTTGTACAAAACCTTATAGGTGGAATTAAGAATAACGTTCGGGCATTTGGATTTGGTGAAGAAATACAGTTCCTTGAAACATTTCATGAGAATCGGTCGAAAGACCGATTTTTGGCGAGTAATCCTAAGTGATGCAATTTAACTGTGGACACCCTTTATTTATACTTCAAGCTTGGAGATATACTCCAAGTAGAAAAACATTGAATAGCAAATGAATGACATCAACCTAACCACTGTTTTGAATCTCAATTAAGAAATTTGAGATATATAGAAGCAGTTGTCGAGTCTCCAGGAAATAATGCCTCAAAATTGCTACGGCACATCTACCTCAACTCCAGAACGGATTGATTATTGCACTGAATGTGATTTTGATGAGGCCTCTCTTAGCTCAAATGCGCAACTACAAGGCAAGACCATGCTGGAGGTAGCTAGGTTCGATTCTCGGTCCGGTCTAGGAATTTTTCGGGTTGGAAAATTTCTCGATTTCCCTGGGCATAGAAGTATGGTTGTACTTGCCACACAATAATACTAATGCAAAAATGGTGCAGGCATCGAAAGCTCTCAATTAATAACTGTGGAAGTGCATCTAGAAAACTAAGTTGAGAACACGTAATAAGCTTTAAAAGCGAAGAAGAAGAAGAAGAAGAAGAAGAAGAAGAAGAAGAAGAAGAAGAAGAAGAAGAAGAAGAAGAAGAAGAAGAAGAAGAAGAAGAAGAAGAAGAAGAAGGAGAAGTGATTCTGATGTGGGTCTCACTTACTTAATGGTTCTAAAGAGATCGATAAACACTCGAACAATAGCTACTCTTCAGATAACTCCGTTTTCTAGATTTATCTAACTGGTATTGCAATTTACGGTAGTGGAAACGACATCGGAAGAATGGCTTCAGAATGTTTGAAGCTTGATCGACGACCCATAGTTAAGAAGATGGTCCCGTCCTGGAGAAACGCAAAGGATCTACACGTTACATTTCACTTAAAGTGGGATTAATATTACATTTCAGGATGGGGGCTGTTCATTAACTACGTAGACAGTTTTTTGGGATTCTTGATCCCTCCCCCTCCCCTGCGTAGACAATTGGTCATACATATTTTTGTTAAATTTGTTTGGGCCGTAGATAATTGCCAACCTCCCCCCCCCTAAACTGTCTACGTAGTTTATGAACAGCCCCATGACACATTGTTGGAGTTTAATTCAGGCAGTTTTTATGGAACGTATATCGCATATATGTTTAATTGTGTTATAATGTGTGTGTATCGAATGTATTTTAAGTTTAGCGTAAGGGCACTACAAGGACGTGAACAAAACAAAGCTTATTTTGCATTTTTAGCTAAATTTACTTTTAATATGTGCCTTAATTTATTATTAAATGGCTAATTAAGATCCAACAGATCTCTTACTTACCAAACAGGTTAAGGCCTTGATGTCCTCTACTGTCCGAAGAAGTCGCCTCCACTCTTCTCGATCCATGTCCACACGTCACCAGCCTCGTAGCACAGAACAGAAGTGGAAGTGTGAGCAGGTAAAGCTTGCCTTGTACCGCTTATGTTCACAAACATAAATGGAGCCATTTTTGAATCCGAAATACCATTTCTGTTCTGTCCATGTTTATGTCCATAATTATCACGTCACCAAATTCAAGTGTATTCGAAAAAAAAAAACAATCGGGGAGCTCTTTTGGTTTACCTGACCTATAGCTACGTTGTGCTTGTGGGCCTCGGATACAACGTATAGCTACCCGTAAAAAAAAGAACCATAGAGGTACAATGAAATGTATTGTAACCATACAATAGGATTTATTGTATTCACAATAAATCGTGCTGTCCTCAACAATAAAATAACTATAGAATTTATTGTTTTCACAATAGAATCTATGGTAAATGGGGAAATCTACAATAGAACAAGGGGGTTGTTATGTATCTTAACCATACGAAAAATCACTTTTTCCAGAACAAACTTGAGCCATTTACCATTAATTGTATTGTTGTTCCATTGTTGAAAATCCTTACAATATGGAACGTATTGTACATCTATTGTAATAACAATATGTTGAAATTTCTTGTACAATATACGTACAATAAGATCGATTGTTGGCAATAGATTTAGTTGTAATTGTATTTTATTTTATGGTAATTGTATGGTTATTTTTTTCCGGGTAATCTAATTTAACATAGCATTTGCAATGCAAAGTTAGACGAGTTCAAGTTCCTTCGGATACAACGTATATTTGTTATGAGTTAGTAGGATCAGTTTCGGGTCCCAAGGTTCATGTTTATGCCATGACCCTATATTCATTCTCATATCACAGCTCCAAGTGAAAACTAGCTCTAGGTTGAGTTTAACGAATTGACCATTTTTACGGATGTTCATGATCTTCCAGAGAACGGTCTCATGGGCATCTAGGTCCATGTTTATTCCAAGACCTCAAATTCTTTTTTATATCACAGTTCCAAATGCATTAAAAAAAAATCGCAGAGCTCTAGGATCAGTATCAGATCAGATGTTCCGGATCTTCCGAAGGATCTATCCGTTGCCTCCAGGGTTCATATATAGGAATCATGACTGTATTCTGACTAATTATACACATTAGTGCTGCACATTTGTGTCAAAATTATAGATCTTAATTCACTTGCAAAACCCATAAACACAACTGTAAGTGTAACGATTCTTTTCACATTAAACAAAAGCAGATGACCCTATTTTCAACCTACAATAATCTACAGACAAACCAACAATAATCTACAGACCCTAGAAATTCTAGTGGTACTTCAGTTTTTAAATTCATCAATGGTTAAGATCATTGCCAACTTGTCGTTAAACGGTTTTAGGAGGCATCGTGTTCGGACTGTTTATATAATAATGTTTGTTTCTTTGAAGTCTAATCGATTTGCATAAAGTTGCCTTGGAAAAAGTTGTTTTACACAGTATTTCCAAAGTTTTTCAGAGATTTGGTGAAATTTGAGCAATAATTGAATGTTTGGTAAGCATTTTCCCATAAACAATTTAAAATACTCCCGCAAATCCAGATCATAACCAAATTCTATCAAATTTCGGACCGTTGTTGGGGAACTCAATACACACATCGGAAGAGCAGTGCATAACAGGGGGTTATGATCCTCCATACAAACTTGATCCACCCTAATGTACATAGAAGATTAAGATTGTTCTCAAAAAAAAAAATTGTGATTTTTCATTTAAATATTAATTATGCCTATTGTACATTATGTCAAACGTATTCATGCCTAACGTCGTGTGCCACATTAAAGTCAGGTTTTAAATTCAAAGTTGAATGTTCAATATTTCAAACTGGAATTAACTTATCGTAAAGCAGCACATTTAATCTAATCCACAACTTAAATTATTTGGCACAAACTCAAAAATATTGACCTACAAATAGAAGCTTAAAAACGCATCCGAAATAAGCTTTTAAGGGGTGAATTTTTTATCCTAAACGAAGCTTCTGTGAAACAAAATGTAATTTTATATGCAAATTACTATGAGAAAACATTTTTTTTTATTTTATATATATCTAAAAAGTCTAGTTTCTTACCAATTGGAACCGCTTGAGCATTGAGGAGCAAAAATTTCAAATTTTGCACCAGTCTAATACACACGGATACAGGGTTATACTAATTTAGCATCTTTAAAAGGATTCGAAAGCATTTCCCAACAAAACATAAGGTGCATTAGCCTTTTACTCATTACGACCCTGGAACACATCGTCCAGCAATTGCTGCCGCTCTGGGACAAAGTGTAAACTGAAAGCTTGCTGATCAGTTCCCAGCAATAGCCCGTCGCCATCACCCAGGCGTGCTTCAAAGAAGAACTATATATATTTTCTCAAAATTATTATGATAAATAATAATAAATACACCCGTAAGAAGCTTGCAATTGCACGGCGACCGACGACGACGACGATCCATGCAGCAACAGCAGCAGCAACAATCGCTCCCTCTGGCATCGGGTTCTTCGGCGAGGTAACTACACGCGCGCTATCTGATCTCCAACAACTCCTTCCGAACCTCTGTTTGATATAGGGGCTCACTGAGTCTCCCCCTCTCGTTCACTTGGCTACTTTGTTATCGACAATTCTGCTGAAACCATAGGTAATAATGCAACCTGCACGGTCAATGAGAGTAACTCGAAATGGGTATACTGAGTGAGTGAGTAAAATTGTCCTCGGTTTTCCAGGAAAAAAGTTCTTAACTCTATGTGCTCCTAGATTGAGTAACGGAACGGCAGTGGCAGCGGAAAAGTCCGATCTGAGCAAGCCTATTTGCCGGATTGAAAACAAGTTAGAACCAAATCGACGTCGGTTAGGCAATTCGATGTCATTGTGACAACTGTCAAACGTACCGTTTCCGTTCCGGTAAGTAACCCCATTTATTGAAATTTTGAGTTGAATTCGACTGAGCTACTCTCAATAACCGTGTGGAAACGAACGTCCCACCGCCGCCGCGGCGGTGAAAAGCACAAGCAATCTACCACTCCGGCTGTGGATGGGGACTCGGATGGCAGCGGTGAGGTGGGGGCAGAGAATCACATCAATCTCGCATCAGTCCCCGGGTTCGCTTCTTATGGCAGATTTTGTTTTTCTGTTCTGTTCTTTGCATCGATGCGGTGCAATTTTGCACGGGCACCGTCGGTCGTCGTCGTCGTCTGGATAAAGAAGGTAGATTCAGTGCCGTTGCAGTAGATACAAAAGTCATTGTACTGTGCGATGTACTGAGGGCCACTGAGGGGAGCGACGCAAAGGGCGCAGAGCGGAAAATTACCTTGAAGACATTTGGGTGCGATACGGGTTGACTGGTCTTCAATTTTCTGGAATGGGTTTTTTTTGCGCCAGCTTAAGACGGAATTTCTGGGAAAATATTTCATTTGAAAATAAAAACAAGTGAAGTGAACAATCGGTGCCATTTTGAATTGTTTTCTACTTTATTAATAACATAAAATAAGGTAATTCTAAAAAATAAATGAAAATGTAATCGTCTTAAGCTACGGATTTCCACTTTGTAGTCATTATCGTAGAACGACGAAGAACATCACTCTATCGGAAGACAACTTTCTTAACGAGAATTATTTATCACGTTCCAAAGTACACAACTCGCCTTTTCTCCTTGACGTTGATGATGAAATTTTATCCGCTGCATCATATTTCCATCAGCGATACTCAATAAGTGAAGTGAGAAGAAATGGTTTAATATTAATACTGGAACATCCTCCAACGCATAGGCACCAAATATGCGAGGGGGCACCGGTTCCATGGATTTCGATATGTTTAGCTCAGGGAGGCTTACTGGGTTCAAAAAAGGACCAGAAGACCAGCAAAGCAACCGTTTTGTGATGAATGTGTGAGTGCTGACCACGATTTGCGTCAATTGCTGCAATGGAAGCGCTCTGACCCCCGTTGGCGAATCTGCCATACAATGAAACCACTGGAAGCGGCTCCCGTTCTAGTGGAGAAAGCTTATTGGATAGCGGAAGATAAAATGTTTATTGTGTTGTACTTTTTGACTATAGTTTTAAGATGTTTTGTATAGTGAACAATAATCATCGGCTCTGTAAAATTAATTAGGTTGAGCCTTATCAAATAAATTAATAAACAAAAAAAAAATGCATAAATGTACTTCAGAGGAGTTGAATAAAATGGCGAAAATTGGCTGAAAAACTGCTAAAAAATTGCGCGTGATGAACATGCACCGTAAAACGGAGTTACCTTGATAGTTTATTGAAGTATATTCGAAGTATTTTTTACAACAATTTTGTTTTAACAGTACTAAGGATCCCAGATTAAATTTTTTAGTAATATGTTTAATGGAAATTATTGCCCGGGAGGACTAGTGTGACCATGGACTGTCAATAAGGCTATTACTGGCCAAGATTAGTAAAATCATGAAGTTTGATATGTCGCACAATAGGTGTTGGTTCTTGTTGAGAATTGGCCACTTCTCCAGGTGCACCGGAACATTTCCGGGATGCCCAATGTAATCGTGGACCGTCGATATAGCTGCCATTTGTCCAATTACATTATTTGATAGAGAAAAAAAAACATGATGTTCATCGTGTGTATACTTATTACAGAACAGTAAAGCCGAATGCCGCCCAAAAGTGACCCCAACGGGAACCGGAATAACTCCGGAACCATGTATTGATCCAAATGTTTTCAGATGGAATCAAAAACTTCAATAGATGCCCGACAAAATGCAACATGTTGTGAAGAACAAGATTGAGAAATTATGTTTTTAGAGCTAATTGAATTTTGAAATCTATGCAAATTTAGATGTTAGGCATACAAAGGCTAATCACATACAAAAAAATCACGTCATTGGTTGAAAGACAACCGAGAAATAGCAGTGGGTGCACGGTACCACCCACCGTATATATGGAAGGAATGTTGCAAGTGCATAATACGGACCGCATTAGGCTTAATTGATTCCAACATGTAATATCTCGTGATCGTGGGCGTATCGAAGGTTTCTGCTTGGGAAAAGTTGTTCAGTGGATCAAGGCCTTATGGTTGGTCAACAGTAGTTCAGAATTCGGTTACTACGCGGCCCTAGTGTTCACTTGAACCTCCTGTACAAGCTATATCTCGAGATCCTTGCCATATAAAGGGTGATACGGTCAAAATTTGGTCAATATCAACTTGACGTATTTCTTTCAATTTTGCATTTAAAAAACCTGAACACCCCTCATTTTGAAGGTGTGTGTGTGTAGAATGTTGCTCTTATTTTGATTTTGGAATTCACTCTTCAGTTGTCAAAATGCCGTCCAAGCAAGAAGAGCAGCGTATTAAAATTCCGAAAATCCGAGCTACTCGCACGCAAAGTTGGCAAAATCGCTAAAAGTTGCCAAATCAACCGTTACAAATGTAATTAAAGTGTTTGGGGAACGTTTGTCGACAGCCAGGAAGTCTGAATCGGGGGGAAATCGAAAACCGGAAGCCGCTGAGACGACAAAGAGAGTTGCCGGTAGTTTCAAGCGAAACCCTAACCTCTCTCTCCGAGATGCCGCAAATAAGCTGGGTGTATCGTCTACAACCGTGCATCGAGCCAAAAAACGAGCCGGACTATCGACTTACAAGAAGGTAGTGACTCCAAATCGCGATGATAAACAAAATACGACGGCCAAAGCGCGATCCCGGAGGCTGTACACGACGATGCTGACGAAGTTTGACTGCGTGGTAATGGACGACGAAACCTACGTCAAAGCCGACTACAAGCAGCTTCCGGGACAGGAGTTTTATACGGCAAAAGGAAGGGGAAAGGTAGCAGATGTTTTCAAGCACATGAAACTGTCAAAGTTCGCAAAGAAATATCTGGTTTGGCAAGCCATCTGTACCTGTGGCTTGAAAAGCAGCATTTTCATAGCTTCCGGGACTGTCAACCAAGAAATTTACGTGAAAGAGTGTTTGAATAAACGTCTGCTGCCTTTCCTGAAGAAACACGGTTGTTCCGTACTGTTTTGGCCGGATTTGGCATCTTGCCATTACGGTAAAAAGGCCATGGAGTGGTACGCCGCCAACAACGTGCAGGTGGTTCCCAAGGACAAGAACCCTCCCAACACGCCAGAGCTCCGCCCAATTGAGAAATACTGGGCTATTGTCAAGCGGAACCTAAAGAAGACCAAAAAAACTGCTAAGGGCGAGCAGCAGTTCAAGGCAAACTGCCTTTCTGCGGCGAAGAAGGTGGACAAGGTGGCTGTACAAAATCTGATGGCAGGGGTCAAGCGTAAGGCCTGGCAATTCGGATTTGGAAAAGCGGAAGCCTAACTGAATATTTTTCCTGAATTTTATACTAATTGAACTTGAAAAAGAAATTAAATTTGATTTTTTAAATAAACGATTTCACCGATTTACACGCGTTTTCCCTTGACCAAATTTTGACCGTATCACCCTTTAGAAGGTTACTGTTTTCAGCAAAGTTGTTCAAGTGACCAAGTCCCTGCGGATGGTGGCCGTATTATTTCAAAACTTTCTCACTACAGGACGTTAGTGTGGACGAAGTGCTGTGTAAACTTTGAAGGATGTAAACATTCCAAATACCCCACATTATGGAAATTTTAGAACCGGAAACGACGTCATTTTGGAATCCAAGAAGACGAATTCCGGCTAGTGACAAGTGTCAAATATCCCGCATTATAGATATTTTTGGAACCAGAAACCGGAAAAATATGATTGACAGCATTTTGAAATTCAAGGCAGCGACTTCCAGTTTATCAACAACTATCAAATACAATATGGATGTTTTCGGAATGTGGACGACGTATACCCCTGCAGGATATTTACGAGTAAGAAATTCAAAACTCTCGTTACGCAGCTCTAGGGTGCACATGAACTTCCTGTGTAAATTGTAAATGCTGTAAAAGTGCCAAATACCGCACAAGATCTATATTATCGGGACCGGGACGATGTGTAGAGGCCAAAATAGCGACTTCCGGATTGTGATGGGGCCTCCCTTAGCTCAGTCGTTAAAGGCGCAGCTACAAAGCAAGACCATGCTGGAGGTGGCTGGGTTCGATTCCCGGTTCGGTTTAGGAATTTTTCGGGTTGGAAAATTTCTCGACTTCCCTGGGCATAGAAGTATGATTGGACTTGCCATACAATTATACCAATGCAAAAATGGTACAGGCATCGAAAGCTCTCAATTAATAACTGTGGAAGTGCATCTGGAACACTAAGTTGAGAGCACGCAATAAGCTAATATGCGATATGCAATAAGCTTGAAATGCGAAGAAGAAGAAGGATTGTGAAAAAGTGTCAAATACTCCACAATATGGGTATTTTCAGAACGTGGATCTCCTACACGGGCCGGAAATAGATGATTGATGCCATTTTAGAATTTCAAAAAAATTCTAACTTGCCATCTTGGATTCTAAAATGACAATATCCAGCCTCTATATGATGTGAGTCCCAAAGATGCACATATTGTAGGGTATTTGACACGTTTTTACGAATCATCGGTTGCCGGCCGCTACACGTCGTTCTGTTCTGAAAATACCAATATTGCCAAGAAACATTGAAAGTTTTATATAGGGTTTAAAACATTCATGGTCTACAGAACCATCATAAAACCAGAATTGTTAGTTGGGTTGTTGAGTATTTGACACTTTTTCACGTCCTCCCGGTCCCGATAATATTCATCTGGTGCGGTTCACAGGAAGTTCATGTGCACACTACCCGAGCAAAGTCGGATATCAAAATACTATCAAAATGATAGCAAATTATGTTTTTGAAATTATTTTAATATGCATTTTTTAATATCGGTTAAATTCATATTTTGATATTATTTTTATATTTCTAAAAATATAATATAAAACAAAATTTGATATTTTATGAAATGAGCAAAACATTTATCACTGAAATCAAATTTATTTTTTCATTTTTTTCTAACGAGTCAATCAGGATGCTTGCTGTTTTCTTTATGAACATCACAAAGACAATTTTTATTTTACAGCATTAATTGATATTAATCTACCTGTGAATTGAATTTAAAATCGATATAACTGTTTGAAATCGATAGAACTGATTGAAATATAGGTTTGTTTTTATTTTGAATCGATGAAAACTTATTCTTAACATTTTTTAATTTGAAACTTGTTATCAACGAATATATTTCAAATCATTCAGATTACTAAATTTGATAGCATGATATCAAAATAATAAGTAATTTTGTGATTTTTTTAATTTTTTTTCGTTTTCCTACCATAGTTATAAAAACATTTTGATGACTTATTTTGTTTATTATTAACCAAATTACTAATATCAAAACAGATACATGGATTTGTTATCAATACAACATGATTTGTTATCTTTTTAATATCCTTTATATACCATTTAGATCTCATTTTTGTTATGATTACTGTTAACTCGACCACACGGTAGGCAAAATATGTTGCCACGAACGCTTATATATAATATCAAATTTAGTTTTCATTTTGTTTGCATTCTCTGCTCGGGTAGTGCTGCGTAACGAGAGGTACTCTTAAATATCCTGCAGGGGTATTTTATGATCGGAAACGATGTGAATCCAGAATGGTGACGATCGGATTTATGAAATCTATGATAGTGACGACAAATACCCTACAATATGGGTAGTTTTGGAATGAAAATGTAGAATGGGTAGAGGCCAGAAATAAATGGGTATCGTCGAGCGGTGCCCAGGCCTTACGTTGTGTCTTTCTATTTCGGAGAGAGCGGAGGTAGATAGAGACAGAGGGTGGAGGGACAGGAAGCTTACACAGCAAAAAATAAATTTTAATATTACATCTAAGAGGATGCACTTCAATAATGTCGAAAATCTTATGTATTTTTTATGGCCACCTCAAATAGCAAATGCAGGAAAAGCAGCGTAATGTCAGTTCATGCACTGTACTAATGATAATTTTGTCTTCTTTGGCAAGTAATATTACACCATATTTTTGACACGATTGACGTGCATCCACTTTGATGTGATATTAAAATTATTTTGTTGTTGTGTAGAGATCAAGCCACTTTTGATTCTAATTAATCGTGACTCGAAATTAGCTCGTATTTTGGCATGCAGAGCCCTACCTTTGTTTGTCGTTTCACCCTCAAGCTGACTCTGCACCTGCTCTAGTGATGTTCACATCGAATTGAGGTACACAGGAAAAAAAATAATTTTCATATCACATCAAAGTGGATGCACTACAATCATGTCGAAAATTTCATGTAATTTTTATGACCACATAAATAAACAAATGCAGTAAAAGCAGCGTTATGTCAGTTCATGCATTGTATTAATGATAAGTTTGTCCTTTTTAGCAAGTAATATTACACCATATTTTCGACATGATTGTAGTGCATCCACTTTGACGTGATATCAAAATTATTTTTTTGCTGTGTACTCCAATCACAGCTTAACTTATGACTGATCCCGTTGTTGGCCGAATCGATCGAGGTTTGCCTCAGGGCTGCAATCATCGCATCCCTCCGGGAAAGCAGCTGGGTTTTCAGTAACTAGTTGGCCATCGAGTCACCGACGGTGGAGAGGGAAATGATCAACGATTTTGCTCCAAGGCAATTTGTGCCTTGTACTAGACACTTAAGGTGAAATTTGGACTCGCTTCATCGATTTTTTTTACAAAATAACGCAATGCTCAATCAAAAATAGACTTTTCCTTGCAAACTTAAAAAAAAAACTGAAATTGCTATCCCTACCAATTTTTACCAGAGTGATTTATTGTTTAAATTTTTTGAAAACCATTTTCTAAGTTCAATTTTAGAACTGCAATCATAGTGGTCACTAACTTTGCTCACCAATTACACCAGTATTTCGTATGAAAGGTCATATTTCACTGCCGTAGATCGTTTCAAAATATTGTTAGGAACATTTCTTCCGAAAACAATATACCTGTAGAATGCATTATTTCAATGCGAACCATTTTTTCGTAACGCAGCCCCAATCATAAGATTTCATTTTCCTAAGCAACCAACTGATTTTTGCATGTATCTGTGCGTAAGCAGTCTCCAGGTGGAAGAACAATATGATTTTAAACGCTCACACAAAACAGAGAAGCGGAATACAGCCACACGACTGGGGGCGATACAAGAATGGATTAGCAAGAAAAAACCATTAGCACCGAGAGTATGATCAAGCTCGCGCGTGACATTTTTCGTTCGCAATAATTGATGAATATTATAAGATATCTTTTGATATATCAATAGTTAGTTGAATAGTTGAAAACGGATGTTATAATTATTCGACTATGTCATCTATGCGTTATCGCAAGCACTCCTTGAAGAAAGCGCTTGGAAATAAATAGGAAAAATAATGCTAAATTGAGAGTATTCCTAAATCACGCGTGTATTTGTAAAATAATAAAAACAATTCAAGAGTGTGTATGGGTATGTATGTGTAAAGATAAATTGAAATTTATCTTCAACTATTTCAGAAACCATCCACATTTGCCCTTGATAAATAAAATATTTTTTAAACCTAATTGATCCCCAATTTTCACAAATATTCGAGGATATTCTGTGAAAATTCCAACCTATTTTATGGAGGTATTCTGATGTGGGTCGGGAAATTTTTAAATATAATTAGATAAATTGAATCCACCATTTTGAAATTCATCCTTTATCTTGAAATTGCAATTGTTATATTAATGTTGGAATAATTATTACTTTACTATAATATTGGAAGATCGACTATTTTCTCGAAGACCCACCATCGTTAATCCAAAATTTATGAAAATCATCTAACATTTTGGAATTGACATTTCAAATTTCAATAGTTGAGTTATTATAAGCAGGAATCGGGTGCTACTCATTTTTTGCGAGTAAAACACACGCTGTTGTGAGACTGCACTTTCATTTTCAAAGAGACGTGAAAGAGCATTTTAAATCGTGCAGCACATTTCATTCTTCTTGTGGTGGAGAGCTGCCGCTCCAACGGTGTTGAGTCTCTTTCTCCTTCTCTTTGTTTCTCCGGCAGTGTACTTTCTCTATAACTGTAGTGTTGAAGGATAGCTAGCATCAGTACTGTTAATTTTCACATCATTCAATTGAAGATGAACCAATACAACTAGGGGAAATGGCTCTAATGATGGCCTATGGATCTAAGATTGGGCCCATCGCTAAAAAGCTGCTATTTATCAATTTTATCTAGATGAACGCTTCTATTGAAAATTTAGTCGATTGCTGAATTTATTTATGGGCCCAAATTAGGGACACTTAGGCCGACATTACGTACATTTCCCCTATTAAATCGATTCAGTGAAAAACATTCTCTCGTGCCCATCATTTGAAGAGCCCCTTTCTCATTCGAAGCTCATTGTCACTGTCAATTGAGTCACCCACTATCATTTGATTTACGACAGTGGAGTTTGGAAGAAACCCAGCAAAATGGTCCCGAACAGACAAGTCGACCTGATGTCGGATCAATGTAAGGCTAAGTTAGAGTCGATGTCGACCCAATGTCGTGTTGTTGTCGGGTCAATTTGGGATTTATATCGGGTCAATGTCAGGTCAATATCGGGTTGGGGTTTGATAGAAGTCAGATTGGTGTCGGGTTGACTTAAATTTTTCGTCGGAATGTCGACCAGAGCTAACCCCCTTGTGAAGAAAATTACTCATCGATCTTAAAAACATCTCTTTAGGAAAATCATTAAAATTTACATTTTCCTACGCTCGTAAATACCATACAGTCACTGCAACATATATTATATGAGTGTACAAATATTCTGCACCCAGCCTAAAATATGCAGCCATTCTTGTAAATCTCTAAGCCACGTCTCTCCCGATTGAAAAGTGCTACTCTCGTCATAACACCGTGCACAACTCGATTGTGCTATACGCAAGTAGCACCTGAGCTGTCCAACTACTCTCTCCTAAATATGTAATATCTCTCTCCTTAGTCTCTTTCTCCTTCCAAATATAAGGGACGCGCTCCCTTATTTTATAGTAGCACCAGCGTTTTTTGCACTACTCTGAGTTTTTAGTCGATCCCTGATTATAAGCATACAACAGTATGTATTATATTTGGAAAGATCGAACATTTTTCCACAGACTTACTATTTTGCGAATCATTCGCCATCTTGGATCCTCCACTGTGAAAATAAACCAACATCCAAGAATTAGAATGACAGGACTTCCCTGAACTTCAGCAAGACTTCTCTGAACTTCGGCAGGCCTTCACTGAAATTCTGCAGGAATTCCCTGAACTTCGGGAGGCCTTCCCGGAAGTTCGACAGGCCTTCCCTGAACTATGGCAAGACTTCCCTGAACTACGGCAAGACTTCCCTGTCCTTATCTGAACTTGGAATCTTGGAATCGAAGTTGTCATTTCAGTGGTATAATTATTATAATTAATAATATTGTATTTCCGAACATGGTCAACTTTTCAATACATACTTCCCATTTTGCTAATTTGCAATGCTTGTTGTTGTTGGTATTGATGACATTTGAATTTAGGTGTAGTTCGAACGGGTGTGGAGTCACTATCAGGTAGCGTAGTATAGCTTCCACGGCGATGCGCGTTGCAGCTCGAGCGTAGATGGGTAGCACGGCTAGTATTGACGATTCACTCCTTTGGGAACGGTCCTCCAGTAGGTTCGACGGTAGCCGGGAGCGTGACGCGTGAACTGATGAACTGGGCGCAATGGCTGGAATGCAGGAAAATTTCTCGAACAGAGAAAGAGATTTAAAGCGTACCCATGGGGTTAGCTAATCATGTTGGACAGGAGCTAACCTTCGGCCAGAAGGTATCAGTGCAAAACGTGGTCGAAACTTAAATGGATAGGAGACAATAGCGATCGCACTGGCGGCTTTCAGAAGCAATCCTGGTCACGGTACCATATGTACCGTCTTGCGGTGACCAGATTTCCGGCCTCTACACGTCGTTTCCTATCCGAATACACCCATATTGTAGGGTATTAGATAGTTGTTCAAAAACCGGAAGCTACCATTTTGGATTCCAAAATAGCGTCAATAATCGATTTCCGGTCCCTACTTACCATTTCTGTTCCGAAAATACCCATAATATAGAATATTGGACAGTTCTTCTAAATGGCGCCAATAGAAGATTTCCGGACTCTCCACGTCGTTTCCTAAAGGCTGACTAAAAGTAAATTAGTACGCACAAAAAGACCTGTAATTCGTGATTCAATAAGTTTAAAAAGTTCATTAATGGTTGCTTTACAGTACTTTTATTAAAACTTCAAAGTTACAGCATTAAATGGTTACATTTCTCCAGTTCGAACGAAATCTCGAACCTTCCTCTATATGGAGCCCATCAGTGCCCGCACAGTGGAAACGGACACGGAATCAGCGCATTTCTTCCACTTTGCCCGCATTTTCTGAATGTCCTTGACTGCCTTGCCGCTTAGTCGAAGTCGCTGCTTTGAAATTGCCCAGTATTTTTCGATTGGTCGAAATTCCGGGCGATTCGGAGGATTCATTAGCTTGGGGACAACATCGATCTTGTTGATAGCATACCACTCCAGAACCACCTTGGAGTAGTGGCAGCTGGCCAAATCGGGCCAAAAGATGACTTTGCCCCTATGCTTGCGGTAAACTTGGGATGTCATCGTCGAGGATGTGACGAATGGTTCCGATTTCAGGCCACAACTGCAAATCGCTTGCCAAATCATGGTCTTCTTCGCGAACTTGTCGGCAAACACGAACTTGAATCTTCCCGGCACATCCCCACGTCCAGTCGCGATGTAAAACTTTTGACCGGGAAGTTGCTCAAAATCGAGTTTGACGTATGTTTCGTCATCGATCAAAGTGCAGCCCTTGTGTTTCGTAAAAACACGGTCGTACAAGAGCCTTGTACGCTTTTTAGACACGGAATTCTGCTGCATGTGCCGGCTTTGTACGACTTGTATCCTTCCCTGGCAAGGATGTTCCGCACCGTTTTAAAGTTGGCGTTGTACCTTCTGGCCACATCTTGGATCGAAATACCGGCTTTAACGCACCTCAACACCTCGCTGCGCAGCTGACGATCCCTGGCTCCAGTTTTTTCGTAGGTGCGCTGATTCCTTTTCACACTTAGGTTTTCCTCCACTCGACAAATTGTTGTTTTCGGCATCTTCAGCATTTGACGTTATTTCTGAACGCGATCGACTACTTTGATCAAACTTGCACCAGATGTACTCTAATGAAGTGTAAAAAAAAAATTCGATTCCCAAAAATAGAGGCGTGCTAGCGGTGCGCGAGGGGCTTACCAATTTACTTCTAATTAGCCTTCATCCAAATACAGCCATATTGACGCATTTCGCGTCAAATCGTATTCGGAGCTGGCAGCACCCTCTCAGATTTCAATGAAACTTTCTGGATGTGTGGACCTTGACTAAATATGCCACTTTGCATTCTTAGTTTTTCCAAAATTTATCTAGACTAACATTTGAGAAGGGCCAAACTTTTTCTGCCGATTTTTTTCAAAAAAATACTATGGAAAAATGGCAACTCCTACAAAAATGTGTTGTATCGATGACTTTTAGGAAATTGTCCAAGTTACCGAAAAAAAATACTGAAAAAATTCATTTGAGACCTACACCGAAAAAAATCGATTTTTAGAATTTAGAGCCGATTTAAAAAAAATGGCCATGTTTGATTTGGATGAAACTTTGCCTCAATATAGGTAATTATGTTAACTACTAACCGTCCATACATCGCGAGACGGGGGACGCAAAAAGGTATTCTAATTCAGAAGATGAACCAAAAATATTTAACTTGATTGGAAAAAGGAAAAAATAGCATGTATGAAAATAGGTTTAAAACATTGAAAATATATAAATAAATGATATATGAAAAATCTTGTCTATTCTCTCTCACATATTATCAAATTTTGCATCAGTAGTAGACAATAGAATAAGGGAATGATATTTTTTTTGACAAGGTCTACATGTCCAAATAGTTTTATTGAACTCTGAGAGAGTGCTGCCAATTCCAAATACGATTTGGCGAGAAATGCATCATGAGCCCTTTTCATATGAAATTCTCGATTAATCAAAGTGAACTTAAGTGCTGATTAGACAAAATAGACAAAATTGAATCGCAAATTGAGCTTCATTGGATTCTGAGATGATTTTGAGCTTCACTGGTTTAGTTTTGTGTGAAAATGGCAAATAAAAAAAAAAAAAAAATCAGTTCAGACATGAAAAAGTTTTGGTAAGAAAAACTTTTTTTCCTTAAAAGTGCCCATCTCGCGATGTATGGACAGATGGTAGTAAATATAATTACCTATCTTGAGGCAAAGTTTCATCCAAATCAAACATGGCCATTTTTTTTTTAAATCGACATTAAATTTTAAAAAACAATTTTTTTCAGTGTAGGTCACAAATAAACATTTTTCCAGTATTTTTTTGATAACTTTGACAATTTCCTAAAAGTCATCCATACAACACATTTTTGTAGGAGTTGTTATTTTTCCATAATATTTTTTTGAAAAAAATCGGCAGAAAAAGTTTGGCCCTTCTCAAATGTTATTCTAGATAAATTTTGGAAAAAACTGAGTATGCAAAAGTGCTTATTTAGTCAAAGTCTACACATCCAGAAAGTTTTATTGGAATCTGAGAGGGTGCTGCCAGCTTTGATTCGATTTGGCGCGAAATGCGTCTATTGTAGGGTATGGAACTTTTTTTTCAAAATCCGGGAGTCACCCATGGATTTTAGAAAATCGGAAGCCGCCATTTTGGATTCCAAAATGGCGTAGAAAATCTGTATAGCACCACATTACACTAGTGTTCACTACAGTACTTCAAAGTACACTACATTAAACTTTCCATTTGAGTTTACCATATTCCACTCTCTTAAAAGCAAGAGAAGAAGGAGAAATAGCAGCGTAACGGACACATTTTTACATTTATATATTAGATTTATAGATAGATACAAACATTTACTTATACACTAGTGCCGCGTAGTGAATTAATCATCAACTAATCTGCCCACCGCCCGTAAGGTCTTGCTCACCTAAGCAACTTTTCTGAAGACAGAAACTTTTTAGATGGCCAGGATCTAAAGATTGAGCTTAAGCAGCAGGAAATACACATGCACACTAGCTCCGCGTAGTGAGAAAATTCTGAACTGCTTTCCACCAACCGTAAGACTTTCCGCAAGACAGTAACCTTCAGGATCACGAGATATTTCATGTTGGAACCAACGAAGCCAAATCCCATATGCTACGTGGATTCCATTTATGCGTTTCCCCGCACAAATGCAAGCAGGCAAAAACCACATATACCGAAGCTGCATATATGGAAAGCTATATGATTTACCAGCCTCTCAGACCGTCAATCGTCACCTATTCTTCTTAGCCATGATACACTTCAATGCACTTCTTTGACCCAGTTGAAAGTTCCAATCACACTATCGAACCACGAACATCACATTGCCCCCTCAATGTTTGGAACAGTCTGCCGCCACTGGCATTGGTTTGCATTGCCCAAACAACCAACACTGACTAAGTGCCATTTTATAAATACAAATTACACTTCCACCTTCCGGACCCAACCAAACAACCGCACCCCGCACCGTGTGCGTTTCATCTGTTCCAAGTTTTCGCGATCCAATTTACGCGATGCAATCATCAATCATTCCGGTCTTCAACACCTCACCCGGCTGTTTGTCTATTTCTTCTTGCAAAGCTCTCCACTGAGGAAAAACGTTGAAACGTGAAGGATTGATGAGTATCTCCCTCTCATCATCATCGGTTGCGCGCTAGGTTCTACGATTGAACCGATGAACGCCCACCGTTATCATCTAGCCAATCTAATGCAATGCTCGTTTGTTTGTTTTATTCTGTACCGTCGCAAGATGCTGTGAGAGCGAAAATCTCTCTGTTTTCCCAGGTGGTCGTTGGTTTGCTTAACTCTGTTTGTCTGTTTGATTTTTTTTCCCGTAGCACCAATGCAAACGATTCCGATTAACGCTATTCGAAGCCGAAGTTAACAGTTTCAGCAAATCAAGTTGATACTAAAGAACCAACCACCGAGGATGAAGGTTGAAGATTTCCCCTATGCTGACTTCTCAAGTACCACGGAGCACACCCGACGGGCAAATTGGCTGTCGGCCGCCATTGGAGAACAAAATTCAACATTCTTTATGCTATAGAGGACCCTCCGGATTCATGATGGTCGTTGGTTCAAGTACGTGCACCACAGTAACTGACTGATAGCAACTGATAAAAACATACCCGCATGCAAAAAACTGCGAACGCACATCGCACATATCGGGAGGAGCTTGCAGGAGATTGATGTCTCCGATCAAGGGGGTTCCTTCTTCACGGTGTAAGCTTCTTATTGAACGCAGGTATCAGATAATAGGATGGGTGCAAAACGTACAACAGAAACGTCGAAAAAATATGGCTGCGGAGACCAGCAGCCTCAAGGCGGGGCTTGTCCTTCCGGTTTCAATGCGTTGTTGCTTTGCATATCTACTGAGTGCTTACGGGCACACTCGTAAGAAATAAGATTTTTATCCATGCGAAATTGAGACTTATCGTTGCACAGGAAAAAATTTCCTGATGTTTTGGACTTTCAAATCGATTTCTTCCAATATCAAGATCTGATTCAATTGCTTTTTTTTAGATTATAAATTGAATATATTTGTTTGATACAATTTCATCTGACTTTAAGTCCTAATGAAAAATTTGATGGGGAAGAGCCTTCAGGTTTTAGGCGTCAAAACCTCTTATCTTTTAACATAGGGGAAATGGCTCGAATGTTGGCCTATGGATCTAAGGTTGGGCCCATCGCTAAAAATCTGCTTTTTTTTCAATTTTATCTTGATGAGCGCGTCATTGGGACTAATGGATATTTTTGGTCGCTATTGAAAATTTAGTCGATTGCTGAATTTATGTATGGGCCCAAATTAGGGGCATTTATGCCGACAAAGAAACGTTGACCCATGCTTCTGCGTTGATTTTCCTTTATGTATCACTACTGTTCTTCAGCTAGATTAACATTCGAAGTCCCTCCTTTCTTACCCCTGATTGAGAAATTTAAATGCATAAATTAGGTTTCCAACATTTCTTCAGGGCTAGGTACTAGATTTTGTAATCTGTGAAAGGGAAATCACATATCGTGTGGCATCAATCTGCATGGCATGTTGGCTCGTGAGAGAAAATTTTCGCTCTTGGATTTGAACGTTTTGGCTTTCTTGAGACCGGTAGTAAAGCGGGTGAATAATGTATAGGAAACTGTTTTAATTCAATTGTAGCTTGTTTCACAGAAAAACCTGAGCCGCAAAGTCTCTGACTGATTTCTTTAGATTGTCGTTCACTGAGCTGAATATGCACTCAAAGCGAATTATTCCCGCTTTTCTCAATTTATGTGGGTACAGAATTTAAAAAAAAAGTTGTGGTCGATGTCACCGATTTGAGCCAAACTTGGCCAAAACGCTTATTTTGGCATTTTGAACAAACGCCTTTTTTGATTTTGTTCTAAAGTGCCTAGATGCTTCTGGGCTACAACCCTGGAGTTTCGAAATTTTTAAAAATTTCCACCTTCAGAATAGATTACTCCACATCCAAATAAACTATTCGTTATCTTAGAACGTATATTTGAAAGTTTTTCAATGTAGATTTTTATAAATTTACAATTATTTTGTTTTTGTTATAGTAACTACAGTAAACAGACTGTTTACCGGCAGGTTTCCAAATTGTCAAAAATTGCCTATTTTCACCATGGGCGGGATTTTTATTTCTTCATATTTTGGGCTCAAATTTTCAATAAAAAAGCATTCTTGCTCGTGAGATTAATTCCTCAAATAAGGATATTATTCAAGTAGCAGCTGTATACCTGCTAATCTATCTGATTTTATCGTACTTCTAAAGCACGTTTTGGCTGTATCACATAGGAACGATATTTTCCATTTTAAGGACCATAATTAAATTATAGACAGAAGTAAATAAATGAGGTTGTAATGATTTCATATAATTAAAATCCTGCCCAAAACATGTGACAAATAACATAAAAAATTATTGTGCCATCAGCGTGAAGAAATTCAAGAAAAAATAAAAATTTATTAAATAGCATTGATTTTCACCTGAAAAGCTCAATCTGGTCATATCTCAAAAACTATTTATCCAAATCATTTGCCTTTAAAATCAAGGGCAGAGTACAAGAGTTTTTCAAAGTGTGGTGAAAATTTGAGCCCAAAATATTAAGAAATAAAAAATTCCGCCCATGGTGAAAATAGGCCATTTTAATACAATTTTAATACCTGTCGGTAATCCCTGTCCAAGGATGAGGGGCTTGATGATGATTTGTCAAGTGTCGCTATGATTTTTTTTTTGCAATTTGTTAAAATTGTAGTTTTTCTCCAGTTCATTGATTTGAAAGGTTCATGCGAGTTAATTTCACGGAGCCGTAAATTGTAGTTTTATCAGAATTTTAATATTAGCATAAAATAAAATAGTAATTTTAAATTCGCTTTTGTAATGCTAAGGTAAATAGTTTGCTTTGAGTGTAAAGTTAATTTATAAGAAAGTTCTAACAGTTTTTTTTTGCACTTCGAAACTTGACGGGTCATACCTCTAACATAGTAGCAGTGACAGTGTCGCATGTCCTAACAACAACTGCCTGCGACTAGTGTTCGAGGGGCCGACAGGGCTGAATACGGGTCAATACTAACAAAACTCTAACACTAACATGACCCCGAAACTAACGTTCATCCATTGCACTAATAGTTATAATGTAGTTGTACTTTTCTAATAACCCATCTATCACAGACAAACAGACATAACACTCGGTTGGACAGGTTGTTCATCGAATACGCATTTGACGGTCAATTCGAGTGTTTTTGGTTGGTGGTGCCACCACCTGTGGCGCGCACGGTCGGTTACCTTGCGTTTGACGTCTGCACACTAGCGCAATCTGTTCAGCGTACTATCCATCACATGATACTCAACAGATGGCGGTAGTGTTTTAGTGACTATGTTTTGTGGAGAAAAATATTAAATGTGTTATTTCTGTTTGTCTGTGCATCTATGTTTCTTTTTCGTTGTGTGTGTGTGTGTGTGGGGGTGGGGGGGTGGGGGGATGGTTAATGTAACCAATACTAATACCTTTCTTTCTGTTCTTTTATTCGTTTTCTATATCCCTTCAACATCACCCCATATCCCATCATGTTGACGAGAGATGACTTACTTGCATGGTGCATGCCCAAGTCGTACTACAGGATAATATGCTGAGCGTGGTTCTATCACAGATCGATAGAACTGAGTAATAATGAGGTAAATTCTACACAGTATTTTAAAGGAGCCAACTCTAAGCAGGTAATAATAGCAATTAATAATCAAACAACCATAAAAAGGTAAGAATGAATTTATTTAATTTAAATACAGTAATGACCCGATTTTGTCAGCCCCTCCGCGCTTCAGATTTTTTTTTCTTTCCATAATTTCACATAATCATAAATCTAAATTTTGCTCATTCGTCATTCGTTAAGAGGTATATTTAAAGTATACATTGGTGCAATAGGTTCAAGAAGATTACTGAAAAAGGGCATGGGTTTTGTAGAACATTGTAAAACATTTTCAAAAAAGGGGGCTGACAAAATCGGGACATTACTGTATTCCATTTACATTTACATGATTTATCACATATTTCCGGAGAGCTTCGAGGTTGGAGCGTAGTTGCTTTTGTAGATGGGCACGTCATTTGTCGGTTTCTCGCGGATTGGGGCTCAGTCTGGAAAAACTAATAACACAAACAGGTAGAAGAATAGTTCCTCTATGATTTGTTATAGTTTGTTTGCAGGATTGTTCTTTTGTTCGCGGGAGGCCGACGATTGACGTGTTTGTTTGCAGGGGCGATTGCGCCCAGATCTCGGGGTTCTCCGGATTTATGGTCGTAATCTAATACACACAGTTGATCACAATACGAGCCTAATAGCTGCAGTGACCTAGTGAGCACCATAGCTCGAGTCGTCTGAAAGTATTGTGTATCGCATGGAGAGCCCAACCGAGATGCTAGCCTATTAAGACTGCAGTTGGTCAACTCTCGAAAAAAAAAATTAATACCTGTCGGTAATCAGACTGTTTACCGTAGTTACTATAACAAAAACAAAATGTGGGTACACCTATAAAAATTAACATTAAAAACCTTCAAATTGACGATCTAAGATCACGAATAGCTTAATAGGCACTTTCGAAAAAAAAGGCGTTTGTTCAGAATGTCAAAATAAGCGTTTTGGTCAAGTTTGGCCCAAATCGGTGACATAGACCACAGGTGGTGTACCCACTTGAGCTGGAATGACCCATATGGAGATTTTTATTACTTCCTTCCAGCGAAACAGCACAATATATGTGGTAAATTACCTGACGATATGACTGATTGGGAGAGGTCATTCGTTTTAATAAACACTACTCCTCCCACTGTCTTCCCGAACCGACCCGGTACGATGGTATTGGTGCCGACTAGCCACCAAAGACGGTCGCACAAAGAGGAACACTTCAATTGGAAAACTTACTAAACCTGTCCCATTTTTACATTAGTATAATTGTGCGGCAAGTACAACTCTATGTCCAGGGAAGTAAAGAAATTTATCAACCCGAAAAATTCCTAGACCGGACCGGGAATCGAACCCAAACGCCACCAGAATAGTATTGCTTTATAGCTACACCTTTTCCGACTGAGCTAAAAGAGACCCTTAGGGAAGCTCCAAAAACGGCACTATCAAAATTGCCTTAAATCTCTAAAATATGCTTTAAAATCACCGAAATAGACCTATAATGTCATGGTAAACAGCCCAAGTAACATTTTACGTTTAATCAAGTACTACAAGACTACTATAAAACAACATTCATACCCTGGTCAAGACAGCTTTGCCTTTATTACATCCATCAAAACCTCATTAAGACTAGAATCTGTCGAGTTTGTCCACCCTGGAAAAGGTTTTGAAGGGAATATTTTCAAGGCACTTCAAAATTGATTTGCTGCCAAAAGGTTATACGAAATACATTTGAAATCCTTATTAAAAGTACAATCAATGTCATTTGGCATCAGTACTTGTGCCATTTGCCTTTGACGCTTGCTTAGCCAACTTAAATTAAAACATCAATCAAGATACATAAATATCATCCGATAGTGCAAAATTCTTTGTTTGAAAATGAATCTGTCGAAAATCCTCATAAATTTCTTTATCATTAAAGTGAAAAAAGTACCGACATTATCGAAACAGTTCTCTTATTTTGGTCTATTTTTGAGCCGGAAAAAATGGCTGCCTTCGGAAAACATTGATTTTACAAATTATTTTTAATTTAGGACACAAAATATAGGTTAAATGTTGGCTTCGGCACCCATTGACTGTTTTCGGCAACCAAAATTTAAACGTTGATTTCACTATGTTTTCCCATCAACGCACTTCCCTGAATGTGTCCAAACGATTGTTTAGCCTTTCAGCTTCAATCTGATTATATTTGAACGATCGAGCAATCCAGTAATGCTACTTTTTTCTTCAAATAAAGCATACGCACTACAAAATGAGGTTGATTTCGAGTTGCTGATAATAGAACAGCTGGTTAACACGCAGTTCTAATGGGAAGGTTGCCGAAGAAAAAGAGACTGCCGACAATAGTCACACTCACCTGAGAAGTTTGGAGCGTTGTAAAAACGCTTTCAAAACGTTTTGAAAAATTCTGTCGATTGGAATGGATAGAGAAGCAAGCAGCAAATGAATGTAAACAAACAGACACATCATATATCAATGAGCTGGATTACCGAGGTGAAGCAATCACTCACACAACCACTGTACGATACACGCAAGTACACGCAAGTAGTGACGTCACTACTTGCGTTTACGTTGATTTTTTGGTTTACTAATACAACCCTATTTCACGATCTGCACCACCTCTCTCTGTACCTCATTGATCATATATGTGCGTGACGCTGAGAAAATGCTAGTAGAAGTGCAGACGCTGCTTAGATTGACGAGAATACGTAAATTCCCCTAGTTAATTTTTATTCTAATCGTTGCGCTCAGCCGAGATAATTTGATAATTTTTGTAACCTCTACTACTGCCTAGGGGTTGGTCACTCCACACAGTGTGCCAAAAACAGATTTGGGCACGCTCACTGACACAGTTTGGCTCCCATGGTAAGATGATTTCACGATCTTTAAAGTTACTGGAAACACTGAACTTTCTCTGCGCTGCACAGTGTGCATGTGCATCATTGTTGTTGACAAATCAATTGTTGACGGAGGACTACGACTGTGATTTCTATATGGGGGTACACTTTGTGAAAACCGAAAACGGAACATGTAACGAAATTATGAAAGATTTTGAGCATCAATAATTCAGCCGCCCCTGGACCAGTTTCAATAATTTTATCACCAATCGATCAGAAATATGTCTACGCAGTGCTAAAAGCGCTTTCGATTGTTGATTTATAACTAAAAACTTTTGAAAAAGTGAAGAAATAGCAGTGGATTTTAGAAGAGCATAGCAGAAATAGTGCGAAATAGGTTAGTGAAGCCATGGTCTCTAAAAGAGGAAACCGATGAAGAGAATTGATTTCCACCGCTCTGCTTCTAAGCCCCTTAATTAAGTCGTCGTCATAGCAATGCAAACTATCATCGCACCGCTTTTGGTTCTTGGGTTTCGCTTGCTGGATGCAATTTTGTTGTTCGACATTTTCGTAGGACCACCAGAAAACATGAAATTACACTATTTTCTATGGATCTTTTCAATTTAAATTTTTCAATTATTTGATTAACGATAAATCTTTAAGGTTTCTCCAGCTATTCGATTACCGTGGCGAACCGAAATCCGTACACCTAAGAAATTAATCAAAATCCGTACATTTCATACAAAACGCCTACTTTTTGTATGAGGTGTACGGATTTTGATGCTGTACGGATTTTGGTCCCCCACGGTAAATATTTATCGAATTTTCAATTATTCGAGCTACCGACATCCCTTCTTACTTCTACTCGTTTGATTTAGTGCAGTAGAGCAAATAAATAAAAGTACTAATTTATCTGAACAGAAGAACCATGACGTGAATCAGGATCATAAATTCGCCGAAAAAAGTGTTAAGCGTCTTTCTGTTAAAGTGAAGACAACAAATCAAGGAGACTGGCAACTTTGCCAGAATTCAAACGACAGATACAATGGCGCTGCGCTTGAGTGAAGGTGGAAGCAACGCATAGAAAAATGAGCAAATCCTCAAACCCTTATTCTGAGGATGTAATCTTTGCTATCAAATTCGTTCGAAGCATTTACCTTTGAGCGGCAGATGACGCAATTGTACCTGTCTCATAGCGTAGGTATGAGAAAATGGAAGAGTTGCCAGTCTTCTTGATTTGTTGTCTTCGGTTAAAGGCTAAGATTTACGAACTTGTTGAGAGAAGGAGTATAACGAGAAAAAATAAAAAGGAGGGGAGCTATAGCTGGATGGACACTGATATTCTACATGTCGCAAACACGACTTCAACTCCTGTCCACCAACAGACGAACCGAGACTGTTGCGAGTGCCCAATCATTGAACCGAAGAATATGGGATTGTCCGAAAAGATTTGCTGATCCAGGTGTCAACACGTCATCATCATCTTCCAAAGGCTTTAAGCGAAGACATCACAACAAAAAGACTGGCAACTTTGCCAGAATCCAACCGACAGATACAGTAGCGCTGCGCTTGAGTGAAGGTTGGAAGCAACGCATAGAAAAATGAGCAAATTCACAAACTTTTCTTCTGACTATGCGATCAAATTCGATTGTACCTGTCTCATAACGTTCGTATGAGAAAATGTAAGAGTTGCCAGTCTTCTTGATATGTTGTATTCGCTTTTAGCCTGTACTACCATCGGCCCTTTTCAGGGCCACCAAGATTTTCCAAAAGAGTTAAATTTCTGAACATGTCCCAACTAAAATTCAGATCAATCAATTCAGGGCAATCAAAGTCATACTAAAAACTAGGCTAAAGACGATGAAGACTAAGATATGGTTGTGAAAGGCAATGAAGGCAACCGCTAGCGAAATCACTTTTTAATGCATCCTGCTTCACGGTGACACCACCGAAGAAGCCAGCCTTCAGCAGCGGAGCACTTTCGTCGCATTCTTCAGTAGGCTTCTTGGCCATCTCAAACAGGGCATCCAGGTAGCCATCTGATCTCCGCAGCCAACTGATCCCAAGTGTTCCAACGATTTCAACATTAGCAGCAGCTTGCTCCGGCGGCCGTACAAAACAGAATGTCGTCAGATGTGTTTCGATGCTATCTCTAAAAAGCATCTGCAGCGGTCGGATAAACTCCATCTCCTCAGTTGGAGTTCAGTCACTTTGTTCAGCCGGACTACCTCTGGATCATCGCCTTGGTTCGGATTCCACTGATTATTGTGTCGTTCCTTCAAAACAAAACATTCAAACTGTCAAATTAACCGGGTTACCAAACAGGCCATTATTCACAAGCAAACAAAAGTCACTCCGACGGCTTGGCACTCTCGGCACTGCCGGCACAGCTTCAGCGCACAGAGAATATTGGCACAAAATAAGTGTGTAGAGTGACCACCCCTCAAATACTGCTCACTGTATTTGATTGAAATTGATGGGAATAAAGTTTTTTTCAAGGAAAAACATATTCAAAGCCGTAGGTAGTACAAAAATAAATGGAATAATAACAATATGGCGATAGCATAGACATTAATTTTCCATAAGCCATTTGTGAAAAAGCTGTTTTGCTTTCATGAAATCGCTAACAAATGCAAAACGTTTTAATGCGGCTTTTGTGACGATAATTTTCAAACTAATGTATTTTATCTCAAGCCATGTTGCTTGATCCTATTCCGTATAGTTTTATGACGGCATTAATGATGGCAAAGTTGCCTGGAAAAAGTTAAACGTCAAAATTTGTTTATCTTTCGATAGTTTTGTTTTGTGACCATTTCAACGAGGTTCTCCTCCAGCGTTGGATCAACGAGTTACGGGACATATTCGATAAGGGCGACTTTCATCCATTAGAGGCCGTTAATCAGGAAGTGAGTCTACATAGCTTGGAACAGGTGGAAGTACAATCGTTTCCGAAAAGTTTCCCTTCTCCCAGATGAAACGATGAAGTTTATGTGCGCTTGGTTGGATTTTTTGGAACCGTTGGCCTTTTCACTGAATGGTTCGGAAGGCAGCCAATTTACAGCTGACTGTCGGCTCCTAGTGCTTCGTGAACCGCATTCACTTCACTCTTCTCAGTCGACTGCTCTGTTGTTGTCGATCGATTTTTTTCGGAATTGCTGGGCCTCCCAGGAAGATCTGGAATTGCAAATTCAATTTTGAAACAAAAAAGACGTTCAAAAATAACCCTTTAGAGACATGAGAAAATTGTGTCAGCAGAATTCGTCTACAATATGCAGGGCTGGTAGTGGGTTTTTTATACATGACTATTGACTACCACAACGAAAAAAGTGAGTAATAGTGACATTTATTGATCGGAAAGATATTAAAGATATGGATCCAATCTGTCGTTGAATGCGATCCGCTTTGAGAAATATTATAAATTCCCAAACCACCATGAGCATTTTACAAGCTTTTATTTAAATAAAACAAATGGTTGAAGGATCTTATAAATATGTTTTCGTAAAATCAGTATTAATTGGATAATCAATAGGTTAATTTCTAACCTACATTTCCTCACACAGTACTGATTTTTCTGCCACGATTGTTTGGAAACCAACCGTTGAATAAGTTGAATTTAGTACAGTCTTTACTAGGATTATATGGATTGAATTCTAGGGAGGATACAGCCGGGAAGTACATCAACCCTAGCAGCACGCTTGTCACAAATCAATAGTAGAAACTTATATACGACTTATTTCAGTCATAAACAAGTTGCTGTAACTTATTGTGATGAAAGTGTGCTACTCGGGAATGGTACAATGACAACGGAGTCCAATTTGTTCCGAAACCCTCAATCCACCCAATTGTCCCTAGTTCAAGCTCATTGAAAACTACTGGGCAATTATGAAGAGGAAACTGAAGTAAAAAGGTACAGTCATCAAAACGGCAGCTCAGAGATTTAACGAAATAACGGAAAAATTCGGGAATTCCTTTGAAACCGCGACGAACAATTCGATTCGTATAACATAAGGAATAGTACGCACTGGAGTGAAAACCTTTTTCAAATCCAAAATAGACTGAAATGGATTTGTTCCATTACTAAGTGAGCCATGCTTTAAGTGACTATTGATCTCTTCGAAAAATGTAGAGCGATTGAATTGCAATAACAGATGTGTTTATACATTATATAATCGTTTGAATAGCTCAGAAGTATTTTGTGTGGATGAAAATATGGAACAAGTTATAAAACAATCTTTCTTCAGCAATGAGGCGAACCAGCCCAAGGCTGAAAGCCTCCCTAATAAAGATAATTCTTTCTTCAGCAGTTGGTGGTCAACATTGAACTACATATCCTGAGGAGTATTTCCACTAATTTCCCAAATAGCAATTAAGGTTTTATCGTAGCCATGATGAGGACTTATAGATTGCTTTAAAACCTTGATAATACATGCAATACTACTTGGGTTCAGCCTATGTGTCAACAACGAGTTTGTACAACTCATCTTCCGGTTACCAGTTCTGGCTTGCTAAGTGCATTGGAAAAACATCGAAAATTCACCGAACGTAAACATTACAGAAAACAGTTCAATGCCATGGCTCAACAAAGTCACTTTCAATCGAAAATCGTCAAGCTGTCAACCATCACTTTCAATTGAAAGTCATTCCGCCATGTCTTCGAGCAGATTTCCTTCAACATCAACAGAACCACTTTCAATCAGTTTTCCTGCTGTTTGTTTTGGCTTGAATCGTGTTCATTTCGTATTTCATTGTCAAATGAACTTACTTTCGCATTGAAGCGAAACTGTTCGATCCACACTCACGCAGATTTTCTGACTTTTGTTGATTGTTCACTCATTTAAGCGCATGTGCACGTGGATGTTAAATTCATCATTGACGGGTCGTTTGATTACCCATCAATAAGTGTATTTTTTTTAAACGGGGTGACGTCTAGAAGCTGGAAATCGACATCCGATGCCATTTTGAAGTCCAAGATGGCGGCTTCCGGTTCAAGAAAATCTGGAAAATACTGTCAAATACTTGAGCTGCACCGAATAAATGGTGCTATTTGACGTGGTATTCGGTGTTTACATGCGAAATATCGCTAATATTCGACCATTTTCTTACAAATGAGTGGCCGACAAAACGATTGAGTGAAATTTTGTTAGCTTAACTTCTGATATTCGGTCGAATACTATGGCGGCCGAATATTCGGTTCAGCATTATCAAATACCCATCAATATGGGTATTTTTGGAAACGGGATGACATCTAGAGAATAAAATCAATATCAGACGCCATACAAAATGGCGGCTTCTGATTTCAAAAACAGTGGGAAATACTGTCAAATACCCATCAATATAGGTATTTTTGGAAGCAGATTGGCGTCTAGAGGCTGGAAATCGTTGATTTTTTAAATAAAAGTGGAAAATACTGATGCCGACCCATCCATAGGGGTATTTTTGGAATCGGTATGACGTCTAGAGAATGAAAATCAATATTCGATGCAATTTTGAAATCCAAGATGGCAGCTTCCGATTTAATACAAATTGGAAAATACTGAAAATACCCATCAATGTGGGTATTTTTGCAATCGGGGTGGCTAGAGATTGGTAAAAGATACGTGACGCCATTTTTAATTCAAGATGGTGTTTAAGAGTTTAAGAAAATATGGGAAATACTGTTAAATAATCGAGATGACGTCTAGAGAATAAAACCGATGCCATTTTGAAATCCATGGCTTGTAGTTTAAGAAAAGTGAGAAACTATGTTTTTTTTTAGAATCAGGGTAACGTCGAGAAGCCGGAAATCGATATCGCCATTTTGAAATCCGAAACGACGGCTTCCGATTTGAGAAAAAATGTCAAATACCCTAACATATGGGTATTTTCAGAACGGGAATGACACGTAGAGGCCGGAAACCGATGTCAGACCCCATCTTGAAATCCCTAATGGCAACTTCTGGTTTCAAAACATGTGGGAAATACTGTTAAATACCCCCCAAGTAACAATTTAGGTTTAATGAGGGTTCTGTAGACCATGATTTAGACTTGTAGAGTGTTTTAAAACCTCAATAAAACTTGTAATGCTACTTTGGCCATCAATGTGGGTATTTTCGAAATCCTAGTAACGTCTAGCGGCCGAAACAAGCGATGTCATGTCATGTTTGGAGGAGTGTTCACTCGATAACAAGAAACACAATGACTTACACGAAAATGATATTGCTCGAAATGAAGCGATTCTGCGGAGGGCTCATTTTCTTTTCTTTGTTTCGAAAATGCAGAACCCTGTTCAATGCAGATCACAATCTTCACCAACGTGAGTGGTTCTTGATCCAAGAGCTGCAAGAAACCTTATCCCAACCCCAAAGCATCGCAATCCTAGGCTCTCACCTAGGGTAAGTGCACCAGTTTTTGGGCCAAAAGGTTCCCTAATTAGCCTAATTTTAATTTTAATTTATATAATTTTTTCACCAAATTTATTTCCATGCAGGGATAGAACATAGATTTCGTCGTACGTCTAAGGGAATAAAGCCATGAATATTCATTTCAAATTAGGCCTGATTTTTGTATATCATAGGTCCATGGGCAGCATTTCTCAAGATAATGTAATGTAAAACTTTTTCCAAGAAACCCTATCCCTAGGAACGTCAATTTAAAATATAAAATTGAGTGCATTCTAAGCGGTGGACACAAGCAGGGCGTCACAATATCAGCTTCAATCGACCAAATCGATGCGACGAAGAGACTGCTGGCTTTCTTTTTCTGTTAAAGTCGAACAGCTTCGCAGCATTCTAGAACCTCAGTCGGCGTGCACAAACAAATGTTCAAGCGCTTTTCTCTGTTTCTCCCGTCGTTCCATTGGTCTTCCTTTCAAGCTTCGGTGAAATGAATGAGCGAAAGAGCGCTCGACTTTGATAGTTTTCTCTTTCATGAAACACATCAACAGAGGTTTCATGACGTTTATGACGGAAAATGAAATTGCACATTTAAAGCATTTCTCACGTGAAAACACTTGAAGATTACACGAAATATGTTTCATTTATCTTCCATACACATATTTATCTAAAAAAAAAATAACGAAAACGGGACATAACGCATTTTAAACAAATTGAAAGAGCGGTGATAGAGTGTTCGTGAAAGGGGATTGAAAGCCATAATGAGGTTTCGTTTAACTAGAAAATCGACATTACTTACATTGAAAGCGATGAGCAAAGCAACGATGAGAAGATCCACAGCTAGCGTTGCCTTCTAAGCGTGCTTCTTTTTCATTATCATTTCTTGTTGATAGTCTAGCTAGGCGTTATATAAATGAAGCGTAGAACACGTTTGTATGAGAGAAACAAAACTCGAGTTCATTTTAGAGCTTCGAAAATGTAGAGCCCTGGACACAAGAGCTAAACGGAAACCTTAAAAAGTTGGTGTTTTGTAAACCGAGCAACTTTGCGAAGGCCGTAAAACTCTAGATAATATGCTCACGACTACAAAGATTTTGGCTACCGGCCTAATTGCCTCAATGTTTTATTTTCTGTAATCTGACAGTATATGGAGAGTTTCTTACTTTCTTTTCAAGTTATCAACTTATGATGTTATGTTATGTTCTGATGATTGATGTCTCTGAGTCGCTCCCCCCCCTCCAAATTGGGGGGGGGGGGCTGACTTTGGCCCACCATCGCCCTTGCAGTGATACGGCACTGTCCCTTAGTAAGATCTTACATCGAATATTTGAATGGTCTGTAAATTACTTGTTCATACTGACGTAAGATATTTCTGAGAAAACGTATGAAAATTTCTTACACCGCTTACCCTACATAAGTACTTACGCAATTTTTGAAAGGCCCCAAATCGAAAGTAATCTGACTTGGGTCCAGGTAAAAGTAAAAGCATACAACCGCCCAGGATAAATGTCTTTCACGTTCCTCCAGTTATCAGATTCTTTGACATCGAAGTATTCATATTTAATCCTATCTTTTCTGCTTCACGTTTCAGTGCGCTGTATTGCCTTGAAAGTGGGGAATCTGATAGGGTTTTTGATCTAATTTCCGTTCTACTAAGCACAACCCGCACTTTACCTCTCATTTCTGAACGATTTTAAACAACAAATGGAATATTTTTGTCAAAGATGACCTCTAAATTTATTCACCTTTCCATACGTACCGTTGGATTTGATAAAGAGTCACAAATTGTTGAAATATTGTTTAAAATCTAAGGCTGCTTCTTGAATCTAAATTCGTTCTACGAGTTTTAATTCTGTCCTAACGCATTGAAACGCCATTAGATTTTCTTCGTCCTACGGATAAACGTAGAAAAAGGGAATTCGCTAGGAGCGCTTCTTTTGTTATGAGGACAATGAGCGTAAATATTCATACAATGCGCACCAACAGGATTTATGTTGCAGCTAATGAACTAACGTATCGGAATAAACCTATTATTGATTTGTACACGGTGAAATCATTGATATTATTGATCTTTTCTGATCGATAGAACGGAAATGGCCGATTACGACGAAGTAGCGCTCTACCCTATTCTGAGATTGTTTCGAAACATTCAACCTTGCCTACAATGAACGAACAGCTCATAAAAAGTAGCAAGGCACAGCGAACATGATGTCACGGTATTATATCGATGCTCTAATAAATCGTACATTTATAGGAATCCCTGATTTTGAGAACTGCGTTGCAGAAAGTCTAGAAGCCGAAGTGAATCCTTTGAAACTACACATGATTACTTTAACATACCATTTTCAATACAAGGCCTGATCCTACCAGCTCTTAAAACCAGTGATGCAAAATATCATGACACTCACGTGACACTCGTCTTCGCATCAACCGACTATCGCTGACAGATCGTTTTGTCACGCAGTGAGAGTTAGAGCCATGGCAAACAACAATCACCAGTAATGGTCGTTGCTCACATGCAAAACGTTACACTCGCTGCTGATGATGAAAAGCACAACGAAAACAGTGAAGACTTCTGCAGTACGAACATGAGAAAATGCGAAACGACAGAAGAAAATGAAAACAATGCCTAAGCATTACAAGTTCGTCTCGGCAGGCGCGACTGTGTGAGTTACAAACAAAGCAGGCAACATGGAACGGAAGCTGTTGGGCTCACTCACCAACACACTCACATAAGCAAGCAAAGCAGTAACTGCTCCAAAACGAGCACAGATGAGCGTCGTGATTGTCGGGAATGAATAGATCGGTGATGGATCACAGCAGAAGATGACATTCACCAGTTGCTTTTTACTTCTTTCGTCGACTTGATGGATGGCCATGGAGAGAGCTTCGACGAGCACATTGATAGGAATGTACAATCAACTGTTTGGCGATCGTGATTGTGATAGGTCGCAACTCTGCTTAAACATATTTCAATTGATAAACCCAAATTCTAACTCTTCGCAAAAGTTTAAATAAACGTCACAAATTGAATAAAATTTGCACTGTGCCATACCGATGGCACCAGCGCTGCTCAACGAAAACTGCGTTATCGAACCATGGAATCACAATCGTATGACCGGTCCCCACCGTCCGTCGCTGTGAAGACTTGAATCACTCCCCTAAGGGGTGGCATCGAAAATTCGCAAAAATCTGGGCGGCTTATCTTATGGATGCTAATCTCCAAGTGTTTCGGTTTTCGGTCCGCGTGTGATGCAATGCTGCCGGTTCATGTGTTGTTTTGTGACAGTCAATAATTATTGGCTATAATATTGGCGAATTTTCTCATCATTTTACACCGATGGACGTGGTACCGATTCGGTTCAACGTACCCTGAAAAGATAAAAAAGAAAACACAACGTTAGACTCTCGATGGTTTAATTAAATAGCTAGTAGATAGTCAAGGCACAAACAAACTGTGATTGCCACATATATATACAAATTCAAGCATTCCCTAATACAAAAGCACTATGTAAAATGCTAAGTGACGTGTTCGGGGTGTCATCCGGATTATTCGTGAGACAATTCCATCCTTCGGGTTATTGTTCGTTTATGGTTTCCGATTATTAGAGAACACTCAATTGAGGGAGGTTGAGAGCAGGCGAAACGCTCTGAGTGTATAAGAAGCGTGAAACGACAGATATAAGAAGAAGTATCGCACATTGAGTTAGAATAACAGTATATATTGTCTTGTACAATTAGCAATGAAGACAATTGCTATTACATCCCAAATTTATATTGCGGCTAAAGTGAAGTCAAATAAACCCGTCACAACAACATAACAGTGGGACACGACAACGAGGCATGGTACCAGTCTGAAGCGTGTCCTAGCTAAACCGTAGGTATGCTAAACGTTATACGACCATCTCGCTATCAAGAAGCAGCACACGTCTTTGCACTCTCAAGAAAACAACCGGATTATCATTATTGAACGTGGCATATCAACTACTGATACTCTTGCACACATATAAGACACTACACGCAGCGAGCATCAACAATACCGTACCCAGACGACCTCTAACAGCCAGCCTCTCTCCCTTCTATGATCTAAAAGCGGACGGGAAAGGAGTGAACGCTAAATCGAGCATGAAACACACTCATAACGGCTGATGGCTCGGAATAACTGAAACCTGAACTTTGTTACACCTACACACAAACACACATACAAACTCATTCACGGAAACGCGTCTCCGTTGATGATGGGAAAAAGCAAACAGGGTAGTGGCTGTCGATACCGGAGGCTCCCTGTCCGTTATCGGTCTTGTTATTTTTACTTTTCCAGAAAGAAGGACTTGTCGAACCCCCTCCCCCAGCAGACGGGCGATGTGGTGCCGGTGTTGTCGTGGGTGGTGAAGGATAATGTACACGTGTACATATAGGGGAATCACGAGTCATCAAGAGCGATTGTTGATAAGAAGCTCAAATAGACGGAGAAGGAGCAGGCATTAGAGACGCTGGGGTGAAAGTGAAATTTTATGGAACTAATAGGATTCTACGGTGTAAACAACGTGTTATTGAGATATTGTCGAGAGACGCGTAATGATGAGGGTGATGGGAAAGGGAGAATTGAATCGTTGTGCTTGCGAAAGGATGCTACAGCACGAAATATTATGAAATGTTGACTGGTTTGATGAAGGTTTACTTAAATCAGAGCGAAGATCATTCAATTTCTATACAGGATTTTCTGGACTACTAAACTGCCTATCAATGATGCTTTAAATATCAGTCTTAATATCTACTTCCAGCGTGATATACTGAATTTCTGACGTAGGACTAGGTATGTGTGGCCTATACTGGGGTGCAAATCAACGACCGAAGAGACTAACTCAAAATTGAGTAGGATTTCACTCAAAAACGCAGAAAGTGGGATTACCAACTGAGTGACTAAAATTTTCAACGATTTCCTTCAACATGTGCATGAATATGAGGAAAAATTTACGAATTTAGGTCTGTAAACTAAGTAAATTTTTTGTCGGTTTTCGTCATATTTTTGGAGAGAAAAATTTTACTCATTCAGTTAGTAACCTCACTTTCTACGATTTTGAATGAAATGTTCAAAGTTGTTCAGATGGATGATAAGGCCTATTGGATGGTGAACAGCGCAGTTTCTTACTCGCTCTAACTTGAAAGCTCAACTAGATAGAAGGTAGCTGGTTTTGGAGAAATTATTCAGATTTATTAGACCTATTGGATGGTGTACGGTTTGGATCAGAATTCTGTCACCAGGGATGTACGTGTGCCCTTGAAATATTCATTCTTTAATTTAAAATTTGGAATGACTTTTCTTATCCTTCATAGACTGGCACCGTTACTTGTGAAAGGAAGGCTAAACAAATGTAACGTTTTGGCTTGTAACGTATTGATTTATCAGTATACAATAAGAAATTTTCATGGAATACAGCAGCTAAAGAATCATTTGTTAATATTATTAAATTGATTTTATTTTAAAAGATAAAAGACAAACTCAAATAAGCATCAAAATATAATGTGCTGTCAGATGTGCTTATGAGTTGTTTAATAGGTTTATTATATGAAATGCATTTTATTATGCGGATCGCCGCTCCGGTTACAGAAAAATAAACGCTATTCGGTTACCGAAAGGTAATTAGCTCAACATGTTTGCTTCCAAAACTTTGAATGGGTTAGGGAAATAATTTTGACTTTTGAAAATTGAATCATCAATTAACGATATTGAATGTCGCTAACTTTAAAACATTGACTATGTATAATGAGAGAGAGAGAGAAGGATTAGTATTTTTTTTTTAGAAGTCTGCACATTGTAGACGAAATACGCGTATCTGTCAAGGATAAGCAAATAAAGTAGTGGAATTAAATGGAAAAAACTAATCCTTCTCTCTCTCATTATACAGGTATTCCACTAAGACGCCCACATTCATCAGGATTCATTGACTATGTATTTGAATGTTTATTAACGTTGGAATTTAATTCTTAAATTAATAATTTTTAGCTTCTTCTCCTTGTGGTTTCATTACGTCCCTACTGGGACTTAACGCCGGCTCTCAACTTAGAGTTCTTTGAGCACCTCCACAGTTGTCAATTAAGAGCTTTATAGGCTTAGAAATTCTTCTATTTGTATATATTGTGTGGCAAGTATTCTATGCTCAGGGAAATCGAGAAATTTTCAAACCAGAAAAAATCCTAGACCGGACCAGGAATGGAACCCAGCCACCTCCAGCATGGTCTTGCTTTATAGCTGCGCCTAGTTTTCGAAAAAAAAAACTCAAAAATCTCATGCGTGAGTTTATTTGCCTGGCAAAATTCAACTGCGCAAAAATCACCGATAAGTTTTCAGGCTCAAAAATGCCATTGCTTTAGGTTTTGGCGTTATTCATAGTGCTATTTCGACCTTTTGATCATTCGACCTTTTGTCCTTTCGTCGTTTTGTCCATTCGGCCTTGTGTTCGTTCGACCATTTGTTTATCTAAGTTAAATTTAACATTTTGTCCACTTCGACCTTAAGTCCTTTCGACCTTTTGTCATTCGACATTTTGTCATACAACCCACTTGGCGAGTAAGTCTCCAAGCAATGTGTCCACCATCACCCAGGCACAAATCTACTGAACAACTTTACCAAAGATAGGCACCATCTATCTTGTGTCAATATTAAAATATTAACAGTAGAAGGACTGTCATAATTATATAACTCTGTGTTTAGCTCGTTCAGCGGATATGAGTTAAAACACAATTCTCTCCGGAAAAAAAACAATAACGTATTGATCTTGCCCCCAACCTCCAAATGTCAACTGCCACTCTGACGAGAAATCCATTAGCAATAAATATCCTTATCCTGCCCTAACACACAAACAGTTCGAACATTAGCGCCAAGGCGTCGTAAAACTCGGATGACCTCGTAAATTTGATCGCAAGGAAAAACGCACCAAACCGATGATGGCGGCACTGCACTCGGCCATACATACCATTTGAAGCATTGCCCAAAAACGTGCCGGAACACTTAATGGAGCTAACAAGGCTTAGGCTCGCGGAAGAGCACATCCGTGACGGCGAGGATGAACTTTTTTTGCCCAAATTTTACGACCCAACTTCCCGTTGACCAGCGCACGGTGGGGTGGTTTCTAGAAAAACCTGGGCAAAATCGAGAAAGCGCTTGGAAAAGGCCAACAATGGCTTCTGTAGATCAGTTTCAAGACTAAGAAGCAATATGAACCAAATTGGCCAAATTCGGTAATGGTCCGGGTGCTCCCAAGGAAGTGACTAAAATGTACTTGTGACAACTTTATTTGTTTAAACACTTAATTATCGATAATCATCGCCTACTTTGGTTGTATACAACTTAGATTCAACGCTCGTTTTAGCGTCCAACCAGTGATGCAAAATATCATAACACTCACGTGACACTCGTCTTCGCATCAACCGACTATCGCTGACAGATCGTTTTGTCACGCAGTGAGAGTTAGAGCCATGGCAAACAACAATCACCAGTAATGGTCGTTGCTCACAAGCAAAACGTTACACTCGCTGCTGATAATGAAAAGCACAACGAAAAAAGTGAAGACTTCTGCAGTACGATCATGAGAAAAAGCGAAATGACAAAAGAAAATGAAAACAATGCCTACGCATTCCAAGTTCGTCTCGGCAGGCACGAGTGTGTGAGTTACAAACAAAGCAGGCAACATTAAACGGAAGCTGTTGGGCTCACTCACATAAGCAAGCAAAGCAGCAACTGCTTCAAAACGAGCACAGATGAGTGTCGTGATTGTCAGTAATGACCAGATCGGTGATGGATCACAACAGAAGACGACATTCACCAGTTACTTTTTACTTCTTTCGTCAACTTGATGGATGGTCATGGAGAGAGCTTCGACGAGCACATTGATAGGAATGTACAAAGCGTTACTACCATCAGCTGTTTGATGATCGTGATTGTGATAGGTCGCAACTCTGTGTCCAACTGATAACATTTCCTTTTAGAAAGTGCCGAATTGGATATATTTATTGATACATTTATGTGACGATGCACAGTGGTCCAGAATGCAAATTTTTAGGTGGAAGGATACGTTTTGAGACTGAAATTAAAATTTTCCTTATAGTTAGACCCTCAATTTTATGATAATAGTGGTTCTTATTATCAGTGAAATCAAAAATTTGTTTTGTTGCCGATACCCCTCGTTGCGGCGAATTGGTGGTGAACCAATTGACCGAACCCTCGCGAGTGAAACGCCGTTGTCCGGTGAAGTGAAGAAGTAAACAAACAGAACAATGCCATACGAATAAGTCAGCAAAATTGAAGCAAACATGATAGTGCAGTGAGATAAAATCGAAACATTCTTTTTAAGTTTAAGTGAATTCAAAATTCGTCTTAAATCTATTTAAACAACTTTTATTATAGCCAAATGAACGGACTATTCCACCCTTGTTGTGTTTGCCACCTAGTTAGTGGAAACCTAGATAAAATATAGGTATGTTTTACTGAAATCATAAAATAATACTTACCTTCGATTTGTCGCGTAACCTAAAAAGGACCTAAAATACTAACCTTTGATTGTACTTACTATTAGATTTAACTGGAATCGTCCTTCCATGGCAAACGTTGACCTGAGATCAGTGCTGCAAAATCTCGAAAGTACACGGTGATATTGACAATTCTGCTTTGGTCACTCATTGGAGCTAACAGTCATAGTCAAGGCAAACCATGTCAATTGTCAATGACAATGCTGTCAGTGACGAACATGTGCAGATTTATTTATTAGCCAAATTTGTAACGAAATTAAATGACTTGAGCAAAACAATTACATGCATCCATTTTAGTGAACAAGTATCAACGTCCTGAGCTACTTGGATAATAATAATGTGACACAGAATGTACTAAATTACACTTTTTGTTACCAGGTGAATCTTTGTCATTGACGAAAAAATGAATGAGATTTTGACGAAAGTTTTATTGAGGATCAAGTCTGCCAGTGACTATGTGACGAACAATTTAGTCAATATCGCGCGAAAGTCTGTCAGTGACAATGACAAATCTCAGCACTGCCTGAGATAGCATTAAAAAGAACACTGACTGAAAATGTAAGACAATTTGTATAAAACTTACCTTTGTATAACCGCTAACATAAATAATGAATTACAGCTTTGAAGCTGCTGAGTACGCAACTAGAAGAACGATGTTAGTTCCGACTTACGGGAACATTCGGCAACAGCGAGAACGCGAGACGGTCCACTGTTGAAGACAACTAACCAAAACGAGTTTGGAATTGGAGTGCATCATAGAGTGCGGGCAGTGCAGCAAAATAAAGTCTGTATTTGTATTTGATTCTGTCACCGTCACCGGTCGCGAGCTTCGCTGTTAGTTTTAGCGAGTCGTCAGAGAAGTCTTGGACAGTTTAGGACAGTTAGGTCGATCTCGAAATGTCAGACGTTAATGAGAACACTGAAAAGTATTGCAAAAAGTGCGGTCGTACTGATGTGGAAGAAGGGATGGTGTGTTGCGATGTGTGTGAATCGTGGAAACACTTCCAGTGCGCGCGTGTCAGTGAATGGATTGCAGAATTGGTATGGTGCATCGAAGTCTGGTGTATCGTTCAACGAGTCGTCTGTCAGCAAAAGTAGTCGTGTGTCGCAGAAATTGCAGCTCAGCCTACAAATTCTCGAGGAGCAACGGAAACTTAAGAAAAAGCGAACGGAATAAGAACTGCGCATACGAAAGCTGGAAGAAGAAGCCAAGTTGAAGGAACTTGACGAGGAACAGGAATACCTGAGGCAAAGGTACGAGTTGTTGATGCAGATGGGAGATGCAAAGGGTTCATCGAGTAGGAAAAACGGAGTCAGCGTGAAGAGTAGGCGTGAACGGATGGAGAAATGGCTTAATAAGGGAGCCCAGTGGACGGAGTTGAACAGTCGAAACCATCAACGTCCGGACAGAAAGCTACCCTGACAGTCCCAGCTGTTAGCCAGACGAATCCAGGAGTCCTTGTGCTACCAACAACAACAACTTCTTCGATGGTAGAAACATCTACCAATCCGGTTCCATTGAATCAGGGTATGCTGTTCCCGGATCCGACGACTCCAGTTCCCGATGGTAACATCACAGCTCTGGCGAAGTCCTACGAGTCCTTGGCAGTATCAACGATACCAGGAAGCACATCATCCTATCTACCAACGTTTTCATCGATACCAGTGACAGTAGTGGCAACAGCTAGTGGAAGCTTTGTCACGACTGTAGTAACAGCACCGACGGTTACTTCGTCGTTAGTTTCAACTGTACCAACGATTCCTAAAGCGACTATGACAGGAATAGAAAATCCGCCTATTAGTCTTAGTACTACACCGGTTTACTCGTATCCTGGAATGAATTCAATGCTCTCGAGTGCAGCTGGGTTGATTCCGTCAATTCTGTACGGTTTGAGTGGCATCTATGGAACTACACAATAGTATTTGACTCAAACCACTACTAGTTCGTTGCCGTATTGGCCGATTTCGTCTAATCTAGCACCTGTAGTGTCTGAGAATCCACCAGTTCCCTCCACAGCTGGTTTGTTCAAGTTTTCACATGGATATTCACTACTTCAACTACTGCTAGTTCGTTTCCGAGAATTCCAAGCAGTCCTACTGTTTTCCTCGGGAATTCAGTATCGTTTCTGTATCCATCAACAACTATCGCGTTTCCAGTTACGAGGCCGGAAGCAACACCGTCAGTAGTACCAACATCGCTGGGAATCTACGGGATTAGGATAAATCCTTCAGTCAATTTGGCAGGACCAACTAGTGCCCAATTGGCAGCTCGGCAGGTAATGCCACGAGAGCTACCTAAGTTCGGAGGAGATCCTGAGGAATGGGCTATCTTCTATAGTTCGTTCAAGAACACGACGGAGGTCTGCGGATACACGGATGCCGAGAATCTAGCAAGTCTGCAGCATAGTTTGCGAAGTTCAGCATTGGAGGTAGTTAGAAGTCGTCTGCTCCTACCCGCATCTGTTCCGTACGTGATGAAAACGCTGCATAAGCTCTACGGAAAGCCAGAGATACTGATAAGTTCTCTTCTGAAGAAGGTGAGGAACGCTTCGCCAACGAAGTCGGATAACTTGAGCACCATCGTCACCTACGGCTGGGTGATTCAGAATCTCGTCGATCACATTATTCTCACAGATCAGCAAGCGCATTTATCGAATCCGATGCTGCTACAGGAGTTGATAGCGATAGTTCAAGCAAGCGTTCGTTCACGTCAACCTGGCGATGTTCAACAACTTCATGACGGGACTGGTGAATCTAGCTTCCGAGCTGAGCATTGGAGTGGACTCAGCCCAAAACCACCAAAAACAGCCTAGGGTGGAAAAGATAAGGCAAAAGGAGAAGCTGTTCACCCACGCGAATGAGCCGCCAAGCGTATTGAAGAAGGAGAACGTACGTCGAAAGCGTGTTCCTACTGCGACAAAGATGGTCATCAGATCCTCAACTGTGCCAGCTTCAAGTCGTTAGACATCGGAGGCCGTTGGAAGGCAATGCGGCATGAGAATTTGTGCCGATTGTGCTTAATATCGCATCGTAAATGGCCATGTCGATCGAAAAAGGAATGCATAAAGGGTGTCCACGATGAAATTGCCACACACAAAATTGATTCGCAAAATTCGAGTTTTCATCCGATTGCCATCAAATTTTCAAGGATTGAGAAATAACTATTAAACTTCATTTTACCATTTTACTCGTATTTTATTTACAGTCCATACGCAAATGCCCGCACCTTGGCCTTAACCCCGGCCATAAGATTCTGCACAACCTGTGAATCAACCGTTTTTTGCATGTAAACCCATACTTTCTTCAGTTCCTCGACTGTCTTCACTACCTTAGGTCGTTTAAGAAGGTGCTGCTTCATAATCGCCCAGTACTTCTCGATGGGGCGGAGCTCCGGAGTGTTGGGAGGGTTGAACATTTTCGGCACGAAATTGACCTTATTGTCCGCATACCACTTCAGCACGTCCTTGGAGTAGTGGCATGAGACCAAATCCGGCCAGAAGATTGTTGGGACGTTGTGGGCCTTCAGGAGAGGAAGCAGCCGCTTCTGGAGGCACTCTTTTATGTACACCTGTCCGTTCATCGTGTCCTGGGTCACGAAAGGTGCACTCCGCTTCCCGCATGTGCAGATGGCTTGCCAAACCAGGAATTTCTTCGCAAATTTGGACATCTTCTGAGTGCGGACATGCTCCGGAACGCTGAACTTATCCTTGGCCGTGAAAAACAGGTTGCCGGGGATCTGTTTGAAGTCGGCCTTCACATATGTTTCGTCGTCCATGATGCAGCATTCAACTTTCGTCAGCATGTTGAGGTACAACTTCCTGGCACGGGTTTTGGCGGACTTGTTCTGCTTCTCGTCGCGATTAGGGGCCTTTTGTACCTTGAAAGTTCGAAGCCCAGCCTTAGTTTTGGCCTTCTGGACAAAACTTCGGCTTAGGTGCAGCTTCTTAGCCACATCCCTAACGGAGGCGTTCGGATTTCGGTTGAAGGCCCCAACTACGCGGTTGTGATTTTTGGTGTTGTACGGAATACTTTTTCCTTCACTTCTGGGCTTCCGATCGGTGGTCAACCGTTCCTCGAACCGCTTAATCACTCGCGACACCGTGGAATTCGCGATTCCCAACGTTTTAGCGATGGAACGATGCGAGAGATCCTTGTTCTCGTGATGACTGCGCAAGATTTTATCACGCGAGCTGTTCTTTCGACTCCATTTCCGCGAGTTTTGATCACAGGACTTTAAAACTTGCAGGATGTAAATAATGCACTATTAACTAAATCCACCCAAATTTTCATTAAATTCTACCCAACGGTTAAAAAGTTAGAGCAATTTCATAGTGTGGCAATTTCATCGTGGACGCCCTTTAGTAGAGGGATGCCGGGTTCGACAGTATATGCTGCAGGACAGTTGTCGCAACGATGCTGCCGACGGTGCAAAGTCAGCCGAGACTGTTCACCATAATCATCACCACACGAAATCGTTCTCTCTGTTGCGTTATCTGCCAGTTACGCTATACGGAGACGGGAAACAAGTCGAAACTTTCGGGTTCCTGGATGATGGATCGTCATCGACGTTGCTAGAAGAAGGGATCGCAGCACAGTTGGGAAGCCCCTGCAAATGCGGGAATGTATTCGCAAGCTCTGTGTAGTCCAACGTTTGACTTGGAAGTCCTAGCTCGTGCACTGTTCGTACGTTGCTCAGTTGAAACGTTTCCCTCTTACCAGCACCGGATATCTTCACGCTCAGCCTCTTCGATGTCTTCCCGTGTCTACTGACCTTTCCGGTCCAACTCAGTCACAGGTTGTCCGGTTCACCTTCAATACCCAGCTGTGCTGCGATCTTTTCTTCTAGCAACGTCGATGACGATCCATCATACAGGAACCCGAAAGTTTGTCTTGAGCACGTACGGATGCTGACTAGTCTGAAGAATCGTAAAGGTAAAAGCAGCGAACCAGTAGCAACCGAAACAACGGAAGCGAAGGTTCAATTGAACAGCTGAACGTCCATGCCTGTGAGGAGATGAGTAACAGCAATCTACACGATTCAATGCGAAAGTTCTTCGCTGTTGAGGATGCCGTTTTGACGAAGCAGCTCGAATCCGAGGAGAACAAGCGAGCACGCAGCATCCTAGAAGCAACAACGATACGGAGAGGAACTCGTATGGAAGCGGGTTTGCTCTGGCGTAAGGACAACGTAAACTTCCCGGACAGCTTTTAAATGGCGGTAAGCAGGTTGAGAGGTTTGGAGAAACGGTTGGCCAAAGATCCCGAGCTGCGCAGAACAGTGAACGAGCAAATCGAGAGCTATGAACAGAAGCAGTACGTCTGTAAGGTGTCGTCGGAAGAGCTGGAGAACACGAAGTCTGGTTCCTTCCGTTAGGGATGGTTACGAATCCTAAGAAACCGAACAAAATCAGAATGGTGTGGGATGCTGCTGCTGCAAAGGCCGGTGGTGTTTCATTTAACGACAAGCTGCTCAAGGGTCCGAATCTTCTCGTATCACTCGTGGAAGTTTTGCTACGATTCAGGGAAGGCAAGATTGCGGTGTGCTCCGATATCCGTGAAATGTTCCTGAGAATCCTGATTAGGGAGGCAGACAAGTGGTCGCAGTGTTTCTTATGGCGTAGCAGTCCAGAGGATGAAGTGCAGGTCTACGTGATCAACGTAGCGATGTTCGGGGCAACCAGCTCTCCGTGCACGGTGCAATTCGTAAAGAACAAAAACGCTCTCGACTACGCGGAACTATATCCCAGAGCAGTAAACGCGATCATCAACAACCACTACGTGGATGACTTCCTCGACAGTGTCAACTCGGTGGAGGAAGCAGTACAGCTTGTCGAACAAGTGCAGCTCATCCACGCAGCAGCAGGCTTCAAATTCGGCAAAATACTGTCTAACTCGCAGGATGTGCTCGAGCGTCTAGGGGAGACTGGATCGTCAGCTTGCAAGTCGCTGAACCTAGATAGGGATGAAGTCTACGAGCGCGTCTTAGGAGTGGTGCGCCTTTAAAAGATCTAAAAGATATTGCAAGACATCTTTGCTGAGAAATTTGAAATAAGAAAACTAGAGCAAAACAACTGTTTTTTTTTTTAGAGACACCCTTAATCAATTCAAGAAAATAGCGCTAAATCAGTCAATTTAAGAGATACAAAAAAGTTCTAGTGTACAAAGTTGCTTGAAATAGCTAGGGGAAATGCAGGTAATGTCGGCCTAAGTGTCCCTAATTTGGGCCCATACATAAATTCAGCAATCAACTAAATTTTCAATAGCAACCAAAAATATCCATTAGTAACGTCCCAATAACGCGTTCATCTAGATAAAATTGATAAATAGCAGACTTTTAGCGATGGGCCCAAATTAGGGACATGTAGGCCGACATTACCTACATTTCCCCTATAACTTTGCCGAAAAATGTATACCTTAATTACTTCAAACAAAAAAGTTAGATTGTTGATTTCAATGTTAATAAGAACCACCCTAGAATTCATTGTCATAAAAATGAGGGCCGAACTATAAGGAACAACTTTGTAGAATACTTTTTTTTGTCTAAAATTTCAATTTCAGGAATAAAATCAGTCTCAAATGTTGTAAAGACAGTTCCACAATGCGAGGATCTGTTGTGGATTTATTTGTCAGCGTTTGACCCTACTATTTCAGACGATGAAATTGCGAGTCTATACCTTTCCACACTTAGCTTTGTTACTTTCAAAGTTGGTGTGAGCAAGGATCTCAGGGACGTGGCCTTAGCAAAAGAGACATGGCCTGAAAAAGTGTACTTCCGTGAATTTGAGAACAACTCAAAAAACCGTCGAGTCATTCGGATCGGTGCGAAGCCTCCTGCAGACACCGGTGGCCAATAGGATTGGAACCAATAGAACTCTCCGCTGATCATCTCTTTCGCCGAAGTCAACCCAGAACGCCTGCCTATAGCATCATGGAAGTCCCTAGTCCTCCCGACCCAGGCAGGCTTGCTGTTAGTTCCTGCCTTCACAGTCGTTCTGAACCTGTGGTCGAGGAAGGTGTCGGAGTCTTCCAAAATCCTCTCACAGGCAAGTATCTCGCTTGTAACAGCATTTCGTTTGTTGATCGTTCTTTGGCTATTACAATTTCGCTCAAAAACTATCGAAAACGAGTTTCTCGATTCCGAATCAAACATCGGTACGCTTCAACTGGAACATTTGGAAGCAAATTATCCTTCAGACTCAGTCGAGCTTGCCGTTAGCTCCCACCGTATTAGTCGTCCCGGCCCTCAGGTCATAAGTGGAGACGGGGTTCTCCTACCTGTGATATCAGAACCGGAAACCAACAACAGATACTCCTTCGATTACTTCTGCAAATTGATCACCTTCATCCCTGGACGCACCAGCTTGAGAACTTCGGAAGCCTCTGATCCCCCCATCACAGTCGTGCCTCTCCTGCCAGCGTTCAGCAGCCGTCCCGGCCCTGTGTTTGGATCTGGTGAAGGAGTCTTCCAATTCGCTACTTCAGGCAAGTACGCTCTCAGTAACAGCAATTATGTACCTGATACGTCCGTCGTTCTAGCCAGCCACTTCATGCTCAGCTCTCTCCATATGAAGCAATTGGTCCAGCACCGGGAAGCACTCCTGCTAGCTTTATGGAAGCCCCTAATCCTCTCAGTATAGTCGAGTCCCTCCCGTCAGCGCTCAGCAGCCATCCCGGACCTGTGTATTAGAATGGAGAAGGGGTCTTCCAAACCGTCATCGCAGAACATCTTTATGAAGCCGGATCGAACTTCAACAATGAACTCCTTCGTGATTGACCCAAGTTGGACACCGGGACGCACGCCTGCCATGTGTGTTACGGAAGCCTCTAATTCATCCATCACAGTCGAGTTATTCCTGCCAGCGACCTCCAGTCGTCCCTGTCCTGTGTTTGGATTTGATGAAGGGGTCTTCCAAAACCCTATCTCAGGCAAGTACGACATTATTTCGAACAATCCACTTCTTGATATGTATTATGCCTACAGCCGATCATTTCCGATAAAAGCACAACCTGCTTTATTCAACTCGACACTCGGACGCACACTTGCAACTAGCCTTGTGGAAGCCCCGGATCCTATCATCGCAGTCGAGCCTATGCTGCCAGCGTTCAACAGTTGTCCCAGCCCTGCGTTTGAGTTAGGAGAGGGGGTCTTCCAAACTCCAACTGTAAGCAAGTACAATCATCAAGCAACAACTGCTCTGTCTGAAAAATTCTTGGTTTCCAGAGTGCCATTGTATATGTCTGCTCCACGACAATTGTGGTCTGAAGATGACATTAACAGTATACCAGCTCCACCATACTAGAAGCCGAGATGCTCCACAGAAAATTCACCGGAGGAAGCATCCAGATCCTCTGATCTAGTCCTGCCGAAGATTGACGACTTACACCATTATGATGAATCAATTTCTGTTTGTTTACTGGGACGCACTGCCGTTGGCATCATGGAAGCCCCCGAGCCCCCCGCCACAGTCGAGCCATTCCCGTTAGCGACCTACAGGCGTCCCGGCCCTGTGTGCGGGTCTGGTGAAGGAGTCTTCCAACCACTCGTTTACGGCAAGTATGAACTCGTCCATGTGAATTCAACTGTTGATCCGCCACTTGGTTTTCAGTTCATCTTCGCTTATGGCCACCACTTTGAGCCTTTCTACGCCAGGTGATCTTTCGCTGCCTGATAGTTCACCGTTCTCTCGTTCGGATCCTGGACAAGTTACCATTGACACGGCTCGCACCGAACCTTCTAGCAGTTTACGGGTCTACTATCAGAACACCAGGGGGCTCATGACTAAATTGGACGATGTTTATCTGGCTGCGCTTGACAGGGAATATGACGTTTATGTATTCACGGAAACTTGGCTTGGGATGATCAATTCAGTGCAACTGTTTGGTGACTCTTTTACTGTCTACAGATTAGACCGTAATTCATCCGTTTCCAGATCCGATTGCATCTTCAACTACTCCTGCCAGCCGCTTGCTTGTTGACGGCACGGCTTTTCATGGACTGAGCCAGATAAACCTTGTTCCCAATTTCCAGTCTCGTTTTCTTGACTTGATTTTTTATAAGCGAAAGTGCACTTCTGGACTGTGTCGTCGCTGAAGCGCCTGACGTCATCGTTCCTCTTGACAATTTCCACCCTGCTTTGGATATATCTGTCGCGAACGGATCTCAAATTCGTTTTGATGAAACCATGACTGCCACTCGGCTCAATTTCCGGAAGACCGATTTCCGTTTGCTGAGGGGTTCCTTGTCCCGGATCGACTGGAACGTGTTGAATGACCTTGATATCGATACAGCAGCCGCTCGCTATAATAGCCTTTTGCGCGACTGTGTTTGTGCTTCAGTACCGAAGTGCCTACCTCCAAGAAAACCGCCTTGGTCTAACGCTACTCTCCGCAACCTGAAACGAGTGCGATCTAGAGGTCTCCGTGCTCTCACTCATCGACGATGTACCCTTACCAAGCGAAATTTTTCAATTTCCAGCAATGATTACCGCCACTACAACAAGCTTCTTTACAAGAGGTATGTAATTCGTACTCAACATAATCTGCAATGCCACCCCAAGGGATTCTGATCGTTTGTGAATACGAAGAGGAAGGAAACTGGGCTGCCGTCAAAAATGTTTCTCGGCAATGACGTAGCATTGACAACTGAGGACAAATGCAGCCTATTTGCTAGGCACTTCTTAAGCGTCTTCTCGAATGATCGAACCGTAGATGTACAAATGGTTCTCTCTGTGATGAGTAAAACCAAATCATCATTTTCACAAGGTCCGAGTGTTAAAGGGTGATACGGTCAAAATTTGGTCAATATCAACTTGACGTATTTCTTTCAATTTTGCATTTAAAAACCTGAACACCCCTCATTTTGAAGGTGTGTGTGTGTAGAATGTTGCTCCTATTTTGATTTTGGAATTCACTCTTCAGTTGTCAAAATGCCGTCCAAGCAAGAAGAGCAGCGTATCAAAATTTTGCTCGCGCATCGCGAAAATCCGAGCTACTCGCACGCAAAGTTGGCAAAATCGCTAAAAGTTGGCAAATCAACCGTTACAAATGTAATTAAAGTGTTTGGGGAACGTTTGTCGACAGCCAGGAAGTCTGGATCGGGGGGAAGTCGAAAACCGGAAGCCGCTGAGACGACAAAGAGAGTTGCCGGTAGTTTCAAGCGAAACCCTAACCTCTCTCTCCGAGATGCCGCAAATAAGCTGGGTGTATCGTCTACAACCGTGCATCGAGCCAAAAAACGAGCCGGACTATCGACTTACAAGAAGGTAGTGACTCCAAATCGCGATGATAAACAAAATACGACGACCAAAGCGCGATCCCGGAGGCTGTACACGACGATGCTGACGAAGTTTGACTGCGTGGTAATGGACGACGAAACCTACGTCAAAGCCGACTACAAGCAGCTTCCGGGACAGGAGTTTTATACGGCAAAAGGAAGGGGAAAGGTAGCAGATGTTTTCAAGCACATGATACTGTCAAAGTTCGCAAAGAAATATCTGGTTTGGCAAGCCATATGTACCTGTGGCTTGAAAAGCAGCATTTTCATAGCTTCCGGGACTGTCAACCAAGAAATTTACGTGAAAGAGTGTTTGAATAAACGTCTGCTGCCTTTCCTGAAGAAACACGGTTGTTCCGTACTGTTTTGACCGGATTTGGCATCTTGCCATTACGGTAAAAAGGCCATGGAGTGGTACGCCGCCAACAACGTGCAGGTGGTTCCCAAGGACAAGAACCCTCCCAACACGCCAGAGCTCCGCCCAATTGAGAAATACTGGGCTATTGTCAAGCGGAACCTAAAGAAGACCAAAAAAACTGCTAAGGGCGAGCAGCAGTTCAAGGCAAACTGGCTTTCTGCGGCGAAGAAGGTGGACAAGGTGGCTGTACAAAATCTGATGGCAGGGGTCAAGCGTAAGGCCCGGCAATTCGGATTTGGAAAAGCGGAAGCCTAACTGAATATTTTTCCTGAATTTTATACTAATTGAACTTGAAAAAGAAATTTAATTTGATTTTTTAAATAAACGATTTCACCGATTTACACGCGTTTTCCCTTGACCAAGTTTTGACCGTATCACCCTTTAGTCGTTCGAGGCTATGCTGTTTAGAACCTTCTTGAAATCTTTAATGATTGGTGTGAACGTAATTTTATGGTCCTGTGCGTCTCAAAGTGCTGCGTAATTAGTTTCCGTCGAACTAGGACTGCCGTTTTGTTTGATTATAACGGTGCTGGGACGTTAAAGACCTCGGTGTCATGTTGGATGAAAAGCTCACATACACTCACCACTTCTCAACCACGATCGACAAAGCTAATCGTCAGCTTGGATTCATGTTCAAGATATCTAAGGAATTTCGTGATCCTCTGTGTTTTAAAGCCCTTTATTGTTCATTGGTACTCTCACTACTGGAATTCGCGTGTGTTGTCTGGAATCCCTACCAAGCAGTATGGAGTGGACGATTCGAAGCTGTTCAACGCAAATTCGTCAGATACGCACTGTGCTATGTTCCATGGAGTGACCCGCTGAATTTATCACCGTATGCTGACCGCTGTCGTTTACTGGGTTTGGATACTCTTGCTAAGCGACGAAACATATCGCAGGTCGGCTTCGTTGCTAAAGTTTTGCTCGCTGTTCCTGAGTTACTGGCCAAAATTAATCTGTATGCTCCTGCCCGAACACTCCGTCCGAGAACCTTGCTACATGAAGTAGTACATGCAACCAACTATGCTGCAAAAAGTTCCTTTGTCGCCATGATTCATCAATTCAACGAAGCCTCTAACCTATTTGACTTTGACATCAATGCCTCCAGGTTTCGTCATCGTTTGCTGTCAGCCATTTTTTTTTATTTTTAATTAGTGACTACATTTAGATTTAAGTGTTTCATTGAGACTATCAAGTCAGATGGACTATAATAATAATAATAATAAATAAATAAATAAATTAAACGTATAATTCCACGTGCATTCTGAACCACTGTGCAATGGACCAGCAGATGGAAATGAGATGAAAATGGTTATGACCAAAAATGCATTAAAATTTGAATTTCCTAATACAATTTAATGAAGATTATGGTAAAAAAAAATAGAAAAATATCTGTTATTTTTTATCAAATTTTGTCCGCACTCGCCCCACTGTGCTGCGATGATACGCCTCTGCACGCAGGAAATGCATCATTTTATGCGAAGGCAGTAGGATATAAGGTTGGGGTAGGGATGGTCTCATATACGCACGCAGAAACCGATCGAAGTGAGTTTCGCCGTCATTCCCGGAATGATGGCCTATAAACGTGGTATATGGCTCGTTACGAACACATGGTGGCGTGGCACCCAAGGCTGGCTGCATTGGCGTTGGGATTAAGATCCCTCAAAAGCTCGGAACGTGATACAGCAGGTCAGCGCGTGGTGTCGAGTGAGTTGAATTACTTGATGGTTTATGTTCGAGGATGTGTTTGTTTAAGTAAGCCAATATAAACATCCAGACTGGAAGAAGTTGATACATCTATGCGAGAATGGGCATTTTTTCAATTCCTGTTCAATGGATCGTATGAATTAAAGAGTTTACAAAACTTACCCCATTCGGAAGCACGGGAGCGTTTGCTCTCTTTATTCATCCGGTCCAATGCGTTTGAAAAGTAACATTTCGTGCAAAACATAATCGATCGAGCGAACAAATCAGTACTGGCAGCTGAGAGAATGATGCCCCCACCCTAGGCTCGTTCAAGAAAGGAAAACCCGCTGCCCGTACTTCTTGTACCGGTGCCGGATAATCTTATTTCCATGCCTGTCAGAACTAATCCCATACAGAGGTTGCTTTTCTCATTGCTCCAATGCGCTCCAATCGCTTGTTTTGCTTGCTCACACGTTGCTAGATTTGGCCTGTTGGCTTTCAGAATATGGTTGTTGCCATCCATGTCCGAAACCAGCAGAATTAAGCCCCATTGAAAGAAATGCTTTCGAATTTATTTACGTCTTGCACATCGGATTTTTTAGGCTACCTAACATTCGAAGCCTCCCTGAGCTTAGTCGGTAAAGGGTGCAGACCATGCTAGTGATGGCTGGGTTCGATTCCCGGTTCGGTCCGGGAATTTTTCGGGAGCATGATTGTACTAATTATACTACACAATTATACTAATGCAAAAATGGTACGGGCTTCGAAAGCTCTCAATTAACAACTGTGGAACTCCCAGTCGGGTCGTAATAAAGCCAAAGAAGAAGAAAAAGAAAATTCCAAGCAATATCGAAGTCCGTAACGTGCAGAGTATTTTTAAACTTCATCTAAGTTTTATATGCTCGATAACGAAAGCAAAAAGTCACCGACATCACCTCGGGTGGCAATTGGCAAGATTGATGATTTATTTATTCGCACAGTCCCACAGCGTATTTCGTTTTCCATCTTTCATCTTGTCGTTTTCCAAACGACAGGCACACAGTAGCTCACCTTTTGATGTTCTTCATGTGAAGCTCGAAGAGGTGTAAAAATGTCAGTTCATAAAATTATGGCCAAGACGGCGGCGGCGGCGACGCAATCAGGACTTTCCAAGAATGATTCAAGGCAATGTGCGGAAAGGATCTTCTGAATCAAGCTGCTTTGGCTTTGAACGGCTTTTTTCTCTCTCTCTCTCTCTCTCTCTCTCTCTCTGCTTTTGCCGTCTGTGTCGCTCTAATTGGACTTCCGGATGCCTAAGTTTCTTCTGACTCTGATTGAGGTCGGAAAAGGCTGATAAGGTGATAAACTTGTTTCGTACCTTGAGTGGAAGAATTGTTGGTGTTTTTACTTTGGAAAGAAAAACTGAAGTGGAAGAGTTTTAGGTTGATATTTAACGCTTCTGAAGTTGATCAAATGAGCAACATGTTTGCGAATTTTATGAATTCAGGTGATAAGGCCGGAGAAAATCATAATTTTACTTTTTTAAGTCATGAGAGGGAAATAAACAAAATTATGAGTAATTTGACTGTATGGGAAATGAGCTGTATGGGAAAAATTTCGTGCTCTTATACAATTTGCTACACGTTTGATCGCTTGTTCACAAACTGTATCAAGATTTATTGGAACTTATACACTCCCGACCATAAGCTTAAGGACACCCCCAAAAAACATGACAAATTGGTCATGTTCATATCTCTGTCATGTTACGTCCAACTTTCGTTCTCTTTAGATAATTTGAAAGGTATTGAATGGAACTTTCCTCGTAGGCAAATTGTTCAAAATAATTTTCAAATTTTGTGTGCTAAAAGTCCACCCAAAGTTACAATATTTTCTCAGAATTGGGTTGGCCAAATTTTGAAATAAAAGTAGCATTAGAACACTTATGCAATACCATTCAAACCATTCAAATAACCTTTGGAGATCGAAAATTGAACGTTAAATGAGTGATCATTGAACAAAACATATTTTCATGGTTTTTTGGGGGTGTCCTTAAACTTATGATCGGTAGTGTATATGTAAGGAAAACACATGGATTAACGATTTTTTCTGTATTTATTGAAAGGATTGCCAAAACGGGGGCGACCCCGGTGTAGTGGTTAGCATCCATACCTCTCACGACAAAGTCACGAGTTCAAATCTCACCCCCGGACAAGTCACGAATGACTCAAGAGCGTCAAAGTGACTATAACAAAAAAAAAACAGTTCAGTATATGAGAAAATATGGTTATTAATTCACTTGACCGAATTATCACATAGCGGTCGTAAAAACACTCGTTGATTTCACGGTAGACCACAGCTCACTGATGCGTTCAGCTTGAAATACGTTCTACAACTCGGTCACCCTGCGAAGGTTCTGGTCCCCAGACCTGATACAACTTCAGATGACTCGCTGCCGTCGATGTCTTTTCGTCGGACCTTCTCCGCTGACCTTCTCTACATCGTATCGATTGTTGGACTTGACGTTGGTAATCTTGCACTGCCCGAGGTATTCGGCCGCATACATCTTGCCTGAACCAAACTGCATTCGCTTGATTGCAACGAAATCACCGGTTTGATAGGTAGGTGCCAGCCGTGCACGTAAATTGTACGCTCGTTGTTGATCACGCTGTGCCTTCTCGATTGCTGTTCTGGCTTTTGCTCTGATATCGCTCCATTGGTCGTCAAACTGTGCCACTCGAATCTCTTCTCATAGCTCACATAAACGTACGTCACCTTCGTGGCGCATCTGTACCCCAAACATAGCTTCAAACGGGAACACAGTCGTGCTTTGGTGTCGTCACTCTCGAAATAATCATCGAAAGTTTGAGTCTTCAACAGCTTGGTTATCGCTTTTAATTTTTCATCATTTCATTCTGAGCACTTCTAATCATTTCAACAATTGGATCACCCGATGGTGCTCGACTCGGCACGTCTACGTGCTTCATCCTGGTTCCAGCTCGATGTTCCACAGTATCGGAAAACTCCTCCAAAAGCACCACACGGGCTCCCAACTAGAGATGGACAAAACAGCTCATCTGGTTGAGTGGATCAAACCTATCCAGCTCACTAAAGGGAGTCGATTCTTTTGAACAGCTTTTCAGCTCACATTGAGCTGAATCGTGAAGAATCGAGAGAGTTGTCATCCTAAACAGCTCCCAGTGAATAATTCGAGTCGATGATTCGGATCCGGAGCTGAGCTGATAAGCTGGAGAGCTGCATTTCGATTTTCGGTTATTTGCTTTTGTGCGGATCTTCCGCTCCCCGAGAGAATGATGAGAGGAGAGGTGAGAGCACATATGCTGGAGGTACAACATCAGCAATAAGAGCCGGACACATAAATAAATTGGAAAATACCAGTAGAAAATTAACATCGAAAATTAACAGCACATGTACATATGTATCTCTCTTCCAAGCAGACTTGTGATATCAGTTCCTAAAAAATGAACCGCGGGTCATCAGCTCACTTTAGAGAATCGGGTCTATAGAACAACTCAGGAGCGGATTGCCCATCTCTACTCCCAGCTGCTTCGCCTTTAAAGTGTGTTGAAACGCCGCACAATCCGTCACGATTTTGAACGGAACTCCTAACAAGTAAACACGAAACCTCTCTACGGCTCTTATCACTGCCAACACTTCCAAGTGGTATGCACTGTAATTCTTCTCCAGATTTGACGTTTGCTGGCTCATATAGTACACTGGAAGCAAATTGCCATCATCACTTTTCTTGAAGGAGCACTGCACCGTAACCTTCTTTCGAGGCACAGTGTGCACCTTTGTCTCGGCATTAGGGTAATATATCTGCAACACGGGATCAGACCAGTGGCATCGCGTAACCTCACTTTTTACCTGTTCAACAACTTTGAAAACGTTATTTAGAGTCATGTTTACATTCAAATCAGTTTCAAAAGGCATTGGGTCTTCTAGTTTCACGGATTTGTATCCATTGAAACCAATATTGTTTTGTTTGTTTACGTTTTGAGAGTTGTTGAACAGGTAGATTGAGGTTAGGGCGACGCCACTGGATCAGACACTAACCACTGTTTCAGCGATTCGAAACTCGGTCGCTGAGGATCCCCGAACTCATATCGTGCATCCTTCGATCATTGTGTACCCCGGAATGAACTTACGGAAGTAGCTCGTAAGTTCCAAGAAACCCTGTACCTCTATCACATTAGAAGGCTCACGGTAGTCTTGTACTGCCCGGATCTTTGTAGAAGATAAACGGTAACTGCTATTACTAATCACAAATCCCAGATAGTCCACTTCATTTTTGAGCAAGGTGAGGAACTCGCACTCGGTTCGCACTCGCTCAATCACGAGAATCTGTGGGGCGCCCTGAGACGCAAGCGAGTCCCAGATAAATTCGTCAACCTCATCGAAGCGTATCAGTATCAGGCGTTCACGTGCAGAGTTCTGCATAACGAAGCCTTGTCCGACCCTATCCGGGTACTCGGTGGTGTGAGACAAGAATGTATACTATCACCGCTACTGTTCCTCATCGTAATCGACGAGATCATGGTGGGTGAAATTGACCGTGTACCGAACCGTGGGCTGCTTTGGCAGCCTATCACCATGGAGCATCTCAGCGACTTCGTCAACAAAAATCATATCGTTGGATGTCAACACGGGCAACCCTTTAAAACTTTACGATAGTGGAGAAGGCCGAAAGTTTCCAATATCTTGGCAGTCAAATAGCGTCGGACGGCGGAATCAAGAGCGACATAGGTGCACGAATCAAGAAGGCTAGGGCTACCTTTGCGCAACTGGTGTAGATCAACTACCAAGTGAACTATTAAAATACGGTGGTAAAGCAGTGGCTAGAGCGCTGCACTGGGTAATTGCCAAGATTTGGGAGGAGGACATATTACCGGAGGAGTGGATGGAAGGTGTCGTATGTCCAATCTACAAAAAGGGCGACAAGTTGGATTACTGCAACTTCTACTCTTGCAAATTCTATGCCGCCGCCTGTCACCATTTGCAACAGAGTTCGTGGGGCAATACCAGGCGGGATTCATGGGTGCCCACGCTGCCAAGGACTAAATTTTCGTGATTCGGCAGGTTCTGCAGAAATGCCGTGAATTCAACGTGCCAACGCATCACTTGTTCGTCGATTTCAAATCCGCATACGACACAAATCGATCGAGATCAGCTATGGCAGATTATGCACGAGTACGGATTTCCGGATAAACTGACGCGATTGGTCAAGGCGACGATGTGTCGAGTGATGTGCGTTGTTCGAGTATCGGGACACTCTCGAGTCCCTTTGAATCTCGAAGGGGGTTACGGCAAGGTGATGGACTTTCGTGTCTGCTATTCAACATCACGTTAGAAGGTGTGATCAGAAGAGCTGGGATAGACACGAGTGGCACGATCTTCAGGTAGTCCATCCAGCTTCTTGGCTTCGCCGATGACATCGACATTATGGCACGGAACTTTGAGACGATGGCGGAAACGTGCATCAGACTGAAGGCCGAAGCTAGGCGGATTGGACTTGCCATCAACGCATCAAAGACAAAATACATGAAAGCAAGAGGTTCTAGGGAAGACAATGTTAGCCTCCCACCCCGAGTTCAGATTGACGGTGACGAAATCGAGGTGGTCGATGAGTTCGTGTATTTGGGCTCACTGGTGACCGCCGAAAATGATACCAGCAGAGAAATTCAAAGACGCATTATGGCAGGGAATCGTGCCTACTTTGGACTCCGGAGGACGCTCCGGTCGAATAAAATTCGCCGCCGCACGAAGTTGACTGTCTACAAGACGCTGATTAGACCGGTGGTCCTTTACGGCCACGAGACCTGAACTATGCTCGTGGAGGACCAACGCGCCCTTGGTGTTTTCGAACGGAAGGTGTTGCGTACCATCTACGGTGGAGTGCAGATGGATGACGGAACGTGGAGGAGGCGAATGAACCACGAATTGCACCAGCTGCTGGGAGAACCATCCATCGTCCACATTGCAAAAATTGGGCGACTACGGTGGGCTGGGCACGTCGTAAGAATGTCGCACGACGACCCAGTGAAAATGGTTCTAGAAAGCGACCCAACAGGAACAAGAAGAAGAGGCGCGCAGCGGGCCAGGTGGGTCGACTAGATAGAAGGTGACCTGCGGACCCTTCGCAGACTACGAGGCTGGCGAACTGTGGCCATGGATCGAGTAGAGTGGAGACGACTTCTTCGGACAGCAGAGGACAACAAGGCCTTAGCCTGATTGGTAAGGTAAGTAAAGATTGGATTCACTCAGTCTATTTGTACTACTCCAAGACTGAATAAAATTTTCGTCAATTTCCTCATTTTCTAGCTGATTTTTTAGGTTTTCTACAGGAAACCATGAGTAAAATTTACTAATCGCTGAGTTCCTGCACTTTTGGCGATTATGAGTGAACTAAACTCAAATTTGGGTCCTTTTCATTCGCCGTGTACGCAAAAGGAAAAGAGCCATAGTGTCGCTACTTGATAGCAAACTACTCATAATGGGAGGAGTCTTTGTAGCTTTTATACCACTTGGTTGCACATCATTCTGCTTTAACCTGAAAAGATATACAAGAGCCCTGCTGTATGGCATTAGCTCATTTTCGCTTCGGACGGCGTGGTGAGCAGCAATAGCAGCAGTAGGAAGGTGGTGGCTAGTCCACTTTTTCACACCCAACAAGCAACAATTGACTGGTCGTGGCAAAGGAGGAAAAGGTCTGGTAAAGGAGGTGCCAACCGTCATCGCAAAGTTCTTCAAGATAACCACCGTCCGTCGTCTGGCTCGCCGTGGCGGTGTCAAACGTATCTATACGGTCTGATCTACGAGGTGTGCTGAAAATGTTCCTGGAAAATGAGGTCCGATGTGCTGTCACCTACACTAAACACGCCAATCGTAAGTGGCCATGGATGTCCTCTACAATAAAACGGCTCTTTTCAGGGCCATCAAGCTTATATCAGTAATGAGTTGGAATAGAATTTATCTGTGCCTGTTTGTCCATATTCAGAAGCACAAGCCCCCAACGACCACACAAAATGCTTGGAATGCACGAAATGCACACAAAACTTAGAAGCAGGGGTGCAAGTGATTTTGATTGATTCTCTTAATCAACTTTCTCTTTGAAAAAAATTACTACAAATTTGGTCCGCCTACAATTCAAAAACGGAAAGAGTTGAGATAATAGATAATTGATCAATTAAAAGAACTAAATGCTCTTCACATGTATTCCGTCTACTAGCGGTCCTACGTCAAGCTTCCGTTCGTGCCCCTAGGCACAGACCCTTCTACTTTTTCTATGGGGGCAGTTCTAGAGTGTTTGGGGGGTTCAGAACTTTCGGAAAGAAATCGACATCATTATACCACTCTAGCACGTCCTTCGTGTAGTGGCATGAAGCCAAATCCGGCCAGAAGATCGTCGGACCGTCGTGAGCCTTCAGAAGAGGGAGAAGCCGCTTTTGGACACACTCTTCCAAATACACCTGCCGATTCATGGTACTTGCGGTAACGAAAGATGTAGTCCGCTTTCCGCAAGTACAAATTAAGAACTTCTTGGCAAACTTCGACATCTTCTGTGTCCGGAGGTTCTCGGGAACATCACACTTATCCTTGGCAGTCACATACAGGTTTCCTGGAATATGGTTGAAGTCCGCCTTTATATATGTCTTCTCATCCATTATGCAGCAGTGTGGTTTCGTTAACTTCTGGTCGTACAGCTTCCGGAAACGGCTTTTTGCGACCGTATTCTGTTTATCGTTACCAGATGAAATCAACTCACATGGTGTAAACAATGCATATTAAACTATGTCTACGCAAAATTACAATTGATTTTAACTTACGGATCAAAAGTTAGAGCAATTTGAGTGTGTGCGGATTTTAAACGGTACACCCTTTAATTTAATACATGCAGCTAAATAAATTCTTAAAAGGTAGAGAAATATGCAAATAGATCCCTCGCACAGTGGGACGAAATCAAAAAAAGTAGGACATGGTTATTTGCTATGAAACTATTGAGTGTACCTTTTTGATGTCTTCTAGAATGTTTCTTTATTTTTTAAGTACTTTATTTTAGTAGTGACAATTTTTGGTTAAGGAGGGTATACACTCAGATAAAAAAAATAACTTTTTTAAGTCTTGTTAAAATTGATGAACATCTATGGAAACATTGAAGATGCAGTCTTTTTAAGAAATTTTGTCCAAGGTTTAAAAACGTTTTTCGAAATTAATGCATTGCATTGCATTGAAACTGCCCAACAATATGTGAAGCTATACGGCTGGTATAAAATGCCATCCAGCGTACATCGTGTTCTGATTCACGGCGTAGACATTATAAAAGCTTCTATTCTTCCTGTTGGTACTCTATCAGAAAAACCTCAAGAATACCGAAATAAGGACATCAAAAAACTTTCGAGAACATCGGGCAAGGAAATGTTCACGGTACAGATATGTGCTTTTATATATTTTCTAATCATATTTAAGCTTAATGTTTTTTGTTGTATTCAACAGTGTAGCCACAAATCAAGACATTTTAAGCCGACTGACAGTGTCTTCAGACCCATTGATTTCATCAATGCGAAATATTCCAAGAAGGAAAAGCATTCCATTCAGAGGAGATGCACTGAAGTTTTCGAAAGAACCGAGTATTTTAAAGAACGAGATGCCATGTTCATCCAGCTATGAAAATTGGGAGGAGAACGATCAACTGTAATAAAAGTTGTAACCGAACAAGAATCAAAAGAGTTTGAATCAATGTTTTATCACCTGCTTAATTGCCATTTAATATTGATAGCTAGTGCAAATGTTCATCATAATGATTTCTTCTGTCATAATTAACAGTAAGCAACACGTTTTTTGTCTTCGTGTATGTATATACTTGGAAAAATCTTCATGAAAACAGCAAAACCAACGTAACAAACGTTGAGGTACATTTTATGAAAATTTATTAAGCATCCCCTTGGATCCCCTTATGATTTGTATATGAAACAGTAGGGTATAAGTTGCTGAATAAAATGACATTGTCATTAGCTGCTAATACCTGGTAACCAGCAAGGTACACCCCCCTAAAAGATAGTGTAAAAAATTGTAAAAACTGGCGTAAATCCTTTCAACAAAGAGATAGCGATTTACTGTCTTCTGCAAAAATATGCATTTTTTAAGCACTTACAACTTTGTGGAATATTAAAAAAACAAGAAAATTCAAAGAAACAAGTTATGGTGAAAAAACGTTTTTTAAGGGGTACTACTTCGTCCACTTGAGAGATAGAAAGTTTAAACCTGGGATAAAGTTTCTTAAAAAGACTTCATCTTCAATGTTTCCATAGGTGTTCATCAATTTTAACGAGACATAAAAAAGTTTTTTTTTATCTGAGTGTATACCCTCCTTAACCAAATATTCTCACTACTTAAATAAATTACTTAAAAAATAAAGAAACATTCTACAAGACATCAAAAAGCTACACTCAATAGTTTCATCTCAGAGTGGAGGCGAACCAGCTCCAGGCTGAAAGCCTCCCTAATAAAGATAAATAATAATAATAATAGTTTCATCGCAAATAGCCATGTCCCACTTTTTTTGATTTCGTCCCACTGTGCCTCGCTTAGAAATAATTTAAAATTTGGTTGAAATACGTTTCATGTTTTACAAGTTTTTCATTTTACTATTAATTTAACCACAGTTCTACTGAATGTTTTGTATGCCGAGTAACACAAGTAAAAGTATTTATTTGCTTCAGCCTAATATTTTCAAGCGCGAAAAAAACTAATTCTTTCTCCTGAATATTCCTTTAAACTCCGTTACTGCAACGCGACCACCCGATCAATGTTTGGCCCTTTTTTTTTCAAAAAGTTTAAAGCCGTCCATCCATAGATTCCATCCAAATTCATTCCACATCCGCATAGGAAATCCCCTTCCAATGAGCAACACAAAAGGCTGATTTCAAAAGCACACATCCCTCTTCGCAATGTATTATGTAGCAGATATTGTCCTGCCCCGGTTCCTCTCCCGGCACTGACTGACCACCGGCTTGCTCTTCTTGGGAATGAAACCACATGAGCTCAAACCAGCGCAATATAGGCAAGTCAGCGTAGAACACTTTTTGTGCGCCCTTGCCGGGGCCACTTCAGCGGATATAATGCATTAATAAACCGAACCGAACCAACGACGGACGACGGGTCGTTAGGATTCTCCCCATCATCCCCATGCTGTGAGCAAATATTTTTCCCACTGTGTTGCTGCAGGTAGGTACTACGACGTCGGATTTTACTTGTCCCCTCCACTCAGCCAGTATTCAGCCAGAGATTTTGTCGGGAAAAATATGGACCAAGCAACTTTGAGCAGTGTGAACAGATAATTACGTTGTTAGCATGTATGTATCCTTTTCCTGCACATGGACGAAGCCGAGATAGTTTCCAATGCATCTTTGAGAAGTGCTCTCATGTCCCGACGACCTTTTGTAGCTGCACGTCTGCTGCTTCTTGCAACTGATTATTTGCGCACTACCAAGCGGAAGACGATGATGCACCATCCACACACCGGAAGTTTCCAGGCAGCAGAATGCTTCTCAGTCATGTGAATTGGTAAATGATGAATAGGATTTGCTTGTAGCAGAAAGCGCGGGGGGTTCGGAGGAGCAAAACCCGACTTGGCCGCTTGGCAGGAGGTGTATGATTACAGTTGCTTTTGGCGCTCTGCTTCTTGCGGCATTCGTAATTCGGTGCTCGGTAGGTCGGTGTCGAGGTGTAAGGACTTTGAAGTTCTAGCCGAAGATGGTGGGTGGGTTGTGCGGGGCGGTGCAAGCTTTATAGAGATGCCTGTCGGCCTTAGAATGTGATGCCAAAGTAAGGTGAGATTAGCCGCATATACAACGAATCTTTTTGATGTATAAAATATGTATACTGCACATGATAGCTCGTCTCCGTGTTCCACGTGTTCTCTGGTAGACTTCTGCTGCTGCTTCCGGTGGTAAATAGGAGCCATCGTTACATGGTACACTAACCCACCCACGAGAAGGTGAGGGCAGCAGAGGAGAGCGGTACTTAGAAATTGTGAATCTCTATGCGAGGGTAGTCATTAGACGGTACACTATGGGTTCATGAAGTTCAACCAGTACAGTTTTATACGAAGTGGAAGCGGATGAGCAAGAGCAATGTTTATGACGTGCTTAAAATATCTGCCTGCTGTAACCGTTTGCTGGTTGCAAGAGATTTTCACCGGTGCTAAAAAAGCATTGTGATGGGAATGTTTAATGTTTAATGAACTTTTATAAGAATGCAATGGTGTATGAAAAGATTTCTTGCACGATGGTTTGTACTGGAAAACCATAGCAAGAATACTTTTTAGAATCAATTTAGGCTGGAGCAAATGAAAATGTTTACTACTGTCACACCACATTCAAATTTGGCAGCAGTTCTATGATGTTTTACATACAGACAGCTATAAACCAACATTAAAACTTAAAATGTTTTTTTTTCCTCTGTTTGCGACATAAAACCACTGCGACCAGTAATTTGATCTATTGTAGTATATCCCGTGTCCTTAGTTTAGTGCATGTCGTATTACTCCATCACTATTGAGAAATGATGAAGCATTCGATTTTTTTACAGTTGTCATTCTCGCATTTATCGCAAGGATCCGACTCTAATTGAAAGGTCCCGCTATTTATACCCTTCGAAGTGCTGGAACACCCTCCAAAGGCGCGCTCCTTTGTCAATCAAAATTGGATCTCTTAGCAACAAAAACAAGCAATGACACCGATAATGACCATGCATCAGAACCCTAGTCTTAACCACTTCAAACTAGGGAACAATGAATAGAAGATTTGGAATCACATAGGTGAAGACTAACTCATTTTTTCCTTGTTTCAAGATCATCCTCGGTAGACAAACCCAAGTCTTGTCACTATCAACAAGGCATAAAAAGTAACAAGGACTAAGATGTGTTCCTTTGATTACTGAAAAATCCTGTTCCCCTAGTCTGAAGTAGACAAGACTAGGAATCGGTGGTAGATCTTACATCCCGTAACGTACCACGAAAAGGTGATCTACCCACGTTACGGGGCCCTTAAAATGTTACTTGGGTATGCCTTTGGAAATTGATGGGTAGTGTCCTCTACCAAGCTACTTCTGGTAATATTCCTACATTTTTTCTGAATATACCAACTCTTCATATAATTTTTGGTAACGTTTAAAATTATGAAGAGCTGCAAAGTTATGTATGGAAACTTATCTAATCTAACGAAAATTTGGCGGAACTTGGCTTATGTATCGTAGAGTCAGGATGTTAGAGATACAGTCAATGTTTATTTATCGATGTTCTATATGTAAATATTCCTACCCAGAAAAAGTAGTGTAAATTTCTGTTCAGTATGATGCACATAAATGGAGCGTCACATATCAAGTAAGTTTACATAATATATCATGTAATGTTCTGAGAAATTTCATGTAATGTAGCAAATATTGTACACAAAAGCCCATTGTTGTAAACAACATTGTTTACAAGTTACTCGATTGCGTGATATGAAATAAATAGAATTTTTATCTGTGTTCAAAATCGTGACGGATTGTGTGGCGTTTCCACACACTTTAAAGGCGAAGCATTTGGGAGTAGAGATGGGCAATCCGCTCCTGAGCCGTTCTATAGACCCGATTCTCTAAAGTGAGCTGCAGCTCATCAGCTCACTGATATCACAAGCCTAAACCATTCAATCCATCACTCATAGCGAACTTTTGAAAAAAAGGACCGCGTAAACCAAGACGCGGGCGCAATACAACATGTGCCTACTGATCGATAGCACCAACGGTAAAAGCTAACTTTCAAGCGGCTGTTTGGAAGAGAGAGACATATGTACATGTGCTACACGATGTTAATTTTATTTATGTATCCGGCTCTTGTTGCTGATGTTATTCCACCAGCATATGTGCTCTCACCTCTCCTCTCATCATTCTATGGGGGAGCGGAAGATCCGCACAAAAGCAAATAACCGAAAATCGAAATGCAGCCCTCCAGCTTATCAACTCAGCTCCGGATCCGAATCATCGACTCGAATTATTTCCTGGTAGCTGTTCAGGATGACAACTCTCGGACCCGTCCAGCTCTTCGGATCTTTTTTTTTCTCTCACGATTCTTCACGATTCAGCTCAATGTGAGCTGAAAAGCTGTTCAAAAGAATCGACTCCCTTTAGTGAGCTGGATAGGTTTGATTCACTCAGCCAGATGAGCGGTTTTGTCCACCTTTAGTGCGAACCTAAACCTGACGTAGGTTTTAAAAATAAACGATCAAACTGACGTTTGTCAGAAAACAAACAGAGCCGATCTTGATACTCGATCCAGGTTGGAACTGAATGATAAACAAATTCGCTATAAGCAAGAATCATAACTGGATCTAAAACAAATACATTACTACTTTTCCACAGGAATGAGGTACTACGACCAGGGCTGGCAAATGTCATTTTCAATGAAAGATCTCACGCGATATTTACAGATATACTTCTGTCACTATCATTGGATGAGAAAACGATTTTCTACAAAATCTCATCGAATTTTTCGTCATGACAGAACGTGACAGTGTTGTGATCATCGTAATTACTAACTCATTTAATACTATTAAAGTTACTTGTACCAATGTAGTCACTCTACCGATTACAAACGGTAATTTGCTTAAATTCATCTAAATAAGTAAGAAATGTAGATGTCAACACCGCATAAGAATTATTCTCATGAGTGCTTGATCATTGAAAAATGACAAGAAAGCTAATGATAGGTAGTTTTGTCTCGTGATAGTGAGAGAACCTGAAATTTATCAGCTCTAAATACGACACACAACAGAGAAACGATCCAGATAGCGTGGCCAAAATCTCTAGCACCGCCGGTAGGCATCCTACAAATTATCAGTCGTTGACAAAGTTATTTCTTTTCGAAAGAGCCATCTTTTGACACTCGAATCTTACTTTTGAATGGAGCATCCTACAAGGATGGTTTCTTGGGCAAAGTTGTGCATTTTAAAGTTGTCAAACACATCCAAGACCGCCGACTCACTGAAAGTAAGTTTTAGGCGTACAAAAAAGTAGAAGGGTCTGTGCCTAGGGGCACGAACGGAAGCTTGACCTAGGACCGCTGGTGGACGGAACAAATGTGAACATTTAGTTCTTTTAATTGATCAATCATCAATTATCTTAACTCTCTCCGTTTTTTATTTGTAAGCGTATCAAATTGGTAGTATTTATTTCAAAGAGAAAGTTGATAAAGAGAATCCAAGGGACTGTCAAGTTTCGATTCATCTACCCGACTTTAAAAGGTGTATTTTGAATTTTTTGTTATATATGAATTTTTAAATTTTGTGCATTTTGGTATTAAAGTGTATTCAACTCACCCCTCACAGGATTTCCTTCCGAATTATATGAATGGGGCGGGGCGGAAAGTATCGTTTGTGCAGAATATGTAAAAAAGGAGGGACTTGAGAGATTGAACTCGTGAGAGCTAATTTTCTCACAAATTTGATTTTATTGGCTTTCTGGGGACTGAATATACACCCAAAGCTAATTATTTCCACTTCTCTCAAATTCTATATGGATTTTTAACACTTCCTACCAGCATGTTCTGGAAAATGGTCAGACTATGATTAATCTCACCAATACATTCGGGCCTACAATTCCACACCTTCTATAGACAGGTTGAGCCTTGATAGCTAGCTGCTTGCGGGAACTGATGACCTTGACCAATGTCCAAATAATACTCTTTAACAAATTTTTGGTGGGCTTGAAAAGGACCGTTTTGTAGTGATGGTTGAGTAATTCTGAGCTGGGTGTTCAACACGGATAAGGCTGTCGAGCTGTATGTCATTTGGAGCGAGGGTGACACGCATGGCATAGATGACCGACCCGCAGCGACTCACGAAGAGCTACTGATTCAGATCCATAGTATAGCGGAGCAGCTTCTTCCTCCTTTGATGGTTGCTTACGTGGGCTCTGCAGCTCGCTGCTTGCAGGCAGCCTTTCGTTGTTACTGGAGAACAATTTTCAACGCCACACGCCGAAAGCAGTGCTACTGCTGCTACTGTTGCTACTAATTTCGACGACCGAACACAACCACACAGTGGTGTGGTCGTTGGGAGCGTGTGGTTCTGAGTATGGCGATGAGTGTGTAAAATATTACGCAATTTCATCCTCCCTATTCGCACGCGCCCGAGGATCGAAGGCGAATGCCACTTCGACTTGTTTCGTCTACTTACTACTCTCTGACGACTGTGCTGGGGAAGCAGCATATGTATGAAGGTAATTGGTGGATTTGTTAGTTAATTCAACGCTTTTGGAAAATGCTGGACATTTACCAGTTTTTCAATAGTTTCTTGTTGAAAATCAACATCCGGAAGCATTGCTTAGCGATGCATAGCCATATTTCTGATCGATTGGTGATAAAATTATTGAAATTGGACCAGGGGCAGCTGAGTTATTAACGTTCAAAATCTTTCTTAATTTGTTACATGTTCCATTCTCGGTTTTCACAAAGTGTACCCCGATATAGAAATCAAAGACGTAGTCCTACGTCAAAAAATTCCTCATCAAAATATTGATCACAATTTTTTAACGCTTATCTGAGAAATGTGAGCTTAACACGTAGCATTTTATCAAAATTATTAATGCAGACCTTGATGGATAATTCAATATACATATCTCAACGGGATCAGGAAACATGTCATTGCAACACATCATTAGAATATGTAAAATTTGAATAATAAATTCAAATGAGCATTTTAAAAATGCCTGCTGTTTGCTATTTCACTAAGTCCATTTCGATATCTAGCTAGGTCTACTAACCACTCCAATTAAAAATTCTTGCCTCTTTTTGGCGTTATTTCAGTTATCAATTGAGTTATTTCCATCATTTCGGCAACTCTGCCAGAATCCAAGCGGCAGATGCAGTAGCACTGCACTCGAGCGAAGGTGGAAGTAATGCATAGACAAATGAGCAAATACACAAACCTTTCTTCTGAGATTGTAATCTTGTCTATCAAATCGTTCGAAGCATTCACCTTTGAGCGGCAGATGACGCGATTGTGTCGGTCTCATAGCGGTCGTATGAGAAAATTGAAGAGTAGCCAGTCTTCTTGATATGTTGTCTTCGATATGATTGCTTATATACTGTAAAAATGTCAGTACGCCATTTTTACGGTAAGCTTTCTTAGTAGGCCGAGCGCCACTTATGCGGCAGGGATACGAACTTATCAGAAACCACAAAAGTTGTCTCTTAATAAGCTGGGCAACTTTGGCAAAGACTGCAAACCTATAGAATGCATAGCGACAGTCACTAAACAAAGTACACGGACACATCCCAGAAGATCAATGTGTTGGTCAGACCGGAACAAAACAATCTAAAAATCACCACAACGGATGGATGCAAAAGAGTCAAAAGCTAAAGGAGCGCAACGCTTGATCGCATCTTGGGACTTAGTCTTTGAACAACATTTGATCCGAAGAAAGTGCTTCCGAATCTAGGTCAAACCGAGCGAATAAACGTCGAAAATCGTTGGTTTTAGATTCGCAAAGCCATCGACCAGCTCCAATAAAGTGCAGTTATTGCCAATGCAATGCATTTTACTGCTTCCGAAGTACCCATTACCATCGAATCAGTATCCATTTATAGTGCTGTGTGTCATTCACGCAGCAATTGGCAATCGACAGTAGCTCACTAGCGGTACTAGACTGAACACTTCAACCGGCCACGCCCGATGCGAAACGGGGATTGCTCCTGCAGGAGGTGTGCGGGCTGCCGGTTTTATTTATGGGTTAGTCGCAGGAAGAAATTGAATTAAATTGACGCCCGGTAATGAATGGTTTAATTAGCATCTAAATGGCCGGCTGCCCGCCATTAGTACTGGAGTGCGCGTGGGAATAATATTTAGATGATACTGGCGGCTGGTCATAGATAGGTATCGAGGTGTGTGTGTTTGAATTTTGACTCTATTTGGGCTTATGATGCCTTCGATCGAGATAGTGGCACACACAATGAGAGCGGAAATTTCTCGGGCCAAATGAGGTGATTTGCATTTTGTGGCATTGTTTGTGTTTTGTTCAGCGACTGTTTCCTGTTTTATGTGTTTTAATTTTGCGACTGTCGGAACTGGATTTGGGCGTTGGGTGGTTTGATTTTTGTTGGACTTTTTCTGCAGTCATGAAACTGGTTTAATTGTTTCCGATAAACAATCCAACGGAAACACAACAGTTATTCACACTGAGCATTTCGTTGGTTGATTCAATTAATGCACGCCTTAAAAATCTGTTCATTGAGAACTTCCCGTCATAATTCAAATAAAATACACTTGCCAAAGTATCAGAGCGTATGGTATGGTATTCAAAAGCTTTAGCACCGTTTTCGGTTTGTCGAACAGAACACATCCGCATCGCGCACAATGCACCGCCCCTGGCAAATCCCGATTCGATTTCAAATATTCCAACTAATTACTCGTGACAGACTTCGCATTTTGGCGATAGATTATCACGATGAACTAGTGCAGTTTCGCGCGATTTGGGCAGCTTCCCCACCACCTGCTTGCCACTTGGTACATACAGCAAAGCCTGATCTAATGAGCAAGGGGAATTCTGGGCTTTTTCGGACCGACCAGGTTTCTCATAGGCGTGAATGGTGTTTTTAGCGGGATGCTCGTTGCTCCTTCGTATTAAAGAGTTAAGTGTCGCGTTGCAAACAAACAATCACATCACTTACCGTTGTGAATCTTAATCATATTCACCCTTCCTTCTAGCAAAACTCCTTCCCGTGACAACCGTGGAGATGTAGAGGTAAACTCGGTCCTTATTAACAACGGTGGTTGAACTAACATTCCTTCCCTTCCTCAATGACCGCAAGGACGTGGCCGGCGCCATGCTCAGCTCAATCCAAGCTACATCCGGTTGGTTGATTGTGCATCGCTGTGTGCTAGTTCGAAGGTGTTCTAGATCACTGTAAATGATACTTTGTTTGCCAGCTGCCAGCGTTACAATTCCATTGAACATCACGGATTCTTCCCAAAAGCATGGATTCTGGTGCCCAAGTCGACGCTGTTTATACGCTTAAAGCCGCGCTCGATGGTGTTGACGTTGACCATGGAATATTACTAGCTAGACTGGAAAAAAAATGGGCATGTCTCCTGCTTTTGTCACTTGGTTCAGATCGCGTCTAACTAGTCGCACGCTGTGTATAAAAATTAGATCCGAACAATTTGCGACATTTTCCGACACCACCGGAGTACCCCAAGGAAGCAATCTTGGGCCATTGTTATTCGTTCTATTTATCAATGAAATCGAACTTATGCTGCCACCTGGATACAGAATGTTTTACGCGAACGTTGTCAAGATCTACATGATAATTAGGAATCTACTAGATTGTTTCGAGCTGCAGAGGATGGTAAACTGCTTTGAAATGTGGTGTTCTAGTAATTTCATGACGGTTAGCATTTTTGCAGTATCATTTCGTTCCATCGAAAGATCAAACCGTTTGCTTTTGATTACTACATCGCAGAACAGCCTCTACAACAAGTCAATCAAATACGAGACTTGGGTGTTATGCTAGATAGCGCTCTTACATTTCGAGTACACTATAGCGACGTAATCTCTAGGCAGCTTGGATTCCTATTCATAATTTATGCAGAGTTCTGGGACCCACTCTGCCTACGATCCCTGTATTGCTCGCTGGTACGATCAATTTTGAAGTCTGCCTGGTGCCCGTATTTTGCCAGTTGGATTGCTAGGATCGAATCATTCGGCACATTCGGCAGATCCAGAACCCGTCCATCCGTGAAGGTTTGCTTCTGGATCTGCAATATGTGATCTTGGGAACGCTGGGCAATGATCCCGTCGTGCTGTACGGTCACCTGGACGTTCAGCCAGCGATTCGCGAAGACGGTTGGGACACGGAACCGTTCGTTCTGACCGAGAAAGATGGAAAGCTGTACGGTTGGGGTGCCTGTGACGACAAGGGCCCAGTGTTGGGGTGGATCCATGTAATCGAAGCGTACCAGGCGATTGGAGAGCCTCTGCCGGTGAATTTGAAGTTCGTTTTCGAAGGGATGGATGAATCCGGCCGTAAGGGTTTGGATGCTCTGTTGTTCAAGCGGCAGAATGACTTCCTATTCAATGTGGACTTTGTTTGCATTTCTAACAATTATTGGTTGGGAACGACCAAGCCGTGCATCACCTATGGTTTGAGAAGTATCTGCTACTTTGACGTTGAGGTCGGATGCGCTGGAAAGGATCTGCACAGTGAAGTTTTCGGAGGTACGGTTTACGAGGCCATGAACGATTTGGTGTACTTGCTGGGAACGCTTGCCGATAAGGAGGGAAAGATTCTCATTCCGAATCTCTACAAGGAGGTTGCTCCACTGCACGGTGTTGAGGGTGTCTTTTACGAGCCTGGCCAGAAGACGGTCATCCCGAAGAAGGTTATTCCAAAATGCTCGATCCATATCGTTTCGGATCAGACGCCGGAGCTGGTGGAGAAGTAAGTTACCGAGTACCTGACGACAGAGTTGCGACCCATCACAATCACGATCGTCAAACAGCTGATGGTAGTAACGCTTTGTATATTCCTATCAATGTGCTCGTGGAAGCTCTCTCCATGACCATCCATCAAGTTGACGAAAGAAGTAAAAAGCAACTGGTGAATGTCGTCTTCTGTTGTGATCCATCACCGATCTGGTCATTCCCGACAATCACGACACTCATTTGTGCTTGTTTTGAAGCAGTTGCGTCGCTTGCTTATGTGAGTGTGTTGGTGAGTGAGCCCAACAGCTTCCGTTTAACGTTGCCTGCTTTGTTTGTAACTCACACAGTTGCGCCTGTCGAGACGATCTTGGAATGCGTAGGCATTGTTTTCATTTTCTTCTGTCGTTTCGCTTTCTCTCATGATCGTACTGCAGAAGTCTTCACTGTTTTCGTTGTGCTTTTCATCATCAGCAGTGAGTGTAACGTTTTGCTTGTGAGCAGCGACCATTACTGGTGATTGTTGTTTGCCATGGCTCTAACTCTCACTGCGTGACAAAACGATCGGTCAGCGATAGTCGGTTGATGCGAAGACGAGTGTCACGTGAGTGTCATGATATTTTGCATCACTGCCTGACGATCAAGTGGGCGGAACGTGGCTCTCCGAACAAGTGTGCCGTTCGAATGACTCACAGTGGAAATCCATGGACCGAAGATCCGAATCATCCGCATTATAACGCGGCCAGCGTGTCCACGAAGCATGTCTATAAGGTAGAACCGGATATGACCCGCGAAGGAGGATCCATTCCGGTGACACTGACTCTGCAGCAAACCACCGGCAAGAATGTACTTCTGCTGCCGATGGGTGCTTCGGACGATGGGGCTCACTCGCAGAATGAAAAGATCGATGTTCGCAACTACATCGAGGGGACTAAACTGCTAGGAGCGTACTTGTACGAGGTGGCCAAAATCAAGTGAGGTGACCTGCTCGATTGTTAAATGTGTGGTGGTTCACCGTTAACAGTTATGTTCTAGTCTTGTGCATAAATTTAACTGTTCAGTAAGACCACAAACGGGTCAGATGAATGATAGGTAAATAAACAACAATAAACAATTTAGCTAGCTTTGTCAATCATGGAGTAGCAACTACGATATGTGTGGTCATTCAAGCTCAAGCTCATCGGAAGAATAAGATTCTGGACCTTGACAAAATATCGAGACCCTTGGACTGGACTAGATTTTCAGAATACAGTCACTTTGAAGAACTATGAAGAGAGCGTTGAGGAGAATTTGGACTGCCTCCATTAGCTCACTCGGTAAAGGCGCAGCTACAAAGCAAGACCATGCTGGAGGTGAATGTGTTCGATTCCCGGTCCGGTCGAGGAACTTTTCGGGTTGGAAAATCTCTCGACTTCCCTGGGCATCGAGTATGATTGTACTTGGCACACAATTATACTAATGCAAAAATGGTATAAACATCGGAAGCTCTCAATTAAAAACTGTTGAAGTGCATCTAGAACACTAAGTTAAGAGCACGCAATAAGCTAATATGCGATAAGAGATAAGCTTGAAATGCGAAGAATAAGAAGAAGAAAAATATTTTTAGAGATAACAATAAGGTATTTCAGTGAAACATTCCAAGGGAGTTTTGGGAAGACAGTTTTGATTAAAATTAGAAGTCAATTGTGTGAGATGTTTTAGGTAGTTCTGGGGGAAATTCCATGTGGATTGTGAAGAAGATTGCAGGTCCATTTCAAATGAATATTCTAAATAAATTCTGAGAATTTGTTGAGAAGTTTTCATGAGACTTCGAGGGTATTGAATTCTGAGTAGTGTTTCCATGTCCTAACCTTTTTGACTATCTGGGAATTAGGAAACAGTAGGGTGATCTTCCCGGGAATCTGAAAATAATTATATCCAGTAGTCAGATAGGTTAATCAGAATGTTCATGTATTAATTTTTGTTAGACGATACATGAAGTTGTCGGAAATTGTCTTCCGACTTCTTTAGAGGTTTTTTCCCCCTTACTTTCTAAGAAGTTTCTTGTGGCAGTGCCGGAAGATTCCCCTTTTTCCAGAAATTTTCTTCCAACTCATATTGCTTCAGAATTCTCATGGAATTCCAGTTTTAGTTTCCATGAAATTCTCATAGACATTGCATCTTAATAGTCCATGGAATTCCTTTTAGAACTCCTAAAAATTCACTTAGAAATCTCATAAGAACTCGATTGAAAAAACCTTAAATTTACTTATGATCTATGCTCAGAACTTGCATCGAATTTTTCTCATAATTCTCCTGAAATTATAGCAAGACTTCCCTTGGAATTCTCATCAGAAATGCTTTAAACTTCTACTTAAAATTTACCTGTATTTCTCCTCACAATTCCTAGTCAATATTCCTAGACATGCATTAAGTTTTCTTGTTCTCTGCAAACCAAAAAAGTAGAAGGGTCTGTGCCTAGGGGCACGAACGGAAGCTTGACGTAGGACCGCTAGTGGACGGAACAAATGTGAAGAGCATTTAGTTCTTTTATTGATCAATTATCTATTATCTCAACTCTTTCCGTTTTTGAATTGTAGTCGTACCAAATTTGTAGTATTTTTTTTTTCAAAGGGAAAGTTGATTAAGAGAATCAATCAAAATTACTTGCACCCCTGCTTCCAAGTTTGGTTACAAGATTACAACTCTGGAGAGCATTGTGTGGTCGTTGGGGGCTTGTGGTTCTGAATATGGACAAACAAGCACAGATAAATTCTATTCCAACTCTTTACTGGTGTAAGTTTGATGGCCCTGAAAAGGACCGTTTTATTGAAGAGGACATCCATAGCCACTTACGCTTGGCGTGTTTAGTGTAGGTGACAGCATCACGGACCTCATTTTCCAGGAACACCTTGAGCACACCTCGTAGATCAGACCGGAGATACGTTTGATACCACCACGGCGAGCCAGACGACCGATGGCGGTTATCTCGAAGAACTTTGCGATGACGCTTGGCGCCTCCTTTACCAGACCTTTTCCTCCTTTGCCACGACCAGTCAATTGTTGCTTGTTAGGTGTGAAGGAGTGGACTAGCCACCACTACTGCTGTTGCTGTTCACCACGCCGTCCGAAGCGAAAATGAGCTAATGCCATACAGCAGCGCTCTTTTATATCTTTTCAGGTTAAAGCAGAATTATGTGCAACCAAGTGATATAAAAGCTACAAAGACTCCTCCCATTATGAGTAGTTTGCTATCAAGTAGCGACACTGGCTCTTTTCCTTTTGCGTACACGGCGAGTGTGCAAAATATTACGCAATTCCATCCTCCCTATTCGCACGCGCCCGAGGATCGAAGGCGAATGCCACTTCGGCTTGTTTCGTCTACTTACTACTCTCTGACGACTGTGCTGGGGAAGCAGCATATGCATGTAGGTAATTGGTGGATTTGTTAGTTAATTCGACGCTTTTGGTTAATGCTGGACATTTACCAATTTTTCAATAGTTTCTTGTTGAAAATCAACATTCGAAAGCATTGTTATCGATACGTAGCCATATTTCTGATCGGTTGGTGATAAAATTATTTAAATTGAACCAGGGGCAGCTAAGTTATTAACGTTCAAAATCTTTCTTAATTTGTTACATGTTCCATTTTCAGTTTTCACAAAGTGTACCCCCATATAGAAATCAAAGACGTAGTCCTACGTCAAAATAAATTTTAATGTTACATCAAAGTGCATGCACTTCAATCGTGTCGAAAATATGGTGTAATATTATTCCCCAAAAGGACCAAAATTATCATTAACTGAAATTACGCTGCTTTTACTGCATTTGTTTATTTTTGTGGCCATTAAAATTCCGTGAGATTTTCGACATGATTGAAGTGCATGATCTTGGATGTAACATTAAAATTTATTTTTTGCTGTGTGGTGGAATCATGCTTCGATCTCCCGTTGAATTTCGTCTCATAATTCAATTGGAATGCTCTCAGAGTTCCCTTGAGGATAGTCTCACATTAGCTTATTAATTATGCTTACAAAATCTTTTGAATTTTCTTTTCAGTTTGGAATTCTACATAGAATTAAATTGAAGCTCTTCTCGTTTGAATTCTTATCAGAACTCCCTTGGAAATCTCTTAAGCATTTACAAGGAATTAAAAGATTCTCAGAATTATATTGGAAGCATTCTATAGATTTCGCTTGAAATCCTCCTCAAAATTAAAATGGAATTCCATTCAGAACTCTCTTTTTTCCAGTTCATTTATTTGGAAGGCTCAATCACGTTAGCTTTACGGAGCCGATTGAACTCTCTTAGAATACTCGTTATTTTTGTTCTGGATTTTTTTCCGTCGATCTTGTTTTTCGTATTGCAAACCACAACTGGACCCTACCTATTGACACATATACTCATGGGACCGGGGACCAACGGCTTTACTTTCCCGAAGGAAGGCGTGATCAGAGATTTTATGCCTCGGAAATCCCGGCGGCACCGACTGGTAGAATGCTCTTAAGGATTCCCTTCAAGTTCACCACAAAATTCTTCAGAAATTCCCGAGGTGCCACGAAATCCCAGAATCATGAATATTTTCTTCAAGCCCATCTTGAAAATTTTCTAAGATCCATTATATTGATAATTGTTTTCAAATCTGGGATCTTGGAAAACATTTCAAGATCCGAAATCGTAATCTGCGTTCCAGAATTTTGAAAATTTCTTCAAACTTCATGGAGGAATTGAAAATTGTCATCAGCCTTATAGCAAGTTTTCTCAGAATCTGACAAATCTAACTAATGATTTTGAAATTTTCATTTAATCTCACTGTCTTGAAGATTCTTCAATCAATCAATTGAACTGAGACTACCGGAGAAGATGAAGTAATGGTCTATGGGCATGTCGGAAATCATCCCCAATGCGAAGTTGATTGCTGCTAGCTCAGCAACATAAACGGAACAAGGTTCCTGTAGTTTGCCAAAGCTTTAAATGGAATTATCTCCGTTAATATGGCTCTAATCGCAAAAAGAGGGGTGTTCAGATGCTCAAAATTTCAATACCCGGATTTCCCAGTATAAAATAATACAAAATCCTCTATTTGGCAGCTGGTGGGCCTGCCAAGCCTTAAAATTGATTTATCTCCGTTAATATGGCTCTAATCGCAAAAAGAGGGGTGTTTAGATGCTCAAAATTTCAATACCCGGATTTCCCAGTATAAAATAATACAAAATCTTCTATTAGGCAGCTGGTGGGCCTGCCAAACCTTAAAATTGATTTATCTCCGTTAATATGGCTCTAATCGCAAAAAGAGGGGTGTTTAGATGCTCAAAATTTCAATACCCGGATTTCCCAGTATAAAATAATACAAAATCTTCTATTAGGCACCTGGTGGGCCTGCCAAACCTTAAAATTGATTTATCTCCGTTAATATGACTCTAATCGCAAAAAGAGGGGTGTTCAGATGCTCGAAATTTCAATACCCGGATTTCCCAGAATAAAATAATACAAATCCTCTATTTGGCAGCTGGTGGGCCTGCCAAACCTTAAAATTGATTTATCTCCGTTAATATGGCTCTAATCGCTCCAGGCGAAGCTAGACAACGAAACCTTACCCCCAAGCTCCTCCACTGATCCTATCCTTCGACAATGTACCTCTCTAACCTCGAGTAAGCCGCGAGTATTCGGCCCAACTCCTACTAGACATAGAACTAAGTGAATTTAGTTACAAACAAAGAACAATGAGCTATCGCCTCCGTAAAGCTAACGCGATTGAGCCTTCCAAATAAACGAACTAGTTAAAAAAATAGCGTTGAAAAGTGCGGGTTAAATTTGCTGTAGCTTTGCATGGCAGTAACACTTCCTTCAGCAACAAGCAAATAGATCCGTACGGCAAGGAATGAAACTGCTTTGCTACATGTTCGAGCAATAGAAAAGGAATTCTGTGAATCTAACACATACGATCATCCCAAGAACTGACCGACTCACGATACCAGTGGATTATTAAGTTGACCCACCCTAGTGGCTATATAAAATCAACCATTTAGTTGACTCCAAACTTTCAACCCCAAAACGAGTAGAACCCTTACCTACACCACTGACTGTCGGTGACTTCCTATTCCGATTTATTCACCTCGATGCAGTGCCACACCATACCCACCACCGATCAGCCGACCGGATGGACGGACGACGACGACGACGATGACGATAAATTAGTGTGATAAAAGCTCGCTTTCCCACGTCCCGAAACACCAGCGCTGCCCGCCTCTTAACCGGAAGCCGATGGATTCTGCTCTAGATGAAGGGGGATCTGATTTTTGGGGTCTGTGTGCCATGGGAATCCAATGATGGAGATCCACAGAGATTTCCAAAGTGGAAAATATCGCTCAGTTCTCTGTGTGTGTGTGTTAGCTGACGGTTGGCAAGGGTGGGCTCAGAATGGTTCACACCGGATGGAAATGGGTCAATCGATTTTTGAGCTTTGGGGGGTGGTGGGGGGCAGGATTCATGAATTTCAAATATTCATAATGAGTGCTACCATGGATTCATTACAGAGAGGGGAGTGACATTTTTGAGCTGATCATGAAAACAGTGCCATCGAGTCAAGGTAGGTTTGGCAGATGCAAGTAAGTAACCGTAAAAAAAAGTAGGAAGTACACGGTGGCTGAAACTTTTCAGAGCGCGGGATGATTTGTGAAGTCGTTCTAGTTGGGTTGTTGTTCGCTTACCTGAAAATGGGAAAAGAGAGAAAGAGAAACGAACGTTAGCTTCAAGTCGTTTTATTCAAATCAGCATCGTTGGGGAAGTTATTGATTAGGCGAAACAAAAGGGTTATGTTGGGTGGTTTGGTGGTTGTACAATCGCACCCAAGTTGAACGAGAAAATGAGAACACGGGAAATGGGCTGTCGTGTGAAAATATACTGTTAAGGTTGCCAACCGGTTGCAGTTTGAATGCGATAAAACGACAAATTTCGAGCATGCAGCAGTTGTTCTGTTGAGTGGTGTTGATAAAAAGTTTTCGCTTTACTCCAAGGGCCATTGAGGGCACCATAAATCTGACCGGTTTTAGACTGGTGCTCCAATTACCTGGCGATAAGACGGAAGCCGGTGTTCACGACAAACGTCAGTCGTTTTCTTCCATTCTACCAACCGTTGATATCTTTGTCACGTTTCATATTTCCCAAATTTTCTCCAAAGGGCTAACGAGTATTACCGTCAATCCCAAGCGAACAGTTTTAATCTCTGCAGACATCCCACCCGCAATCCACCGTGTATTGAAAAGAATTGCTTTGAAGAAACGCCACCCCCAGCCAAAACCACAGATCCCGCAGAGACCAAATGAAAACGCGCATACAGTTATTTTTTGCGACCACACACACCATCACACCCGGCAAGCATTGATATTCAAACGATCTTCTGCCTGTGTAAAAGTTAAATTAATTTGCATAATCAAAACATACACTCGCGAGCTCCCCCGGTTCACGTAGGCAGGCCACTCGCGGAGACCGGAGACAATCGTCAGAGAATAAAAATGAAACCGAGTGTAGGTACCTACCGACTACACAGAACTTCACCGAAAAGGTAAAAGTTGTCATCGGGGGGTTTTGGGGTTTATGACCGGGTGCGCGCACATTTACGTCCCAGATTATGCTGGGTGCACGAGTTTGGAATCTGAATGTTGATGATGGATACAGAGAATGAAGTTAGTACCGGTGCGAAGGGACAGCTGTTGGGTGATGGCAGGGCAGCTCAACGTGGGACAGAGGGGAAAGGGTCAACCGTTAGATTTTATGCAATAACTGAATGCAGCGGATCGGATTCATTTCACCGGAACACGCGCGGGGAAAATTGTGTGTACCGCTAACTGAGTTGCCATATGTCGCACTGAGCATGCTTATTAGCTTGGTGTAAAATTGACAGTAACTGAGTCGGATTTTATTACACTTGCCTGTTATATGATTTCAAGCATGACAATCACGGTTGTTTACAGATGTGTGGGTTTGAGCCGTAAAATGAGACGATTTGTTCACCCGTTTGAAGTTGATCAAACTTCTTAAATTCGTGGATAAGTTTTCTAATCTTGCTTCCAATGATCCTTGAGCTTCCTCGGAAGATTCCTGATCTTCGAGCTTGCATAACTTTTTCGGAAAGCTTCATGGACATTCTTTGGATGTTCCCGGAAATGTTTTAAGTGGATTGCAGAATTTCCTCTGGAAGGTATCAGAAACTCTCTTGGATAGATTCCAGAGCTTCGCAAATAATCTTTCTAAGCAAATTACCAGGACTTTTCTTGAATTTCCTCGGAAAGCTTCCAGAAATTCCTTACGAAGAATACAAAACTTTGTCGGAAATTTACTCAACTTCTCTTTACCACTGATTCCTGACCCGGTACATCTAGGGAAAACATTCCCGGGAAATTAACTAACAATCATATTTTCCGATTCTCGCGAACTTGGTTCAATTATTCAAGAAACAGCAGATGTTTAACACTATTCAATATAAGTAAACCAAACCACCCAGAAAACCTTTCCCGGGAATTAATATACTTTATGTTTTCTGGAGAATGTCAGAAACAAAGGAGAATGTGGGAAAACTACTTCTGAGAAGGTCAGCAAATAATCATTAGTTCATCAGTAGAAATTTCCAAAAGACATTGAAGTAAGATTCCGGAACAAATAGAATAAAAAAACTTCCGGCGATTTTAGAAAAAAATATTCGGGCAAAACTGAATGAAATATCCCGGGAAAGTCCGGAAATCATCCGCAAAACCATCAAAGATCATTTTAAAAGGACTTTATGGTGAAAGTTGCAAGAAATTTCCCGGAGAATTGAAAATAAGCTTCTGAAGACAGTACACACAAAACTAGTTTCTCTTACATCCAATGAAAGGTTGAATATGCATATGTTTCATGCATCGAATGTAATGGTCGTTCTTTCAATGGACTGCAGTGCACAAGCATGTTTTTTTTCCAGAATATCTATTTTTGTATAAAATCTTCAGTTAGAATTGACTTATGTGCAAAAGAATCTTCTGAAGGTAGTAAAGAAAAAAATCCGGAAGAGGATGGAAAGCACATCGAACATAGGCAGTTTCAGATTGAAGCCAAACTATTGAAACGACGAGTAATAACTAACTAAACAGAGCTGTTTCCCTGGAAATGGAAATAGAAACACAACTCGAGAACATTGCTAAACTTTCTCGGAATGTTCCAAGGACTTCCTCGGCAAGATTCCAGAATTTTTCGGTAGATCTTCGGGATGTTTCTAAAACGTCCATGCAAAGTTTCAAAAAATCCACCGGAAATTTGCTAAAACCTCATCACAAAACCCCAAGAGCTTTCCCGAAATGTTCCCAGAACTTCCACGTTCCATGAAATTCTGCGGAAAGTTACAACAACTTTACGAAAAATTCTTAGGAATTCCTCGAACAAATCGAAAAACATATTCATAAAGTTTGAAGAAACTTCCTTGGGAAGATTCACAAACATCCTCGAAAATATTCCAGAATTTCCTCAAACCGTTCCAGGAAAAGCAACCAGAACTTCCTCTGACAGTTTTCGGAAAATCCTCGAGCAGTGCCCAGAATTACCCGAGGAAGTAGTGTTTAAATTTTCCGGCCATTTTTGGTTTCCCGGAAAACCGGAAATCAGCTGATGGCTCATCCCGGGAATTCCCGGAAATCGGAAAATATTTTAGTTCAGAGAACTAAGAAAAGCATTAACTTGAATTCTTGACAGTTATTCATCAGAATGTTTTTTACCTTTAACTGCTGTAGAACGATTTTAACACTTTTGCAACCATCGGGAAGTTTTGCCAAGCTGCCTCCAATGTTTCTTCCGACAACTTCCGGATTTTTGTTTTACGACTACTCTCGGGAGATTCGATTGACCTGGAAGGTATTTCTGAATTCTCTCAGAATATTCCAAATATTCTTGATTTTTTTTTTGATTTCATCTGTTGTTGCTTCTTAAAGTCCTTCTGTACTCCACGATAGCTTATTTTGAGTTCGGCTGGAAGGTTCATCAAACGTCTTCGACAAATTTCTCGAAAGTATTATTGGAAGTTTCAATTGAATCGTTTTAAACTACCCTTGATGTTTAATTTTTTGACATCCCCAGAAGTTTCTTTCGACTTCTCATGGAAATTTCTTATTCATCTGAAAGTTTTTCGTGGCCTTCCCCGGTAATTTCTTGTGGCTTCACTCGGAAAACTATTCCGGCGTCTTATTTGCCTCAGAAGATCTTCAGATTACCCTTAAATATTATTCAAACTTTCTCCAAAGATTTTTTTTTTGACTCCACTGGGAAATTTATTATAACCTTCACCCAAAAATCCTACTGAAATTGTTTCCGGGAAATTGGAAAAGATTCCTGGAAATCAGGAAACGTGATTTATGGTAAATTGCCCGCGAATTATGTCCCAGAATATCTCGGACAGGAAACACTATGGGGAAGTATCCAAAACTTCTTTTTAAGCTCCCAGAACTTCCTCGGATGAATCCCAGAATTTCCTCAGGAAGTTCCTCGGAAAGATTCAAGAACTTCCTCGAAATGTGCCCCGAACTTCTGTGGAATGTTCCCAGAATTTCTTCGGAAACTTCCCAGAACGTCTTTGGGAAGTTCCCAGAACTTCTTCGGGAAGTTCCCAGAACTTCTACGGGAAGTTCCCAGAGCTTCTGCGGGAAGTTCCCAGAACTTCTTAAAGAAGTTCCCAGCACTTCTTTGGGAAGATCCCAGAACTTTTTCGGTAAGTTTCCAGAACTTTTTCGGGAAGTTCCCAGAACTTCTTCGGGAAGTTTGTAGAACTTTTTCGGGAAGTTCCCAGAACTTCTTCGGGAAGTTTGTAGAACTTTTTCGGGAAGTTCCCAGAACTTCTTCGGGAATTTTCCACAACTTCTTCGGGAAGTTTGTAGAACTTCTTTGAGAAGTTTGTAGAACTTCTTTGGGAAGTTTGTAGAACTTCTTAAAGAACTTCTTTGGGAAGTTTGTAGAACTGCTTTTGGAAGTTTTAGAACTTATTTGGGAAGTTTGTAAAACTTCTAAAAGAAGTTCCTAGAACTTATTTGTAAAGTTCCCAGAACTTTATTTAGGAAGTTCCCAGATCTTTCATTTTGAAGTCCCTTGTACTTTCGTTGAGAAGTTCACAGAAATTTCGTTGGGAAGTTCCCAGAACTTCTTCGGGAAGTTCCCAGAACTTCTTCGGGAAGTTCCAAGAACTTCTTCGGGAAGTTCCCAGAACTTATTCGGAAAATTCCCAGAACCTCTACGGAAAGTTCCTAGAACTTCTTTGGGAAGCTTGTAGAACTTCTTTGGGAAGTTTGTAGAACTTATTTGTGAAGTTTGTAGAACTTCTAAAGGAAGTTCCTCGAACTTATTTGTGAAGTTCCCAGAACTTTATTTGGGAAGTTCCCAGAACTTTCATTGGGAAGTTTCCTGTACTTTCGTTGGGAAGTTCACAGAAATTTCGTTGGGAAGTACCCAGAGCTTTCGTTGAGAAGTTCCCAGAGCTTTTGTTCGAAAGTTCCTAGACCTTTCGTTGGGAAGTTCTCAGAAATTTTTTGGGAAGCTCCCAGAACTTTTTTGGGAAGCTCCCAGAACTTCTTCGGGAAGTTCTCAGAACTTCTTTGAGAAGATCTCATAACTTTTTTGTGAATACCCCAGACGTTTCCAGAACTTTCGTTGGGAAGTTCCCAGAACTTTCGTTGGGAAGTTCCCAGAACTTTCGTTGGAAAGTTCCTAGAACTTTCGTTGGGAAGTTCCCAGAACTTTCGTTGGGAAGTTCCCAGAACTTTTGTTGGGAAGTTCCCAGAATTTCTTTGGGAAGTTCCCAGAATTTCTATGGGAAGTTCTCAGAACATATTTAGGATATTAACAGAACTTCTTTGAGAAGTTGTCAGAACTTCTCTGGGAAGTTTTCACAAGTTCTTTGGGAAGGTCTGAATCACCCTAGAAGTTCTCAAAATTTTCGTTGGGAAGCTTCCAGAACTTTCGTTGGGAAGTTCCCAAAACTTTCGTTGGGAAGTTCCCAGAACTTTCGTTGGAAAGTTCGCAGAACTTTCGTTGGGAAGTTCCAAGAATTTTCGTTGGGAAGTTCCCAGAACTTTCGTTGGGAAGTTCACAGAACTTTCATTGGAAAGTTCCCAGAATTTTTTGGAAAGTTCCCAGAATTTCTTTGGAAAGTTCTTAGAATATATTAAGGATATTCTCAAAACTTCTTTGAAAAGCTATCAGAACTTCTTTGGGAAGTTCTCAGAACTTCTTTGGGAAGTTATCAGAACTTCTTTGGGAAGTCCTCAGAACTTCTTTGGGAAGGTCAGAATACCCCAAAAATTGTCAAAACTTTCGTTGGAAAGCTTCCAGAACTTTCGTTGGATAGTTCCTAAAACTTTCGTTGGGAAGATCCCAGAATTTCTTCGGGAAGTTCCCACAGCTTCTTTGGAAAGTTCCCAGAACTTTCGTTGGGAAGTTCCCAGAGCTTTCGTTTGAAAGTTTTCAAAACTTCTTCGGGAAGCTCCAAGAACTTCTTCGGGAAGTTAACAGAACTGCTTAAGGAAGTTTTCAGAACTTCTTTGAGAAGATCTCAGAACTTCTTCGAGAAGTTCCCAGAACTTCTTCGAGAAGTTCCCAGAACTTCTTCGAGAAGTTCCCAGAACTTCTTCGGGAAGCTCCTAAAACTCCTTTGGGAAGTTCCCAGAACTTCTTTGGGAAGTTCCCAGAACTTCTTTGGGAAGTGCCCAGAGCACATTCGGGAAGTTTCCTGAACTTCTTTGAAAAGTTCTCAGAACTTCTTCGGGAAGTTCCCAGAACTTCTTTGGGAAGTATAAAGCACTTCTTTGGGAAGTTTCCAGAACTTTTTTTGGGAAGTTCCTAGAACTTCTTCAGGACGCTTCCAGAACATCTTCGAGAAGTTCCTATCACTTCTTTGGGAAGTTCCCATAACTTCTTTGGGAAGTTCCCATAACTTCTTTGGGAAGTTTCAAGAACTTTTTCGGGAAGTTCTCAGAGCTTTTTCAGGAAGTTCCCAGAACTTCTTTGGGAAGTTATAAGAACTTCCACTGGGATGTTCCCAAAACTTTCCCTGGGAAGTTCCCAGAACTTTCGTTGGGAAGTTCCAAGAATTTCTTTGGTAAAATCTCAGAACATATTTGAGATGTTCTCAGAACATCTTTGGAAAGTTCCCAGAACTTTCGTTGGGAAGTTCCAAGAATTTCTTTGGTAAAATCTCAGAACATATTTGGGAAGTTCTCAGAACATCTTTGGGAAGTTCTCAGAACTTATTTAGGAATTTCCCAGAACTTCTTCGAGAAGTTCCCAGAACTTCTTCGAGAAGTTCCCAGAACTTCTTCGAGAAGTTCCCAGAACTTCTTCGAGAAGTTTCCAGAACTTCTTCGGGAATTTCCCAGAACAGCTTTGGGATGTTTGTAAAAGAAGTTCCCATAACTGCTTTGGGAAGTTGTCAGAACTTCTTAAGGAAGTTCCCTGAACTGCTTTGTGAAATTCCCAGAACTTTTTTTGGAAAGTTCCCAGAACTTTCATTGGGAACTTCATAGAACTTTCGTTGAGAAGTTAGGAAGTTCCCAGAACTTTCGTTGGGAAGCTACCAGAACTTCTTTGAAAAGTTCTCAGAACTTATTTGGAAACTTCACAGAATTTCTTTTAAAAGTTCCCAGAACTTCTTCGGGAAGTTCCCAGAACTTCTTTTCGATGTTCCTTCTTTAGAAAGTTATTAATTTCCCCTGAAGTTCGCAAAACTTTCGTTGAGAAGATCCCAGAACTTTCATTGAAAAGTTCTCAGAGATTTCGTTGGGAAGTTCCCAGAATTTTCGTTGGGAAGTTACCAGAACTTCTTTGAGATTTTCTCAGAATTCCTGTGGAAAGTTCTCAGAACTTCTGTGGGAAGTTCTCAGCACTTTTTTGAGAAGTTCTGAATCCCCTCGTTTTTCTCGAAATCCATAATGCGAAAGCCTTCCACATTCGGAGTCGCAGTCTATGATCATCTATCGTATAGAGGAGAATGGTCACACTTGATCCCCTGTTCTAATGTTGGCATGAACATGGAAATTAACAGTTTGCTTCGATAGGGTTTTTGATCTAATTTCCGTCCTACTAAGCACAACCCGCACTTTACCTCTCTTTTCTGGACGAGTTTAAACAAAAATGGAATATTTCTGTCAGAGATGACTTCTAAATTTATTCACCTTTCCATACGTACCGTTGGATTTGATAAAAATTCACAAATTGTTGAGATATTGTTTAAAATTTAATACTGCTTCTTGATTCTAAATTCGTTCTACAAGTTTCAATTCCGTCCTAACGCATTAAAACGCCATTAGATTTTCTTCGTCCTACGGATGAACGTAGAAAAAGGGAATTCGCTAAGAGCGCTTCTTTTGTTTTGAGAACAATGAGCGTAAATATTCACACAATACGCTCTAACAGGATTTGTGTTGTAGCTAATGAACTAACGCATGGGAACAAACCTATAATTGATTTGTGCACGGTGAAATCATTGATATGATTGATCTTGTCTGATCGATAGAACGGAAATGGGCGATTACGACGAAGTAGCGCTCTACCCTATTTCCCCTAAAAGTTCACGCGGCCTTTGCTCTAGCAAATGACGCGCGACCCTTTTTACTCCCAGCTTGTTCATTTCGAAAAGCAAAGGTCACGTGAAGCTTTGTGCAAAGACCCTTTTGGGAAACCAAAATCCACTGAATGTTACAGCCCCCTGACAAAAACAGAAACAAATTTCACGTGCCTAACGTGATTTGATTCTACACGGAAAACAAATTTTACTCAGAGAGTGAGTCATTTTTACTCATTCGTATGGATAAATATCTAAAAGCGCTGAGTGACCTACGCTTTTAGAAATTTATCCATACGAATGAGTAAAAGTGACTCACAACTGAGTAAAAGTGACTTACACTATGGGATAGTTTAGTGTTCAGTGTAGTTCACCCATATGCCGTTGAGAGGGCACTTATTTTATATTACTTTCTTTTTTCGAGAGTGGGCACTCTAAGTTCATACTTTAAGATTGTGTTGAAATTCATCCAATTTGAGAGTAGAAGAAATGATTAGCATCATCGTTGCATGTGCCTCACTGTTCTCGATCGCAGTTTTACGACGCTGGTTGATCAATCTAGAGGTGCGGCAGCGTTAATGTGTTTTATCGATGAGACGACTGCTCACCACTGAAGCGCCGCCGCCATATTGTTCTTCTAGCAATAAACCAATCGTCATCAACTGCCAACGAATCAGATTTCGGTGGGGATGGCTACAAGATTAAAATTTCGTAGGACACCTGTTTTAGTTTTGGCGTTTTAGAATCACGGACATCACCAGCGAACATCGTTGAATCTCAGACACCAATAAATTACTAAAAAAAGCATTAAAACAAAAACTCGAGCGTCTGTAAGGCGAAACAGAATGGAACTAATTCGATTTCGCTAGCTCAAGCTAACCAAGCGGAAAAAGACCAAACTCCGGCCTTGAACTGAACTAAAAAAAATCTCCCCACGCCATAAATCGCAATCGCTGATGAATAAGTTTATCAAATTCCCAGACCCATCCCAATTACGGTCTGTGCAAAAACCACACGGCCAGAAAGTGCTTTCACAATTCGATTTGATTTTTTTTTTTCCACTGAACTCGTACCTCTCTAAACAAGACTCCGGTGTAACGAACGCAACGAATTGCTACCGTTTGCGCATGAAACCGTATCCAAAGTGGACCCTTTTTTCCCGAATGGTCGTCGTCGTCGTCTTCGTCGGTTGGTGGTGGCAGCGGAAAATCTAATTTGCTACCCCCTCGATTCGGGGTCGTTCCGGTGGTTTTCAAATGAAATCCAGTTCTTTTTCCCGCGTGCCGGTCTGGCCGGTGTGGACCCAAAACAAGACTGTGTATGCGATATGGTTGATTGGCGCTTTTGCACGAGCTTGGCGAGGTTCGCTGGCTCCGTTCAATGTGTAGAATTTGTAGAAAAATAGACTTTTGTTGGAATTGGGACGGGGAGACGTGGGCGGGATTTTCTCTAGGGCAAGTGAATTGGGGAAAATTTCTACGCTCGTTGCATGAATAAGGCTGCTGTAATGAAGACGGAGCGGGATGATAAATAATCGGATTAAGATTGAAACATTGGGTCAGCGGATTCGATAGTTGATTTAATTCTGCCGAAGTCGCAATCAGAGCGGGGGTGGTGGGAGTACATTTCACCTAGCAGTACGGAGCGGTTCGAATATCGGGCTCTGCACAGGATATACTGAAAATATGAACCGAATAGATCAAATGAGGCTATGATAAAGTTCGATGATGCAATAGTTATGTATTGTCTTCCTCAGAGATTTCATGATCCAGATCAGATATGGGTTTGGTGCCTTGGAAAAACAAAATTGAAAGTTTCTCACTAGTGGCGGTAAGCTCCATCGAGGATTATATGCCATTCTAGAATTATCCTTGATTTCGCTAAGCACCATGTCGTGTTATCTTCAATTCAAATGCTGGATTTAGCCTTTAATACCTCGATTTTGGAGTATTAGAGAAATTCAGAGATTTTCGAAAAGCTCACAGCCAAAAAATTCTCATTCACACAGTTGCATATGCAACAAATGTCATGTTTATATTATTTATATGGCAACGCAGCATTCAAGCAGTTGCTGAAAGCTGAAACAGATTTGCCTGTGGCAGTTTTGCCAGCGGAAAAAAAACAGCTAAAGGAGCGGGAAAAGGAAACCAATCAGCTGCAAAATACAAGTTCGATCTTCCGGGTGTGGCAAAAGCTGACCAAAACTGTCAAGCGGCCGGTTTCGTCAGAGGTTTGATCAAGTTTGCACACCGGATTGGGTAAGGCAGACGTGAGCATCAATAGCCTCAACTTGCAGAACCAAAACAGTCTGAATGAGATGCCAACTTCGGCTCAGAATCAATCTTGTGAGTCTTGGTGCAGGTTTGGGTTCATACGGACGATTAAGGAGGCATCGCAGGGCGACGTATAGGTTATGTCCACAGACAGTTCCAGCACAGTTATGGATCAGTCAGTCTAGCGTGTTAATCAAACCAATCAATCCATAATTCTGGAGCTAGTGTAGAGTAAATGATGGCTTCGGCATCCATTGACTGTTTTTGGTATCCAAAATTCAAATGCCAATTTCGCTATATTTTCTCACCAGTAATTTCAGTAATTTCTGAGCAAACTGCTGAATATATCTCGGCATTTCACGAGGAAATTCAAAGAAATTTTCTTGGAACTACCCACCCCCCTTTCCAACTTCCCAGTAGTTCATTTGAAACTTCCCTAAGACATGTTTTAGCGTTATCTAGAATACCATTTCTCGAAAGTTCCATGCACTTCCCGGAAATTCGCGAACATCTCAACAGATCCGTCAGGTTCTTGAAAGTTCGGTTAGCTTCTCGAAAGATTCGTGAACTTCTCTGAAAATAGCGGAGCATCTCTGAAGTTCCATAAACTTCTCTGAAAATATGTGAGCTTCACTGAAATTTCGTTAACGCCTCTGAAGAACCGTGAGCGTCTTTGAAGATCCTTGAGCTTCTTTTGTGAACTTCCCTGTAATTCCAGGAATTGCTCTGAATTTTCGTAAACTTAGCGCAAGTTTCGTTTGTTTGTCAGAAGTTCTGTAAACTTTTTGCAAATTCCGATAACTTATCGGAAAACCAGTGAACTTGTTGAAAGTTCATTGAAATTCTCGGATGAGAAGAAGTTCAGAGAATGACTGACGAGAAGTCTTCAGAGAACTACTGACGAGATGTTCAAAGAACTTCCGAGCAGAAGCTCAAAGAATCTCTGAAGAGAAGTTCAGAGACATTCCGAGGAGAAGTTCAGGGAGCTTCTGGAGAGAAATTCTAAGAACTTTTCGAACAGATATTCAGAGATCTTCCAACGAATAGTTCAAACAATTTCCAAGCAGAGGTTCAGAAAACTTCTGACGAGAAGTTCAGAGAAATTCCGAGGAGGTAGTTTCCGAGGAGAAGTTCAGGTAACTTCCAAGGAGAAGTTCCGAGAGCTTATAGCGAGAAATTTAAAGAACTATCGAAAAGAAATCCAGAGAACTTCAGACGAAAAGTTCAAACAATTTCCAAGGAGAAGTTCAGAGATTTTCTGACGAGAAGTTCTGAGATCTTCCGTGAAGAAGTTCAGAGAACTTCCGAAGAGAAGTTCAGATCCATTCCGAGGGGAATTTCAGAGATTTTTAGAAGAGAAGTTCAGAGCACTTCCAAAGAGAAGTTCAGAGAAATTCCGAGGAGATGTACAGGAATTTTCCGATGAGAAGTTCAGAAAGCTTCTGGCGAGAAATTCCGAAAAGCAATTCAGAGAACGACGAAAAGTTCAAACAATTTCCAAGTAGAGGTTCAGAGAACTTCCGAGGAGAAGTTCAGAGATCTTCTAACGAGAAGTTCTGATATCTTCTGTGCAGAAGTTCAGAGAAGTTCAAAGAAATTCCGAGAAGGTAGCTTCCAAGGAGAAGTTCAGGTAACTTCCGAGGAGAAGTTCAGAGAGCTTATATCGAAAAATTTAAAGAATTTTCGAAAAGAAACTCAAAGAACTTCCGATGAAAAGTTCAAACAATTTCCGAGAAGTTCAGGTGACTTCCAAGGAGAAGTTCAGAGATTTTCTGACGAGAAGTTCTGAGATCTACCGAGGAGAAGTTCAGAAAACTTCCGAAGCGAAGTTTAGATAAGTTCCAAAAAGAAGTTCAGAGAACTTCCGAGGAGAAGTTCAGAGATCTTCTAACAAGAAGTTCTGATATCTTCTGTGCAGAAGTTCAGAGAAGTTCATATCATTTCCGAGAGGAAAGTTCAGAGATTTTCCGAGGGGAAGTTCAGAGAAATTCCAAGGAGAAATTCAGAAAGCAGCTGACAAGCAATTCTAAAAACTTTCGAAAAAAAAATTGAGAGAACTTCTTACAAAAAGTTCAAACAATGTCCAAGGAGAGGTTCAGAGATCTTCTGACGAGAAGTTCAGAGATCTTCTGACAAGAAGTTCGAAGATCTTTCGACGAAAAGTTCAGAGATCATCTGACGAAAAGGTCAGAGATCTTCTGACGAGAAGTTCACAGATCTTCTGAGGAGAAGTCTAGAGAATTTCCAAGGAGAAGTTTAGAGCATTTCCGAAGAGAAGTTCAGAGAGTTTCTGGCCAGAAATCCTAAGAACTTACGAAAAGGAATTCAAAGAATTTCCGACGAAAAGTTCAAACAATTTCCAAGTACAGGTTCAGAGCACTTCTGAGATAGAGGCGTTCAAAGGACTTCCGAAGAGAAGTTCAGAGAAATTCCGATGAGAAGTTCAGAGAAATTCCAAGGAGGAATTCAGAAAGCTACTGATAGGAAATTCTGAGAACTTCCGAAAGGAAATTGAGAGAACTTCTTACAAAAAGTTCAAACAATGTTCAAGGAGAGGTTCAGAGATCTTCTGACGAGAAGTTCAGAGATCTTCTTCTGACGAGAAGTTCAAAGATCTTTCGACGAAAAGTTCAGAGATCATCTGACAAGAAGGTCAGAGATCTTCTGACGAGAAGTTCAGAGATCTTCTGAGGAGAAGTCTAGAGAATTTCCAAGGAGAAGTTCAAAGAAATTCCAAGGAGAAGTTCAGAGCATTTCCGAGAAGAAGTTCAGAGAGTTTCTGGCTAGAAATCCTAAGAACTTCCGAATAGAAATTCAGAGAACTTCCGACGAAAAGTTCAAACAATTTCTAAAGAGAGGTTCAGAGAACTTCCGATGCGAAGTTCAGAAAACTTCCCATGAGAAGTTCAGAGATCTTCTGACGAGAAGTTCTGAGATCTTCCGTGGAGAAGTTCAGAGAACTTCCGAAGAGAAGTTCAGATCAATTCCAAGGGAAAGTCCAGAAATTTTCCGAGGAGAAGTTCTGAGATCTTTCGTGGAGAAGTTCAGAGAAATTCCGAGTAAAAGTTCAGAGATCTTTCGATGAGAAATTCAGAGAGTTTCTGGCGAGAAATTTAAGAACTTCCGAAAAGAAATTCAGGGAACTTCCGACGAAAAGATCAAACAGTTTTCAAGTAGTGGTTCAGAGAACTTCTGATGATAGAGTCATTCAGAGGACTTCCGAAGAGAAGTTCAGAGACATTCCGAGCAGAAGTTCAGAGAACTTTCGAGGAGAAATTCAGAGAGCTACTGACGAGAAATTCTAAGAACTTCCGAAAAGAAATTTAGAAAGCTTCCAACGAAAACTTCAAACCATTCCCAAAGACAGGATCAGAGATCTTCTGACGAGAAATTTAGAGATATTCTGAGAAGAAGTCCAGAGAACTTACAAGAAGTTCAGATCAATTCCGAGGAGGAGTTAAAAAAATTCTAAAGAGAAGTTCAGAGAAGTTCAGAGAAGTTCCAACGAGAAGTTCGGAGAACTTTCGAGGAAAACCTCAAATAGTTCCTAGCGGGAATTTCTAAGAACTTTCGAAAATAAATTCAGAGAACTTTTGACGAAAAGTTCGAACAATTTTCAAGACAGGTGCAGAGTACTTTTGACGAGTAGCTCAGAGATCTTCAAAGCAGAAGTTCAGAGAAATTCCGATGAGAAGTTCAGAGAGCTTCTGGCGAGAAATTTCAAGAACTTCCGAAAAGAAATTCAGAGAACTTCCGACGAAAAGTTTTACAATTTCCAAGTAGAGGTTCAAAGCACTTCTGACGAAAGAGGCGTTCAGAGGACTTCCGAAGAGAAGATCAGAGAAATTCCGAGGAGAAGTTCAGAGAACTTCCAAGGAGAAATTCAGAGAACTACTGACAAGAAATTCTAAGAACTTCCGAAAAGAAATTGAAAGAGCTTCTTACGAAAAGTTCAAACAATGTCCAAGGAGAGGTTCAGAGATCTTCTGACGAGCAGTTCAGAGATCTTCTGACGAGAAGTTCAGAGATCTTCTGACGAGAATTTCAGAGATCTTCTGAGGAGACGTATAGAGAATTTTCAAGGAGAAGTTCAGAGAAATTCCAAGGAGAATTTCAGTGCATTTCCGAGAAGAAGTTCAGAGAGCTTTTGGCTAGAAATCCTAAGAACTTCCGAAAAGAAATTCAGAGAACTTCCGACGAAAAGTTCAAACAATTTCCAAAAAAGGGTTCAGAAAACTTCCAATGAGAAGTTCAGAAAACTTCCGATGGGAAGTTCAGAGATCTTCTGACGAGAAGTTCTGAGATTTTCCGTGGAGAAGTTCAAAGAACTTCCGAAAAGAAGTTCAGATCAATTCCGAGGGAAAGTTCAGAGATTTTCCGAGGAGAAGTTCTGAGATATTCCGTGGAGAAGTTCAGAGAAATTCCGAGGAGAAGTTCAGAGATCTTCCGATGAGAAGTTCAGAGAGTTTCTGGCGAGAAATTTTAAAAACTTCCGAAAAGAAATTCAGGGAACTTCCGACGAAAAGGTCAAACAGTTTTCAAGTAGTGGTTCAGAGAACTTCTGACGATAGAGGCGTTCAGAGGACTTCCGAAGAGAAGTTCAGAGACATTCCGAGCAGAAGTTCAGAGAACTTCCGAAAAGAAATTCTAAGAACTTCCGAAAAGAAATTCAGAAAGCTTCCAACGAAAACTTCAAACCATTCCCAAAGAGAGGTTCAGAGATCTTCTGACGAGAAGTTCAGAGGTATTCTGAGGAGAAGTCCAGAGAACTTCCAAGGAGAAGTTCATATAGATTCCAAGGAGACGTTCAAAGAATTTTCGAGAGCTTCTGGCCAGCAATCCTAAGGACTTCTGAAAAGAAATTCAGAGAACTTCCGACGAAAAGTTCAAACAATTTCCAAGGAGAGGTTCAAAGAACTTCTGACAAGAAGTTCAGATCAATTCCGAGGAGAAGTTAAAAGAACTTTTGAAGAGAAGTTCAGAGAAGTTCCAATGAGAAGTTCAGAGAACTTCCGAGGAAAAGCTCAGCACTCCCCAGTGAAGAGATCAAAATTAGCCAGTGGAATCTACCCGAGGATATAGCGTTGGTAGACCCCAACTTCTAACAGCCTTTGGCACATCGACATGATTATCGGCGCAGACTTCTACATGGCTCTGCTACGCGAGGAAAGGTTGAGGCTAAACGAGGATGGCCCGTTCTTCCGAAATTTCGTATTCAGATAGATCGTGTCCGGGCGTGTATCCCATATCAGGTCTTCTGTACCCAGAACGTCTACAACGCTGTGTTCGATGGCTGAACTTCAAGAGCAGCTGACTTTTTGGGAGCACTAGAGTTGTAAATAAACCATATCCGCGATCGGGCGACGTAAAATATCCGTTGTATTTTTTTCTCGTAGTAAAGTGTAGTTTTTGACTGCGAGTAAAAATCATTTACCATAGTGGCAATCTCACTGTGTGACGGGTCTTTGAATTTATAAATTGGAAATTGCTTGCATTTAATTAATCACGTAATTGAACAAATTTGGAGCACCATTCCACAAAAAAAAAAAAATTAGGCTGATTATATATAAAAAAAAAAAAACATTTTTCTAGAAGTCTGTGATTTCTATATGGGGGTACACTTTGTGAAAACCGAAAATGGAACATGTTACAAAATTATGAAAGATTTTGAACGTTGATAACTCAGCTACCCCTAGACCAATTTCAATAATTTTATCACCAATCGATTAGAAATATTTCTATGCATTGATAGTAATGCTTTTGACTATTGACTACAAGGCTGTCCCTTGTAGTTTTTTGTAAAAATAATTACTCTCCCAAATTCAGAAGGAATTCAAGCTCACCTACATATATTCGGTTATTAACATTTGCATTCATAGAGTTGCATGTCGATCTAATTATCCTGCTTTGGTCACTCATTTGAGCTATCAGTCATCGTCAAGGCAAACATGTCGATTGTCAATGACAATGCTGTCAGTGACGAACATGTAGCGAAATTGAATGACTTGAACAACACAATTACATGGAGCCGTTCAAGTGAAACAGCATCTACGCCCTGAACTGCTTGGATAACAATCATATGTGACACAGAATGCACGAAATTATACTTTTTGCTACTAGGTGAAAGTTTGTCATTTGTCAACACAATGACAATGAAATCTCAGCACTGGACCAGAGGGCATGTGAGTAGATTAGGGAGGTCAACAAAAACGTTCACAGTACATTTACAGACGTCCAGTCCCCTCAGCGGATATTTAATCCTTCATTGGCTCTTCACTTGAGAAAACAGCCATACAATTAACGCCTAATTGCTGTTAAATGTTAAGGTACTACGTTTGTATACCTTCCAGATCCATTCCGTTCGGTAATGCACCGCTTCCCGCAGCTGGTTGGATGCAAGATAGAATGGCCACCACCGCATTGGTGACCATACGCTAAACCACCGAACGGATTAATTACCACGAGCCTGGGTGTTGATTCGTGGTAAACAGAAGCTTCATCGCGATGTTTACGCACCCATGGATCCCGCACAAATGAACAAACGTTACGCTCACATGTGGACGACCATTTCCGAAACATGTTTATTAGAAGTAAATTCCGCCTGCTCTAAACCCACCCGCCAGACGACGCATTTTGAGTTCGTCTATAAGGCCTAAGAAGAAGTAAGGTAATTGGCAACTTAGTTGCCCATAATTTGCCTCAATTAGATGGGATTGAAGGAAAATTTACAATTCGCTGTTTTGCGCGTTCTTCAAACCGCATGATCCCACCAGCAGCGGTAGCTACGACGTGTACAATGGTGCCTAGGGAATGGCGTTTGTTGGAATTGTCGGTGAGTTATTATTGCCCATTGAATGCCGGGGTGTTATGAGGGTCGTTTCGTTTTTTCTGTTCAGGTTCGCAAATGACATCGCTTTGGGATAAGTCCAATGTAACAATGTTGGCTGGGAACACGTGGTTCGAGTGCTCTTCTGAATAAAATATAAATTTGTTTTAGTAAATATTCAATGCTTGGCTACTGATAAATTGTTCACTTTTCATCTAGCGAACGGCATTCGCTAGCTAAAATGGTGAAATGAATTTCTAATGTCAAGCATGTTGTTAAATTCATCTAAAGTGCATCTGACTGTTGTTCATCATGATCATCATGATGTTAACTTTCAATAAACCTACAGTGACTCAAGAAATTTTGGGAAACTTTTGTTCATTCTAGATTAATCCTTATAGTGCTGGGCCAAGATTGAAGGCATCTAATCTATAGTCGATATAATTAGAAGTTAAGGAGGGATTTAAAGAGTTTTAACTCAGTATTCATTTTTTTTCTGATGAGCTTCCGTAAAGTGACATCTCCGTGTTTGTGTGGAGGATTACCAGGACCAATTTTGAGCACCTACCGGATGGGTGGGTTCACGGATAGAGGGGAATAGCAAAACCAGAGTAAATTAATAACAAATTTGGCTAGCAATATCTTACAGGGTGTCCCACATCAAATTGCATCACAAAAAAAGCTGTAGAAAATTACCTAGTTGGCCGATTCTTTTCAAAATTAACCCATTAGTAATTGCACCATTGCTCCATTGCACCTTACGCTTAACTCCACTCATTAGGTTCTGTACAACATCTGGCTGCAGCTTCTTCTGTACGGAAACCTTCATGTCTTCCTCAGATTTGACTTCCTTGGCATGCTTAGTGCCTGCTTCATTATAGCCCAGTATTTTTCGATGGGTCTTAGTTCCGCTGCGTTGGGGGGTTTGTGTCTTTGGGTACGAAAGTGACCCCGTTGACTTTGTACCATACCAGGACAACACTATTCAATGGCACGAAGCTCGATCCGGCCAGAAGATCGTAGAGCCCTCGTGTTGCTTCAACAAAGGAAACAGACGCTTCTGTAGACACTCTTTGAGGTAGATCTCTCCGTTTACAGTCCCGGTAGTCACGAACGGCGCACTCCGTTTGCCACATGAGCAGATCGCTTGCTAAATCATGTATTTCTTGGCAAACTTTGAAAGTTTTAGCTTCCTTACTTCCTCCGGAACTTCAAACTTGTGCTGGGCGGTGAATAACAGTAGCCACGGAAGCTGTCGGGAGTCCGCCTTGGCGTAAGTCTCATCATCCATGTTGTTGTTTAATGGAACCGTGACTTTCACACCGTATTTGGCCGTTCGTCACGATTTGGAGCTTTCTGCACTTTGTACGTATGCAGTCTCTCCCGGTCCTTGGAGGGAGGACTTCGACAGATTCAACTTTTTGGCCACATCCCTGACCGAAGCATTGGGATTCCGCTTAAACGCTTTTACGGCACGATTGTGATCCTGATCACTAATAGAACATCCATTCTGACCGCATTTCTCCTTTCGTTCGATGCTCAGAGTTTCGTAGTGACGTTTAATCACACGACTCACCGTTGGCTGCACGATTTCGAGTTGTTTTCCGATGTCGCGATGAGAGAGTTGAGGATTTTCCAGGTGCTTGCGCAAAATCAATTCGCGACGTTGCTTTTCGGGTGACGCCATTTTTTTTTCAACTTTCGAAAAACTGACAGCGATAAAAATACAGTGTAAACAATACACTCTAAACAATGCACAGCATTTTTTCCGTTATGAAATTTGATGTGGGATACCCTTTCCAGATTGGATTACAAAGTGGATATATTCGTACTTGCGCGATCGTACTGCATATGTTGCGGTCAACTCGACTCGATCCCGCACTTTCAAAATCACGTCTGGTTTACTCCAAGGACTCTGGGACCATTAATATTCAACATTTTTATAAATGACCTGTGTCTGCTGCTTTCCTCGTTTAAGCTTTCATTCACTGATGACCTAAAAATGTATCGTGTCATAGCTTCTCTTCCGGATTGAAGAGAAGAATATATTGATACTGGTATGGTGTGGCGATAACTGCATCATTGGAACGTGTGTCGTCCATCTGTGACCTTGGCGTTACCATCAATTCGTGTATTGTGTGCTGGGATTCATCCGTCGCCACGCTTCCGAGTTCACCGACATCCACGCTTTAAAAACTCTCTATTGCTCGTTGGTTCGTAGCATTCTGGAGTACGCTGCTCCGATTTGGTCCCCTTATTATGTAGCTCATGTTTTCACGAACGACCGGGTGCAGAAAAGGTTCTTACGGTTTGCACTGAGACAACTTCCTTGGAACGATACGACCAATCTTCCTCCTTATTCTGACCGATGCAAACTCATAGGATTGTAACCACTATCTGTCAGACGAGCAACGATGCAGCGGCTATTTATTTTCGATGTCATTGGAGGATCTATCGATTGCAGATCCCGCTTAACATTCCTCCTCGACGGTTTCGGAGCTCAGCTTTAATAGCAGTCCCATACCACATAACAAACTACGGCTACAACAACCCTTTTGATTCGTGTCTTCGCTTGTTCAATGTTGTCTGTGACGAATTCGATTTTAACCTGACTAAAAACGTTTTTAGATATAGGATGAGTAGTGATTTCTAGTTTATAAGTAAAATAGTTCAGTCTGTACGACTAGTCGAAGACGGTGATAAATAAATAAATAAATAAATTATGTTATTGGTAAGTTGTGCGCGCGCAAGTGAATAGCTTGGCATAAATTGCTATTGTTTTGATATTTTGGTACCTTGAATTCAAGAGCTAATTTTGATCTGAAAGCAGAATTAGCTATTAATATGTCGGTTGGACATATTTTCTTGGACTTCTTCCAGCAAAAAAAACAACTCAGCGTTGAGGGGGGAGAGGAAGCTCATCGATTCTTCCGGTTCGCCTCCTAGCATCGTGCTATAAGGTACCAGGCGATAACCAGGGTAGTTGATCGATAGCTTGATGACGTCATTTCGTTGGCGTCTGCAATGGGAAATTCTCATAGCAGGCGTTGACGATGGGACGTTGTCGAGTTGTTGAATAGCAACTATCGTGGTAACTCACCGATTACCTGTCGATCTGCCAAATTTGGAAAGACGTCTGCATTGAATTGTCTCATATAATAATATTCCGCCCACTATATCACAAGAAATTGCGAGTAGCTGAGTGGAATGGAGATAAGTTAAGCATTGGGTACAGGACCAAGTCTCCCCTGGGTGGTGCCAAAAGATGAGCGCAATAGAATCATCAAGTTGCCATAAAGCACGGATGAGACTATTGCATGGCTGGGTAGTCAAAGTCTTCCATTCGTTAGTCATTTCAGGTGGATTAGAACAGGTTTAGGTGGGCGTTGGCCAGATTTGGATTTTTCAGATGTAATCCTGGATAGGACCCTGTCATTGAACGTCGCGTGAAAGTGGAACTTAATGAAGGCCTAAGTACTTTTTCGTAGGTTTTAGTTTTCGGATTTGAAAGATCGTCGGTTACAGTGGCCTGCTTACTGAGCAGAAAAACGCTGTCCCAGGTCCTTACATATCAAAGAGATTTATGGTAAAATCGCTTATGTATCGTGTATTTTGGGAAACTCGTTGTTGTCGTTGGTTCCGGGTTTGAATGGATACACAAATTTGAGCAACGGTATTATGTGATATGAGGGGCTCGGTGGCCTTAGAGCAACCGTTTTTGCTGACTGAGCAGAACATCATGAGTCTAATATCAGGCCCATCCACATTCAAGATTCGTCAATCGTTTTATTTGTTAATATTACTACATGGTAATAACAGCAACTCGGTGATTAAAAAGGTGCTCGTCTGGCTAGTGGCAAACGTTTTTGCTTACTGAGCAGAAGACCGTAGGTTTAGTCCCAAGCTCCTTCGCGTTATATGATCGTTAGGACATCAATTCAGCTTATCGTTTACCAAAACGAACCCTGCTGCAAACCCAACCCTCTTATCCAACATCCCAGTGATTCCTCGTGGAAGTACAGAGGTGTTCTTGGCTTCCATCAAAGCGAGTGTCATGTCAACACAATCCTTCCCATTCCTTTCTTGACCTGTGTTCGGGCGCGGCCGGCGCTGGTATTGCCTAATTTAAGATCACCAGTTTTTACACATTGAGGATGATTGCTAGTCCCAAGCATCGTCTATTGGTTCTCTGTGTAATTACAGCTGATCTGGCAGTAACAGAGTAGCAACCGTGGGCGGTCAATCAAGCTCAAGCTCAAGCTCAAGCTCAAAAACAACTCAGCGTTGAGTGTATATTAGCTTAAAGCTAGAATTAAATTTTTATATTGGGCAGGTTTAGGAACAATTTGTATAGTTTTATTCACAATTCAGTCTTCTTTTAATGTGTTTAATCTAGGTCACAATAGTTCGTGAAGTTCTTATTATTAGCCTGTAATTTAGCTTTATGTTCAGTTATTTAATGTTCACATAAATTCAAATAAATCACATTAGGATAATTTCCACTATGCTTTACCAAAATATTAAAAATCCTATCAGTGTATCCCTAGCACAAGCAGACTTGTTTACATTCTTTCATCCCATATCTCTTTGTCGGCTTGGGTTTACGGATCGACCGTTGGGTGTAAGATGACGTTAGTGAGTAATGTAGTGTTTAATTTTATGCGAATTTGCTAGCGCTAGTGTACTAGCACTGAGCAAAGAAGTAACTAGCATAATGTAAACAGGGCCTCAGCGCCTACCGGCATGAGATTTCAGGAGCAACTGAAATGCATGCTAGTTGGCTAGAACGCTACACTAGCGCTATCAAATCCGCATACCATAACCTATTCGTGGGGTTCTCTCTGTTTATACTCTTTAATATGACGCGCTTGACATAGATGGCCCACAGCGACTCGCTAAGAGCTATTGATTCCGATCAATAGCGGTGCCGCTTCTTCCTCCTTCTATGAATGCTCATGTGGGCTGCAGCTAGGAATATTTCTGATCGGTTGGTGAAACAATTATTGAAATTGTTCCAGGGGCAGCTGAGTAATTAACGTTCAAAATCTTTCATAATTTTGTTACATGTTCCATTTTCGGTTTTCACAAAGAATATAGAAATCACAGACGTAGTCCTACGTCAAAAATGATTTGGGGTCAAAGCTTCGCGATGGGCACCTTCCAAGGGGATGAAGGTAAGCGGTCGCAAGTTGACCATACTCTCTGCTTCTGCTAACGCAGCTACTAGTGATTCTTCATCTAACTTCCGGACAATTGGAATCGATCCTAGAACGGATTTTATGGCCCAAGCCATCCTTTCCCAGCAACCCCCCATGTGAGGGGTGGAGGGCGATTAAACCGCCACTGAGTTTCCGCATTGATGAAAGTGCTGCTCAGTTCGATGTTGATTTTCTTGAGTTCGTCCACCAGTTCCCGACTCGCTCCAACGAAGTTAGTTCCGTTGTCGAAGTAGATTTGGGGTGAGCAACATCGTGTTATGAATCATCTTATTACCTTTTCACAGGAATCCGTAGATAGACTGGCGTCAACCTCAAGATAAATAACCCGAACGATGAGACATGTAAACAGGCAAACCCATCGTTCCGCCGCAGCCCGTCCAATCCTGATCAAATACGGGCCGAAGATGTTCACGCCCCCGTTTCCTGATTAGTCGCAGCTGAACCCTCAGTTTCGGCACTTCGTTGACTACCGTTTCATTATTTGCGTGTCCGTATTTCCGATGGTAAGAGTCCAATAAGATACATTCGTAATGCGATGATTCCTGCGTAGAATAATAGAAAACATAGGATAATAGGAGTAATAGGAAACCACGCGCAGCACTGCGTATTTGTCGGCGACCGGTGTCAATTTCATAATACTGGTTGATGTATCTAGTTGTTTTCCCAATACACTTTGGTATTCCCACTTCTGCTTCAAAATTGTAATTTCCTCAGGAAACGCTTCAGATTGTTTTTTCCCTTGATTTGTTTTCCGTGCTGAGCACCAATGCTACCGACGCCAGGGAGGCAGCTCCCAAACATTGACCCTACCTATCGACCCATCAACTCATGAACCGCGGAACCGGGGATGCCTCAGAACATCCCGGCGGCGCCGACTGGAATTGAACCCAGGCCTGCTGGGGTGAGAGGTGATCACGCTTACCACTACACCACCAGCATCGCTGCGCAATCTGCCACAAGGTTCTTTCCACCTTCTGTAGCTCTTAGCTAGTCATTCCAACCGTGCTTGGGATACGCAGGTGGTTGTTGAAATGATAAACGTATGCCATTCAGAGACGTAATCGTTCAAATTTGGAAAACATCTCAGCGTCCATCACCGGTTGCATGATCAGATCACTGCAACCGACCGCCGCTCGAAGTTCTTTGTCGCTTTCATCTGTATTCACTTCTTCATCGGGATTCCATCCCAACCATCCCGCTTCGCACTCATACAGAAATTCAGGTCCCTGGAACCACGTTGCAAAAAGGGCCTTTTCTCCACTTGATCTTGCTTCGTCTGACCTTGGTTGAAATCAACCTCCACTCGTCGACGCTCGATAAACTGATAATTTCGTCTACTCTAATTGGCGATACCTACGCACTTAGGATTTTATCCATGAACAGACAGTGGATGAGTCGCTCCAAAAGTAAGTTGTTTTGATCTTCAGCGTGTTATTCAAGTCTATCGTTCTCCGCAAGCAAGCTGCCATCAATTTCAATCTCAATCTCGCTATCTCGAGGAGGTGCAACTTTGGGTTTCGATGAAACTAGTGTGACCCTGATCCGTCCTTTGTCAACGATGCGGAAGTATCCTACAGCCGCGAAAGCTGTCAGTATCGTATCCTGGAAAATAGCGATCTTAAATTTAATTTCCTGTAGAAGCAGGTACTCCACTGCTTACTCGTTAATGTGTCCTAGGTAGTGACTTGAAAAGCCATGTGTTTCCGTTTACTTGATCTCTGTTGGGTAAAGTTGAATTCCGTTGTTTGTGGATCTGGAGGCTCTCTGCAACACCCACAATTCTCGCTGTTTAATCAATGATTGCCTGGATTGTGGTTTCCTTGTATCCGTTGAGTCTCGCTGTTTCGAAGATGTGCTGTAATTCCTTAACCTTTCCTGTATCGCTGAGGGGAAGAGTCTGCATCCGATGAATCATGTGGTGAAAGGCGGCCATTTTCTGCTGGAACGAACGGTTGGAAGTATAGGGAATAACTCTTTTGGTGCTTGTTGGTTTCCTGTAAATTTCATATTCAAACGAAGAAGATGATGACGATTCCCTGACGACTAGAATTTCGAGAAATGCGAGTTTCCCGTCTTTTTCTACCTCGTGAGTGAATTTGATATCCTTGTGAATTCTGTTGATCTCATCTTAAATTTGTGGAAGAGCTTCCCGTTTAACTACACTGAAGATATCGTCAACAAACCTCCACCAACGGTTTGGTAATAGTCCTTTCTCCTTCAGGATTGTCTCCGAGTTGGCCATGAAAAGATCACACGGGAAGGGGGATAGGGGGTTTCCCATTGGTGCTTGTAGAAGTTTCCTCGGAAAGAGAAGTAGTTCTCTTCCATACAAAGGCGGGTCAGCTTAAGGTACGTTCGAACCTTATTTCTCCATGCTGCATCCTCTCGTTGTGTTAATAGCCAGTCCTCCAAATGGTTGATCGCTTCCTTGACCAGCACTGGGAAAAAGAGCTGTGACGTCGAAAGATACCATAATCTCGTCCTCGTTGATGTCTCCTGAAGATTGTAGTTGCTGGGCGAACTCCTTGGTGTTACTAACTGCTTTACTCTGGAACTGATTCGGTATGCTCTGGGACTCTGTGACTAGCCACTACGCTAGTTTGTGGGCACGATTTCTCGCATTTCATTCCCCGGTTTGTGGACTTTGGGGAGACCTTTGATCCTGGGTAGAATGGGATTGGATTCCCGTAAACGACCTGCTCCATCTCCTAATACTGATTTGCACTCCTTCAGTGCTTTCTCCACGCGTTTCACTATGTTCTGTCAGGGGTCTACTCGAAGCTGTTTATAGGTCCGTTGTTAATCTTCGTTTTGGCTGCTTTCACAGTATGCTTTACTTTTCAGCTCCTATACAATCCGAATTTCCTTTTCGTTGGCACGACTTTGTTCCTGTATGTCCTTGATTATGTGATGCTGTTAGAAGTCTGCACATTGTAGACGAAATACGCGTATCTATCAAGGATAAGCAAATAAGGTAGTAGAATTAAGTGGAAATTAGTAATCCTTCTCTCTCTCTCTTACAGGTATTCCACTAAGACGCCCACATTCATCAGGATTCACTTTTTTTTAATTTGTTGATGAAAATTTTTGATCCTGTTTTCAATTCTAAAGATGACTTGATTTCGAGCTGTGATTTATTGAAAAATATCAACAACGAACTCCAGCCCGAACTTGGTCTATTGTACCTAGCGAACAATTGTGCAAAGTTTCAAGGGATCGATTCGTCAGTTGGCTGGAATTTTTTAGTAGCAAAATGTTATATTTTTTATAATTCTTCAATCCGATTAAATAGTATACAATGCTTAATAAAATCGTCTTATGCGACTAGTCTGTCAGCATATGTGTTCAAATATTTCAGAATCAAATTTACATACGTTCTGGTTTTTGGTTTAGTCGCACAATATTGTAAAAGACGGGCAAATCGATGAAACCCATTCCCCATTAAACATTCCGATCCCACCATGAATTCAAATCCACTACTTCCATTACGTCCATTTCCATCAGCCATGGAGACTGCCATGCACTGAGGGAGAAAAGAAATCTTTCAGCAAACAGAAATTGATTTTCATTTTAAACAAACACTTCAAATTACAAACCCCCGCTTAGTGTTTCCCTTTTCCGGTCAATTTTGGGTTCCCGGGATCCGAGAAATATCCGATTACTCTTCTCGGGAATTCCGGTTACCAGGTATAATTTTTGACCTAATGATTAATTTGATAGTTATTCATAAGAATTTGATCATCTGCTGGAAGTTTCGTCCAACGTGGCCCCTCTGAATTTTTTGAAGTTTCATCAAACCTTCACAGAAGAGTGGAAAAACTCGAGCTTCTTCGATTTGCATGAAACTTTGCAAAATGGTTTGTAATTTCCTAAAATAGAATGACCGAAATGTCTGTAAAATTTTCAAAATGGCTTCTTTGATATTCCTTAAAAAATGAGGCACGGAAACGTTACTTCCGATTGAAATGACGTCTAAGACAAAGTTCTGTACAAAAATTTGTTTCCCGATAAGTCTAACCAGTTTCCCGGGAATCAGGATATGCGAATTTTGGTAAATTTCCCGGGAATGGTTGTCCGGGATGTCCCTAGTAGAAAACACTACCCCCACTGCATTAGCAGGATTGCTCGATTCACTTCGATGGGCGGATACTTTGGATATCAATCTCTCACTCTCTTTTCTAATGGAAGTACAACGACGACGACGACGACGACGACGACGACAACGTTCGATGATTCAATTAGGATTCGTTCTGCATTGATTTTAAAATGGACCTGGGGAACCGGAAGAGGATCTAATGAATTAAACACAGTAATTGTGTTTACTGAAACGTTACATTTGAATTGCTATAAAATCCGACGTAATTTTTTTTCACAGTGTCAAATCGATTGACGCCCGTCGAAGGCACCCGGGAAATCGAGAAAACTAGGCTGCACAATTAAAAAGAAAGCTCCAACCGTCCATTCGGTGAGTTCAATCTTTCTCTGCTCGCCTTGACAAACAATCCACACACCGGGCGCAAGGGGGGATGGGGATGTACTGGTGAAAATCGAAAATGGCTCTATTTGCAGTTACTTTAATGGTTTTCTATCGGGCACGGCAGCACTCCCTCAATCAACCAACCAACCCGCAGTGCCCGCCGTGGTTGCATCGAATTCGAAGTAAACTTTTCCATCCAGCTGGGAGTCGACCGACTGATGTTAGAGGAAAATTTTCGATTGGCTTCGTCCGTTCGCTAGTCCCTATCGCGGGGGTGGAGAGCTATGGTGAATAGTTTTCCACCGGATGTTAAGGGGGGGGGGGGGGGGGGAAGAGGTTTTGCGATGGAATATTAAGTGCACTCTCGTTCGGTTTGGTTTGGCTTCGGTGGTGCTTAATGAAAGTTTTAATTTGGGCTCGAGTGGAAATTGAATCGAAAACGTGTTAATTAAGTTATTCCGAGGGGCAGGGAATTTGCAGGAAGGCCAACGGGGCCGACGACTGTTGAGAAAAATTGACCAGGAAATGGTAAACGAATTATAATTGGGTGGTAATTGGCGTTCTTATTTTCCGTTGCCTGCAGGCCAGGAATAAATGGTGGGCAATTAAATGGATTCAATGGCAGGTTGTCGAACTATTTACAGATTGCGGAGGAATGCGATGGAATATGATGTAAAGGGACGAATAAAACGGGTTAATTAGGATGCGACTTTGCAGGTTAATTGATGTGAAATCATGATTTTCCCCTCCTTCTTGTGATGTAACTTTACGAGTTGTCTTCGTTTAGGGTGTTTTGAATTATTATTTTTGATACAAACAGAATTTCTCGGACTCAGAACCATCCGACGGCCAAGCTATAACTTGTCGAACCAATACTAATATCACTAAAAGGGCCATCGATTGCATCCTGCATCGTGTTCGTTCATAAGCGACAATAAACGATCCTCTCTCATAAATCTGAAAACTGAAACTGAACGAGGATGCACTCATTCCGGTAGGATACAACGAAAACAACACCCACCATTCCCCATCCACTGCCGGGGCAATCCTATCCGGGTGATATTTACTCGATGGCAGCTCCGTAGCTCAACACCCTTCCGTTTCAAACGCTCTCCTCTTTCTCCTTGCAGAAATAGAATAAATTGTTACATAAATGTCACAATTGATGAAATCCCTACACAAATGCCGACGGATTGGAGTGTTTGTTCAGTAAATTGAACGAATCAGGATTCCCGTTTTTCACTCGACAGCTCCGCTCCCGAACTGCCTCCTTTCACCTGACATAATGCTGCTAAGTTTTCCCTCTCCCTGGTTTTTCGTCAGAAATAGAGCCGACATAGCTGCCGGAGGCGAAATAAGAAATAAGTATGTTGTTTTTCTGCAAAAATGAGCTTCGGCTTGGATTATATCGAACGATAGCTTTCAAGACAATCATGGGTTCGATAACACCCGTATGGATGAAATTTTCCTGGGAGATTTTGTAGCTTTCGTCTGGAGTTTTGTCCGACTTTCCAAACTTATTTTTAGAAGTTTCTGCTGGAGAAAGTTCAGTGAGCTCAGAATTCCGAGGAACTTCCACAAGGGAGCTCCATAAGTTTTCGGAAGAAGTTTGATAAACTACCACAAAAAAGGTTCCAGGAACGTCCAAAAGGGACATCTAGAACGAAGATTGTGAAAAATAGAGGAGAACAAGTTTTGTGAATCATCAACCTTCCACGTATGATTTCCTCAAAGTTTCTTAAGTTCCATCCTCTATTTTTCACGAACTTCCTTCTGAATGATCCTTTTGGACGTTTCTTGAACTTTCCATTGAAAGTTTCGCAAACTTCATTCAGGTAGTTTATCAAATTTTCGCTGAAGGTTTATGGAACTTCCTCGTGGAAGTTTCTCGAAATTGTTAACTCTCTAAACTATCGCTATGAAGTTTCCCAAACTTCTTTCTGGAAGTTTGTAGCGACCCCGAGGTGGCTACGGTTCTGCTACATCGTCCCCGGAGAGCTTGACCTTGATTGACCGCCCACGGTTGCTACTCTGTTACTGCCAGATCAGCTGTAATTACACAGAGAACCAATAGACGATGCTTGGGACTAGCAATCATCCTCAATGTGTAAAAACTGGTGATCTTAAATTAGGCAATACCAGCGCCGGCCGCGCCCAAACACAGGTTAAGAAAGGAATGGGAAGGATTGTGTTGACATGACACTCGCTTTGATGGAAGCCGAGAACACCTCTGCACTTCCACGAGGAATCACTGGGATGTTGGATAAGAGGATTGGGTTTGCAGCAGGCTTCGTTTTGGTAAACGATAAGCTGAATTGATGTCCTAACGATCATATCACGCGAAGGAGCTTGGGACTAAACCCACGGTCTTCTGCTCAGTAAGCAAAAACGTTTGCCACTAGGCAGACGAGCACCTTTTTAATCACCGAGTTGCTATTATTACCATGTAGTCATATTAACAAATAAAACGATTGACGAATCTTGAATGTGGATGGGCCTGAGATTAGACTCATGATGTTCTGCTAAGTAAGCAAAAACGGTTGCTCTAAGGCCACCGAGCCCCTCATATCACATAATACCGTTGCTCAAATTTGTGTATCCATTCAAACCCGGAACCAACGACAACAACGAGTTTCCCAAAATACACGATACATAAGCGATTTTACCATAAATCTCTTTGATATGTAAGGACCTGGGACAGCGTTTTTCTGCTCAGTAAGCAGGCCACTGTAACCGACGATCTTTCAAATCCGAAAACTAAAACCTACGAAAAAGTACTTAGGCCTTCATTAAGTTCCACTTTCACGCGACGTTCAATGACAGGGTCCTATCCAGGATTACATCTGAAAAATCCAAATCTGGCCAACGCCCACCTAAACCTGTTCTAATCTACCTGAAATGACTAACGAATGGAAGACTTTGACTACCCAGCCATGCAGTAGTCTCCTTCCGTGCCTTATGGCAACTTGATGATTCTATTGCGCTCATCTTTTGGCACCACCCAGGGGAGACTTGGTCCTGTACCCAATGCTTAACTTATCTCCATTCCACTCAGCTACTCGCAATTTCTTGTGATATAGTGGGCGGAATATTATTATATGAGACAATTCAATGCAGACGTCTTTCCAAATTAGGCAGATCGACAGGTAATCGGTGAGTTACCACGATAGTTGCTATTCAACAACTCGACAACGTCCCATTGTCAAAATCACTTTCAATCGAAAATCGTCAAGCGACGACGAAGCCGTCAACCATCACTTTCAATTGAAACTCATTCTGTCTTCTCTTCGAGCATATCCCCTTCAACATCAACAGAACCACTTTCGATCAGTTTTCATGCTGTTTGTTTTGGTTTGACTCGTGTTCATTTTGTCTTTCATTGTCAAATGAACTAACTTTCGTATTGAAGCGAAACTGTTCGATCCACATTCGCGCAAGTTTTCTGACTTTTGTTGATTGCTCACTCATTTAAGCGCATGTGCACGTGGATGTTAAATTTATCATTGACGGGTGGTTTGTTTACCTATCAATATGTGTATTTTTTAATCAAGGCGACGTCTAGAAGCCGGAAATTCGATATCCGATGCCATTTTTAAGTCCAAGATGGCGGTTTTCGGTTCAAGAAAATGTGGAAAATACTGTCAATTACTAGAGCTGCACCGAATAGAGCTTTTTGGTCTGGTATTCGCTGTTTACATACGAAGTTTCGCTAATATTCGTCCATTTTCTTACAAATGAGTGGTCCACAAAACGATTGAGTGAAATTTTGTTAGCTCAACGCTTGATATTCGGCCGAATTCTATGGGTATTCTTGGAAACGGGATGACGTCTAGAAAATGAAATCAATATCAGACGCCATACAAAATGGCGACATACGATTTAAAAAAAAGGAAGTGGGAAATACTGTCAACTACCCATCAATATGGCTGTTTTTTTATAATCGGTGTGACTTCTAGAGGCCAAAAATCGATATCCAACGACATTTTGAAATCCAAGATGGCGGCTTCCGATTTCAGAAAAAGTGGGAAATACTGTCAAATCCCTAATAATATAAGTATTTTTGAAAGCAGATTGACGTCTAGATTTTTTAAATAAAATGCGGAAATACCACCGACAAACCGACATGAATGATCATACAAATTACAAATAAATTTCTGATCAAAGCACAAACTGACATCTGCCGCCTTGTTCGTGGAATATATTTATCCTAGCCACGAACACGCGTACAACATTAATGAGTTCCTGATGAATGTGGGCGGCTTAGTGGAATTCCTGTATAATGAGAGAGAGAAGGATTAGTATTTTCCATTTAATTCCACTACTTTATTTGCTTATCCTTGACAGAAACGCGTATTTCGTCTACAATGTGCAGACTTCTTCAGTGTCTTGTACTAGTCGAGTATTAGTACAAGACACTGAAGAAGTCTGCACATTGTAGACGAAATACGCGTATCTGTCAAGGATAAGCAAATAAAGTAGTGGAATTAAATGGAAAATACTAATCCTTCTCTCTCTCATTATATTAATGAGTTGTCTAATCTATTACTGACAAATTATTTTTAAGTAGATAAAACATTTCTATGGTTTTGACAGATGGGATCGCTGCACATTTGAATCAGCCGTTATAGATTATGTCGGTTTTTCGGTGTCAAATGCCCATCAACAAAGGTATTTTTGGAAGCATATTAACGTCTAGAGGCCGAAAATCGTTGATTTTTTAAATAAAAGTGGGAAATACCGATGTCGACCCATCCATATGGGTATTTTTGGAATCGGTATGACGTCTAGAGAATGACAATCGATATTCAACGCTATTTTGAGATCTAAGATGGCAGCCTCCGATTTAATAAAAAGCGGAAAATATTAATTTCCATTTAATTCCACTACCTTATTTGCATATCCTTGACAAATACGCGTATTTCGTCTACTATATGCAGACCTCTTCAGTGTTAAAATACTGAATACTGAAAAATACCCATCAATTTGGGTATTTTTGCAATCGGGGTGGCTAGAGATTGGAAAAAAAGATATGCGACGCCATTTTTTAATTCAAGATGGTGGCTTCCAGTTTAAGAAAAAGAGAGAAAACTGTTATAAACCCATCAATATGATAATTTTTAGAATCGAGATGACATCTAGAGAATAAAAATTGATATCCGACGCCATTTTGAAACCCATGACGGCGGCTTCTGGTTTAAGAAAAGTGAGAAATTATATAAAACACCATACAGATGTTTTTTTTATGAATCAGGTTAACCTCTAGAAGCTGGAAATCGATATCGCCATTTTGAAATCCGAAGCAACAGCTTCCGAATGTCAAATAACATGGATATTTTCAAAACGGGGATGACCCGTAGAGGCCTGAAATCGATGACAGACGCCATCTTGCAATCCCAAATGGCGATTTCTGGTTTCAGAACATGTGGGAAATACTGTCAAATACCCATCAATGTGGGTATTTTCAAAATCCCACTAACGTCTAGCGGCCAGAAATCGACGTTTGACGGAATTTTAAAATCTTATTCATTACAAGAATAAAAATTTTGAAATCGAGGTGACAACTTGAGGCCGGAAATCGATTTCTGACGCCAGCTTGAAATTCTGTAGGGTAGTTGACACTTCTGAAAACCAATGGCCACTAAATTGGATTCCAAAATGGCGTCGAGTGTTGATTTTCGGCTTCTACGCGTCGTCCCCGTTCCGAAAATACCAATACCAATTTGACACTTTTGCTGATGGCCGCCATATTGGATTCCAAAATGGTGTTGGATATCGTATTTTGACATCTACGCGTTGTTCCCGTTCCGAAAATACCGAAAACCGATGGCCGCCATCTTGGATTCCAAATTGACGTCGAATATTGATTTTCGGCATCTACGCGTCGTCATCGTTTTGAAAATACCCATATTGTAGAGTATTTGTGGCTTTCCTGAGCCCGATGACCACCATCTTAGACTCCAGAATGGCCTCGTTAGTTGAATTATCGTTTAATATAAAATATGTACCATTTTATTACCAAATATAATCCGGATGCCATCCCTATCGGCAACCGATATTAAGATACTATATTTTGATGCCTGATGACGAGGCGCGTGGAAGTGGAAGTGGAAAAAAACGAAGGAAGCAATTTTTGAGTCATTCATTGCGTCAATTGAAACAAGTTTTTGCTTCAAATGAAATGAACTGATGCACTTGACGAATGAAACAAGCGATAGTCATGTCATGTTTGACAGGAGGAATCTTCATCGTGACTCAATAATAAGAAACACAATAAACTACACGAAGATGATATTGCTCGAAATGAAGCGATTCCGCGGAAAGCTCATTTTCCTTTCTTTGTTTCGAAAATGCAGAACCCTGCTTAGAATACGTTCCTACCGTGCCACCCAGTTGGGAAACTGCGGTGGGATTAGGCTCGGTTGAGTTATTCCCGTCTTACGCGATCCGGCTCTGAACATAGCGCCCCATGAAGGCCTATGTCAACCCTCGCCATGGACCTTACTGCTTGCATAGGCACCCATGGGGATCAAACAGCGACTATTCCGGTTGCACGGTTAGGATAGCGGTCTAAGGGGGACCCAATAGTCAAGATGATGGAAAACCATCAAAATCATTCCAACAATCAACCCAGTGATCAAGTCGCCAAGGAGGCAACCGCGAACCCAGTTGCGAGGGGTGATCTTACGAGATCTCCCCCACCTAGTGATCCGATCAAGGACACCAAGCGGCCGAAACCTATGGATGGGCCAAGGTTAAAAAAAAGTCATGAGTGGCTTTGGGGCCCTCCCTAGGATGCTGGCTATCACGGGACAGCTCGATGCCATCATCGAGTTCCTGAGTGCGAAGGACCTCTAGCAGGCCTTGAGGCAGCTCCGTGCAACAGTGAACGAGGCCCAGGACGACCATGAACGGCTTAAGAAACGACTAGAAGTCGCCGAGAGGGCGGAGAAGAAGGAGCCGAAGTCTACCCAGACGGACGCCTTCACCTTCGCAGGCAACAGCACGATGGTCAGCGAGGCCTTTCGCTTTGCCGTGACCCATAGACAGAAGCGCGACCGGCCTCTCGCCAAGGGTGCGGCACGCCCTAAGAGACGAAAAGTTTCTGACCTGGTAGAGTGCGTGGCAGTCCAATGCAGCAGTGGACGAGCCACGAGCCAAGTCTGAAGTAGGAAACAGCGCTATTGAGAAAAGTGGCGGCTCCAAGCAGAGCGGCAACAAGGGCGCTTCCTCGAAACCCCCGAAAAAACTGCCCCGAAGAGCAGCACTGCCCGGAAAAAGACGAAGGGCGAGGCTCTCATCATCAAGACGGAAGCGTCGAAGTACGCGGAAGTTTTGAGGAAGATGAGAGCGGACGAGCGTCTTGCTGAGATGGGCCTGGCGCCAAAGATCAGGGACCGGCTTACCAGAAGCTGGCAGGGGAGGTCGTTGGTAATGGCAGGGCTGGTAGCGACTACTGCTGTCAAAAATAGTGATTTTAGTGACCATGTTGAAGAAATAAGTGACCAAAATGTAAAAATAGTGACTAAAAAGTGACCTAAGAGAAAATAAATGTTTGATGTTTTAGATTTATTCAACAAGCCTCTCATAAACACTTACGTACGATATGAATCTTTAAAACGCAAGATTCATTAGAAAGTTTATGGCCAAACCCACGGTATTAGTCAGGGTGTCTACTAACTTCAAGAACCTGGAAAACCGGGAATCCTCAGGAAATTTTTTTTTCTTTAAAATATCTGGAAGGCTCAGAGAATTTAATAATTTTCTTATTAAGGATATTTAAAGAAAATAATGAATTTTAAAATACAAGCATGGAATGTTTCTCGTTATTTACATTCACACTTTGAACTTTATAGATCCACAGTGGACTAATATTCAGTTACAAATATATTTAAAAAAGAGGCTTGAATTGTTTTTTTTTTGTTTGGAACATGCTTATTTTCTAGAAATTTTAAATGTGAACTAGTTCTGAACTTAAAAGCTATAATACTTATGAAAAATTTTCAAGAATCTGGAGTCAAAATCCATGCACAGTTTTAAAAGCTTGTGAAATTTTATTAAAATTTCTAAGGATCTTATTTCAAGGAAGTTCTGGGAAAAACATCTTTCAGAAAAAAAATTTAGATTTATTGTGAAGTCAGATAGTTTTGAGTAGAATTTCAAGAAACCCTGAATTAATTTTTAATTTTTGCTAATTTTAATGAAAACTCTGAAAGTTTCTGAGGAGCATAACTCCTTCAGAACAAAATTTCAAGGGCCTTCTGAGGATTATTTTATAAAGTTGTGGGAGAAAACGAATTCGGAGCATAAGTCCTTGGAATCTTTTTGAAAATACTAAAAGGATGATTACAATTAAATCTGAGTATGACTCCAGAACATTTTCAAAGGAATTCTGAAAATAAATTCAGGAGGGTTTGCCATACAAATTATGAGAATAAATCTAAGGCATTTGTGAGGAGAAATGCCACTGAATTCTTAGGAGACTTTCAATGTGAGCAGAATTCCAAGGAGTGAGATTGAAAAAGAGAATTTCAAGATAATTCCGAGGAAAACTAAAAGAGTATTGAATTAGGAGGATAGCTTTATTGAAATGTTGAGGAATATTTCAATGGAAATCAAAATGAACTATTCTGAGGTCTTAAGAACTACTTGAAAGTTCCCATTTTTTTTCTGAAGTTAATGAAACTGCCTTGAAGTTCTTTTGTAGTTGGAGAAACTAGCCGGACACTCACAATACGTCTCATCAAATTCTTAAACTTCCCTGAACTTTATAGGACTTCGTAAAATTTCCTCAATGTTTCTAACGTTTCCTTGAAGTTTCGACAATTTTTCTTAAGTATTATAAGCATTATAAACGCTCACTTATTTTCCCTGAACTTATCTATGGTTACCTGAAGTACTCTAAATTTGTTTAATAATCCGGAAAATTTTCTGATATATATTCATAATTCCCTGACGCTTCTGACGTTTTCAGATCAACCATAGAATTTATGGAATACTCCATAATTCCACGGAACTCCTTGTAAGTCGCTGCAAATTTGCTTAAGTTAATGGGATTATTCTGAAACTATCTGATCGTCCTTGAAGTACTCGGAACTTCACTGAATATCATGAAACTATCTAAATTTAGAAGAAGTTTTCTGTGTAATTTCTTGAAGATATCACTGCTTGTTAAAAGTTCTCGCATTTTTTTAGTTAATGGAACTTCGTTGATTTTCTCTAATAAATTTAACTAAATTTTCGCATTTTTTAAGTTCTTGAAATCTCCATAGTATAACACGCTTAAAATACTCTCACGTTTTCCAGATGTTCATATAATTTTTATCACGTTCATAAAATTCTTTCAGAGCTTTGCTGAAGTTTCCGGAAATTCCCTGAGATTTTCGCAACTTTTCTAAGGTTTTTACAATTTCCTTGAAATTATTTGAACTACCATTTGATTCTCTAATTTGTCTTGATGTTCTCGATGCTTCCCTAAAGCTCTCAATTCTACTTAAGATCTCGGTTTTGCTCGGAAATAAATGGGATTCCCGTAAATACCTTTAAATTTCCCTGAAATTCTCTGGACTTCTGTGAAGTATCTGGAAAATTTCTGAAGTTTTCATAAATTCTCTGAAATTCTCCGATCATCTTGAGGGTTCCGATTTTTTTTTCAACACATCATGGAACTATCCTGATTTCCACTTTTTTATTCCTGCTCCAAAAGTCTGGACTAAAGCTTCGGAAACTGCTCTTAATATCTGAAATTCCCCAAAAATCTCTAGCTTTTCTTAGGTACTTATAACTTCTTAAAAAAATTGCACAATACCCCTCATGTTTTCTATATTTCTCAAGTTCGCTTGACACCTGTGAAGTTCTCTGAAATTCTTCGAACTTCACAAAAGTTCACGAAAATTTTCTGATGCTTAAAGAACTGCTTTGAGGTTCTTGAAGCTTCCAGTAAGTTCCCCATATTTTCAGCATATTAACTTCTCTCATGTTCCTGCAGATTGTTTATGGAGCTTTACTGAAATTCTCTGCAAATTTATTCAAATTTAAAATTCTGAAATTTATTTAGCGGAATTTTGATGACAACATGATTTCAAAATCATATGATTAAAAGATTTCATAAACAACGCTGGTTTATTAACTCTTATTATTAAAAATACTGACTGCTGAAGTTCATAGAAACTCCCTACAGTTCGTAGAACTTCCCTGAAGCAAGGTCTTTCCTGAAGGGTTCATTGAAGTTTGTATTGCCTGAATTTCATGGGACTCCCCCGAAGTTCGAAGGACTTTTTTTAAGATCATTTAGGACTTCCCTGAAGTTCGGAGTTTTTTGAAATTCATAGGAATTTCTTAAATATCGTAGAAATACCACGAAGTAAGACTTCCTTCAAGTTCGAAGAACTTTCTCAAAGATCTGAGGACTTCCCTGAAGTTTGAAAGACCTAACTGAATATACGAGGACCCTAAATTTAGAAGAGCTTCCCTGAAGTTCATAAGGCTTTAAATATCGAAGGGTTTTCCAAAAGTTTGTTGGTCTTTCCTTAATTTCTTGGAAATTTCCTGAAGTTTGGAGAGCTCCCATGAATTTCGTAGGACTACCTGTAGTTCAATCGACTTCTCGGAAGTTCTAGTAACTTTTCTGAGCTTGAAGAACTATGTTAAGTTCAGAGGACTTCCCAAGAGTATTGAAAACTTCTCTGAAGCTCGAAAAAAATCCATAAGTGTCATAGGATTTTCCTTAAGTTTTAAGCAATGGCTGAATGTCGTAGAAGTTACATTTAATCTGTAGAAAATTCTGTAAAATTCGTAGTTATTCTCCAAAGATTAAAGGACTTCCCTGAAGTTCGTAAGACTTCTCTGAAATTTGTAGAACTTCTCTGAAGGTTAGGAGAGATTTCCTGACCGTCGTAGGTCATCACAGTAGTTCACAGGATTTTCCTGAAACTTGTAAGACTTTCCCGAATTTTGTAGAACTTGCATGAAGTTCATTGGCCTTATCCGAAGTTTTTAGGAATAGAACTTTTTTATTGAACATGTTGAACAGGTACTTCAAAGTAGGTACGCGTTGGCACTGCTTAAGCCTGCTATCAATTAAGCACACATCAAACATGCAATTGATTCGAGAAAAAAAAAATTAAATTTAAAATAAATGCAAAATATAGTTACTAAATTCTCAGGGTAAATTTTGTTCATCAATGTTTAGTTGTGTGAACGATTAAGCTTGAACAAAATGGTTAGTTTTGACCTGGTTATAAAAAACACTTTGACATACATAAAATTTAAAACCTATTTAAATTATACAAACAAGATTATTTTCCTGGTGGACTTATGAAATTCCCGTTTTTTTCCTGGTGAAAATAAATTCCCGACTTTATCCGGTTTTGCTGGTTTTCCAGGTTCACTTGCCACCCTGCTACCGGCAAGCTCTCGGCAGCTGATGCCAGAAAGGCGGCAGCCACAAGGACGGTGCGAGTGGGCTGGTCGGTTTGCCCCGTCAGCATTCCCCGACCGGCTACGGCTTGCTTCAGGTGCTTCGGTCAGGGCCACTTGGCTCGTGACTGCAAGAACACCGATAGAAGTAAGCTGTGCAGACGGTGCGGCGCGGAGGGCCATAAGGCACAAGGTTTCCAAGAGCCGCTGAAGTGCGCAATATGCGTGGAGGAAGGGTTGCTCAGCCATGTTCGAGGTATAGTGCAGTTGAACCTGAACCACTGCGCGGCAGTGGAATGGGGAGTGGATGTCGCAATCATCTCCGACCCGTAACGGGCCCCACCCGGCAACGGGAATTGGGTCACGGACGCGTTGGGGATGGCGGCGATATGCACGACGGGGAGCTTCCCTGTTCAGGAGGTGGTCTCGTCCAACTCGAGCGAGGGGTTTGTGATCGCCAGGGTCAATGGAGTATATCTGGGTTGCTGTTATGCTCCGCTCAGGTGGTCCATCGAGCAGTTCTCGCAGATGGTGGACAGACTCACTGCGGTACTTGGCGGCCTAAGACCGGTGCTTATTACGGGCGGCTTTAACGCATGGACGGTGGAGTGGGGCAGCCACCACACTAGCCAGAGAGGACGCATCCTACTGGAGGCAATGGACAAACTAGACGTTGTACTAGCCAACACCGGTTCGGTCAGTACCTACAGAAGGAACGGTGCAGAATCCGTTATTGATGTGACGTACTGCAGTCCGTGTTTGGAGGGCAATCTACACTGGAGGGTCGATGAGGGTTATATCAGGCGATTCGCTACAGTGTGGGGCAAGGTGAGAGGCGAGTGGCAGGAGGGAGTCCCTCCTGCGCTCGAGGCTGGCGGACGTCGTTCTTCGATGAAGAGATCTTTAGCGAAGCACTGAGGCGGGAGCGAATCGGCCGTGTGATAGTAGTGATGATTCGTCTGTTGTTCGTATCTACACGATCGATGTACAATCCAAAGTGGACGCAATAACAGAAGATCAGATCAACAGTGATGGTCTGGTTGAATACAATAAACGGTTGTGCCAGATGGTGGAAAACTTTCGAGACTGCTTTGCGTTGCGTATGAGTGAGATGGGTCGTGCTACATCGACTAAGGTGAAGATCAGTTTGATGAGTGATGAGCCTGTGTACGTAAAATCTCGAAAATTGGAATACGTTCGAGAGAGCGTGTTGTCCGAGTTGGTTCATGAGTTGTTAGAAGCCGAGATAATAGTCGAAACGAAGTCGCCTATTGAGTTGAGTTCTTGGGGCAGGAGCGTTCCAAAGGGCGATGAATAAGATCGTGGGAAAAATGAGGAAGCAGAAAATTGTTGTGGTGGCATACATCGACGATTTGATTTTTCCAGGAAACAGTGAAGAAGTGTGTGTGAATGGCGTGCAGCCAGGTGAAAAGAAGATTAGAGCTGTTGCCGAGTTTCCTGTTCCCGCGTCAGTACATACGGTGCAGCAGTTTCTGTGATTGTCAGGGTTCTTCAGGAGATTCGTGCAAAATTATAGTATTATAGCGGAACCACTGTTCCGTTTGTTACGGAAAGATGCTGAGTTTGTGTGGACAGTAGATCAGCAGCAAGCGTTCGATAAAATAAAACAACTGCTGGTAACCAGACCCATGCTTATGCTGTACAATCAGAATGCGGAATTGGAGTTGCATACAGATGCTTCGAGCGCTGGGATAGCAGGAATATTGCTGCAAAAGGTGAACGAGGGTTGGAAGCCAGTAAGCTATTTTAGCAAGAAGAACTCGAAGACGGAAGCGGTTTATCACAGTTACGAGCTCGAAATGTTGGTTGTGGTAGCGAGCGTTGAACGGTTTCGACAATACCTAGTGGGACGGTTCTTTGTGATAAAAACGGAATGTTCGGCTATTCGTGATGCTTACGCAAAGAAGGAATTGAACAAGAGAGTGGTGCGTTACTTTTTGAAGCTGCTGGAGTACGACTTTCGGATCGAGCACAGAGCAGGATCCAAGATGCAGCATGTCGACGCCCTGAGCAGGTCGCCGACTGAAGAACCGAGGGAATAAGAAACCGTGGCTGAATGTATTATGGTAGTGGAGCTGTCCAACACGGATTTTCTTGTTAGCATGCAGCGGCAAGACAGTCGGCTGGTGGAACTAATTGATAAGCTGGCACTTGATCCGAGGTGTGATGAAGATCACCAGGTACAGCAGAATTACGTCCTGGAGAATAATCGCCTGTATCGGAAAGTAGGTGAAAAAAAAGTGCTGGGTAGTACCGAATAACGTACGCTGACGTATGGTCAGAAGCTACCTCGACGAAAAAGTGCATTTTGGTGAACAATAAGTGTTTTTTGATGATGCAGGAGTTATTTTGGTTCCCTAAAATGCGGAAATACGTACGTGCGTACATTGCCGCGTGTCCGAAGTGCGCATTTTTCAAATCGAAGCCAGGTCGGCCCGAAGGATTCCTCAATCCAATACCGAAGACACCTGTACTGTTCCACACAGTGCACATGGATCATGTAGGACCATTCCCAAGGTCAGCAAAAGGAAACGAGCATATTTTGGTAGTGATTTGTGGCTTTACAAAGTTCTTGCTGATGAAGGCGGTGAAGTCTACCAATGCGCAACCCGTGGTAACAATGCTAGAAGAGATGTCGTGTGTGTTTGGGTTGCCGTCTCGTATCGTGACTGACCGAGGAACTGCTTTCACGTCGAATGTGCTGAGGAAGTTCTTTGATGACTATGGAATAGATCATGTGTTGGTTGCTGTAGGAACCCCTAGAGGAAACGGGCAGGTGGAGCGCAGTAACCGTACCATTCTTACGGCCATTGGAACCATGGTGGATGCCAAATGCAACGACAGGAGTCTCGCCAACGTCGTTGGTGTTGTCGTATCGGCCAAAAGACGTAGTGCAGAACGAAATTGTGTCGGTTATAACGGTGGAGAGCGAAAATATGCAGGTACCTACCAACGAATGAGCTGCGTGAACGAGTTCAGTACGCTACGCAAGTGAACCAAGCGAGGCAGAAGAAGTATTTTGACGATCATCGACGGAAAGCAGAACGATACCAGGTAAACGATTTGGTCTTGGTTGCGAAGGATCAGTATGTTCCGGGCGGAAGTCGCAAGCTGGAGCCCCAGTTTAAAGGACCATTAATCGTAGCGGAGGTGTGTCCTAATGATCGTTACCGGATTAAGGTGGTTTCGGGTTTCGATGCTTCGAGAAGATTTACTACCGTTTATTCGGCGGACTGGATGAAGCGGATGGTGTGACTTAGCGGATCTGGACGATGTTATGCGAAGTAGTTATGACGAAGACGAAGTTGAAGATTAGTTATGTTTTCTTAAGTGAATTAATTGAATACGAAGAGGACATCTGTTAGGACTGGGTGTCCGGATGTAAGGTGGGAAGAACCCTCCGTGCATTATTTATAACATATTGAATAAAACGTTCTTTAGTCTCTTAAAAGCATCCTGTGCGAATTGATGTATTTCTATCCGAAGCCCGTAGTCCCGTTTATCTTATCTCATTACACATGTTATGTTCGCCTGTCTACGCTTCGAGCCAGTAAGGAGCGCTATGCTAGTAATATGCGGAGCGGACACCAGTCCGGATATCATCGTCCCTAGGATGTGTAGTGCTACCGAGAACTGGAGCGCTGTGGTGACTGCAGTCATGCTTGGCATACACAGTTTTGCTCACGAACTGCTCATTTGCTAATAACTTTGTACAGAGTTGACGAAACATAGTTCTGTTTGAAGCAGTCGATAGAATAGAGTTTAAGCTTCTTAAGGGGGTATTCCCGATCTTTTTTTTCAAAAAATCAATTTTTTTTTTCACGTTTTTTTGTACTTTAGACTATATACTTTCATCCCCCCAAGCCGTTTTCCGATCAGCGAATTCGGTGTCCAGGCATAGCTGACTAATGGTAAGAACCCCCAAATGGTTTTAACTAAAGTCAAAACTTTAAACGCGTTTTTCTCGAAACCACATTTTTTTTATCGGGCGAAGATTTTTCTCAGAAACTATAAGAGATATTGACTTGAATCTTTGCGCATTTTGTTCCTTATTAAATTCTTTGGAGCTTCTCCCACTTTCAGCCAAAAATATTTACATTTAACATTGTTTGAAGCACCTTAAAGCTGCAAAAAAGCGGGCTAAAAATCGCCTGTTTTTTCATATGGCCGCCATTTTGTTAATTTGCAAGATTTTTTGCTGCCAACGGGAGAAGCTCCAGAGAATCTTATGCAGATTATAATGAGAGAGAGAAGGATTAGTATTTTCCATTTAATTCCACTACTTTATTTGCTTATCCTTGACAGATACGCGTATTTCGTCTACAATGTGCAGACTTCTTCAGTGTCTTGTACTAATACTCGACAAGACACTGAAGAAGTCTGCACATTGTAGACGAAATACGCGTATCTGTCAAGGATAAGCAAATAAAGTAGTGGAATTAAATGGAAAATACTAATCCTTCTCTCTCTCATTATACAGGTATTCCACTAAGACGCCCACATTCATCAGGATTATGCAGATTATTAATTTCATCACGAAATCTGTTTCAGATGAAACCGTTCCAGAGAAAAGTCTTCGCCCGTCCAGGCGTTTGCGGCGAACAGGGGTCTCTTTGCCGCCATTTTGTGACGTCAATAATGTCTTTTTTTGTGTCGAAAAAAATTTATTTGTAAACTTTAATGTTCAATAAACAAGAATCCCAAAGAGTTAGGCGCATTATTATTCATTTTCCTTAAAACAAAATTAATTGAAAAACAGGCCGAAAAAAGGCAAAAGATTGGGAATACCCCCTTAAAGATACGTAAAAATAAGGAAATTTTAATTCTAGTAATACACTATATTTGATTTTGCGTTGCAAAAATGAAGTGAGAAATGCTCGCTGCACATCTCGGACTTTAAGTGTAAAAATTCGTTGGTGTTGATTCAAATGATAATATTTACCTACTCTTTGCATGTCTACAGTAAATTATGATCGTAATCTATCAACTACTATAAAGAACACTAAATTTCAATAACTGAGTGAAAAGTTATTAATAAATGAGCAGTTGGTGTGTAAAACTGTACATGCCAAGCATGACTGCGGTCACCCACATAGTTTCAGAGCTACAACGAGTGTGGCGTGCCGAGCAGCAGTTGACTTCTGCCCGACTAGAGCGTACGGCTAGAGGAGCGCTACGACTGAATCTCGGGAGGAACGCCGTGTCGCTCTCCGAGCGGCTAAGGCAGCCCTCAATAAAGAGATCGCCAGACGCAAGCGTGCGTGCTTTGACAGCCTATGCCAAAGCGCCAACACGAACCCATGGGGGGATGCCTACAAAGTGGTCATGGCAAAGACCCGTGGCGTGACGGCACCCCCGGAGAGATCACCAGCGGTAACGGCTCCGATCGTTGGGTTCCTGTTCCCGCGTAGGGACGTAGACTCCTGGCCGCGGATCCCAGGCGCGGATCAGGGAGAAGTGCCTAGAGTGACGAACAGTGAACTTGGCGGTATTGCCAAGTCGCTGGTGGTGGGCAAGGCCCCGGGCCCAGATGGGATCCCGGTTGTGGCTCTGAGGGCGGCCGTTGCGGAAAATCCAGACATGTTCCGTTCTGTTTTTCAGACTTGTCTGGACGTATGAATCTTCCCAGATGCGTGGAAGCGGCAGAAACTGGTGCTGCTCCCGAAGCCAGGAAAACCCCCTGGGGACCTGTCAGCATACAGACCCATCTGTTTGCTGGACACCACTGGGAAACTGCTTGAGAGGATCATCCTCAACAGGTTGTCGGCCTAAACCGAAGATGTAGACGGCCTGTCAAGCAGCCAGTACGGGTTCCGTAAGGGCAGATCCACGGTGGAAGCCATCCGCGACGTCATCCAGACGGCAGAGGTGGTCCATCGGAAACGAAGGAGCATTCGCTACTGCGCGGTGCTAACCTTAGATGTGAAGAACACGTTCAACAGCGCGTGCTGGGGGGGGGCGATAGCCCGCTCGCTACACTAGCTCCAAATTCCCGGAGGGCTGTATAAGATTCTGGAAAGCTACTTCCAGAATCGTGTGTTGACGTACGACACAGAAGATGGCGAAAAATGCGTTAGAGTCACCGCAGGAGTGCCACAAGGCTCCATCCTCAGCCCGGTGTTATGGAACGTCATGTACGATGGAGTGCTGAGGATAAGATTCCCAGTAGGCGTGAAAATTGTTGGTTTTGTCGACGATGTCACGCTGGTAGTCTACGGGGAATCCCTCGAAGAGGTAGAGCTGACAGTGGCTACCTCCGTTAAACTTGTGTAGGAATGGATGAGATCCAGGAAACTGAAGCTTGCCCACCATAAGACGGATGTGGTCGTAGTCAACAATCGCATGTCGGTGTAGCCTGCGACTGAAACTCCTGGGGGTTATGCTCGGTGATAAGCTCAGCTTCAGCTGTCACGTAGGGTATGCCTGCAAGAGAGCGCCTACGGCTGTGGGGGCATAATCCCGCATGATGTCCAACAACTCGGCGGTGAGTGCCAGCAAGCGCAGGCTCCTCGCCGGGGTCGTAGTTTTTTTTTTTTTTTTCTTTATTAAAGAGACTTTCAGCCTTAGGCTGGTTCGTCTCTGTCGCGCCGGGGTCGTAGTATCTATCCTCAGATACGGAGGCCCTGCGTGGGTTGCGGTATTGGATATCGACTGCCATAGGCTTATGTTCTTGAGGGTGGCCAGTGCATACCGCACCATCTAGAGGGAGGCCGTCTGTGTCATAGCAGGGATGATGCCAATCTGCCTCATCATTAAGAAGGATGGGGAGTGCTATGACACGATGAGCGTTCGAGGGGCGCGCAACAACGCGCCCGTAGTATCGATTGCGAGGTGCCAGTCGGAGTGGGAAAATTCCACAAAGGGGAGGTGGACCTACCGATTGATACCTTCCGTATCCAGCTGGGTCAATAGGTGCCATGGGGAAGTAAACTTCCACCTGACACAGTTCCTGCCAGGTCATGGCTGCTTTAGGAGTTACTGGCATAGGTTCGGACATGGAAGTACTCCCACCTGCCCCGTGTGCGTTGGTGTCGAAGAGACGGCGGAACATGTTATGTTCGCCTGCCCACGCTTCGAGCCAGTAAGAAGCGCTATGCTAGCGATGTGTGGTGCTACCGAGAACTGGAGCGCTGTGGTGACTGCGGTCACCCACATAGTTTCAGAGCTACAACGAGTGTGGCGTGCCGAGCAGCAGTTGACTACTGCCCGACTAGAGCGTTAGAGTACGGCTAGAGGAGCGCTATAGCGCATAGGCCCCTCCCACGAAGTAATGCTTTCGGGCGGTTCCGGGAAGGTCAAGGGCCAAGGGCTCAAGTAGGGTTTACTGGGTCGGGAGTGAAATTCTCCCAACTCCACACCCTGAGTTACTTTCTCAGGTGTCTGTGAGCAGATTCCTCCTGTAACAAAAAAAATATGATTGGCTGTACATAGTTAGGCCCATACTTTCTCCGGCAAAATGATAATTTGAGTTGTTAACAGTAAAAACATGACAGGGAAAGTTTACAGCCAAAGTTGATGGCCTAGATATCCAAAACCTTATGAAGATTTTATGTTTGAGCTCACGGACTTTACCTGTACAGGGACGATATCATTAGCACAGAGGCGTTGTGTGCCTCATTTGTTTACCTGTGCACCAAGATTTGTTCGTTATAGTTTACCACAACATGTTATTTTTTGTTTTATTTTTCAATGCTCCATGAATTCGAGGGACATATTCTCCATCACTATATTAATCACTACCTAACGTAACATTTGAAGAACCTATCATCTTGTATAAACAAAACTTGTATGGCCCTTTTCGCGCTAACCGAAGTAGGAGGAATTGCAAAACTTAACTAATATCAGCTGAACATTGCATTAGGTTCTAAGTAATATTGATCGATTCTTTTCGTCGACTTTCTATTTCGTTAATAACTTGAGCACATAACCATTTTTTGTTGTGTTTGTCGTTTTAGATGCTACATTAAAGCTTCTTTTATCGATCTGTGTGCTGAAAATACTTGGGAATGTATTTACATGGCCGTGGAGATACAAAGAGAAAGTTGACGGAGAGAATCTGTCAATGTTACCTAGGACCTAATGCAATGTTCAGCTTGAATTCTCGTTTTTATCAAAAGGCTAACTCTTTCGACTGAAGTGTAATAAAGAATATCCGTTAAACACTTCCGAAAACATTTTTTGATACAAAACAAAATTCATAGTCCCCTGGGTAGCGAACATGAATTAATCAACTCTTTATTCATCAGAACAACACTATCAGAATGAACCAGGGGAAGCTCATAAATTTTGACAGGCGCACCGGCGCAACTATCGGTAATTCCGGAGAACTTCGAGATTAGGGCGTGATTGCTTTTGTAAACAAACACTTCATTTGACGATTTCTCGCAAATTAAAGATCAATCTCAAAAACTAACAACACAAACAGGTAGATGAATGGTTCCTCTATCATTTGGTATAGTTTGTTCACGAGAATTTTCTTTTATTCACGAGAAATCAGCGATTGACATGTTTATTTACAAAAGCTATTACGCCCAAATCTCAAAGTTTTCCGGAATTGAGAGATTCACAACTGACAACAGAGTGAGAGCCGGCTTTTGCGCTCTCTTTCTCCATTAAGGTGTATTCAGATCTAAGCGTACATTAGCGGAGCGGAGCAAAATTTGCGTTGGAATGAGAGAGACAACTAGTACTTTTCTCCCTCTCGTACCTTCGCAAAATCTCTCTCCGCGCGTGAAATATCGCTCAGATCTGAATACACCTTTCCTCTCTTTGTCTGCAATCAGATATCCAAGTGCACAGCGAGAAATGCACACTTTGGGCACCCATACATCACAAATGTTCTTCTAATTTAAACTCACACATTCAAACCGGTCTGCATGTATGATAACGTCCAAAGCGTACCAGACTGCTGTTTCCGTGTTGCTCCCGTTTGACGCGTGATTGCTGAAAGCTTGAATTACAACCAGTGGTGCAAACCGCCATGTATTGTGGAAAATTTGTGGTATGATTCAAGAGGTGATAGAAGGCCTGCTTGGCTTACATCAGGCATTTGGCCATTTTTTTTTTTTTTTTTTTTTTTTTTGTAAAATATTGTTTATTTAGGTCTTAAATAACATATTCAAGATATTTAAAAAAATATATCAATCTTCTAGAGTCAAAATGAAATCTAGCTCGCCTACATCTATTATATTATTAATATTCACATTGACAAAGTTGATGTACTTAATGAACGTTTTTAAAATTTGATTTCTTCTCGCTGTTGTCATGTTACCCAAGATTGGCCGTACAAGATCGTCGAAGCTCAGCCTCTGCCAGCCGCCGAGCGTCGTCGTCAATTTTCGCTGGATGTGTGCCCAAGCTGCAGCAACTCGAGGGCATTCGCAAAACTTATGTTGCAAACAGCGTTGCCAGGTCATTTTCAGAAAAATCTGGACCAGTTAAAATATAAAATCTGGAAAAATATGGAATACTTAAAAAAATCCAGTTTTTAATATAATTCAATTGAAATCTAAGTGATGTGCCAGTCTCCCGTAAAAATTGGTCAGTATAATCATCTGGAATTTATTTAAAGTACTACAATGGTTATGAATTACAATGCGACAGTTTTTAAAGTCAGACGCACATCCAACATTTTTAAAAACTGTTGCATTAATGGCCCTTCGCTCATTTTCAACTTCTATTCAATTTTCATACTGCCGTACTCTAACGGAACTATCCACCTACCCTCTTCTAAAGCATTTCCAACGAACTCTGATGAATTACATGTTTAAATAAATTATATAAAGCATATAACTTGTTAGCACTAATCATCCAAAAGCTGAAAAGTATTGACACAATATGCCCAAAAAGTTTAAATATCCATTTCGCAGAATTTCAAAAATTGAGTTAAATGTGGGCAAAATAGTGCAGAAAATATGTTTGGAATTGTTTTTTGAATTGTCATTAAAAGGAATGAGAAGCAAAGAACTAAAAAAATTTGATGGAATGGATTTTTAAACTAATAATCGATGTAGTTCTTACTATTTGATGTAGTACCAGAATTTAAAGATTTTATTAGTTCTAAATAATTCTAATATTACCTTGAGGCTGATCAGAAAAAAAAATATTCTTAACATCTTACTACACACAACACCCAGTAGACCAGTAGGTCATTTTATTTTGACGTAAAATATACCTGGCTAAAGAGGGAATCAAAGTCTAACATCGTGGTACTCACACACAGTTTACCTAAGCTACGGGTAACTCCACTATTCGCATGACCATAAGGAATAATTTTATGCCAAAGACTAATTTTATTATATTACTAAAATGGAAGTCTTATAGCTTCATTTTTGAAGTCTCAAGATCTCAAAATGATTCTGAAATCTGGAATTTATATTTTCCCTGGGTCCCAGATCATGAATGTTTTTGTTAGTCTGAATTTACTTGGAACTCTTCACAGTATATGACGCCCTTTTTTTTAGTTCAATCTTCTCAGAACCATCCGATAATTTCCTTTGAACTACTTTGTAGGTAAGGTTAGAATCGTGTTGAAATCCTCTTCAGTATTTTCTAATTACTCAAGTACTTTGCCAAAATGGTTTTGAAAGTCTCGCAGAAATTGCGCATAATTCCGTTAAAATAACTTAATTTTTTTTATTAAAATGAATCTCCATAGAAATATTGGACAGAATTCCATTGAAATTATTTTCACGATTCGTATCAGCATACTCCTCAAGTTTCATCATAAGAACTATCTATGATTTCTCTTCCGGATTATATTTTTTTTTATCCACAAAATCTCCATGCAACTGTCATCAGAGTTTACAAGACAATTGACACCGTCTTCAACCAGAGGTTGTACAGACTGAATATTTAACACTTGACAACGGGCAACACACCACACCCAGTAGACCAGTAGGGAAATTTTCAGTTTGCCAAAATTTGCACCGGCTGGAGCGGGAATCGAGGCCTCACTTTGTGGCACTCACAATACGCCTGAACGACGGGTGAAGTCACACGACCACGAAGCACACAAAGATGGATGGAACTCTACTCAGAATTAGCTTGAAATTCTTGTTTGATTTCACAAGGAATGCACCTTACACTTCACTGTGAACTATTTTCAGAATTACCTTAAAATTCCAATATATTGGATTGTAAATCAATTGCAGTGATATTTTTAAAGTAACATGTTTAAAAATAAATCTGCGAAAATCTGGAACATATTTAAAAAATCTGGAAATATACGTGGTCTGTCTGTGTATCTGGCAAGATGACTAAAAATCTGGAAGATCCAGATAAATCTGGAATACTGGCAACGCTGGTTGAAAAGTCTCGATTCCTGCCGCACAGTGCTGACAGTTTGGGTCGTTTGCACGGCCGATGACGTTCATCAGTCTACGGTGCTCCGTCTTCTCGTTCACTAGCAGGTAGAGATCAGTACGCTGGCTCGACGATAGCCTTCTCGATGATATGTTCATCCAGATCTTTTTCCAATTGATGCCTGGATGGTTTCGTTCCACTCTGGGTAGCTCAGTTTGTTCCAAGTAGAAACGATGGATTTGATCGCTGGAGGGGTTTTGTTGGATGTGGTGTGGAAATAAGGGAATTTGCTGTGAGAGAAGTTTTAGGCAAGGAAGATCAGCGGGGGGAGGAATATTTTGGGCGAGAAGGGACTGATAATAGGGAAGGGAAACGATCTCCTGCAGGTGACGATTGACTAGAAGTGCTTTGCATTTGATCGCCGGCAGTTGCAGTTTCAATCCACCCTGCCACCCACCACCCAAAAGGGCTCGCTTTTAGGTGCACTATTTTTCATGATAGTGATATCGACATGCTTAGAAATCAATGCATTAGGGATTACGCAGACCATCCCAACTGAATTTAATCCTTTTTGTGGTCTGAAGTAAAGAAGTACAGCTATAATGTATAAAATGTATAAAAATCTAAACGCGTTTTTTTAATTGTTTACACCTGTGTCGTGCACAGGTTGCACATGTGGACGCGACGCCACTGCATTAGCAACAATACATGACTTGACATATTCATTAAGCTTGAATCCATAATTCAGCATAAGTTTCTCGGACCACAATATTGTCTAGCGTCTTCAAATTGTCTTGGAGTTCAGATTATTTGATCTACTGGATCAACCAGGTCTTGCACGATATCTTCAGCAACGATATATGTCCAATCAGATTCATACAGCCAATGCACATCTTTAACGATTAATTTGCAAGTATATAAGTTGTACTACTTGCTGCAGAATAATCACCTGACTGGAACAATGTCTTTAGCGAAGAAACATGTCCAAACAGGTCCATAGAGTTTAGATTCTGTAGACAGGATTGGGTCTAAGTTTTGTGTGCCGGTTGATATGCAACAAGAGCAGTGTTTGTTTCACCAGTAGAGAACCAGAGTGAAAGTGGGTGGCTGTACGGGGAAATTTAGTGGGGGAGAGGGAAAAGAGTGAATTTTCTTTATAGAGTGTAACCACATTGACGGTGTGCTTGGGACGGCACTTAAAAATTTGCTTTCGAGGTGATCTACCCATGTGGTGAGCACATGGAAGTGATCTTAAAAGGCTATTTAAGGTCAAGTGTGCTGACAATAGACGGTAATTTTACAGAAAATTAACAAGTAAAAGTTCCAAAGAGGATAGCTATTTACTTTCTCTACGTTATTGGCTAAGTGAATTCTTGATTATTGCTTGTAGTTATTGGCAATAATTGATTTCCTCTCGCCTCCCTTACTGAATTTCAACGACAGCAAATATTTCATAACGCCTCTGAAAATAATTCTACCAAATCAATTGTCTTCGACAAAGTTGTTCCGAAATGTTGTAACTATTCGTTCCACGTTTACCTGCATTGTTTCATTAATTATCGCCCTTTGCCGGCATCGCCGGAAGTGGCGACCGTTCGCGTCCTATGACGGATTATCGATCGGCTTCGGTCGGTATGATAAATTAGGACTGTACCCACTGTTTACACAAAACAAGTTCGTCTTCCTGCATTGTTATCATTGCCGTCGTCGTTCGTCATCGTTGTGGTTGCCCTTATTTCGGTCTACGGACACGGACAAACAGCAGACGGTTTCGTATGGTTCATATGGTTGCATTCAGGCAACAATGAATACATACACGCGGGGCACATCAACTATGCCAGAGTCGAAGAGGGATGACGAATTGAAGTAGGTAGGTACCCAGTCAGTCATACTAGTAAACAATGTTGTTCACAAAGTTGTTTTGCAGAATAGGTCTGTGTGGACCGGCTCGAAGGGTCCCCGTTCGCGTAGTTGATGTAATTGATTGCCTTCCATTTCGCTATGGAAACAAGCCTTTCGCTCCCACACCCACCTACGAAAGGGGATTCGGATTTCCTCGGATTCCATCAAAGTTGGGGGCAAAATCGACAAAATTGGCATGAGTATGCTTGGTCGCCGCATCGCACATGGCTGCTTTTCTGTTCTAGACTTCCTCCATCTGTCTCTGTCTTTCTGGTTTGCGGTATCAGCGAAACTTTGTTTGCACCATCATAGAGTAGAGCGCCGGGACTGGATGGATGCGATGATGGATTGGATGTTGAGCGGTTTACCCCACGTTTCGAGAGAAAAAAAGGCTTCTCCTGAATAAATATTTGCGAGACTGGTGGGGGCCCCCTTTTCGTTCGGGAGGCGTTGAACCATGAGACACACGAAGACGAATTGGATCTGTCAAGGCAAGTGGACAGCTTTGTACGGGAAAATCAACCTTACGATTGAATTTTAGCACATCTTCTGCAGACCTAAATATACTTCTCGATAGCTCCGATTGGTCTGTAATGTATGCAGGTTTATTTTTCTCCTGGGAAACCATCTTTTTATGAGTTTCTGTTATGTACACAGAACATGGTTTGGGGTCCAATTTGCAATAAAAATCAATGAAAAATTTGGATCGTCCTGCTTTTCAGAACGGTAATGCGATAAAACAGCATGCAGTCATCCGACAATACAGTAGGGTTAACTACCTCATTTCCGGCCTATTAAGCACAACCCGCACTTAGTCTTTCTTAATCTGGCGCAGTTAGCACCAAACGGAATGTTATTATTACTGACGGCTTCCAAATTTATTTAACTCTCCGTACGTACCGTAAGATTTGATAAAGAGAAACCAATCGTTGAGATATTGTCAAAAGACTAACACTGCTTCTTCGGCCTACGGATTCTAAACTCGGCCTAACGCATTGAAACGCCATTGAAACGCCACAGAATTCACTTCGGCCTATCGAATGATGATAAAAATTGATTCGGTCGGAGCGCTTCTTTTGTTTTTGGGAATAATGGGTGCAAACCTTCATATCACGCGTTCTCATTGACTTCGTTCCGTAGCTTATTAACTTAAGTATCGTATCAAACGCATAATTGACTCGTTAACTCTGAAACCATGGATTTATTTGAAGTTTTCTGCTCGATAGGCCCAAAATGGGCGATTAGGACGAAGTAGTTCTCTACCCTATTCGATTTGATTCGCAAAAATGGCACAGTGTTCCATAAATCTTTAAGTTCGAGCAATAAACCGGACCATCAGGGCTGGTAGCGATCACTGCTGTCAGAAATAGTGATTTTAGTGACCATGTTGAATAAATAAGTGACCAAATAGTGACTTATAGTTGTAAAAATAGTGACTAAAAAGTAACCTAAGAGAAGGCGCATCAAATAAATGTTTGATGTTTTAGACTTATTCAATTATTATCTCAAAAACACTTATGTACGATATAAACCTTTGAAACGAAAGATTCAATACAACGTTTATAATCAAACCCACGGTATTAGTCACGGTGTCTACTAACTAAAAAAAACTGAAAAACCAGGAATCCTTAGGAAATTTTTTATTTTCTTAAAATGCCTGGAAGTCTCAAAGAATTAAAAAAAATTTGTAGTAAGGAAATTAAAAAAAAAATGAATTTTTAAATACAACCATTTAATTTTTCTCGTTATTTTCATTCTCACTTTGAACTTGTAAGATTCACAGTGGATTAATCTTCAGTAACAAATAAATTTAAACAAAAAAAAATGTATTTTTTTTTTGGTGTTTATGCATATTTCTTTAAAAAAAATAATCAGGCCTAGTTCTGGACATAACAGCAATAATACTTCAAGAAATTTTCAAGAATCTGGAGTCAAATTCCATGCACTGTTTTAAAGACTCGCGGAATTTTATTATAATTTCTAAGGACCTCATTCCAAGGGAGGTCTGGGAAAAAAATCATTCAGAAAAACATAAAATGTAATCTGCTTTCGAGGTAGTTCTGAAGAATTTTAGATTTCATGTGAAGCCTTAGTTATGAGTAGAATTACAAGAAACCCTTAACTGAGTGAGTTAAAGGAAAACATTTAATGAGACTTCTTAGGAATTTCTAAGGAACACAACTCTTGTGAACTTCACTGGAAAATTTCAAGGGCATTCTGAGGATAATTTCATAAAGTTTGTGGGAAAAATTAATACGGAGCACAAGTCCTTGGATTTTTTTTAAAATACTTAAAGGAGGATTACAATTATATCTGAAAATAACTCCATAACATCTTCAAAGGAATTGCAAAAATAAATTCAGGAGAGTTTGCCAAACTAATTATGAGAAGAAATCTAAGGAATTTCTGAGGAGAAATACCAATGAATTGTTAGGAGACTTTCAATGTGAGTAGAATTCCAAGGAAAGGAGTGAGATTGAAAAGGAAATCTGAAATGAATTCAATGAATACTCGGAAAATCTTTCCAAATGATTTCTAATTTTGGAGAATTTCAAGGAAATTCCGAGAAAAACTAAAAAAAAATTACTTCTGAAGATAGCTTCATCGAGATTTTGAGGAAATCTCCGTTGAATAAGGAGTGGACTGTTTTGAGGTCTTCAGGTCCTCTTGAAAGTTCTCAAATTTTTCCTGAAGTTAACGAAACTGCCTTGAAGTTCTTTTGTAGTTTGATAAACTTGCCTGATGCTCACAATACTTCTCCTCAAATTCTGAACTTTATAGGACTTCCTAAAGTTTCCTCAATTTGTTCGAACGATCATGGATCTCCTTTAAAGGTTTAACAATTCAGTGAAGTTCTCTAAACTTCTTTAAAATTTATGTGACTTCTATAATATTGACGCAACTGCTCTGAGGTTCTCTGTTGTTTTCTGAAATTCTCAAAACTTCTCTAAAGTTTTTGCAGTTCTCATGAAGCTTGTTGTACTGCGCTGAATTTAATTAAATCATCCTAAAAATGTTTAAGCTTAAGTGAACTTCTGAACTTATGCGAAGACCTCAAATAACTTTTTAATTTCTCTGAAGTTATATGAAAATCTGGAAACTGCTTTAAATTTCCCACTAATTTTCTGGAACTGACCTCCCCCTGAAATGTATGCCGGAGCATACTAAACTTCTTTCAAATCCTTAAGCTTCATAGATTTCTATGAAGTAATGTTTCAGAAGACCAGAATTTTTTAAACTTTTGTGGTTCATGGAATTACAACGAAATAATTAATATAGTTCTAGGATTTTCACTGAAGTTCTCAAGATTTTTCTGAAGTTCATAAAACTTCCCTCAAATTATCGACACTAATTTAAAACTTCTTCAATAGTCTAAACATTCCTGGTGCCTAAACGATTTTTGAATTTCTTTAAAGTTCTCTAGACTGCCCTTAATTTATCAGTAGTTTTTAAGAACCCGCAACTTTACTGACATTAATTAATTTGCCTTGAAGTTTCGAAAATTTATACATTAAGATTATTTTACAGATTTCTGTAAAATTTTAACGAAATCTCAACAGCTGAACGTTCGGTGAACAATTTTACTGATTTCCTGTAATTATTTGCAGATATCTGTGAACAATTCACAGATATTTGTGAAAAATTACAGGAAATATGTGAAACTGTTTACTGAACGTTCAGCTGTTGAGATTTCGGTAAAATTTAACAGATTTCTGTAAAAAATTCTAAGTGTGTACGTTAAGTATCAATACCATTATTAACACTCGCTAATTTTCCCTGAACTTATCTATGCTTTTCTATAGTTCTCTAATTTTGTTTAATAATCCAGCAAATTTTCTGACAATTTTCATAATTCTCTGATACTTCTGACGTTTTCGGATCAATCAGAGAATTCTTGGAATACCCTAAAATTCCACGGAACCCCTTGTAAGTCTCTGCAAATTTGCTTAAGTTAATGGGATTATTTTGAAGCTACCTGATCGTCTTCGAAGTACTTGGAACTTCGCTAAATATCATTAAACTATCTAAAAATAGCTAAATTTAGGTCTCTGGAATTTCTTGAAGATATCGCTGCTTGCTAAACGTTCTCGCTTTTTTTTTTTTATTAATGGAACTTCGTTGATGTTCTTTAATCAACTTAGCTAAATTTTCGCATTTTTTAAGTTCTTGAAATCTTCTTGATATAACACCCTTAAAATACCCTCACGTTTTCCGGATGTTCAAAAAATTTGTATCACGTTCCAGGAATTCGGAGAATTGCTGAAATTTTCGAAAATTCACTGAGTTTCTCGAAACTTCTTTAAGGTTCCTAATATTTGCTTGAAATTATTTGGACTGCCCTTTGATTCTCTGACCTGTCTTGATGTTCTCGAAGCTTCCATAAAGCTCTTAGTTCTGCTCGGAAATAAATAGAATTCCCGTAAACACCTTTAAATTTCCCTGAAATTTTCTGGACTTCTGTGAAGATTCTGAAATATTTCTGAACTTTTCATAGATTTTCTGGAGGTCTCTGTGCTTCCCTGAAATTCGCAGAACATCTTAAGGGTTCTCGATTTGTTTTACAGCACATCATGGAACTATCTTGAATTTATCTAAATTAACGATTATAGAATTTAAACTGCTCAAAAAGTCTGTACTAAAGTTACGGGAACTGCTCTTAAGATCTGAAATTCCCCAAATATTTCTAGATCTAGCTTTTCTGAGGTGCTTAGAACTTCTCAAAAATTTGCACAATACCCCTCAAGTTTTCTTAAATTTCTCAAGTTCATTTGACACAGTTGTGAAGTTCTCAAAAATTCTAGAAACTCCATAAAAGTTCCTGAAAAGTCTCGGATGCTAAAAGAACCGCTTTGAGGTTCTTACAGCTTCTAGTAAGTTTCCCATATTTTCAGCATGTTAACTTCCCTTATGTTCCTGCATTTCCTTTCATTCCTCAGAACTTCTCCAAAGTTCTTTGAAATAAATCATTTATTTTTATACTTAAGTCTGGTACTTTTAATATTTTCAATATCTTGAACTTGTACATGTAATACGAAACTTCAAGACATTGAATATTTTTATATCTTGGACTTACTTACTTGAAAAACTTAGGTAATTTTAGTAAATGAGTAGACATCTTGTGTATAGAGAAAGACGATTAAACGTCACAACGCAAAGAATAATCAATCTTCAAATAAATTCACGCTAAAAAAGTTGAAAAAAGTGACTTATTACAAGAAACATTTACTTTAGTGATACTAAAAGATACTTTTTAGTGACTAACTTGAATAAAGTGACCAAGTCATTAAAAAGTGACTCACTACCAGCCCTGTGAATCATGGACCAGTTTGGATTTCTTATTGAACTTTTAGTTGACAAGAATTGATCATTTAAATGAGTTGTCTGAAGAATCTTACAAAACGCGCAGAACCATTCCTGGCAACTTCTTGTGAAATTCTTGGGTCATCTAGGCGGACTCCGAATCCAGATTCTTCTCGTCGAAATGGATAGTAATTTTCCAGAGAACGATATAGGAACTTCCTGGAAGAAGATTTTTTTTTCCTTTGGTTTGTTTTTTCCGTCGATCTTGTTTTCCGTGCTGAACACCAATGCTACCGACGTGCCAGGAAGGCAGCTCCCACACCTGGACCCTACCTATCGACCCATCAACTCATGAACCGGGGACCAACGGCTTTACTTCCCTTCCGAATGATGTGTTATGCCTCAGAACATCCCGGCGTCACCGACTGGGATTGAACCCAGGCCTGCTGTGGTGCAAGGCAATCACGCTTACCACTACACCACCGGCGCCGCTTGGAAGATAATTTTCCATCGATATGCAACATTACACATTACATTTGAGTAACAAAAAAAAAAAAAAAAAAAACATAATTTTGTATTTGATGCTCAAAATCAGCCCCACCAACGCGTTTATGGTTATTGATATGAAAACAACACAGACGATAATGAATATGCATCCACGAATGAACAAAAACAAATATTGACTTCGAAACTTAGCGGGTGTTTTAATCAAGTGAATGTAGTCTTGTCCAAATTTAAATTCATGCAGGTAGTTGGTTTATCTTTTAGGGTTGCCTCCATTTTCAGCTAAGTTGTTCCGCCAGAGTTTCGTTGTTTCCATAGATTGACCACTCCAATCCATCTTCTGGCGTCCATCGCCATCAGAGGAGGTAGGCATTTACGAGCTGAACACCGTCACTTACGGAACGAAACCGGCTCCGTTGCCAGCAATGGCGATCGATATCCCTGGGCAGTTGCTGCGATTACCGAAGACACGTATATGGATGACGTGATCAGGGGCTGCGATACTCTGAAGGAGGCCAAGAAGCTGCAGATTCCGCTAGACGGGATGACAAGTAGAGGTGGTTTTCGGCTCAGAAAATGGACATTCAAATGTGCAGAGGTGTTGCACGGAATTCCCGAAGAGAATCTTGCGATACAAACATCCGAAGGAATCAATCTCAATCAGACCCTTCCGTCAAGCCATTAGGACTGACTTGGCTTCCTAATTCCGACGTTTTCCGGTTTTAGTCTGAAATCCCGCCTATCAATCCAGTTTAAGTACTTACCAAACGTCAGGTTCATTTGATCATCATCACTGCTAAGGTCTACTAGCAGCTTTTGTGGACTTTGGAGAATGAAGATACCGATACCTTCGACGGTGGGTGAATCTTGGAGAAAATTTCACGTCCAACTACCGATCCTTAACGATATTTGGATGGATCGTTGTGTAATCATTCCTGAAGCAACGCAGATCGAGCTTTACTGCTTCTCGGATGCATCGATGAAGGCATACGGTGGATGCCTCTATATTCGAAGCCAGGATCAAGATGTAAATTTCAAGTATCAACTACTCACTTCCAAATCCAAGGTTGCACCTCTGAAAGCCCGATCAATTCCTCGATTGGAGCTTTGTGGATCACTGTTAGCTGCACAAGGTACTCGAGAAGGTACTAAAAGCTACCAAACTTAATTTCCGCATGACGTTTTGGGTAGATTCGACGTGTGGCTTCTCCATCTACTTGGTCCGTATTCGTCGCAAACAGAGTGACACAAATCCAAGCGATTACGGAAGGTTGCTAATGGAGGCACATTGCGGGTGCTGACAATCCAGCAGATTTGGTTTCGAGGGGCGTCGGGCCGAGAGAGATCCTCAACAACAACTTTTGGTGGCATGGGCGAAGCTGGCTAGCTCAGGATCGGAACACTCGGCCAATCTCAGCGGGGAGGAATGCGAAGAGGAAAAAAGTCGGACGGCAGATGTCACCTCAGCTTCAGCGGTTGAAGAGTTCAACGAATGGTTCATTTTCAAGTCAGGTTTCTACATGGTACTGATTCGGTGCATCGCCATATGGTTGCGAATTATGCGGTCACTTCGAAACTCAAGAGTTCTATCTTATTCGGAAGGTCCTGGAAGAATCGGTTCCAAAAGAGCTGACAGTTGTTAGGAGGAATGAACCAGTATCCAGAAGGTTACCCTTGCGCTGGTATGGCCCGTTTATTTGCGAAGAAAGCATTTTGAGGATTGGTGAGCGTTTGACACTACCAAGCACCCTATGATATCTACTGCCAGCACGTCATCGCTGTACCAAGATGATCTTTGACTCAAAGATCATCTTCGTCTGCATCACGCTGGACAGCAACTTTTGTAGGTATCGATCCATCAACGCTTCTGGCCTTTATGAGGAAGAAATGTTGCCAGACAGGTAGTCCATCAATGCCTAATATGCTTCAGGTTGAAACCAAGGCTGGTGCAGCAATTCATAAGAGCGTTACCTGCATCGAGAGTCACAGTTGCTCGCCCTTTCTCGAAAACTGGTGTTGACTACTTTGGGCCGGTGTTTATTCGGCCAGGATCACAGCGTGTTGCTGTCAAGGCATTCGTAAGTGCACATCGAACTGGTGTCTGATTTTTCCACTGACAGGTTCCTGCAAGCACTTCGACGTTTCATCGCACGTAGAGGAAAGTGTACCGATTTGTATTCGGACAACGGCGCTAGTTTCGTTGGAGCCCGAAACCAGCGGCAGGAACTGTTTGTATTATGGAAGAAGAAACAACATCGAGATCAGGTGTCTAGGTTCTGCGAAAATGAAGGGATCGAATGGCACTTCAACCCAACATTGCCAGATATAACGATTTATCGGTATTTAAACCGATTTCCGAACTAGATACCGATATACAAATAAGGTTTCTCAGAATACCGATTTTTGAGGTTTTATACCGATTTATACTGATTTTTTAAATAATCAGAATGATTATTGCCTGCCCGCGCTCTGAATTTCAGAGAAAATTATTCAAATTTTCAAATTTTAAAAATAAAATCATCTTCAAAAATGTCTTATGGATACACTGTCGATTAATGTTTCAATTTCCTCATCGTTTTTGACTACCCATGAATCGATAGACAGTCGATGACTGTTTCTGGTAATTCCGGGGAATCGGGAAATACTTTTTAAACATTATTCAACTTCCTGAATTTTCTTCAAACTTTCCCCTGGAATTTTCTTCCACCTTACATCGTAAATTATTTTTCGATTCCTCTCGGAAACTTATTTCGACTTCCCTTGGAAGCTTCTTCAGTCTTCGCTTGAATGATTCTTCCATCTTCTCCCGCCAGATTTTTTCAACTTTCTCGGAACTTCAGGGATGCTTCCAGATTTTGACTGCGGATCCACACTAGCTGCAGAAACTTTTAAGAAGTTCTGAAACTTCAGAAAAGTCCGGACGTTTGAGTAAGTTTTGATAAAATAAAGAATGTTTCAATAACTTCTGTTAAAATTCTAAAACCCGGTCCAGCGAACTCAAGTGAACTTAATGAATCATCATAAATATTTTGGATACTTCACAAGTCCAAAGAACTTCCGGATTTTTTTCAGGACAGCTTAGTTTCAGGAGAATTGAGAGAACTTTAGGAAGCTCAGAGAACATCAGGACAGATCAATAAATTTCAAGGAAATCGTTGAAATTTAAAGGAGTTCCGAGAAACTCAGGCTATTTCCAAAAACTTCTGCAATGTTGCGAGGGGCTCATGCAAATTTAAGAAACGTAAGGAAAGTTGCATGATCATTAGCACATTGTTGATGAGTAGACTTATGTCCAACCACTACTCGCTAGATGCGCATCTCAATATAATAAACCTCGTGGACAGCAACATATGTCGGTGTGGACACGGTTACGACGACATCGATCACGCAGTTTGGCAATGTACGGATAATGACGCCGCCAGAGAGCGACTTTTGAATACCCTCGAGGCCCAAGGAAGACCTATCAGAGACGTGTTGGGTACCCGCGATCTCTGCTATATGCAGTCGATTTATGTGTTTCTGCAAATGTCTAGTATAAGAATTTAATTCGTTTGTCTTTTGTATCTCTTTATTAGTTTTTGTTTGTCTTGTCCCCCGTCTCAATGAGCCTCATCGTTGCCCACTGGTCACCATAGCCGGTCGAACTCCAGACGAATCTAGAACCACACTACCGTTCATACTGGCGACAACGCTCTGATGAGGCAACGATACCCTACTCCCAAGCTCCTCCCCTTTTCCTATCCTTCGACAATGTACCTCTCTAACCTCGAGTAAGCCGCGAGTATCCGGCCCAACTCCTACTAGACATAGAATTAAGTGAATTTTGTTACAAACAAAGAACAATGAATTATCGGCTCCGTAAAGCTAACGCGTTTGAGCCTTACAAATAAACGAACTAGATAAAAAAAAATAGCACATTGTGAGAATAATTTATGGGAAGTTCCGTGCTTATTAATAGCAGTGTTGATAGCTTTTAAAAATTAGAAAAATCGGAAAATCCGAGAACCTCAAAGCTGATGTTACAATAGAAAGAAAGAAAATCAGAAGCGCTTAAGAAATTTCGTAATCTTCAAGAAAGTCTAGAGACCTCCAAAGTTGATTAGAGATATTCCGATAGTCTCATTATAATCTGGGAAGTTTCAAGTATTTCAAAAATGATCAGAGTACTCCAAAACAGCCCTATTAACTTAAAGAAAATTACAAGAACTTTTAAGGAATTCCGAGGAAATATGGAATATTCCTAAGTACACTTCAGGAATGTTCCAAAAACTTCAGGGGAATTGCGGGATCTTCGTGGATATTTTATGACCATTTGAAACATTTTCTGGATCATTAGATTCATTAAATCATTAGAACATATCCCCCAGGAGCTCTTTCTTCCAGAATTATGTCCTTGTTTCTTTCGGCTGTTCCGTTAGCGCTCTGGCTTTCGACTTTCTCCAGAATTTTTATTTTCCAATCTACCTTAGGAAGTTTCTGCCAGCGTCTCCAGGAAGTTTATTTCGTCTTAAACTTCTCCCAGAAATTTCTATCGCCTAGTCGTGGATTTTTTTTTACTTCTATTGGAAGGTTTTTCCAAGCTTCTTCTGGCTTCCCCTGGAAATGGCTACTTGTTGAATTTACTTCCGATTTCCGAAACTTTTCTGCCTGTCTTTGAATTTTTAAATCTGAAAGTTTCTTTAAATTTTTGCCAGAAGTTTCTCAATTTATGTCTTGGAAGTTCCGCTGATGATTTTCCGACTTCTCTCAGAACTTTCCTCAAATTTCCTCCAGGAGAGCTTATTTCTTCTTTCTCTTGATGTTGTTTCCAGTTTCCTCCAGAAGCTAATTCAAACATTCCACGGAGTTTTCTTCCGGAATTTTCCGAACATAGTCCAAAAGTTAAAATTTTCTATATCAAAAACGGCAAAAATATAAAATTAATTGAAATAGTAAATACCGATAAATACCGATTTTTTAAAACCAACACTGCTTCAACCCTCCCAGCCCACACCACTTTGGAGGACTGTGGGAAGCAGCGGTACGATCGGCAGAACATCATCTCCTACGGGTCATCGGTTATAACCCAGTCACACTGGAAGACATGAATACGCTGTTGGTTCAAGTGGAGGGTTGCTTGAATGCCAGACCTCAGGCTTCGATTTCGAAATGATCTCGATCCGTTAACCCCAGCTCATTTCTTGGTTGGAACATCCCTACAATCGTTTCCAGAAGAAGATCTTCGAAAGGTGTCGACGAATCGCCTAAGGCATTGGCAGTTAGTGCAGCAGCAGTTTCAACATTTCTGGGATCGATGGAGGAAAGAGTACCTTTATCAGTTGCAAGGCAGATCCAAGCGCTGGAATCTACCTGCTACAATTGAAGTCGGAAGACTAGCCATCGTGCAGGACAGTAATCAACCACCGTTGGCGTTGGCGTATCGAATTATAATTTTGTATACCTTTCTCCTATCCCATCCCAATCGAGGAGGATTCTTTATTTTCAGAAACGGATATTTCTGGGTGGGTTAGCATGTCTGTGAGGAACACCCTAGCACCATCTTATCACCGTAACAGCCGACCAGATGATGACTCCGGCTATTGTTCTGGCCATAGATCGACCGGCAGTTGATTTTAGAGCCAGAACACTTTGGATTTCATTAGCATACGGGCAGAGCTGTTACAAGATTTTCTAAATTCGATCCGCGAAATCCGCGACTTCAAATGCTAATCCGAGACAAAAAAAAAACTGTTTTCATTGCCTAAAAATAGCATTTGTGTACTACTGCATGGCATTTCAAGCTTATTGCTTCATATTAGATTTTTGCCTGCGCTCAACTTAGTGTTCTTTGAACTACTTTCACATTTTAATCGTGAACTTTCTATGCTCTTACCATCCTATGCCAAAGAAAGTAGGCACATTTTGCAACCCGAAAAACTAATAGACCGGACGGGAATCGAACTCAGTCACCTCCAGCATGAAATTGCTTTGTAGCTGCGCCTTTACCGACTGTGCTTAAGGAGTATCGTGTGTAACCTTTGAAAAAAAAAATAAAAAATAACAATGTATCATCTTCAGTTGATTATGTATAGTATAAATTCTGAGAAATTAGTGAACATAATAAAACACCCTTATATTATGAGATTCTATGTATACCGGAAATTATGGGTTTTCCAAATCGCCCAGGACATCTGTTGATTTGTTCTACTAGATCAACCAAGACTGCAATAATGTCTGTAGTATCAACAAAAAAGTGTCTATGTGGATCATGCATGATCTATTTCCGAGTAATCACAGTGTCTATGTGGATCATGCATGAACTATTGTCATGTATACCAAATGTTCTAAGTTCCCAAACTGTTCCGGAGTTCAGATGATCCATTCTACTAGATCAACCATGACTGGGATAAAGTCTGTAGTATCGAAATATGTCCAAACAGATTCATAGCATCTACATGGATAATGTTTAATTATGTCCACGTATACCAGATGCTCCAGGTTCTCCAAATCGTCCTGCAGTTCAGATGACTTGTTTTACTAGATCAACAAAGACTAGGATAACATCTGTAGTATCGAAATATCGATTTGGAAATCCTAGAACATTTGGCATACACAGAAATAGGTTGGCATGATCCAAATAGACACCGCAACCCTGTCTGGGCATACTTCGATACTACATATATTTAATTAGTCTTGGGTGATCTAGTAGAAAAACAATACGATCCCCAGAATGATTTCAGAACCTATAACATCCCGCATACGTAGCAATAGGTCGGGTACAAACCACATAGACACCTTGAATCTGTTTGGAGTCCTGGTTGATATAGTAGAACAAATCAACTGAACTCCAGGACGATCTGGAGAACCTAGAACATCCGGTATACATGACAATTACTCGCATATATACGATTCGTTCATGATGTGACAACGAAAAATGCTAAGTTCATATTGGGAAAAAAAAGTAAAATGTCTCACATTGGACAGACCTCATGGAATTTCCATGTAAATCCGGTGTGACTTATGGAATTGAGATTATTTCTCGATTATTTGCAGGGTGTTTGGATTGAACCGGTAAAAAATTGAGAGCCAAATGAACAACAAAATTGATGACAGCAAAATAATCCGGGACGGAAAGGTTACATTGAATTCCACAATTTTTGTGACAGCACATCAGTTTCTTTGCGATTTTCGCGACATCATTTAATGTTTCCGCGACTGAAAGTTCAAATCCACGATCCGTTCCCTGTCGACTAATCATCCAACGATTGAGTTGGACACCAAAGGTTCGAGAACCCTCCCCCCTCTTTAAGGTAGGGTGGAGGGCTTCCATACAAATGAAACAGAAATTTCTGCACAACACGAGAACTAATCAAACAAATGGAACCAAATTTGGCATGTGGATTTCATAGGGGGTAGCCCCTTAGATAAGACGGGGGGCTACGTACAATATAGCATGCTTTTTTTTAATTGGCGCATAAACTTAAGCTAATTTTGAATCCCGAGCAAGGCCGGGCACACTCAGCTAGTAGACATCCCAAGTAACATTGCAAGTTTTATCGAGGTTTTAAAGCATGCTACAAGTCTAAATCACGGTCTTCAGAACCCTTATTAAGCCAAAATTGTTACTTGGGATATAAATACAACGTTAATTTGTAACAGTTGTCTTAAGATCAAGTCAACAAAGCGTTTAAAGTTTTGATCATCACTCGCCGCAATCTTCCACACAAGGTGCAACAATTGTCCAACCCTTCAATGCAAAATTGCCATAAGCATCCAATTCGACGTGCTTGCAGTTGAACGTGAAAAATGCAACGTCAAAAAGCAAACTAACCCCCAAATGGGCGCAGATGACCGACGAGACGCGACGCAACGGAACTAAAGTGCTGACTCGTCCCCGCTTGGGTCCGGTGGAAGTGTGACAATCGTTCTGTGTTTGTTTTATTTCACCTCGAGTGATTTTTCCCCGATTGGTTCTCCCGAAGCCTCGTTTATTCCCGGTACGTGACACGGGTTAAGCTGAATGCTGGGAAAATAATGGGACAACGCTGCAGAGAGCCATTCGAATGGACGCTGAACAGAGGGCACAGCGTTTCGATTCTTTTCTTTGTGGGCAAATTTGAACTGGTTTTCGGTCGCAACTGTTCGGGTGGTTGGGGTAGGACGGACAGATAGAAGATTTATGGCGAGAGGAACGTTGCGGTTTTTCAAATTGAAAAGGGATTTTTTTTGCAAGCGAAAGTCATTAGGCGATTAGTTTTGATTTGAGTGATAAATGTTACTAGCACAAATTACCGAATGGCACAATCTAGGTTAAGTAATTTCAGCATTGACTAAATTCATAGCAGTATAGTGTAACTTGCCTATCCTGCACCAAGCATTCAATTCAGATAAACAAGATGTGCATGACGTTAAGACTCCGCTCGATTGAACATGAAATTCCCTCGAATGGTTGTCAACTTTACGTATGGCAATTACACCCATTATCGCTCCATCAATTGCTCATGAAAATTTTACCGACACATCCATCAGCAACATCTACACCGATTAAGTCAATACCCACGAGATTGCACATAAGCCGACCGCCGCTCAGTTGAGTGTAAATAATCCACTAATCGTCGTCGTCGGTTGATTGTTCCAATCGACTCCGTCTGTGTGCACGCTAGGAAGCTTACATCCCAGTAACAACACGTAATTGACTACGGGTTCAATTGTGCGAACAACTCACCCGCAGTCGGGAAGCACTTTTTAATTACCCACGGTTCTAGCCCCTTTGACGGATGGATGCACCTAGGCCTCAGTACATTGTTTGAGAAAATTAATTGTCGTGATTTATCGATCTGAGCGTGTGGAATTATTACCTACGAGCCGCGTTGGAACAAAGAGATTAATCTTGAAAGCCTAATTCCATCTCGATAATCTCGACTGTTCCAAGTACTATCGACACAACAAACAAAATCTCGCTCCGGGTGCGTCTTGACTTGAAAGCGTCTGCATCCGGCAAGCAACATGAAGTGCATGCCCTACTTTTCCTATGGCTTTTGCAAATCCATCTCATGCACACACTCACACACGCTCGATTATCGATTACGTTACAGAGCGCAACTTGGTTACAACATATCTTACAAGGCTTCCCGGGATTTCTTCGGCAAAGCCGTATAGTAACAGAGTGGCACTGCACTACGAGTGACTGACAAACGACGGTAGATGTACCTATCTACTAGTGTGAATAGCGAGGCAAAGTGTCGCCCACTGTGTATGTGTTTTCGATCTTGGAAGAAATGGGAAAACATTACATAAACCAACTGCAAGCGCCGTGCCTTTCTTTAGATTGTCTATGAACACTCCATCGTTCTCGTCGTCGTCCTTGTTGGCAAGAAGTTGCGGTGGGTTCGAATGTAATCGGTTTGTCAGTTAGCAAGGAATGGGGAGCCTACTCCCATATTGCTACTAGTAATTTGAATGTCAATAGGGCAATTAAGGGTGCTCGACGTTAGGCATGAATGCGTTAGGCACAGCCCAAGTAACAATGTTGGTTTTATGAGGGTTCTATTAGACTATGTTTAGACTTGTAGAACACTTTTAAGTTATGAAAGACGTGTTTATCGTCAAGCACTGCACTAAGTTATACACAAACAGGGCCAAATTATTGGTATCATTGCCAAAGACCGGAATTTTGGAATCTTTTGAACTACGCAGTATATAAAGTTGATGAACCCAAGTAACCAAAAGTTCTAATAAAAGGCTATTTGTGGCTTAAGCAGCTTGGTTGAAGCTGGTCTATAGAATGCTAAGCAGCCTCATTTTTAGGTCGTTATAAGAACTTGAAAGTTCCGGTACCATAATTGAAGAGCATTCTAAGCAGCTTCTGGCGGAACTTGAACGGAACTTTTAGAAAATAAATTAAAAAAGCTTTTTGTCCTCTACATCAATTCTATATTCAGTTAGTACTTTTATGAAAGTTAATTCGAAAGTCAGGTATTAATGTGTATTGATTTATCAGCATTAGTAGTAGAATTGGAGCTGTTTGAAGAATTAAACCCAGTCCTTCTGCGTGAGAGCCCCAGCACGAACCGCTACGTCATCTGATATTATTCAAGTTAGCTGTTGTCCCGCCTACTGTTGGAGTTTTCAGTGCCAGCTGACTGGCTTGAATATAAAACACAACACCTTGATGAATTTTAAATTGGTGTTAGCCCGCATGGTATTCCAGCACACTTGTTCGTAGATCGCATCCCGAATACACAAGTTCGAATCCAGGAAATTACTCTTTATTTTTTATAGGTTTGGATAGAATGTTGATGCACTGCATAAAAATAAGAATTATGATTTATGACTGATCATTTCATATTTACGTACATTAACTTTTGTAACTAATAAAGACTTGTACGGATTGCTTCATGTGGCTTGAAAGTTCTGTCGGAACTTTATTTGAGCTCTATGGAACTTAAAGGTTCGGTCGGAACTTTATTTGAACTTTATGGAACTTGGAAGTGAGTTTAATCGTTGAATGCGGAACTTTTGGTTACTTGGGCAGCTGTTGCACATAGGTCATTCCCTTGGTTGTGTAATATTACACAGAATTTGTGAACAAATTTTGCTATAACATCAATATTTCATACATCAGCAAGAATTACTTTGATCGATATAACAACTATTTTTGCTGTGTATTCCTGGAGATATGACCAGATCATGTTTAGGTCAGAAATTAGAAGCGACATAATAAATTACTATACATGAGAGTTCTAGCACAAGATGGAAATCATAAACCATGGCCCACGTAGTAATGGAACAAACTCTTTTGCTTATTACAGCGCTCCAAGAGGACGTTTTCCGAAACTTTTGACGTTGACAACAACAATAACAATAACAGAGTTGCAAACATCTTTGGCGGTTTCTTCACTAAACTCAACGCTCGGAGTGGTTACAGCCACGATTTCACTCGGCTCGATGCATTTTCAGTTACAATCGAATCCGTTCAACCTCCGCATACCCAGGGCGATCCTTTGGATAGACTTTTCTCACAAGTCGAATTGTCCTTCGCACTAGCCAGTGGAAAAGGAAAATCAGCTGGTCCTGATGAAGTCGGGTACCCATTCCTTCGCCACCTTCCACCTATCGCCAGAAGGATCCTGCTGAAAAACTACAACCGAATTTGGACAGACCGAACCTTCCCCGCTCAGTGGCGACATAGTCTTGTTATCCCTATTCCTAAGAAGGACTCCGTGCGAACGGAACCGAGTGGATATCGTCACATATCCCTGACCAGCCGATGCAGCAAGGTCATGGAACGGATGGTCAATCGAAGACTAACGCAATTCATCCGAAACAACGACCTCCTCGACCACCGACAACATGCTTTTCGCCAAGGATGTGGCACAAGTTTTTATTTCGCCACTCTCGGACAAGTTCTGGATGACGCCCTCGAAAATGGCCTCCACGTGGACTTGGCCACGCTGGACCTTTCGAAGGCGTACAACCGCACTTGGACTCCGGGGGTTTTAACAACACTGGCCAGCTGGAGCATCGGCGGTAACACCTTTGCCTTCATTCGCAACTTCCTCACGAACAGAACTTTCCAGGTGTGCATCGGAAATACAAAATCAAACTCTTTTCCGGAGAAAACCGGCGTTCCCCAAGGCTCCGTGCTGGCGGTAACCCTCTTCCTCATTGCCATGAACGGAGTCTTCGAATGCTTACCAAAAGGTGTCTTCATTTTTGTGTTTGCGGATGACATCGTCATTCTCACAACAGGGCATAGACCCACCCTGATCCGCAGGAAACTTCAAAGCGCAGTGCATGCTTGGGCATCATCCGTCGGATTCGAACTATCGCCATCCAAGAGTCAATTCTCCCACCTATGCCTAGGAAAACACCGCGCGAAAAAGAATCCCCCCAAAATCGACGGAGAAGAAATACCTTTCGAGGCCACGATCCGCGTTCTCGGAGTATATCTAGACCGTCATCTGAGTTTTCAGTTTCACTGCGACCGGATAAAAAAGCAATGCGAAAGTCGATTGAACCTGTTACGAATTATCGCCAACAAGCACACCAACAACAACCGTGACGTTGGGCTGCGTATCACGAAGGTACTCATTTGTAGCAAACTGCTCTACGGTGCCGAGTGTAGAAATTTCGATAATGTAACCGATAAACTCGCACCAACTTTCAACCGATGCATCCGCCGTGTGTCCGGTCTTCTTCCTTGCACTCCCGCAGCATCCACGTGTGTCGAGGCTGCAATCCTCCCCTTTCGATACATATTCGCAAAAGCCGTATGTCCCAAAGCCACTAGTTTCCTGGTGATGACGAGGGAGTGTTCCTCCTCAAAGAGGCAAACAAGCTCCTTCAAGGTTTCACCCACCAGAACCTCCCCCCAGTGTCTAGGGTCCACTGGGTCGGAGACGAAGCGTGGGACCACTCTCCACCTAAGATCATATGGGCATTAAATAAACCAACCAAAGAAAATCTGAACCCCCACACTGTGGTCCCGCGCTTCAACGAGCTCATTAGAACAACGCTGAATGGATACGAGCTCATTTATACGGATGGTTCAAAAACAGCGAGCGAAGTCGGCTATGGCGTATTCGGCCTCAACCTAGATACCAGCAGATGCCTTCCTAAGCCTACATCGATCTTCTCGGCTGAGGCAGCTGCCATCTTCTCAGCCGTTGCGGAGTCCAGTTTTTCCTGAAAGGCCATCATTACCGATTCGGCCAGTGGGCTGAAGGCCCTTGAGAGTCCGAAGAACCGACACCCGTTGGTGCAAGCAATCAGAATGGCTTCCAACAGCAACACCGTATATGTCTGGGTTCCCAGCCACTGCAATATTAGTGGAAACGAGGCTGCGGACAAGCTGGCAGCGATCGGCAGATCGAAAACTCCAGTGGAACCGGAAGTCCCTGCAGCGGATTTAAAAATCAGGATCAAAACGATCATCGCTTCGGCATGGGACAAGGAGGGGGCTAATACCCGAGACCCTTTCTTAAGCAAAATAAAAGGAGATACGAAATGCTGGTCCGACACCAAAAACTGGAAGGACCAGAGAGTACTGTCCAGATTACGCTGCGGCTACACCAGATTCTCACACGATCTCGGATCCCGTGATGGATTCCACAAACAATGTATGGGGTGCTCAACCAAAATGTCAGTTGAGCATCTCATAATAAATTGCCTTGCACATCAAAACCTCCGAGACCAATACGGTATCGGTCTCAGCATCAGAGACGCACTATCCAATGACCTAGACAGCGAAAGATCACTTCTCGACTTTCTTAAAGACACAGGCTATTATCAATATACGTAGAACCCCGCAACGAACAATGACACGACAACGGACGAACGACGGCACTTGGACAACACCAGCTCTCTAAATGACATGTCAAACGGAAGAACAACGATGACAACCCCGCAGGCTACGGACATTGACACTCTCTCTCGGAAATTAGCCCCAACTTCGTTCACCTTCGTTCCTTACTGTTAATACAATCGACACAGAACTCTGAGATACTTAAACTCTGTAACAAACACTATGTAATTTATTTATTTTCTCTATCCGGGACCCCCTCAGGAGCCCCAATCCTTCAAAGAGACGAACCAGCTACAGGCTGAAAGTCTCTATAATAAAGCAAAAAAAAAATGACAGAGTTTTTTTTCAGATCATTAAACGCTTTTGTTTTGGAGACAGACCATGCAAGTGAAGCGTAGAACAAAATAACAGGTTGTATCCAAGAAACGACCGTATATTTTATGTAGGATTACGTGCTCGGTATCAAAAATCGGCGACTGTGTTAGGGAAAGCACGTTTTCCCATCACGGAAACACCTAGTTTTCTTATGACAAAATTACGCATTTTCGTGCACAAAACGCACGAAATTTTTGGTTTATTCAATAGATAATAAAAAAAGCAAAAATTGACTGGTGGAATTTCTTGCTAAAATTTTCCAATCGCGAGATATTCTCCGTCAATCATATAAATTCGAGTTTTCTTTTTCTTTTTCTGGAGACAACCTTACCTTAAGAATGTGTATGTACCACTTCAATACTGCACAATACAATTTGACCACAAATGTTTGGTTCCTGGGTACATTATCAATGAGCTTTGGGGGTGATGTGGCTGGCAGCAAGGCAAGCGAACGTTCAATGAAAATTAACTCTTAAACAACGATATTTAATGGGTGTCCTGAAGAGGACCGTTTTGTTATACTCATGTTGAGTAGGGTGTTCAACACGGATGAAGCTGGCGAGCTGTATGTTGTTTGGAACGAGGTTGACAAAAGGGGGAACTTCGGATCAGAAAATGGCTCCACTTTTCATTGGAGCGGTAGAAGGCATATTCTGCCTGCAGTTAAGATAGGCAGCATGCTATGATAGTGCTACGAAGAGCTACTGAATCTTATCAGTAACGGTGCGGCTTCTTCCTCTTTCTTCGGTGACTGGACGCTCATGTGGGCTGCAGCTCACTACTTGCGGGCATCCTTTCGTTGTGTACTGGAGAACAATGTTCAATGCCACACACCGAAAGCACTGCTGCTGATGACGACCAACCGTACACCCCCACACACGGTGATTGAATAAGCACAGTTCGGCGAGACCGGATGCACTTTTTTGCAGGCAATGGGTGATAATTTTGATCACCATGACAACAGTTGGACATTTGTGTAATTTTCAATAGTGACCTATTGAACATCAATAAAATGGTTATTTGAGTAGATTTGTAGAAAAATTACCAATTGATTGGCTTGTTTAGAATTAAAATCCATCCACTATCGACAGAGTTATTAGTGGTCAAAACCTGACAACTTTTCGTAACGTGGTCGATTTTGGTTTTTTGAAATTGCACCCCCAATAAATTGCTGAAAGACGTAATCCTACGTCAAAATCGTGCGCAATTACCTGGCGAATCCATCGTGGTCCGCGTCCAAGCTGGCTAAAGTGTTGAATTTTCCTAGAAACAACGTATGGCGCGTGCTTAAAACGTACAGGGAAACCTTGACGACGAATCGGAAGCCTCAAAGTAAACGCCGGAGTGGAACTGTCAACCGTCAGCTACATGGAGAAAGGTCGTGAGGTCCATCAGAAGCAATCCAGATATGTAAAAAGTATGATGCCACCCGTAGTACAGTGCAGCGAATTCTATACCGCGAAGGATTACCGTGCCAGTGGCAGCCAGAACCCGTACTCGAAAGCTGTATGGCAACCTGCTGACCAAGTCCGGTAGGTGCATACTAATGGATGATGAAACCTATGTATAGGCCGATTTAGGACAGCTTCCAGGACCAACATTTTACATGGCGAAGGCTCGAGGAGGATAGTGGCGCCGGTGGTGTAGTGGTAAGCTTGATTGCCTCTCACCCCAAAAGGCCTGGGTTCAATCCCAGCCGGTGCCGCAGGGATTTTCTGAGGCACAAAATCTCTGATCACGTCTTCCTTCGGAAGGGAAGTAAAGCCGTTGGTCCCCGGTCTATGAGTTGATGGGTCGATAGGTAGGGTCCAGGTGTGGGAGCTACCTCCTGGCGTCGGTAGCATTGGAAAACAAGATCGACGGAAAACAAATAAAAAAAAAGGCTCGAGGAGGTGTCCCTGGCAGATACAAATTTGTTTTCGCGGATGAATTCGCACGCAAATCTACGATCTGGCAGGGAGTTTGCAGCTGCGGCCAGAAGACAAAGGTTTTCGTCACTGAGAAAATGATGAGCTCGGAGGTTTACAAAACTGATCAAAACGGCAGCTTCTATGAAATGTCGCCCATGGGTAGAGTTCATGGGCATATGACCAAACCCCCCCCCCCTCCCTCGCTTCAGCATAGGATCCAGGCAGAAGACATAGTAAGGAATGGGTTTTCGGTGAGCTACACTTCAGTACAGGCCTGGATTTTCAAGCTTTCTTAAACCTGATCATACACATCATCATTCTCTGCTTGACCGTCAAGCAGTACAGTTCGGTTTTTACTCGCTATCTTGAGTTGTTCGCTGGTTCGTTGCGATAGTATTCGCGCTCTTTTTTTCGCGGTGTTTGGTGAAGCATCGCACGACCCCAGCATGGGGAAACCACCGCGTGTTGACGCGACTGCTATTCCGGCCGGGAAACGATCACGATCGGTGGAAAAGAAGGAGAAAGTTCTACCGTTCTTCGTAAAAGAATTTCCAGAAGGCTTGCGCCTTTTTCTTTGGTAAAGGTATCAAGTGTACCATGCGCCTGTGAACTGAAGACTTCAAGCAGATGGTTCCAACGATGAACCACTACAAGGCCGTCGAGGCGTTGTTGAAGCAAAAAAACGTGGAGTATTTTTCCTACAATATTGAGGCGACCAAGCCGCTCAAGGTGGTCTTGCGTGGCCTTCCCGACATGGAAACAGTCCCACTGTCGGATGAATTGAAGCAACATGAACTCAAGCCGATCCAAATCTTCAAGATGAATCGTCATGACGCTGCGTGACCAGCGTATCTGGTCCACGTGGAAAGGAATACAACATGCTTGAAGAACCATCAGAGCATTCGGGCCGTGATGTCATCCAATGTGTGAACTGCATGCTGTTCGGGCATGGAACGAGAAACTGGCCTACCGCTGCAACAATTGTGGCAAGCAGCACGCACCTGAAGTCTGCGAGCTAATGGAGCACGCAGATCCCAAATGTTCCAATTGTGGTGCAGCACATCGCACAACTATAGCAAGACATGTCCACTACGCAGAAACAACCTGGTCGCAGAAGGGTGCCTGCCACCTCCCAACGGCGCCAAATTCCGGTGCTACCGCCACTTCCACTCAACAACCATTTTGCATCGGTCCCTCCAACATCTGGGGTACCTAGGTGCTCCCCCTTCACAAACGACTGAGAACGCAGACACTTTGCTTACAACGGCGGAACTTGTTACACTCGAGACAGAAGTCATCATGATCATTCTGTCGTATCCCTCATCAATAAGTATGGACCGTGAAGCCATCAAAATTTCCAATTGGAACATTTGCTCGCTCAAGACCAAGATCATCGAGTTCGTTGAGTTCCTCAACGAACGAAACATCGATATCGCCATCATCACCGAAACGCACCTAAACCCGAGATTAACGTCCAAACCAACTCCGGTGGAGGAGGAGTGGCCATCGCTCGAAGGAGGAACAACTACTGTCGGCTGCTGCCGAGCTTCCAGCTGAAGATCATCGAAGCCGTAGGGGTTGAAGTTCGCCATCATTGCGGTTTACTGCCCCAAACAAGTCAACATCAAGGACAGGTCGGCAGCAGACCTGCTGTGAAATATTGTCAAGCTAACACGACGGCGGGAAAACGTCATCATCGCTGCCGACCTGAACACCAAACATCGAGCTTGGGGTAACAGTCAGTGACCTGCAGTACAACATCTTGAGTCCGGACACTCCCCGGTTAAGAAAGTCCGGTGCTCACGCCATCATCGACATCTACATCAGCAACTTGGCCAACAACATCTCGCAACCTGTGGTTTACCAAGAACTCAGCTCGGACTTTTGTCTCTCTTTAATAGTTTTTGTTTGTCTTGTCCCCCCGTCTCGATGAGTCTCATCGTCGCCCACTGGTCACCATAGCCGGTCGAATTCCAGACGAAACTAGAACCGCACTACCATTCATACTGGTGACAACGCTCTGATGAGACAACGAAACCTTACCCCCAAACTCCTCCCCTGATCCTATCCTTCGACAATGTACCTCTATAACCTCGAGTAAACCGCGAGTATTCGGCCCAACTCCTACTAGACATAGAATTAAGTGAATTTTGTTACAAACAAAGAACAATGAACTATCGGCTCCGTAAAGCTAACGCGATTGAGCCTCCCAAATAAACGAACTAGTTAAAAAAAACACTCAGCTCGGACCACTATCCGGTGGTGACCGAAGTGGGTTCGTTCGTGAACCGATTCAAAGCTTTGCGACACAACCTTGACACCAGTATCGAATATGACGTCCAGCCGGAAACGACCGGTGCCTGCGCTTCATCGATGAAGCAATTTCCCGGGCCAGGGAGCAACATGTGCCAGTATCCATACAGGTGAGTAATACTCTGAATCTTAACAGCCCAACTAAAGACCTCATTAGTATCCGCAACACCATTCGTAGGCAGTACCAAGCCAATTGCAACCGTTTCAAAGTCATTCAGGCCAGGGCCACCCTACCCCTTTCCTCTCTTCATCGGAATTCGGATCCATCCTTACTCATAACTCCAGTTGAAAAGGCCAATGCTCTTGGTCAACACTTTGTGAATTCACATAACCTTGGCCAAGTCATGGAGAGTCCTCACGAGCCTGCAGTATCGGAGGCAATGTCTAGAGTCGTTGCCACCCCCGTAGTTCTCTCTGACGAAAGTAGAATATCGGCTGATGAGGTGATGGAGTGGTCAACATCGAGTTGAAAAACTTGGGTGTTGACTTGCAGTGGTCTTCAATAAGTGTTTGGTGCTTGTATACTTCCCTTCATGCTGGAAGTTAGCCAAAGTCATTCCAATCCACAAGCCTGGCAAAGACCCTACAGAACAAAGAGATGCCAGATTTTTTTCTATGCAATTCCGTAGACTTATTCAAATCTACGGATTTCTACGGATTTTTTTTAGTCGGAGGTGATATTTTTTTTTTAGTTCTAAGGTGATATTTTACGTTAAATGATAAATCGATGAAAGAACTTTTGAAAAACTACTAGGGACAGGCCTCTGGGGTTGTACGCAATGGTGACGTAGGACTACGTGGTCTTACATAATAAATGTTATTTGCAGGAGCTTGTGTTTTGTGTAGGAATAGAAATTTGGGCGGAGTTATCTCTGTTTATACTCTTTAGTATGACTATGATTGCCCTGAAAAGGGCCGATTGTAGTACAGGCATGAATACCATGATACTGTTGAACCTGTAGTTTTTGCATACTTTCACTGATTGCTTCCCGGGGATCCTTGTTCAGCCATAGGAAGATGTGCGCGTGAGGACTTCCACGGTGCTGAAATTCAATCGTGTCAACCAGCTTGTTGAAGTACACGCAGCACGTGACTGGATCATCATTGACCAGAGTTGCTCTTTGTAGTGCAGTCAATTCCTGGATTGGATCTGTTAAGTCATTGCTATTGTGTCCTTCTGACAATCGATGTAGAAGATTCAACAAATGGGGCCACTTCATCTCATTTGCACTGAGTGTGAGAAACATCGTAGGCTTTCCCAATTGTCGCATCATGGTGAACAAATTTCTCTTACTTTGTTACCAATACTGTACTGAATTCGGTATAGATTTGAGGAAGGATTGATTTCACTCAATGCACTGCTCGATGAATAAGGCGGTCCTTAAAGTTGACACGTGTAATGTTTGTGGTCCCCGTGCACTTAAAAGTGCATTGCAAGCCTTCGGAAACTCTAAGGCGATGAACTTACATTGTCATATACAACAAATGTTGTGGTTTGGCCACACGCCTGTCTTGACGACGAATTTCACTGGATGCCATCATGAAATATGTCACCCGAACCCCTGACTTGAATTTCCGTAGATGGCCGAAACATATGGCAGGAAAAGCTATCTCTTCGCCGTGCTCGTCATATATTAATGACAGAGGAACCCTGTTTTGCGCGGGAGCGATCTCCAGGCATTTGTCCTCATTCCAAAGGAGCGTTTCCTGTTGCTCAAGCAGCAATTCTGTCTCATTATCCACGGCAATGCTCTATTTAAGGATCCACTGCAGGGGTTTCAAGACCATCTATGGCGATCTGATCAATTGTGATCCCGTAGCGGTGGTACAGTGGTGTCGTAATCTAATAAAAGTCACACTTTAACCGTAGCTTCCTGTATAAAGCTGGACAAGTACGACGACTTATGGATCACGTGGTTTTTGATGAACACGTTGAAGGCCTGATCATCATCGAGCTGACGGGGAAGAGAGCGTCGTGGTTTATCAGAGAGGGGAAGCTTAGTAATCCCCATTGCCTGCCCATGGCGCCATTCTATCGCGGCATGAGCCAGCAACGCCAGCCATAAACCTACCGTCTCCAACACTCCACTAAAAAGCATGAAATTAAGCCCGCCTACCAACATTAAGGTGCAAAAACTAGCCAAGGGGAGGGAAATTCGGTTTATAGGCATTATCGAAAATAAAAGTCTGCTGCACGGAGGAACTGACAAAATTGGGTCATTACTGTAGTTCCGAACAACCGCCGACCTGCATTGATTTGCTAATTTCTGTTTATTTGAGTTCTATTGAAATCAGTTTCAACCAAATTGATTTAAATTTCTCGAAAAAAAAAGAGCAAAAGGGAAATAGTCACCCTGATAAGCGAGGTATCGTTAATGGCTAACGTAGCTACTAGAAGATCCATACTGAGCCAACTGTAGCAACCACGAAATGGCATTGCAAAATCACAATTGCCACTTCCTTACGCCGGCCGTTTCCTACATCATGTACCGGAATTTATGCACACCATCGGTCTGACGTCCGTCCAACGCATTCAACGACAAAATGCATACATAGAAGAGAGAGGAGCGAGCGTCACTTATGCTCTTCAAGTGACACAGTTCCAGAATATCGCTAGATAGGTACCCAACGTTAATTTTAAGTGCGCACAGAGCTTTTTTTTTTACTGCCGTAGTTGATTCCGGATTCTATTCTAATCGCTCCAGAGCACTTTTGTTGCTATGTCAGTCGCAGTAGCAATCACCTCACCGTACTCTCTCGGGGTTGGAGTGACATGCCTATTACTTTTCCAAAGTTCATTTCAATTTCAAATGACAGATTCGTCGAAACGGTCGAAACGCGATTGGCAGCGGGCCGAGTCCAACAGGGGAAGACGACGACGACGACGACGATTGATGAGAAGCCCCATAGAAGCAGCAGCCAGCTCGTGGTGGTATAACTCTTATTGAAGAGTTGTTGTGACGCGCACGAGTTATGTTGATTTCTTGTGCGTTTTTTTTTTTCTGGAGTGGGACGTCTCAAGTCTCGCAACTGGAGCGAGCATCGGATTAACGGTGATTTTTCGTTTGTTTGTTTTTGGGGCTTCAGCGTAAATACTGAACCAAATTATGGACCGCCAGCGGAAGCAGTTTCAGTTTGACACTTGGGTCACCGAGCGGGCGGATCGGATACCGTAATGCTGTGAGAGAGGTGGAAAATTACTTCAAGCTGAAGCTGGGACACTTCTGATTCTAAATTCTTATCGGTGACTCAGACGAAATTTCGATTGCTTATTCCAATCATCCACATTTCTATGTTTACGACATGCTAAAAACAAAGTCTCGCAAAAAAGGAACCCAAATAGAAAACGACACAGACTAAGCTACCTACACACATCAGAGCTCAGCTATTCGAAGGCAGTTTTTTTTTTGTTGCCTTCGTTACGTCACGAACAGAACACATGGATCGTGTGTTTGTGCGGTCGGCGGTGGTCAGTAGTAAACGAAAACAAAATATTATTCATGTTTTCATCTTTGCTCGTAGCCCTTGCCGTTTCCCCCGATAGCATACAACTAGTGGCGGTTTGTGACTATAGAGTATGTTGCTGTCTCCTTTGCTGCTGATGCTCATAAACTGTGTGAACTCGTGCGTGCTGTGTGCCGTGCGGTGTGCTCGGTTTTCAAAGTTAGCTCGGCTTTAGTAGAGACGATCTGGGTAAACATTAACGGACGAGGAAAATTTGAACCTACGATGCAGATTATAGCGGTAGGCAGGATGTTTTGAAAGAATGTGCATACATAGTTTGTGCGAAACGCTGTACCCAACTATGAATTGATCAGAATATTATTAAATCTAGGTACTATACTGGCGGTCTTCGGAAGTCGGTCCCATTTGCGTTTTTGTTACAACTGATTTTTTTCAACTGAGATTTAGATACCATATACCCATATTTTCATAATACTAGATGAATTCAACAACATTGTTTTGGAAAACTTTGGAAAATATACAAACGGGTTGTGCCATTAGAGCAATTCCCTACGAATTGGCAAATCGGTTTATTGTTGTATTTTTTGATTTGGTTGAAAATTTGCAGAAACGTTTCTTATGACCGACTATGCTATTTTGCATCTTCATATCGCCAATTTTAATCCAGCCTTATTTTTGAAAATGGCCTATAGAAAAAAAAATCAAGCTTATCTTCAGAAAATGTTTACTCGAAAACTGTTTGCCCGATCGGTTTGGTGTCTTTGGCAAAATTGTAGATAATGGATGAGACTATTTGAAAAAAATATGCACTCTTAAAAAATTACCCAACTTTTTTTTTTAATTTCAAATAAAATCTTAAAAACAATTTTTCTCAAAAAAGGATTTTTTGTATTTTTTTTTTTATTTGTTGATAGGTTTTGGGGGACAAAAAATGCCATCTATTGCACTATAGGTCAAGATGAAGAAATGATGGACAAAAAAGTTATGTTTTTTTTAAACTCAAGTGTTTGTAAAAATATCCAACACTTGGTCCAATTACTTTTTTGACTTTATATAATGAAAGTACACCAAATTAATAATAAAAAAGCACGCAAGTAATTTTTTTCTAAGTCGCACAGTTTTCGAGATGTAGCGGTTTGAAAGTAGATATTTTTAAAATGCTGGTAGTTTTTACCATTTTTAAATGTATTTCGCCGTTATCCAGTTCCAGGGCTGTTACAAGAATGTCTAAATTTGATCCGCGAAATCCGCGACTTCAAATACTAATCCGCGACAAAAAAAAACTGTTTTCATTGCATACAAATACCATTTGTATACTATTACATAGCATTTCAAGCTTATTGCTTATGGCATGTTATATTTTTGCCTGCTCTCAACTTAGTGTTCTTTGAAGTACTTTCACATTTTAATTGAGAGCTTTCTATGCCATTACCAAGGAAATAGAGAAATTTTCCAACCCGAAAAATTAATAGCCGGACGGGAATTGAACTCAGTCGCCTCCAGCATGGACTTGCTTTGTAGCTGCGCCTTTACCGACTGAGCTAAAGGAGTATTGTTTGTAACCCTTGAAAAAAAATTAAAAAATAACTATGTAGGGGAAATGGATGTAATGTCAGCCTAAATAACCCTAATTTGAACCCATACATAAATTCAGCAATCGACTAAATTTTCAATAGGGACCAAAATATCAATAAGTACCGTTCCAATGACGCGTTCATTTATTGCGCATTTTGCACCTTACTGGACTCTGCACTTTGAAAGTGCGGGGATGAAATAAGTGCGGGCCATGCGTATGACAGATAGAGTTGTCAAAGTGACAGTTATGCTTATCCGAAGTGAATACAAAAACATTGGCATTTGAATGTTTGTTCGAGTTACAAAACACGATTTTTTCTACGAACATAATATTTATTCAAATATTTATCGTAAATTATACTTGTTTACTCCCTGCCGGTAAGTAAATACGTTATCTACAGATCGACCAGTTCAATACTAAATTGGTTGTAAGTTGCTTTATTCATAAATATGTCTGTTTCAGTTGATCATGTCTAATGTATTTCTGGAAAACGTTCGTGGTCGGCGAGCCAGCTGTAATACGAAGTACCACTGCCTATATGGATACTATTTTCTGAGAATTTCAAGGACTAATCTGTCCGTGATTTACAAGAAGAGTAAAACTACAATTTCGAGCTGGATTCTAGCTTACGAGAAGGATGACTTGGTCACGGAGAAGCAGCGGAAACAGATTTACAAAAAATCCGAGCAGAGCACAGATACTGGATTGTACAGCAGTACCCGAACAATCCGGTATTATTTTTAGATGAATGAAGCAATCTATTCTATCGGAACTTCGAAGTGACAATAAGTGCAGCGAGCATATGCAGAATTTTGCATGCAGAAGGTCTGACATGGAGCACGAAATCTTTCGTTTTTTTTTTTTCGGAGCTCAATTCAATAGATTGGGATTTGTTCAATCTCGTGTTTTTAGATGAAGTGTCTATAGATAACCGCGATATGTTGCGCAACCGTGGTTATGGGGTTAAAGGAGAAAAACTGGTTCTTCGCGGTGAATTTGTTAGGTGTCCAAGAGTGTCATTTTTGTGTTTTTTGGGGCAGAATGGAATGCTGGACAGTTTTGAAACGAAGGGAACATTCACTAGAAAAATATTTTTAGAATGCTGCCGTTCATTCGCTCTTCGAAACAAAAAGGTATGTCGCTTTCCGGGAGCGAATTCTGTGTGGATACTAGATGGTGCTCGTATCCACTGTGATCAGAACATCGTATTGTATTTGCGATCAATCGGAATCATTGCAGTTTTTCTTCCCCCATACTGTCCTTTTTTAAATCCGATTGAATTGGTATTCGGGATCACCAAAAATTCAATGAAGCAAACCTACAATGAAAACCGAAACGAAAATCTATCTCATGTAGCCATATCTACGTTCTCAGCATTTTCTTCTAACGATTGTACTACAATTTTCCGGCACTGTGGGTATCTACCCAGGGGAACATTCAATCCTACAGTTGGTTTGTCTAAAACCATCGAAAACCTAAATTTTGAATCTAATATGAGTGAGTAAGTGAAGTAATGTAACAGTTTATTTGGAGCAATAAAACCATGATAAAAATACAGATCCGTGTTTATGCATGATCAACATCTTGCATGTCAACAATTCGATCTGCTAATGTGTGGCTTAACTCGTTCTCTTCTGGGCGTAGAGTTTCGGACATTGCGGATACTAAGCTGGCATTTATTGTTGAACTAGACCGTAGTTCATTGATTCGTCTTTTTACTCTTTGTCCAACTTCAATCAGGAGATCCACCTCGGCTTCCAGTTCAGCTAGTTCAGACATAAATCCATCGTTGATCGTGCTTGCTACAGACAACCCACTCCGGGTTGTTTCCATTCTAATAGCTTCTGATAATGGCGCCGATCGGAAGAATTTCAGCAAAAAATTCGGAGGCATTTCAGACAATCGGCGTTCTCGTTCATGTGGAGAAGCCGAGTGAACGTAGTTAGCCCAGAGCCTCCAGGCACTTGAATGTCTGGTGAAATGATGTCCATGAAGATCCTGAAGTTCCTTTGCCAGATTAGTCAAGATCTGATTGTTTGGTGTTCCTGAACGATCTGCGTTTTGAAAACGAATTAGTTGTGTGTCAGCCAAATCCCAAAGTGATCTACAAGACACTGTGTTTGAATAGATGAATCCTTATATCCTTCTCTTTCCATGATACGAGTAGTTTGCTATCAATTTGATCGATAGTAAGACGTCGCTCATTGCACTGAAATCAGGATCATTATCAGCCCATGTCGGAACCTGCACACCGTTGTTTTCAACAAATACGATTTCCCGACACAAGACAGGTTGCAAAATCTTCCAAACACCTCGCATAATTTCCTCGACCGAATTCCCGGTAACTGTTGCAGAAGAGAATTGACTTCCCGAAGTTTCACCAACAAAACGTCGCTTGAAGAAAACTGCACGGAGAGCAAGTTGGCTGCTGGCTGGTTCACGAAGCTCAACGCGTTTTTCTGTTTTTTTCCGTTTGTTTGAAGATTTTGGACCAGAATTTTCCTTGTTGCTGACGTCACTTAGTGGATCTTTATCAGAAAATTCCTCATCGAGAGCTTCGAGTAGGTACTCTGCTTGGTAGCTGCATTCTGGAACGTCTTCAGGGAACGAAAACGTTTCGTTCTTTGAATCCTCCTCGTCTGCATCCATGGTAGATTCTGCAAAGAGGGTACACAAAACTATAAATTCTTAAGTCTTAAGATATTTCCGATAATTTAAGGGGTAAAACTTACATATGATGATTGTTCCGATAATAATTTCACTTCTTCTGATCGAAATCGTAGCTCGCAACTGATTTTTGTTCGGAATCAAAACAACAACAAAGTGTCTGTTTTGGTTTTTGTAGTTGTTTTGATTTCAAGATCTTACACTCTCATTGCATTCTACTCGAAACACGTGTAAAAATTTTGCAAACAATTCTAAATTACTTATTTGTGAACAATTATATGGTTTTCCAAGTATGAATTAGATTGAAAATGATTTTGAGACGTGTTTAAACTCAAATGGTACACCTTTTTTTGTTTCCAAATGTGTTAAACTCAATAGCGTTCTAGGCGTGAAATAACCAAAAAGTTCGTTGTTTTTCGTCAGCGTGCCATCAAAGTGCGACTCAAAATATTCCCAAAAATCCAGTCACCACTGCAACAGACAATAGATAAAATTGATAAATAGCAGATTTTTACCGATAGGCCCAATCTTAGATGCATAGGCCAACATTAGAGCCATTTCCCCTATCAACTTCAGTTATTTATGTGTAGTATAAATTCTGAGTAATTAGTGAACATAATAAATCGCCCTTACATTATTAGGTTCCGGCATTATTGAATAATTCCGGCTAAGATTTGATGAAACATTATTAAAAAAAAAAAAAAAATATTTTGCTGTCCTAAACATTGTTGTTAATTTGGCTCTAGTTTTCTCAATTTTTTTCCGATTCAAACCAAACACCCTGCACATAATCGAGAAATTTATTTATAAGCTACACTTGTTGGTTTTGTATTTACACGGATATTCCTTGGGGTCTGTCCAATGGTGAGACATTTTAATGATATTTTGTTTATTTATAATATGAACCTAGCACTTTCGTATATCTGTGACTTTGTATATGATGCTCGACTTATTATTATGTATACCGGAAATTATAGATTTTCCAAATCGTCCAGGACATCATTTGATTTGTTCTACTAGATCAACCAAGACTGCAAATAATGCTATTTCCGAATAATCCAGATGTTCAACGTTCTTCAAATCGTCCTGGAGTTCAGATAATTTGATCTACTAGATCAACCAAGATTGGGACCACGGCTGGCAAATGTGATTTTCAATGAAAGATCTCACGCGATATTTACAGAGATACTTCTGTCACTATCATTGGATGGGAAAACGATGACAGAGATTTCCTTCAAAATCTCATCGAATTTGTTGTCATGACAGAACGTGACAGTGTTGTAATCATCGTAATTACTAGTTCATTTAATGCTATTAAAGTTACTTGTACCGAGGAAATCTTAATAATATATTAACTCTACCGATTTCATACGGTTGTTTGCTAAAATTCACCTGAAGCAGTTAGAAATGTTGATGTCAAAACCGTATAAGATTTATTCTCATGAGTGCTTGATCATTGAAAATTCGTGCCTGTTGTAACAGCCCTGCAGTTCCAACAATATTATTTTCGGAAAGATCAGAAAATTTTACAATAAAAATGGCTCATCGATATGATCTAAATTATCCGGAATGTGTATGTTTTAAAACAATTTATTTTCTTGCAAATACATATTTCGTTCGTTAGCATATGCAAAGAACTTATAATTGCGATCTTTTGAGAATGATTTCATTTATTTTTACATTGTTAGATTGATTTAGTTGTAATAGAAATCCATGCTTTAATTCTTAGTAATATCAACAGTTTTCTTTTCATTATTACAGTTTGAAAAGTGTCTGACTTCTATTTGTCTTTCAGAAATAGAAATAAATGAGTGGTATTTTTAAGTTCCTTGAATGGTTATACCCCTTGAGTATTGTTCGTTGAGCTCGTGCTTATGAGTTTCATATTCTTCAGTAGTTGCATAAGAAAAGAAAATTTGAGTCAGCTGATCCTCAGTTCGCTTCTGAGCTCAATCGTATAGTTCCCTTGCATTTTTTATCGGATGTTCACGTTCTCTAGCTAGACTAGCTCTGGTAGCCATACGTTTCAGTGTTCCTCCTACTTCGGAAGGGAAGTAAAGCAGTTAGTCCCCGGTCTATGAGTTGATGGGTCGATCGGTAGGGTCCAGGTGTGCAAGCTTTCTCCCTGGCGTCGGTAGCATTGGTGCTCAGTACGGAAAACAAGATCGACGGAAAACAAATCAAAGGAAAAAACAAACATGATTTAGCGTGTTGGCGATACTGCCATACAATGAAACCACTGGAAGCGGATCCCGTTCTGATGGACGAGGCTTATTGGATAGCGGAAGATAAAGTGTACCTTTTATCTATAGTTTTATGATGTTTTGTATAGTTAACAAGAATCCTCGGCTCTGTAAAGTTTATGAGCCTTATCAAATAAATTAATAAAAAAAATCTAATTCCGGTTCCTTCAAGTCATCTCGATTTCAAAAATACTCATATTGAGAAGAGCTTTGACTGTGTTGAAAGGAAATAATCCTTTTAATTCCGTTATAATTGCTTATCTTTTGATAGATACGCGTATTTCGTCAAGTACTTGCAGACTTCATCAGTGCCAAGTACTCATATTGTGGGGTATTTGACAGTGGTTCCCAGTTTTTCTATAACCGGCAGCAGTCGTTTTGGATTTCAAAATGGCGTTAGAGGTAAGTTCCCAGTAACTACACGTCACCCCGATGTCAGTATTTTCCAGATTTTCTCAAACAGGAAGCCAGGAAGGATTTCAAAATGCTGTCAGACATACATTTCCGGTTCCGACACGTCACCTTGATTCCAAACATACTCAAATTGTTAGGTATTCCCAGTCCCTACACGTCACCTCGATTACATAATTAGCCATTTTGTGTTGTGTTGACCGTATTTTCCATTTTTCCAGAATCACAAAAGAACTTGTTGTTTGTAATCTTCTTCTTAAAAATATCTTGTTATTTGGGATTTACTTCGTAATAAAGGGACGTAAACTGAATACTACGTAAAACTTAAATTCGCAAACAGAGGCTTCAGTGTACAGCACATTCGTGAAATTTTCGGAATCTTTCATAATTCTTCGGAACTTCTTGAAAGTTCCTGCATTAATTAATGAAACTGTTCTGATTAAACTGGGTAAAAATCTTTAAACTTCTCTAAACATGTCTGAGCTTCCCTGCAGATCTCGGAACTTTGCTGATGTTTTCGGAAATTACCTGAAAGTTTTTTCTAATTTCCTGAACGGCTCAGTGCTTTCCTGATGTTTTCGAAGCCACCATGAAGTTCTCGCGATTCTCATGAAGTTCTTGGTAGTGTCCTGAAATTAATGAGGTTGATCTAAAAATTCTTGAACATCCCTGAAAATCTCAGAACTTCTGTGAAGTTCCTAAAATATGTTTAAGTGTTACTAAATTTTGCAGCATTTCTGTGGAGTTCCCTAAAACTCGTGGAACTTCTTAATGATAACAGACGAACCAGCCCAAGGATAAAAGTCTCTCTAATAAAGCAAAAATTATACTTCTTAAAGTTTCTCAAAGTATTACTGACCGTCGTGGTGCTGTCATGAATTTATCCACTCAAACCTTCACAGATCTTTAAACATTCCCGAAAGTCTGAACGTTTCTGAAGTTATTGTGGCAGACCTGAAGATCTATAAGCACCCCTGATGATCTCAAGACCTAGATTCTTTTAAGTCTTCACAATGTTTCGTAAGTTCCCTGAACTTCTCTGAAGTTTTTAATGACTTATCTTAAGTTCTATTTTTAACCTAAAGATCAGAGAACTTCAATTATGTTCTCTAGACTTCCATGAACTTCTCGGAACTGCTTAACTGATGTTCCCTTAATTTGCAAGAATTTTCTATCAGGGTTTCTAATTTTTCAAATAGCTCTCGGAACTGCTCTAATGTTCCAACAATTTTCCTGATATTAATGGAACTTCCCTGAAGACCGCAAATTTACAGAAATTCAGAAATACAGAACATTCATAAAATTCTTAATATATTTCATAATTCGTCGGAACTTCTTGAATGTTCCTGCATTAATTAATAGAACTTCTCTGAAGTTCTGCGATCATCCTTAAAACATCCCTGAGAATAATGAAACTGCTTGAACATCTTTAAACTTTTCTAAAATTCTCTGATCATCCCTGAAGAAATCGAAACTTTGCTGATGACTTTGGAAGTTCTCTGAGTTTCTTGGAACTTCTGTTAAGTTTCTGTAATTAACTTGAAGTTAACTGAACGGTTCCTGATGTTCTCGCAATTCTCATAAAGTTTTTGCTACTGCCCTGAAATTAATGGAATTGTCTTAAAAATCTTTTAACATCCCTGTTAAACATCTGATAAGTTCCCAAAAAGATGTTTATTTTTTTCTAAAATTTTCAAGATTTGTGTGGACTTCCCTAAAACTCGCGGAACTATTTAGTTTTTTAAAATTTTGCTGTCGTTCATAGTTCTGTCCAGAATTTATCGAATCAAACCTTCACAGATCTTTAAACATTCTGTCTGAACGTTGCTAAAGTTATTGTGACAGCCTTTTAGATCGATGAGCTCCCCTGATGATCTCAAGACCTAGCCTGAGGTTCTTGGAACTTCTTTGAAGTTGTCACAAATTTCCTCAAGTTCCCTGAACTTCTCTGAAGTTTGCTTGACTTATCTTAAGTTCTATGGATATCCCTGAATTCCTAGAACTTGTTATAAGTGCCTTCAGTTTTCCTGAAGTTGATGGTACTACCTCTAGGAGCAGCTGTACTCAAAATTAATATTTATGCAAACCAAGTAAATTTGAGTGACTCGTACTCAAAAATAATCAAAGTAGTCTGACCTTATATTCATCAACAAAAATAAACTACAGAGTGAAAATGAGGAGCAGAATCAGAATTATTTTCTTATGGGCCTTAGCAAGAGTGAAAATGAAGTGAAGTCAACACGTGTCACTCACGGTGAAGTGATTGCAATGTAAATCAAATGCAAATCACTTCAGGGCTGGTAAATGTCATTTTCAAAGACAAATCTCATGTGATATTTTCATCCAAATCTCATCGATTTTTTTGTCGTGACAGAACGTGACAGTGTTGGGATCACTGCAATTACTAGCTTATTTAATGATATTAGTGTTGCATGAACCGCGACAATCTTAAGACTATATTCACTCTACAGATTACATACTGTTGTTTGCCTAAATGAATCTAAATCAGCGAGATATGGTGATGCCAAAACCGTATGAGAATTATTCTCATGAGTGCATGATCATTGGAAAATGACAAAAGGCTCATGTTAGGTAGTTTCGTCTCGTGATAGTGAGAGGACCTGTTTTCTCATTGTCATATGACGGTCGTGATATTTTCCAGCTCTGACCGTGAGTGATAAGTCGTCACTTCACCGTGAAGTGACAACGGTAAGAAGGGCCTATATTCTTGTTACAAATCGTTATTTAGTCTATTGAATTAATTAGCAGCATACATCACCCCGATAAGTGAAATCTAAGAACTTCACTAACATGAAAAATGTATCCGTACCACCCGGCAAGACGTGCTTTATGAGGCTTTATGTGCTTGGAAAATCAGAGGATCTGCATGTCTACAATTGCAAATTGTAGCATCTCAAATAAACATGAATAAGTTGAGAATTCAAGATCGATGGGAGCTATATTTGGTTTGATCGAAACATACAATTTTATATTCGGCTATTCGATGACAATGTATTGCTTTTCTAAAGGGTGTCCACGATGAAATTGCCACACACAAAATTGATTCGCAAAATTCGAGTTTTCATCCGATTGCCATCAAATTTTCAGGGATTGAGAAATAACTATTAAACTTCATTTTACCATTTTACTCGTATTTTATTTACAGTCCATACGCAAATACCCGCACCTTGGCCTTAACCCCGGCCATAAGATTCTGCACAGCCTGTGAATCAACCGTTTTTTGCATGTAAACCCATACTTTCTTCAGTTCCTCGACTGTCTTCACTACCTTAGGTCGTTTAAGAAGGTGCTGCTTCATAATCGCCCAGTACTTCTCGATGGGGCGGAGCTCCGGAGTGTTGGGAGGGTTGAACATTTTCGGCACGAAATTGACCTTATTGTCCGCATACCACTTCAGCACGTCCTTGGAGTAGTGGCATGAGGCCAAATCCGGCCAGAAGATTGTTGGGACGTTGTGGGCCTTCAGGAGAGGAAGCAGCCGCTTCTGGAGGCACTCTTTTATGTACACCTGTCCGTTCATCGTGTCCTGGGTCACGAAAGGTGCACTCCGCTTCCCGCACGTGCAGATGGCTTGCCAAACCAGGAATTTCTTCGCAAATTTGGACATCTTCTGAGTGCGGACATGCTCCGGAACGCTGAACTTATCCTTGGCCGTGAAAAACAGGTTGCCGGGGATCTGTTTGAAGTCGGCCTTCACATATGTTTCGTCGTCCATGATGCAGCATTCAACTTTCGTCAGCATGTTGAGGTACAACTTCCTGGCACGGGTTTTGGCGGACTTGTTCTGCTTCTCGTCGCGATTAGGGGCCTTTTGTACCTTGAACGTTCGAAGCCCAGCCTTAGTTTTGGTCTTCTGGACAAAACTTCGGCTTAGGTGCAGCTTCTTAGCCACATCCCTAACGGAGGCGTTCGGATTTCGGTTGAAGGCCCCAACTACGCGGTTGTGATTTTTGGTGTTGTACGGAATACTTTTTCCTTCACTTCTGGGCTTCCGATCGGTGGTAAACCGTTCCTCGAACCGCTTAATCACTCGCGACACCGTGGAATTCGCGATTCCCAACGTTTTAGCGATGGAACGATGCGAAAGATCCTTGTTCTCGTGATGAATGCGCAAGATTTTATCACGCACGAGCTGTTCTTTCGACTTCATTTCCGCGAGTTTTGATCACAGGACTTCAAAACTTGCAGGATGTAAATAATGCACTATGAACTAAATCCACCCAAATTTTCATTAAATTCTACCCAACGGTTAAAAAGTAAGAGCAATTTCATAGTGTGGCAATTTCATCGTGGACACCCTTTATTAATCTCAGGTCGATCTTAGGGACAAATATAATTGCTTATAGTTATTTTTTTCTAAAAATCATGCGAACTAGCAACCAAATTAATACAAGGATTATTTTTCTAGAATAGAATTCTCTGAAAGTATTAGTGCAGAACTACGAGGTTGCTGGCTCAATGTTCTGCCCTAATTCTTGAGCATTAAGACAAATGTCAGAGAATACTATTACAAAGCAATTGTCGTAACTTTGATGCCTCTCGCAGTTTTAAACTGCGGTCAATTTAACCAAAAATGTACTTCAGCAAATTGGTCATATTTTGAATCTGCAAATGCAATAGTCAACGTCGACCGATAACAGGTCGCACTAAATTCGGATGCACGAAGAAGTAGGAAGATCATGGCATCTACGGATGGTTATCCAGTGTAAACCACATTTTTCTCTCTTTATTTATACAGGTATTCCACTAAGACGCCCACATTCATCAGGATTCACCATTCGATAATGGGAAGCAGCAGAATTTAGAAATATTTAACATCGTTGAAAGTCTTTGTTTGACAGTTGGGGAATAAACACAAAAAGGTTGCTGTGTTACCTTGAACCTCATGTTGAGCAACTCGAGTTGCTCAAAATTAACTCAAGTATTACTCATGATCAAAAGCTGTCTTGCCCCCAGTCCTACCTTTATGTTTTCAAAGCTTCCCTGAAGTGCCCTAAATGTTACAGCAGTTTTCTTACTATTAATACAGTCTGTTCATGAAACTTTTCCCAAATCCTCGGTATTTCCTTTCATACCTCTGAACACGTTGAAAGATCCTACAAGTTTTGTTGACTGCCTTCAAGTCCACTACTCTTCCCTGGAGTTCTCGCTACTCTTCTGGTGATGTTCCAGGAATTGCCCAGAATTGCCAGATCAGCTGTTATTACTCAGAGACCCAACAGATGTCGCTTGGGACTAGCATTCATACTCAATGTGTAAGCACTGGTGATCTCGAACTAAGCAATACCAGCGTCAGCCGCGTCCGAATGCAGGTCAAGAAAGCATTGGGTAGGAATGTGTTGACGTGTTACTCGCTATGTTGGAAGCCGAGGAGTCATCTGCACTACCACTATAAATCAAGGGGATGTTGGATAAAAGGGTTGTGTATGCAGCAAGGTTAGTTTTGGCAAACTGAACGCTGAATTACAGTGATGGGTTCGAGCTAAGAAAAAAACAAAAAAAGGCTGCTAACGAATGTTTTGGTCAGTAAGCAAAAATGGTTGCTCTTAGGCTACCGAGCCCCACATATCGAAAACGACGATGATTCCACAAAACATGATGAGCAATCAATATGACTATGGAACTCTTTAATATGATGGCGACTGGGTTTGATCCCACGATTTTCTGATCAGCAAGCAAAAACGGCTGACTGCTTGGATTACCCTAGATTGAGAAATCTCCTGCCGAAGTTCAGAGAACTCCTGCTGAAGTTCAGAGAACTTTTACCGAAGTTCAGAGAACTTCTACCGAAGTTCAGGGAAGCCTTGCCAAAGTTCAGGGAACTCCTGCCGAAGTTCAGGGAAGGAATGCTGAAGTTCAGGGAAGCCCATCTGAACCTCAGGAAAGCCCTGCCGTAGTTCAGGAAAGGCCTGTCAAAGTTCAGGGAACTCCTGCTGAAGTTCAGCGAAGTCCTGCCGAAGTTCAGTTTCTTAGGAGGCTTTCAATGTGAGTAGAATTCCAAGGAAAGGAGTGAGATTAAAAAAGAAATCTTAAATGAATTCAATTAAATTCTGAGAAACTTTTCATTTTTCGAAACTAATTCATAGCTTCTCTAATAGTCTAGAGTTTCCTGACGTTCTAAAAACTGCGCAAAATATTTCTAAATTCTCTTTACTGCCCTGTACCATAGTATTTTTTTTTAAGAACCCACGATTTTACTAGAATTGATTAAATTACCTTTGAGTTCTACAATTTTCCTTAAGTTTTATAAAGTTTATAAACGCTCACGGGACTTTGCCTTAAATCACTAATTTTCCCTGGAAAGTCCAGCCCTAAAGTTTTTCATGCTTACCTGAATTTCTCTAAATTTATCAAATATTCTGGCAAATTTTCTCATATATGTTTATAATACAATGAATCTTCTCAAGTTTTCAGATCAATCATAGAATTCTTCGAATATCCCATCATTCCAAGGAACTCCTTGTTAGTCGCTGCAAATTTCCTTAAGTTATGAGGATTTTTAGGATTTTATCTGATCGTCCTCGAAGAACTCGGAACTGCACTGAATATAACGAAACAATCTGAAAATATCTAAATTTCTTAGAAGTTCTTTGGTATTTCTTGAAAATATCGGTGCTTGCTCAAATTTCACGCATTTTTTTAATAACTGGAACTTCGTTGATTTTCTCTAATTAACTTAACTAAGTTTTCGAAAGTTTTGAGGTCATCCTTGAAATACTCTCACATTTTCCGGATGTTCATATAATTTTTATTGCGTTCCATAAATTTTTTCTGAGGAAACCGGATATTCCTGGAAATTTTCGTCTAACTTCTCTAAGGTTTCTGCAATCACCTTGAATGTTTTTTTAACTGCCCTTTAATTCTATGATCTGTCTTTAGTTCTATGATGTTCTCGGAGCTTCCTTAAAGCTCTCAATTCTAATGAAGATCTCGATTCTGCTTTAAAATAAGTGGAATTATCGTGAACACCTTTAAACTTCCCTGGAAATCTCTGGATTTCTGTGAAGTTTCTGAAATATTTCTGAAGTTTGCATAAATTTTCTGAAGGTCTCTTTACTGAATCTCTCGGAACATCTTAAGGGTTAAGATTGTTTAGCCAATCCAATAGTCTGGGCTAAAATTTCGGGGACTTACGCTTAAGATCTCTGGAATCCCCTTTAGAGATGAACTAGCCTAAGGCTAAAAATCTCTTTAATAAAGAATTAAAAAAAAAAAAAAAACTCTGGAATCCCCATGATCTCCATATCTAGTTTTTCTGAGATAAATAGAACTTCTTAAATGTTTTCACAATTTTGCTAGTATGAAACTTCAAGCCATTAGAAATGTTGTGATCTTAGACTTACTAAAATGAAGTGAAGCTGTTTCTTTAAAACTGATTATCGTGTCTTAAAAACGTTTGCGTTATGTTGTTGTTGTTTTACAAAAAAATAATCATATTTTTTACGCATTTCATAAATAGATTTCTTATTAAAAAATCTGGAAATTACCCGTCAAAGTTTTGAAAAATCCTGGAAAACTCAGGGAGCTATATTTAGTCAAATGAGTCGACATCCTGTAGATAGAGAAAGACGATTAAACGTAAAAAAAAAACTCTATACAAGGTCGTCAACTTCGAATTGTTCAAAAATTAGAACAAAATGTAGGCCTTTTCTACACACTGCAAGAAGAACGATCAATCTTGAAGTAAATTCACGTTCATTTTTTTAAATAGTGACTGATTACAATGAAGTGACTTTAGTGACTTGGCCTTAAAACAGGAGACTTTTTAGTGACTTGCTTGAAACAAGTGACCAAGTGACTCGCTACCAGCCCTGGAACATGCTTTCTGGAATTTCAAATTATGTTTCAAAATGAGCAAAAGCTGAAATCACAGCAGATTCAACAGTTTTCATTGTTTTGATTCAGCTTCAAAGCAAAAACAATATCATTATGAAAATACCAAAATATGACAGAAATAAAACATTTTAACTATTCACAAATTCATAGAACTGGTTATAGAAAAACAATTGATTATAATTCGACACCTACTCACTACAGAAACATTTCCACCTGTACTTCCCTGTAAAGTCATATTACGCTTGACCATGCTTGAAAGTGCTCAATCCTGACTTATGCCCTGTGTTTAATTCATTTTGTTATTCATATTCATAACACCAACCGCATACAGAACCCTTCCTGTCATCATGACCCAGCTCGCGCTTCGTCCAATTCAGCGTATCATTGCAATTAATCTCTCAACGTTGTCTGGGGTCAAACATACGAGAGCGAGACAGCGACAGTGGGAACTAAACAAAACTGCAGTACCAAAAAAAAAAACCCCCCGTGTGCGATGCTGGGAGCTGTGTGAGAGATGCATTGCAAGGGTAGAATAATTACTTGTGCTTTTCGCGTTCGGGGTCCGGATTCTCGCCACCTGATGTCAGAATTTTCTGCCTGCCCTGCCTCTCGCCGCTGTCGGCTGGTGTCGTTTGACTGACAATGCACTCACTCGCAACTCGGGGTACGCCAGCCTTTGATTGCGGTTGCAGTGCAGTGTTTAGCCGCGATTCAAATGCAAGCCGGATTTACACAATCACTGAAAATTTGCCTTCTGCCTTATGAGCTGCACCAACAACTTCTTTTAAAATCATCCGGGAATAACACAGCGAACAACACACTCACAGAACTGGAATAATACCGTGAAGAACGGAGAATCCATCGAGGTCACCCGCTGCCTCCGGAGGAGGTTTTAATTTTTTGCTCACTCTTTCTTCTTCTCTTCGCCTCTTCCGACGTTGGTTGGCTGGTTGTCTTGTTTCCCGACTGACAGACAAGCAGACACACGGATTTTTAAATTGCTCGGTCAAACTGGAACGCCCGGCCAGGACAGGCCGTTTTGCGCTGATCGATCGCGTATCGATTATCACCTCACTGGAATCAAAACATTTCACTTTTTCTCAGCCGGAAGAAACAGCACCAATTTTAAGGTTCTACAAAGGGTAAGTAATTTTGTGTTCTTCTTCTTTTTTAAATATCATAAAATCATCATCATTAGTTTACACATACATTCATATATTATGAATACGAAAATTTAAAACATGTATTTCGTGGGTAAAACACGAAAATTTCCTGGGTAAAACACATTCACTGCATTTACTTACTTGTGTTCTTCGAAGTATAGCACAATTAAACGCAATCGAATACACGAAACTCAAAACAACTGCTTCACAAAACTCTTGGTGAACAAAATTCATCACAAAGAAAACCATTTCTACTTTACTGCTTTGCTAGCAATCGTGAAAGTATCATTGAAACAGCGGTGCCAGATGTTTTGCCTCTAGCAATGAATTTAAGTATATTAAAACAATTAATTGCGAAGTCTGCCTTATTAACATAGATGAGTGGATGTATTTAATGGTGGATAAATATCAAAAACTGATTAAATAAAACATAAATGACCATTTTAAACATTTTACCGGTCCAATTAAAAAAGTCACAGAAGATTGAATTCAACACTAACAGGGTTGATGGCAGCAGTGCACGTAGCCTGTTATACACTTTCCCGCTCAGGGGTGTAAACAAACTTGCATACAGCGCAGTCTGGCAGTGCTTATGTTTTGTCTGCTACATTCTTATCCACTAGATAGTGTGACATCACATTTGCTGTTGTATTGAAATGAAGGAAGAAAAGAGATGGTTAAGTTTTCCTCACCATACCAGTTGATATTTATGAAAAATGGGCAGTTTTGGCGTGCGGACATGCACTTCCAATGAATTTTACCAATACATTTAGAAAATGATGATCGAAGAATATTTCAAAAAGAAGAAGTAAACAAAATAATGACCCTTTGTAGAACCTTAATCACTCGCAACGAAAACATCTCTTTTTCAGCTCCTGCCTGGAGAAGACACGCACCAACACAAACAAGCGCACTGGCGTCGACGGCGGTCACGGCACGACTCTTCCTTCAAGACCGTCAGAGATGTGAGAGTGTCGCTGCTGAGGATAAAACCCCACAATAATAACAATAATGCCTGACTCTTGAATGGGAGAGCACACAACTCCCGGATAACAAGCGACAACAGAGGGCCCCAACGCGGCGGGGACACACCACACGAAATATCGAGCGATCCAACGAACGACAGCGACGAACAACCGAACTCACGGGCAGTCCGATGACAAATGAATCGCGAGAGAGGATGCCACAGTCAACAAAGCATAGAGCATCACCGTCGTGATCCCGTTCTGCTGGTGTGAGTGTTCAAGAGAATCACTAGACTAGCTGTCAATTCCGTTGCCTTTGGAGATCATAAACGACGCGAGTGTGGGTGTGAATGTGAATGCGCGAAGAATGAGTTTTGTTTTTCTTATTTTATGCTGCCGTGAGAGTTTTTATGTAGGGAGATGTGAGCTGAGAGAGCGAGAGAGGAAGATGCTCCAGGTGAAGTAGGGAATACGAGAGAGAAAAGGTGGATGTCTTGGCTTCGCACGTGCGCAGAGGGCGGTTTGTTTGCGTTACGTGCATCATACTGGAACGTCAAACAGGTAACAGTGGTTGGCCTGTGGAAGATGGAGAGTTAATTTTAGTTGTGTTACAGAGCAGTGATGGCGATATAAATCCTGAACTTCTGCAACGGTTGGAGCAGACAAATAATACACTCAAAGAAAAGTTAAGTGAATTACAAATAATTGCTTCATAATTTTATACGGTGCCTAAACACAGCATGGCACACTGTTCGGCACGATAGGGCACACTTTGACAAGTATGACAAAAAGAATATAATATAAAGCGGCATCACTAAGGTTGACTACTCGATTGAATATTTTGTATATTCAAAAGTGATTCTAGTGAGAGAATTTTTTTGTCAGACATAAAACTTGCAGAACAACGAGTCAATAAAAAATTAAGAACAAGAAACCGGTTTCGAGGATCGTTCGAGAAAAAAAAAACTGGAGGTATTCTCATCCGGTTCACAGTAAAAATTCCAGCGGCTCGTCTTTTCATCCAGAACAGCTTCTATTCGGTCTTCACATCAATCAAGTTCAATCAAGTGGACGGTTGAAAGGGTCTTGTCGATATGGCAGTCAGGACGGCTGAAATGGGTTACCTCCAGTAATGGTTTGTCAAAAACCTTGAAGTCTGGTCATCCAATATGACGGTACAGTTCGGAATGCTATCGGCGAAGTCGTTGGGTCTTCCTATAGTACAGACTAACTGGATCCTGTGTGCATGAATCAAACCTGGAGACATTGAATGTCAGTTTATGTACGCAGGCTTGTAATTGCTGTGACCTTCTGAAAGCAAAATTGGCAAATTTTATATGTCATATACAAACTTTACCACCTCTTCTTACATCTTACAAATAAAAACTATCATTATAGTATCTCATTGTTTCATAATTACGAAAAATAGCATTTTAGCTGTAATGAGCAATTGCAAGCCTGTATGTACGTTCGTGGTACGTATCCTTGTTGGTGTAGGATCTTGCCACCAGATATTTCATAGTCTTTACGGAATTAAGTTTATGAAATACACTTAGGTTTGTTTTACCACTTTTTATTCACTTCCTTTCGTCTTAAGGAAATTTGCAGCGACTAACAAGGAGTTCCTTGGAATGATGGGATATTCATTATATTATAAATATGTATAAGAAAATTTACCAGAATATTTGATAAATTTAGAGAAATTCAGGTAAGCATGAAAAACTTTAGGGCTGGACTTTCCAGGGAAAAATAATGATTTAAGGCAAAGTTCCGTGAGCGTTTATAAACTTTATAAAACTTAAGGAAAATTGTAGAACTCAAAGTCAATTTAATCAATTCTAGTAAAATGATGGGTTCTTAAAAAAAATATGATGGTACAGGGCAGTAAAGAGAATTAAGAAATATTTTGCGCAGTTTTTAGAACGTCAGGAAACTCTAGACAATTAAAGAAGCTATGAATTAGTTTCGAAAAATGACAAGTCTTTAGAAATTCAATGAAAATAATAGAACAAAATTAATTGTTTAGTTAATATTATTTTAGACTAATTTCGAAAACTCCAAAGACGCACAGAGAGCCTCAGAAACATTTCGAGAACTTAAGGGAAGATCCGAGAACTTCAGAAACCTATATGTACATTTCGGGAGCATTTCAAATAAGTTTAGTAAAGTTCCAAAAACAAGGGGAATTCCAGGGGAGTTCAGTTCTATTAGTTTCACTAAATGATCAGATGTATTCAAGAAGTTCCCAAATTTTCAGAGAGCTTTAGAGATGTTAAGAAAATTATGAAGGGTTTTCACAGAAGTCCAGAAGTTCACGGAAGCTTAAACATTGTTAGAATTAAGTTCAATCAAATTCAGGGTAGTGTAACAAGCTTCATGAGAACTGCAAACACTTTAGAGAAGTTTCGATTTTTCATGCATATAACTATGAATCTCAATACAAACGAACGATAGCTATCATTGGATATTACTAACAATTTCATTTGTCATTTCGTATGAAACTCATAACGTATATGAATGAATAATATAGTTTGAGTTGATAAATTACTATATTAGTGATGGTGACGATTAGTACTTAATCTCTCTCTAACGACAACGATTTAAACTGCCCGACGTTTCGGCCATGGACCATGAACCAAAACCTAATCGCAGATTAAATCGTAGCCTTTAGAGTGAGATTAAGACTGAGAAAGCCGTTAAACCAAGCAATTATTTATTATATTTATTATATTGAGTGAATATAAGTGAGTGAAGTGACAATAGTTATCGCGTGGTGGCGTGATACTCCACGAGGTGACTAGGATCACTTCACTAGTTACCTCACCTTACTAGTGAGTAGAATAGGCTGCTGTATTAAAAAATGTGATTTTGGATTTTTAAGTATAGTGTTTATTCACCTAATAACATAGGGTAAACGACGGTTTTGACAATACCTTTACCTTTTATCGTCCCCTCTGTAAATGAAGTCCTTGAGCACCCATTTTTTGCATAATGATACATCATGTCTCAGAGCATCGACTGGTCAAATTTGAGCACTCAACGACTTTGTTTACCCCCCTCACGATAGTATGTAAAGGTATTGCCGAAGCTGTCATTTACCCTAATTATTACATTTATTTTATTTTATCTCCTTGACAAATATTTTTAACTCTACTTGACAAACGTATACTTATTCCTAAATACAAATTGGTTATTGACATCATGTAAACTGAATGGTGGACCATCTAAGTCTTCTATGCTAACTAATAACATTGTCTTCTCTCTTTCTATTGCTTCGTATACCACATAGTGTTCTACGTAACCTTTTATTTTCCATTTTCGGCAAACTATATAAACAGTATTCTCATCATTCACACACTCTTCTATCTCAAATAGTTTTAAACTGTGCCCATCTGTTTGCGTCACAAATTGACTTCCACAAAATAGCGTTCCCTTGAATTTACAAGAATAACTGGAGCTGCGGCTGGTGTCAAAATTGATTCCGTAATTGAAGGTGATTCCGATTTCTGTAAACGAAAATAGTAAAAATAACGAATCAGCTGGGATCTTTATACTTACGATTTTTCGGGTCCTCTTGTTTGCTGATACAATCATAGAGACCGCTTCCTATTTAAATATTTTTACTGATGCATTAAATTATTAAAACAAAAATTGAATCTGACACTTACCCGATCAGGTTGTAACTTTCGGCGTGTTAATGAAGCAGATATTGGTAACGCAGAAGCAGCAGCAGCTAGTTTAGGTGTCTGCAAATGTAAATAAAAGAGTAGACTTCAATTGAACAATAAGATTTAAATGTTACTTACGGGTTTGCGCATTCTTGCGCCACGTCGTGAAACTGGATCCGCCATCTTGTGTTTTGTTGATGTTTTGATTTGCACTGTCATAATAGTGTTCATAAGATGATCGTATGATTTTTTGCCATAAGCTGCGCCAAAATAATTCATACGATGGGTTTATGAAATTTGAATGTTTTCCGTACGCTTTTTATTGTATCAAATTATGAATACCATAAATGGAGTATGAAAACATAAGATACTTATGAAATTGGTTCAGGCTTATATTTCCATGCGTTCATACGATGGGGTTTATGAAATTTGTAGAGATAATTTCCTCAGTGTACATGACTCTATAATCCCTCTCCTAGTCTACGGTGAAAAATAGAATCATTAACATTTTGACATTATAAATTATAATATGGATGAGAAAAGAAAAAAAAAAAAAAGAAAGAAAGAATGCCCTTTTATTGTGGAGATCAAGTTACAAATTGTACCGCGATGGCATTTTCCGAATCCTTGAAGGTCGCCAAAATTGAGCAATGCGAAGGGACCCACGCGAAGGTGATGATGAAAGAGCGCACGCATAAAGCACTAAGCAGTTCTCGTATTTTCAAGAGAAAATACGAGAAGTGCTTTACCGGCCTAATGGAACGGATAGCCTCGACAGAACTGAGACTATCCGTAAAAATAAAGTAGTGGTCTGGAAGAAGTGAAGCAATAGTTTCCAAAGTGTAGTGAATTGCTGCCAGTTCAGCCACATACACAGAACAAGGAGCTTCAAGTTTTCGAGAGGCGCTATGAAATTCATTAAATACACCAAATCCAGCGGACTCCTCTATTAGAGATCCATCTGTGAAAAACGTTCTTGCAGAATCAACATGGCCAAACTTTGCAGCGTATAATGACGGAGCAATCATAGGACGATGATGCTCTGGAATTTCGCGGATTTCCTGCGTCATAGATAAATCAAAATTCACTGAATTGCCGAAATTGGAGAAGACTAAACGATTGAGAATATTTCTTGAAGGGCTGACATCCTGTGTTAAATATAGGCAGTACAAAGTCATAAAACATGTTTGAGGATTTAGCTCCAGAAGCTTCTCAAAGTTTTCGATCACCAGTGGGTTCATTACTTCGCAACGGGTGAGGAGCCTCAGAGATAACTCTGAAAAACGGACGGATAGTGGCAACATGCCCGCCAGCACTTCGAGACTCATAGTATGAGTCGAGTGCATGCATCCTAACGCGATACGAATACAACGATACTGGATCCGTTTCAGCTTGATGATGTGCGTTTTAGCTGCCGACTGGAAACAAAAACTACCATATTCTAAAACCGATAAAATCGTTGTCCGGTACAACGTCAGAAGATCTTGTTGATGGGCTCCCCACCACGTTCCGGTAATTGATCGAAGGAAATTGATCCTTAGTTGGCATTTTCGTCTCAGATACTCAATGTGGGATCTCCAGGTGCATTTGGAATCGAACCAGACCCCAAGATATTTGAAAGACATGGAATGAGTGATCGGCTTACCCAAAAGTTGAAGCTTCGGTTGTGCTGGGCTATGCTTCCTAGAAAAAACGACCAACTCAGTTTTCTCCGTGGAGAATTCGATACCTAGCTGAATAGCCCAAGTAGACAAATTGTCCAAGGTATCCTGTAAGGGTCCTTGCAGGTCAACCTCTTTTGGCCCTGTGATAGACACTACGCCGTCATCTGCAAGTTGTCTCAACGTGCAATTGTCACTAAGGCAGACATCAATTTCTCTAACGTAGAAATTGTACAAAAGGGGGCTTAAACATGAGCCTTGGCGGAGACCCATGTAGCTCAATCGAAAAGCTGTAGAGTTTCCATGAGAAAGCTCATATGTTTTTCTGACAGCAAATTGTACAAAAAATTATTCATTAATGGAGACAATCCACAAGCGTGGAGTTTCTCTGAAAGAACTTCAACGGATACTGAATCAAAAGCCCCCTTGATATCCAAGAACACAGAAGCCATTTGCTCTTTCTTAGCAAAAGCCAACTGAATTTCCGAGGAAAGCAACGCGAGACAGTCGTTCGTTCCCTTACCCCTACGGAAACCAAATTGAGTATCTGAAAGAATGTGGTTCGTCTCAACCCATTTGTCGAGGCGAAAAAGGATCATTTTCTCCATCAATTTCCGAATACACGACAGCATCGCGATGGGCAGATACGAATTGTGATCCGACGCGGGTTTATCAGGCTTTTTAATGGCTGTCACCCTCACTCGTCTCCAATCGTCGGGAACAATATTGAGCTCCAAGAACTGATTGTACAAGTTCAACATGCGCCTCTTAGCGACGTCTGGGAGGTTTTTCAGCAAGTTGAACTTGATTCTATCAGATCCCGGGGCAGAATTGCCACACGAAAGGAGAGCGAGTGAAAGTTCCACCATTGAAAAAGGCTGACTGATTTCGTCTACCGAATTCGCGGTTTCGCGAGGAATCAACTGCGACGGCACGGCATCCGGACACACTTTTCGCGCGAATTTAAGAATCCATTGATCCGAGCATTCCTCGCTTTCGTTGTTAGTAGACCGGTTACGCATTCTTCGCGCCGTACTCCAAAGCGTATTCATAGACGTTTCGCGCGACAATCCGTCTACAAACTGCCGCCAGTAACCCCGTTTTTTGGCCTTGATGAGGCTCTTGAGTTCGCGTTCAAGAGAAGTGTATGCGTTGAAATGCTCGCGTGTTCCGCGTTTCCGAAAAAGTTTAAACGCGTCGGACTTTTTACGGTAAACCTCCGTGCATTGTTGATCCCACCAGAGCGATGGTGTTTTCTTACGAATAGACGATCGCGGCACCGGTCGTGTTTGAGCTTGAAGTGCGCTGTCGACGATGAGATTAGAGAGGAAATTATATTCCTCCAACGGCGGAAGCTCTTCCACTGACGATACTGTATCGTCTATCACGGATTGAAACTTAGTCCAATCGATGTTACGGGTTAGATCATACGCGACGTTAACGGATTCTGACGAGTTGAACCCACTGGCAATCGAAATTTTGATCGGCAGATGATCACTACCGTGCGGATCCTGGATTACATGTCAAGTGCAATCCAACGATAGTGAATTGGAGCAAAAGGTGAGGTCTAATCTGCTACCATTCGAGGATGGACCAGCCAAACGTGTTACTTCTCCATTGTTAAGTATTGTCATGTTGAAGTTGTCGCAGAGATCATAATCAAAGTAGAACGGTTATCATCGTACAGCTCCCCCCAGCCTGTACCGTGGGAGTTAAAATCTCCCATGATCAACCATGGAGCGGGAAGTACCGCACATATGTCGAAAAGTTGTTTGCGATTAACAGAGACTCTAGGAGCAATATATACAGAAGCAATACAAAGGCTCTCACCTTTAATGGTAGCCTGACATGCGACAACTTCAATACCGGGGAATTCGGGAAGATTCACTCTATAGAAGGAATGGCACTTTTTGATCCCCAAAAGTACCCCTCCTCCACGCGAATCCTCACGATCCAATCGAATAATGTTAAAATCATAAAAAGGGAGATCAATTTCTGAAGTGAGCCATGTTTCACAGAGGGCAAATGCATCGCAATTATTGTTATGGACTAAATACTTGAACGAATCTAATTTCGGAATAAGACTTCGACAATTCCACTGTAGAATAGTGATCAAATCCCCGACCTCGTTTGGAAAATTATCCATCGAAGGAGATGATAGCTGCCAGAAGGGGCCATTTTGAAGTCAATTGCTTCAAGAAGGATTTCACAGTGGGAAGCAATGTGAGGACAATGCTTTTCAGAGGATCAGAAATGTTGAGGTATTTGAGAATACCGTCCACAATGTCATCAAATGAGAACAACCCAGATGAAGAAGGGGTTTCTGTTCTTAAAATTGGGGCATCAGGGGTTTTGGATGTCCCCGGAAGAGGTGGAAAATCCTGGGTATAGTCAGTTCTGCGGAATCCAGGAGGAGTAGAAATCTCCTTTTTTCCACCACTCCTTGATTTGGGCAAGCTGATTTGGGGTTCTTTATTTGCAATAATCCGCGAACGGATGCGCATTCGTTTCCGTGCAGAACCTTCCGGAAAACTGAAAGATGTTCCCTCCTCAGCCAAGTCAGAGTCAGTCTCGTCATCTGACAAAAGAGAAAAGGGATTTTTGTCATTGTTCGATGGCGTGGCTGTCTTAAGCATTTCTGCAAAAGACCGCCTGGAACGTTCCTTAAGGGAGCGTTTCATTGTCCCCGAGCTGTTTGTACGCCGGGCACGACGAGAGAGCATGAGGAGGAGTTCCGTTGCAGTACACGCATTTTGGTGCAGTAGCTGCGCAAGCGCCATCCTCATGCTTCTCCCCGCATGTGGAGCAGCGTGCCTTGTTGCCGCAGTGGGAGGCCGTATGCCCCAACCGCTTACAATTCTGGCAGTTCATGACCCGAGGTACAAACAACCGCACAGGAAGACGAAGTTTTCCCAGCTCGATGTATCGAGGAAGGGCAGATCCAGAAAAGGTCACCCGAAACGAGTCTGTGGGGGTAAAACTCTTTTTACCCTCGCTGAGCGATACTGACTTCATTCTATGAACGGCCAGTATTTTTACCGGAGGAAGCAAGGGGTTCTTGAATCGGTCAACCGCTTGCTTCTCCAGTATCTAGGGGTTCAGGCTCGCCTCAGTGACCACACCTTCGATCTCCACATCAGAGGCTGGAATGTACATCCTATATTCCAGTGTGAAAAACTGGGAAACAGCAATTTCATTGGCCTGTTTCAAGTTAGCGACGGTCACACGAAGTTTGTTGTGCCTAACCTTATGTACCTTGCATAAATACAACTAAATCTCAATGTTTTCTAATGTTTGACAACAGGAATACATTTGATTTCGATGCTGATGTAGACATCAAAATCAAACGTTGAACTAATGTAAATTTTTATTAGGGAAGAATTAGCATTGCCTGCTCCGCAATCATTCTCCCCGAAGCAGAAAACAGTGTTGATCCGTTTTCGGACGCGATTCCTGCTTACCTGAACAGAGCATTTTTTTCAATGATTTCCATAGATCTTGTTTTCCGTGCTGAGCACCAATGCTACGGACGCCAGGGAGGCAACTGCCACACCTGGACCCTGCCTATGGACCCATCAACTCATGAACCGGGGACCAACGGCTTTATTTACTGCTCCCCGGCTTCACTTTTAGGGCCACAATTAAATTATGGACAGAAGTATATAAATGAGTTTGTTATGATTTCATTTATAGAGAAACCTGCCCAAAATATGTGAAAAATAATATAAAAACTAATATTGTTCCATCAGCGTGAAGGAATTCAAAGAAAAAAAAAATATATTAAATAGCATTGATTTTCCACCAAAAAAGCTCAAAACTACCACTCACTCATCTGGTCATATCTCAAAAACTATTTGTCCAAATCATTTGCCCTTGATAACACATTAAGTAGAAGAGTTTTCCAAAGTGTGTGTGTGTGTGTGTGTGTGTGTGTGTGTGTGTGTGTGTGTGTGTGTATTCCCTCTAACCCCCACTGGCCGGCAGTGTTATTATGGAAGAACTCTCTCTACAATGTCGCATTTATGGTCATTGTAGACAGTTTTAGTCCGGGAGTTAGAAGGTGATAGCTCTATTGCAGATCCAGCATCCCATTTCAGAATTTCTGGAGAGTCACGCCCATTCCGAGGTTACTTTCACTCACAATAAGCCCCGCATGTATGCATGACCGTTATCAAATATATATTGGTGATACATACACGCTTCTAGGTTCTTTCCAACCCTGGCATGTATTTAGTTTAATTTTGATATTTAATTGGTAAACAAAAAATTGGACAGCTCTCACCATATTCTGCTCTTCCGCAGCCATTAATTGCTTCCTTTGGAATCCCTTGGACTTTTTCTCTAACGCTTAGTGTTTCATTCCGTGCTTGACCGGCAATTTCCTTCCGTAGATCGTCCTTGGTTGGTTGGTTCTAATACGATTCAGCCTTTTTTGGTCGGTTTGATGTTCACCATATGTTATTGAATTGCCATGATGATCTGGGACTAGGCTCACGTCCAAAGTCGCTGGTCCACCGAGCGCTCCGTGTGCGAAATGAGAATGAAAGAAATACGAAAGGATCAGTTTCAAGAAGTGACAGTTTCATCAGATTCCCCAACTAACCATACTCAAGCAAAGTAAGAATATACAAGGTATATTGCGACTATATTGTTATTTGGGTACTCATATGGCCGTCAGAATGGTTCATCGGTTGCGAAGTGAAGTATTTCTGAAAGTGATGCGTTATATTTCTCAATGTTTTGATTTTATCCTAACGTTACCTCGATGTTATATCACAGCCATACATACACAACACATTGAACGCCATCTATCGTATATACTTTCATGAGCAATACACTCAACAGATGATTGTAGTGTGTAAACGTCAAATGCTTGGTAATTGATAATGTGCACTACAAGTGGCGGTACTACCCAGTGATGCAAAATATCATGACACTCACGTGACACTCGTCTTCGCATCAACCGACTATTGCTGACAGATCGTTTTGTCACGCAGTGAGAGTTAGAGCCATGGCAAACAAAAATCACCAGTAATGGTCGCTGCTCACAAGCAAAACGTTACACTCGCTGCTGATGATGAAAATCACAACGAAAACAGTGAAGAATTCTGCAGTACGATCATGAGAAAAAGCGAAACGACAGGAGAAAATGAAAACAATGCCTACGCATTCCAGGTTCATCTCGGCAGGCACGACAGTGTGAGTTACAAACAAAGCAGGCAACATGAAACGGAAGCTGTTGGGTTCACTCACCAACACACTCACATAAGCAAGCAAAGCAGCAACTGCTTCAAAACGAGCACAGATGAGTGTCGTGATTGTCGGGAATGACCAGATCGGTGATGGATCACAACAGAAGACGACATTCATCAGTTGCTTTTAACTTCTTTCGTCAACTTGATGGATGGTCATGGAGAGAGCTTCGACGAGCACATTGATAGGAATGTACAAAGCGTTACTACCATCAGCTGTTTGGCGATCGTGATTGTGATAGGTCGCAACTCTGGTACTACCAATTAAGAAACATTTAAATTTACCGTTAAAACGATTTCGATGAACGTTTTAAGATTGTTACGTCTGCTTGTCTGTGATCATACCTTCACTATCGCAACTTCGGGTAATCTGCGAAAGTACTTGCAGTTTTCTCAGGCACTTTTGATCTAACTGCAATTACTCTCTCATACTCGAAATGTGCCATGACCAAATTGGCACAACTGACCGAAGCGGAGGGAAGTAGAAGAGTTTACCAAACTGTATTGAATCAGCCTGTTTACTGTAGTTACTATAACAAAAACAAAATGTGGGTACACCTATGTGAATTTAAATTAAAAAACCTTCAAATTGACGTTCTAAAGATTACAAATAGCTTATTTGGTTGTGGATTAATCTCTTCTGAAAGATGTAACTTTTTAAAATCTAGAAAATCTACACCCTAAGTACTTCAGAGCAAAATCAAAAAAGACGTTTGTTCAGAATGCCAAAATAAGCACTTTGGCCAAGTTTGGCTCAAATCAGTGACATCGACCACAGGTGATATACCCACTTGAGCTGGAATGACCCATATGTGATATTTTACCAGCGCCGAATCCTATCTTATGTGACGAAGACGAGTTCTCGTTGATGGGAGTGGATATCCACGTTTGATGAGTTCATCATACCCTCCTTGACGATTGTTTCACAGGACCACTTCTGCACTTTACGGACATGTTTGGAGAGAAGGTACAGCTGATCTTCACGAAGGTACAGCTGATCTTCACGAAAAATACTGTGCTCCACTTTTTTTCGATTTCTGGATTTCAGTTTAAAAAATTGTGTCTTTCACCTGTTACAAATCGTATGAAATAAATATGTTACGTTTTTTTTTAAATTTGGAATAAAAAAACACACTTCGGGTTAAAAATGTCTTAAACTGTCTTCGAGCGTCAATTGAATTGCATGTTCGTAATCTGCATTAACAATGGAACCCAAACCCAAAATTTCATCAATTTCGATACATTGGAACTACTTTAAATAAGTACGATTACATTTGCAAAAATCAACTTATTGGCACTCTTCGGTGTCACTTTGTATAAAAGCAAGCTGTCAGTTTGTCAGTGAAGTGTCAAACAGTGAAGTAACTATTTTGCTTTAAATCTTGATTTGAAAATCGAGATGAAAGTGTGTGGGTTCGAAAAAAATATCGCTGTGCTCAGAAAACGAAGTTCTTTCAGATGATATATAAAAACCGATATATTTTACAAAATTAAAGAACCCAATTCTCGAATAGGTTCGAACTTATTACATTTCTCAAAAGATTTCATTTCCGGACCGCTGGTTTGTGTCGTGTTTGTGGAATTAATTTCATATAATTCGTATCTCAACCTACATCGAGGAGCTTTTCACTTTCATTCATTTGATCGGTAAAATTACGTTTCTCACTGTATATATTCAATTTCAGAATCACAATCTTCATTCTCGTTCGGCTCTCGCAATGTTGGAACAGCTGTTGAACCATCCACATTTTTTCCCAGTTGGGACATGAACCTAGAATATCAATACGTGCACATTGAGGATTTCGTAATCTATGTTCCAACTTACGCTGCAAACTCTTGAACTCTCTTTAACTTCAAAAAGTTCAACATCGTCTTCATTTTTTACGCAAAACCTAATCCAAGCTAAACGAATTATTTGGTCTTTCGGAAATCGGAAAAGCTTTAAAGTTGGATTTGATATTGAGTTTCTACCACAGTTTAGCGCTTTGTACTTCATATTCACAATAAAAAAAATGAACAGTATCGATCACTTCAAAGCACGCAGTTCATTCCACTTTCGTTTCGCAAATAAAATTCCCAAATAACATCAATATCTTTCACGTCAATGTGGATTTCGGCATCACTGACAGCTAGATCGGTGTGTTCTGTCTGTCTTCATTTTTCAACGATTGCTACTGTCAAATCGACCAATAAGCAACTGGCTCGGATTTGACAGAAAATTGGCTCGAAATCGCTACCCGATTGTCAAATCCCATCCCAGATGGCTTCCTGTACTAGAAAGTAGTACATGTTGGATGGTATGGTACTGGATAACTTCATTGACATCTAAATAAATCTTAAATCATTTAAGTTTCAGTTTAGATATTTTTCTTATATGAAATGGTAAGTCAATAGCATCCTAAGAATATCTAGAGCATGTATAACACATCTAGATATAAACGTACTTTGTATGTATAATTGTCAAGATAATCAAACGTCTGTGGAAACGAGATAAATCTTGAACACACTGTAGTCTCTTTTTATTTTGTGATCTACACGGTTTTCATAAATTACGAGGCATATTTTACGTGAATTTCAGATTTTACGTGTTTTTTACGCGGATTCTGGAATCTACGCGGTTTTTTTTTAAAGAAAATTTACACGTTTTTTATCGGTCATTGAAGTCGGTTTTCTGCTAGCTCGCATCAGCGTGCGATGATTTCACATGTACCACCTGGCATGGAATCCAAGAACTACTCTGCGAGCTTTTAAAGTCAAACTTTGAAACCATTTTACGCTTTTGCATATCAGTAGCGAAGTATTGAAATGTACAGTTGGTAATCAAGAACGACATTGCATCATTTGTATTGATTTGTTTTTTTGAGAGCAAATTTGGACAGTGCAGCAATCGAAACTATTTACACTTCATGAATCTTCAAACGAATGCATAACGTTCATTAGTTTCATTATCCAAAATTGTCCACCCTCCCAACCAAATCACTACAACAAATCACTGTGCCATACTTTCACCCTACATAGTTTGACGCAACCGGCAAACAACAACCAAAAAAGAACGAAGCGAGAAAAACGTCAGATAAAAGCTCATGCGCCGCACAAACAAACACCCAACTCCATATAAGGGGTATCGATTTTCCACCCTTCGGCAATCGCCCCCTTACAATCGCTCGCCTATATTCTGGGCCACAGTCTACTGCATGCATGCGTCGCATGGTCAGGATAAAAAGGGATAGGATTTTATCCCCGTCGGATGGTCGTCGTCGTCGCCGTTTGTGTATGGGTTTGCCATAGGCCAGCCATCGGGATCGGTCCTTTTGCTGCGTTCAATTTGTCTCCAGCCATTAGCCGTGCAACATCAGCGTCGTCAGTCGTGCCTGGTTGGTTCAGTCGGAAATCAGTCACCTTTTTCAAATCCAAATCCGCAATCGATACATCTGCAGAGGGGTGGAAAAAAAGTGCACAGTTTGGCTGCTGGATTTGGGTGGTTTTCCGAGTTTTCCGAAGGACTTTTAGGATCTGGAAAGTGACTTTCGTTCTGCCAGTTCGGCAGTATTCAAGGATTTTTCGGGCAATTTTCTTCTTCTTTTCCAGGCTGGATGTCCATCGTTAATAGTGAGATAGCCACTTCTGTGCGCTAGAGCGAGAGCAAACGGAAGAAGTAAGCGGAAGACGAAGAAAAGTGGTTCACTGAAGTGTTCGGAAGAAAATTTATCGATTGGGTATTTCTGTCTGCTGCCAAGTCGAAAAGGGAGCCAGCAAAGCAGGGAAATCCCCGCCTCAGTGAGTGCGATAGTCCCTGGTGGACACAGGTGGGAAGCAAACAGGGCGAAATGTGGTGAATATTATAGAAGCAGGGCAAAAAAAAAGTGCGTGTCAGTGTGAGTAGCAGCAAAAAAAAAAGTGCTTGAAGGAATTTTTCCGTCGCAGTCGGTCGTACCTAGTTGTGAAATTAGGAAGGATTATTTCGAAAGAGTTCGCAGCACATGCAACCAGCAGAACGCGGAAAAAAAGTGTGTGGAAAATGATCTCATTTAATAGTTCGCTGAACGCCTACTCCGGTGTTTGATTGAGGAGGGCTTCCACGAGCGAGGAAAATCGATAAACTCGGATTATCATCGGCTCGGCTGACGAGGTACCTAATAGCTTTGCACTTTACACACAGAGCATATACGTAATCGCACGGGGAAAGGAGCGACAGACGGATTTCGTCCAACAACAGCAACAGCAACAGCAACAACAACAACAGGCCTACCATCCTAGACGTGTAACGAACCGGTTGGATAGACCGAATCCCCGACCTCCTAGCTCCGGTCGGAAAATCTTTCATCCACCTTATCCGCACCACTCTCACTCTCGAAGCCCTCGAGGTGCGCTATAGCTCTGCCGAAGGGGGTGTGCGTGCGATATTTTTTCTTCGGTGTGTGACCTGTTTATCCAAGAAAACCAGCCTTCATGATCGGATCATTTTGGAATCTGTGTAGAGCGTGCCCATCAATGCCTGTAGACAAGGTAGGATATCTCAATTTATTTTCCGCGGTGTGGTTGTAGACATAATGGGGGAGGGCAGTGATTTGACATTTGACATTTCAATTCCCTTCTCTTATCTATTTTGAAAATTTGCTTCGATCAGACAGGGTGGAATGTGGCAATGGTAGTTCGAGGAGAAGTGACACACGGTTTTTTTTTTGTGATACAAATCTTCAATCAAAGTTACTGAATGCAATGATTAAAAAATCTCAACTATATAAGAAATTACTTCCATATCAAACTAAAGTTGCGTTTATTTAATTAAAATTCATGAAATTTCCAAAACACGATGCACAAAAATGAAATTGACTCATATACAAATGAGAACACCTGTGTCAATTTTGAATTGTTTTATCAACGTTCGAAAAGCGTCATCAAGTAGGGGTATTTTTCCTCTTCCAGCTGGTATAAGGAATCTATCGAAAATAAACTGTAAACCAAAATTTCCTTCCAAATCCATATAAAACTATATTTTATTAAATGAAAAGTTGCTCGATTCTGTGTGTCATGTTCTTCTTTATAACTTAACATAGTAGAACAAACCAAAAAATACTTTATAAGGGTCGTCTGATAGATTGTACACGCTATTTTGAATCTACCCAGTAACTGGGTTAATGGCACCCAGTCTTGTAGCCAGGAAGGAGTTGTCAAAATCTGGGTAAACTAGCTTTGTTCTGATGAGTAGAATCTACCCATATTCTGGGTAAATGGTTCTGAGTGAAATTTTCCCAAACTTCGACATGGCGGAGCTTGTTTACTGTTCAAAATATCCAGTGAAATGTTTACTGTTCAAAATATACAATTCTGACGCTAAAAATGTTACAGCTACGGAACTGTTTGTATTGCGAATGCTACCGGCAGCTATAGTTAGTAAGTATATTGTTAGTTTGTGAACTTTAAACTTTCTTATAATTCTAGGTTATCCTGACATTCTGTGCCGCTTTTCTTGATGACAAATCTTTGTTGTTGTTCTTATTTAAAAAGTTTATTCTAAATCAAATCTCATTAAATGGTTAGCATTTGTAATGATATCCTTATTTGGGAACTACAATGCCTTATTTCATAGTTATACATTTTTTCGACAAACATTAACAGGCTAGATTAGCCGAGAGATGAGCTATAGTCGGGTGAGATTATGTTTGATAGAGCTGCTGCAGCGGTCATATCAACAAATTTCTATTAAATGGGTAAAGTTTACGCAGTTATCAAATGTCGACATCTGAGTAACCGTTACCCAGTTTTTTTTCGCAAGTACGTTTACCCAGATTTGGGTAAATGCATGTTTACCCATTTTTGGGTAGGTTCAGTTTTGACCGAACTGGGTAGACTCTACCCATTTTTGGGTAGTTTTCAAGTAGCGTGTAGTTCAGCTTTCTCGGACAGTGCATTTTCGTGTTTTTTAACGCATCGTTACAGTATACTTTTGACTATGTCAAAGTTTTAGAACTCTTAATATCTTTTTGAAGACGTTCTTTACGATAGGCTGCTTCGATGCACCAAAAAATGTAGAGTGCGCTTTGCGATTATGAGAGGAAACGTCAACCAAACCGATTGTTTACATCGATATTACATTTTTTACACAGTGTGCAAAACAGTGAGGTTCATTGAGTCATTTTGATATGAATATGAACGGCCATCTGGCTCATCATTCACTGCCTCGTGAGAGTTTGAATGATTGAGAGGTAAACGAGTCACTGACAGCCGAGCACTCAGTCAGTAGCTCAGTCAACACGTTTATTCTGCCGTGATATTTGTTTTGAATGACTGAGGACTGACGTACCCAATATTTGTTTTGAATGACTGAGGGCAAGACGGTTTTATGACAGGTGGGCAGGAACTCACGGTCTCCCAGTATTGGTGAGTTCTTTGCCGTTAATGTTCACGAAAAGTTCACTATTTTGCTATACAGAAATTCAAAACAAAAATTTTTATCTGCGGATTTGAACAGTTTTTGACCTGTTTCATACTACCGGAAGGTGTATGCTGGTCACAAATGCCGTGCCAAACTGATTTCCTACTCAATTAATCAATCTTTGATGTGAAATTCGCTAATAAACACGAGGCGCATTTCTTATAGCAAACATGCCATAACAAAATGTTCATGGTTCATTTTAGTAAACAAACTAACACTTCTTCCGACTGTGGCACCTATGTATTAGGCGCCGAGGACTGAGCGTACATTTTATATGGAAAAATTACTCAATTATATGCTGTGTGACGAAGGCAAGCGGTGTGCGTCGCCTGCTCGTGAGTGACTGAATGTTCTTGTTGGCTCTTTCATTGCCTCGTCCTTTGAAGCCGACGCACAATAGATACGTTTTCAGGTTTTTTGACAGTTTGCCCATGCATTATCTGTTCAAAAACCCGAAAACGTATCTATTGTGCGCCGGCCTTTACCGTTTGATACAAACGGTCTGCACAGAGCAATGGATTGAATAGTGCAGTGCTTTCACACTCAGCTTAGGCAGTCAAAAATTTTAAGCTTTTTTTTACATATCAAATAAACGTATATGTTTATGCCTATCTTGCAAATATCCATCGGGAGTGATCTTATTTTACTATTTTCCACTTAGGTCAGAACAAATCTCAAGTTTTTCTTTTGTCAAGCAAATGTTGGAATATCACAAAAAAAAAAACTTTCAGTGTATGTTTATTTTTTTTAGTATCGCTAATTATTTTGGGTATGGATACTCGCTTTGCTAGAGTTTATTATGTTGTAGAATATCACCTTACTATTTCAAAGATTTTTTACATAAATTGGCACTTGACCAGTACGGCATGCCAGGTCCTTGAAATCGGATCAGATTCAGTTTTTGAAAACGGATTTCATCGAACATCATTCCTAGTCTTGTTTGGAAACTCACTAGGTAAGCCGCCTTCAATCTGATCGATCCCTCTTGTTCGTTGTGCACATCTTCGTCTTGTTCCAGTCGGATCACTACCAAGAACCATTTTCATTGAGTCGTTATCCGACATTGTTACACCGTAGTCACCAGATTTTTGCATTCGATCTAAATTTCAATCTTTGAAAAATTGGCTTGTATTTAATAAAATTGACCTTGCTCAATCCATACGTGAAAGTTGAACCGGGTTTGTTATTCGAAATAATTTTGTTTTAGAAATTTGGGTTACCTTTTTCTGCAAAGATGGATTATGATACCGTCCTTTGAAATTTATGCTTAAATTTTATAGAATTGACCTTGCTGAATTCATATGTGATGATTATTTTTTACAAACACACAAAGCCAGGTTTAAATTGAAAACAAAACTACGATTTTTTGTAAAAAAATGGTTTTTATGTTCAACCAAGATGGATTTTGGTTCCTTACTTTGAATATTACGCTTGAATTTTGTTGAATAGACCTTCCTGAATGCACACGTCTAGTTAGATTTTTTTGGAATACGCACAATTGTTGAAAACTGAGTTTAAATTCAAAAAGGACGTATTTTAAGTATCAATTTGGGTTTCCTGTTCTGCCATGTTATATTTGTATAGGGAGGAACTATCGAAAACAGAACGTTTCGTTTGAGGTATTCCGCTTGATGGTTTATCCGGAATTTAGCAATACCCAAAAATCAATTGCTTTGATCCCAATTAGTGTCAAAAATCACGGTTTCAAAGAAGTATAAGGCTAAAGCGAAGGCTAAGAAAAAATGTTAGCGTTTGAAATATACGTTTTAGATGTAATGTAAAATGTATTTAAAACGTTTTATTTTTTGGTTTATTTTTTATTGCCCGGGGGGGCCCTGACTGGTTAGATTGATTGATTGATTTATCTTTATTTAGGAGCCTTTCAGCCTGAGGCTGGTTTGCCTCCAAGGTTGACTGGTACGAGCATCGAGTGACAAAAGAAAAACTTGTGAGTTGTTCCGGCCTTATCTAAACTGATTTATAGCTAAACTAAGGCTGTGAACCATTTGCCGAGTTAAATTTAACATTTTGAAAGTTATTTCTTATGTTCTAAATTCCCGTGCTGTCGATCGACCGGTTTTCGAGCCACGGTCGTCAAAATTTAACTTCTTGTCTGTCAGAAATAACCATGCTTGGATAGCAGGGTTAATCGATATCTTTCCATCTGTCAAATTTTAACCAAAAGTTAAAAAAATCGCCAAATGGTTCAGAGCTTACGCAGTTGAAATGTTATTCTTAGTCTTTTGAATTATGCATATACATTTTTTTGAGGTGGTATTAAACTTAGAGTTTCTAGATCATAATACGCCTTTTTAATCGAGGGGGGTGTCACATCTAAATCTCGATTCCAGATGCTCAAAAAAGCTCACACTAGCAAATCAATCTACGAAAAATATTCTTTCACTTCTCACATCTACTTGCACCGTGCATCATCTGCATGCATCATTCAATCTTCAGAATCGTCATCAATCTTCTTTCTATCTACTCTGTATGCGCGCAGATAACCACAGCAACACAAAATCTTTCCGGCATCGTAGATAGAGACACCCCCTCGTTTTTAATAGAAACAATCGATTCAACCCCTAGTGGTGAAAAAGAGAACGCCAAAAAGGGTGTTTTCAGTGTTCACTCGGCTGTCGACAAAAGCAGACCACTCTCGATGTGTGCTACGCGATCGTCTGTTTTCTCGGCAGCAACCATTGTGTGGTCCTCCTCATTGTTCTTCATCAGCAGTTCTTTCGGTCGATGCGTCGTCGACTTTGGAAAGCAACCGTTTCGTGATGAGTGTGTGAGTACTGACCACGTTTTGCGTCCATTGCTGCAATGGACGCGCTTTGACCCTCGTTGGCGTACAACAATTTGCCATACAATGAAACTACTGGAAGCGGATCCAGTTCTGATGGCGGAGGCTTTTTGGATAGCGGAAGATAAAGTGTTTATTGTGTTGTACCTTTTGACTATAGCTTTAAAATGTATTGTATAGTGACCAAGAATCCTCGGCTCTGTAAAGTTAATTCGGTTGAGCCTTATCAAATAAATTAATTAACAAAAAAAAAGGGTGTTTTGAACAGAAATTGTTTCCGTGAGGCATAGGAAGTGGAACACTTTCTCACTTTTCCTGACAAATTGATTCATCTGAAATGTTTCAAAACTTGATAGGCATTGGCGTAGCTAGACAATTTATCTGGAGGGGGCCTAGATAATTCTGGAGGGGGTCTGGCCCCCCTGGCACCCCCATTAGCTACGCCAATGTTGATAGGGTAAACGCTCCTATAGTTGCGGTACGTTAGAAGCGTTGGCTTCCATTTATTAACGTCCTTTTAAACAAACCACCTTGAGAAGGTGGAAATAGTTCATTCAGGACGGCTTAGAAGCGTTGGGTTCCTATAGTTGTGTATGGAGACTCCGTTCACAACTATAGGAACCTAACGCTTCTAACGTACCGCAACTATAGGAGCGTTTCTCCTAAACAGTTGAAAAGTTTAATTCTGTGTCGTTTTGCAAGGATCCTGTTGGTGAGAATAATGGAGAATTAGAATAGTACCTTAGTAGTTATGATCTTCCCGATTTCTTGTGTGTGAACAGATCTGTGGAAAATCGTAAAATAAGACAATTACCGATGGAAATTGGCAAGATGTTCAATGAAAAGTGTTCAATTTGGGTTGTGTATACATCCTTATTCAGATTAAAACAAACCGTTTGGATGACGTTTCCTGACACTCAAAAAATTTCACACGTTTGATCGAAGTGTTTAAACACTTGATTTTTTAAATGCAGAATCACATTTACTTTAAGTGTATTTCACCTTGGTTCGATGTGTTATACACGTTAATTTAGAGTGTTTCAAACTTTGAAATGTTGAAAATTTCACGCTACTGTTCAAAACAGATGGATTTAAAGTGTTTTGCATTTCAATACGATGTGAATTGCTTGCTCAGAAAGGTAAACATCGAAAACAAGAGTTGTGACTTTATCCTATATAACATTATGAAGGTGGCATGCAACTTACCTTTTCCCTCAGGGGCTGCCTGCTCTGTCGATTGAGAGGTTACGTTGGGCCCGCGCCGTCGCTCGTTGCTCTCTGCGTCGTCGCAGGCGTCGGGGTACTTTCTGCAGGGATTCTTGTAGGAATCCTGTGAGCACACGTGATTAATATTTTTGTTGGCACACTTTTCGGACGTAGGTTCAAAACTTCATCCACTCGCGCACTATTGTGGACCGTTCTAACGGCAGATTCTGGTCTGGTTTCTCGAACCAACACTAGGATCACGAAGGAGGCAATTCTTCACTCCTTCGCCTACCACACACCCGACGGACACTCGCGAACTACCAATCCCATGCAGTCGAGAACGCCTGTATCTAATGGCGGGGATTGGGGACTAGCTCGGCGGCAATTAATACACACGCCACTTGCAGGTTTCGGGATACTTCGTCCGAACACCAGAATTACGCACTATCGAGACTGGGTTTAGCTTCTTCTGGCCAGGTTAACAGCCCGTTTCACTCACCACACTAGGCGTCACACACGCGAAGGCAAAAATCCGTCTTTCCTTTTTCTAACACTTGACTTTATTCCGCGCGTCCGTACTATCCAAAAGGTTTTCCACAAAAAAAAAGACCCATCAAGCGATCGAGCGCCAATTTATCTTCTCCCTCGCTCGCAATGGGAGGACTGAACTTCCTTCCCACACACTTTTTCCAACCCTTGAGAAGGGGTGGTAGTTGTCTACTCGAGCAGTTTTGGTAGCGGACGGCGCTCAAATAGGCGAGTTTATTTTAAATATTATAACAATTTCTAGTTCTAACTCCTATCTTTCAAACTATTACAATAATGGGTATATTTTAATTTAATTGGACATGCTCTAATGTTACACCTATTAAACCGCCTCATATATGAGAACAACCCTGGCACAGTGAGATAGAACGAAGACTCCGGCAGCAGCACACCCCAACAGTCCATGATCGAATCCCAAATCAGACCCATTAAAAAGATATGTGATAGCTCTGGCCTCTGGCAGTTTTGATTATATATTTGTCGATTCATTTTTAGGGTCGGCAAAGTAGAAGTCGATAAAGTAGAATATTGTAGAATATTGTAGAATATTGAACTATGATGCGCAAAGCTATTGATATCACCATATAAGGCACATATAATCCAAGTGTGTCACAATTCAAATCCATAGTGTTCATGCATGGTTCATAGCATAAGATTCACACATGAAATGGATGTGTTTCACAATAAGCGCAAAATTAAGTGTGAGACACATGATGATGGCGTGTGGAATTTTTTGAGTGTAGATACTATAGATTCCATAGATAAGCGGAGGCACAAAAAGTTGTTTTGGCAACCATGAAAAAATTTGAAATGATTTTACTGGCATCCGTAAAAATGCTCATACCATCATCGAGCTCTTCGTCGTACAGTTTTGTTTTGTTTCATGCGGAAAATTTCAAAATTAAGTGCAAAGCAAATCTTTGCAACAATGAATCGAGGAGTGGTTTGCATTATGTTCTCTTCTTCCGTTTCTACGCGAAATAAATCGGAGTGTTAGTGTGGAAAGCGTTTTGTAATCATAATATTACAATACTTCTCCCACAAAAACACCATGATGACGCCATGCTCGTTTGGCTACATTAATTGACAGTTCGTTTGGCTACATTCTACTTTTCCTCCGCTTATCTATGGAAGCTATAGCACCGACAAACTGACATGAATGACCATAGCAAAGGCAATAAAATTACTGACCAAAGCACACTACTGACATCTGTCTCCGTGTTCGCGGGAAATATTTAGCTAAGCCTTGAACCTGCATGCAAAAGTTATGAATTGGTTCGTGTCTGATCTATTCTGGACAAATTATTTTTATCTAGATCAAAAAATCCTATGGTTTGGCAGTTCGGATCACTGCACATTTAAATCGACCGTTTACGATTTTCGGACATAAGCCAGAATCTAGGCCAGAATTAAGTGTCATGTCGGTTTGTCGGTGGCTATAGTATCTATAATGAACAGCAAAAGGATGCACGGAGAACCAAAACTACCCAACGGTTGAGTTCTTTAAACATACTTTTGAGTTGATGCCTCTCACTTTCTCTTTTGTTGATGTCAAGAACGAAAACAGCAAAACAACCCAAAATTGAGTTGTATTCACCCAACTCGAAAGTTCCGTGCGCAAAGTTAAAATTGAGTAAGTTGTGTAAAACTCAATTTTGAGTAGTTTGAACTTGACGTTAAGTGAAAACAACTCAAAAGTATGTAATCCTGTTTACATGCGAGTGAATGACAACAACTCACAATTGAGTAGACGCTAGAACTCTAAATTGAGTTGGCGCACGGAACTGCCAACCTGGATGAAAATAACTTAAAATTAGGTACTTTTTTCTTTCCGTGTAGGCGAATCCTATAGAAATTAAGCGATTGTTTCAGCCTCTGGCGGTGAAAAAGAGTGATTTTCATCGTAAAGCATAGGAAGAGGAACATATTTTCACCTTTCCTGATTAACTTATCCACCGCAGGTGCTTGAAATTATTATCCATGTGGAATATTTTGCTCTCTGTATCGGATTTGCAGTGCTTTGGCTGGTGCGAACTATTCCAGCAGTAATGATCTTCCGGAATTTTAATGTGTATAGCACAGAGAACAGATTTGACTATTCGACTTAAGCGCCACTAACGGTGACTTCCCCTCTTAAAAACCCTCTTGGCAAACCTGATGGCGCTGGCGTAGCACAATTTACACTAAACAATAAGTGCTGGTAGCGCCAAGTGGCAATTTTTGACAGAATTTTTTTCGATCCCTGTGCCAAATTGGTCGAAAGTGGAAAATTTATAGAGGATATCAGGAGATGTTAGTGCCACGTAACGGCGATGTTCCCACCTCGGTTCCCACTTATCTTTACACAAGTTTCTGACCGATGTTGGACGTCTGTTCTCTGTGTGAATAGTCTCAAATTTAAAATCGGCGGCAATAATAGAGCTAATAAACTATAGAGGAAGAATAGCGCTGCCGTCGAAACATCTTTTCCTTACATCTAATAGGGACACAACTGTCAAAGCGAGAAAAAACTATTATTCAACATCAGAACAAAGGGAACAACGCAAGGAATTCTTTCGACAGTGTTACTATTGAAACAGACGTTCAAGTTCGATCAAAAACTTGTGTAAAGTTAAGTGGAAACGTCGCCGTTATGCAGCGCTAGCATCTCCTGATTTCCTCTATAAATTTATCACTTTCGACCAATTGGGCGCTAGTATCGATAAATTATCTGTTGAAAATTGCCACTTGGCGCTAACAGCACTTAGTGTCTAGTGTAAGTTTTGCAACGCCAGTGCCATCATGTTGTCAAAGAGGGTTTTTAAGTGGGGAAGTCTCCGTTAGTGGCGCTTAAGTCAAATAGGAATGTTTACACAAGTTTTTAGAGAAATTTTGTTCGAGCCTCAATGTAATGTAAACAAACGGTTTGGTTGACGTTTCTTCTCGAACTCACGTGGTGCACTCTACGTTGGTGGTGCATTAAAAAGGCGTATAGGGCACCACGCGAGTTCGAGAGGAAACGTCAACCAAACCGTTTGTTTACATCAGAAGAAGGATTCTTCACAACGCAAATTAAAGTATTTTTCATTGAACATCTTTCCAATATCCATCAGTAATTTTACGATTTTCCACACATCACTGATTAGCACCTAAACTATTCACACACAAGCAATCCGGAAGATCATAACCACTAAGGCACTTTTAAATTTTCCATTTCTCTCAACAAAAAATTCCTGGACACTAGCAGGATCCTTGCAAAAACGATACAGAATTAAATTTTTCAACTGTAAATCAAGTTTTGGAGAATCTCAGATGAATCAATTTATCAGGAACAGTGAAAAAGTGTTCCGCTTCCTATGTCTCACGGCGAAAATTCTGCTAACAACACTCTTTTTGACATTCTCCTATTTACCACCAGAGGCTGAATCGATCGTTTAGTTTCTATTAAAAAGGCGTATGTCTCACGGCTGAAATTTCTACTAACAACACTCTTTTTGACGTTCTCCTATTCATCACCAGAGGTTGAATCGATCGCTTGGTTTCTATTAAAAAGGTGTATCGTCTAGCGCACTCTACATTGGTGGTGCATAGAAATAGCTTATGCCATGTGCTAAATATTTGCACGGCGCACAGTGGGACCATTCTGAAAAAAAAAGACGAAAACCATTTTCACACTTTTCCCGATGTTTTAGCGTTTAGGTGTCTTCGAAGAAGTTTCATGAAATGTTATTCTTAGTCTTTTTTATGCTTTTACATTTGTATTGAGGTAGTATTACATTTAAAGTTTCTAGATCATAGTACGCCTTTTTAATCGAGTGGGGCGTCACATCTAAAACTCGATTCCAGATTCTCAAAAATTCTCACACTAGCGAATTAATCTACGAAAAATCTTTTTTCATTTCTCACATCTACTTGCATCGTGCTTCATCTTTTTGCAGGAATTCTCAGAATCGTCATCAATCTTCTTTCTATCTACTCAGAATGCACGCAGATAACCACAGAAACACAAAATCTTTCCTGTATCGTAGATAGAGACACCCCCCCCCTCGTTTTTAATCAGCTGGGTGACATGCCGCCATGTTATTGAAACCAACATCTGAAACGTCACAATTCCAGTGTGAACTGCAAAAATGGCGTGACTGAATTTTCTTATTTTTATCATATGAAATTATTTTCCCTTTTATGCCATATAAATGGTTGACTTCGTGGTAGAAAATCAGAAAATAATGTTTTATGAGTCCTAAGTTTATTTTTTTACAAAATGTAAGCAAAAATATTAAGAATATCCATAATATCAGTCACGCCTTTTTTGAAATTCTGGCTTGAATCTTCTATTTGTTTACAAATTATGAGCTGTCAGTGGGGCCCGCAATTCGCGGACCCGCAGCGATGTTAGCTCTTTTCAAGGCAAGGCAAACAAGATAGGGATGCCACCCAGCTGTTTTTAATAGAAACTAAGCAATCGATTCAACCCCTAGTGGTAAATAAGAGAACGTCAAAGAGAGTGTTTTTAACAAAAAAAAAAAAAAAAAAAAAATCCGTGAGACATAGGGAGTGGAATACTTTCTCACTTTTCCTAACAAATTGATTCATCTGAGATGTTCCATTCTCGATTCTTACCGTGCATGCCTGCACGGCTAGAAAAAAGTACCCAAAATTAAGTTCTTTTCACTCATCTCGGCTCTATAGTGCAGGAACCCAAAAGTAGGTAAAGTGGGTCAAAGTAATTTTCATTTACTTGTGTGCAGTTCGTATGGAATTTTCCACTAGCTTTTTAACCAAAAGTAAGTTCGTTGTACCCAACAGTAGGTAAATATGATTATACTCAACGTTGGGTTCCCACACTTTACTACCCCTATTGGGTGGTTTTGCTCCTTCGTTTTTGACAACATTAGAAGGAGAAAAGGAGACAAACTAGTAAAAAGTAAGTAACAGTGAACTGGCTGTTGGGTACTTTTTTCTTACCGTGAGGGTTTGTTTTCGTTTCTTTGTTTATTTATAATTCGGTTGGCAGTTCTAACAGCAAGCAAAACACTTCTCACAGCTTAACAAAAAAAATCATCTAACTAACAACTCGTACTAATACCATAGAGGTAACTCTATCTAAGACTAGAAGGTCCCGAAGAAACGTGCTCAACTGTTTGTTCAGCTCTGGTTCTTCGGTCCCAAGCTAATCGATGCACCCCTCGAAACATAAGAAAATCCACGAGTCCCTCATTTTATCTGTCAAACTTTCATAGCGAATCAAAACAAACATAGTGCAGTACACTCAAAATAATTCGACAGTGAGCATGCATAAGGGCCTATACGCGATGATCGATTCTCTTCATCGATTTTCTCTTTGCATTGCTACAGCTAAGCGAAACAATTTTGTAGAATTTATTCAATGTAGAGTTGTAACAGGTTGCATTGGCTATCAAAAGCAACAGCAAACGCACCGACAAACGTTAAATCTAGCGAGTTATTAACAAAAGAGAAAATCGATTAAGAGAATCGATCATCGCGTATACGCCCTTATGAATGCTCACTGTCGAATTGTCACGTCAAAGCTACGTGAAAACATATGTGGATTTTTTCCATCGCACTTTTCACGTAACACTTACGTGATTTTCATGTAGCGATGAACGCATCCATTCCCACCATTTCCACTGGAGTTTCACGTAAATATTACGTTATTTTTTAGTATTATCTACGAAACCTTTCAGTGAATTTTAAATGAAATTATGATACAATTTATGTTAAAATCTTATCAAAAGTAATTAGAATTACTGTGATTTAATTTATAGTAAATGTTGCAATAATTGCAATGATTTTTACTTAGCAATTATTTCAAGCATTAAATGCTATATGAATATTACGCAATTATTGAAACGTTATCAGGATTAGAAAAAAGCCGTTATTTTGTCCAATGTTTATTATTATAATGACAACGAATACTTATTGACTATTTAACAGTGGTTTAGAATTATATGTATTAAACCTATTTTTGACACGGAAGAAGTAATGTATCGTCCAAAATCTGCAACAAATGACCGGCGATCTCTAAATCACTTAACAGCTCTTGCAGTGCGGTTTGTACGGTGGCCATGTTGGTTATTTTTTCATACGTGTGAAACACGTAGAAAGAACGTGAAAGTAGAACTGTCAGTATCGGCAGGATGATGTTCCCAACGTACGTGATTTTCACGTAAGTGTTATCGATTAACAAGGTAGATGTGAAATGTGTTTCAGATAAAATTCAGATGGTAACAACTAAATTCTACTTGTGTCAGGTAGCCTCACAACCAACAATACTTTTTTAGATCTACGTGATTTTTCACGTAATTTTGACGTGACAATTATTTTGAGTGTGCTAGAATTTCGACTAGAATGGGGTACGTTAATCGATTTGCTTGGGTCCAATAGGCTAGTTAAGTAGTGAGCCAATTCAAAATCGTTAGTTTCCACCGGTTGCTATTACCGTTCTTTGAATTTGTTTAATAAGCGTTATGTCCTGTTAATTGTTTATAGATAAATATGTGGACGATAAATTAAATATATTACACGTAATCTTCAAGTGCTGAGGCTCTAGAAAGCTGCAAAGCTTGTTCGACTTGAATTGAAAAAAATGAAAGCTAGCAGTCTCTTCGTCGCATCGATTTTGTCGATTGAAGCTGAAATTATGACGCCCTGATCATGGGGCCACGACATAACTGCTTTGAATAATGCTGTTTCAAAGCTTCGGATAACAATAGCAGCACTAATTGAAGACTATATACATATGGCACTGCTGGGGAAGATTTTCATCCATGGGATTCTTTGTTGTAAAATTCCGAAATGTCACCCATGTGGAGTTCTTCAGTGAACCACTTTACCATTTCCAACCATACGCTCGTGGATCGACGGCCCTTGATGCCGCCACACTGCACTCTTCCATTATCGCTCCAGTTCCTCAATTTCCCAGTGTTCCACATACTCGTTTTTAATCGGTCATAGTGTGCCTGGGTTGGCCCGCAGTACCGGCGGCAACGACGTACAGCGCAAGCTTCCTCACTCTAAAAAAGTGGCTGGATATTGTGCCGCACTTATCTTCCGCACACTCACACACACATACACATCGGTCGGGGAGTTGGCTTACGTTTCGCCGTGGATAAAATTTCGTCCACCTTCCACCGTCACGTACCTGAATGCTCGGAAAATGCCATTTTTTTCCTTTTGTTCGGTGACCAGCGAACAGCTGGGGCGCATACCTTCATAGTTGGGGCCACCTTCTTTGAGGAGGATGACGCAAGAATGGTCTCCGGTGGGTCGTAAGATTTCGCAATATTCGATTGGAAGAAGATGGCTCCTGTTTTTTATGAGCTCCCGATAACGGGTGGGTCTTGGATAAAGTGCCATTTAAGAAGGATGCTTTGGGCAGTTACTGCGGTTGTGCGTGTGTGTGGAATTAAAATCTCGATTGAAGCCCTTTCGTAAATAAACAAATGTATTTCAATCGTAAAAAAAATCGACATCCATGATTGATTTGTTTCTTTGAAAGTCAAATTACTTCAATTATGAATTAGTACCTATTCTGCATTCGGACGGGCACAGGACCCCCCCACCGGCGCAGGTACAGGTGAATCGTGAAAAAAATGTTACTTCATGCAATCATTTTGGTTTCCCCAATGAACTATGCGGGCATTTTTCCATCGCGTGCAGGTTCCGCAGATTGACATGACGGTAATAACCTCAATCGTTGATTCTGTCCGAGTCCGAACTGGTACCGGGCCACACCGTAGATAGAAGTATGTATACCTATCTACGAATCAGTATGCTGCTATTTCCAGCCAAAGCATGTGAGCAAACACATTAGAAACGAACCGGGCGACCTGCGGACGCTTGCCGTACAATGGCACACGGAGCGCCGAAAAAAGTCAATATTTAGAGAATTACGTCATTTTCGGATCCTTTCGAGCCTGACGGTTGCTTCGTTGGTTGCTGCTGGCCATGCGGGGGGAAGTCTTTTCCGTCTGTGTTCATTGGGGAATGGAAGGACCAGTGAATAGCTCGAGGAAAATTGCTTTTCTTTAGAAGGAATTCGCAGTTTGGTTATTCGATACACTCTAACATTATAGTACCCATTGATGAGTACAATTTCACCTATTTTGAAGTAAAGTAGCTTACCCACTAATGGGTAACAATTACACATTTATGGTTAGTTGCACATTACTGGGTAATTTTTTTTTACCAATTTAATGGGTAAACCTACTTTACTTCAAAATGGGTGAATTTGTCCCCATTAATGGGTACTTTTCAGTTACAGTGTATTAAACACAATTGGAAAATAAGTGGGGCTTTGCGTTCTCTAGAATAGGTAGTTCCGGACTTTATGCTCAGTTTCTGTTTATTTGTTTCCTGTGCTTTGTGGTTGTTTTACGTCTTCTGTGTTTTCGGAGTCTTTATACGAAATTTTCCAATTTATCTCTTTGTGATATTCATGACTTCGATTTTAATAACGAAAATAACAACACAAATTTCCATCCCGACTAATGGTGTAAAATCGATAGGATTTTTCTGAATCCAACAATTCCCGCTGTCTGGGAAGGGACACATCTCCGATTTCAAAAACATCAATGCCACCACCGCCAATCAAGTGCTCAATAATCCTCCGGAATTGATTCGGAAGCCCTAAGTTATCTGTTCCCTGTGCCGCATTTGATCAAGAACCGGAGCGGAGATGAATGCTTTCAAGGTTTTTGATTTATGCTCTGGTTTTGGCTGACGCACAGATTTGCTTGTTATCGGTTTCTGTTCACGGCGACGGAGATCCGACGGAGGGTATCGGCAAATGGCTTTGCGTGTCTATCTGTCACACACGTTCTCCGGGGTTCATGCTTTGCAGTGGCGCCCTATAGGAAGGCTGTGTCTGTGTCTGTGTCACGGAATAGGATCAATATTTGCTTGTTTACTGCTCTCGGCTCGTTGGGTTGGAAGTCCGACCCTTGCTCCCAACTGAGGAGTGTTGTTTTCATGCACAGACATTTTAGTTTTGGGATGTTCTTTTGTCGTATAATCGATGTGCAAATGTTTATTTTCGTACTTTCAACAATAAGAAGCTCAGCCGCTTGAATTCGATTGGCATTGGAAATTGAAAATTGGACCCATAACTGACTGGTGCTCTTGAGCTACTCAAGTTTTTTTTTAACAATATGTGAGGAAAAATATTTTCGTTTTATTCCAGAATTCATCAAACAAAAACAAGGGAAAACCAAAATTACCCAACGGATTAGATTTTGAAACCTTACCTTCTACACAGCAAAAAAAAAATAATTCTGATATCACATCAAAGTTGATGCACTTCAATCGTGTCAAACATAAGGTGTAATATTACTTGCTAAAATGAATAAAATTATCATTAATACTGTGCATGAACTAACATTACGCTGCTTTTACTGCATTTGTTTATTTTTATGGCAAAAAAATTAGTGCATCCTCTTGGATGTAATATTAAAATTTATTTTTTGCTGTGTAGTAAACCACAAGTTTTGACTTTAGATACTATAGATTCCATAGATAAGCGGAGGCACACAAAGTTGTTTCGGCAACCATGAAAAATAAATGATCTTACTGGCATCCGTGAAAAAAGTTCATGCCATCATAGAGCTCTTCGTTGTGCAGTTTTGTTTTGTTTCGTGCGTAAAAGTTGAAAATGAAGTGCAAAGCAAATCTTTGCAACAATTTATCGAGGAATGGTTTGGTTTATCTTTTCTTCTTCCGTTGTCCGCGAAATAAATCGGAATGTGGAGTGTGGAAGCGTTTTGTGCTCATAATATTACAATACTTTTCCCTCAACCAACACCATGATGACGTCATGCCAAAAATTTATTTTAAGTCGGATTTTCTTGAAACTTTCAGGGAATGAACTAATACATATGGATTATGTTTCGGCATAATTACTTTATTCAATTTCCTTTCCATCGCTGAAAACCCGCACCTTTCCCTTAAGACCCCTCATTACATTTTGTGCAATGGTGGAGCCGACCTTTTTGGTCACTTTCATCCATTCTTTCTTCAACTCCAGCTCGTTCTTAAACACCTTTGACGATTTTCGAACTTTGGCCTTCATTATGACCCAAAATCTTTCCACCGGACGAATCTCTGGTGAATTTGGGGGTTGGCGGTTTGTGGTACAAAAACAACTTTATTGTCTCTGTACCAATCCAACGTCGATCGCGTGTAATGGCATGATGCCAGGTCCAGCCAAAATAATGTCTCGCCTCCGTGGGACCGCAGGAAGGGTAACAGACGCTTCTGGAGGCACTCGGTGCGGTAAATTTCGCTGTTGATGGTACATATTGTGATGTACGATTTACTCAGTTTACCGCATTGGCATATGGCCTGCCAGAGCAAGTATTTTTTGGCGAATTTGTATACTTTCTTCTTCCTTATGTCTTCCGGAACATCAAACCATCCAACATCAAAACCCCGGTATCTACTTTGCGTCTGCCTTGATGTAGGTTTCGTCATCCATAACCACACACATCGGTTTCGTTAACCACTCTCGATAAAGCTTCCTTGCGTGGGATTTGGCCGCCGTGTTTTGTTGATCACGCCGGTTCGGTGCCTTCTGGACCTTGAATACACGAAGCCCAGCTCGTTTCATGGTTTGCTGAACGAACCAGGCGGAACACTTTACCTTCAGAGCCGCGTCGCGAATCGAAAGGTTCGGATTACGCTTGAAATAATCCAACACCTTCCGGGTTTTCACAGGGTCAGCTGTCTTCGATTTTCTTCCACTTCCAGCCCGCCGCTTGGTCGTCTGGGAATCTTTAAACGATTTTATCACCCGAGACACAGTTGTATGGGTGATTTCCAGTTGTCTTCCGATCCATCTCATGGTCGCAGTCGGATTTTCCATGACGGCGCGCAAAATTCTCCGGCGATTTTCTTCTTGTTTCGACACTCTTGGCTCTCTTGGCACTCTTGCCCCATATGGCACTCTAGCCCCACCCGACCCTACTTACGGTGTGTGATGTGGGTGTGTAGTGTGAGGGGGCCGGCCGGCGACGTTGGGATCAAGCTTCTGAGCGGTTGATGCTGCATGCGATGATGGTTACAATCGGGTGATTTTCGAGCTCGCTTCTAGCACTCGTTCCACGACGAGCTGGGAAAACTGCAGGCTTGTACGATCGGTCCACGTTCAATTTTGTTTAAGTTCATTTTATTGATAACCTTGATCGTTATTAAAAAAATTAAACATTAAATAATTGCTCAATCACAGCAACTAATTCCCTTTAATTTGTTTGTATTCAAAATTTCAGCTCAGAACGAGTTGTCAAAACATTTTTTTGTGAGCAAACAGCTTAGATTAGTTGTCACTATTATTTTACAATAGCTTTTAGCAGTTTTTAGGAGGAATGACCGGTTATTGCCACTTTTATTCATGTTCTATGGCTTTTTTCCTTTAATAATGGCAATTTTGTAATTCAAATATCTCGAGTTAAAAAAATGATACCTCTTCCATTTTTTCAGCAAGTATAGAACCAAATTTCTTCTTTCCATTACTTTCAATAGATTTCCAATTGGTTTGCGCGTTTCAAAGTTATATTAGTTTAAAAATACTTGTTTCAAACCTTAAAATGACTATATCTTTTGATTCAGTGGTCCAAACGTCATAATTAGGTGATCAAAATGTGTGTTTTTAAAGTTCTAAAAGTGTTCTGAAGAATACTTTTCTCTAAATACAAAGCAAAAAAGGTTATGGTCAAAAAAACTGTTTTTTCATGAATCACCCTAACCTTCTTGTTGTTTCAGTTCGTAGACTGCGTAGATGATGAGATAAAAATTTGACGTCTTGGACAAAGTTGCTTGGTTTTGCATCTTCTACAACTTTGAAGAAGTAAAAAAAGTTCCGAAAATTTTCCTTGAAGAGTTAGATTTTTGAAGTCAGCCTAAAACTGGATCACCCTAATGACTGATCCAATGAAAAGATGCGTTTTTCATTATCAACAATTCTTTTCAAGACATTAAAACGCAACAACCAGTAGATTTTGCGAAAAACCCGATTTCCATGTATTTTTCCGCTCTGGACCACTGTGCAGTGGTTGTTAGGATAAAGAAAATTTTTGATTGAAATCTTCCTCATGACTTACTAGTTTCCAACATCCTCCGGGCCAGCAACGAAACTGGCCTGTAGAAGAATTATCTTCGTAATCGGTCTACCGTATGCGTGATAATGTTTGCACCATCGTACAAATAAGGTTCCTGTTTCACCTGTGCATACAATGCCTTGGTTTTCTTTGCATGAACGTAACCTATAGCTCATACCATAGTAGGCTGTGTATAAAAGAAAATGATTTACTTAGTTTGACAGTTGCACCATGACGAAGTGGCAGCGTGTTCGTGATTTGTCCCAGGCGCAAATGTCGCAAAAAGACATTTCAATCGCCGTGGGAGTGTCCCGGTGGACCGTCAAAAGGGTTTTAGACCGAGAAAAGAAAGGACAACTATCCGCGAAGTCGTCCGAGGTCAGCTCTGGTTCCGAGGGTTATCGCTGATATCAAAAGGAACATTCGGGTGAATCTAGTGCGATCAATAAGGAAAATGGCAAAGGAACACGGGATCAGTGACTTTACGGCACGGAAGATCGTAAAGGAAGATTGCGGGGCGAAGTCGAGGGCACGGAAAAAAACTCACATGATGACCAACCGCATCCGGGAGCTACGAGTCGAACGATGCAAGAAAATATTGAACTTCCTTAAGCGAAAAAATCCGGTAATCCTGTTCACCGACGAGAGCATGTTTACCGTCGATCCCGTATCAAATTCCAGAACCGACCGGTATATTAGTTCTCTTCCGGTAAAAGACGTGGCCGACGAGCACAAGAACGTGTATCTGACCAAGCATCCTGCTAGCGTTATGGTGTTTGGATTGACCCGGTGTCCATTCCAGAAGGTGACAATGTCAACACGGAGGTCTACATCGGGATTTTAAGTAAGTATGTTCTTCCGTGGATCAAAAAACAGTACGGTCCGAAGCCAAATGTTGTATTTCAACAAGATGGGGCTCCGTGCAACACCTCGAACCGCACTCAGAAGTGCTTGCAGGAACATCTTCCGTTCTGGGCGAAGGTTATGTGGCCGCCATCCAGCCCCGATATTAATCCGCTGAATTACTCAATATGGCGCGTCATGAAGGCCAAGGCCTGTTCTAAACGCCACCCGAGTACCTGGAGAGAAATGGATCCAGACTACATTATTAGAACCTGCCGTGCAGTCCGGAAGCGTGTGGATACCGTAATTGCAGCAAGTGGAAACTCGAGCGATGATTAACATAGTTTAAGATTCTGAGAAACCTATCACTTATGAATAAATAAAAAAAACTCGAAAACAAATTTTTTGGGATTTTTTTTTTTAATTTTGACATGGCACAATGATACAAACATTATCACGCATACGGTAAGGTACGTTGATCTTGAAGTGCGTATCTTCACTGTCCAAACTTTGCCATCGGTTCCATGGTAAGCCTTCTCGATAATACCTTTGGGCCAGCATCCACGATGCAGGTTCTCATCGATGACCATCACCAAATCAACTACCGCGTACTCGTAATAGTTTCGGTTGTCTCTCCATTTACAGTCAGGGATCCTTATTGCCGGTATCCCTTATTGCCGGATCCTTATTGACGGGCTATTCGGGAATAAGGATACCCACAGTTTATGGGATTTTCACTTATAGGGGCTGTGGTGGATTATTTAATTTGTGTTAATATATAGAGCTATACTTCGACAAAGTTGTTGTACTGGGATAGATCAACAAGTCTGTGTCATTGGATTCAGGTTTAATTGGGAACTACGCCGCTAGAGGCGCTTCACTTTTATGTTACTTATGACGGGCGCTATCATATATGGACCTTAGGTCCAACATAGAATATTATGTGATCCTGGCCATATAGAAAGTTACTGTCTTGAGCAAAGTTGTTCAAGTGACCAAGTCCTTTTGGATGGTGGCCATATTAGTTCAGAACTCTCTCACTACACGGCGCTAGTGTGCACATGAACTTCCTTAATATGTTATGTCTGGAAAGCTTGTCCAGACATAACATATTAAGGAAAGATGTTGCTGTGCAATGTGAGGACACGCAACGGAATATGGATGATGTGTAGAGGGGCTGTTAATCGATTTCGGTCGCCATTTTAAAATCCAAGATGGTATCCATCGGTTCAAGAAAAACTGTCAAATACCCTACAATATGGCTATGGACAGCTTCGTATCAGTGTAGCATCCTTGCTATTCCATACCATTTGCATTTGGACAGTTTGATGTTGGCAATAAACTTTCCTTCAAATTCCTCAATGTGCTGAGCAGATGTGTATGTTTCTCAAGAACATATACTCGCCAGTTCAGACAACTTTTAGGTTTGCTTCGTGTGCGACCTTCATTGCATGCGGGTTAAACTGGCCCACAAAAATAAAAGTTCTAATTTTCCACTGGCCAACCCCTAGATTTGTGCCATTAAGTGAGCAAACCACTCTCTGAAAATTTCATCTTATTCGGATGTAACACGAGCTGGCGCTTTGAGTTTGAATTTTGTATGGAGAATTAGGATAAAATACATGAACAAATGACACTGCTACACTCTGTCGATCATAAAAATGTTACCTTATTATCGATTTGAGTCAGATTTTCAAAACTTGTAGTACAATCAATGAGCAGCAACTTTGCCCAAGATTGCATCATGAATCCAGTTAGTTTTATTGAGATATTCGCATTTGAATGTATATGAGCATTATGTATACCAACCAAATCTCCTACATGCACATTAAACCAAAAGTGCCAGCCCGTGTAACGTAAAAAAGAGCTGAAACATTCAGAGAGTGGTTATCGCACCAAAAGACATGAGCCTGGATGTTGGGCTGTGAAAAATATGAAATTTTATTTTTAGTGGTAATCTAGTTGATACGTTGCATAAGCTGCCTGTATTTTACTGCAATATACGAGCAGAATGCACATCATTAATTAATATCTCCATAAAACTAACTTTAATCGTGATACTGTTTTGAGCAAAGTAGTTCCTTATAGTTTAAACTACGTGTGCTGAAATTCTGAGCTTAATAGAGTCTGCTGAATCAGTTCTATGCCCAAAAGAGTGAAGTAATGTTATTTCTCCATACATTTCAACCAATATCCCCATAAAAATTGAAATCAATAGCGCCAGCTCGTGTTACATCCTAATGAGCTGAAATTTTCAGAGTATGGATATCTCACCTAATGGCACAAATCTAGGGGTTGGCCCGTTCAAAAAATTATAAAAAATTTCCCCCATATTAATGTGGGCCAGTCTAATGCGGGTAGTAAACATTATTATTTGTCATCCGAGAGTGCGCGAGTAAGTTGTTATGGTTTGTTTGCCACACTCCGAGTGAGAGACAACAACATTATTGGGCCTTATTACGGTTGTCACTACACGGTGATAAGGATTTGATACTCATAATAGGAGCCGTGATTGCCGTACAAATCAAATGGGAATCACTTCACCGTGACGACAAGTGACAAGTTTTCATCGTGAAGTGATTAAGAGATGAACCAGCCTATGGCTAAAAATCTCAATAATAAAGGAAAAAAAAAAAAAAAACATCGTAAAGTGACATCCGTAATAAGCCCCATTATGCTTTCCTGCGACCTTTCTCAGGGTGCGCCAACGTTTAGGTTTTGTCTTATTATTATTATGACCTAAACATTGCTGTTCACTTCTGGTCGAGAACTATTTTTTAACTAAAAAAAACTTTGATCTCTATAGAAGTGTAAACAAACCACTTTCAAAGATTTTTGATTCCCAGCGCTGGAGACGTGCTAGCGGCCCCAACAAACATTGGAAGCGAAATAAGAGCTTATTCAGGCAAAAATATGTTTCTTCAGCTAAAAAATAGCTTATTCAGCCCTTAATCAACACAAATTGTTTGTTGGGGCGTGCGAGGGGCGTACACATTTACTTTTAGTCAGCCTTTATTAAACAAGTTGTACTTGACGGAAGACGAGAAAAGAAAATTGATCCTGCACACTGTTTTGTTGATGGTGAACAGCTTTGTTTGAGTCCGCAGCTGCAAATTCCTTGCCAGATCATCAGTTTTCGCGCTGAATTTTCTGGGAACAACACCCCGTGCTGTGGTCAGATAAATTTTTTGTCCGTGAACCTGCCTGAAATCCATCTTGACATAAGTTTCGACGTCCATGAGAAGGCCCTTCGACAGAACACGGTCATACACCTAGTAAAACTGTTTTGATACAGCACTTATCGAGACGACACATTCATCACTGACACACGTGTAGTTTCAAAACAAATCACTGTCAAAAAATGTCAAATCCGACGACAAGAGCCGCTGCAAACGGCGCCGGTGGTGTAGTCGGCGCCGCCGGGATGTTCTGAGGCATAACATCTCTGATCACGCCTTCCTTCGGATGGGAAGTAAAGCCGTTGGTCCCCGGTTCATGAGTTGATGGGTCGATAGGTAGGGTCCAGGTGTGGGAGCTGCCTTCCTGGCACGTCGGTAGCATTGGTGCTCAGCACGAAAAATAAGATCGACGGAAAAAACAAACCAAAGGAAAAAAAAAAAAAAAACAAGAGCCGCTGCTTAGACTAAATACAGTGTGCGGATTCTAAGTGGACCAGACTTTATAGACACTTAAGGTGATTTATTTTGTACGTAGAAAACCGGAAAATGCTCATGTTCACAAAATTTGAGACCAGCTACGGCAGATTATTGACGAATACTAATTTCCACATGAGCTAACGTGATTGTTAAAAACGAAGCTGACTCAAGTGATGTACGTTGTCCGAGTTTCGAGTATACTGGCAAGGAAAAAAAGTTGATTGACATTTTTTTTCCGGAGGGTTTTCACGATCTCAATTTTGTTCAGTAGCATCTTTTTTTCAGCCAACTGGCTTTCTAAATGGTAGCCTAATCGAGTCAATTGAGAGTTATCAAAACAACTTTCCTAAAAGCATAGATACTCCAGCAAAACCCGAAAATGTAAAACCACTCTCTCCAATCAAACATTCCCTATGGATCTCTTTCCCTTCCTTGCACACACCCAACTGCACATTCCTACATATGGATGTACATATGTATGCGGCGCACGCACCTGACAGGAGTGACACGTGGAAAATCATGTGTTTCCATGTAGGGTAATAAATTGGGAGCAGTATCTAAACGATGACGAAGCAGGAGAGCAAACTCCATGCTTGTGCGGCTGCACCTATGTGCTCCATCTGCGCCAATGTATATAGACGACGTGGAAAAATTATCTGAAACAGGTACCCGGTTCCATCCGTCATCGTATTAGTGCCGGCCATTGAATCGGTTGAATTTCACTGAGAACAGTAAAAGTTCAGAGCCACTGTGTGTGGTACGGGTTGACGTACATAATAGATGGCGAATGACTTCGCCTGTTCGAATATGCGAAAATTGGTTTGGCAGAAAATCAGTTGCTCAATATTCAGTAGGGTTAGTGGGGACAAGGATTGAAAAATGGGCCCATAATGTTTTGCGTTAAAAGAGTTGAGGTAGGGTAAACATTTACTATGGCATAATCGCTCATTTTGGGCCTATCGAGCAAGAAACATCACATATGTATCTACGATTTCAGCGTTAACGATTCAATTATATGCTACAACGCAAAGGTTTTAAGAGCGCAAGTACACCCTTTTTATCGAAAACAAAAGAAGCACTCCAAGCGAATCTATTGTTCCATTCCATTTTAACTTTCATCCGTACGACGAAGACAATCCAATAGGCCTTTTTAAAGCACCTTCAATGTAGAGTGCACCAGGCGAGTTCGAGAGAAAACGTCAACCAAACCGTTTGTTTACATCAGAATAAGGATTTTTCACAACTCAAATTAAAACATTTTTCATTGACCATCCTGCCAATTTCCATCAGTAATTGTCTCATTTTACAATTTTCCACAGATCTGAACTGATTTACATCTAATTTAGTCACATACAAGAAATCCGGAAGATCAAAAGCACTAAGGCACCATTCTAATTTTCTATTTTTTCTTCAAAAATATTCCTGAAAATTAAAAAAAAAAAGTGGCTCTTGCTTACCTTACCAATTAGGCTAAGGCCTTGTTGTCCTCTGCTGTCCGAAGAATTCGTCTCCGATCCATGGCCACACTTCGCCAGTCTCGTAGTCTGCGAAGGCTCCGCAGGTCGCCTTCTACTTTGCCCACTGCACGCCTCTTCTTCTTGTTCCTGTTGGGTCGTTTTCGAGAACCATTTGCACTGGGTCGTCGTCCGGCATTCTTACGACATGCCCAGCCCACCGTAGGCGCCCAATTTTCGCAATGTGAACGATGGATTGTTCTCCCAGCAGCTGGTGCAATTCGTGGTTCATTCGCCTCCTCCAAGTTCCGTCATCCATCTGCATTCCACCGTAGATGGTACGCAACACCTTCTGTTCGAAAACACCAAGGGCGCGTTGGTCCTCCACGAGCAGTCTCGTGGCTCTAGAGGACCACCGGTCTAATCAGCGTCTTGTAGACAGTCAACTTCGTGCGGTGGCGAATTTTATTCGACATCCACCCAGCGTACCCCATGCTAGTCGAAATTAAAATACTACACTATGTTTGTTTTCATTCGATATGAAAGTTTGACAGATAACAGGGGCTCGTGGATTTTCCTATGCTTCGAGGGGTGCATTGATTAGCTTGGAACCGAAGATAGTACCAGAGCTGAGCCAAAAAATTGAACACGTTTCTTCGGGACCTTCTGGTCTTAGAGTTACCTCTATGCTACGACTTCGAAGTTGCGTGGTTGAAGTTCGTCATAGATTAACCTAACGCAGCCCGGGAATCCGAGCGATTTACAGTTCCATGTTCCGAGTTTCCAATCGTAGTCCTTATTTTGTCACGTAGGTCTGTGCTGATTGTTCCGATCCGTATTTCTTTCTTCGGTATTTGTAACTTTACATTTTTCCAGGGCGGCTTGTTGGACTCGCCGGGGGGAGAATCGTGCACATATCTATTTAGAGTCCCATGCTGCCACTAGAACGGTGATCAGCCGCTTCTAACATGGTGAACAGACGCTCGGATATGGTGAAGAATTTCCTCTATCACCGTACTATGGTTACTGTGCCAGTGTTCGCGTCGCACCTCTTCACTTTGCTATTGCCGGAATGGCAATATTTTCTAGGCTACGCCATCCAGCTGTGTCAATGTTTCAGCTGGTAGTCTTTTGTTATCATATGACTCGGGTAGGCGTGAGATAGGAACTTGTGAGGACCAGAGCTAGGTATATCGCTCCTTCCATTTTGTAGCCCAAAAAAACCATTGACCAATGGATGAAAAAACTAGTTCATAGGCGACTTGATGCAAAGAGCTAGAAAAGCTTTTCAACAAGCTAAATCAACTCAAACTGGCGATCCAGCCTTGCGAATGGAGAAGTGGAAGCCGCAGAAAACTATGCCTATGTAATGAGGGGGGAGCCCAAGTAACAGTGCAAGTTTTATTGTGTTTTACAAGCATTCTACAAGTCTAAATATTGATCTACAGAACCATAATAAAACACAAATTGTTACTTGGGAAGAGATTTGCGAAAAGAAACAGCAGATTGACCAAGGAACCACGATTCATTCTGCTTGTACTGGGGTCACTCCTAAATATCCGGGAGAAACTGAGCGTGTAGCGACCACAAAATGCAGCATCATAATCATTTTTGATGCTGGATTTTGTGGTCGCTACAAGAATTACAATGAATTATGTTTTGGAGAGTAGAAAATCATTGAAATTTGATCAGCAGGAATTTTTGGAGAAGCTCCCGGTAACCATCAACTGACTGAAGAAACTGGAAATGCTTGTTGTGTCCATGAACACCAATAAGGAAGGGAACCCCTGGTTTATTTTGATTTTTTTGACGTCGTACTACGTCTGTGATTTCTATATGAGGGTACACTTTGTGAAAACCAAAAATGGTCATGTAACAAAATTATGAAAGATTTTGATCGTTAATAACTCAACTGCCCCTGGACCAATTTCAAAATTTTTATCACCAATCGATCAGAAATATTTCTACGCATGTGTGTATGTGTGTGTGTGTGTGTGTGTGTGTGTGTGTGTGTGTGTGTGTGTGTGTGTGTGTGTGTGTGAGTGTGTGAGTGTGTGTGTGTGTGTGTGTGTGTGTGTGTGTGTGTGTGTGTGTGTGTGTGTGTGTGTGTGTGTGTGTGTGTGTGTGTGTGTGTGTGTGTGTGTGAGTGTGTGTATTCCCTCTAAACCCCACTGGCTGGCAGTGTTATTATGGAAGAACTCTCTCTACAATGCCACATTTATGGTCATTGTAGACAGCTTAAGTCCGGGAGTTAGAAGGTGATAGCTCTATTGCAGATCCAGCAACCCATTTCAGAATGTCTCGAGAGTCATACCTATTCCTAGGTTACTTTCACTCACAATAAGCCCCGCATGTATGCATCACCGTTATCAAATGGATATTGGTTATATATACACACTTCCAGGTTCGAAAATATTTTTTTCAAACTTGGCATGCATTTAGTTTAATTTTGATATATATTTTTTTTATAATTGGAAAGCTCTCACCATATTCTGCTCTTCCGCCGTCGTTAATTGCTTTTTTTTTTTTAATCCCTTGGACTTTTTCTTGGGTTACTTGGGTACTCATATGGCCGTCAGAATGGTTCATCGATTGCGAAGTGAAGTATTTCTGAAAGTGATGCGTTATATTTCTCAATGTTTTGATTTTATCCTAACGTTACCCCAATGTTATATCACAGACAAGCAGACACAACACATTGAACATTTATCATTGTAAATCCTACCGCCATCTGTCGTATATCCTTTGGTTGTAGTGTTTAAACGTCAAACGCTAGGGAATTGATCATGTGCACCACAAGAGGCGGTACTACCAACTAAGAAACATTTAACTAAGACCAAATTGGCACAACGACGCCCTATACGCTCTCTGAACGAAGCGCAGGGTATCAGAAATATTTCTACGCATCTGTTAAAATTTAGACTTTATCATTTTTCAAAATGTCGCTATTTAAAACTACACGAATGTGCAACTGTTGCTATGATTGTTAAAATTATCACCGAATGCTTGCGAAAAGCGATTTCGCTAATATAGATTTCAAAGTTGAATTCCATCCGGTCTCACCAAACGGTGTTTATTCAATCACCGCGTGGTGAGTGGTGGTGTTCTCCAGTACACGTCGAAAGGCAAGCAGCTAGCTAGCAAGGCTGCCCTCAACCGCTGATCGGATTCAGCTCCAATCACGTGGCGTTGAACATTGTTCTCCAGTACACAACGAGCTGCAGCCCACATGAGCATCCATAGAAGGAGAAAGAAGCCGCACCGCTATTGATCGGAATCAGTAGCTCTTCGTGAGTCGCTGTGGGCCATCTATGCCAAGCGCGTCATACTTAAGAGTATAAACAGAGAGAACCCCGTTAAAATTCCTATTCCTACACAAAACACAAGCTCCTGCTGCAGTTAACAAATAACATTTATTATATAAGACCACGTAGTCCTACGTCACCATTGCGTAAAACTCCGTAGAGTCGCCCCTTGAAGTTTTTAATTTGATTCCCATTTATTTTGTATTGGTTCTGAAGACCGGGATTAGGCATGGGATATCATTTGCATTCATTTCGTGCATTCATTTACATTCATTTGCCCCTAACTTTTTTATCAACAGAATACAGCAAAATAATTAATTAATTTAGCTTTATTTAGGAGGCTTTCAGCCTTAGGCTGGTTCGCCTCCAAATACCGCAAAATAATGTATAGAGCTTTTGTAGGTTATGCTATTAGCTACAACTTTTGTTAACAATTCAAATACGTATCTCTTATGCATGATGAACCAGAGCGAACAGAACCCACTTCTATTTTTCAATGAATGTATTTTACATTCACTGAAAAACAGTAACAAGTTCTGCCCGCTCTAATTCGTGATGCATAAGAGATACAGATTTGAGTTATGGGCAAAAGTTGTAGCTAATAACAAAACCTTCTTAAAGCTCTATACATCATTTTGCGGAATGCTGTTGATGAAAAAAGTTAGAGGCAAATGAATGTAAATGAATGCATGAAATGAATGTAAATGATTTTCCATGCCTGACCGGAATGGCATCTCTAGTTTTTTTTCTCATGGATTTATTCTTTATGGATTAGCGGTCACCATTTTGATAAAAAATTAGTGGATCTAAATTTTTGAATCTGAAATGTTTGGACAGGGAATGGATCAGGTCATCCATCCGGATTGGAGATGGCCTTAGGTAGTGTTTTGAAACTAAACGAAAACTGAAAAATACAGAGGGAAGGGCGGTCAAAATTGAGGAAATTCGCATACCTTAGACGAACACCATTAGGAAAAATAGACGGATTTATGTTAAGACACACAAATACACTCAACAAAGACACTTAGCTTCAAAATTCCTGAAAATGGTGAAATAAATCAAACGTCAGAGAGTTGACGCAATACCACGATTTTGTTGCTTTTGGAAGAATGAAAATTTTCAAGACACCAGGCGCGAGCTCTCAAATACTTCTTTAAATCTCACTAAACAATCTTGAGGAAAAAATCTCTCCACCATTTCCTACACCATTTCCTACACCATTTCCACCATTAGTTTCACATTTTCAGAACCATCAATTGGGTTGTTTAACTTCGAAAAATATACCGATTTTTGTACATCATCTGATTGAGCTTCGTTTTTTGAGCACAACGATATTTTTATCGGTCCCGTAGGTCGATTTTCAAATCAAGATTTACATTTTTGATCGTTGACACTAAATCCATTCGTTGAAAGCTCACTCCCATACAAAGTCCTACCAAGGGGCACTAAGATAGTAATTTTTTGCTAATGTAATCGTACTTAATGAAAATAGTTCCAGTGTACCAAAATTGATGAATACCCCTAAACAACCCAATTGAAGCTTAACGCTTAACGTACCCCATTCTAGTCGAAATTCTAGTACTACACTATGTTTGTTTTGATTCGCTATGAAAGTTTGACAGATAAAATGAGGGGTTCTTGGATTTTCCTATGGTGCGAGGGGTGCATCGATTAGCTTGGGACCGAAGAGAGTACCAGAGCTGAGCCGAAAAGTTGAGCACGTTTCTTCGGGACCTACTAGCCTTAAGGTGGGCTTAAACAGGGCAAGTCAATTGATCTACTCAGTTGAATTCAATTGGCTTGAAAAGTTGAGGCTGGTTCAACTTTTTTCAATTCAAGTGAGTTGATCAAGTCAGTAGAATGGCATGGTTTACACGTTCAATTCACGTGCAAGTCAGTTGAATTCAACTGACTTGCCCTGTCTAAACCCAGCTTTAGAGTTACCTCTATGGAAGTAGGCTGCGCTGCAAAAAATGACGTGTTTTTGTTTTGCTGCGTCGTTTTCGTTCTAGTGAAAATGTTATAAATTTACAATTTCATTTTTTAAAAGTGTTAATTTGAAAGTACATAAGTGATGTTGAAAAGTGCATTAAGGGGGTAGTACACTTTGAACGTCCAAAAAGTAAGGTATTTTCGTTAATTTTTTTAAGCAATAAAACACTCAGGGAGGGCAAATATGTTATAACCCATTTATTAGTCATCCTTCGAACTACAATTTGTATTTGTATTTGTATGTAATTTGTATATAAACGGCGTGGGAAAATACTCCTTTCCATGTGATCCTGGAACATAAATCGAACAAAAATCCTGATTATTAATGAAATTTGAGTTAGAAATACGTATTCCGATTTTTTTTAAATTAATTTTTTCAAAAAGTTGTGGTCTTAGGAAAAAAAAAGTCCATTTTTTCACCCTAAATGCTTACAAAATCGTTGATTAAAAATTTATTTTTGACAAAATCGAAAATGTGCATACGCATTTTTAAGCAGAATTTAATTCTGAACAAGAAACAAGAAAGCGATATCCAAATTTGATGATAACTGGTTAGAGTTATTTCCCACGCCAGTTTGAAAACCCCCGTTTCGAGATAAACGCGTTTAAAGATAAAATTGCTCTCTCAGCACGTCGATACATATTTTAGGAAATTGCTTCGTAAAGCGGTAAGGAATATTCTGGCGGACTTGGAGTCTTTTCTAAATTAAAGTATACATCCCAAGGAACATTTTAAGCCAAAAAAAAATGCATTTTTTTGAAAAATCAAAGTGTACTTCCCCCTTTAAGTGTAAATTTTCAAATTCTTATCTGTTGCATGTGGTGCCGCCTGTTCTAAACTACGCGTAGTTACGCTCAGCTAAGTTTATTTACCTTTTCGTTCCTCTGTCCTCGATTGGAAATATCCATCTAATTCAAGACAATCATTTCAAAACTTACTAAATACGCGTCACTCAAGTATTGCACTACTGCTTGATTGAAAGTTTCAGTACAATATCAATGGTGTATATTTACATCGATAATGTATTGGAGCGGGGCTTATCATGTGTGATAATAGCTTCGAAATGCTTGCGTTCTTGAAATAGGCTATTGTAGCTGCGGTAGAGCTGTCACCTTCTAATTCAAGATTCTTGCATTCATAACAAATCAGGGGAAACATGTCAGAAGGGTATAACTCGAAACGTAAGCAATGACTTTGAACGTCGATTTCTCGTGAATGACCACACACCCACGGAATCTGATTACACTAGCTCATAGAACAAAAATTTCTCTGTCGGAGAGGTTTGTTAGTTTGAGTGGGTAAGAAACTGACGATCCAAGTCATTGTTTACGTTTCGAGTTAGACCCTTCTGACATGTTTCCCCTGAAATGATTGCAGGCAGAAGTTATCCATAATGCCACTGCCAGACAGTGGGAGTTTGGCCAAGGGCGAATCTTCATTTTAATCTACGATTCCACATACTATTAATAACCTTTTACACATGAGAACCTCCTATCGATCAGAATGAATTGTGCATATGTTTAGGATCAACAAACATTTTCAGGCGCAAAGGAGCAACGTTTCTTAATTCCAGAATCGGAAGACTGTTTTGAATAATATGTTTAGGTAATGGGCAGCAACTACTTACAGCTTCTGTTTATTAAATGCTTGATATGACGATTGCCAGCAACGCCGGCTGGGCGTATCCTATGGCTTACCCTCCCTACTAATAAAAATCCACCCTTCCCGTGACCCGTAAGTGTCGGACTAACATTCCTCCCCTTTCCCCACCAGATGCAAGGACGTGGCCAGGACAGCACTGGTCTGTTGGAGGGAGGCGCATCATTTATCTAAGAGGTAGTAATTAATCACAAATTGCTATCTATCAGCAACGGATGAAGGTGGGTCTCCTTCTTAACAACAGTTTGGAGCTCGTCCCACCTATGACATTGTGCAACCTTGTTTATGCTATGCTATGCTATGCTCTTCAAACGATTATAGCAGAATTATTTTATGCATCGCTCTCGTTCCGCTTTTTTATGCCAATAATGAGCAAAAACGAAAAACGCAACATTGAAACGTTATTTTCCCTCTGAACATTCCAAGATGATAGTTACAAAAAAGTTTTCACTGCAAATTGCAGTTTACTAGGCTGTGCCAAGTTCTTTCTGGTAGCGGAGGCGGAGAAGTTTTCCAAACGATGCACAATCTATTTTTATTCCGCTATCCCTTTTGTAGCGCCTTCGCTTTGGATAACGATTTCCAACCAACTGTTTGGCTTTCTTGGCTCCATGGAGAAAATCCTTCCCTGCCCTCTTGAGGCTGGGGGCCCAAGCACTTATTTCCATCGAGCAGACAGCACACTCCATTTAATGTGCTACGGCAACGGATTTCAAAAAAAAAGCAGAAAACAGAAACCAACCCAAGCTCCCATTTCCATATTAAATCCATTTTAATGCAGTCCGGTTCCTTCCCACAAGCAGGACTCCCGTGCGAAATGGTTATTACATAATATTTCTTCCTTTTTGTACTCGTTTCAGCTCCACTCGGAATACAGAAGCACCTATCGATGGCACGAGTACACCGGGGGTCCCGAGGTCGTCCGCAAGCCACCTGTGCCAAATCAATTCGGTAATTACACTCCATGTTTTCTGGGGGCGGCCGTTCGGTGAATGAGGCGACGAAATGGGGTTCTTTCGGGGTCCGCCAATGTGATTCTGTTTTCAGTTCTTCCTTCTATCACCACCAAACAATAGTTCTCATGATCTCTCACCAACACCCCTAGAACAGTGAAGATAACCGTTACTTGCATAATTGGTCCCACGCCATAGCAGGGCGGTTTTCGCTTGTCTGGAGAACATCCGGAGCACCATTTTATTCGTCACTTTATTGTCCCGGCCGGTTCTTTCTTTTGCTTTTATTTCTGTCGTCATTCGTTAGTCGCACTTTCCGATTTTAGTGTTCTTAGAAAAGTGATTGTGTGCGAGGGTTGGGTGGAGGGGGGGGGGGGAGTGTTCCAAATTGAATCGTTGTTAGTGAAGAGTGTGACATAATCGTACGAGTCGCACAACACTCTCCTGCTAACCCCTAAACGGGAGGACCTAAAAAGGAGCACCGAGCAGCCGCGTCTGGAATGGTCGTAAAAGTGTGTTCTGAACGACCCTAGAGCCGTGCTGCTTTATTTTATGGGTTTTCTCCAGGTGGGGTTGGTATTGTTCGCGGCCAAAAGTGGAGCACGTCTGGAATAAGGGAGTAGTCGGAGCATTTCAGTAGTGCAGTAGGTTGTAAAGTAGGAATTATTAATGTGACAATCTATAAAATTATGCCTTGCTTGAAGTGGTGCAAGTCAGGCCGAAGGATGTTTCCAGCTGTTTCTCCATTTTACTATTATGCTGACTGCTGGTAGCGAGATTTGTGTGCGAGTTGTAAATATTTTGTTTTTCATGATGTGATGAACGGTCAGTTCTAGAGAGGAGAACGCTCTACTCGATAAAATCATTGAACCCAAATTGATGTGTAATAGCATTTCTATACATAATTAACCGTCAATTTTGAATAGTTTTCGAATGAGCTAAACTTCTTGTATTTTTTTTGCCATATACACTTTCTAAGTAGAGTAGGGTTTTGATAAAGAGTCGCAAATTGTTGAGATATTGTTTAAAATCTAATACTGCTTCTTGATTCTAAATTCATTCTACGAGTTTCAATTCCGTCCTAACACATTGAAAGGCCATTAGGAAGCTTCGTCCTACGGATAAACGTAGAAAAAGGGGATTCGCTAGGAACGCTTCTTTTGTTTTGTAAACCATGAGCGTGAATATTCATACAATGCGCTCTAATAAGATTTATGTCGTAGCTAACGAACTAACGCATCGGAACAAACCTTTTGTTGATTTGTGCACGGTGAAATAATTGATATTATTGATCTTTTATGATCGACAGAACGGAAATGGTCGATAACGACGAAGTAGCGCTCTACCCAATGCCTCCGGGAAAATGTGTAACGGCCAACTTGCAATGTTTGAAAAATCATAGCTGAGCCATTCATTGACGAATTTCAAATCTATTGGGACCATTTGAAACTTAATACTTTACACTTAGAGGAATGACTACAGAGGAATGATTTTGCAAACATTGACAATTTGCCGTTACCCATTTTAAATAACAAATAAAAAATACCCTCTTCTATATTTTGTAAATTTGTTTCATTAGGAAGCATGCAAAAAATGCTATCCTCGGTGAAATTTCCTAGTTGGATCCTAAAAAATTAACCTTTGCGTGCCTAACGTCTAAATTTGCATATATTTCATCATTCAATTATCTCTAAAAACAACATATCTCAATCTTTTTCAGAAATATATTCGCCAGAACGGAATTATTCCGGTTTCCGTTGGGGTCACTCTGGGTCGGCATTCGGCTTTACTGTCCTGTAATAATCATACAGTCGGTGAACATAATATTTCCTCACTCAAATTTTATAATTGGACCATTCCAGGCTATACCGATGATCCATAATCACATTGGACATCCCGGAAAAATTCCCGACCACGCTTTCCGGGGCGTGTTCCAGTGCCCCTAAAAATGTTTCAATGCCCCCGAGGAAACAAGAACCATATCCATATAAATTAATATAAAATGGCAACTGAACACATTTAACACACAGGACTGAAACATCGTCAATCTGCAAATAAATCGCATGAAGTCAAACTTACTATAGATCACTACGCGAAACCTAACCTAAATCTTCCCATCTCCTTTCCTCACTCGCAAATAATGACAGTTATGACGGGTCTGTTTTGGTCTTCATTCGTTCGTATCTCTTTCATTCTCATGGCGAAAGGAGAAAAGAAGACGGCGAAATGCTTTTGCGTGCTGTGCTTTATTGAAGCTCTGATGCTAATTTGACAGCTCTTGTTGTTCGTTTACGATTATACTTGACTTATGTCACCCCGCAAAACATTAAATAAATATAGTCTTCTAGATCATGACCAAGTAAAGTGTGATTCACGCAAATTTTACGTGCCAATTCTTTTAAAAATTATTTTATTAATTTTTGATTACCTTTGCGGACTAATAAGAGTGATTTGAGAACATATAATTTTCGTCATCTTGCCGCTTTTAAAGTTGCGAGAATTCGATGTAAATTTCTTAAAGCCTGACCCAACAAGAAATGTTTCCAATTAGGTTAGTGGTTGTCGAAAAATGTACACTTTCAATAGGGCCATTACCGGCCGAGTTCTACAAACTCATGAAGTTTGATATTCTTGTCGGGAATGGGTCATTTCCTCGGAGGCACCAGGACATGCTAGGCATAGCTAGTGTGACCGTGGACTGTCAATAAGGCCATTACCGGCCGAGTTTTGTAAAATCATGAAGTTGTATGTGTCGCACGACGGGTTTTAATTCTTGTTGAGAATTGGCCACTTTCTATAGGGTACCAGAACATTTCCAGAATGGTCAATGTGACTGTGGTCTCGCAATAAGGCAATTTCCGAATTTTGAAATTTTCGAATCATGTTTTGTAAAATCTTGAAGATTGATATGACGCACGACGATTTTTGGTTCTTGTCAAGGGGCAAGACAGCTCTTAATCAAGAGCAATTTCAGACTTGCTGTTTAGGCACCTCGAGTAACTCACATTGCTCAGTGGGCAAGATCACTGTCATTTGCTTTCTCACTTTTCTTCGGTTTCTCGTCGGCGAAGTCGATAGCGATGATCCTGTACTTGGTCAGATTAGATTTACTATCGGCCCATTTCCTTCCACTCTTTCTGACCCATATGCAGGATTAAATTTCGTCCAGTAGATCAATGCTGGAATTGAAGTCCGGACGACGATCGAGGATCTTACTCACCAGCTTCGGCGGTGGCAGCTGACTGGATACTCTGGCCTCTTCTATCCAGCTTTCCATATTTGGTAATGGCGGCCTGTTTGCTTTTTGACACTAACTGGAGGGCGTATACGCTAAGATTATTTTACAGATTTCTGTAAAATTTTACCGAAATCTCAACAGCTGAACGTTCGGTAAACAATTTTACAGTTTTCCTGTAATTATTTACAGACATCTGTGAAAAATTCACAGATATTTGTGAAAAATTACAGGAAATCTGCGAAACTGTTAACTGAACGTTCAGCTGTTGAGATTTCGGTATAATTTTACAGATTTCTGTAAAAATTTCGAAGTGTTTATGTTGTTCCATTTTCTTCTGTTTCTGAGAGAGGGAAAGGGAGGGGTTAAAATTTGAACCTCCATATAGTTTCAAAAAGCACAGTAAAGGATACATTTATTCATACAAACAGGCTGCCATTACCGAGCATGGAAAGTTGGATACCGGTGATTTCACGTTCTCCTCGGTGGACATCTGAAAACGATTTCTCTGGTTATTTTATGAGAACAAATAGCCTGTGTCCACCTACATTCAGTTAATTCACATCCAACTTTTCGAGACGGAAGAGTACGCACAAAAATCACTTCCAAAACAGTTACAGAAGCTGGTGACGGTGGTCCCCTTTGAAATTCTTCTTAGCATAGTTCGAGCCGTTTTCCGGACAAATTCCTGTTGATCCAAGTGGTATTGGAATACACATCGTTTGAATAGCAAATCTGAACAATCTTACTATGTTTACAAACAAAACTGACGTTTAATACGAGATAAATCTTTTCAAAGAGAGTAAACGGAGTGGGCAGAGAGAAAAAAATTGATGAATTTCGAGGTACATTGAGTTACTCGCTGCAAAAAAGCGGGTCAGAGTCGAGCTGTTTCACCCCTTGGTTCTTGTTGAAAATTGGCCACTCCCCGGGGGCACCGGATCTTTTCAGGGATGCCTAATGGACCATCGGTATAGCTGCCATTGGTCCAATTACATCATTTGATAAGAAAATATGATGTTCAACATTTGCGTAAATATTACATAACAGTAGCCCCAACGGAAACCGGAAGAACTTGGGAACCATGTATTTATCTTATTTTTTCCAGACAGATTCCAAAACTTTAATAGATTCCCGACTAAATGCAACTTGTTGTGCAGAAAAAGATTGTGATATTATGTCTCTAAAGCTAATTGAATTTGGAAATCTATGTATATTTAGACGTTAAGCACGCAAAGGTTAATTTTGGTTTGAGTTGTTTTTTGGCAAGAAAGGTTGAACACAGAACTATCCAGCTTTCCATGCTCGGTAATGGCGGCCTGTTTGTATAAATAAATATATCCTTCACTGCGTTTTTCACACTAAGTGGAGGGCGTTACTAGAATTTCGATCTATCAAAAAGTGGAACCAATTCAATATATTGTAGACCAAAAATTGAAAAAGTTCTACCAACTTTTATAAACAAACCGTTGATTAATCTTTTCTAACCAATCGAATGTAAATTACCAGCATCATTGGATAGGGGAAACTTTCCCCAACCAAAAGATGTTGTTAGTTTGCGTAGGCGAGCCTTGAGTCACGAGAAAAGGCTTTTCGCAGCCCGCATAATCGTAAACAATAAAAGGATGATTCACAGTATCATTACGTACCATAAATAAGTATATCTGGACTATTCTAGTCAGCGTGTATAAAAATGATAAGCATATAATACCATGAATTCTCCTGAAGATACCATATATTGTAATATGCAAAACAACTATATGGGATAACGGCGGTTAAGTATAATTACCATTCCATAAGGTTGATATTTTAGAACAAAATTTCAGGTTTACTGTAAGACATATAGCTTTTTTATAATCAATTTTAAAATCATAAAACTATATGTCATAACATTCTGGAACATTTGGATTATTAAATTTGGTTTTTAAAAGGAAAGTAAACGTTATACTCTGTAAATGGTTTATTGAGGTAATTTAACATTCTGGTGTATTTTCTAGTTATATTCAAACGATTAAATTCCATAAGGGCTCACCATATCCCATATAGTTTGTATTCATTCCTTTTTCTTCGATCAGGGACTATGACTGATCTTAACCTTACAACTACTGACAGTATGGTACCATTATTTAAGTGGTCTGCTAATATAGTGGTACCATGTTGACAGTAGATGTGCGATCGAATTCAGCCACTAATTTATTCTTAAGAAAAGCCTTCACTCAAACACCAAAGTAAATTTTCGAAAGAAATTCTTTCAGCATTTTAAGCTTTATTAATTAAGCTTTACATGATATTTCGATTCCCAATCAACTGTCAATTCTATGACCGCGCCTTGTCCGTCTGTTTTCGGGTGTATTTCAGGCATTTGCTTATCAATCAGGTCCAGCCTCGATCCAGCTCTTCGCTGCCGTCGCCCAGAATATCCCGTGAGTCGATTTGGTTGAAGTTTCCATTTACAGCCTCTGATAATGCTACGAAAAATGCACCCATCATTTCGAATAACCCTGCCATTCTCAGCAACTTCTGCTGGTACAATAACAGAATCCTGCGTAATCAAATCCAGCGATACGATGATATTTGAGTATTTGGCTTCTGCTTCAGGTGCAGCTGTAGATAGATCAGCTAGAACATCTTGCGATTTAATGACAGTTGAGTCCCCAGCTCTGTCTACCACTGATAGGTACACGTAGCCGATTCTTGATTCTCCTTGTGCTGCTTCAAGAGAATCTTGCGATACGATGATCGGGCCTTCAGCTCTGTCTGCAAGCTTCTCCTTGTCCTTAAGTGCAGCTTGCAGCTAAAAATTTAAAGTAAACATTATTTATGGATTGTTCATTTTTTCTTACAAATCAACTAACTTTCCAACGCACGCAATTCTGCTACGTTCAGCTCATACGCAGCTTGCACTTGTTGGCGTTTTTTTAGCCCGGAGTGCGGGATTCTAGAATTGTAGATTTTTTTGTAAAAAAAAATAAGGTGAAACAATTATAAAATACTCACTTTTATCTTGTTTTGCAACAGGTAGCTGAAGTTGCTTTCTCTTTGGTGGTATTGTTAGGCTGGTTTTTCAATTTTTGCGCTAGCTTGTCGATGAACGCCACTCAGAAATTTTACCCTTTGTGGTGTCAGCAGCAGAAAATCGAACGATGCTCACAACTACTAAAAAGAAAAACTATTTGTGGTATCAGCAGTGAATCGCAATATGATAAACATTATGAGTGTGCTCATAGTTTGTGTAGAAGTATTTGTTCAATGTTATGAACATGAGCATAAACGTCACCACTTAACGTTACAAGCCACAAATAATATTTGGCATACAGTAAACAATAACAATAATCAACGCTACTTGGAAAATTTATCTTAACGTTATTGCTTCTGTGACCATCCAATTAAAATTAGGTAGCGTTTACGAGCTCAAAACATTCTGACGTAGATTATAACACATTATTCCAACATTCTATGGGAAAAAGTAGCTGCATGCTGTATTGTTAATTTGGGATTGAATATGGTATGTGATTATTGAGGAAGACCAGTTTGATTGTAAATTGACGATAACACATATAGTAACGATATATTTTATGTTAAATTTATAATGAGTACTTTTCAGCAAATAGTGTTTGATTATGCGGGAGTTTTGTTCGCAATAGCTGATGTGCTCTTTTCTGTTGTTGGTCGTGATTTGTTCAATTGGTTCCGCTATTTGACAGCTCAATTGTTTCCCGAGATTCTAGCCGCCAGACTATGAATGTAGCGACTGTACACGGTAACCGCAAAATACCCAATAATGACTACAAAGTAAGCATTTTCGAGGGAAACTGGGACTACCCATTAAATGAGTAAAATGTTACCCATTTATGAGTAATTACAACTACAAAAATAAGTAGTTAGTATTCATTTTTGAGTAACAAATACTCATAAATGGGTAATATGTTTACTCATTTAATGGGTAGTCCCAGTCTCCCTCGAAAATGCTTACTTTGTAGTCATTATTGGGTATTTTACGGTTACCGTGTAGGCGTATGTTGTTCCATTCTCTTCTGTTCCTGGGAGAGGGAAACGGAGGGGTCAAAATCAATGCACAATGCTAGATAGAGCTGGAATTAGGGCGTAGCAGCTTTTGTAAACAATGACTTCTATCGATGATTTCTAGGAACTCAAGGCAGACCAACATAACCATCGGATAGTGGAAGTCTTTCCCTACCCGAAGAGGATGTTGGTTTGCGTGGGCGAGCCTTGAACTTCTAGAAATCATCGATAGAAGTCATTGATTACAAAAGCTGTTAGGCCCTAATTCCAGCTCTATCTAGAATGAAGGATACATTTATTCATACGAGCATGGAAAGTTAGATACATTAGTTGGTATTATGCTTATTATAAGACCATTGTTTCAGGATGTGTTCCATTTGGTGAATTTTCACTTAAATTTGACAGATGGAAAATTTTCAAATAAACCTGCTATTGTACCGGACTTATTTATGACAGACCAGGAATCAATTTTGACAAACACCTTCCCGAAAATCGGACCGTAAATAACAGAGGAATTTTCGAACATTATAATTTATTTTCGAAGTGTATAATTTAAGTGAACATTCACCAAATGGAACACAGCCTCATACCCCGTACAGACTATGGCTTATATCATGTAATATAGGCTGTCTTGCAATGAGCACTCATGCATCTAGTTTACACTGGAAATCCTATGTATGAGTGCTCATTGCAAGACAGCCTATATTACATGATATAAGCCATAGTCTGTACTATAGATTCCATAGATAAGTGGAGGCACAAAAAGTGTTTTTGGCAACCATGAAAAATAAATGCTCTTACTGGCATTCATGAAAAATGTTCATGCCATCATAAAGTTCTTCGCTGTGCAGTTTTGTTTTGTTTTGTGCGCAAAAGTTCAAAATGAAGTGCAAAGGAAATCTTTGCAACAATGAGTCAAGGAGTGGTTTGCGCAATATTTACTTCTGCCGTTTTCCGCGGAATAATTCGGAATGTGAGTGTGGAAAGTGTTATGTGCTTAATATTACAATACTTCTCACGCAAAACACACCATTATGACGTCATGCTCGTTTGGATACACTAACTGACAGTTCGTTTGGCTACATTCTACTTTTCTTCCGCTTATCTATGGAATCTATAGTATCTTTAATCAGCATGAGCCCTGTTCCCACTTGTTTAGTTGCCAAATTCAATTTTCGCTTGAAATTGGTCAGGTCAATTGCAGTTCCGTTCTTTTTCTTCAGTGCTTCACAATTGACCGGTATGGGCCTCAATTGGCCTTAATGGTCGGATCCATCTTCTTGGGAACCACTGTGACGCCATGTTCGCTGTACCACTGCTTGGTGGAATTTGAGCAGTGACAGCTTGCCAAGTCCGTTTCAGAACGTCACACACCGTGGATTTCGACAAATTTAAAAGTTTTGATTTGGGATTTTCGTTTGGAGCGTGCAGGATCGAATCGCGACGTACGGTTAAGCCATGATGTAAACAAATGAACTTATCCTGACAACCAATGCCTACTGTGATTCTCTACACTCTTATGCCCCGTACATACTATGGCTTACATCATGTAATATAGGCTGTCTTGCAATGAGCACTCATATATAGGATTTCCAGTGAAAATTAGATGTATGAGTGCTCATTGCAAGACAGCCTATATTACATGATATAAGACATAGTCTATACGGGGTATTAGCATGCTTCAGTGAAGTTTTGAAAAATTATACTGCCTTAATGGCAGCTAGTTTAATGTGCCGGATTTCTTCGTGTTCAACCTTTAGTTCAAAGTTCACACACATCTTATGTGGCTCTAGCATACATGGCGAATGAGAACCAACTGAACTTGCCTTACGGTTTCCCAGGTTTTTCCAGGAAGAAATTCTCGAATATCACGGAATTTCCATTTGTCATTAGGCTACACGCTATTTCAAAACTACTCGAATATCTCGATAACCTAGAATTAGGAGAACGTTCAAAGCCCAGTTACTAACAATATACTTTCTAACAGTTCCATATCTGTACATATTTTAGCATGAGATGTATACAGAATGCAAAAAAAGTTTATCCACCCCCCTACCAATTAACATTTTTTTTTTGTTTTTCTGGTGAAAATCAGTTTAATTTTATGAGTGTTCCTCCATGATTTATCAATTTATGTTTATTTATCACATTGCCGTTGAAAATACGGCGTTTATATCTTTTCTTGAGATTTCATGAGATAATTATGAAAAATTGTAAAAAATTCCGCAAAAAAAGTTTATTCACCCCCAAACGGATACTATGATTTAAGTGTGTTTTACAGAGTAATGGCAACAATTAATACGAAACTAACGATTTTAAATTGGCTCACTACTTGACTAGCCTATTGGTCCCAAGCAAACGATTAACGTACGCCATTCTAGTCGAAATTCTAGTACTACGCACTGTTTGTTTTGATTCGCTATGAAAGTTTGACAGATAAAATGAGGGGTTATTGGTTTTTCCTATGTTTCAAGGGGTGAATCGATTAGCTTGGGACCGGAGAGAGTACCAGAGCTGAGCCAAAAAGTTGAGCACGTTATTTCGGGACCTTCTAGTCTTAGAGTTACCTCTATGGTATTAGTGTGTATTCTGCAACTTTATCGAATGTAAACATTGTGTCTACCTGTCATTTAGTGCTCTTGAAGTTTTCGTGCTCAAAATTTCAGTTTCGTATTCAAAATTGGAAGCTATTTGTTGCAAAATGCCCAAAAAAGCACAAATTTCGATCAGTATCCGAAATTTGATTATTGAACATCACAAAACTGGCAAAAGCCACCGTGATATTGCCGATATTGTCCAGCTTCACAAAGATACGGTCGCTAGGATTGTGCAGATGTACAAAAAGCGTGGTTCTATCTCACCAGCTAAGCGATCGGGGCGTCCTTCAAAGACAACTGAACGAATTGACAGAGCTATCGTGAAGAAGGCGGAGCTGGACCGAGGACTATCAGCTCCGAAAATTGCGAAACAGATTGAAAGCGAGTTTTCCATTCAACTGACATCACAATCCGTACGAAATCGTCTTCATAAGAAAAGTCTTAATGGCAGAGTAGCGATTTCAGGCAATTTGCTGTCAAATCCGATCCAGTTTCTGACTAAGAGAAGAGGAGAGAATACGGGGGCGAAAACGGACCACTTTTCTGTCAAACGCGAACCAGCTCGTGAGTGGCTGATTTGTAGTGCGTAAGATACACTCAAAAAAATGAGCACGTCACTATAATGTGTTTCACACTTGATTTCGCGCAAATTGTTAAACACATCTATTTCATGTGTGGATCAGATGATACAATCTATTCAGTAACGCTATAAAGCCATTTGAAACACATTTGGATTTCATGGACTTCAAATGTCAGTGTCAACAACCAATCACATAATTGTCGAATATTCTACTCTCAACATCATATTGTCTATCGTATATGAATTGAGTGTCCTGCATAATATTAATCTTTTTTTTATAGTTTATTTAAAATGTTTATTATTAAATTACAAAAGGTAATAATACTGAACATTATTGAAATTGATTTTGTTTGGTCCAGACATGCCTCGTTCTTACTCCCGTTCTCCGTTACGGTCGAGAAATCACGCGAAAAGAACACATATTCCTCCAGCTGCAGTGACTACGACTGGAATCGCCATGCGGATGATCGTTCTTCCAAATTTCGTTCGACAACGAGTTTACGAAAATTTTGACAAAAATTGAACTGCACCTTTCTTCTTCACCAAAGATCATCTCCTTGCCAATCCTGGATTACATCAGTTCTGAATAGAAAAAGTTGTTTAGGTGGCATACTTTGAACAAATTACCATCCCGATTTTGTTTGCAGTAAAATTAATCCAAACTCGGTTTCACAGTACACACTTAAAAATAACTACTTTTACACGAGACGTAATGTATATTGGACGTAAATCATAGAACGTAAACAAACATTTCATGTAAAATTAAGTGTTCTCAAACCGAAACATCAGCTAGTCGACGAAGAGAACGTTTGATTGAATTGATTTTCACGTTTCTTTCAACTGATTCTTATGTCAAAAGGCCCGCTTACATGTGTCGGTCTCAGGGAACCGAAATTTACATGACTTTTTAGTAGTGTGTACCTTATCTGTTGCTTAAATCAAGGATGTATCAAGAAAATCATTCATAAATTTCTATTATGAATTACCTGAACAATATCGTGAAGATCACAGTTGCTTCTTCATCAGCTAATTAACCTGGGATAATACGGAACGAAATTTAATAACTCGAATCAACTTATGCAATTGACAGGTGGCAAACAAAGTTCTGTTGTTTACATTTGCAGAACAAGCAAATCATATCGTGCTGAAATGCAAAACACTTAAAATCCTTATGTTTTGAACAGTAGCGGGATTTAATAAATTGTGCAAATGGATTCAACGTGCAATGCACTTACATTGATATGGTAAGATTTTTCAACATTTCATAGATCAAAACACATAAAACTTAAGTGTAAAGCACTTCGAATGAATGTTTAAAACACATCAAATTAATTTGAATGTGCATTTGAAAAATCAAGAGCTAAAACACATGAATCAAACGTGTAGAATTTTTTGAGTGTAGAGATAAATATACACGGAGATGAAAAACTACCCAAAATTAAGTACTCTTCCCTCAATTCTGGGGTTCAGCCCAATAACCCAAATTTGAGTAAATCGCATATAGTAGTTTCCATTTAACACCAGCAAAAACAATTACCTACTCTTAAGTTTATTCTACCCAAAATTAAGTTTAATTAACGTAAATTTGAGAATATGCATTTTACTCAAAAGTAGCTTATTGGGCTGAACTATATCGTTGGGTCGAATCTCTTGTTCCTTTTTTGACAACAATAACGAGTGCAAGTGAGAGGCTGAAGTCAATATTAAGTAAAAAGAACTCAAATTTTGGGTAGTATTTTTTCTCCGTGTAGATATAGATAGAGATAGAGACAGCGATTAAAGAGTAAGAAGCCAGTTGTCACCTCTTCCTCATTCACGGAGAAAAAATACTGCCAAAAATTTGAGTTCTTTTTACTTAATATTGTGTTCAGCCTCTCACTTGCACTCTCTATATTGTTGTCAAAAAGGAACGAGAGATTCAACCCAACGATATAGTTCAGCAAAATATGTTACTTTTGAGTAAATTGCATATTCTCAAATTTACGTGAATTAAACTTAATTTTGGGTAGAATATGCTTAAGAGTAGGTACTTTTTTTTATGCTGGTGTTAAATGGAAACTACTATATGCAATTTGCTCACATTTGGGTTATTGGGCTGAACCCCAGAATTGAGGGAAAAGTACTTAATGTTGGGTAGTTTTTCACCTCCGTGTAGGTTTCTGATTGGTCGATTTGCCAGTAGCAATCGTGGAATAAAAAGGACAGAGGGATTGCATCAGTCTGGCTGGCAGTGATGCCGGAATCAATGTTGACGTCAGTGGCTTTGTTAATTGTTTATATTTGCGAAAGGAAAGTTGCAAAATTGAGAGCACTGCGCGTTTTAGGCGATGGATATTGTTGTTTGCTTATGGTTGTTTTTATTGTGTTGAGCAAAAATGATGTACAAGCTGCTAAGCTGCGGTAGAAACTCCGAATAAAATCCAACTTAAAATCGAAACAATATTTTACATTCCTGCCATCATTGGTCAACCTCGTCAAATGCCACGCACAACTTTCCGAATGGTATTCTTCAAAAACATTAAGGCTGTGAACCATTTGCCGAGTTAAATTTAACTCGTGGTTAAAAGTGACATTTCGAAAGTTATTTTCTATGTTCGAAAATCCCTGGGCTGTCGCTCGACCAGTTTTCGAGAAGAACTAAGCCAAGGTTGTCAAATTTTAACTTCTTGTCTGTCAGAAATAACCACGCTCGGATAGCAGGGTTAATCGATAACTTTCCATCTGTCAAATGTTAACCAAAAGTTAAATTAATCCACCTAATGGTTCAGAGCCTAAGAAGAATGAGAAGCTCGATTGTCAAGTTCCGTCCCGGGTCATAATCACGCATTTCCGTTCTATCGAGTAGAAAACATCAATGATGTCAATGATTACAATGTGCACTGATTAATAATACGTTTGCATCGCTACTACAGTTTAAAAGCTACAAAACGAAGCCTATAAGAGCGCAAAGCATGAATATTTACATCTATTGTTCTCATAAACAAAGGAAGCGCTCCTAGCGAATCACCTTTTCGTATCTTCGTCCATATGACGAAGAAAATTCACTAGCGTTTCAAATAAAGCCCTACAGTAAAAGTTTGGACGACTGTCACCACATAACTGAAAAAAGCTGTTCCAATCGAGCAAAGCGGTGCATTTTGACGATTCGATTGGAACAACTTTTGACAGACGTCCATACTTTTTCTGTAGGTTTTAGTTTCAAAGCGTTTGGATGGAATTGAAACTCCTATGACGGACTTGAGAACAAGAAGCAGTGTTATATCATAGAGGTAACTCTAAGACTAGTAGGTCCCGAAGAAACGTGCTCAACTTTTTGTCTCAGCTCTGGTATTATCTTCGGTCCCAAGCTAATCGATTCACCCCTCGAAACATAGGAAAATTCACTAACCCCTCATTTTATCTGTCAAACTTTCATAGCGAATCAAAACAGACACAGTGTAGTACTAGAATTTTGACTAGAATGGGGTACGTAATCGATTTGCTTGGGACCAATAGGCTAGTCAAGTAGTGAGCCAATTTAAAATCGTTAGTTTCGTATTGATTGTTGGTTATATTGTTAAATATCTCATCAATTTGTGACTCTTCATCAAATCTAACGGTACGTATTGAAAGATAAATAAATTTAGAAGTCATATTTAGTGGAAATTGTTTTGTTCAAATCCGTTCAAAAAAAAAAAGTGTCAAGCACCAGTCGTGCTTAGTAGGACGGAAATTAAACCAAAAACCCTATGTGTTTACTATGCACAGTTTGAATGCATATTGCCAAAATATCACTCTGATCGCGGAAGTAAACCAAACAACGAATTTTTGATCGACGAAAGAAGATAGGCCACAGTAAAACATTAATCGAGGATTGATCAAAAATGCAAATTTCCAAATGTTGGGTGTATTGGTCCACCAAAAACGTGGATCCCGTTGCGAATTATCAGTTGAAGAAATTCCAAATACAGAAATCCCCTGAAATTTGCGGTGGATGGTGCCTTGCACCATTCCGCGGCAATCCTCCAACTAACTGACCTGTCAACCATATACTAGTTGCCTACAGAAGATCAGCTCGATAGGTTGGAGGACAGCGGGGAAATACCTAGCGCTGGGTGAGGACTGTATCACCCACCCTGCTATTCGGGGGATTCCTGTGCAGAATCTGTACTCATATCAACCTATGAATCATGGGAAACCACAGAGAACAGACGTCCAACTCCGGTCGAGAAACTTGTGTAAAGATAAGTGGGAACATCGTCGTTTCGAGGCGCTAGCATCTCCTGATTTCCTCAATAAATCTTCCACTTTCGACCAATTTGGCACTAGTATCGATAAATTTTCTGTTGAAAATTGCCACTTGGCGCTACCGGCTCTTAGTGTCTAGTGTAAGTTGTGCAACGCCAGCGCCATCAGGTAGTCAAAGAGGGTTTTTAAGTGGAGAAGTCGCCGTTAGTGGCGCTTAAGTCGAATAGGAATCTTTACACAAGTTTTTAGAGAAATTTTTTTCGAGCCTCAACGTCTGTTCTTTGTGGTGAAACCAAACTCCTGATAGCCTCGTTTAAGTGAATGACTTTTATCAGACTCTGGAGGATCTACAAGCAGACTGCACAATGGTCCCAAAGCCGTATTAAGACAAACATGTTTGTGCCCAAACCATCAGTTTTATGTATGTGGCGTCTTCGGGAAAGTTTCTTCATAGGTTTTCGTCATTCTTTTTATGCTCGTGAAATTAGGGTGGTCCATTAGATTGGTGAATTGAAAATACAAATTATTTGTTATTTGAGATAGACCAATGTAATGTTCTAAAAAGTTTTAGAACAATCAATTTGAAGCTACTTTGCTAAGCACCAATTTTTTTTATCTCTTATGGCTTATGAGTTATGATTATTTTGAATAAGCAGGTTAGGGTGGCCCCTAAAAACAGTTTTCTTTGTGTTCAGATCAAAATCAAGAAACACCTGTTTTGAAGCAGGCCGTTTATCGCACAGCTCAAAACTGTGATTTTTATAGTTTAATTAGTTAATAGAGTAGTATAAAATAGAATTCAACTTACATTTAATAGTGCTCTTTTGTTTACGTCTTTGACCTGACAAATTCAATTAATTTCGCGGACCTGAGCCTAAATTAAAGAATGCAGTTATTGCATATTACATCTGTTCAAATAGTGTTACTTACAAATCCCAAAGAGTAATTTTATAAGTTCACTAAGTAGCAATAGTAAATGTAATTAAATCGTAGTCAATTAACTTTCACTGATTTGCTTTTCTGTTGACACTTCGACTCCTTTTTCTTCTCCTTTCCACATCATCGATCCTTGCGGTTTGACAGCTGTCTAGGCCGCCCTTGACGTTCGCCTCTTGTTCTCACTTCTTAACAGGCCCATCAGTGAGCCCACTGGCGTTGTGTCCAGCGGCGGTGGCAACAATTTGAATATATTTTCATACGTTCATTTCTCGTAAAAGGCACTTTTAGCACTTTTAATAACGCATATTTTTGCTGAAACAACCAGGTTGATATCTTTTTTGATTAGAAAGATATTGGCGATTTTCTTCGAAAAATGACTCTTTTCAATTGTCAATCTCTTTAAATGGAACAATCCGATATTCTTACTTTTAATCCCATTTGAAAGATCATTTTGTCTTCTTTTATTGGTGAAACATCTGTGAGAGTGGTTTTTGATTGAAGTATTAAATTTAATTTAAAAAAGTCATAAGAAAATAGCCATAACTTTTCAAATAAAAGAGATAACATCTTATTTGCTCGAGCAAAAATATGCGTCGTAAAAAGTTCTTAAAGTGTTTTGAACACAGTTCTTTCGAGAAATGAACCTGTGAAAATATATTTAAAGAGAACCGATTTTTAGGGGCGACCCTAAACTGCATATTAAAAAAAATCATTACTCATGAACCATACGAGATAGAAATATGGTGTCTGGAGCAAAGTTACTTAAAATCAATTGTTCTACAACCTTTTCGAAAGCTGCATTGATCTATCTCAAATAATAAAATGTTTATATATTCAATTCACCAATTTTATGGCACGGAATGCTTCACCGTTTATTTCAAACAATATGAGAAAGGAACCTAAAAATAAACTATCACAATTGTCTTCCATACATTGATTTCTCGCAAAAATCTTAGAACTTTAAATGGCGCATTTTTTGCTCAAGACACCATATTTCTATATCATATGGTTCATGAGTTCTGATTAGTTTAAACATGCAGGCTAGGGTGGCCCCCTAGAAAATCGGCGCACTACAAATATCTTTTTATTCGTTTATTTATCGTAGAATCTTTGTTATTGACACATTTAAAACTTTTTACGACGCTGTAGAAATTAAGTTTTTAGCTCTTTCATACGAAAAGTTATGGCTAGTTTTTGCTGAAAAATATGACTTTATAATTAAAAATGAAATGAAGTGCTTTAACCAAAAAATATTCTCGCAGGTTTTCACCAAAAATGAATAATAAAACCATTTTTCCAATGGAATCAAAAGTTAGAAAATCGGTTTGCTTCATTTAGAGATATTAACAGTTGAAAATAACCATCGTTTCGGAGGAAATCACCTTTATCTTTCTAATCAAAAAAGATAGCAAACTGATTGCTTCAACAAAAATATGCGTCATCAAAAGTTCTAAATGTGTCCACAACCAAGTTTTTACGAGAAATGAACGTATGAAAAGATATTCAAAGAAAACCGATTTTTTAGGGTCACCCTAGCCTGCTTGCTAAGAAAAAATCATAACTTATGAAAAACAAGAGAAAGACATTTGGTGCTTTCAGCAAAGTTGCTTTAAATTGATTGTTCTACAACCTTCTAGAACATTGCATTGGGCTATCTCGAATAATAAAAAAGTTTGTATTTTCAATTCACCAATTTTATGGACCACCCTTATTTCACCAAAAATATGAAGATTTTTTCCCACAAAAAAACTGACGGTTTGGGCGCAAACAGTTTTGTCTTCCTAAATACGACTTTGGGACCATTGTGCACTGCACTTTAATCGATGACCTGGTTGCTCTTTCCACTGAACGCACATGTGCTGGGATTTTGCAACTGTTTTCGGCTAACTCTTGCATGGCTGGAGAGCCGGATTTTAAGTTATGAAAGCCATCAAAGGGTTCTTTGAACGAGAATTTCGTTTGCATTAATGCCACCACACAGTTGAAGCTTTCCACGGTATGGGGAAGACCACCCAAAATGCACTCCGGGGTAAAACGCCTGATGCGGTTTTTCATAGTTTTGTCGTTTTAAATTCATGAATTTGATGAACAGCATTACTAGGTCAGTACTTAGCATTTCTTCACAAAAAATAAATCCTACAATTAGTAATGGGAAAGCAACGCAAAACCACATCGGGAGTTTTATCTCGGTGCATGTTGGCCTGTCGCACCCTATATGGTATGAGCAAAACGGAAAGGATCAACATGGGATTTTCCTTCCATTCAGAACTAATGCTTTCTGATGCTTTCGCCCTCTGCGCGCCAATCAAATACTGTCTCTACTAACAATTTCTTTCAAGCAAATATACATCTGGATTTTCTTCCTCTCTATCTCTATCTCTAATGCAAAAAATCCCACCCCCGTCGGTGCATCGTGTTACAGCCAGCTCCAAGGTGGATCACTTTTTCTCCAAATCAACGGAGGATGATAAATTTATCGAAGGTGAAACTCTCCGTCTATCGCTTCAGTCTCCTCCAGCTTGTCTCCCTGCCTGCCTATTGCTCTTCGATATTTGCATTTAGAGACTGATTAAAATGTCTGCTCACCAGCAGTATGCGTTGATTGTGTGTGCCTGTAATGCCATCTCCCCTGTAGCTCTATCTTTCTTCCCCTCCTCCAAACTTTTTTTTTTTTAGGTTTTACCCTCATTACAACTTTTCTGTGCCTCAGCATCAACTAACGACTTTTTTTGCCTTGAGCCTTCTATGTGTAATGTATGCAATTTCTCATCCTGAATTTCCTGCTTGCTTGAAGCTTTCCATATGATTGCGGTTTATTGCTTGCCGTTCCTTTTTTTTGTATACAGGATGTGTCCCTTTCTAGCCTTTTCATTGCTCGTCCTGCGAACTCCGAAAGATACGTTGGGGGGAAAAAAGAGGGTTTAGGGATTATTTTGCTTCACTCCGGAATAATTATGACGACCAAAATGTGCATGTGAGGGCAACACATTCAGCTTGTAACTTATTAAAAATAACTCAAATTTTGGCCAAAGGGTCCTTCTAAAAAAAAAACCTTTCATGTTACTTAATTTTTCTCAGATGAACACGATGTCCGGACAATTGATGAACAATAATTGGCAATAAATACTATTCTTCAGATGTCATGCATGGGCCCATTTATTGGGACTTGTCGGTTGGAAAGGAATTTTGCTATTCAAATCGAAACGCCGAACCCTTTAACTAATTTCCATAGTTGTTCAAGCGAATAACTTCCTCGCACAATCCACAAAACAATCGAACCCACATCACCGAAATTGGGGAAAAACCCCCATAATAGCATGAAAGAAAACTTGACTGATCTGCTGGGAAAACCCAGAAAAAAAGGCCCAATACACGATTTTTCGCTTTATTATACAACAACTTGTCTGAAATCTCGTCCCTGTTCCGGTTCTTACACCCACACCGCTCATGATTGGGAAATCTTTATGTACTGGACGTAGTCGGCAATAATGGACGGGAAGTGCGGGTGACTCCTCACGACGAGACGTGTTACATCATCAATCACTTTCTGCCATGGCCAAGTTTGCGTGTCTGCTGGTCTGAAAATAGCGATGGGTCTATGGATCCGTCGGGATATATTAGGCTCCGAAATATATGATGCAGATTTAAATAGAAACAATTTATCAGTTCGAACACTTCTACGAAACATCAGACTCATGTCGTAGCAATTGCGAAAAAACAATCAAACCCCTACCATCATCATGACACGAACGGAAGATGCCCTTTAGTCGATGAAATTATTTACTGAATATCGCATGTGAAAACGAGAGCGAGGAAATGCGAACACCTAAATCTTTTTTATGACTCGGAAAATTGACAGCAATGCCATTAGGCGGAGCTTTGGTGGGTTATTTAACGGTCATTACTGCCAACGATTAATTAATTTTTGGGAAAATTAATGGATTTTATCGGACGCATCTCCAGCAGACCTGTGGAGTCGGGCCGAGGTCGGGTTGGGACCGGAGGAATTTTAGAAGTATCTGTGGTTAAAATCAGAGGTATGCTTTCTATTCAACAAACATCATTGGCAGTGACTACGAGTCCGGATCCTACCACAAATGCCTCCATCTCGGACTCCGACCCGGCTCCGACCCGCCTCCGCAGCCAGGATCTTTTTCGCTCAAAACACATTGGTGTAGCTAGAATTTTTTTCTGGCGAGGGTCTAAGAGGGGCCTGTTTCAATTTTTAGTATTGCTAAACTACCGTCAGATAACTACTCGTGAAAATGCTATTCAATCAAATTGCGGCAAGACAACTAATAATATTCCCTTTTAAATATATAATATTTTTGACAAATTTTAGATCCCCTTCCACCTTGTAGCGACATTTACTATACCTAATACACTCTCCCAAAAATGCTGCGTCATTTATGCAATAGGCATAATCCTGATTTTCAACAAGCAATGCTCGTTTGTTCAAGTTTTTTTTTTATAACTAAATCACTTTGAGTCCAGATCTTATTAATTTAAGGGTCTCATTCATTAATTCATAAAAATCAGAGTTAGATAAGGTATAAAAGATTTTTGTTTTTAGATTTTTAATATTTATCATCAGTAAAATCTCAGGCCTAGGAAAAATAAATTCAAGGTCTTTGAATTTTTTAATTGAAGCCTGCCCACGTTAAATTTTCTGACACTTTTTTTTCAGTGTAGTTTTTGAAATATTTCACAAAACGCTGAAACGTTTCACTTATATGACAGCTGAAGCTATTTTTGTCCCTTGATTTGTTTTCCGTCGATCTTGTTTTCCGTGCTGAGCACCAATGCTACTGAAAAAGGAAAACGGAACGAGAGATTCGATTTTCTAATGACTATCGTTCAATAAGCTACTAGTGAATATATCCGGCATAACATTTGATAACGGCATAAAAGCATTTGTAAACAAACTTTCGAAGGCCCTTTACGCGCGAACCAAAGTACGCCCACGCAAACTAATACCACTTTCGGAAAGGTGATAGTTATCCCTATCCGATGATGTTGTTCCTGGGGTACTTTGGTTCGCGAGTAAAGGGCCTTAGAAAGTTTGTTTACAAATGCTTTTTTGCCGTTATCAAATGTTATGCCTGATATGAGATATTATCAAATTTGAGCCAATTGAACTTAATTTTGGGTAGAAAATACTCACGAGTAAGTAATTATTCTTGCCGTAGTCAAATGAAACTACTTTAAGCGGTTTATTGAAAATTAGCTTATTGAACGGAACATGGGAGATGAGTGAAAAGAACTTAATCTTGGGTAATTTTTCGGTTACGTGCACGCAAAAGTATTTTGTACGAACAGCAGCAAAATCCAACGTAGTCGGTACTCGATCTCGACAAAAAGCTAAAACTGCCGATGGTTCCGTGTTTAGTGTGCGAAAATCGTTTGACCAGCACTTAACTGTGGATAGGAAGGTTGGAAGTGGAACAAACCTAAAAGTATGCTCTCGAAAAATGGACCAGAAGGTGGTAGCCATTGTTGAGCTCCCAATAACCCCAATTCAGTCCTGCATACTGCCGCCTTCGTTCATCATAGTTGTCTCGGCCCTGAGGTTGGCGGTGACATAATTTGTCAATTCATAAAAAAAACAACCACTGGATAACTGTTCAAAAGACAGTTTCAACGTGTTAAATGCAGTGTCTTTTAAATTCTTTAAGTGTTGCTGAATGTTTGATTTGTCTAGGCATCAAATTAAAATCATTTATTTCTTTAAAATAGGGAAAATTTTAGCTGTGGCAATACCTTAACCTATTATCGTAGCAAAGGTACAGTCCTGGACCGTATTTGCTCTGTTCGAAGAAAGATCTTCTCTATCAATGATCGATGCAGAGCTGGCTGAACAAATGGAGCTAATCGGTCCAATATCTCCTGTGACCTACCGCTGGACAATACATATTTTTCAACACATATTTAGTAGTAAGCATCGATATTGGAAGGATTAAGATCCACTTCTGGATGAAGACAAACTGATCGACATACAAAATGCTGAACTCAAAGTGCAAATTGATTCCAACCACGCTGGGTTAATAGTTCCCCTGAAAACTGTGCAGTATTCAACAAAGGGTTCACAATTGACGCGCTGTCATCTTGGTTGGACAATACATGGTGAAATAGAACCTGCAACAGTGGAAATCGCTGATAAATTTCACGTTTTCATCTGCAACGATCAAGATTTGGAATTGACCAAACTAATAAAAGTAATGTACAAGGTTGAAGATTTTGGTTTCAAGCAACAAGGTCCAAAGATGTCCGAAGAAGACAAAAGAGCATTGGATATCATGAACAGGACGCTGAAACGTTGTGGGGACCGTTTTTTTTTTTTTTTTTTTTTTTTTAATAATTCGTTTATTTTTCCAGGCTCATTTGCTGTAGCTTTGCGGAGCCGATATTCATTGTTTAGATAACAAAATTACTTAAAACTAACGTTAGTAAAGCGGGGGCCGATTACTCGCGGCTATCTCGAGGTTAGGGGTAACAAATTGTAACAAATGGATGGCAGGGTAGGGATTGTGAACACAAGGTTTGGAGAGCAATGTGCTCTTGATCTCGAACTAGGCGACACTCTGATGAAAAAGACAAACATGGGGGTACACCGATGGGTAGCTAACAACTTGGGAGAACACAAGATGACACTAACTTCTAAATCCTCAAATCTATCCGTTTTAAAAACACATAAATTAAATTCAAATAGTCAAGGTCTCGGCTCGCCAAGACATCTCTAACGGGTATCGCGGGTTGTTTTCCTCGGGCCCTGAGGGATGTGGATAACTCAGATCTGGCAACACGGTGTAAGGTACACGACCAAACAACATGCTCGATATCGTGATAACCACTGCCACACGCACATAAATTGCTGCCTGAGAGCCCAATTCGATAGAAGTGCGAGTCTAACGAGCAGTGATTGGACATAAGCCTTGAAATAACGCGTATAAAGTCGCGGCTCATGTCCAACCCTTTGAACCATGGTTTGTTCGACACCTGTGGGAGAATAGAATGTAACCATCTTCCCAATTCACCATCATTCCATTTTTGTTGCCAACTGATGAGGACTTGCTGGCGAGCAATGGAGAAAAATTCGTTGAAGGCGATTTGTCGCTCAAAAATATCGCCTTGCATAGCGCCCACCTTAGCCAATGAGTCCGCTTTCTCATTACCCGGAATTGAGCAATGAGATGGGACCCAAGCTAAGGTGATAGTATAGGAGCAGTTAGATAAAGCACTCAGTTTAGATCGTATTTCAGGCAGGAAATACGAGGAGTGCTTCATCGGCCTCATTGAACGAATAGCCTCCAATGAGCTAAGACTATCCGTAAAAATGAAATAATGGTCAGAAGGTAGTGAGGCAATTCGCTCTACTGCGTAAAATATAGCAACGTATACGGAGCATGGTTTCTGCAGTTTATAGGAGGCGCTATGAAATTGATTAAATACACCAAATCCAGTGGAAGCATTTATGGTTGACCCATCTGTGAAAAATCTTTTATCGTTACTTACATGGTGGTACTTGATTGCAAAAATTGAGGGAACAACCATCGACCGATGGTGATCTGGTATTCCATGGATTTCTTGCATCATGGTCAGATCAAAATTTACAGAGGAACTATAGAAGGCTTGGAAGCAATCACGATTGGAGATTAATGAAGAAGGACCAACCTCCAGCGTCATGTACTCATAGTACAAACTCATGAACCTTGTTTGAGGATTTTGGTCGAGCAGCTTCTCAAAGTGTTCTATTACCAAAGGATTCAATACTTCACAACGGATGAGGAACCGGAAAGACAGCTCAGCGAAACGATCTGTCAGTGGGAGAACACCCGCGAGTACTTCGAGGCTCATCGTATGCGTCGAGTGCATACAGCCAAGCGCGATTCGGAGGCAACGGTATTGAACTCGTTGCAGCTTCAAGATATGTGTTTTCGCCGCGGATTGAAAGCAGAAGCTACCGTACTCTAGAACCGACAAGATGGTTGTTCGATACAACCTGATAAGATCTTCCGGGTGTGCTCCCCACCAAGTTCCGGTAATTGTACGAAGAAAATTGATTCTTTGTTGGCATTTTTGTTTTAGATACGCAATATGTTTTCCCCATGTGCATTTGGAATCGAACCAGACACCTAAATACTTGAAAGATATACTTTGAGTGATTGTTCTACCCTTTAGTTGAAGCTGTAACTGTGCAGGATGATGCTTCCTAGAAAAAACAACCAACTCAGTTTTCTCCGGAGAGAATTCGATACCCAGCTTCATAGCCCAAGTAGACAAATTGTCTAAGGTATCTTGCAATGGTCCTTGCAGGTCCGGTGCACTTGGCCCTATAACGGACACAACGCCGTCATCTGCAAGCTGCCTTAGCGAGCAATTTTCATCAAGACAACCATCAATGTCTTTAACGTAAAAATTATAAAGAAGGGGGCTTAAACATGAGCCCTGGGGGAGACCCATGTAACTAATTCGTGAAGTTGTCGAGTTTCCATGAGAAAAGCTCATATATTTCTCAGACAACAAGTTGCTCAAATAGTTGTTCATAATTGGTGAAAGCCCACTATCGTGGAGTTTATCCGAAAGGACATCGATACAAACAGAATCAAAAGCCCCCTTAATATCCAAGAAAACTGAACCCATTTGCTGTTTTTGCGCATAGGCCAGTTGAATTTCAGTTGAAAGCAACGCAAGACAGTCGCTCGTTCCTTTGCCTCTCCGAAATCCAAATTGCGTATCTGAAAGTAAACCATTCGACTCGACCCATTTGTCTAGACGAAAAAGAATCATTTTCTCCAACAATTTCCGTATACAGGACAGCATCGCGATGGGACGGTACGAGTTATAATCCGACGCGGGTTTACCGGGTTTTCGAATGGCGATAACTCTTACTTGCCTCCAATCATCCGGAACAATGTTGTGCTCCAGAAATTGATTGAATAAGTTCAACAAGCGTCTCTTCGCGACGTCTGGGAGATTTTTGAGCAAGTTGAACTTGATTCTATCCATTCCTGGAGCTGAGTTGTTACATGAGAGGAGAGCAAGTGAGAATTCCACCATCGAAAACGGAGAATCTATTTCGTTACTACCCGACGGACTATCACGAACGTTGGTTTGAACCGACACCGAATCCGGGCAAACTTTCTGCGCGAAGCTGAATATCCAACTGTCTGAGTACTCCTTGTCTTCGTTGACCGGTGATGACGCGTTGCGCATTCTCCTGCCGACATTCCAGAGTGTTCTCATCGAAGTCTCTCTCGACAAACCATCGACGAACCGACGCCAGTAACCGCGTTTTTTGGCTTTAATCAAGCTCTTAAAAGTTTTCTCGAGGTCGGTGTACCGCTCGAAATCCTCGACCTTACCGTGTTTGCGGAAGCGTTTAAACGCGGCGGACTTCTCGCTGTTCGCGTCGGTGCAATCCTTATCCCACCACGGAGTGAGAGGTCGTTTGCGAACGAAAACACCCGGAACGCGTTTCGTCTGTGCTTGAAGAGCGCAGTCAACGATAAGTCGCGATAAAAAGGAGTACTCATCCAGCGGAGGGAGTATGTCAACCGAATCAGTACCACCGAGAACCGCGGACGCAAATTTTTGCCAGTCGATGTTTTTCGTGAGGTCGTACGCGATGTCAACCGAGCGAGTGGAAGATGAACCATTGGTAATAGAAATTTTGATTGGCAAGTGGTCACTACCGTAGGGATCTTGAATTACTTTCCACGAGCAATCCAACGATAGTGAACTCGAACTGAGGGAGAGGTCTAATCTACTTTCTCTTGCTGGAGGTTTGGCCACTCGTGTTACTTCCCCAGTGTTTAGAATTGTCATATTGAAGTTATCGCAAAGGTCGTATATCAGGGTTGAGCGGTTGTCATCGTACAGTTCCCCCCAGCCTGTACCGTGGGAGTTAAAATCTCCTAATATCAACCGAGGCTCAGATAAAGCTGAGCAGATATCTGAGAGACCTTGGCGAGAAATCGCAGTTCTTGGAGGAAGATATACTGAGGCAATACTGAGGCTTTTACCTCGAATATTTACCTGACATGCGACAACTTCAATGCCTGTCACGGAAGGCAGATCGATTCTATGAAAAGAATGGAGCTTATTAATCCCGAGAAGCACCCCTCCATACGAATCTGCTCGATCAAGGCGAATAATGTTAAAATCGTGGAAAGGGAGATCGGTGTCTGAAGAAAGCCATGTTTCACAAAGAGCAAATGCATCACAAAGTGAGTTGTGAACTAAAAATTTGAATGTGTCAAGTTTCGGTATAAGACTTCTACAGTTCCACTGAAGAACAGAGATCATATCCCCGACCTCATTCGGAAAATTATCCATCAAAGGATATGATCGATGCAAGGAAGGACCACCTAGAAGCTAGTTGCTTCAAAAGAGTTTTCACGAATGGAAGCACTAAATTAATAATGTTCCGAGTTGAGTCAGAGACGTTGAATATATTGAAGATGCTCTCCACAATTTCAGAAAACGTGAACATGGCATCATGTTCTTGCTGATTATTCAGCTGTTTTTCTGGCTGAAAAACTGGGATATCTGGGGTTTTAGATGATCCCGGAAGTGGCGGAAAGTCCTTGTTAAAATTACAAGATTTAAATCCCGGTGGTGGGGGTTTTGGTACATTTCCGCTACCTCTTAAATTTGTCAAGGTAGGTTGGTAGTCCATACGAGAGGCCTTACGAGGTTTTTGGGTGACGTTTATTTTGGACCGCTTCCTCGTGTTGCCATTAAAGACAAAAGGACTACTCTCACCCACCTCTGAGTCAGAGCCCTGATCATCATCTGGCAGGAGGTGGAATGTGTTGTTGCTTTTTGGGGTGGTTTGGGAAGATGAAGCGGTCGTTTTTAAAATTTCTGCTAACGAGCGCTTAGAGCGAGCTTGCAAAGACCGCTTTAGTTTTTCTCCCTGCTGTTTGTACTTCGGGCAATCACTCAGAGCATGCGGAGCATCCTTACAGTAAACGCATTTTGGGGTAGCATGACAAGGACCCTCCGTATGCTCCTCCCCACATTGATCGCACCGCGGTTTGTTGGAACAAAAGTCCGCGGTGTGACCTAGTTGTTTGCATTTCAAGCAATTCATTACCCTCGGTACAAACAAGCGTACAGGTAGTCGAACCTTCCCAATTGTGACGTAGTCAGGTAATGCCGATCCTGAAAAGGTCACACGAAACGAATCTGAGAGGGTATACTTTTTTTTGTGCCTATGTGCGACACTGACTGCAGTTGAATGCAGTCCAGTATCTTGACTTTCGGGAGGGCACGGTTTTTGAAAATGCCGAAAGATTCGACTTGCAGGAAATCCTCACAAGTCAGACTCGATTCGGTGACCACTCCTTCAATTTCTACGTCACAACTGGGGACGTAGACTCGATATTCGATCGAAAAAAGCTCACAGGCAACAATCCGGTTTGCCTGTTTCAGGTCATCAACGGTAACGCGCAGTTTGTTTGACGTTACCTTAAAGATATCGGTTACGGCCGAAAAATGTTTTGTCAGATCCTTCGAAATCCGAGAAATATTCAAAGGTTTTTGTTTGGGCCGGAAAAAAACAACCCACGGACCTTTTGAGTCGCTTGGGTAAGCTTTATGGCGGGGGGTCGCAGAAATTTTTAAGGGAACGGTTGGAGTAGGGGGAACAGGTGGACGAGGGGGCGATGGTGGAGAAGGGGGGGCAGGGGGTGAAGGAGGTTGTTGTTTAGACATCACCTTTGGGTAAGCTCCAGTGCTCGTTTTGGGGTCCGAAGTAGAATCCCCTGAGGTATCCATTTCCTCTTCAGTGAGAAGCAGATTTTCGAATGATGGAGATTTAACAGACTCATCATCGGAGATATCTGCTAGCGAAATACCCCCGCCATCAGTGGTTTCATCCATTGCGGGGTCTTAAGTACCTCCGCAACAGATTTCGACATAAAAAAGGAAATATATATATATATTTATATATATATATATATATATATATATGCGTTGAGAAAAAAAAAATAATAAATAAAAAAAAATAAGAAAAAAATAAACTTATCCAAAAAATATAACGGTAAAAATAATACTTAATCCAACAAAGCAAAAAAAAAAACTTTAAAATGGAAAAAAATAATGCCAGGAAAGTTAATCAACACTATAGGGAGATTAATCAACTTGCAAAAAAAAAAACAGTAAATGAAAAAAAAAGAGAAAAAAAAAAAAAAAATGAAAATTTTTTCAGGAAAAAACAAAAAGGTGTCAGAAAAGTTAATCAACACTGTATGGAGATTAATCAGGTTGCGGAGAACGGAAGATAACCGTTTGTTACTTAACTCTCCACACAAGCGCACGGAGTGTGGCTGATGACGATGATCTATCCTGATGTGAGAATGATGGTGATAATCGTTCTATTGTTGCCCTCGAGTGTTTGCAACAAAGCACCGGCTGGCTCGCCGGCTGGTGAACTCGATGACCTTGAGTTTGCCGTTTCGTGATGCGATGAAACTTGTTGGTTAGAGATGTACAGCTCATCTGCCGGACTCGGCCGGAAATGACTGCTTCCTTTCTCGAACGATTGAGCGGCAATTACAATTCCGCGATGCTCACTGCACTGTTGTATACTACAACACCACTCAGTATGAAAGCGGATTGAAAAAAAACCTCAATAGGGGAAAAAAACTAGTACCGATTACGGAGTGCAAGCAATACTTGACCGAAACAGTCGAGCGTTCGATGTGGAATGGGGGACCGTTTTGAAGTTGGTCAAATCTATAAATGAAACAACTTCACGTTTCGTGACAGGAAGCCTCGGGCTCTTCGTCGTCTGGCTATTATGGAAAATAAGATAGATTATGACCCGAAGTTCGCTTAACAGTATTGTCAAAAGATCAAAGATTATGTGGCAAAGGGCTATGGGAGGAAGCTGAAACGTGGAGAATTGACTGAAACACTAAATACTTGGTACTTGCCACATTTTAGTGTTGTTAGTGCTAACAAATGGACGCCAAAGCAAAATCCCACAGTTTTACCTTGAATGTTTTGTTGCTAAAAGGACCAGATTTCGTTCCGCCATTAATAGGCGTACTAATGAGAGGGAGACAGAAAAAGGTGGCTTTCATGGCAGATATTAAAGAGATGTTTGATCAAGTCCTTATCAGATGGTTGGATCAAAACTCTAAACGTTTCTTCTGGCGTGGCATGGATCGTACTTCAGCTCCAGCAGCATACGTCATGATGGCTATGATTTTCGGTGCTGTGTCGTCTCCGTCAATTTATAAAGAATTTCAATGCGAAGGAACTTGAAGATCACTTTCCTGGAGTAGAACGTGCAATAGTCAAACATCACTACGTGGATGACTATTTTGATTCAACAGACACCGAAGACGAAGCAATTAATCTTGCAAAAAAGGTTATCGACAGAGATGCCAGATTTTTTCCATGCAAGTCCGTAGACTTATTCAAATCTACGGATTTCTACGGATTTTTTTTAGTCAAACGGTTTTTGTTTTTTTTTTGTTCTAAGGTGATATTTTACGTTGAAAAGAACTTTTGAAAAACTACTAGGGGGCTGTCTCTTTGTAGGGGTTGTGCGCAATGGTGACGTCGGACTACGTGGTCTTATATAATAAATGTAATTTTTTAACAGCAGCAGGACTTGTGTTTTGTGTAGGAATAGGAATTTTATCGGGGTTCTCTCTGTTTATACTCTTTAGTATGATTGCTCTGAAAAGAAGCTTTTGATATGAATTTTAGTTGGGACATGTTCAGAAATTTAACTCTTTTGGAAAATCTTGGTGGCCTTGAAAAGTGCCGATGGTAACACAGGCATGAAAACCATGATATTGTTGCACCTGTAGTTTTTGGCATACTTTCACTGATTGCTTCCCGGGGATCCTTGTTCAGCCATAGCAAGATTTGCTATTTGCAGTGCAGTCAATTCCTGGTAGGATCTGTTAAGTCATTGCCATTGTGCCCTTCTGACAATCGATGTAGGAGATTCAACAAATGGGGCTACTTCATCTCATTTGCACTGAGTGTGAGTGACATAGTAGGTTTTCCCAATTGTCGCATCATGGTGAACAAATTTCTATTCCTTTGTTGCCAATACTGTACCGAATTCGGTATTGATTTGAGGAAGAATAGATTTCGCTCAATGCACTGCTCCATGAATTAGTCGTTCTTTAAGGTTGACGCGTTTAATGTTTGCGGTCCCCGTGAACTTGAAGGTGCATTGCAAGCCTTCGGAAACTTTAAGACGAAGAACTTTCATTGTCATATACAAAAAATGTAGTGGTTTGGCCAAACGCCTGTCTTGACGACGAGTTTCATTGGATGTCATCATGAAATATGTCACCCGAGCCCCTGGCTTGAATTTCCGTAGATGGCCGAAACATATGGCAGGAAAAGCATATACATAATGACAGAGGAACTCTGTTTTGCGCGGGAGTGATCTCCTGTTGCCCAAGCGTTTCCTGTTGCCCAAACAGCAATTCTGTCTCATTATCCACCGAAATGGCTTGGGACCGAAGATAGTACCAGAGCTGAGCCAAAAAGTTGAGCACTTTTCTTCGGGACCTACTAGTCTTAGAGTTACCTCTATGGTACGAATGCCGCCATGTTTCACGCACAGTATGACATATTTCATTGGGATATTTCATAGGAGGGAAGAGCTACAGAGTCGCCGTCAACGTCAATTCTGTCAAAAAGCGGATAAGTGAGCAAGAAAACGGTTGACAAGTTACAGGGGTGTATTTTACTTTATGCTTCTTTCCCTTCAGTATCAGATTATACTCTAGATTATAAAATTCGAATCTGAAGGGATAAGTACACTGAAGATAAAAAAAAAAATCCGTAGAAACTGTACCGAATTCCGTAGATTTTGCCTACGGATCCGTATTTCCGCAAAAAAAATGTAAAATCCGTAGATCTACGGAGATTTCCGTAGATCTGGCATCCCTGGTTATCGAGGCGCACAAACAAGGTGGGTTTAAGGTGTGTTCAGACTTGAGCGAGAGCGAGAGTAGCGGAGCGGACTTCGGGTATTCGGGTGCGCTCGGCTCTCTGAAGATGGCTTGATTGCTACCACGCCACAGCGGGCCACAAAAAAAAAACGTTCCCGACGATATTTTTCTGGCTCCGCTTGGCGAAAATTCTTGCTCTCTCACTATCTCTGCATAGCATCGGCCGAAGAGAACGAGAATTGACAACATAAAAAATAGGTAGGTAGGTACTGCATGACTGCCGGAGTGATTAGTGATTTAGGCGTAATTTTAGTAGAACACCCAACAAAAGACACCGAATCGGCGAATCCATTGAGCGGAAGGGAGAGAAGTAGGTAGTGGTAATAAGTCGATATCCCTTTTATTTCATTGCACGCGCAGCTCAGCTGCGGTGCTATTTAGATGGAGGAGTGCGCAGCTTAGCTACTTCTGCATGCTACTATGAAGAGGCTAGCATCCGCGTCTCTTATGTCGTAAGAACCAGTGCTACGAATGGGCAAGGGGGAGCACGGGCCACACACCGTCTCTTATAATTCAATAATACATTACACAGTCCACAGATGTTGTTATTCCAAAAACCTTCACAGATCCAGTCCACAAATGTAATTATTCCAAAGACCTTCAAGTCATGCATTAGTACTCTTCTGGTTGATAAGTAATTATTCTGAAGATCTCATATTGTTCAATAGCTTAAATCATTCCTCTAAGATATTCTTGCAAGAAAGTCGGTAGATCAATAATAATAATAATAATAATAATAATAATAATAATAATAATAATAATAATAATAATAATAATAATAATAATAATAATCTGTAGGGAGGCCACCCAACCGGGAAAACCGGAGAACCGAAAAATGACCGGTAAATAGCCGGACAAATGCATTCAATCTAAAAATATTTTGGTACATATTTTCGTTGAGTTCTGTTAATGTGTTAACTAAATATTCTATTTCCTGTTCTGTATTTGATCAACTGATGGTCTTTGGAATAATTCCTGATCACCGGATTTTCTCGCAAGAATATCTAACAAAATTGATTTGATTTTTTTGAATATTACTAGTTTACAGAAAACTAGAACTAAAAAAATGAAATTTCACTTTAAAAAAATGTGTTTACCAAAATAAAAATATCTCCGACTGTATTTTTTTATTATAAGGTTAAATTAGAGATGATAAAAATTGCTTTCGATCGTTGAAAACCCATTTTTAGTGAGATTAATGGTACAACCACTACAAATATATGCAGGGCTGGTAGCGATCAATGCTGTCAAAAATAGTGATTTTAGTCACCATGTTGAAGAAATAAGTGACCTAATAGTGACTTATAGTTGTAAAAAAAAGACTAAAAAGTGACCTAAGGAGAGAAAATTTGTCGAAAAACAGGAAATTTTATTTTTAATAATTTTCTTACTAAGAATACATTTAATATTCCTAGTTATTTTCATTCACACATTGAACTTTAAAGATCCAGAATGGAGAAATCTTCAGTAACAAATACAATTTTAAAATTCAGAGGCATGTGAAGCCTAAGCCCAAGATAGTAAACTCCAATCGAATTTTCATGAAAAACCTCCGTTGAATATGGAATGGACTATTTTGAGGTCTTCAGAACTACTGGAAAGTTCCCAAAATATTCCTGATGTTAATTAAATTACCTTGAAGTTCTTTTGTAGTTTGAGAAACTAGCCTGATGCTAGCAATACTCATCATGTTTTTAACTTCTCTAAACTTTTTCTAAAGTTTCCAAAATCTAACGAACATGAATCTTCTATAAAGTGTGAACCTTTTTTAAAATTTATGTAATTTTCTGTTCTGGAATATCTCTGCTCTGAGGATATATGTTCCTTCTTGACGTTTTTTTTGTTTGGAGCTTTATTAGCGAGATCAATTTATTTCTCGAAGCTCTTAAAACTTATCTTAAGTGTTTGCAGTTTTCATGAAGCTTGTTGTACAACCATGAATTTAATTGAACTGTTCTAAAAATGTTTAAGCTTGCGTGAACTTCTAGACTTATGTGAAAAACTCAATAATTTTCTTAACATCTCTAAAGTTCTCTGAAAATCTGGGAACTTCTTGAAATTTCCCGCTAATTCAGTGAAACTAATGGAGCTGAACTCCCCTGAAGTTCCCTTTGTTTTTGAGCTTTACGAAACTTTTTTGAGATGCTCCCGAAATGTCCGTTAAAGTTCCTGAAGTTCTCGGATCTTCCTTGAAGTTCCATAGACTTTTATGAAGTTCTCGAAAAGTTTCTGTAGATCTCTGTACTTCTATGAAGTTTTCGAAGATATTCTGAAATTTCAGGAACTTCTCTAAGCTTCCGCAGCGAAATAATCAAAATAGTTCTATGATTTCTCAAGATTTGTCTGAAGTGCAAAAACTAGCTATTGGGTCTCAAAATATTTCTCAATTTCCTTAAAATTCTGTAGACTGCCCTGAATATCTTAGTATTTTTATGTTCCTATAATTTTTATTGCGTTCCAGAAATTTTCTCTGATCAATCCGAAGTTTTCGAAAATAACGGTTTCTGCGATTTCCTTGAAATTTTTAGAACTGTTCTCTGATCTGTCTTGATGTTCTCGGAGCTTCCATAAAACTCTCAACTCTAATGAAGATCTCGGTTCTGCTTTAAAATAAATGGAATTCTCGTAAACATCACATCCCTGGAATTCTCTGGATTTCTGTGAAGTTCCTGAAATATTTTTGAAGTTTTCATAAATTTTCTGAAGGTCTCTGTAATTAATCTTTCGGAACATCTTGAGGGTTCTCGATTTTATTTCAGAACATCATGGAACTATCGTGAATTTGTCTAAACTCACCCTTATAGATTTTTAAAGTTTCGGGGACTTCCCCTTAAGATCTTTGGAATTCCCCAAAGATCTCTAGATCTCTAGCTTTTCTGATATCAATAGAACTTCATTAAAGTTCATGTGCATTGGGCAAAACTCATGTTGCTTTAGTTCTTGCCAAATCAAGAGTGGCGCCTCTTAAATCGCAAACGGTTCCCAGGCTCGAATTACAAGGATGTGTTCTTTCTAGTCAACTGATGAAGGTGGTACAAGAAGAAGAAGTCGTCAACGTACTTTTGTACGGACTCCAAGATTTGTTCGGCTTGGCTATGTACAAAGGAAAAACTGAACGCTTACGTGGCATCCCGAGTAGGAAAAATTGAAGAAAAAGTCATCTAAATTTGCAAGCATCAACGAATGGCTGAGTGGTTCAGAGTTTTTAAAGCTCCAGCAAAGTGAGTGGCCAAATCAAGAATGCGTAACAATGATATCAAATGAATTCGTCAGTCGGAAGTTGAAGCTGTAAAAGAATCGGTATACTATCAAGTTTGTGAGGATACCATGGATTTGCCCAATGTCAGTAGATTTTCCGACTACAACCGTTTGATAAGATCGACAGCTTGAGGACGACCGGTTATGTGAAAAAGTCAAGCCGATTGTTAGCATACTCTCCCATCATGGTAAAAGGATGAAAGGTCGCATTCAAGATAAGAGCAAACCATTTGATGTGAATAATCCTGTAATTCTATCAGACAACCATAATTTCACGAACGTACTGATCAAGACAGGATTGGAAACTATTATAAATAACCAAGCCAACCGTTGCGCACATGGGTAATTTACCCCAAGAACGGACGACCCCCTTTGTTCTTCCTTTTACTTATATCCAGGAATCGACTATTTTGGACCACTAACGGTGAAGGTTGGACGACGTTTAGAGAAGCACTGGGTTGTACTCTTTACATGCATGACAAGCCGAGCGGTACACCTTGAAGTGGTTCCTTCACTGGATACGAGCAACTGCATAATGACCATACGATGTTTTATGGCAATTCGTGGTGTTCCTCAGAAAATCCTTGCTGACAACGGAATGAATTCTACTGGGACCAATCAAGAGCTGAAGAGGATGGTAAAGGAGCTTGACCAGCAGAGAGGCGTAGAGTGGTTCTTTATACCTCCAGGTGCGCCTCATTTTAAAGGGTGCTGGAAGCGTTTAGTGCGTTCGGTAAACACAGGTCTTCGTGCTATGCTAAAGGAGAGAAGCCCTACTGATTTGGTTCTGCGAACAGTATTATGCGAAGTAATGAACGTTGCCAACAATCGACCATTGACAAATGTGTCGGATGATCCTCATGATCCTGAGCCGTTAACGCCTAATATGTTATTACTTGGACGAAACAACGATATGCAGCACGATCACGATTTTGATGAAAGCAGTTTGGTGACTAGAGCCGCCTACAAACATGCACAAATTTACGCTGACCGTTTTGGGCGCAAATGGGTGCCCGCTAATCGCCCAGAATTAATCAAACGACATAAATGGAAAGACAACCGAAACTATTACGAGTACGCGGTAGATGATTTGGTGATGGTCATCGAGGAGAATCTGCATCGTGGATGCTGGTCCAAAGGTATTATCGAGAAGGCTTACCATGGAACCGATGGCAAAGTTCGGACAGTGAAGATACGCACTTCAAGATCAACGTACCTTAGACCGATTACGAAGATAATTCTACTACAGGCCAGTTCCACTGCTGGCCCGGAGGATGTTGGAAACTAGTAAGCCATGAGGAAGAACAATCTTCATTATCCTAACAACCACTGTGGATTCAAGTTCAATAAAATCTGTTATCCGATAATTATCGCTGTGTTTGATTCTACATTTACAAGTTAAATAAGAAACCAGAATTTTTACGAAGAAGAGTTCCTACCGTAATTTGTGCAAAGAAGTTTCAGTCATGTCCCCAGGTGAGCGAACTGTCGGTGTGATTCCGAACCAGCCGCCTGAAACAAATGGCATCATCTAAATTCTTAGCTGTAATGAATAGCACAGTATCATCTGCAAAAAGATTAATGTCGCAAAATTGTAAAACACGTCGCCAGTCATTAATATACATAATACATAACAGGGGTCTTAATACACTTCCTTGGGGCACTCCAATGCTATTCCCCACGGAACTGGAAATATATTCATTAAAAGCAGTCCTTTGAGTTCTGTCAGACAAATAGCTTTCAAACCATTTAGATGCAGTGCTCGTGATTCCAAAGTGTTTGATTGATCTTAACAATAAAGGCCTAATTGTTTCAAAAGTGCTAGGATTGATTTTGATAAGGTAGAACTATACCAATTTTCACGAAACTCTGTAACTTTTTTCTATGGAATTGCTGATGACCTAGTTGCAGGAAAAATATCGAGCAAATAAACAAATTTTAGATTTAACCGCTCAGAATTCGGTGAAACTTTGCATATATGTTTGCTAGGGGCAATGAGCCAAGTTTTTGCTGGAATTCAGTCATTTTGACTATCACCTATTTTTTTTTAAATGGTGAGTTCGATATTTTTGAATAAATTGCAGCACGAAAATGGTTCATCTAATCAAAACGACGCTTAAAATAAAGTTCTAGGAAACGCACTGGAAAAATATCACCTTTTTTTTCCTTTGGTTTGTTTTTTCCGTCGATCTTGTTTTCCGTGCTGAGCACCAATGCTACCGACGTGCCAGGAAGGTAGCTCCCACACCTGGACCCTACCTATCGACCCATCAACTCATGAACCGGGAACCAACGGCTTTACTTCCCATCCGAAGGAAGGCGTGATCAGAGATGTTATGCCTCAGAACATCCCGGCGGCGCCGATTGGGATTGAACCCAGGCCTGTTGGGGTGAGAGGTAATCACGCTTACCACTACACCACCGGCGCCGTTGTAAAAAATATCACTTGTTATCGTCAAAAAATAAAAATAAAATAAAACTTGTAAAACTTCTATGACCAAAAAAGTAAACTAACTTTAAACTTATGGTTATGTGAAATGGACACATTGTGCACTTTAAAATTGACCAAAATCGTAGAACATAAACTTTAAGCAAAATTTTTGGACATTGTTTTCACGAAATAATTCTGTTATTATTGGATTTTCTGAACCCCATCGATATTTTTTTTTTCAAATTCTTTATAAGCATGATTTCTAGCCCGTAGACTAGTTCAACACGGGACTAATACATCTGTTTTCTGCATAAAAAGCAGTAACAATTACTTGCGGAAAAACATTTAAAAACTTTCGTTGAAGCTCAACGAGTTTGGAAAATTTTAATGTGTCCATTGTGTCCATTTAAGAAAATTTTAAAAGATCCAAAATTTCCGAATTTTTGCATAAATGTGAATCATTGCCCATAACAAACAATTATGCTTAGGGTGGGTCATTATGATCATTTCTTCAAAACAATGCGGTTCCATTTGGGTTCCTGAATAGCATTGCAAAAGTTGGGGACGATTGCATTTGAAATTTGTATGGGAATTAGTATAAGAAAACACACTTTTTTCCAAATTCATTCCTAGAGACCACAATTTTGCTTGAACGATTCAATTAATCATGCAAAAGTATAGATAAGAAAGTGCCTAACAACTTTGCCGAATGATGTACGTTGAATCTAATTTCCGAGTTCAATAAGAAATCCACCCCTGACCCACTTCAATAGCAATATTTTGTCCAGGTGATCGAACAGAATCGAAAAGAGCACGTAGAATGTATTAAACTGAAATATTATCATTACAATCCTATGACATTTATGTGGAAACGGTTGACATAGTATATTGCATCAAAATAGTAGAGAAGAAAGAAGGGGTAGAAAGAAGGTAAATGTTTTTGTAAAACCTATGCGCGCATACCTACAACTTTACTTTCATTCATACAAGTGAGGGTTGGAGGTGAGACAGTAAGACCCCCCACCCTATCCAATTACGCCTATTGGATAGAACAAATATTTTTGAATAACACATCTTAACATACCAACTCGACAAGATGACAAACACCGAAGTTATTTCAGTTCGAAGCTTTACTTCCAATGATATGAGTGAGGGGGTGGGGGATATAATAAACCACTGCCGCTAATTAATCTTGCTACGCTTATGATATTGAGCAATTGTTTTTGAATAAATTATCTTAACATACCAAATCAATAATACAAGAAACTCCGAAGTTATTTCAGTTTAGAACTTTACTTCCATTGATATGAGTGAGCGGGGCGGAGGGAGGTTATCGTAAGAACCTGCCCTTTTTAACTACAAATATGAGATAGAGCAATTGTTTTTGAATAATTCAACTGAATATGCCAAATTGATAAGATGAGAAACTCTGCAACTATTTCAGACCAACAATGTTGGCAGAAAAAGTGATTTTTGGCACTTAATTCAAGCCAAAAATATTTGAACAGTTATAATTTTTTTTAGAGATAGTCGAACACAATGGCAAAGTTGTTGAGTACTTTCTGAGCGACGCCGGTGGTGTAGTGGTAAGCGTGATTGCCTCTCACTCCACCAGGCCTGGGTTCAATCCCAGTCGGCGCCGCCGGGATGTTCTGAGGCATAACATCTCTGATCACAGGGAAGTAAAGCCGTTGGTCCCCGGTTCATGAGTTGATGGGTCGGTCGATAGGTGTAGGGTCCAGGTGTGGGAGCTGCCTTCCTGGCGTCGGTAGCATTGGTGCTCAGCACGGAAAACAAGATCGACGGAAAACAAATCAAGGAAAAGTACTTTCTGGACTATATCTGTACATAGTTATGGGCATGATTCAAGGTCCTATGAAAACCATCTTTTTCCGATAGCTTTTTTATTTCAAATAACTCTTGAAAGTCATCTTCTAGAGACATATAGAAAGCTTTAAGACACATAGTTCATAGCAATATTTTTTGTCTGTATCTCTTCTAATAAAATAATGTACCCAATTATAGTAAAAATTATGAATAAATTTAGATTGATTTTATGCGAGTTAAAAAAATGTAATACCTACATTTTTTTCATATTATTGAAAATAACATACGCTCTTTCAAATGCCTTAAAAAAAAACCCTTTTTGTTTTGTTTGCCCAACCAGTGATATTAACATTTGAAAGGGCATATTTTTAGTAGAAAGATGTCAATAACTCTTGATCGGCGAAACATATCGACAAGCTCGTTGCAGCGAAAAAGTTGCGCATTCGAAAGATCTAAAAGTTATTTGAAAACACCCTTGCTGATAAATTTGAAATAAGAAAACTAGAGCAACACAACTGTTTTTTTAGAGACACTCTAACTCAATTAAAAAAATAGCTCTAAATCGGTCAAGAGAAGTTCTTTTTTACAAAGTTGCTTAAAATTAGCTCAGCTATAATTTTGCCGAAAAATGTATACCTTGATTTCTACAAACAAAATAGTTAGATTTTTGTTTTCAATGATAATAAGAACTACCCTAGAATTAATTGTCATAAAATGAGGGCCTAGCTATAAAGAACAGAACTATGTAGAAGAGACTTCAGGGCTAAAGTTTCAATTTCGGGCTCAACAAATATCCTTCCACTTAAATCTGCATGCTGGACCACTGTGCACTGTATAAAGATAACTATTTATATTTAGATGCCTTGGCTAATTTTTATATGAAACAGTACACAGTAGCTTCATTTGCTCAGGAAACGAAAAACAAATTTCTCTTACTTCCAATGTAAGGTTAGATTTATTACATCCTCTGCATATGTTTCATACAACAAATGTAATGGCAGCTCTTGCAATGGACTGCAACGTACAAACAAGTTTTTCCAGAATACATATTATTGTATAATACCTTTATGATATGATTTTCTAGTAGCAATGCATATCTAATCTAATTGTGTCGCGAAACATTGCAAATCCGGCATACTTTTCATGCAAATCTGTAATAGAATCTTACATTTTCGGGTTGGGTGAAGCGCTTTTTTGAAAATCACGAAAAATAGAAAACGCTTCCTGCACATAAATTTGAATTTTTAAAAATTGGTCGGAAATGTTGCTTCCTCTTCAAATTTGGTTCAGATCAATAGAAGAAATCAATTCCGTCGATCTTGTTTTCCGTACTGAGTACCAATCCTGGCGACACCAGGAAGGCAGCTCCCACACCTGGACCCTACCTATCGATCCATCATCTCATGGACCGGGGACCAATGGCTTTACTTCCCTTCCGAAGGAGAGATTGTATGCCTCAGAAAATCCCGGCACCGCCGACTTGAATTGAACCCAGGCCTTTTGGGATGAGAGGCAATCACGCTTACCATTACACCATCGGCGCCACCAAATTTCACGTTTGCTTCTTTTTTCTCAATCTTGACTCAGAATGACCCATGCATAGAAATTTACAGATTTATATCTCTATTTAGGCCAATTTCACATTTAACAGGACTGATTATAAGCTCGAGCGCATCTTGAATCAAATCACTGTTTCAACTTAAAGGCTTCACCTACTGGCCTGCATCTTATTCCTATAATCCGCAGACATTTGGAAGCATCTCCTATCCGCATAACCATTATTCGCCCATTTGTTGTTGAGATCAGCCGCATTCTGCCTTTTGCTATTGATCGATGCGATAACCCACAGTTCTGCCGTAACACAATTCCACATCCGTTCGGCTTAGCAAAGCATGCTCAACCCGGTTCCACATGGCAAAACTTTTGGCATCTACTCAACTAGGCAAATCTCGAGCATGTGTGGTGCCAAAACAGATGGAAATGGATGCCCGGGATTGCCTTAATTAACCTCGTTCGGTATATCGGCCCGATAACCCGAATCGATTAGCATATTGCTATAATGGTTTGCGAACGTTTAAAAGTTTGATGAACGCTTCTCCGCTGCAGTCTGGTAGAATTGAATTGTCCCGCGCCATGATGATTCTTGAGGAAGGCAATTTTCCGCTGATTGAAAATCTCCATATTCATAGCCCCGCGTTGCTTCGTCTCAACCAGTCATCAAAAAATAATTCCACGGTGCATTAATAGCAACCGCCGAAGGTATGTGGGAAGTTATAAGCCATACAAGCAATTCACCCTTCTTCCACTTGAAGCAACATTCAATGCTGTTTATGTGATGTGCTTTCGCAGTGGTAGGTATCCCCATTTTCATATGTAGTCGTTATATAGTGCTATATTGGAAGCAGACAGTGAACAAACATCCCCAATAAATTGAGCTATTTTCCTCGGATGATGGTTCCATGTTTTTGCGTCATAAAAAAATCCGATCGGTTCATTCCCACAGTGTGATAGGTTGCCACAAATGTTATACAAGGGTGCGTCTTTATGACACATAGTCACGTATGACAAATATCTATTGTAAGAATGATTTCAGAGAGCCGGTAGGGGCGAATTTGTGAACTACGGAATTCGATGCGTTCAATTTTCTAACATCCGCCTTAACACCCAGGATCTCGTTTCCGGCTTCTGTTTTAATAAATGTCAAACTTTTAAATTTATGCGCTCGCCGAGACCTCGCGAGATCAATCTTTGTTGATTCTCATTGGTGTTCACATCTGCTCAAGCACATTACCATCAATTTCGTTCGCCGTCCGCTGGCATAAGCATAATTTAATTCGTGTCAAAATTTGCTACGAAAAGGCTGAGATTTTCAGCCTGACAAGGCGGCGATGAACTCATGCTGTAAATAAAGAGGAAAAATGACGACATTCTAACCTGAACCCGATGGTTGGGGTTGTGTAAATAGGCGCTGATGGACTCAGACACATGCTACATGGCTATTTCCTCTCTACGAACCATGAAATAATCATTGAAGAAGGCTTCACTAAGGATGTCAAATAACTGGCCTATGACAGTTGATAGGCAGTCGGTTGAGAATTTCACCTACGGTTGATTGTAATAGTTATTGCTATACCACTACAAGTGGGATGAAGGCTTGATTCACTGACAATCTATGTTCATTGACTTGTAATTTAATTAGCGAATAAATCTACATGAATTCATACGATGAAAGTCGCTTGAAATTCTTGAAAATAAACCTTAAGGATAATTGAATATGAAAAATTTGAAGAACTGCACGATTTACAACCACGGGAAGTGTACCAATTAGGCTCCACTAATTGGTCATACGGCCTAAATCATATTCAAAATAAGCTTTTCCAAATTTTTCAACGAAGGCATATAGAGCAGCTTTGAGACTTGTATCTTGTGAAATTTGTACATTTTTTAATTTAATGAAAATGTTGAGGTTTTAGGCCGCCTGGCCAATTAGACTACCACTAGAGCCACAACTGGCACACTTCTCCCATTTGCTTAATTTTTTTTTTGTATCAAAAACGCAAAGGTGGTGCGCAGGAAGGGTGGGTGATGAAGACTATCTAACTCATTTTTTCCTTGTTTCAAGATCATCCTCGGTGGACAAAGCCGAGGCATAAAAAGTAACAAGGACTAAGATGTGTTCCTTTGAATACTGAAAAATCCTGTTCCCCAAGTTAGAAGTAGTCAGGACTAGGAATCGGCAGTAGATCCCTTAACGTACCACGAAAAAGGTGATTTACCCACGTTATCCAGAAGCAGCTGTAACTATTTATTTCAAGCAACTATTTACAAGCAAAAGTAATCGATTGGTTCTTTTTTCTTCTCTAAAGAGATTTTCAGCCTTAGGCTGGTTCGTCTCTGCATCGTTTGGTTCTATTTTATAAGTTTGCACCAGTGGAGTAAGTCGTACGATGGGTCTTTCCATGGTTGAGCCTCAATCGGTTTTATCGGCTGCTAGTTCAACGTTTATCGACGGTTTCGCTTTACATGGCCTCACGCAGATCAATGGTGTAACGAATATGAACGCTCGCTTTTTAGACCTTGTTCTGTCTAACGAAGCTGCAACTCTGGCATGCACCGTTTCGGAAGCCATCCCAAGTAACATTGCTAGTTTTATAGTGGTTTTAAAGCATGTTACAAGTCTAAATCATGGTCTACAGAACCCTCATAACAACTTGGGAACCACTGATCTTTCTTGATGCAGACCACCCTGCTTTAGACGTCCTGATGAGCCTCCCAGTGCCAATCGTTTTTGAGGATTGTTCCGAAAATAATCGTACACTGGATTTCCGTCGAGCCGACTATGTTGCGATTAATGCTGCTATTTCCGGTATCGATTGGTGATCGATTTGTACCTATTGCCACCCCACACCAAAGCCACCGTGGTCTAACGGTCACTTGCGTTGACTGAAACGGTATAGGGCTAAATCGCTACGAAAATACTCCCAAAATCGTTCGTACATTACGAAGCAGGAATACATCCGCACGACTATAGGAAATTCAAAAGTTTCCAGTATCGACGATATGTCTTTCGTACGTAATCATTTCTTCGAAGAAATCCAAAGCGTTTCTGGTCGTTTGTAAATTCTAAAAAGAACGAAGCCGGTTTGCCATTGTCAGTTCATCTCGGTGAGCAAACCGCTAAATCTGAATTGCTCAACATTTCATGAGTTCGTTCAATGAATATTCGGCCTCACCAAATCAAGTCACGATTGCTATAAGCGATTCTTCAACAGTTGCACTTGAGCTCTGTCCGTCAATCTAGCTCTTCAAAGGTTGAACCTCTCGCTTGCTGCCGGGCCAGACGGCATTCCTGCGTCCGTTCTGAAGCTGTGTTCGGAGTCGTTGCTCACTCCCTTGGTGAAGTTATTTTATCTGTCACTACAGGAGAGTAAGTTTCCTGAGGCGTGGAAATGTTCGTATATGTTCCCCGTCCACAAAAAAGGTGATAAAAGGAATGTCCAGAATTACAGCGGAATCACATCACTATGCTGCTGCTCCAAAGTATTCGAGATTATCATCAACGAGGCGCTCTTCAGCTCTTGTATACATTACATCTCCACGGCTCAGCATGGATTCTATCCAAAACGGTCAGTTACAACCAATTTGACCGAATTCGTGTCACTCTGCGTTCGGACCATGGACTCTGGCGGACAAATCAACGCTTTTTACACTGATCTCAAGGCTGCATTTGACCGAGTAGACCTCAACATTCTTTTGAGCAAGCTTGAGAAACTCGGAGTGTCTGGATCCTTCATCTCGTGGTTCCTATCTTACCTTACGAACCGTTCGCTTTGCGTTAAGATTGGAGCTTCTCGTTCTGAAGTGTTCACGAACGTTTCCGGCGTTCCCCAAGGAAGTAATCTTCGACAACGAGCTTTCGTGTCTACTGCCACCTGGATGCCGGCTTTTCTACGCTGACGATGTTAAAAATATTTGTGATTATCAATTACATCGCTGATTGTGAGGAGTTGCATCAACAAGTGCAATGTGATATTATTTCACCACAAGCAAAACCCGATAATATTTTATTATTCCATTTCCGGGCAAACATTAGTGAGGATTAGCTAGGTCAAAGATTTGGGAGTAACACTCGACAGTGAATTGGCCTTCAAACCGCACTACAATGACATTCTGACTAAAGCTAACAGGCAGCTTGGCTTTATGTTTAAAATATCTGAAGACTTTCGCGATCCGAGTTGCCTGCGGGTGCTGTACTGTTCGTTAGTACGTTCAATCTTAGAGTATAGTGCTGCCGTCTGGTGCCCATACCAAGCATGCTGGATAGCCAGATTTGAGAGTGTACAGAGAAAGTTCGTTCGCTACGCGCTTCGTCATCTGCCTTGGCGTGACACGGCTAACTTGCCGTCTTATGAAGGATCGCTGTCGTCTGCTTGGAATTGACACCTTGGAACAAGGGTGACGGAACGCTCAAGCTGTGTTTGCTGCTAAGATCATTATCAGCGAGATTGATTCCCCCGAATTACTTCGGCAGCTTTTCTTTTACGCACCTGAGAGAGTGATTAGACAGCGTAGTTTTGTACATCTCGCAGCTCGTCATCGGCAATATGGGTTGAATGAACCTATCCGAGCCGTCGCTAATGCGTTTAATGACGTCTATGCATTGTTTGACTTTAATGTGCCGTTTACTGTTTGTAGGACAGTCTTCTACCTGAATTGGAACGTGTCCTGTTTTTGTTTTAATCATACTTTTTTAATTCATTAACAAAACGATATGTCAGATGAATCATTGGGACAATAAATAAATAACTTATACCCATAAACAAATCACTAAATCTATTTTGCGTTGTTTTTTTTTTATCGACACTTTCACCTACGCCTACATCTGTCTTTACTGTACTGAGGGTCACATTACGAAATCGAAAATGAGGCATGTTACGAAATTTGGAAAGCTTTCAAACTCATATTTCTTAAACCCCTTAATGGGAAATATCCCAAGTAACATTGCAAGTTTTATGGAGGTTTTAAAGCATGCTACAAGTCTAAATCATGGTCTACAGAACCCTTATAAAACCGAAATTGTTACTTGGGATGTCATGAAATATGTAATTCGACGGAGAGTTTATCCAGCATTTTTTTTGTGATTAAAGGGTGGAACGAGCAATTTCTGTTTAGCGTGCATTTAAAAAAAATAACAATTGTTGATATTCGAAGGACAGCGATGCCGGTGGTGTAGTGGTAAGCGTGATTGCCTCTCACCCCTAAAGGCCAGGGCTCAATCCCAGTCAGCACCGCCGGGATTTCCTGAGACATAAACTCTCTGATCACGCCTTTCTTCGGAAGGAATTAAGAGCCGTTGGTCCCGGGTTTATGAGCTGTTAGGTCGATCGGTAGGGTGCAGGTGTGGGAGCTGTCTTCCTGGCGTCGGTAGCATTGGTACTCAGTAAGGAAAACAAAATCGACGGAAAGCAAATCAATGAAAAAAAAGAACAATAATCGAAGGTGTGTCTTCGAAGTCCCTTGCCATTTTTTGGTTTTGGAATTTTGCATTCTGTTTTTAAGATGGCTACCAAACAAGATAATCAGAATTTTAAAATTCTACACGCGCATTCGTTAAATTGTAATCATTAATTGTGAAGGATTATTTTAAATAGGCTCCTGGTCAAGTATCTTATAACTGCAACCGGAACAGAAATAGTTCAGGACAACTTAAGAAATAATCAAATTAAATTTTCAATAAAACTATATGATCGGGAAGGTGATTTTCACTGGAGAGCTGAAGAGCGATTATCTTTGTGACAGCTGGCGTCATCATCCAGAATGTTTACGTGAGCGAGTTTTTGAACAAATGCGTATTGTTATTTATTAGAAACCAATTATACCCTAAGCTGTGTTGGCCTGATGCCGTATCTTGTCATTGCGGTAAAGTTAAATGACAATTGTATGAAATCAACAACGTTGCAGTTGTAGCCAAAAACTAGAACCCGCCAAAGTTATTACACTTTGGCCATTTTTAAAATATTGAACAATCATCACGAGAAACCTTAAGAAGGATCCATTAAAAGTTGATATTGCGAAAACAAAAATTAACAATAATTAAAATAAAATGGCGTACATTGTCAAATGACTTAATTTAACAATACAATAAGGTTGTGCAAAACTATATGGAAGAGTTCAACCGTGAAGCTCGTTAATTAGTATTTGGCAAAGCATAAAGTGAACTCAAGAACATCATGGCTTCATGTGAGAGTAAGCTGCTAAAATAACATGTAATACATGATTAACAATAAACAGTTTCGGCTTGGCAGTCTGGCAATCACTCAATCAGAACAAATTAATTTTGTAATTTGTCCCTACGTTTCGGCTCTGATTAGGGCCGAAACTGTTTATTGTAAAACCTCACAGTCGAACACTCCAACACAATATACATGATAAATTTATCAACATTATTTTTCTACACTTAATTTTGCGTGACTACTTTTTCTTATTCCTCCCTTATAAATAGTACAAATAGTGAAAATAATTAAACAATAATGAAATTTGACGAACAACATAGAAACATTTCACGAACTAATCATAAAAGCGGACGGATGGGAAAATTCTATATTCCCTTGCACGGACATCACTTTCGAGCTGATGCGTAAATTTGCCTCCCACATCGCAATCTGGCAAGACGGTGTATCTCATTGGAGCTTGGTGAAAACACTCAAATAAAGAAAAAGGAAGATCAGCGGAAATGTTCGTTCACAAAGAGTCAGACAAATCACTTCCACCATCAGTCTCTGCTAAACAGTCAAGTTGGTCGAAGCTACCAGGCATCACTACAATTTGGAAACGACGTCTGGACCTTAAGCGGAACCTTAGCGGTGGTCTGATCTAGATTCAAATTTATGTCACATTTGACCCAGCTATAATGAAATAGATCAAACTGTGTGCTAGCGCACTGGTTGGTATATTTTTTCCGTTCTATTTCTAACGTCAAAATAACTCTCACAATCTACAGTTTTAATCCAGGAAACTACCATGAAATTGACCTCCGATGGCCACCTCAATCTCCGTTGCCAGCAGAAATTTCGTAATCGTCGAGTTTCCGTCCGAATCGTTTGACACCATCCGAGCTACATTATCCAACCCCCTACAATGAGATACAGTTCTTGAAACTATCGGAAACTTCAGCAGCGCTACTGCTCCATAACATATTTAAGCTCCTATTATGCAACATCGAATGCGGCAAGGTGGCTACAAATTTAATGCCCCCAAACCAATCATAATTTCCTGCAATGATCAACTAAAAATTGGAGGGTGACCCCGGCGTAGTGGTTAATATCCATACCTCTCACGCCAAAGTCACGAGTTCAAATCTCACCCCCGGACAAGGCACGAATGACCCAAGAGTGTTAAAGTAACAATTCAAAAAAAAAAAAAAATAATTAAAAATCGATTAACAAGTTTTCGAACTAACAAGCCGAATTGACCTGCAATTGGGAACATGCGACTTACCTTAATGACTCATCTCAGGGGGAGCCTAGCTTCCGTCTAAAGGGTTAATTTTTACGTTGGGAGAGGGGACTCTCCGTTCCGCTGACACACCAAAATACACCACCTTCACGAATGACCCTTATTAGCACGAAGCGTCCACTCGAACCGTACTTTTTTTTTTTGGTTTTCGCACCGGACCAGAAAACGGGGATTATGATTCTTCACGCACTAGCGTCAACTACGACCGTTATCTTCCTAGAGGCCGAACCGCTTCCCTCGCGTCGAGCAGCCACTCTCGTTTACACCCGCGAACGAATAGAGGCGATCGCCTTCTCGTTGTACACTGGCTACACCTTTAGACGGACTCGATTTTCGACCTTATCGTTGGGAGGTTGGTACGCAAAAGACCGACGTCTCTTTTTTTTCGATCCTTTGGGCGGAAGCTGCCCACCGATCGTTCTCTGCGTTTTGGACGCCTCCTTGTGTCGGAGTGGGGTTTGGGGTTTTGCGGCAAGCCGGAATACAATTTTATTTTAAATTTATAAGTCTAATTCCTACAAGCAGTACAAAAAAAAAAAAAAAATTGGGAATTAATTTTTGATTATCTATGGGACATTGCAAATATGTAGCATTATCCAGAAAATATTCTCTATTTTCCGCTACATGTACCAAGCTTAACTGTAGAGGAAAAGGAGGAGCCTAGAAGGAGCTGTCAAATTAGCACCAGAGTACCAAAGAAATTTCGAGTTGTTCGTAGATGACTTGCGTTGAAGTCCTGTGGCATTATCCAATGCAATCTGTTCAGCTTCTTCCGTTTCCATAATCACTGCACCGTAAACCAGTGACTTGAAATCCTTCTCTGCGCGGATCCAGGTCTAGAGGAAAAATTAATAATCCCAAACGTACACTCCGAGCACGGTAAATAAGGTATCGTGGAGCTTCCGGCCATTATTTTCCGCGATTGAATAGATGGTAATGATTTCGTTTGTGATCCTTTCGTCAGCAACAGCAGCACTGGTATTCAAACTCCGCCAGTATCAACAGCATTCGATGACCACGATGAAAAAATCACAACGCCAAAAGAAATCAAAACAAAACCTCAAGTGAAACAGCTGTCAAACTGGCTTGGAACAGTGTTTGCCTTGATCCAAATTCAGTCCAAAATAGACACAATTCCGGAGTGATTTGAGATTTGGGCGTAATTGTATTTGTAAACAAACAGGTCAATCGCCGATTCCTCGTGAATTAAAGCTCAATTTTATAAACAAGCTATACCAAATGAAAGAGGAATCATACCTCTACCTCATAGTGCTATTAGTTTTCAAAATTGAGCTTTTATTCGCGATAAATCGGCGATTGATGTGTTTGTTTACAAATACAATTACGCTCAATTCTCAAATCACTCCGGAATTGCCAAAATGGCCACTTCATGGTATAGTGCAATGTGATCAATCTGAGTCTTTAACCAGCCTTGGCCTGGAACGAGACTTTTCGTCTAATGCAAATGCGTAAGAAGAAAGAGAAAGCAAATGTTCACATCAGTTTACGAAAAAATATCGCCGCACATTGGAGATAAAAACACGAATTTTCTAAAAAAAATAATGAACTACTGATCCCCCAGAAGAAATTTAATAAAAAAAACCACTGAGGAAACACAAAAAAGAGTTTAACTTTTAGTCATCAGTTTTGCATGAAGGTCTAAAAATGTTATGTACCAACGTGTTCGGTATCGTGATAACTTTTACCACAGCCACACACTTACCTTATTGAAAGAGAGCGCAATTCGATATAAATGTACGTCTAACGAGCCGGAGCCGTGAGTGGACATGATCAAGAATAATGCAATAATGTTTTCGACAGTAGATCTATTTTTTCTTCATCATGCCAGCAATGAATCTATATGGTCGTGACATTACCGTTTCAAATCCAATATAAAAGTAACGTTTTTCAAAAATGTTCTTGGATCGTGTGTTCAATCATGTTTTCAGGGCATACAGTCAAACTGACTAGCCCTCAACTGAGCTGTCAAAAGACTCGCAGGCGAAGGTGCATGGAATCCCTCCACTTCGCATTTTCACTGGTACTGATCAACATTGGTACTGGTTGTTGGGTTTTATAAGAGTAATTCAAATTGATGTTTTTTTTCGACACTTCAAAGCAATCATAAAACCTTTCATAAATCAAAATTGCATTGGCACCAGTTGGTTTTATAGCATGATTTATCAGGGTATAATAGATAGCTTTTAGTGTATTTTATAACTTACTTTTTATGACCGTCATAAAACTATAATAATTGGCTTTAGCTGCACTTTAACCTTTAAAATATTCGAATAAAATCGATCAGTTCTAGATTTGTTACTTGGGATAGGTATTTAAATGATAGCTCCTTATAAGGAAACTAGAACAGCAGGTCAATCTCAACTGATATTTTATTTTATTTTTAAACATTATGAATGATGCGTTATCATATTCATGCACAGGGAAAACGAGCCAATTTTCTACTTCAAATGATGTTGAACCCGTCCCTGCTTGGTGTACATTATGACCACATCCTGTACATGACTTTCGAAAGATATGCTTCAGACTAGTTTAAAAATTCACTTGCAGGATACCTGAGACTGATCGTCAACTTGTTATTTTTTTCTCGAGACAATATATGACTTTGGCTCATGGCAGGTGAGCACATTTCCTGTTGAACTGATGATTTCCATCGTTCCTCGTCGTGATTCAATTATTTTAAAATATTTATGTTGTGTAACCACGTCGATTTCACACCGTGTAATTTTTGTACTACATTGACCCGAACCACGCTTGACTCAAATAGAGATCTAGCACTTATCTCACGTATCATTGGTCATGTTGGTTCGGTTCACTTATAGATTTACATGTTCTAGTGAGGGCTCGAGAGAAAGAGGCAGTTAATCAGACGCCATTAGTACCCTTAATTCAAATAATTCTACAACCCACACAAAACAATCTACAGAAGTCATATTCATCATTCTCTATATTCGGTCTCCAACAATGTTCCCCACTGGTTTCAACTCTTTCCGGCTGCTGATAGACCGTTGCTTTTCACATCACGAAAGGCTAGGTTTCTAGTTTGCATTGGAGGGCATTATAAAACCCTAATATCCAGGACTTTAATTATCCTAAGAACACAAGAAAAACTTCGCACCTCCAACACTTCTCGCGTCATCCTCAATCGGCTGGCGAACGAATAGTATAAATTTGAATATCATTTTTTCTTCACATACGTCCCACGACGGTAGTATTCTCCGAAGTTATTTTCTTTTTTAGACATGGCATTCCTCCTTGGTTGCCACTAGACCGATTTATCCTTGCGATTACAAATCAAAACATTCAAGTTGTCAGAAATACCGGGTTGCCGGGTTAGTTATTTTACAAACAATCGCAGCTTGCTCTATGACCGGCACAATCGACACTCCTACGGCACACTGATAAAAAAGATGATCCAAGATTGGTGTGCGGAGTGACCTACCTCTTGCTAGAATTAGTAATTTGCGAGAAATCAATGTTTGCCAAGTTAATTGAAAAAAAAGCCGATATGTAAGGAGTCACCCTAATTTATTTATAAAAACCAGTACAAAATGTGAACCGTGAGAGATAGAACATTTTGTTCATCAGCAAAGTTGCTTGGTATTCAAATCTTGTAACAGCAACCTGAACAGGAGCTTGATCGTAATTGTTTCGTTTAATAAGAAGCTCGGTGGTCTTGTGGCGACCTATTTTTACCTGAGCAGAAAATCATGGGTTCAATCCCAAGCTGCTTCACATTTTTGAGCTATCGTCTTTCTTTCATAATATGATATAAAGCAAAATGAAATTCGGTTGCAGGGACGAGTATGCAAAAGAAGTAATATTTGAGATTCAGGGAAGACGGGTTGGTCGGAAATCCATATCAAATCCATCTTAAGAGAAGTTTTTGAGGTCGTCGCCGGAATCAAAACCTAGTCACAACAAGTTTAATGGCAATTTGATCGTACCTTGATTTTGTGATATAAAGGGCTTGGTGGCCTAGTGGCGGCCGATTTTGCTTACTGAGCATAAGACTGTGGGTTCAAACACAAGCTCCAATTTACCAAAATAAATCCTGCTGCAATCTCAACCCTTTTATCAAACATTCCAGTGATTTCTAGTGGACGTGCAGAGGTTTTCTCGGCTTGCATTAAAGCGAGTATTATGTCAACATATTCCTATCCACTCCATTCTTGACCAGCATTCAGACGTCACTGGCGCTGGTATTGCCTAGTTTTAGATTACCAATATTTACACATTGATGATGATTGCTAGTCCCAAGCAACGTTTATTGGTTTTCTGTGTACTTACAGCTTATCCGGCAATAACGGAGTGGCATCCTCAGGCGGTCAATCATGCTCATGCTCCATATGAATGAGATCACGATCTTTCAAATGCAACTAATAACATACAAATCTACTTGCTCCATTTTGAGATATCAACATGGGGAAAAATTATATTTTTCATCAAAATTCATTTACAACTTGACAATAAACCGAATAAGCAAATTAGTTACTTCAATAAAAACATGCGCCATCGAAAGATATAATTGTATTTAGAAGCAAACATTTGCGACAACAAATATTTAAAAGCGGTCACCCTAAACTATCTTTTTTAAAAGCAGTATAAAGCGAGGGATGAAACATGTATTTGGAGCAAAGTTTCTGCAAATAAATTGTTCTACAACTTTGTAGAATATTGTGCTGGTCTATCCCAAATTACTAAACATATTTTGAACTCAGTAATCATAGGCACTACCCTTATTCTACTTGCACCAAAAATTGGCCAACAAGTATTTACAAACTTGTCTGAAGACACCATTTGCCTAAAACTAACGGTTTAAGCGCAAAAATTTGTGTCTTTCTTAATACGGCTTTGTGTACTGAGGTAAATCAGAGCTAAACTGTCGACGCCATCAAAGTGATGAGCAATAAATAGCATACTGGTCACAAATTGGTTGTTGAAACGTCTAGGCAACTTATTTCAGTCATAAACAAGTTGCTGCAACTTTTCATAATGAAAATGTGCTACTCGGGGGAGGGAGTATGAAGGGCTACTGTTGCGGGCACTGGCAGCACTACCACATCTACTCCTCGGTCGCAGTTGGTTCCCTCGGCATTGGAAGATCTCGCCTCTGCCTGACAGCTTACGTCAACACGATGGCAGCCCACTTGGAAACGGAACCTTGTCATGACCACCAGTCTTCACTGTCCGTTTTGCCAAAAATCTCTGGTAGCAGAGCGATCCAACAGCTACCTTTCCTATTATTCTATTAAACAAATGCGTAAAAGCCCGAGTTTGAGCTTGGATTTAATGCATCAATCCCTACGCAAATACAGTGAGATCTCGATTTCGCAAACACGAAACGGTATATCAAAGAACCCAGCATTGTATTATTAAACTCGATGTTTCTTAATATTGCAATCACTACGGAAGCCAATGAAAGGACTTGCAGGAGACCAGCTTCAAGATACGGCTGTAATAAAACTAGTAGAAATCAAAAAAGGCACAAACTACGTGTTGCCAACATCGAGATCTAAATGTATACTATAAAATCAAATTATTTGTTGGGGCGACCCCGGCGTAATGGTTAGCATCCATATCTCTCACGCCAAAGTCACGAGTTCAAATCTCACCCCCAGACAAGTCACGAATGACCCAAAAACGTTAGAGTAACTATAATAATAATAAAAAAAATATTTGTTTTTATGAATCGGAACCGAAAATCGAACGTTAATAATCAACCCAATCGATTTCTAGTGTGTTTGAGATCGATTCATTAAATCAATAGATTTATGGAGTTTCAATTCAAAATCGCCCATTTCTACACAGAAAAAAATTCTGAATATTACTGATGATGTATTTATTTTCACCCAAACTACCAACATGCAAGAAATATTGCTCACAAAAATGGATGGTTGCATACAATATTTAGAATATTTCATGACATGTCTCATAGCTTTACATGATCTAAAATGTAAACTTGTATGGAGTGACGCACGTGACGCTCCATTTATGTGCATCATATTGAATAGAAATTTACACTGCTTTTTCGAAGGGTAAAGTTACGGGATATCTGCTTAATAAGAACCTGAAATTCAAGCCAAACAATGCACAATGTCCTTAGTAACATTGACAGATACTCTTAGACCATGTAGGACATTTTCAGTTTTTATCAGCACACTGTTCAATGAAATCTCTAGCATCAAATATGACAAACACAGATGAAGAGAATCGATCAATGTTACTTAGGACTTTATTTATTGTTCGGATTGAATAGAAATTTAATCTTATCACCAAATATACTATAAATACGGTCAGAAAGTTTCTAAAACCATGATCATTTAGTTGGTTGTATAGTTAGTTTGTGCAGTAGAATCATCAAGACTGTTATAGGTTACAGAGACGAATGATGATAAGATACAAACAGCAACGTAATTTTCTAAACATATACTGGGGGTCGATTTTCCGGTTCTCACTGTTTCTAATCAAGCAGCCAATCGATATTTCAAGAGAACTGAAAATCACCCCTCATGATTCAAATGTTACAGTCAAAGAACAGCCCAATTTTCTAAGCAAAGACATCAAAAATCGATTTGATGTGCGTCAACACTTGTTCACTCAAATCAATAAGACAAAATGTGATTGACACTGTTTGCCATCATTCCTACTAGAACTAATAAATTTTGTGTAGAATATCCATAAACCACACTAGATGCTATTCCACTGATACAAACATTTAGTAATCACCATCCCCGTAGGACACGTAGCGGCGCAAATCAGTTCCCTTAGCGGTAATGTACTTAGATAGCTTTAATGTTTGTTTGCTTGGGGACCAAACTCTGTCCGGCCATTATTCGACCACCATCGATCAAAATTCGTCATTGTCAATTGTCACAGACAGATTTCGATCCCAACCGTCAGCGTGCATTTGTTACATAACTAATCTGCCCTAGATAGTGAAATTCGCCATAGCTGTAGCCTGCTAGCTTAGTTGCTCTGAACCCCGCAGAAATCCATCAATAACCAGTTCTAATAACATCTTCAAAAACAATTTTCCCATTTCCATTTGCCACAACGACGCTGTCCGTCCTCGTGCGCAGCAGCTTCGGTCAACGAACCGCCCTTGCCGCGGAGGAAAAAATGTCCGGAACTGGCCTACCGGACGCACGAGTTCATGGCGGCGAACCAGCGAGGAGGCAACGAGTCATCGGCGGCCCAGGCAGGAGGAGGAGGAGGAGCCGGTCACGATAGGCCCGATGCGGCGACGACTCACTCACGTGCTAGGGTAAGTACCTTCCGTGCGGATGCGCCCTCGATGTCCTAAATGTACCATTTTTACGAACATGTGGATGTGTCCGATACCAGTTGCGAAGGGACAATGGTGAGAAGTTTCCGGTTAAGGAGCACTCCCGGTCCCAGCTCAAACTACGACCACCGAATGCCAGATAAATGAAAATCAATGTTGTTTTCTTTGGTTGATTTTCCTCATTTATAGTTTTGATTTGTTTCGCAACGAGCAACCACGGCGTGATGGATTTATTTTCTTTTAGTGAGAACAGATTTATCAGAACACTGACTAATCAATCAGCACCGTTTGCGTAGGAGTGATCCGTGAATAATCTGAATTAATTACAGTGGAAAGCAAAGGCCATTAAATACGAATTACGTGCCGTTGTTGGCAGCTGAAAGCCGCAATGACCGGGTCATCAATTTCACACCGCTCCGGTGTTGAGTTGAAGGTCGACCGGCTTGTTTGGGGGTTGTGGGCCTCTGTTCCCATGTGGCATCTTCTATGTAACAACGGTGTAAGTGGTCAGGTGGCCAAGTTACACGATTTGCCACTTGGTGTTCATTCGTGTATCGGGCTTTTGGGATGGAAAACCGTTTAATTTTGGAATCGAAAAAAAAAATAGATTCAGGGCAGATTACGTGAAAGCATTTTGGGAAGCAATGGACTCAGGGGTGGCTTTTGAATCTTCTGACTAATTGATTTTTCGTTTTAACGCTGTCATGTTGTTTGTGAATATTTGAATAACAGGATTTTCTTATATATGTAGTTTTCTAGAACATGGTTATGTTTATAAATTCCTTTCTTTTGGTAAAGTTGTCTTAATGTATGTTTACGCAGCAAAAAGTGTTTAAAATCAATTCTACACACTTAAAAATAACTATTTAACACATGTTTGCCGTTGATTGTGTTTACCATTTTAGGAGTTAATTGCCGAATAACTTGAATTAAATTGGACTGATTGTGTCTACTATCTGGAGCTGATGATATTACGATGGTGGGAATTGCCTTTTATCGAAGCCAACAAATCAAGAAGACTGGCAACTTTGCCAGAATCCAAGCGACAGATACAGTAGCGCTACACTTGAGTAAAGGTGGAAGCAACGCATAGAAAAATTAGCAAATACACAAACCCTTCTTCTGAGGATGTAATCTTTGCTATCAAATTCGTTCGAAGCATTTACCTTTCAGCGGCAGATGGCGCAATTGTACCTGTCTCATAGCGTTCGTATGAGAAAATGGTAGAGTTGCCAGTCTTCTTGATTTGTTGTCTTCGCTTTTATGGTATTGTTCACTGATTCCTGTTATGGTTTCGATCGCTTCGATGGATGGTGGCATACTAGACGCACTTGGTCACTTTGTCTTTGAAATTTCGTAGGTGGAGCACTTTTGCAGCATTGGTAAGAATAGGAATGAACGTTCTATAGTGAATCCTGCACACTAAGATTTTTTACAGGAGTCAGTATTTTTTTACGGGTTTTTTGAATTGCTGAAAAAGTCGGTAAAAATTCAAATGACCGTTATCCGTATGGAATCAATGAAATCGACCAATTTTATTTTCTATCATTAAATGGGGTTAACAGAACTATGCATGTACAAGTTCAGGACAAATTTTATCATTAATAAATTTTCCACAGATTTTTAAACTTTTACCGAACAGTTCCGCAATTCAAAAACTCGGTAAAACCGTACTGACTCGATTAGTGTGTATGTGATGCTGTTCCTTCTGCTGGGAGATTCGTTGCGGTGATTGTGCCGTATGTGACAATCCTGGCCTGACTACGCCCAGTCGAAGGCCTGAATTCCCAGAGGAATGCAGGTAGGATTTTTGAATTCTGGTTGAATCTCGGTAGGAAGGCTGAGCTCCGAATTTGTTCTCACCTTCAGTGAGCCAAAACCGGGGTGATTCAACCAGATATCCTTCTACTTGTTACTGTCTGGATGATGTCGATGGTGAAGGTGATTCTTTAGGTAAGCTTTGATAGGAAAGTCCGATTGTTCGTGGCTGTCCGGTCCGGTCCGTCCTCAGGAGTGGATAACGATAAGTCCGCAATCATGGTCACGGCATCAATGATTCGTCCAGTGGTAGATCAGGACCCTACGTTGTGATTTGATGAATAAAATACGATAATGATTTCGGCCGTCCTGTCATGACAGTGGCAGATGCTACTGTGTTATGTTTATTGTACTCGTATTTCAGAGACAGCACATTACAGAGAAACAGTAAGAACAAGTGGTGGTATCTATCGATTGTTAGGGTTGATATAATCTACTTAGGGTCAAGGCGGTTAATGTCGCTTGCATTAGCAGTTATCTTAACTAATTTCTGAAAAAAATTACTTGTGTTTTACCCAATTAGTATCAACGTTCCGTCATATCGTATCTTCAAGTAATCTTTGCAAGCGCCACATTCGTTCAGGCTCTTTGGAACTACATGTGATGAAATATGAAACGCACCTTTTAAAGTGAATTTCACATAACAATGTTCAATACTTACTCACACATGAAATCTGCCTCGGCCAACCTGGCAGAACGCGCCCTAACTCTCACCGAACCAAAGGGCAGGACATGAAAGTGGAACCAACATGATGTGCATAAACTCGATAAAACCAACTCTAAGACCAGAAGGTCCCGAAGAAACGTGCTCAACTTTTTGGCTCAGCTCTGGTACTCTCTTTGGTCCCAAGCTAATCGATGCACCCCTCGAAACATAGGAAAATCCAGGAACCACTCATTTTATTTGTCAAACTTTTATAGTGAATCAAAACAAACATAGTGTAGTACTAGACTTTCGACTGTAATGGGGTACGTTCTTCGGTGTACTTGGGACCGATAGGTTCGTCCAGTGTGAACCAATTTAAAATCGTTAGTTTCAACCGGTTGATAAAACTGCGTAGGTTCTCGTGAAATACAGTGACCGGCACAAAAAAAGATCCACCAATCGAGGATAGCCCAAAGATTTTCGATGGTGTTCAAATGGGGTGGCTATTCTATGGGCTTTATGCACCAAGAACGGAAAAAGTGAGTGTTTTATTTGCCGTGTGCTTGGGATCGTTATCCTGCTGAAACGTGTCCCATTTTCAGAATGGATTCTTCCAAATTTTCACAATGAATATTGATAAACCCAGGCATGGAAAATCATTTACATTCATTTCGTGCATTCAGTTACATTCATTAACTTCTAACTTTTTTCATCAAGAGTATTTTATGAAATGGTGATTCAAACTTTTATAGGTTTTAATATTGTAGCCCGTCAGCCTTACGAGCTTTCCGTTGAAAGTAAAATGGCTTAAGCGCCACTCCCGAGGGAGACCATTTACCAATTTTGAGGTTGCCCGACCGTATGAGACCTTGCAGGATTAGGTTCCTATTTTTCCCAAATTTTGGGCGGAAAGCGAGTTGGCTGACTAGAGCTATTCAATTAGAAAAAGTATGTCACAAATAGTGAATTAAATGCAACTGAGGAGAAAATGCTGCCAATAAACCGCCCGGGCCAAGATTAACCAATGCGAGTGGTTATCATCACAGGCAAAGACTCTACTTTCACCCTGAGAAAACCCGTGTTAGATTTGGAAGTTTTCCAGTTGGTTTCGGAGCCAACCTCTCCAGTAAAAACCTCAAAAGAGAAAAAAAAACTACAGCGGAAAAAAAACCGGTCACATGAAAATCTTCCAAACAGATTCACTTCTATCTCATCAAGGCAGATCTATAACAACCTTTTTTGGCATAACGAAATTACAGGACTTAATTGCATATTTGCCTATTCAAAACCAAAGAGAGCTTTATTCCATAATGTTTATTGTCTAGGCGCGAAAGTTCATGTTCTGTTCATTTTGTTTGCTTTGTCTACCTAAAGGGTGTCCACGATGAAATTGCCACACACAAAATTGATTCGCAAAATTCGAGTTTTCATCCGATTGCCATCAAATTTTCAGGGATTGAGAAATAACTATTAAACTTCATTTTACCATTTTACTCGTATTTTATTTACAGTCCATACGCAAATGCCCGCACCTTGGCCTTAACCCCGGCCATAAGATTCTGCACAACCTGTGAATCAACCGTTTTTTGCATGTAAACCCATACTTTCTTCAGTTCCTCGACTGTCTTCACTACCTTAGGTCGTTTAAGAAGGTGCTGCTTCATAATCGCCCAGTACTTCTCGATGGGGCGGAGCTCCGGAGTGTTGGGAGGGTTGAACATTTTCGGCACGAAATTGACCTTATTGTCCGCATACCACTTCAGCACGTCCTTGGAGTAGTGGCATGAGGCCAAATCCGGCCAGAAGATTGTTGGGACGTTGTGGGCCTTCAGGAGAGGAAGCAGCCGCTTCTGGAGGCACTCTTTTATGTACACCTGTCCGTTCATCGTGTCCTGGGTCACGAAAGGTGCACTCCGCTTCCCGCACGTGCAGATGGCTTGCCAAACCAGGAATTTCTTCGCAAATTTGGACATCTTCTGAGTGCGGACATGCTCCGGAACGCTGAACTTATCCTTGGCCGTGAAAAACAGGTTGCCGGGGATCTGTTTGAAGTCGGCCTTCACATATGTTTCGTCGTCCATGATGCAGCATTCAACTTTCGTCAGCATGTTGAGGTACAACTTCCTGGCACGGGTTTTGGCGGACTTGTTCTGCTTCTCGTCGCGATTAGGGGCCTTTTGTACCTTGAACGTTCGAAGCCCAGCCTTAGTTTTGACCTTCTGGACAAAACTTCGGCTTAGGTGCAGCTTCTTAGCCTAACGGAGGCGTTCGGATTTCGGTTGAAGGCCCCAACTACGCGGTTGTGATTTTTGGTGTTGTACGGAATACTTTTTCCTTCACTTCTGGGCTTCCGATCGGTGGTCAACCGTTCCTCGAACCGCTTAATCACTCGCGACACCGTGGAATTCGCGATTCCCAACGTTTTAGCGATGGAACGATGCGAGAGATCCTTGTTCTCGTGATGAATGCGCAAGATTTTATTACGCACGAGCTGTTCTTTCGACTCCATTTCCGCGAGTTTTGATCACAGGACTTTAAAACTTGCAGGATGTAAATAATGCACTATGAACTAAATCCACCCAAATTTTCATTAAATTCTACCCAACGGTTAAAAAGTTAGAGCAATTTCATAGTGTGGCAATTTCATCGTGGACACCCTTTGCCTAATTGCCTCTACCTTTCCCTCTTTATCTACCTGTCTATCGAGCGTGTGTGTGTTGGGTTATGTTCTGGTATGTTTCATCCTCCTGTGCGTGTTCAAACGGCTCTCATTTGGGTTCACGTGCAAACGGTTAGAATGTGTACGCCTCGCAAGACCGGAAAAGTGCTACGGTTGCGGGCTCTCAAGTTTCAAGTCAACATGCGCATGGACGAAACATTTCACAAGGGATTCATTCAGTACTCACGGACCATTTATGCTGCAATACAGATGACGGTGATGCGGCGGATGAACGGAGGGGTTGGCGGTGAATCACCCGGTGTCTTTCCTTCACGGATACAGGTGGAAAATGCTGCAGATGAACGCGTTGGTCGGTTTAAAAACTCCTGATGCTACTGACGCGGTACGATAGCTGATCGCGCTTCGGTCGTCCCCAAAAAGATGATCGCGGGTTTTGTTACTAATGTGGCCGTTTCGCCCTGCCTAGGGCGCGTTTCTAACGGTCGCGGCCCTCTTCCGGCGTACCCCGGGTTACCTTCGAAACCGACGGTGGGGCCAGAAATGGTCACTAGCTGAATGAGTGGTGTGTCGGGCGTGCACAACCTTCGCCACGAATCTTCTTCCTCCAAAATCACTACACACGCTTCACACACTGCTCGGAACGAATAATGCCTATCGAAATAACTTACTAAACACACCACGGCGCGAGATTACGGGTGGACCACTCCTGCCTCTTCCACTGATCAGTCCAAAGTCTATGCTCCTTCTTCCGTGTTGCCTTGATGGCCGTTCCTATCACCCGATTTACCCGCTCGGTGTTGTTGACTTGCGGATGATATGCGGGAGTCAACCAGTGATTTACGCCGTATCGCTGCAGCAGATTTTTGAATATCTTCGAGACGAACTGTGATCCGTTGTCCGTGAGGATGATCTCCGGGACACCAAACAACCGGAAGATCATATTCTCCACAAATTCAACTAGTGGCTCCGCTTTAGCCTCCCGAAAAGGCTGAACAAGGACAAACTTGCTGAACACATCCGTTGCTACTAGCAGACAGGTGCAGCGATTTCTTCCCGACGCTGGTAGTGGCCCAATGTAGTCCAACGTGACAAATTGCCATGGGTATTCCACCGGTTTCTGCGATCACATTGGAGGTGTCACGTTAATGTTTCCTGCCTTGGTCGTCTGACAGATCAAGCACTCCCTGCAGAATTTTCTAATCTGCTCGTTCATCTTCGGCCAGAAGTATCGTTCCTTGATGGTGGCTAGGGTCTTCTCGAAACCGAAGTGGGCTTTGCCATGCTCCTGCTGAATAATACAGATCCTTTCCGCTTGCATGGGAAACTGTTTCCACGAGAATCAAGGGTCGTTCTGACGGCTGGGACACTTTACGTACTTCCAGATTTTCCCGTCTATCACACGATACTCGCCATACCGCACGGCGTCGGCTTGGATGTTTGTCGCTAGTTCCTCGAACTCCGGATCAAGCTGGATAGCCATGACCATCTCGATCGATCTGGACAGACAATCTCTCTGGTAGAACCCAGCAAGACCCATCAGTCTACGAATGTCAACCCATAGCGTAGTCCAGGATTGGTTGAATCCTTGAATGGTCAATGGAGACGCCTCGCTCGGTCAGCAAATACCCCAGATACATCACCTGTTTTCTGCAAAACCTGGATTTCTCCAACGATATGGTTAATTTTCCCTTCCTCAATCGTTCTGCTACTATTCCGAGGAGTCGGGTTTCGGTGGCAATCACAATGTCGTCTAGATAAACAAAGACGAAGGGTTGAAGGTCGAATCCAATGACCTTGTTCATCAACCGACACATCGTGAAAGGTGCGTTTGTTAATCCAAACGGGCACACCTTGAAACGGAACAGCCCTTTCGACGTTCGGAACGCAGTGTAGTTCCTGCTCTCTTCGTTTAAAGGGATCTGGAAATAAGCATCCTTTAAGTCGATAATTGTGTAATATTTTGCATGGCCTAGCCTGTGGAATATATCCTGCATGTTTTGCATCGGATATGCGTCCTTGACAGTCATCGCATTTATACGGCAGACACGTATTTTCCCATTGGACTTCCTCACCGGGACCAGCGGGTTAGTCCACTCGCTGTAGCATTCTTCGATTGCGTCCAGCTCCTTAAAACGCTCGATCTCTGCATCAATCTCCTTCTGGATGAAAGGGGAACATTTATAGATTGGTTGGTTCCTCGGCTTAGCATCCTCCTTGTGTACGATCTCGTACTGGATTAGGTCGGTTCGACCTAGCTTCCCATGGAGCGGTAAACTCGAACTCCTTAATTGCTTCGATTAGTCTATTTCTCTCGCTTTCCGACAACTCGTGTTCCGTCTCGATGTTTTCCGGTACTGGTTCTGCCGGCACGTTACGTCGGTATGTCGAGTGTCTCATCCGGCTCTTTCTCTTCCACCTTCGGTAGCTTCCCTGTTGGTTCTATGTTGAAGCAGATGTACGGCTCTGTCACAGCTTGTAGGGTCTCGATTTTCTCCAGTCCGTTCCCGACGTTCGGTTGGATTCCAAAACTTTCCCAAAAATCCGCTCCTAAACTGAGAGTTCTAAAATGTTGTTAACCTGGAGTGGTACGAAGCCAACGGAGTCACTTTCGTACCCAAGTACATGAACCCCCCTACGCATCGGCAGGGTTGCTTCCACTCACTTGCTATAAAAACATATTTTTCGGAATTATGCAATCATTAGATGGTATAATGATATGTTGTACTTGTAAGTAACGAGGAGAGGGTGTAAAGTATGTGTTTGAATCATAAAACCTGTCAATTTCGCTTTCAGAGCGACACAATAAGCGATCTTATGATTCGTGAGCGTTCACTCAGAGTGAGCACTCACGAGTCGTAAAATCGCTGATTGTGACGCACTGAAAGCAATATTGACAGATTTTATGTGTCAAACACATACTCTACGTCCTCATCTTCTAACTTACAAGTACTAACTATAACTATACCATCTCATGATTTCATAATTCCAAAAAACATTTTTTTATAGCAAGTGAGTGGAAGTAACCCTGCGCATCGGAACTAAGGCCCATCGAAAAATACTGGGCTATTATGAAGCAGGCACTACGGAAGTATCGGAAGGTCAAATCTGAGGAAGACATGAAGAAAAAGTGGGTTTCCGAAGATGTTGCACAGAACCTTATGAGTGCAGCGTACGGTTATGGTATTTAAGTTGAATGAAATAAATATGCCAAAAGCTTACTAATGGGTTTCTACAGCATTTTTTTTTCCGTGATGCAATTTGATGTGGGACACCCTTTATGTAACGCTCCATTTATGTGCATCATATTGAACAGAAATTTACACTGCTTTTTCAAACTGCTCAATGTTTTCTACGTAGATCGAGTGATTTCAAATTTCAAAACAATGATTTTTCATGATATTGAGGGCAGTTTTTAAATCGATTCCAAAATGCTAGCGGGATAAAACGTCTGATTCATGGTGCAAAATACACCGCAACATTGGGGTAAAATGGTACCGCAAATGATTATTCCTTTATTAAACATCAGACATACGGTCTCAATAGAGCGTTAAACTGGTATTCATAGCGTAACACATCTTAAAAATATACGAGAGATCAATATATAATTAATTTACTCTCGATGATTTTAACAGCTGTGTCATGTTTTTCACAAAATACAATTGTTTAAAAAATCAGTATGCCAATACATGATTTTAGGATCAGGAATTATTTGTGAATCCTCCGGATGAAAACAAACAGAGACCGTTTCCCGGAAAACTGAGAAATAGTTATCGTTGTTTTCCTACATGTTGGCATTTTACCCCAGGGGGTGAATTATGGGCCGTTCTCCTCTACGTGAAACTAAGGCTCTCGGTCACCTTGCCTCAAACTGTTTCGATTTTTATAGTATACTTTTCCACACAGGTACTCTGCCCGATAAAACACTAAACCATCGTCGCCGTTGTTGCTCTTGTTGACACATTATTTTCGTTGTTGTTATTGTTGTCGTTGTAGATGTCGGTGTCATTATTTTAAATTCAATTAGTTTTGTTTGTTCGGTTCGTTTGGACATTAAACACATATTTGATGAAACTGTACATTTCCTCACCTATGAAGCGATGGGTATTGGTCTGGTGCCCGAGTTTCGTTCCCACTAATGGACATTGAACAGATTCTCCCTACCATACATGTACGTAGGCACTAGCAGCAAATATACATGTACTTATCGGACATGCACCTGCCAGCTGCTGCCCAGCCACTTCTGTGGTTCCTCGTAGATGCGGAATAACACGGTTTCGTATTCCATGAAACACGTAAATAAATCTGCATAGAAATAAATCTGGCTGGCAGTTTCTCATTTAATAGCCCTTTGACGGCTCTCGAACGTATCGATTTTCGCGTTCGTTGCAATGTGCCTTATAAATAAAACATTTCGGAACGGTTGTTCAGATGTGGAAGGATTTTTTTTAATGGGAGAAAGTACTGTTTTGTACAATCATACAATCACAAGACAGAGCCAATTGCTTTCGTATTTGCACGCGTGTCATTCTCATTTCCATTCATCATTGCTCTGGCTGGGCAAGAACACAATCGTTGCACACGCACACACACACACACACATACTCACATCACATCGCATTCAGCACAAACACACTGAAGCAATGAAAACACAGGCGCCATAACAACATCATGTTTTTACGTTCGTTTCAGTTTAAACAAAAAAGTAATAATTTCCACCCCAAATTCAATGTTGTCGTAATTAGAGTACAAACAAATCAGTAGTGCCACCAATAATTGGCATCCCGCTATTATAAATGTATAGTTTTTTTTTTTCTTTCACCGCAATTAGAAGTAGTGGTCCGTTGTGTTTGTTGAAATCATTATCCGTTGAAGAATGTTAATTAAAATGAATACGTTATTTGAAATATCATGGAACGGAAATTCCAAAACCAAGACAAACCATCATCCGGTCGCGGATCTCTTACTTGATTTGTAGCTTAATTATCGTTTCATCGTTTTTTCATCAGTTTTGTTGAGTTCGGTCCTTATATTAAGAAATATGATAATCCATCTGTACTGTAGCATGTGCCGTTGTGAACAATTTTTATCTTTCTCAAATTGGTCGAATGCTGTTTGGGTTTATTGTTTTCTTTTGTTTTTACCGCTATGCTTACTTCAATCATTAGTATGTAGGATCGTCATCGTCATCCAATCTTGCTTAGCTTTTATACAAGTTTTTCAATTGTTCATTATACTTAAGGAAACAGCAGAGGAAAAAGAGAGATCTTAACGAACGTTCTATTTTTTTAATCAAATCAAAACAAATATGAATTAAAGTAAAATTAATTTTATCGCTGAACTTTCCAAGTGATAACATTTTAATACGATGAGCAGCTAATTAATGCACATTTGGGTGCTTCATATTGTAATAAAAATATTTGCAATCTTAAAGGCCACCTTTTAGTTTGATTGATAACCCAAAATATAAGCCTATTAAAAAAAATGACAAAAATGATGAAGGTTTAGCGGTCGATCAAATGGCCTATAAGATATCATTTATTTTTTTTTTCGAAATTAAGCACATTAATGCACATGCATTACTTTTTGAGCTTTCAACTTATTTATTAAAGAAATAATAAATCTTTCTATGAAATTGAGTCATAGCTTACTTTCAGTAGACATTTAAATTTAAACGTTTCTGTTGCATAATAGGTTCAAAATCAAAATATCTATTGGTTAAGGGTCTTTCCAGTTTATCCATAAACAACATTTTAGCTTCGAAATACACTGGAACCTCTGGAACCGGGGGTTCGCAAATAGAATTTGTGCGTAAGGAGCTGTTCATAAACTACGTAGACTGATTTTTAGAGGTTTTAGACTTCCCCGCGTAGGTAATGTCCCCTAAAGAGTCTACATAGTTTATGAACAGCCTCTAAAACTACAAGGTACAGCCCTATGGGGTTGTACGCAATGGTGACGTAGGACTACGTGGTTTTATATAATAAATCTTATTTGTTAACTGCAGCAGGAGCTTGCGTTGTGTAGGAATAGGAATTTGAGCGGAGTTATCTCTTGGGTGGTGAGACCAGTTGGAATTCAACTTTGAAATCTGTGTTAGGGAAATCGATTTTCTCAGGCAATCGGTGATAATTTTAATTATCATAGTAGAGTTGCACATCCGCATAAAAGCATATCTTTTGACAGATACGCGTATTTCGTCTACTTCTTGCAGACTTCATAAGTGCCAAGTAGTGTGTTGTGGTGTTGAGTACTTGACTTGGCACTGATGAAGTCTGCAAGTAGTAGACGAAATACGCGTATCTGCCAAAAGAAAAGCAATTATAACGGAATTTAAAGGAAATAAACCAACCCACTCAAAGCTCTTCATAGAAAATTACTGTCACAATATGGGTATCTTTGGAATCGGGGTCACGTGTAAGAACAAGAAATCCATGTCTGACGCCATTTTTAATCGGAAACCTTCAATTAAATAACTGGTGATGTGCATCTAGAACACGAAGTTGAGAGCACGCAACAAGCTAAGATGCGATAAGCAATAAGCTTGAAATGTGAAATAGAAGAAAAATCGTCCCTCATCAAAAGTAAGAAAACAACGTTCAATAAACTTCTTATCACCTTAATATACCTATCTTCAAAATAAACATTCCATCAGCACGAAAGAAGCCAAAACGAATGCCACGAAACCTGTAATTATAACTTCCGGAACAGTATCCCTACGCAGACTCGGACCAAAGTTCGCGATTTCCGGTTACCGTTCTTGCATGTTGTGCCGGACATGGAGAACATTATTCAGTTTAACTACGATAAACGAACCAAGGATACAAACCGCTGGCCTCATTATTTACGGGTTTGGATCACAGGTTGATAAGCTCTAACCACTCGGCAGATGGTGTACAACGGCTCAGAAAATCATCAGCAAGTTGCTGAGACATGGGAAATCGTACCATAATAATTAACCATATTCTCGTTCACGTTCGAACCGTATTTTCCATTCGACTGCAAACGAGAACATGGATGAATGTATCCTAAGGACTATGAGGAGAAAAATGTGCACCATATTTGAGGACCAAGCTTGTATACACTAGGACCGTTTCACTCAGTCAGGAGTATACAATCCTAGACTGAGTAAAATTTTCATGGATTATCTCCATGTTCTAGAAATTTTTCCTGATTTTCCGCGGCTGCTGTCTGGAAGATTCAACTAGCTTTTGAGTAAATCCGTGTACAATGCAATGGAAAACCAAAACATAATAATCTTCCTCTTCGTGCAACTGCGCTCAACTACTTGACTATCATCTACAAGTCATGCAAAATTGTGTCTTCATCTTAAGCATCCCAACCACCACCACCACCAGCAACTTTGCACAAGAAACCAATTTGTTTTATCTTCAATGGTTCATGTTTTACAACAAGTTTAGGGTGACTAAAGTAGGTTTTATCATAACTTTTTCCACATTGATTTCTTGTAAATTATGTATTCTAGTTCCTTTCAGAACAAACTGACTACGTAGGTTTTTGCTGAAGCTATGTTACTATGCTGCTATCTCTTTTTGGTGGAAAGCTATGCACGATTTTCGTCAGAAAAGTAGAATGGTCTGTGCCTAGAGGCACGAACGGAAGCTTGACGTAGGACCGCTAGTGGACGGGACAAATATGATGAACCTTCAGTTCTTTTAATTGATCGATAATCTATTATCTTAACTCTTTCCGTTTTTGAATTGGTGGCCTTGAAAAGGGCCGGTTGTTTTTCGAATGGTGGCCCTGACCGTTTGGAACGGATACCGTGTAACTGATGAAACAATAGTGATTATTGATACCTGTAATTTTAAAAGCTTGTTTGCGACATAAAATTCAGAATGATGATATTACTACTTACCTACATCAGCAAGTATAGGCCGATGGTAAGAGAAAAAGTTGATGAATACTTTACATCTAAGATCTGGAATATGTAGCGCAAACACCGTGAGTGGTCGTAGCAAACGTGTTTGCTCTTAGTTCTTTTAATTATTCGAAAATATATTATCTTAACTCTTTCTGTATTTGAATCGGTGGCCCTGAAAAGAGCTTTTGGTTATTCAAACGGTGGCCTTGAATAGGACCGTTTGTTGTTTTTTCCTAGTGTCCATCGAAAGGGTTGTTGAAGTTGGAGGGTACCGTACGAATAGGTACTAATCACTGATGTCTCAATGAGTGGGGAGAAGAGCCCACCTTCAATTCACGAAATTTTAACAATAGGGAGCTGACAACTCCACTCTCCCCATCCAAATCGCTTCAATCAGGCACCTTCCTGATGGTTCCACCCCCACAATGCATTTACACGATTATATGGAATGTGGAATATAAGAATATCATACTATGATTTTCTGCTAAGTAAGCAAAAACAATATCTGCAGGGAAATCAAGCATCTCAAAACCACAACACACGACGACAAAATATGATTAAGTTTTCACTTGGTATGTAATGAACAATAGATATATGCGATAATTCATATAGTCTCTGCGGTTGATGGTTAATGTTAAAGGTCAAAAACTGAAGCACTAGTACTAAAACCATAGAGGTAACTATAAGACTAGAAGGTGCTCAACTTTTTGGCTCAGCTCTGGTACTCTCTTCGGTCCCAAGCTAATCGATTCACCCCTCGAAACATAGGAAAATCCACTAACCCCTCATTTTATCTGTCAAACTTCCATAGCGAATCAAAACAAATATTGTGTAGTAGTAGAATTTCGACTAGAATGGGCACGTTAATCGTTTGCTTGGGACCAATAGGCTTGTCAAGTAGTGAGCCAATTTAAAATCATTTGTTTCGTATTGATATCTGGGCGCAGAAAAAAATGGATGTATCTCGGAACCATCTTAATGAAATAAAAATGTTGAGTGCTCAAAATGAAGTTCATTTATTGAACTTTAGCGTAAAAAATTATTCCGATTTGGTTTTGATGAAATGTCGAACTTTTCTTCGAATACCACTAATCATATTTTGGACATTTCCTGGCCCTTGTATATTGAATGGGTGCGATATCCTTCGCAGGTGTGGAAGCTGCCTTCCTACACATTCAATTGCCGTCAATAGTTGGCAATCGATGTCCGTCGGTGATTGGCACTAGATTGTGGAACAGAGGCCGACGTTAAATAAAGGAAAAAAGGAGAAGATATTTTGGACATTATGTTGGCCAACCTGATCGGCCGTTTTGACCAACCATCTCTTAATCTCTGTCGCATCCCGAGTCATCTTTTCACTCTTCTTCAACTTCTGTTTGACAACTGTCCAATATTTCTCAATTGGGCGGAATTGATGGCAGTTGGGTGGATTGATGTCCTTTTCGAAGAAATCTACTCCGTTGTCTCGAAACCACTATAGAACCATAGAGGCAACTCTGAGACCAGAAGGTCCCGAAGAAACGTGCTCAACTTTTTGGCTCAGCTTTGGTACTATCTTCGATCCCAAGCTAATCGCTGCACCCCTCGAAACCAGTGTTGGAAAAGTTCGCGATATTTCACGAAGTTCACCAAGGGAAAAGTTCGCGAGTCATAGGGAACTTTGATGAACTTTTCCATCACTCCTCGAAACATAGGAAAATCCACGAACCCCTCATTTTATCTGTCAAACTTTCATAGCGAATCAACACAAACATAGTGTAGTACTAGAATTTCGACTAGAATGAGGTACGTTAATCGATTTGCTTGGAACCAATAGGCTAGTCAAGTAGTGAGCCAATTTTAAATCGTTAGTTTCCACCGGTTGGTAGAACATCTCCGCTGTAGAGGCAGCTTGGAAAATCAGACCAAAACTTTACAGGTCCATTGTGAGCCTTAATTTACGGAAGAATCACTGGCGTGCACAGGGTGGGGCAAGGTGGGGCAATTGCCCCACCTTTTATAAATAAGATTTTTATTTGCTCGTTTACAAAATTATGATGTAAAATAGCTTTCTTGATAACTTGATTTTAAGATAAAATAATATTTCATAATATAAGGGCACTGGAAACCTTTTATTGCGTCAATTCGTGGTGGTAAATCGAATAAAAAGCTTTTTATCGAATATTTCTGGTGTAAAAATGTCATCAAGGTGGTGCATGGAGGGATTAATCAAAATTAATAACTCTGGTGTAAAAATTGAATCACGCTAAAAATTTGGAGGTTCACATTTAACTGAAAATTTCTGGTGGAAAGTTCGCAACACTGAGGTGAATGTAGAAGCAAGGTTTAATCATTTTTCTGGTGCATAATTTGCATCTTTCTGATGAATGCGAGCTTCATTGAAAATTTATGGTGGAAAATTTGCACCATTTTTGTGCATTAAGAGGCAAAGCCTGAAAATTGCACCACAAAGGTGCATGGTGAAACAAACTTTACTGACAAGTTTTGGTGCACCGTTCTGGTGAATGCAGGAGTATGCTTTATTGAAATTTTTGGTGCAAAATTTGCATCGCTCTGATAAATTAAAATATTTCTGGTGGAAAACTTGCACTGGTATGGTTAATGAAGGCACAAACTTTATTTAAAATTAAGCTACATTGAAAATTTCTGGTGGAAAATCTGCACCGTTCTGGTGAAAGGATGGGCAAGCTTTTCCGAAATTGTTTTGTCTTAATTTTGCATCCTTTAGCTTAATAGAGAAGCAAATTTTAATAATAATTTCTGGTGTAACATTTGCACCATTCTGATGATTGGAGGGAAGCTACTTTACTGTAGATTTATGATGAAAAATCTGAAAATAGGGGCAATCTTTATTTGGTGGAAAACCTGCAACATTCTGATGACAGGAGAAGCAATCTATATTGAAAATGTCTGGTGGAAAATCGAATAAGGAAATCTGCAGCAATCAGAAGATTGGAGAAGCAATTTTTATTGAACAATAACGGTGAAAAATTTGCATGGTTCTAGTCAATTGAAATTTTCTGGTTTAAAATTACCTGACGGCAAGTTTGTATTGAAAATTTCTGGTGTAAGATTTGAAACAATCTGCTACATGGAGGGGCCAGCTGAATTGAAAATTCCTTATGCAAAAATTGCACAGTTCTGGTGAATGGTTCTGCTTTATTGAAAATTTCCGAGAAGAACCTCAAGAGTAATGAATTCTGAGGACAGTTTCAAAAGAAAAGATTTCTGGGGATGATTTCATGAAAATTCTGTGAATAATTTCTAGTGCATTCTGCAGATAGTTCCATGATAATTTTGAACATAATACCGAGAGAATCAAATTTTGAATGAAATTACAAAGGGATGTTGAGGAAAAATTTCAAGGATGTTCCGAGGGTAATTTCAAGCTCATCCTAGAAAGAATTTTTGGAGAATACTGAGGAAATTATTCTGAAATATTAGGGGAATTTCAGTTCCAAGGTGTTCTGAAAAAAAAAAAAGTTCAAAAATATTCCGAAAAGAGCCTCAAGGATATTGAATTTTTAGGACAGTTCCAAAATATTTCTGTTTCAAAGAAAATTCTGCGGATAATTTCTAGAGCATCCTGCAGATAGTTCCAAGATAATTTCGAAATGAATACCGAGAAAATTATGTAATATAGACTGTCTTGCAATGAGCACTCCCATATAGGATTTCTAGTGAAAACTAGATGTATGAGTGCTCATTACTAGACAGCCTATATTACATAATATAAGCCATAGCCTGTACGGGGTATAAGACAAAGCGGCTACAAAATCACTATATAATGGAACATTTCATCGATATTGTGCGCATACTTTGTAAAGGTGGCCGACCACTTCGTGAACATTCTGGGAAAATGTGCCTCCCAGTTGGTGGCTAACTACGATCCTGTGCTGGAAAACACTTGGCGGAAGGTGTCAAAAAATGCCAGTACACAAGTAACCGTATTCAAAATGACATGATTACGTCGTTGCACAATGTAATGTTGCGGAACATTGCGAAAACCTTGCGAGGAAAACTAGTGGCAATCATTGCAGATTAGACGAGCGATTGTGGCCACCCCGAGCAGTTGGTGATTTTCATCAGGTATATTGATAATGATCGGCAGACGGATACATTCGTGGGTGTGAGACGGGTGTTGACAACAGACGCGATGACCATCTTCAATACCATTTCTGAGGTCCTGACAGCGATGCAGATTTCTTGGGAGCAGTTGATGGCAGTAGAAACACTGGAATAAGAGACCAGCGGAGAAAAAAAACATGAATTTGGCAACACGATAAACATCAAAGCAATCCTGGCATCACTAACATTTGTAACTGCTTGCCAGTGACTTCGCACGAGCGAGTTCATGAGTGATTGTTAAACTCCTCCCTACCATTTGTAAACATTGCAGATTGGAACCGCTTTTGACAGTTAGATTGGAATCATAACAGTGTATCCGCTGGTCTCTTATTCCAGTTTTTCTAGATGGCAGTATGTTTTGACAGTTCCAGCACGATGGCTGGCAGCACTGCTGAAGTACAAACCAAGTGCAAGGACAAAAACAGCAATATATTTTTATGAAGAGCTTTGAGTGTGTTGGTTTATTTCCTTTTAATTCCGTTATAATTGCTTATTTTTTGACAGATACGCGTATTTCATCTACTACTTGCAGACTTAGATTGGATTGATCAAGAGCAATATACTGTTTGTTCACTGCTATGCGCACTGTTTCAACCTTGTACTTGTTGACGCAGTGTGCATGCGAAAGGAGAATGTAATTCTTATTGGTCATTTATGTCGGTTTGTCGGTGCTATCACTACCAGCTGATGTGACTTCAGCTGAATCCAACCACCAAGGCAACAACATTGCAGCAAATGTATCATTTCGGTTATTATTGCATCCATTTGACGAACCGGTTATCATCGACATCGTCGATGGGATTAAATTGTCAATTCCATTGGCTGTCTGAAAGCAGTTTGCATTGCAGAAGATGAATCACCACCGGAGCAAAAAATTAACAAAATTAGCTAAATTGAACAGTAGGCAAACAGTGGTGGATGGACAGCACCATCCACCACGCACTTTGAAGTACTCCCCATCTCCAGATTAAATGCACCATAGAAAAAAAAATTGCCCCTCCTTAACAAGATCCCTGTGCACGCTAGTGGGAAGAATACGTTTTTTTCAGGCACTCCTGCTTGTACATTTTGGGATCCATAGTCTTGTTTGCCACGAAAACCTGGGTTATTTGTCCGCAGCTGCAAATACCTTGCCAGATCATAAGCTTTCTTGCAAATTTATCGGCAAAAACGTATTTGAACTTGCAAGGGACATCACCTCAACCACTGGCTTAATAGAAATTTATCTCCTGGAAGCTGCCCATAATCCTTCGTATTTTGTAAGAACCTAATTGTACACCGTCCAGGCCACTAGATTCTGTCCAGTTTGGTTGCGTACTGGCCCGAAAAGATCCAAATTCTTCTCGCTGACGAATCCTTCTGACGGCGCTTAGTTCCTCTTGCTATGATCCTGCCGATCGATAGTATGCCACTCACGCAAACGCTGCACCCGGTCAATTTAGTCAATTTCAACGACTTCGCGATTTTCCACGTGAGTGTTCAAAATTAATTTTCCGTTCGCGGCTTATATCAAGTGTAACTTCTTTTAACAAAAAAATACATTTCGTTAGATCAACGTGGATTTATTTCCGGAAGGTCTGTGGCTACTAGCTTGCTGATTCTAACTACTACCTGTTTTCGGCTATGGAAGATAAAGCACAGGTTGACGTAATCTTTACGGACCTAAAGACTGGAACGAGCAAAAATTGGTTGACAAAAAAATCGTTTCTTTCAGTCAAACACAAAAATCTTCTTATTTTTCTTTTGGTAGTTCAGTTCATATATTTAAAGGAAAAAATGTTCGTTTATTTTTTGGTTTGCCAAATCCGAACTGCCATACCTTCCGCTTAACCCCGTCCATTAAATTTTGCACAGTGTTCTCATGGACCTTATTCGCCGCCGAACGCCAGTTAGATTTAAACTGCTGCTCGTTTTCCATGGATTTATTAGTTTTTTTGAGATTCCGTTTGACCGAGGCCCAATACCATTCGATAAGGCGGTGTTCTGGGCTGTTGGGAGCGTTGTGGTCTTTGGGTACCACAACCACGTTATTCGCATCGTACCACTCGATTGTCTTTTCCCATAGAGGCAGCTCGCCAAGTCCGGCCAGAACATCACAGGTCTATTATGTTGCTTTAGGAATGATAGCAGCCACTTTTCCAGACACTCTTGGACGTAGATCTTTTGATTGATGGTTCCCGTAGTAATGAAAATGCCGCTTTTTAGACCACACGTACATATGGCCTGCCAGACGAGATATTTTTTTGGGAACTTCGATAGTTGATGGTTTTGAAAATTTCAGCCACCTTCCCTTTTCCTGATGGGATATAAAACTTATGTCCCGGAAGCTGCTTGAAATCCACCTTCACATAAGTTTCCTCGTGCATGACGACACAGTTGAACTTTGTGAGCAGATTCGTATACAGCTTTCGAAACCGCTGCTTTGTCGACGTGTTTTGTTTGTAATCTCGGATCGCCACCTTCACCTTTTTCTAAACGTCAACACACCAAATTTAGGTTTTCAATATCAGTAAAACGGATTGCTGGATCATGACCAGCAATCCAATGCTTTACTGAAAAACAGCAAACGATATTTTTACTAAAAACATCAGCTAACATAAACTAACACCCAGTAAAAGAGCTGTCAAACTGTTAGCATCACAGTCGCAAGTATTTTTGCATTCGTACACCACCATTCAAACAGCCGGAAGAGGAAGAGCTAAAAAACTACAAAATAGATAAAATTATGTAGGTAAGGACACTGGCTCGGACACTGGTTATATTTAATAAACGATACTTGGAAAGGAGTCTGACGATTTTATCTTTATTATTCGTATATTTACAGAAGCTTGAAGCTCATGTAGTGAAAACAAATTCGATTTACTGAATTTAATTGTTTAATCAGCAAAATGCTGCCAAATGTCAAAATTTTTAAGTGCTGAAAGATCAGTAAAGAAATATTGCTGATTTTCAGTAAAAGGTTGTCATTTTGACAGAAGTTGGAATTGCTGAAAAAATCAGCAGCATTATTTTGCTGGAATGTTTGCTGATCTTTCATCAAGTCTAAAATCAGCAAAATTGTGCTGATGTTCAGCGATTTAAATTTGGTGTATAAGCAACCCGGCTCGTTTATTGGCCCGCTTCACAGAAGTATGGGAGATTTTGAGCTTGCCAGTGACGTCCCGGATGGAGAGGTTAGGATTCCGCTTATATTTCACCACCACCTTCTTCGTCGTCGCTGCCACGTCCGGATTCCAGGCTTCCTGGCGGTCGTTAAAACGTTTGTCACGGTCGATTTGGCCACATACAGCAATTTTGCCAACTTGGCGTGTGAGAACGGTGGATTCTCTTGCTGCGCGAGCAAAATTTTGACACTCTGCTCTTATTGCTTGGACGTCATTTTGAAAACTGGAGAGCAAACGGTGAAAACTCATCACAGCAACCATTGTATATACACTCAACTTACAAATTCGTTCCAGACTTTAAAGGCGGTTTTTGACCAAATTGATCATAAAGTGTTGCTCTGCAAGCTATCGTGGTTGGGAGTAGGCATACCAAAATTACCGCTTCATGGCAGTATTACAACGGCTGTTGCTTTCTTTTTCCTCCGACAGCCTTGCGATTGAGCTTGTGCAGTACACGACAGCTCGTTCTTAATCATGTATTTAGTTCGTTCGGCTATGACAGCCTTGGATGGTCATTCGTAACGTTCCTCGTACATACAACAAGCAGTCCACCAAACTGCCGATTCGTTGCTGCTGTCTTTAAAAAAATTTGGCCCGATATTGACCCGACATATACACATAATTGACCCAACATTGACCCGACATTTTTCCGAAGTCGATCATAAATTTACTTTCTATTCATCCGACTTTGAGCCGACATGTCTGTTCGGAATATTTTTTTTTGGGTTTCAATTGTATATAATGTCTCGTGACAGCCTTTTCGTGACAGCCACTTGGGTAAGCTGAGGGATGTCGTCGGTTTGTGAAGGCTGTCATGAAGACAGAAACATTGAAAAGCTGGTCATAAAGAAATGTATAACTACAGCCCATTCAGTTCACTACGTTCCAAGCAGTGTTGGAAAAGTTCGCGATATTTCACGAAGTTCACCAAGGGAAAAGTTCGCGAGTCATAGGGAACTTTGATGAACTTTGATGTAACATAAATGAATAACTCTGGTGGAAAAATTGAATCACGCTAAAAATTTGAAGGTACACATTTAACTGAAAATTTCTGGTGGAAAGTTCGCAACACTGTGGTGAATGTAGAAGCAAGGTTTATTCATTTTTCGGGTGCATAATTTGCATTGTTCTTATGAATGCAAGCTTCATTGAAAATTTATGGTGGAAAATTTGCACCATTCTGGTGCATGAAGAGGCAAAGCCTGAAAATTGCACCATAAAGGTGCATGGTGAAACAAACTTCACTGACAATTTTTGGTGCACCCTTCTGGAGGAGCATGCTTAATTGAATGTTTCTGGTGCAAAATTTGTATCACTCTGATATATGAAATGAACAGAAAATTTCGGATGGAATACATGCACTGGTCTGGTAAATGTAGGCACATGCTTTATTTAAAATTAAACTGTATTGAAAATTTCTGGTGGAAAATCTGCACCGTTCTGGTGAACGGATGGGCAAGCTTTTCGGAAATTTTTTGGTCTTAAACTTGCATCCTTCTGCTGAATAGAGAAACAATTATAATATAATTATATGATTATAATTTCTGGTGTAAAATTTTCACCATTCTGATAATTGGAGGAAAGCAGTGATGGGCAAAACACCGGTACATCACCGGTACGGTTTTCTAAAGCATAACCAGTGTGCTGATCTGTTGTACCGAGTGTATGGTGCTGCTGTCGGTTCGGTTTGATAGTTGCAAGTAACACCGCACCGTGTTCACCAGTTCGCTGCACACGGTGCGGTTCTGATTTTCCAGTACCGGTGTTCTGTGTTCACAAGGATGATGTTTTGAATTCAAGAACCGATCCGGTACTGTTGTGTGTTTATGTGCGTGGTGCGCATTATTCAGAATTGCCAGTGATGGCAGATAACTAAACAGAAATTGTATTTGATGAATAATATTATGCAGTGTCAAGTCGAAATAGCGGTTTTTGAATACAGAAAAACTGTGAATTCAAATGATGTATTACGCAATGTGGGTATTTCCAGAATCGGTGTGACGTGGAGATCGGAAATCGTCAACCAACGCCACCTTGAAATTCAAGATAGCGGCTTCCGGTTAAAGAAAAAAATTGAAACACCTTTAAACACCTGTCAAATACCTTTCAAAATGGGTATTTCCGGAATCAGGGTGACGTCTTGAAACCGGAAATCAATGTCTGCCGCCATTTTGAAATCCAAGATGGCGGCTTCCGGTTATATTAAAACTGGGAAATAATGCCAAATATCATTCAATATGGGTATTTTTGGAATCAAAATGACTTATATATACCAGAAATCAATGTCTGACGCCATTTTGAAATCCAAGATGGCGGCTTCTGGTTAGATTAAAACTGGGAAATAATGCCAAATATCCTTCACAATGGGTATTTTTGAAATCAGGATGACGTATATATACCGGATATCAAAGTTTGACGCCATTTTGAAATCCAAGATGGCGGTTTCCGGTTGTAGGAAAGCTGGGATATAAAGCCAAATATCCTCCAATATGTCTATTATTTTTGGAATCAGGATAACGTATATATACCGGAAATCAATGTCTGACGCCATTTTTAAATCCAATATGGCGGCTTCCCTTTATAGGGTATAGGGTATAGGGTATTTTTGGAATCAGGATGACGTCTTGAGAACGGAAATCAATGTCTGACGCCATTTTGAAATCCAAGATGGCGGCTTCTGGTTAGATTAAAACTGGGAAAAAAACTTTACACGTCATCCCGATTCCAAAAATACCCATATTAAGGGTATCTGCTAGTATTTCCCAGTTTTTCTACAACGAGAAGCCACCATCTTGGATTTTAAGATGGCGTCAGACATTGATTTCCAGTCTCTATACGTCATCCCGATTCCAAAAATACCTATATTGAAGGATATTTGACATTATTTCCCAGTTTTTCTACAACCGGAAGCTGCCATATTGGATTTCAAAATGGCGTCAGACATTGATTTCCGGTCTTTATACGTCATCCTGATTTCAAAAATACCCATATTGAAGGATATCTGACATTATTTTCCAGTTTTTCTATAACCAGAAGCCGCCATCTTGGATTTCAAGATGCCGTCAGACATTGATTTCGGGTATGTATACGTCATCCTGATTCCAAAAATACCCATAGTGAAGGATATTTGGCATTATTTCCCAGTTTTTTTCTAAAACCGGAAGCCGCCATATTGGATTTCAAAATGGCGTCTGACATTGATTTCCACTCTCTAGACATCACCCCGATTCCAAAAATACCCATATTGAAAGATATTTGACATTATTTCCCAGTTTTTCTATAACCGGAAGCCGCCATCTTGGATTTCAAGATGGTGTCTGACATTGATATCCGATCTATAAACCTCATCCTGATTCCAAAAATACCCATATTGAAGGGTATTTGCTACTATTTCTCAGTTTTCCTATAACCGGAAGTTGCCATATTGGATCCGGTCTAAATTGGTCATCCCATTCCGAAAATACCCATATTGAAGGATATCTGACATTATTTTCCAGTTTTTCTATAACCAGAAGCCGCCATCTTGGATTTCAAGATGCCGTCAGACATTGATTTCGGGTATGTATACGTCATCCTGATTCCAAAAATACCCATAGTGAAGGATATTTGGCATTATTTCCCAGTTTTTTTCTAAAACCGGAAGCCGCCATATTGGATTTCAAAATGGCGTCTGACATTGATTTCCACTCTCTAGACATCACCCCGATTCCAAAAATACCCATATTGAAAGATATTTGACATTATTTCCCAGTTTTTCTATAACCGGAAGCCGCCATCTTGGATTTCAAGATGGTGTCTGACATTGATATCCGATCTATAAACCTCATCCTGATTCCAAAAATACCCATATTGAAGGGTATTTGCTACTATTTCTCAGTTTTCCTATAACCGGAAGTTGCCATATTGGATCCGGTCTAAATTGGTCATCCCATTCCGAAAATACCCATATTGAAGCGTATTTGCTAGTATTTTCCAGTTTTCCTACAACCGGAAGCCGCCATCTTGGATTTCAAGATGGTGTCTGTCAATGATTTCCGGTCTTTATACGTCATCCCGATACCAAAAATACCCATATTGAAGGGTATTTGACAGTATTTCGCAGTTTTTCTACAACCAGAAGCCACCATCTTGGATTTCAAAATGGCGTCAGAAATTGATTTCCAGTCTCTAGACATCACCCCGATTCCGAAAATACCCATATTGAAGGGTATTTGACATTACTTCCCAGTTTTTCTATACCCAGAAGCCGCCATATTGGATTTCAAGATGGTGTCTGACATTGGAGGCGAACCAGCCCCAGGCTGAAAGCCTCCCTAATAAAGATAAATAAATTAATTAATGGTGTCCCGCATAAACAATAACCATAAGATGCGCCTAACCACCAATTCGGGATATCATCCCAATTTTATGTGGTATGGTCGCACCATCTAAGATATCGTCAGTATATAGTACACGTTTATTAGGGGTCTGACATTGATATCCGGTCTATATACGTCATCTCGATTCCGAAAATACCCATATTGAAGGGTATTTGCTAGTGTTTCCCAGTTTTCCTACAACCGTAAGCCGCCATCTTGGATTTCAAAATGGCGTCAGACATTGATTTCCGGTATTTATACGTCACCCCGATTCCAGAAATACCCATATCGAAGGGTATTTGACAGGATTTCTCAGTTTATCTGCAACAGGATGCCGCCTTCTGGATTTCAAGAAGGTATCGGTTATCGATTTTCAGACTATAGGCGTCACGCGGACTCCAAAAATACCCATATCGAAGGGTATTTGTCAGACTTCAAAATGATTTCTAGTTCCTTCGCTACCAATATTGTCTATCAAAATATTTGGCAATTGAATTAATAACTGTCGCTTGGTACAAATATTTTACTCACCGTTTTGGGAGCACTGCTATTTAATTCTTGCCAATGTTCCGAACCAAGAACGGTATACCCGGTTTTGGTAACATATAATTGAACCCTGCACACCGTTTATATCTCGTGTACCAAAACCAAAATTCTAGCACACCGGTTTTCGGTTTTCAAGCTGCGGTTCTGAATATCAACTCGAAAACCGGCACACAGTTTTGATTTAGAACACACTGGTACACTAAAACTCAACCGAACCAGGGTACACGCTTACATAAACACAGGAGTATTTTTTGAACACGAACCAGCACACGGTGCGCACCGGTTGGTTCAGTTGCCCATCACTGGAGGAAAGCTGCTTTACTGAAAATTTATGATAAAAAATCTGTAAATAGGGGCAGCTTTATTTGGTGAAAAACCTGCAACATTTTGATGATAGGAGAAGCAAGCTATATTGAAAATGTCTGGTGGAAAATGGAAAAAGGAAATCTGCACCAATAAGAAGATTGGAGAAGCAATTTTTATTGAACATTTACGGTGGAAAATTTGCATCCTTCTGTTCAATTGAAATTTTCTGGTTTAAAATCTCCTGGGGGCAAGTTTGTATTGAAAATTTACGGTGTTAGATTTGCAACAATCTGCTGTCTGGAGGGGCAAGCTGAATTGAAAATTCCTGATGTAAAAATTGCACAGTTCTGGTGAATGAAGGGGCAAGTTTTATTGAACATTTCTGGTAGAAAAACTACAACGTTTTGGTGAATGGACGGACAACTTAAACTTGACTTCCTAGAAGAACCTCAAGGGTATTGAATTCTGTAGACAGTTCCAAAATAAAAGATTTCTGAGGATGATTCCATGTTAATCCTGCAGATAATTCCAAGAAAATTTCGAAAAGAATGCCGTGACAATTTTGAGTGAAATTCCAAAGGGATTTCAAGCAAAATTTCAAGCGAATTCTGAGGATAATTTCTACTTAATTCCAGTAAAAATTTCTGAAACTCTAAAAGAATTTTAGTTCCAAAGTGTTCTGAGAAAAGTGAAGAGTTCTAAATATAATTTCAGTGGACCTCTGAGAAGAATTTAAAAAGAGCTCTTAGGAGATTTCTAAAAAATCGGAGAAGAACCTCAGGAAATTGAATTCTGAGGACAGTTCCAAGTACTGCAGAAAATTTTAGAAAGGTAACTGAAGAATATATTTTTATTGGTTTAGATTTTTAACCTGTAAAGAAGAGCATGACGCAAAAAATTATTACAATATTTTTCTATCAACATATTATTCCAACTGTAACTTTATGAAACTTCCAAGAAATTGTAGAAACTTCAAAAACTATTTTCTATGTTATTCTCGATTTTCAGAACCAATTCTACACAATCAAACATTTCGCTCGACGATCCGATTTCTACAGGGTTCAGAAATTGGAAGACAGCGACCGACTTGCTGGGCAAACAAAATCGCAGTGATACCCATGTTGGTAGTATGGAAGCGTGGAAATTTTTTAAAACCATGTACTTTGTTTGTTCACTGCTATGCGCACTGTTTACATGCGAAAGGAGAATGCGATTCTTATTGGTCATTCATGTCGGTTTGTCGGTGCTATTACCATCATCTGACGTGACTTCAGTTGAATCCAACCACCAAGGCAACAATATTGCAGCAAATGTATCATTTCGGTTAAAAGCCTACTATCACAACTTTTTAACGAACCGATCATTATCGACATCGTCGATGGGATTAAATTGCCAATTTCCATTGGCTGTCTAAAAGCAGTTTGCATTGAAGAAGATGAACCACCACAAGAGCAAAAAATAAATAAAATTAGCTGAATTGAACAGTAGGAAAACAGTGGTGGGTGGATAGCACCATCCACCACGCACTTTGGAGTACTCCCCATACCCAGGTTGAATGCACCATAAAAAAAATTGCTCCTCCTTAACAAGATTCCTGTGCACGCTATTGCTGTGGCGTGATCCTTTGAACCTTCCAGCGTATCCCGATAGATGCCGTCTGCTTGACCTCCAAATGTTTGATCGAAGACGTAAGCCACAACAGACTACGTTTATAGCTAAATTACTCAACGGTGACGTCGATTGCTCTCATCTTCTGTCACTGCTTGATTTCCATGCTTCAGGTAGGATGTTACGTCAGCAATCCCTGATGCAACCGAGCTTTCATCGTACTCTGTATGGCTACAACCAGCCTATTTGTGCAATGCTTCGTATATTTGTATCCGTCGAGTCCGCGTTTGATTTTGGTATGTCCACACCTCAATTTGTGAATAGAGTAAGAAGACTGAACCTTATTTAAGATAACGAGTAGTTTATTCATTAGGACAACTTTATCAGATGAATTAATAAATAAATAAATAAATGACTCAAGCTTTACCTCTATATGTTCAACATGACGGAATTAGGCGGTTAGGCCGAAGTTTTCTCTCTATCCTACTCGCTAAAATTTATAAAATGCATGCATTATGGAATCTTAAACAATCGTCACAAAAAACAACTCATGTTAATAAAGGTGCTCAAGACCTCTAAGAATCTGATTTGAAAATAACTTTGCTTATATTTTATTTATTATGAGATCTCTCTTGTTCCGAAACAATTGCATCGCCTAAATCATTACGTTATCATTAATGAAAACTCGGCTTTTGATTAGATATTTACATAATTTATTTCATTTCCATGAAAAACATACACACCACATAAAAAGTTCACAACACAATCGCAATTATTACAGATGCCAGTTTTTGCCTTTTATTGTTTATCGCTTCGTCTTTAAAAACCATTTCGATTTGAGAGTACAGTTTCTGCCAATACATACCCAAATTTTAAGACAAACCCTTACAATTAAAAACAGAACATATTTTCTATTTTGTACCCCAACCCCAACTCGACCATTTGGAAAAATTCGAAAATAAATTAAAAACCCGATCCAAACTCAGAGAACCGAAAAAACAAGCAATATGTATTCATTTTAATTACAGTCTGAAGAACGCGGAACGACCCCTTCCCGTCGCAGTAAATCGGAAGGACCACCAGGGGTCGCCAACGGACGGCTACCGACCGGAACCGGAATCGCTAACGGAATCGCGCACGAGCCGGTCTCGGTCGAGGTCAGGGCGCAGGAACAGGTAGGACACCGCCGACGGTCTCAGTCCGCCGACGTCGATGTTGATGAATTTGTTGTATGATGTTATGGGCCGGCTTCCCTGTATAGAGCGTGAGAGTGAGTGGCTGTGTGAAACACCCTTCAACACACTGACACTTGTACACCACTGACTTTACCACCGATGGCAGAATGCTTTGTTCGAGAATTATGAACCTTTGGTGTGAGAATTGTATAGAAGATTGGACAGCTTTCAGTAAGAGTGCACCTATGATTTTGGTTGAGTGCGTCCTGGATTGTTACTTTTAAGATACTTTACACCCATTGCCATCTTGATATTGCTTTTGATGTCGTAAGAAAACTGCCTCTGTATCTGTTTTCTATTTGAAGCTTCTGTTTTGCAGTTACTCACGCGGAACAAGTTGTTTGTTATCAGTTTGGTTTTAAATTTTCAGTTCAACCGTTTTGTTTGTCGTATGTTTTGTTTATCCGAGTATTAACTTCCAAAGAAGATGTATCGATCGCATTACATTCATCATGAATCATCGACATATGAGAGACACTGGATGCATTCTAGGTGATCCCAAGCGGAATTGATGTACAAAATTTGTTAAATATAATTGATGGACTGTGTTTAAGGTTTCCCTCGTATGCTTGAAATACTTCAAGTCATTTATGTTAGTTAAGAAATTTCAGTCTGAATCTGCAACAAACTTAAAAAGAAAGTGAAACTTCCCACAAAGAACCGGACTGAAATTGTTTTAGTATTAAGAAATGTTCTCAAACACACACATCATAAAACATATCAAAAAATAAAATTGCAATATCCAACTAATCGCATTCTCCCATTTTCTTGTTCTTCCTTTTCTCTCTTTCTTCCCCGCGGCCACACATACAACATCCGATACGACCGTACGAACCAAATTGCAGCCGGGTGAGTCTAGTGGCCTATTCAAAAAAACTATTAGCAAATTGAGCACAGAGTATCGCCTGCAGTTCGTGTGGCCCAACGTGCGCAGGGCGATCAAGGGGGCCGGTGGGCCGTCTGGCCGGGAGGATTCGGTAATCGAGCCACCGCGCAAGTCCCTCTCGATGGGTGCACTGAAAGCTGCGCAGGCCGCCGCCGCCGCCGCCACCAGTAGCAGCAGCCACCATCAGGCGGTACCCACCGTGCATAAAAAACGAACCACAAACGAGCGAGAAGGTGCGCGAGACAGAGAGCGAGCTAATACCAATGTACCGACCGTTGTACCTCTTCACACACATCGCCCTGTGCCCCCCCCCCCCATTCTTTGATTAGAGACTTTTTCCTGTTTTCTTCTCTAGTGCGGGAATTTCCGATTTCCTATAATATGCTAGTTTCAAAATGTTCAGAACCGACGGGACACATTTCGAGTGTTTCGAATTTAGATAGCGCCTGTTCTTTACTGGTTGAAATTGTGTCCTGAGGCTATTTATCTTCAGCTTGGTTGAAATATTTACTCTTCTTCATACCTTAGTATCGCTCCCGTCATGATATTTAGTAACTCATTCCATTTTAATTGTATAGCCTCTGGTAGAGATGCCCTCTCTTCGTTATACGTCATTTCACTCATACATAAAACCCAGAGATAGATAAAATACAACCCATATTTAATCATTTCACAATCAACTAATACAATTAAAAAGAGTAAGTCTTGTAAATACTCCAATTACTATAATAAGGTTTAATTGTTTCCTCGCAGAGTCCTTTTTCATGCAATTCAAATGTTGGATTTATAGATCTATAAATCACAGCAAACATTCACTGTTAGTTTCAGTCAAATACACACTACGAAAAGTTCTAGATAGAGTTGGAATTAGGGCGTAACAGCCTTTGTAAACAATGACTTCTCTCGAGGATTTCTCGAAAGTCATGGCTCTCCCTGGCAAATCAACATCACCATCTAGTAGGGAAAGACTTCTCCTACTCGATGGATATGTTGGTTTGTGTAGGCATGCCTTGAATTCTTTGAAATCAACGAGAGAAGTCATTGTTTACAAAGGCTGTTATGCCCTAATTCCAGCTCTATCTAGAGTTATGGAAATTTTGCCCCCCTTATACTAACAAATGTAAGTGGCCCTTAAGCTGGGCTTAGACAGGGCAAGTCAATTGATCAAGTCAGTTGAATTCAACTGACTTGAACGTGAATTGAACGTGTAAACCATGCCATTCAACTGACTTGATCAATTCACTTGAATTGAAAAAAGTTGGACCAGGCTCAACTTTTCAAGCGAATTGAATTCAACTGAGTTGATCAATTGACTTGAATCATCTAAACCCAGCTTTATGGCATAAGACTTAGTTGAAAGAGACGAGCAAATACATTCAATCAAACGTACGTTTCGTCGAAATCCGTATGTTTCGATTTCGGAACACTTAATTTCACATGACATGTTTGAGTACGTTCCACGACGAACGTCAAATATGAATTACGTCACGTGTAACAATAGTAATTTTGACGTGTGTACATTTACAAATCCTTAATATTTTCCCTTATTAAATGTATTGAGGAAAAGGGCCCTGCAAGGATTCACCTTAACAACAGAGTTACTTATTAAATTATGATAGTGTGGCTCGTATGGTATGGCAACGGCAAATTGTATTGTTTTATTCTAGTGTCCAGTTTTAGTATTTTATTCGCTTATGTTCCATTTGGATTTTTAGCCCCGTTTTTCACAATTATTATAAAACCTATCCCATCTGAGAAAACCCATTCTGGCAGTGGAAATGATATAAACTTTCCAATGTTTGGTAATCCCGCTGACTAGCGTGGAGATATTTGTAAGACTTTTCGTCTCACAGTTCAAGCTGTCAATTTATTGTGAAATGTGTGCATCTTCTTCATAAAATCAAAAGGCATGCTTCAACCGATTGAAAAGCTCACATAGACACGACTCAATTACGAGGAGAACCTACACGGTTCATATTTTTATTTATTTATTTGGGGTCATTCGTGACGTGTCCGGGGATGAGATTTGAACTCGTGACTTTGGCGTGACTGGTATGGATGATAACCACTGCACTGGGGCCGTCCCTTAGGGTTCCCATTTTTTCAGATCAATGGTTGGTTCTTCCAGTAGCTGGTGCAATTCGTGGTTCATTCGCCTCCTCCACGTTCCGTCATCGATCTGCACTTCACCGTAGATGGTACGCAGCACCACGAGCATTGTCCAGCTCTCGTTGCCGTAGAGGACCACCGGTCTAATCGTGCGGCGGAGAATTATATTCGACCGGAGCGTCCTCCGGAGTCCAAAGTAGGCACGATTACCTGCCATAATGCAGGTAATCTGTAGGTATCATTTTCAGCGGTCACCAGTGAGCCCAAATGCACGAACTCGTCGAACACCTCGATTTCGTCACCGTCAATCTTAGCTCGGGTTGGGAGGCTAAGATTGTCTTCCCTAGAACCTCTTCCTCGCATACATTTCGCCTTCGACGCGTCCAATCCACCTAGGTTCAGCCTTTAGTCTGATGTACGTTTCCGTCATCGTCTCAAAGCTTCGTTCCATGATGTCGATGTCATCGGCGAAGCCTAGAAGCTTGATGGACTTCCTGAAGATCGTGCCCTTCGTGTCTATCCCAGCTCTTCTGATGACACCTTCAAACGCGATGTTGAATAGCAGACACGAAAGTCCATCACTTTGCCGTAACCTCCTCCGAGATTCAAAGGGACTCGAGATTATCCCCGATACTTGAACAACGCACATCACTCGATCCATCGTCGCCTTGACCAATCGCGTCCTTGTATCCGGAAATCCGTACTCGTGCATAATCTGCCATAGCTGATCTCAATCGATTGTGTCGTATGCGGATTTGAAATCGATGAACGAATGATATGTGGACACGTTGTATTCGCGGCATTTCTGCAGAACCTGCCGAATCGCGAAAATTTGGTCCGTGGCAGCGCGAGCACCCATAAATCCCACCACGAACTCTCTTGCAAATGGTGACAGGCGGTGGCATAGAATTTGGGAGAGTAACTTGTAGGCGGCGCTCAGCAGTGTGATCGCGCGGTAGTTACAGCAATCCAACTTGCCGCCCTTTTTGTAGATGGGCATGCGACACCTTCCATCCACACCTCCGGTAATATCCCCTCCTCCCAAATCTTGGCAATTACCCAGTGCAGCGCTCTAGCCAGTGCTTCACCACCGTATTTCAATAGCTCACTTGGTAGTTGATCTACACCAGTTGCTTTGTTGTTCTTCAGCCGACCGATCTCCTCCTCAACTTCTTGAAGATCAGGGGCCGGTAGCCTGTCGTCTTCTGCGCGTGCTCCAAGGTCTGTTGCCGTGCCACCTTCGTTTTCTGCTGCATCACCGTTGAGGTGCTCGTTATAGTACTGCTTCCACCTCTCGAGCACCTCACACTCGTTCCTGAGAAGGTTACCGTCGAAGTCCTTGCACATATCGGCTTGCGGCGCGTAGCCTTTGCGCGAACTATTTAGCTTCTCGTAGAACTTCCGTGTGTCGTTTACGTGGTGCAGATTTTACAGCGCCTCGCGATCTCGGTCTTCCTGCTGACGCTTCTTCATTCGAAAAACCTGTTCCGCGCTTGTCTGTATCGCTCCACATAAAATCTCGTGCGGTGTTGCAGCATTCTCGCCCGCGGTGCATTCTTCTCCTCTAATAACAGTTTTCATTAGCCGTCAAATCTGTAATGTTTTCGGTCCGGGAGTATGTGACAGTTTTTTAGAATCTGAGAGCCACCACGTTAAATTAAACAATGGCGTCGGACATCGATTTTCCGTTCTAGACGTCATCCCGATTCCGATAATATTCATATTGAAGGGTATTGGTAGTATTTCCACCTCTTTCTGAAATCGGCTGCCACCATCTTTGATTTCAAGATGGTGCTGGAAATCGATTTTCGGTCTCTGGACGTCATCCCGATTCAGAAACTATACATATTGAAGTGTATTTAGCAGTGTTTCCCACTTTTTCTGAAATCAGCCAGCGCCATTTTTGATTTCAACATGGCGTTGGACAACATTTTTGGTCTCCAGACGTCATACCGGTTCCGAAAATATACATATTGAAGGGTATTTGGCAGTATTTCCAACTTTTTCTGAAATTGGAAGCCGCCATCTTGGATTTCAAGATGGCGCTGGATATCGATTTTTGGTCTCTATACGTCATCCCGATTCAGAAAATATATACATTGAAGTGTATTTGACAGTATTTCCCACTTTTTCTGAAATTGGTAGCCGCCATCTTGGATTTCAAGATGGCGCTGGATATCGATTTTTGGTTTCGAGACGTCATCCCGATTCCGAAAATATTCATATTGAAGGGTATTTGGCAGTATTTCCCACTTTTTTCTGAAATAGGAAATACCAATATTGAAGGAAATTAACATTATTTCCGGCCTTTTTTAAATCTGACCTCCGTTTTAGAAGGGATGGTTTCTTGTCGTGATCCTACTTTTTAAACGACCTATAGACTTTGTCTCAGGGAACAGAATGAGTGACATATAGAATAGATATAGAATAGAATAGATAGTCGCGACTGGATGGATTCTTGATTTTGTCGTGGTGATCTTGTCGTGCGACAAGAAATTGTTGTTTGACGAGAATTTTCCAGGATGACCATTTTTTAATGTATCTTGTCGTGCGTCAATGACAAACGCGACAATTCCCATATCTGCTCCTGCTGCTTAAACCAGGCCAGTGACAAGGCCTATACCAACAGCAGCGTTTGACAGTAGGCAGCATGTCCCGAGCTCAAATCATCTATTTTGCTGTGCTGGGCCAGCTGTCACTGTATAACATATTGCCGGTTTAAACGGTTGAAGGAGTGTGACGTCAAATTTCGTTGTCCATTTAATCAGCCAGAAAACGAAAGAGATGATAAATTGACTGTGCCTCACCTGTTTACGCTCATTGATTTTCCATATGTGAATCGAGATGCGAATTTGGTTCCAAACATAAACAAACCATCTTTGCTTACGGCTTTGTTGTCGTTTGAGACCAGTTTTTCGAGGTATAGGCGACGATTGTTCGTGCCGGCGCCGGTGGTGTAGTGGTAAGCGTGACTGCTTTCTAACACCCCAATGGGTCTGGGTTCAATCCCAGCCGAGGTCGGTGGGATTTTTCTGAGGCATAAAAATCTCTGGTCACGTCTTCCTTCGGAAGGGAAGTAAAGCCGTTGGTCCCGGCCCATGTGTGTTGAATGGGTGCGATATCCGACGCAGGTGTGGAAACTGCCTTCCTGCACATTCGATTGCCGTCAATGGATGGCAATCGATGTCCGTCGGTGATTGGCACTAGATTGCGGAACAGAGACCGACGTTAAATAAAGGAAATAAGAAGAAGAAGAAGACGATTGTTCGTATCTGACAGTCATCTAACCCAGCGTTAATCTCAGTGTTTGCAGTATGAACTAGAGGTGGTAGAGTGACGTCGTCATTCGCTTGCTCAGCAATGTTTACAACATTTTTGCTTCTAACACCAACTTCACTGTTGGCCCGGACTTTATATAAAAAATGCACACACAGATCACAGCACGAGTTGAACTGCTATCGTTGAAATCGAAACGCGAACTGGTCTAAAGTAGGGGAAATGGATGTAATGTCAGCCTAAATGCCCCTAATTTGGGTCTATACATAAATTCAGTAATTTACTAAATTTTCAATAGCGACCAAAAATATCCATTAGTCCCAATGACACGTTCATCTACATAAAATTTACATAGTTGAAGATGCTAATTTCAAATAACAGACTGTAGTGGTAATTTTTATACGATAGATGGAGTAGATGAAAGCATAGAGTTGATAGTTCCGTTATAGTACGGCAGTGTGAAGATTGCATATAGATATTAGAATAGCGAGCTAGGACAACTTTTAAGGAAGGTACAAATCGGTTTTTTCATCTCTCTTTACCAAACTCTCCCTTTGGAGAGGGATGGTGAGGGGTGTCCCCCCCGCCACCACTGGCAAAAAGAGATGAAAACCGACCCGCTCAAGTACCAACGGTGTGTTTGAAACAGTTCTACCGGTTTTTTACCGCACTTCAGTTGTTATTTGAAGGAAGGCATCCAGTCGTAGGTTTGTACCTTCCTTAAAAGTTGTCCTAGCTCGCTATTCTAATATCTATATGCAATCTTCACACTGCCGTACTCTAACGGAACTATCAACTCTATGCTTTCATCTGCTCCATCTATCGTATAAAAATTACCACTACAGTCTGTTATTTGAAATTAGCATCTTCAACTATGTATGTATGTTTCCTGTAATTTAGCCTTAATGATGGATTATTTTCGTCATCCGTGAGCATATCAAATTCATTATTCAAATAAATTTCATCAGAAGGGAGATCAAGGGATTACCCTTTTCTGTTGCGCTTAGGCGCCATGGCGACAGAAATTTTTTTATTCAAATCGACTTCCAAGCAGATTACAATATTAATCTGAAGGATCGAAGAGAAATTTTCCAAATCGTTATCCAAGCAGGATTACCTCGGGTATGGTACAAAATCGACGAGGAATAGGAAACGAACAAGATACATAAAAAAATTGCAGGTAATATTGAGCACTGAAAAGTGTAGTTTAAATTTGTCGTAGCTTTAGGTAGCAGTAAAAGTTCCTTAAGCAAAAAGCAAATAAAACCGCAACGCAAGAGACCACGATGCCCGATGGACAGAACAAAGTATGTGTTCTTATCCAATGCATTATGACTAGAAAGTCATTTGGTTAGTTTTTAGTAAGACAGAACTGGAAATCAGAAGAAGATGAGTTGCACAAGTTAATTATTGACATATGATCTGAACTCAACTAGTATTGCAAGTTTAATCAAGGTTTTAAAACAAAAGGCTGTGATATAACCAAAATTTCTGTTTGGGAAATTAGATTTCTCAAATGTGCTAAAACTCATCAGAATATTTATTTCAATGATGACCAACAACTGCTCAAGATGGATTAAAATTATTTCAATAGCAATTAAGGCAACAAGTTGCAAAAAGAAAAAAAAAAAAAATCAACACGAGTCGTAGTTTATCCTTGCCGAGCTGGATAATTACCACGAGTGTTGAAATCGAATTTTGCAAAGCCCAAGTAACAATTCAGTAACGATTAGCATCCACTCTGATTTATGATGGTTTCATAACGGCAATGAACAATCCATTTAGTTTAAATATAGCATTTCAAAGTGTAAAACATTCCTGCTTAGTAATTCAGCTTTTTGCTGTTTTAAAAACATTTTATAGTCTGGCAAGAAAGTCAAAAACTGTCTTGTTTTAAAAATAAATTCAAAACAGTTATCAATCCCTCCTTAAAACTGTTCTGTAATTCAAGCATAAACGTCAGTACCAATTGTTTATTAATGTCTTGATGAAATACTTTATATACGTGTTCTATCATTATAAAAGCAACCATAAAACCATTAGGTTTTGCATTAGAGCAAAAAGCATTTATTGTTGCTTTTTAGGCTTTTAAAAGTGCATCATTAACTCCCCAATTACTCTGGTTCCTCAAAGTTGATAAATGCAAAATTTATGACAATGAAATCTCGAAGGATAGATGAAGTAGGATGAAAAATTCAAGTCAATTTCAGCAAAATTTACTTCTTTAGAAGAACCAGCACACCATCAACGACTGACCATCTGAAGGAGAAGAGCAAACTGAGCGGGGCCATAAAACATTGTCTAAAGTTGAAAAACATACCAGCCTTCCCCAGATCTTGCGAAAAGATGACAACCGACAGCAAACCACTGAAACTGTTAGTTAGCGGAGATTAACTGGTTTTCGATCCATAGCAGCGATTTTATTCGGCGAAAGAATCAACTCTTCGAAAATTTCATTCAAGCGTACATCTCTGCATCGTTGGATGGTGCAGTTCTGTAACCATCCGGAAGAAGGGTATCTTTTTCGGGAACGATTGCGCTTTCAGTTGTTCGAAATGCGAAATGTTGTACAACAGTATCGCAAACTGTCTGAGTAACCAATCTCACAATCTATCGGGAGAAAACTACCAGCGCAACTATCGAAAAATAAACAAACTGAACGGGTTAGGATCAAGCAAAATGGCTTTAGATAAATACAATTCAGCCTGAAAGTTTTCTTCATAAAAGCCATGTTAAGGAATTCTTGAAAGCAGAACAACTTTTTTCACAAATGCCCCATGAAAATCAACTGTTATGCCACCGCCATGCCATGTTACAATTAGTTTGCTTGTTTTTTACAATCTTCGATTTTCAATCTATATTTCCTTCGATATAACTATATTTTGGTAAATTTAGCAATAAGTAAACATTTAAATGCGAAAATAATAAAAAAAATCTCGGCCAGGCTCGATCTGAAGAATTTTTTTTTCAATCGACGTTTTACGAGGGTGGACTTAAATTTTTCGCTTTTTTCACGTAATTTTCACATAAAATTTAATATGGCACTTAAAACTAGGCCACTTAAGGAGAACTATTGTAATAATTTTGGATATTCAACAATGTTTTTATACCATCAGTTTCTATTTTAATTATTTTGATAAAATCGGATTCATAAATCCTTTGCTATCTTGATTGATGCTTTTCTAGTGGATTCAGCATGCGGCTAAGGAAAATGGCTCGGAAAGGGTTTTTATTGTTGCTTACAAATGGTTCTCAATGCGTTCGTCATACAACCTTTTGCAGTAAATCAATCTTGAAGAGCTTCGAGAATACACCCTTCAGAACCTTCTCCAGGATGGGCCAACTAGACATATTCTAGTCTTAATGAGGTTTTGGTGGATGCACTAATGACAAAATAACCTTCACCAGGGTTTTATGAATGCTGTTTAATAGTTGCTTTGAGTATTTCATAAAACTTAAAATGTTACTTGGGAGACTTGCATACACATTTTTTTTGCACTCAAAAGAGTGTCGAAAAGTAGAACTTTTCGGCACTGAATGCTGAAAAGTAGTACTTTTCGCAAGGGGTAAGTCACTCCGCACACCAATCTTGGGTCATATTTTTTTTTCAGTGTGCCGATTGTGCCGGTCATAGAGCAAGTTGCGATTGTTTGTAAAATATCCATCCCGGCAACCCGGTATGTCTGACACCTTTAATATTTTGGTTTGACATCGAAAGGATAAATCAGTCTAGTGGCTTTTCGTATTTAAATCTCTAAACCTGGGTTTAGATTAGGCAAGTCAAATGATCAACTCAGTTGAATTCAATTGGCTTGAAAAGTTGAGCGAGGTTCAACTTTTTCCAATTCAAGTGAGTTGATCAAGTCAGTTGAATGGCATGGTTTACACGTTCAATTCGCGTTCAAGTCAGTTGAATTCAACTGACTTGATCAATTGACTTGCCCTATCTAAATCCAGCTTAAGTGAACCGAAAAGTGAACTGCTGGTCTGAGTTCCTCTCAAGGTTACTGATATTCGCATCATTTCTCTCATATTCGTTCATCGTGTGCGACGGTACTCGAAGCATCGGTATCTCAGCCAAACTCTTGAATGATGTGGATGCCCACTTAAGAGCAAATCGTAAAGAATGCTTGGTGAGAGAGGAATGTGAGTGCCGATGCACCACTCAAATCGTCGTGCTTTATGCTCTTCTTGTCTTCGTCGTTCGCATCGCGAGCAGTGGAGGGCGTTCTGCTTATACTTTATGGGGTGTTTACATTTGTGTGGATTTAATCGCGCTAGTGTACTCACCAACTAGCACGAATTTCTGTTGCTCCTGAAATTTCATGCTGGTAGACGCTGATGCCCTGTTTACATTATGCTAGTGAGCTTTTTTGCTAGCAGCTAGCTCATTAGCACTGGTGAAATAGCATAAGTGTAAACACCCTATTAGTCTTCATGACGATGCGAATGGTTTTTCGCATCAGCGTGATGATCATGCGTTGATCCTCACGAAGATGCGTTTAGTTCATTCTTCAACGCGAACGGGAGTAGTTGATTCGACACGATGAGTTGTAAAGGTCGTGAATCGTTGCCGAAAAAAAAATATAGTGATGAAGTGGAAGAAGTGGCAGGAGTCAGGAGTGGATAAAAAAGTTGATTGATATCAATATTGATAAACGGTATCCGTATGAACAAGAAACGCTAATTTCAAACGACATTTTCTCACAATCCATCCGGATGTGGCGATGGGCAATCGAGTACCACTTAGCGAACAAAAAGTGCAAAAGTTTTGGTGGACACAGCAGGGAAGAGAGTTCTTCTTGGAACACTCATGTTAGTTGCTGAGAACAATTTGCCTTTTTGTTATCCGGAATGGAAGGCAATTAAACCATAAAGTTAACTCTAAGACTAGTATGTCCCGAAGAAACGTGCTCAACTTTTTGGCTCAGCTCTGGTACTATCTTCGGTCCCAAGCTAATCAGTGCACCCCTCGAAACATAGGAAATCCACGAACCCCTCATTCTATCTGTCAAAATTTCATAGCAAATCAAAACAAACATTGTGTAGGACTAGAATTTTGACTCAGAATGGGGTACGTTAATCGATTTGCTTGGGACCAATAGGTTAGTGAAGTAGTGAGCCAATTTAAAATCGTTAGTTTCCACTGGTTGATTGAACTGTTGAATGAACCAACTGCCGCCTCTCGTTAGTGGGGCAGCCGATATAATTAGAAAAGAACTTATGATGATGATGATGAAACTTGCCGGGTTACTTCGCAATAAGCTCGATTTCTTAAAGATGGACTCTGCGATGTGTCACGGCAAATCGGTTTTTGCGATAAACCTGACTGTATCCAACGATGAAGGCGACGTTCACATTTACCATCTTGGTTAGTAAGTCTTTATTAATGTATCCAACTAACTGTAAAGAAAACATAAACTCGATTACAAAATGGTAGTTGAGAAAGGAACACAGTAACCTCCCGTTAATTCGCACCTAGTTAATTCAACGTCCAAGTTATGATTAAAATTAAGTTTCTAGAATAAGAGTTAGTTAAAAAAACTCTGACGTACAGAAATGTATAATTTTATTCTTGCTCGAAAACAGTGTGGGAAGGTGGGAGGTTTCCAACAAAGAGCAATGAACTATCAGCTCCGTAAAGCTAACGCGATTGAGCCTTCCAAATAAACGTGCTAGTTAAAACAAACTTCAGTGACCAGCAGTGCCCTATTTTATTTTCAACAATCAAATGCCTACGAGACTGAGCCGAAGTTGTGCCGATGGATGTGCCCAAGCTATAATTTCGGCACAATGTGCTGAGTGACTTACCCTTTGACTTTTCGACATTGTTGTTTAAGTCATACAAATTCAGTCATTCAATAGCAACACGATATAGTGGTTCTCAGAATTTCGTAACAATGGGTAGTTTTGTTGCTTATCGAAAAACATAGGACCGAATTTTTTTATTTTCTCATCAGGGAGACAATTCCATGTTAGGGTGGTCCAAAAATCGATTTTCGCCTTTTTTTTTTCAAAAAATGATTTTTAAAATCATTACCTTTGAACCACTGAGCCGATTTGAATGATCGAAATATCATATGAAAGTTTATTAAAAATACTTTTCAGAAAATATATGCCAAGTTTTGTACAGAAGAACTTTGATTGTATTTGTTTTTTTTATGGTTTTCATGGTTTGTAGACAATGGGCGTTATTGAAATAAGTGAGTAATTTAACCATGTTACATTCAATATGTATCAATGCAGGGTAATCTAGTCGTATTGGAGTAATGAGCGATATTTCTAAACATGATAATTTCTAAAAATCGTAACTCAAAACCGAAGAAAAATACAAACGATGAAAACCATAAAAAACAAATACAATAAAAGTTATTCTGTACAAAACTTCAATTTTTAAAACTTTTAATATTTATTCTAAAAAGTATTTTTAATAACCTTTCATTTAACCTGAGATCGGCTCAGTTGTTTAAAAGTTATGATTTAAAAAAATGTCATTTTTGGGAGAAAAAAAATAGAGAAAATCGATTTTTGAACCACACTAATATGGAAATGGTCACCCTAATGAGAAAATAAAAAAAGGGTCTAATATTTTTCGATAAGGAAAAAACTACCAATTGCTACGAAATTCTGGAACCACTATATCGTTTTGTTATGGAATGGTTGAATTAGGCAATTATGTTTTTCAAAACAGTATCAAAAAGTGACACTTTTCAGTAATGAGTTCTAAAAAATAAATTTAGGGATGCTATAGACCAGGCTTAATTGGTTACTGATCATGAATATTAAGTACGAAATGTTGAATAAAATGTATATCAAGACTTCTTTTAATAAATTCGCAACTTTGAGAGCCGTAAGTAGATTCAGTTTATTCATTTAGTGTGTTAAAACAAAAACTGGGTAGACTTTTTTAAACGAAAAAGGATTGTCGCATGTTCGTATTTGTATTTCATATGCGCTAGAATTTGATAATTGAGACCAAATCATAGAGGTCCCCACCTTAAAAAATAGACCAGGGGTCCCAAGGGTGGTTAAAACGGCCCTGACCATGCCAGGCCTGGTCTGAATAACATCCAATGATGCCAAATATTTGAGTTGATTAAAATGCTGGATTGGTCCAAATACAAACCGCATCACCATATAAATATCTGATCTTTTTTTATTGTGCTGTGTTTTTATTAGTACAACTCTTTCTGAATAGGCCTTGACATAAGCAAGTTACACTGTCAAACGGAAAAATGATCATTAAATTCGCCAAAATAATCACCGAAAGGGTCATAAATTCGCCGAATCGTACTAATTTGGTCAAGTAAAAAGGCTTTTACAACACACAAATGACCTTTAATCCACCAAAATGACCACAAAACCACTAATTTAGCCTGGAATAGGCCATCGAATCGTTGTTAAAACGGTACAATGGCAATGTTCAACGTTAAAACGGACATTATAATGCCAAATAGGCTTAAAAACGGCTGATGGACCTTATCGCCATTGTCGCCCTTATATCGAAAAAAAGGCGTAATGTAGTATTTGTATCATAACTGTGACATGTTTTGTACTAGATCTTTTTGCACATTTCACCATAAAAGCACCAAATGAAGTATTGAAACCAGCGCTGAAAAATCTCGACAATACGCAGCGATGTTCAAAATTTTTCTTTGGTCACTCATTTGAGCCTAACAGTCATCGTCAAAGCAAACCATGTCAATTGTCAATGACAATGCTGTCAGTGACGAACATGTGCAGATTTTTGTATTAGCTAAACTTGAAACGGATTTAAATTAGTTGAGCAAAACAATTACGTTAAGCCGTTAAAGTGAACAAGCATCTATGTCCTGAACGTCTTGGATAACAATAATGTAACTCAGAATGCACAAAATTACACTTTTTGTTACCAGGTGAATCTTTGTCATTGACGAAAAAATGAATAAGTTTTTAACAATGGTTTTTTGAGGATAAAGTCTAGTCACTGAATGTGAAATACAATTTCGTCAATACGCGCGAAAGTCTGTCAATGACAATGACAAATCTCAGCACTGCTTGAAACTCCAAATGTCCTCGGAAGACCTCAGAATATCTTTTTAAATTCCCGAAACGTTGTTCAAGGAACTTATTTCACTCTCAGACTCAGCACTGTAATCTACTCGTAATCCAATCGAAAATGCTGCCTTATTTTTGGGTGGTTTGTTTCACACTTAATTAACCTGTATTACAAATTGTTACTGACGTGTCATACCTGCCGCACTGCCATTATTAATAGGATCTTTACTAAGTGATTATCCGTAGTAATCCTCGAGTAATTAACCCCTTACCACGTGCCATTAGAAAAAAAAGACCAAAGTCCTTGAGTCCCCGTGGAAACAATACTGCATTACCAACATATACACACCCTTCATAGAAACCGATGATATCCCAGCAATAATAAACCACACTAGAAACATGCAAGCGACCAATGTCTGCCCCCTCTCTGCTCTTGCGAGGTACCTTTTTTTCCACCTCGGATTATAACAGTTACATGCCAGCGATCAGTATTGTACTAAATTTTCAAACCAAAACAAAAAAAATATACTGCTAGTTACCGTATATACTCTTCTGCATCACGTTACATGTTGCTCTCTCTATATATGTATGATTTAATGACTTCTTCTTGCTAGCGTTCTTGTCGGTGATTTTTAACGGAACATTTCACTTTTCATCTTGTTCTCTTCCTCTTTGTTTTTATATTTCCTTTCTGTTTCACCTCCATCTAACCCACTTGCAGCGAACGCTCACGAACTGGAACCGCTGGTGAACGACGTCGACGCCGAAAAGCCGCAGCATGAAAAGTAATTATGGTTCACTTTTACAGCCCACCATCTCCCCCCTGCATCCTAGCAAGAGAGGGGGGTTTGGAAAATCACTCCAACAAATCAACCAATTTTGCTAAATGCGTTTCTTCTGTTTTCAATGACAATAACGCGGTAACTCTAATTTTTCGTCCCCCCCCCCCCCGCAAGACGCGACATGGTGGTCGAGCACAAGCTGAAGGCATACAAATCGGAGAAGGAGCGATACGGTTTCGAACCGGAAGCGGACGGAGGAGCCGCCTTGCGGAACAGTGCCGCCATGGATAGCGCCTGGTACAAGGAAGTGCTGGAACTGCGGAAGAAAGCCGGTGAATACAGGGTAAGGCAGGATTCGTTATTTACATACAGAATTGAATTATGATGTTGTCCGATTTTGGTTACAGAACCGAGGATGGGGCGGAGAGATCAATCCGGAGCTGTTCAACAAGCAGCAAGAGCTCTGGGAACAGGTGTCCAGGCGAAGCTCGCTGAGTGCCCTGTCGCTGGCGTCCAGTGTCAGGTGAGTTGTGCCCACTACGTTGATATTATATATGACTAGGAGCAAGTTTACTAAAAGCATAATTAATTTCAGACCCATCACCAAAGAGGAGAAGGAGAAGGAAAACAACAAGAAGAGTTCACCAACGAAGCCGTACGCTCCGGGCCGCGGTAAGATTCCCGGCAGTGCACGGCCAGTCGAAATCGGCAAGACCCTTCCGGACGGATTGGCGTTTTCCCGTAGCCGAAAGGACAACATTCGACACCACTTGGAGCGCACTACGGGTCCGGATGCCGAGGAGGGAGCTCTGCTACCATCACCCACTCGGGAGAAACTGATGCCAGCGATTCCCCGATCCAAGGGTGACAGTCCCCAGCGGGGAAGTCCACAGAAGACGGGTCTCTCGCGGCATGGAAGCCCTCAGAAGGGTAGCCCTCAGAAGAGCAGCCCCAAGAAGATATCCAATAAAGGTTCGTTCTGCGGTAGGATCTCCCGAAATGAACAAAGAGTCTAAGCTTTGCTTTTCAATTTTTAGGACGATCGCAATCGGTCGGTCCGACCGTTGCACCCGATGCCAGCGTACCCAGCGTACCCAGCGTCGTAGGAGGTTCACCGAAGCGTCAGATTCGCTCCGGTAGCACTGCCACTTCCTCAACCGCTGCCTCGGCAGCCAAAGCGCACAACAAGAAGACGCCTACTACGGCCACGACCCCATCGCAACCGGAGCGCCGACCCAGACCGAGTAAGTAATGGCATTCCAAGCTGCCGGAATACGTCACTATCTCTCTCTCCTTCTCGATGTATGTACATGTAGAGCGCGCCCGTATTAGACGATTCTTTCGCCCGTTATAACTCGAAATGCGGGTCTCTTTCTTTCTATAGTTAGTTTTCTTTGATTTTCACTCATCCTTACGGTTTAATTGTTTTGGTTCCACTTGTTTTTTTTGTTCTACCAACAACACTCTACGCCTTAAGTGTGTGGGAACAAAACCCCATTTGTCCTGGAAAGTAGAGCGCACACACACACACACACACACACGTTAGCAGAAGGGAAAAACACACTAAACAATCCACTTCCACATACCAGCCTATGAACGAACACAAAATGCGATACTCCAACTCCGTTCTCTCCTGAATGTTGAAAGCATGCAGTTTAGGCCAATGTACAGCATGAACGAGTACCAGAAAAAATCTCTTTAATGTTTTGTACTTCCAACCCCCACCCCCCTTCTCCACTACTTAAATCTCTATCGTCACTTTTCATCTTCCCTCTCTTTGTTTCCCTCTTCATCATCTGTTCGAGTAAATTACAAAATGTGCGTCAACAACCGTAGGTTAGTAATCATACCTGGAACGACAACGGTTAACTGCTTTCGGTTATGATGACCACTCGCGTGCACAGGTTGGGGGTAGGACTAGTTTTAACCTGAATTTTGGACCTTACTCAAATGTCGCTTCAAATACTGTTGAATATTTTTTTTAAACTTATTGAAAGATTTCTAGAAATATTTCCTTGAAAGAACGTTTCTTACGTGCCATCCTCAAACAACATTCACGATATATTAAGATCGTCCTCTCCCCATCAACATTCGAGGTTTTACAAGCCAAAAATAACAGATGAAGCAAAAACTGTTACTTGGGCCTGGATTCTCGGAAAGAGCTTTTCCTTCAAGTGATTTTGACGTAGGACTACGTCTGTGGTTTCTATATGGGGGTACACTTTGTGAAAACCAAAAATGGAACATGTAACAAAATTATGAAAGATTTGGAGCGTTAATAACTCAGCTGCCCCTGGACTAATTTCAATAATTTTATCACCAACCGATCAGAAATATTTCTACGCATCTGTTAAATTTAATACTTAACCATTTTTCAAAATGTCACTATTGAAAATTGCACGAATGTGCAACTGTTGCTATGATAACACAGATTTCAAAGTTGAATAGCATCCGACCTCACCAAATGGTGCTTATTCAATCACCGTGTGTGGTGGTGTCCGGTCGTGGGCATCATCAGCATCAGCAGCAGCAGTGCTTTGGGCACGTGGCGTTGAACATTGTTCTCCAGTACACAACGGAAAGCTGCCTGCAAGCAGCGTGCTGCATCGCACATGAGCATCCATAGAAGTAGAAAGAAGCCGCACCGCTATTGATCGGAATCAGTAGCTCTTCTTGAGTCGCTATGGTCTGGGACGGGACTTGACAATCGGGTAGCGATTTCAAGCCAATTTGCTGTCAAATCAGAGCCAGTTTCTGATTGGTTGATTTGACAACCGTGAAATAAAAACGACAGAAGGATCGCATCAAACTGGCTGACAGTGATGCCGGAATCAATGTTGACGTCAATGGCGTTGTTCATTCTGGAGTGAGATTTGGGCGTAATTGCTTTTGTAAACAAATTCGTCAATTACTGATTTCTCTTGAATAAAAGCTCAATCTCACAAACCAACTATACCAAATGATAGAGGAATCATTCCTCTACCTCATAGTGTTATTACTTTTCGAGATTGAGCTTTTATTCGCGAGAAATCGGTGATTGACGTGTTTGTTTACAAATACAATTACGCCCAAATCTCAAATCACTCCGGAATAATTGTTAATATATGCTAAAGGAATGTTGAAAAATTGAGTGTACTGCGTTTTTTTAAGTGATGGATATTGTTGTTTGTTTATGGTTGCTTTTATTGTGTTGAGCAAAAATTATGTACACGCTGCTAAACTGCAACAGAAACTCCAAATAAAATGCAAAATAGAAAAAAATATTTCACATTCCTGGCATCATCGGTCAACTCCGTCAAAGACCACGCACAACTTTCCGAAGGGCATTCATTTAAAACATTAAGAAGAGTGAGAAGCTCGATTGTCAAGTCCCGTCCCGGGTCCATCTTTGTCAAGCACGTCATACTATAGAGTATAAACAGAGAGAACCCCACTCAAATTCCTATTCCTACACAAAACACAAGCTCCTGTTGCAGTTAACAAATGAGATTTATTATATAAGACCACGTAGTTCTACGTCACAATTGCGTACAACCCCATAGGGCTGTCGAGCGTCGTCGAATCTATCTGACATGACCTTCTCCGATTTCATGAAACTTGAAAAATTTGCAGAGCTTCAGGAAAGTTCATAGGCAGAACATCAAGGAAATTCGCATAACTTCAGAGAAATTTGCAAAACTTCAAAGAAACTTTGTCTATCTTCAGATAACTTTTGGAGAACTTCAGAAAAATTCGTAGATCATCAAAAACTTTGCAGAATTTCAGAGAGGTTCACTGAACTTCAGCAATGTGCAAAACATCAGAAAAGCTCGCAGAACTTCAGGAAAGTTCGTATATTATCAAAGAAATTCAAGTTGAACAAGAATATCAGGGAATTTTGAAGAAATTCATATCTGTTGCGTGTTGAGCTGTTGAATAGTTCCAGAACAATGAGCATACTGAAATCTTGGGTATTTAGGACAATTTCTGAGCATATAATATGGTTATTTTCGGAACAGGGACAACGCGTAGATGCCGAAAATCGATATCCGATGCCATTTTGGAATCCAATATGGCGGTCATCTGGGTATTTTCGGAACGGGGACGACGCGTAGATGCTGAAAATTGATTTTCAATACCATTTGTAGGCTATGTGACATTTCTTCTGAAATCGGAAGCCACCATCTTGAATTTCAAGATGGCGTCGGACATCGATTATTGGCTTCTAGATGTCAGCCCGATTCCAAAAAACCCACATTGATCGGTATTTGACAGTATTTCACAGACAAAGTGTTTGCGATTTTCAGAGTTGATTGGAAATGCTATCTAACATGAAGCTTTAGTGTGATAATTTATTAGCTAGATAATGATCTTAGAAGAGGGTAGGTGTATAGTTCCGTTAGAGTACGGCAGTATGAAAAGTGAATAGAAGTTGAAAATGAGCGAAGGGCCATTAATGCGACAGTACAAAGTCAAACGCACACCTTTTGCCTGCACTAGATTAAGAAAGACTAAGTACGGGTTGGGCTAAATAGGCCGGAAATGGGGTAGTTAACCCTATATCATTCAATTGAGTGTAACCTACACACAAACGGAGCTCTGGTCGACAATCCGGCGAAAAAGCTAAGCCAACCCGACACCAACCTGACTTCTATCAAACCCCAACCCGATGTTGACCCGACATTGACCCGACATTGCGTTTAAAATTTGTATGGAAATTAGTATGGGAAAACCAACTTTTTTGCATTTTTATCCCTAGAGACCACAATTTTCAAATATAGTCCAGGAAGTGCCTAACAACTTTGCCAAAGGAAGAACAAAGCTATAATGTATCTAAAAAAAGTTGTAACTATTCAAATATTTGTGGTTTGATTTAAACACCAAAAATCCCTTTTCTGCCAACACTGCCGGTGTACCAATGGGAGTCAAATTCCAAACTGAAATATTTTCGGAGTTTCTTATCTTGCCGATTTGGTATGTTCAGATGAATTATTCAAAAACAATTGCTCTATCTCATATGTGTAGTTGGATGGGAGGGGGGGGGGGGGGGAGGAGGTAATAATATATCCCGTCTCCCTCACTCATATCAATATAAGTGAAGTTTCAAACTGAAATAACTTCGAATTTTCTTATCTTATCGATTTGGTATGTTCAGATAAATTATTCAAAAACATTTGCTCAATCTCATTAGGGTTGTTAGAGAGCGGGGTGGGGGAGGTGTTTCAGCTTACTCTATAAATAGTTTTTAAAACGAAAATTGTTGTAGTGTAAATATTTAATATCCACTTGTCCGTGCATTTGTTAGTGAGGAGATGTTGTTTGAACTATTAGCAGTTGGAAAATTTTAAAATTCTATATAAAGCTTTTATTTGAAATATTTTACTGCCATTAGGGCCACCCGCATATAGAAAACGCAGAAGTAGATGAGATACAACGAGGAGTTGCTTGCTTGATGGTTGTCAACATATGAGGGGTGAATATCAGATATTTATCTGAAATTGTATATTGCACCAAAAGAGTAGGGAAGGGAATGGGGGTACTCGCTTTACATCAAATGTTTTTGAATAACCCATCCAAACAACTCGAGAGCTTGAGCTTGCTTGAGCTTGATTGACCGCCCACGGTTGCTACTCTGTTACTGCCAGATCAGCTGTAATTACACAGAGAACCAATAGACGATGCTTGGGACATCCTCAATGTGTAAAAACTGGTGTTCTTAAATTAGGCCATACCAGCGCCAGCCACGCCCGAACACAGGTCAAGAAAGGAATGGGAAGGATTGTGTTGACATGACACTCGCTTTGATGGAATCACTGGGATGTTGGATAAGAGGGTTGGGTTTGCAGCAGGGTTCGTTTTGGTAAACGATAAGCTGAATTGATGTCCTAACGATCATATAACGCGAAGGAGCTTGGGACTAAACCCACGGTCTTCTGCTCAGTAAGCAAAAACGTTTGCCACTAGGCAGACGAGCACCTTTTTAATCACCGAGTTGCTGTTATTACCATGTAGTCATATTAACAAATAAAACGATTGACGAATCTTGAATGTGGATGGGCCTGAGATTAGACTCATGATGTTCTGCTCAGTAAGCAAAAACGGTTGCTCTAAGGCCACCGAGTCCCTCATATCACATAATACCGTTGCTCAAATTTGTGTATCCATTCAAACCCGGAACCAACGACAACAACGAGTTTCGCAAAATACACGATACACAAGCGATTTTACCATAAATCTCTTTGATATGTAAGGACCTGGGACCGCGTTTTTCTGCTCAGTAAGCAGGCCACTGTAACCGACGATCTTTCAAATCCGAAAACTAAAAACTACGAAAAAGTACTTAGGACTTCATTAAGTTCCACTTTCACGCGACGTTCAATGACAGGGTCCTATCCAGGATTACATCTGAAAAATCCAACTCTGGCCAACGCCCACCTAAACCTGTTCTAATCCACTTGAAATGACTAACGAATGGAAGACTTTGACTACCCAGCCATGCAATAGTCTCATTCCGTGCCTTATGGCAACTTGATGATTCTATTGCGCTCATCTTTTGGCACCACCCAGGGGAGACTTGGTCCTGTACCCAATGCTTAACTTATCTCCATTCCACTCAGCTACTCGCAATTTCTTGTGATATAGTGGGCGGAATATTATTATATGAGACAATTCAATGCAGACGTCTTTCCAAATTTGGCAGATCGACAGGTAATCGGTGAGTTACCACGATAGTTGCTATTCAACAACTCGACAACGTCCCATCGTCAACGCCTGCTATGAGAATTTCCCATTGCAGACGCCAACGAAATAACGTCATCGAGCTATCGATCAACTACCCTGGTTATCGCCTGGTACCTTATAGCACGATGCTAGGATGCGAACCGGAAGAATCGATGAGCTACCTCTCCCCCTATGTTAAGCTCACCTAGGTATAGTTTAATAAGTAGCTTTATAAGTATTTTTGAAGTGACAAAGAAACTTCCCTGTTCGGCGTCTGCCAACTATCAATTTACTTCTCCTATTGTTTTCGTTGTTTACAACCCCTGTCCGCTTTATCCTTTCATCGCGCGGAAATCCCTCGTATGCCGGTGGGTGTGGTTGCACTCACTCGTCAGTGGCGTAGATCAGCGGTGGGTGTACGTGACACACATTTGAAGCTGGCGTAACCAACAACTCTCATCATGTCTTTCACAGTAGTACTGTCAACCTCATCCACCATCCTTTTCCATCACTTCTCCAAATCAGATGGTGTTTTGATTGTTTTGTCACATTTCTTCAATTTGCGCTTGATAATTGCCCAAAATTTTTCAATGGGACGAAAATCTGGACAATTTGTGTGGATTGATGCATTTCTCAATAAAATCGATATTATTCGATGACATCGCGGCTGTAATGGCAAAGTCAGGCCAGAACTTTACGGGACCTTCGTGTGATTGAATGAACGGCAAAATTATGTTTTGGAGACAATCTTCCTTGTAAAGTTGTCCATTGACTCCAGTGATGAAAATCTTTGTTTTCTTTCCGCAACTGCAGATGCCTTGCCAAATCAGCAACTTGCAAGTGAACTTATCTTCAAAGACTTTTAGCAAAGTAACAGTTTTGGCCCGGGATTTGTTCAAAGTCCATTTTTACGTAAGTTTCATCGTCCATCAAATCACATTCGTTATACTTGGACAGAACTTGCTCGTACAGCTTCCTTGCACGGTTTTTGGCAACCAGGTTTTGTTTCAGCGTCCTGTTGGGATGTTTGCTGGCATGGTACGACCGGAAACCTACTCGCATTCAGATTCGCCGAACTGTACTGTGTGCCACACTGAAACTTTTTGCCAAATCACGACCGGAGATCCCAGGATTCTTTTGGATTGCCCTTATGACCTTCACTCGTAGTTTTCGGTCATATGTTCCACTTCTACGTTTGTTTTGTTTTGCACGATCCAACGTTATTGTTTCCCGGTATCGGTTAAGCACGGTATTTACAGTCGATTTTGGAGATTTGAGAGCCTTTGCAATCATTCCTCCTGACCACGTTGGATTTTGCACGTGAGTGTGCAGAATTTTTACACGAATGTCACGTTCCATCTTCGATAACTTTTAAACAAGTATAGGAATCCTGATGAAACTTTTTCTACTAAATAATCCTTCCGGATCAAAACGCTGTCAATAGTTTCTTGGTACGACAACTAGAGGCGCTACAAAAATTAAAAAGAAGCGACCAAATACTAACTGGAACATACCTTAGGTGGTGATTAAGTTTGAATGTTATCTTTTGTTTTAAAAAGCATGTATTCAATTTTCTATTATGTATTGAAATTCAATAAAAAAAATCAAAGAAATAAATAATGGGCTTGCAATTTGTTATGCTGTGCATACTTTAATATGGAAGGCAACATTTCCCTCTTTGAAAAGTTATTTTATAGGGGAAATGGATGTAATGTCGGCCTAAATGTCCCTAATTTAGGCCCATACATAAATTCAGCTATCGACTAAATTTTCAATAGTGACCAAAAATATCTATTAGTACCGTCCCAATGACGCGTTCATCTAGATAAAATTGATAAATAGCAGCATTTTAGCTATGGGCCTAATGTTAGATCCATAGGCCAACATTAGAGCCATATCCCCTAAATTAAGGGGCTACGGGTCATACGGAGAAATGAAATTCGGGGTATTAATGGAATTTTGGGAAGTGGAATCCGAGGTAAAGGGTGTCCACGATGAAATTGCCACACACAAAATTGATTCGCAAAATTCGAGTTTTCATCCGATTGCCATCAAATTTTCAGGGATTGAGAAATAACTATTAAACTTCATTTTACCATTTTACTCGTATTTTATTTACAGTCCATACGCAAATGCCCGCACCTTGGCCTTAACCCCGGCCATAAGATTCTGCACAACCTGTGAATCAACCGTTTTTTGCATGTAAACCCATACTTTCTTCAGTTCCTCGACTGTCTTCACTACCTTAGGTCGTTTAAGAAGGTGCTGCTTCATAATCGCCCAGTACTTCTCGATGGGGCGGAGCTCCGGAGTGTTGGGAAGGTTGAACATTTTCGGCACGAAATTGACCTTATTGTCCGCATACCACTTCAGCACGTCCTTGGAGTAGTGGCATGAGGCCAAATCCGGCCAGAAGATAGTTGGGACGTTGTGGGCCTTCAGGGGAGGAAGCAGCCGCTTCTGGAGGCACTCTTTTATGTACACCTGTCCGTTCATCGTGTCCTGGGTCACGAAAGGTGCACTCCGCTTCCCGCACGTGCAGATGGCTTGCCAAACCAGGAATTTCTTCGCAAATTTGGACATCTTCTGAGTGCGGACATGCTCCGGAACGCTGAACTTATCCTTGGCCGTGAAAAACAGGTTGCCGGGGATCTGTTTGAAGTCGGCCTTCACATATGTTTCGTCGTCCATGATGCAGCATTCAACTTTCGTCAGCATGTTGAGGTACAACTTCCTGGCACGGGTTTTGGCGGACTTGTTCTGCTTCTCGTCGCGATTAGGGGCCTTTTGTACCTTGAACGTTCGAAGCCCAGCCTTAGTTTTGGCCTTCTGGACAAAACTTCGGCTTAGGTGCAGCTTCTTAGCCACATCCCTAACGGAGGCGTTCGGATTTCGGTTGAAGGCCCCAACTACGCGGTTGTGATTTTTGGTGTTGTACGGAATACTTTTTCCTTCACTTCTGGGCTTCCGATCGGTGGTCAACCGTTCCTCGAACCGCTTAATCACTCGCGACACCGTGGAATTCGCGATTCCCAACGTTTTAGCGATGGAACGATGCGAGAGATCCTTGTTCTCGTGATGAATGCGCAAGATTTTATCACGCACGAGCTGTTCTTTCGACTCCATTTCCGCGAGTTTTGATCACAGGACTTTAAAACTTGCAGGATGTAAATAATGCACTATGAACTAAATCCACCCAAATTTTCATTAAATTCTACCCAACGGTTAAAAAGTTAGAGCAATTTCATAGTGTGGCAATTTCATCGTGGACACCCTTTAATATCAATGAGTCCTCTTCGTGCATCTCAGAACATGTCAGAACAACAACCCAAGTAACACAAATTCATAGAATTATGTTGAGTAAACTTCTATACAACCAAATCAAGCCATACAAATGTTATATAAACTGTTCTAGAACATGTGTGTTGCTTGGGAAGTGACACCACAGAATGAAAAAAAAAAAAAAACCAAAAAGAAATAAGAATTTAATGTTCTAAGTAGATTTTTCGAGCAGTTCTTTGGAGTTTTGATTTACTGAAAAAAATATCCCAATTAGCAAATTTGCCATGAATTTACACTTAAATAATTTTATTATTTTATGATTTTTCGTTTTCTAAACAGTGAGAAGCCCATCGACATTCTGCCAAATGACATTCTTTTAAATTACCAGAGCTCTATTAATGATGTGTATTTCAATATTAAGGTTTACTTCCATCCCGGGAATGAGTGAGTGATAATTCTCGGAAATCGAGTATCTCCAAACCGAATAGGTATAAACTCGATTCTGAATAATCATATAAGTGTTGGAAACAAGGCCATTCAATTTCGTTTTGAACATCCATTTAAATGAAAAAATAGCCGGGAGCCCAATGAGTTTTCCTGAACAGCCTCTTTCCTAAAGTCTTTCAATGAAGAAAACATGTGGCTGATGCATCCTACCAACTCCTCTGTTAAACTTCTAGGAATTTTCTTCGTTAATATTAATAGGCAAAAGCCTGCCCTTCCATTAAACACCTATGCACGCCAGTGGATGAGACCTGCGAAGCTCTAAGGGAGTCCCCTATTCAAGCACTTTTCCATTTCAAACGCGAAACGAAGGATAAATGAAGATTGGCATCCACCGCAACACCTTCAGCTAGCCAGCAGAATAATAGCGGTAAACCTCCACACGGACGACGAGATCGACTCAAATGAGTGGATTTGCTTACAAAGCGAATGAAATTTTCGGATCTTTTCCAGGAAAATCAATGAAAATTTTACTCAGTCTAGGAGTATACTAATAGACTGAGCGAATCCTCTCGCGATTTTCCTAGTATTCGAGAATGTCTATCTTGGAAAATCTCGGAAAATGCTATTCACTTTGTGAGAAAATCAACGTTTTGCAAAATTGAGTAGAATTCAACTCAATGTTGAGTCGCTTCCCTTGTCCGTGCAGTTTTAAAAACACAAGCACACTCACACCCCACACAGTGAAAACAGGAAAAACCTTCTAACGCTTTCACTTTAATTCATCTTTATTCCGGTACACCCGGAACTAACCTCCCAAACCACCCTCAATTATCCTCTCCTCAAGTGTGGTTCGTTCGCTCGGTGCAGAAATAGTTTAGCGCAGTAGTCTTCCTTGCTCGTCCTCTAGCTTAGTCTGGAATGCGAAACTGGAATCCCAAACTCCGACGCCGGTGGTTATTGTCTAGTAGCAAGCGGATGGTAGAAAGGTGTGGGCAAGATTGTCATCGCCATTATCAACTTTCACACTCCTAGACACTTGACTTACAACAACCAGCCAGTTGCTCCGGGGAAGCAGGGAGAGTTAGCTTTTTGTTTTGTTTTGTTCGTTTTCTGTTCAATTTTTCCTGGTTACGAGGGATGGAGTTACATCATATGTGTCTACAGATATATACATACATAGATATACGAGATCCGCATACAATCGGTAGTTTTCTAGCAAAATGGATGGATGTCGTCTTCCTTCTGTGACAGACAGACGGTGTATGTGTAGAGATAGATAGATGGGTAGATATATAGAATAGATAAATAGGTAGATAAATAGTCGGATTGAGATAGTTTGTCACGGCGGTGTAATCGAGGTTGGGATTAAAATCCTAGAAATGATTGGAGTGCCTTAATTGGAAAAATGCTACTTTGACTTTCAGGCTTGATGATTAAAAGATTACGTTTCTATTGGTATGATATTTACGGTGCACAATTCTAATGAAATTATTAACGATACTCTAACTACTACAAATAAGGTAGCGATCATATTAAAGATAGGTTTCGTAGAACTATTGATTAATAACATTCGTCAGTACCCTCTGGGTGGACTAAGTTCTTTATATAAATCGTTGGAAATAATTGTCTTTTTGATCACTCAAGTTTTACAAAAGCAAATCACAATTTCTCAAAGCATAGCAATGCTCTCCGATTTATGAAGGCGTTCTTACCTACAACAAAAATCAACACGTTCCAATTCTGTTCTTTACATACATACTCATCCGAATCGATCATACATCATCCCATCAACTCATGCATTATCATTGTTCACCACCATCACGGTTTTCCCCTTCAGTTACGCTTCCTAAGTTTCCTTCCACCCACTTCAGTAGCAGAAAGCTCTTTCTCTATCTGTCACACTCTCTCTATCTCTCTCTCTCTCTCTTTCTTAGTCTCGATAGAAACATTTCATATTAATTTGTTTTCTATTCTTTTCCGGATTACTTACCATTTTTTTCTAGCAACCCTATCCACAACCACCAATCATTCCCGCTCTAAGAGCAACACTCTGCCCCAAAGTGGCCCCACCAGAGTGCATTCCGCTCCTCCCAGTAGACCCCCGGTGGCGACCTCGACCACCACCACCACCACCACAACCACCACCAACAACAACAACAACAGCAACATCCAGAACAACAATACCATCAACAACAATAACAATAACAATAATAATCATCTTCCCAATCAGACCCAAGTCCCACCACCGCCATCTACCAAGCCCGATCAATGCAATAACAACTCCATCCCCAACATCACATCTTCCACCACCACCACCACGACCCATCCTTCACGCGCTAAGCTCACACTCGGTACTAAGATTGGCTCGCAGAACCGGCCTCGGGCGGCCAGTGCCAGTTCGACGTTGAAAAAACTAGAACCCTCGTCGGCGGCGCGCAAAACCGCCAAAGGCAAAACCGAATCGGGACCCAAATCCGCCGGAAGTAAGTAGCGAATCGCTTGAATCAGACCCAAAACGACTGAGACTGAGTACAGTTTGAAATTATGCCTCACCCTAATTATACCACTGCTAATGCATACTCCTGTCACCCCTGGGGACCCTCCGCGATCGGTGTGCCACGGCACGGTACGATCGGGAAGGGACCAGGATTGTTTGAAAGCTTTTCCTCGTCCTCAGAAAAAAAAAAATAAAAGAAAAACGAAAATCATTGCACATAATCCCGACCTCCCAAAAACAAAAAAATAGCGTCAAAATTTGCCACCGTTTTCGATACTCATGTCCTTAACTAAGTTATAGTGTGCGTGTAACGTTTCCTTCCAAATTTCTCCGGACCTACTGCGAATTTCAATTGACAGAGCAGATTGGCCTCATCTTCGCGATGAAGGCTGCGCGCGGAGAATCTGTTTTTTGGTGTTGTGTTTGAGTGTTGATGTTTCTCTCAGTTGTAACTTGTAGTAGTGTATCGTAGTGGTCTTAGAACCTACTAGCTTTGTTTCCAGTAGCTTTGTTTTCCAGTGTTCATGTCACTTTTATTTCCAGTCATAGTGTTTGTGTTTACTCATCTCATTCATAGATTTGCTTATTTTTTTTTTCATGATCATATTTCAATGTTTAATCATAAATCAATCGCCGTTTGGGAAGAATTTCGATATCTGTAACTGGCTGTAACGTGGGGCAGTTCTACTATTTGGAGAATGTAATTGTTGAGCAATGATGGAATATCATTGGTCGTGCGATCGATGTACTTAGCAGTGGTGGTACTGATTGCTCGATTATGGGCCAACCACTTACGAAATACCAATAAGCGAAACTTAAAATCCTCAAAACACTAAGAACCGAAAAACCACTGCTTCACCCAGCAATGTGAAAATCAGGTAAGTATTTATGGAACCCCAGGTTTCTTTATTCTCGTACCTACACGGCAAATGTATCTAATACTTATGTGAGTCCCGTTCATTCAAATTTGCAAAAGCGCAGGTGGCTGATAGAATGAGAAAATTTTTGCTCAAATATGAGTACATGTCACTCATATTTGAGTGAAATTGACTCATATATGAGCGTTAGGGGGGGACTCACTGGGATATTGGGTAATAGGATTGGGTTTGCAGAAGAGTTCGTTTTGGTTAACGATAAGCTGAATTGATGTCCTAACGATCATGTAACGCGAAGGAGCTTGATTGAGATTGAACCCACGGTCTCTGCTCAGTAAGCAAAAACGTTTTCCACTAGGCAGTCGGGTTCCTTTTTAATCATCGAGTTGCTGTTATTGCCATGTAAGACTTGTACTCGCACCATTTTTATCCGTGTGTAACTTTTTTTTATCCGTGGGTAAAAATTGACGAAAATTTGTGTATAACTAGTTTGGAGTGAATTGTTTACATGTGCAAAATTTCATAACAATCGGTTCAGTGGTTATTGAGATGTCATCGAAACAAGAAGAAAATCGCCGGAGAATTTTGCGCGCCGTCATGGAAAATCCGACTGCGACCATGAGATGGATCGGAAGACAACTGGGAATCACCCATACAACTGTGTCTCGGGTGGTAAAATCGTTTAAGGAGTCCCAGACGACCGAGCGGCGGGCTGGAAGTGGAAGAAAATCGAAGACAGCTGACCCTGTGAAGGCCCGGAAGGTGTTGGATTATTTCAATCTTGAATGTGGATGGGCTTGAGATTAGACTTATGATGTTTTGCTCAGTAAGCAAAAACGGTTGCTCAAAGGCCACCTAGCCCCTCATGTACCACATTATACCGTTACTCATGTTGTTATAACTATTCAAACCCGACACCGACGACAACGACAAGTTTTACAAAATACATGATTAACAAGCTATCTTTCCATACATTTTTAATATGAAAGGACCTGGGACCGCGTTTTTCTGCTCAGTAAGCAAGCTACTGCAACCGACGATATTACAAATCCGAAAACTAAAATCTACGAAAAAGTACTTAGGCCTTCATTAAGTTCCACTTTCACGCAACGTTCAATGTTTCGATTTGCTCTTTACGCATTGTTCAGGCAACCATAACATGCTATGACCGACGTGACGATTTTTTGAGCCCTGGTTAAACAAGCTATTTAAATGAAAGGACAGAGATTCTGGACAGCCACCGACGACGATCAGCGCTTCCCGTGCTGGAGGTTTGCCACATCATCAACACAGACAAAGCGGTAAACAAGCGAAGCGATTGTGACAGTTTGAGTACAACTTACGCAGGGATATGACACACACTAAGGAAAACGAAAACAAACCAAATAAATAGATTGACAAATACCAACCAACTTACACCCAACAGACAATTAGACCCACAAATGTTACCCACTTGACTAGAACGATACAAAATGACGCTTTAAAACCAAAGTGACTAGCGCAAAGAAAGTAGTGACCGAATGCTTTTCCGTTTTTTTTTCGTTTGTCCTGTTTGATAGTAATTATGACTGTAGAATGTGTATTTAGACTCCGACAACTAATTGACGATTAATTATAGATAAATTGATGCAAGATTTCGATCAAGTGACGATAATCACTGTTAATCACAGATCACCTGACCAAAAACGTTATTTTCTGTAAGTCACCAAAATTGTAAATTTTGAAACATCTTCAGCTATGTAACAATTCTTTGTAGATCCCTTGAAAAAGATGGAATATACCATTGAAACGTTGGGAGTAGAGGAAAAACATCGTTTTACTCGCTAAAAGACTGAAAGCCGATAAATAAAATTACGATTTCGAATATCACTGTTTATGTCATCAACAACAGAAATACGCGATAATTCATATAGTTTCAGCGGTTGATGGTTAATTTTAAATATCCTAACGGTACTGCCTACGGTGACTACGACACGGCGATAGCGACAGCGACTACGACGGCGAATATGACAACGCCTACGACGTCGACAACAGCGAATTTGTAACTTACCATTTGTCTAGGATATAACAGCTTTGCCCGGCACCTCCACTTGAGCTTCATGTCTGCTATATGTCACTGTTTGCAAAAATGTCTAATAGCAATTACTATTCTTGTAATACTTCCTTCAACGAAAACAAATTTTCTCGCATTGCCATGGTCAACTGGGAGGAGGTTTGCGTCTAGTGCTTTCTCAAGGAACCGTTCACGGCAACCAGCTACCAGCCTTCCAGTCTTGGGCGTATCCAGCGAGGCATCCTTCAGATTGTTCACAATCTCCAACACTGGCGAGAGACCAGCAAACGAGCACTTTCGCAAGCCGTAAACTCGCTGATTCATGGCAACGTCGGCCACCAAATCACCAACAAAACTCACAACGGACACATTATCAGCACTTTCCTCGGCTGATTTGCCAACCGGACCGTTTTCAAACTCGCACACGGTGACGAGACTCCCGATAGAACTACACGCCGAAAGCGTGACATTCGAACACGGTGAACTGGCCTCCCGGGAGGCAATGAAAATCACAAGCACACTTACACACCACTGGTTACAACAAACACACGTGCAAAGAAACCGATCCAATAAACGTCACTCTCGCAAAAGCAAACCTGTCGTCGTTGAACGGCAAAAAAAAAGAACTCGGTGAGCAATTTTGTGATTCGGAATTTCCACTGAAAATCAACCGGAAATGCATGAATTTCATTACACCCAACTGCGAAACACGTTCAGAAGCACTTTTTGTACACTTTCGGTATCAATTTCGGTCGAAAACACTTAATTTGTTGTAACTTACAGCGCGTAAATAAACTGAAATTTAAAATTATCACTTGCAATGCCATGAATTTCAGCGGTTCCAGTGGTGTAGTGGTAAGCGTGATTACCTCTCACCTCAGCAGGCCTGGGTTCAATCCCAGTCGGCACCGCCGGGATGTTCTGAGGCATAACATCTTTGATCAAGGGAAGTAAAGCCGTTGGTCCCCGGTTCATGAGTTGATGGATCGATAGGTAGGTTCCAGGTGTGGGAGCTGCCACCTTGGCGTCGGTAGCATTGGTGCTAAGCACGGAAAACAAGATCGACGGAAAACAAATCAAGGAAAAAAAATGCCTCGAATTTCTGGTCCGGGAGAAAAAGTCAAACAACGCATGATGCTTGCAAACATAATGAATCACGTTTTTCTCGATTCTAAAACTTCCCGGAAAGTGAGAAAACCACCAATCACACACGTATAACCTAGAGTCGCTATATTCATAGTCTGGCGGATAGAATTTCAATCTATCATAAAGCGGAACCAATTCATTGGCATCATTGGATAGGGGAAACTTTTGCCAACCCAAAGATGGTGTTAATTTTCGTAGGCGAGCCTTGAGTCACGACACAAGGGTTTCCGAAGTTTTGTTCGCAATAGCTGATGTGCTGTTGTTGGTCGTATTTGCTCGATTGGTTCCGCTATTTGACAACTCAATTGGTTCCCGAGATTCTATCCGCCAGACTATGAATCTAACGACTATAGTATAACCGTCTGGGAGGCAGAGTGCCAGCGCTAATCTGGCAAATGCAGCCGAAAACTATGAAAGCGAACGCACGCACAAAACAGAGAGCAAACTTAAAACACAACCGTATCCGAAGGGGTTCGAAACTGCACTCCCTTTACAAATTTTAGTAAAGCTGGGTTTAGACATGGCAAGTCAATTGATCAAGTCAGTTGAACTCAACTGACTTGAACGCGCATTGAACGTGTAAACCATGCCATTCAACTGACTTGATCAACTCACTTGAATCGAAAAAAGTTGAACCAGGCTCAACTTTTCCAGCCAATTGCTTTCAACTGAGTTGATCAAATGACTTGCCTAGTCTAAACCCAGCCTTAACTTGAGTCAGATTAATTTGCCGCTTATGTTGCTCTTGGTCCCACTCAATGTCCTTTATATAAGGTCCGATCCAACAGGCTTAAAGGTTTAGTGGTTTTCGTATTCCATTGCAATGTTTATCTTTTTACACGAAACAGCTGTTGGCAGTGCTGTCAATCTCACTGTTTGCAGTATGGAATGTTGTGGTAGAGTAACGTCGTCTCTTGAGTGCTTAGCAATGTTTAAAATATTTTTGCTTTCAACACCAGCCAGACCTTATATAAATGTCATTGGGTCCCACCGTCTGACGCTATCTGGCTGTCAAATTAAATTTCCACTTTCTCCACTGCTTGTTCTACTACCGTAAACGCCAAAATACACGGTTCATGTGATTTGATAAAACTAGGCTGACTAAAAGTAAATTGGTACGCAAAAAAGGACTTGTTATTCGTGATTAAATAAGTTTAAAAAGTACATTCATTATGGATCAAAGTGCAGCCCTTTTGATTCGTCAAAGCACGGTTGTACAACGCTTTTTGGCCACAAAATCTGGTTTGGATGTTTACTGGCTTTGTACGACTTGTATCCTGCCCTGGCAAGGATGTTCCGCACCGTTTGAAAGTTGGCGTTGTACCTTCTGGCCACATCTCGGATCGAAAGACCGGGGTTGGCTTTAACGCACCTCAACACCTTGCTGCGCAGCTGACGATCCCTGGTTTTCGTAGGTCCGCTGATTCCTTTCCACACTCAGGGTTTCTTCCTTGAAGGTTTTGAGCACTCGACAAACTGTTGTTTTCGGCATCTTCAGCCCTTTAGCAAGCTTGGAACCGGACCAAACCGGATTTTCCAGGTGTTTATGCACAATAGTTTTTCTTCTTTCGAGTTCCATTTGACATTATTTCTGAACACAATCGACTGCTTTGATCATACTTGCACCAATTGTTCTCCTTAGAAGTGTAAACAAACCACTGTCAAAGATTTTCGATTCCCAACACTAGAGGCATGCTAGCAGCGCGCAAGGGACGTACCAATTTACTTGTAGTCAACCTTTATCTATTGCACAGAGATGAATGGATGGTTTATTGTCCCACTAATCTGTTTACCTCTGGCTCGCACTCCTTCAATTGAAATGGTGCATTAGTGTGCGCCGATTAAACGTCACGGGCGTTCATTTTGCACTTCAAGTGTGTTGACGTTGTTGGCGAGACCCGTCGCTAAGGAGCGTTCGACTACACTGAGGAAGAATCATCATCCATCAGAACCATTTATGAATTTTAGCCACAAGAAATCGGTATGAGTTTTATTGATTTGCCTTATGTAAAATAATGTTAGCAAAAACACAATAAAATGGAGCAGACTAGAATCGAATCATGGACGTTGAGATTACGGGGCCCGTGTTTTGACAAATCGTCTTTCAACGCTTGGCAAAATTAAATGGTTAAAGGCGTATAAGAGCTACCTCATGTTAGACGAAAATCATTCATAAGTCACGCTTATGAAATTCATATGTATCGTTCATAAGTCGAGCCTTATGAATTTCATAAGATTATTTGCCTCGATGTAGGTAGTTGAGCTTATTTTGCATATCAGTGCGTCGTTGCTAATCATCATCAGCCTAATCGAAGTCGTTGAGATGCCACATAGTAATAGGCTTCCAAAGTAGCCCACAGTCCGTGATCTTGTCGATTGCGATGAGGAACAGTTGTGGCGATAGTATCCAGCTTTTAATGCCTGCCTTGTTCAGACTATATATTCTTCATACAAGTCCTATCCTCTTTTGCACAAGCCCTGTTCCCACTTGTTTCGCTCCTAAATTCCATTCCCGCTTGAAATCCTTCAGCTCAATTGCAGTTCCACCCTTTTTCTTTACAATTGACCAGTATTCTTCAATTGGCCTTAGCTCCGGACTATTGGCCGGATTCATCTCCTTGGGAGCCACTGTGACGCCATTTTCGCTGTACCACTGTTTGGTGGAATTTGAGTGGCCAGAATATGCTGCTCCAAAAAAGGCAGTAGTCTCTTCCGTAGGCACTCCTCCTGGCAAATTTGCTGGTTCATGGTCCCAGAAGTAACAAAAGTTTCGTTTTTTAGCCCACAACTGCAAATTGCTTGCCAGACAGACAACTTTTTGGAGAATTTAGACTTCTTTTTGATTTGACGGTTGCTTTACCCAAGTACCTACCAAGCCCGCTAACTACGCGATAATCGCCCTTTTTGCGATATAAGGTAAATATAGGGTTTCCGAACTTTATATCAGTCGTATAGCAGCCTTATATAGCAAAAAGGGAGATTAACGGGCTTGTTGGTTACTTGGGTGTGTCGCTCACTCTTGAGCAAGGTCATGTAGAATTCAGCTGCAATGATGATGTCTACAGGACCGGGTTCGTAGAAGCGAAGATCGGCTAGAAGTGACGATTCTGGGCGGTTCCACCCACTGAGCTTGCAGGTTGAGGTTGGCAGTGTGGAGGTCAAACAAGAGAGGACATGGAACTTCATCTCTTGGGCGAACGATGAAATGTTTTGCAACCTCGGACTGACTTACTCGTAGATGACTCTATCCTCTATTGTGGGTCTGTTTTTTTTTATCAAGTTCGTTTATTTGTAATGCTCAATCGCGTTAGCTTTACGAAGCCGATAATTCATTGTTCGGTGTGATTATCCGTACACTGCCAAAGTGCGTGATCGATGTCATCGTAACAGTTTCCACACCGACAGTCCACGAGGTTTATTCTATTGAGATGCGCATCTAGCGAGTAGTGGTCGGATGGTATGGATTGTGGCTGTTGTTGAATTTGTGTCGGAAGATTTGACAGCGATTGTGAAACGTAGGATGTATCTGGCGCACAATGTAGTAGCATAGAGGCAACTCTGAGACCAGAAGGTCCCAAAGAAACGTACTCAAATTTTTGCCTCAGTTCTGGTACTATCTTCGGTCCCAAGCTAATCGATGTACCCATCGAAACACAGGAAAATCCACGAACCTCTTATTTTATCTATCAAACTTTCATAGCGAATCAAAACAAACAAAGTGTCGACTAGAATGGGGTCCGTTAATCGATTTGCTTGGATCCAATAGGCTAGTCAAGTAATGAGCCAATTTTAAATCGTTAGTTTCCACCGGTTGGTAGTAGGGAGTGGTGCCGCTGTTGGCAGTGCTTTTAGACACCCTTTTCGCAGTTTTGAGCCACGTGACCAGGATTTAGGCCAACTCCGACACAATATCGTTCTGAAGACAACTTTCTCACGTTCTGAAACTTGCAGTCGTTGAAATTTGTCACACACAAATGTAGAATGCCATCGACCATTGAAGAATGGGCACTTGCCGTACGCCATCACGGCGGTATGGTTTCGATAATCGTTAGTCGAAGTGGATTTGGTGAGGTGACGATGGTTTCGTTGCAGCAATGGATTGCAGCACGGAACAATGGTTTCGCAGGAATGTCATCAGGTTCTTGTACGCTGGCACATCCTTCGAATTGTGATGAGTTTCCCAGTGCCGTACAGCGGCTGAATCTGAACCATGTACGCTAGAATGGTACTTCACGCAGCTGTATCCTCAGCGACCTTCTGAAGCATTTGCAGATTCTTCTCGAATGTGCTGATTAGATTGCTCAAGCCATCGTCGTTCTCTTGTCTCAAACCTTCCGCTGCAAAAAGTGAGTCCAAATAAGCCTTCACGATCAGTTTCTTGTTTTCGTAGCGGGTCACAAGAGCCTTCCGTGCTACACTGTAGTTCGCTGAAAATAGCTCTACGGAATCGCTCTCCAGTAAGGCCTTTCCCGATAATGCCGACCTCATGTACCTGTCCATGTCCGTTAGCTGCTTGTTGTCGTGAATCAGGTTTCGGAAACTGTCACGGAACGTCACCCAGTCTTTGATATTTACACTGAACAGCACACCTACACAGGCAGCTTCACCTTCGAAAACGACGATTCGGATTGGCCGTTTGGTTGTCCGTTTCCAGCAGACGTCGAGGTAGATCGCAACAGGTTTTGTTTCGCCAGCAAGCAGGCCTTCACGATGCAGTAGCGATCCTCGAAGCTCCTTAAAGCAAGCCGATTGTCTTCCACGCGCTTATCATCAACTTTCTTAGGATCAGATTCGTCGTCATCAGCAACTCCGTTTGTTCTCGAATACGGTAGAACTCTTTGCAAGCTGCCTCCAGCATTTGCAGCCGTACACTAACTTGACATCCGTCTCTGGTGGGCTCATAACTCGTCACAAATCGTAAAACACCGTCCAGAGTGTTGAGTATCCTACGTTCACGGTTGCCCAGTGATTGTAAGTCTGCCATTGTAGGAACCGTTGCACTGCGATTAACTACGGCGACGTAATTAATCAGATATAATTCAATCTCGACGTTCCGCAAATCGCGACCTTGAGACAAATGACTTCTCAGACGACAAAACTGCAGCGAAAGGGGAGCAACCCGGGAGGACAAACAAGCTGAAAAATCCAGCAGACTTCCGAGACCGTTTCAGAGAAAATAATTCGGCACAACTGACAGCCACAGCATGCTGATAATCTGACTAATTTTTCTCTGAATTGGCAATACACTGTGCCAATGGCCTTGCGCCAGACTATCAGCACAAATATGGGCACCCTCGAGAAAACTAATCCCACATTTTCCGAGCCACTACCTGCAATTGGCATTGCCGTTGGCTTTCACGGCCTGATAGTCAGTTTTCTTATGGGGTTGTTCATAAACTACGTAGACTCTAGACTACGTAGGATGACAAATGTCTATGTTTCATACAAATTTTCAAAAAATTGTATGGGCGATTGTCTACGCGGGAGAGGGGGGGGAGTTTATGAACAGCCTCTAACTGCTGCACTTACAAGCAGCAGTCCGCAGTGAGTATTTTTAATGATCCTCACATTGCACAAAAAGTGTCCGATTTACACGAAGGACCAATAGGACCAAAATGTTCGCGTCCGTCGCGGTCAAAAATTTCGGACACTAACTAAACATACGTTTTACAGAACATGAAACACTTTATTTAACGTGAACACTAGCTTTATTACAAACGGGACGAAAAGAGGCGAAGTGTCTTCCGTGACGGTTTATTTCAACAGATAAATACTTTACTCTATTGTTCACGGGGGCAACAATCAAGAATTTCGTCGTAGCTCACATCAATGTGGTGAATATAGGGGTTAGAATTACTGCATCAGCCTACTATTTCTAGCATTTAACAATGCGAATCAAGTGTAAAAGAGTAAGCTGTTAAGTTCTGTCATACCTCCGTCCGTTTTACCGCTGTCAGTTTGCCCAAAAGTTTCAAAACCATGGTGCATCTATGTATGGTTGACAGGGATAGAGTCCCCCTGGCTAATTCTACATTCTACCCAATGAGATATACATACAGGAGTGGCACATGATAGTGTTTGTTTGTGCTTGAGAGCAATACTACGAAACATTTTCGGAGATGAAAAGTGGTGACGACACAAGAACCAACTCTCCGAACAAAAATCGTGATTGTGACGTCGCAGCTTTATTGTCTCGGGTGCCTGAAGCTTCAGGTACACGGGACCACACTACCACCCATGAAGTTTACCCCGCTTACTAATACATTCGTAAGAGGCACTGCCTCACCTATAGATAAAGCACATAGCATTCTACCTACACGGCAAGAAAAAAATACTCAAAATTAAGTTTAAAAAAACTCAACGTTGGGTTCTATCATTTGAGGTCCGCCGTTGAGTGGATCAGAAAAGCGGCGTTGGTTAAAATTTACTCAACTGTTGAGTAATAATAAATGAACTCAAATATAAGTTTTTTTTTTTTTTTTTTTTTTTTTTCATTGATGTTGCTCTTATGCGCCTTTAACCTTTTCAGTTTTACAAGCGTTGATAGACGACTGGTCAACACACGGGCCCCGTAATCTCAACGTCCATGGTTTGGTTCCAGTCTGCTCCGTTTTATTATTTTTTTGTCAAATTGGTCAACGATCAGGATTACTCAAAATTGAGTTTTCTTCTTTAACTTAATTTTACCTAGCCCCACGGAAGCCACGTGATGAGTGAAAGGAACTCAATTTTGGGTACTTTTTTCTTACCGTGTAGGTACCTACATATACAACACGATCGACAATGTGTACATAGGGAGTAGGGTTGGTCCTACGGAGAGATTTTCTCCCGAACGTATTGCTAACTAGGGATGGACAAGTAAGTGTTGGCATCGATGCTTTTCTCCTAACAATATCCTTCGCAGAGTTGATAATGGAAGAGTTACGCATACTGAAACCAAAATCTACCTATCGAGCTGTCAAACCGTCTACCTATCGAGCATAGTAGACAAACTGACTCTGTTGCGTGGGAAGTATTGTTATTGAATCTAGAGGAAACTTTCACAACCCAGGTGAAGTCATCCGAGGTGTAAACACAAACAAAGGTTGTCAAAAAAATGCCCATTGATCGACATCAGTGTTGCAAGCCTCACCCTGCGTAACTCTTCTATTATCAACTCTGATCCTTCGGTCCTATTTTTTTCGGAATCAAGTCTACCGGACTGTCAGCACCTGCCACATGTCTCCAGTCACAGCCTTCCGTGATCACCTGGATTTTCGCACCGCTGTTTGCGACACATACTGACCACGTAGACGTATACAGCTATCCCCCGAAGGACGTGTTACCCACTTAGTTGCACCCACCGCTTTTTTTCGGCGGGGTTTCAACCAGTCGGTCTGATTTTTTGCATGTGAGTAGGGTCAATAAAGAACTAGCCACTCGCAGAAAATCAAAGCGCTTGGTTGAAAACCCACCGAGACAAAGCGGTGGGTGCAACTCAGTGGGTAACGTGTTCTTCTGGGGAAAGCTGCAGTCGATATATTCATAGTCTGGCGGATAGAATCTCGGGAACCAATCAAACTGTCAAATAGCGGAAACAATTGAGCAAATCACGACCAACAACAGAAAAGAGCACATCAGCTATTGCGATCAAAACTTTGAAACCCCTTGTGTCGTGACTCAAGGCTCGCCCATGCAAACTACAACCGTCTTTGGGTTGGGGATAGTTTCCCCTATCCGATGATGTTGGTTATTTGCGTTCGATTAGTGAGGAACGAATAATCAACTTTTTGTTTATAAAAGTTGATAGTACCTTTTCAATTGCTGGTCTACAATATATTGAATTGTGTAACGGGTCAAGTGTTTTGGAACTAGGAATGCTTACAATCTTCACTTAAGCGCCAGGTAGATACGATAATCTACCGTGAAGAAGCGAGGGACTCAAACAGACCCGTCCCGGCTCTGAGACCTCAGGGCGAGTTCAATCGTAACAACAAAAGGCGAGCAAAGCGGTTGCGAATTCTGAAAATCAAAACTTAACCAACAGGGGAAAGACTCATTCAAATCAGTAAGAGGGGTTTCCTTTGAAGGTTTGCCTCTGCTTACCTACGGGAATAATTAACAACGTTCACGCGAATTTAACCAATTAAACGCTTCCGTCACTCTTTCACGTGTTCGATCACTTTCGAATCTCTTCACTGCGAGGTGCATTTCAGGTGTTTATTCATAAAACTAGGGCTAGTAGGGGGTACATCGAATAGGGTTTTATCTGTGCTAACCTGACTTCTGTAGCGCTGGATGTCGGGACACGTGTCCGTGGTTCAGCCTCGGCGATACGTGGGCCGAGTGCGTGGGTGGCAAATGTTCGTTCGCTGGTGTCCGTTGTTTTGTCGTGTAAGAGGTTTGTGGCTCTGCTAGCGTATTACACCACTCCACGTGCAACGTTCGCTACTCGCCACTACGTTGAGGTTATGGTGAGGTTGGGATTCACCAAGCCGTCGTGCTTTCGACGTTCGCGCAAAGCTTCCCAGAGGTAATGCACGTGGCTGATCTGCAGATGGCGTGTGTGAGGTTAGGATTGAACCGTTTGTTCCGACTCCAATCAGTCCAACACGTGTACGGTGACGTCCCTGCGAGTCGACCTCAATGAAGGGATCCGTCCTTCGCTCGGTCGTTCTGGATCCAAGACCCGAGGGGTGCACCCTTGTTTGAAGGGATTGTTCCTTCAAACATATCACCGTGATAGATTTTATAATTTTCATAGCTGACGGATTTACCTTTCGAAATGGCTGGCACTTGCCTGTGCAAGCGAAGCGTCCTCACACTTTACACTATGGCTTCCCTAGCTGTAAACTGAACTGGCTTAGTAAAGCAAAATTTACTCGCACTTTTATTCTACAAACCCGGAAAAAATCACTAATTCAGCAAACGGCTTTTTTTTAACCCCTAGACCTTTCTACATCGACTAGGTACTCCTACTTCTTTTAATTCTTGCCTTCACTAGATAAACTATCTTTGACCGTGTGATCGGTAACGCAGTTGAGATCAGATAGCATTCATTTGGACAGCCGTGTACTTTTACGACCCCGTATCGAACCGAAGTTTGTCAGGTCAGAATTCGTGTCCCATTATACACACTTGGGAGAGTTTTTCCGGTGGCATAAACTCTACCTACCCGTCGTCATTCGACATTCCTCGCCTGACGTTTCTGACCGGTTCGAGTCCAGAGACTAGGAACGCGATTCGCTCGTGTGAAAATAGTAATTTTAATGGGGTTGTGTAGGACTGTATTCTAGGACTTATTTTTTTGAATACTTGTAACCTTGTTACAATTGGTTCCGCTTTTTGATAGATCGAAATTATATCCGTCAGACTATAAATATAGCAACTTTACGTAAACGGAGGTGCCTGGATGGAAATGTTGTGCAGCCTTGAATATTGACGTACCTTTCCGAAGAGTTGAGCTAAGTATGGATTGAGTTTTAAGAGTAGCGACCTTGGATTTCCACGATAGAAGCCTAACCTTGATGTTCCCGTTCTGATCTTGACTTCGCATGATGAGGCATGCGCCAAATGCCTTCTTCGACATATCCGAAAAGAAAACAATGGATCTCCACCTTCGCTGGGTTGGGAATGATCACGCAACGATCTATTCAAATTTAGTTAAGGTAGCTGAATATGGAGTTTTCATCCTCCAACGTCCATAAAAGCTGCATTAACGAACACCTTTGCAGCTGTCGTTGTAGCACGGATAAATCCTAGCGGATCGAACATCGTAGCGATGATCGACAAAACCTTGAATTTGGAAAGAATTTCATAGCTATCAACAGGGGGAACATCAAACTAGAAGCGGAAGATATCTTTTCCGAGCAGTCAACTTAAACTTAAAGCCTTTATTGATGGATCTGGATCGAGATTGATGCCGTCCACTGGATAAATCGCTAGATTATCGTCGGAGATACCGTGCAATACCTCTGCACTGTTGTATTCCCACTGAGCCGAAAACCACCGCTACTTGTCATCTTATCCAGTTGGTTTTGCAACTTCTTGGCCTCCTCCAGGTTTTTACTATCTACCATACATTAACACACGTTAAAGTAACATGTCTGATGTTAAATGAATACATCTGAACAGACGTGTACAAATGTTGTGGGTGATTTGAAATATTTTTTTCACAGTGATATTATTCCTTTCTACAGATCGAATCTTTCTAAGCCACATTTGCACGACATCACGATCGTCATCTTCATCCATCCTTCTTTGTTTTGTCTCACTTTCTTCTATTCTTCTTTCCGTACAAAAAAAAAGTGACCTATCGTCTCTTTTCCGGTTTGGTTTCCATTCCTGTTTTTGGGTTGCTCTGTATTTCTTCTGTCTTGATCTTGATCTTGATTTCCCGGCTGTGTCCACGTTGTAGATTGATTAGTATTACACACCCGCCAGCAGCCCAGCCCCGCCAGCACTGATTGAGTGATACTTCTGTTTGGCTCTACTCATTTCATGCAGACGAGGACGACGCCGAAAAGGACGGTGGCGTGTCGGTGTCCAGTGCCAGCCCACTGCCGCCACCGGAAATCACCGAGCAGATCATCAAATCGCCGCCGGAGCCGACCCGAGTCAAATCACCCGAGCAGATCATTATGCGTTCGCCGGATCCGGTCAACTGGACCGTTCCCCTGGACACGGGTAAAACCTTCACCGTCACCCAGAACGTACGAGAAGGTGAGTGCCTCGCAGGTGAGCATCGGACATTCATTTCATTTTCTTCCGTTTTTTATTTCGATTGGCATGGTGAGGGAGATTATTAATCTCGAACGTGAGTAGTATATTCTTTGAAAAAAAAAAATAATAAAGAACTTGTAAAATTGCATGTTAGTGATGAAATGAATGAAGGCATGGTGTTTCCACGAGGATCCTATCTAGTACAGAGAGTACAGATGATAATGCTTATGATATTTTTGTGTTTCGAAGGTGATCCTATGATCCGACCACATAGCGAAATCAAGGCTTCTACTCCAGTGGATCATCCACCACCAGCACCACAATCAGCACCGCCAGAGCTTTCAGAGCAATCGAAGTTGCCCAGTACGTATCCTTCGCCATCCTTCTCAGGCATTGCCGCTAACCTTGTTCTTTATCCCGTAGATACCAAATTGGAACCCGATTCGATCAAGGAGTCCGAAGACGAAGATGAAGATTTGCTGAAATCCAAATCGTCGATCGCTTCATCCGTAAACCAGCCGATATCGGTAGTCGTTCCAGTTGAATCTGTTGCAGCAACCACCACGGCAGTCCCGCAACCAATCACTACTGAGGCGGTGGTTGAGGCCAGTTCTGCTCCTGCCCCAGCACAAAGCAACCCGGAGCCAGTTCGGTTCGATAAACCCGTACCGGGATCAACGCTGCGCTGTCTGGATGATCCGGCTTTCGAGACGGACATCAACTCACCGGTCGGATCTCGGAACGTGGCGTCCGAAGTGCTGGATAAGGCCCGGGACCGGTTCGACCGCTTCTGGGGCAATCCGGATGGATCCAAACCGGACGAATCCTAAACCCTTGCGGACGCAGTACGTACACAAATACTACCCCAGTTGTAAGAGCTTTCTTTAGCATCTAATTACCCGAGTTCGTTTGGCTCAGTGTATAATCCGGAGCCGAATGGGATCCCCCCCTAACCCCCCTTTGAATGGTTTTCATCTTTGCGCGCTTGTATCCACGCGGGGGTTAATCTCTTACTCTCGATTCTCGATGATTTGATATCTCTAATCTCTACGATAGGCAGAATGTTATCACATAAACCACATCACGACAGGGTAGATTTAGGATGTTATTACTCTATCTATATATATACACACACACACACACACACACAAAACACATCACATATACTCGAAGAAAAAAAAAACACCTGTTCACAGCATTACTTTCGATCCTGCTCTTTGAAAATGATGGGAGGAGCTCACAGAGTACCCACATACGAAACAAGAAATGCACTCCAGTTTCCTGTCTTGTTATCTAATGTTTAGAAGACGCGAAAACCATATATTGCAGTCGAATACTATTTGTGTAACATCCAGACAAAATAGGCTAATGATTACCAACTACTCACAGCATCGTTCGGGCACGACCTCAAACAGAGACAGTACACATTGCATTGCAAACATGAAGTAGAATCATCGGCGGCCACGCTTTCACAAATTCATCTTGAAACACACTTTGTTAAGCCGCAGTTTCCAAATCGCTTTCAGTAGTAGGATTCGGGATCGATCTCTTTGCAGCATGATCTCAGGGAGCAAGCGTTTCTCGAATTGGCCATTAGGATGAGCGGAATAGCGAACGGATGGGATTCCGTGGGACAATTTTTGGTATGATTTGGAATGTTATTTTAGGATGTTCAGACTAGCATGGCTTTTACTTTCGTCAATGTTCAGTTCGATCTTTATAGATCATTTGGTCGATACAGATTTACAAAAAATCGGCCATTTTGAATTTGGTGTATTCTAAATTTGTCAACAAATCATAACACGAAAACGTCATTCCAATCGAAACGACATGTGAGACAAAATTGTTAAAAATAGTTATTTTCAGAAAAAGATGCACAGCTTCAAAAAGATGCGTCACTCATAACAAAACGGCCAGGCCTACTGTGCAGCATTTAAGGGGCAAGATGATTCAGAAAACATCGGGCCTGTTTAAATCGAAGATTTAAACACGATACTTCAGAATCCAATAAATGGATGAAACGTGGACATCTCGTACCGTACGTTCCGATTTTAGTAATTATATGATTGATTGGTCGTTGGAAGCATCAAAGCTAGAAAGGTTAAGTGATGCTCCATTTTCTTCTGACGGTTGCGGCATGAGCACCAACTCGTGTCCTAGCCTTTTATGGCTTATAGCTATAGCACCATTACTCGCTTTCTGAAAAGAAAAGAGGGAAAGGAAAAGGAGAACGAAAAAGGAAAAAGAATTATGTGAAATCTATGAACATAAACAATATTTTTGATTTGAAATATACAATATAGAAATGCATAACGGCGGTGATCACTACCTGAGTCTTGTCACTGTTATCAAGGCATAAAAAGTAACAAGAACTAAAATGTGATCCTTTGATAACTGGAAAATCCTGATTCCCTAGATGGAAGTTGTCACAACTAGGGTTCGGTGGTAGATCTTATACCACCACCACAAAAAGGTGATCTCCCAACGTGACTGGTTTGAAAAGATAAAAATATACAAAATGGAATATACAACTCACCAAGTTTAGCCAATTGAACCTGAAGGCTGCTTGACATGTGTTGATGCATAAATCCAAATTGTAGAAGAAGCTTGATGAAGTTCAACATGAACTAGTCCGGTTTATAGTAGTTGCGCGGAATGTCTTCCGTCGATTTAAGATAAACAAATGTTCGGATGTATGTAGTCGGTTTTTGATGTGCATTGGCAAGCAAAAATTGGTCGACACAAAAATCGTTTCTTTCAGTCAAAATTCATATCACAAAAATCTTCTTATTTTTGTTTTGGTAGTTCAATTCATATATTTAAAGGAAAAAATGTTCGTTTATTCTTTTGTTCTGCCAAATCCGAGCTGCCGTGCCTTCCGGTTAACCCTTTCCATTAAATTTTGCACAGTGGTCTCATCGACCTTATTCACCGCCGAACGCCAGTTAGATTTAAACTACTGCTCGTTTTCCATGGAATTATTAGTTTTTTTTTTAGATTCCGTTTGACCAAGTCCCAATACCGTTCAATAGGGCGGAGCTCTGGGCTGTTGGGAGGGTTGTGGTCTTTGTGTACCACAACCACGTTGTTCGTATCGTACCACTCGATTGCCTTTTTCCATAGTGACAGCTCGCCCAGTCCGGCCAGAACAGCACAGGTCTATTATGTTGCTTTAGGAAAGGTAAAGGTTGCTTTAGGAAAGGTAGCAGCCGCTTTTCCAGGCACTCCTGGACGTAGATCTCTTGATTGATGGTTACCTTAGTAATGAAAATGTCGCTTTTTAGACCACACGTGCATATGGCCTGCCAGACGAGATATTTTTCGGGAACTTCAATAGTTTGATGGTTTTGAAAATTTCAGCCACCTTCTCTTTTCCTGATGCGGTATAAAACTCCTATCCCGGAAGCTGCTTGAAATCCGCCTTCAAATAAGTTTCTTCGTCCATGACGACACAATCGAACTTTGTGAGCAGATTCGTATGCAGCTTTCGGGACCGCTGCTTTGACGACGTGTTTTGTTTGTAATCTCGGTTCGCCACCTACACCTTCTTAAACGTCGACAACCCAGCTCGTTTCTTGGCCTGCTGCACAGTAGTGTGGGAGACATTGAGCTTGCCAGCGACGTCCCAGATGGAGAGGTTAGGATTCCGCTTATATTTAACCGCCGCCTTCTTCGTCGTCGCTGCTTCGTCCGGATTACGATTGCCGCCATTTCCACGCTTCCTGGCGGTCGAAAGACGCTCCCGAACACTTTTAAAACGTTTGTCACGGTCGATTTGGCCACATCCAGCAATTTTGTGAACTTGGCGTGTGAGAACGTCGGATTCTCTTGCTGCGCGAGCAAAATTTTGACACGCTGCTCCTCTTGCTTGGACGTCATTTTGAAAAATTGAAAGCAAACGGTGAAAACTCATCATAGCAACCATTGTATATACACACAACTTCCAAATGTAGCATTTGAGGTTTTGTTTATGCATTTTTAACAGAAATACACCAATTTGAAGTTAACCAATTTTTGCGCGTTCCAGACTTTAGTCAGGTTCAACGCTGCGACTTAACGAATGATGGGACACCTCGTGGAGGTTCTACTTGGCTTCTGAACAGCTTCTCAGCGGAAAATCATAGGGACCTAGAATGATGAACTACAAATTGTCTCTTGGGCCTGGTTTTGGCCATATCAGCAACCGAATAAAGATTCGGAAAAATCTCACCATATTCTACCAGTTACTCAATACTATCCAAAGCCGTCACGAAACTTCCTTCTCCCATTCTTTGCGAGTATGCGATATCTTCGCTCTTCTTCCGTTTTGCCCGCAAATCTGTTCCAGAGGATTCCCTCCTCGACACTTCATTTTTGGGTTCTTCATTTTTTTTAAATGGGTTTCCCTCGACTAGGTCACATTTCTAAAGTTTTTTTTCTTGAAACACAAAATATACTTTAGTAATCATCTACCGCGTTTGAAACTTCATAGCATCACACAAATTCGCTCGAAAAAAGTACAGCTGCAAAAATAAAACACGTCGACTTTTCATCGCGGCCTACCATGATTAAAAAAAAAAATCAAAAAATTGACCAAACAAAAATTTTAAAAAAATGTTGAAAAGTTGTCGTTTATAGAATTTTTGTAACACTTTTTTGATATGTTACCCAAATTCGATAGATTTTTTTTCCGTGCTGATTTTCCCTGCACAGGATTCACTTATTCCTACAACTTTTTCTAAAACGTCATTCCGATAGGAGGTGGCGTTTTTGATTTATGATTGGATGAGAAAGCAGCTTTTTACGAGATTCAAAATGGCTAAATTTTTGCAAAATTGTGAATGATTGACCATAACAAACAATTATGAAAAGTTTCATTCATTTCAGATCTATTTACTAGATCTCAAGGATCTGCTCAGTTACGAGGATTGAAAGTAAATTCCCAGAATTTCAGACTAATGGAACATTGGGAATGTTCAGAAAACTTCTGCAATATTTAAGGAACCTCAGAAAAGTTCCGGAAAATTCAAGGCGGTTTAATTAACTTCAGAGGAGATGCAGTAAATTCCGAGAATTAAAGGAACTCCAGACAACTTCACAAAAGGCCTGAAAACATGAGGAAATTTGAGGAAACGTTATGATAACTTCAGGGAAGTTTCGAGAACTTTTGGAAAGTCCAGACTTTTGGTGTGGTCTAAAGACCTGTAAGGATGAGTTTCTAGTTTTTGAAATCTTCAGATATATATCAGGACTTTAACAAGACCGGTGAGCTAAAGAGAAGTTTTAATATTTTTACGACAGTTTCATTAATTTCTCGTGAACAGTATTTCGAGTACTTTTGGAACATACAAAACCTCAGGGCAGTTCCATTAACTATATGTAACAAATTTTCGGAAACTTCAACAAAATTCTGAGCGTATCTGGAAATTAGCGGAGCATCATGCGAACGCCGGAGTGGTTTAAGGAAAGTTCTGTAAACTTCAGAGCAATGTTGAAAACTTATGCTTAAAAATGCCAGACTTCAGCAATTATCAGATACGAGAGTAGTATCTGAAGGAGGCTTCAGAAACCAGTTTCCTACCTAGATCCTTCCAATCGAAATTGTTACCCATTAACCTCGAGCCTGCCACGCGTAATTGGTAACCAATACTAACCTAGAAATACTGCTATTTAAAATGTAAATCAAACATTACTGATCTTGACTGAGCCTAGTAAATAAACGAACTAGTTAAATAAAAAAAAAAAAAAACCTCAGCGTAGTTAAAACAATGCCTGAGAAGTTGAGAGGAATTAAGGGCAAATTTTATTAAATTTAGAGTACTTTGGGGGAAGTTTAGATAACTTTCAAGCTGTCACATTAATTTAAAGAATTTGCAGGAACTTTCAGGAAGTTTCAAGGACATTTGGAAAATCAAGGTCATTTAAATTGCATGATCTTCAGGAAAGTTTGCTAAATTGCCAGGACATTAGGCAAGTTCCAAAAACTCCAGGGATGAGTTCAGAGAGAGAAGTTAAGCGAAATATAGTGGTTTTGAAGAACGAAGGGAGGAAAGTTAAGATCTGAAGTGTAGTTTATTTATTTATTTATGTTAAGGTCAACAGGTAACCCCAATGACAGTATACTAATTCTAAACAAATTAACCTAAAATACTCTTGAAATTGCACTTATTTCTACAACGGGAACCATTGAAGTCAAATACATTGTAGCATCCGCATACGATAGTTGAAGGCATTTCAGGATGGCATTGACGGGAGAACGCCGGACATCCCGGTGGATGAAGGATGAAGAAACATATAGCGAATTCGTTTATTACTCAGTTCCAACCTGGATCGGGTATCAAGATTGGGTCTGCTTGTTTTCTGACAACCGTCAGTTTGCTCGTTTGTTTTTAAAACCTAGCTCAGGTTGAGGTTTACACTGACAAAAAGTTCGGTTTCGCACTGGGTTGGAACTGGTGTTAACCCCGATAATAAACGAATTCGCTAATAGTCTCGAATCTTGACAGACATGTTTCGACCAGTCAGGTAGGAGTAGAGCCAAGTAAGCAGGCCGTCGTGAACACCTTTCCTGTCGTATTTAGCCAACGCAATCTCATGGTTCATTTTGTCAAATGCTGCGGAGAGGTCAGTGTAGATGGCATCGTCTTGATGGCCACGTTCTACTTCACAAATGATGAACGAAGTGAACGTAACGCTTAGGCATGAAGCCATGCTGATCCGTCGAGATACAGTGTGCAAAACTTTGAACCAATTTCTCGAGTATAATCAACTCAAAAAGTCTGGAGGTAGCACTTACCGAAGCTATTCCACGGTAGTTTGAAACAGTCCTATTGCAGCCTTTCTTGTGGATTGGGAACACGAAAGACTCTTTCCAGCAAGCTGGGAATACGCTAGACATCAAGGAGAGATTGAAAACGTTGGCTAGAGGTGTCGCGAAAGCAGTCAGGCAGTGTTTGAGGACTAACGATGGTACGCCATCTGGGCCGGAACCCGTTGAAATTTTTAGCTGCCTTCCGGCTGAAATAACCATTTCGTTGGTGATAGATGGATGGATGGAAAATTGATGGCTATTGGCTGGAGAAGGTTGATGGAGAGACGTTACTAGACGCAGCAATTACATCCTAAGTGCTGAGTCGTTCGTTGTTGAAAACACTGCTGAATTGTGTGCGAAACAAGTCGGCAATACCCACGATAGAATCCACTTCCACTATGTTGTTCGTCATACTTGAGGGTAGTCCGCTTTCCTTTCTTTGGGCATTCACCAGGCGCCAAAAGCTGATTTCTCCGCTGGTCTTGGTGTGCTGAAACTAGTCTTGGCACAGAGAACAGGCGTCCAACTTTGGTCAGAAACTTGGGTAAAATAAGTGGGAACATCGCCGTTACGTGGCGCTAGCATCTCCTGATTTCCTCTTTAAATTTTCCACGTTCGACCAATTTGGCGCTAGTATCGATAAATTTTCTGTTGGAAATTGCCACTTGGCGCTGCCAGCACTTAGTGTCTAGTGTCATTTGTGCAACGCCAGCGTCAAAGACAGTTTTTAAGTGGGGAAGTCGCCGTTAGTAGCGCTTAAGTTGAATAGGAATCTTTACACAAGTTTTTACGAAATATTGTTCGAGCCTCAACGTCTGTTGTCTGTGGTCTTGGTGTGCATGGTACAGTTGGCTGTTGTTGTGCTTACTAAGAGCAGCCTTTTTCATTTTTTTTTCAATCGCTCAAACACTGAATTTGACCAGGCCGGTTTAACAGCTTCGCGACTGATTCGCTTATACCTCGTTCTCATTACGCTCTATATCACGCGATATAACGAGATGATATCGATATCAAGTTACGGTGACTTGATATAATGTTGCTTAGTTTGTCATTTATGACGGTGAGAAAAAAGAACAACTTTGTTATTGTTTGCATGTGCAGCATCAGGTATTGGAGTTTGCTGTTGAAATCTATCCTGACGGCGGTATCGAGTGGAAGCTTTCAGAGCGTACGAAGCAAGTACCGATGAGATCCGGATACTTCTGACCAATGAGTGTCGGAATATTTACTGCAACCTGACCAGTTTCATATTAAACAAATGGAAAGCTGCTCAACGCTGCATTTTCACTTTCATAACGATGGCTTCCTGGATCAGGACATTGCGTCGATTTGGCAGGCTACACAGAAAGCCCACATGGACATTCTTTAAAAACGGATCTTTTTAGTATCATCGAACGTATGAGGCGGAAACAACATGCGCAGTGCTCAGCACCATTGATTACAGTTGGATCACGCCCGCTAGAAATCTCTTATTCACCGACTTTCACCTTGATGTTGATGACTTCCCATCGGGAGACCTTCTTGATTTCCTCCTACGGTACCTGGGCAGTCGACACAAAACGGCGTCCGTCCTGGTGACGGGGCGTTTTGGTTGGGTACCGGAGAAAATATTTGATTTGCTACATTTTTTGTTCGACGGGTACACTCCAAAGGTGATCACCACCGTGAAATCTTCCATTAGTTGGCGACAGTTGAATGGTATTGATTGCGGAAGAACTTCGTCTCGGGTAGGTGGGTTAGGAAATTCAGAATGGTTGCTTGAAACTGCCAGCTCGAATTTTTTAAATGTTTTGATTGACTCGACGGAAAAGTGCTATATCAAGAACTATTCATGATACAGATTGACAGATCGTTTGTATGAGATCACGTAATATAGAACGTGATATAGCTGCTATATCACGAATCACTCTATATCACTTGAAATGGCGCGTAATGAGAACAGGGTATTAGGTACGAATTGATCGATTGCGTGTTGGATGTCGTCGATGCGGCGAGGTTAGAATCACATTCCCGCAGGGCCTCTTCCCAGTCGACATTTGAGAGAAAATCATTATTTTCGCTGAAGTTGGCTTCGCCAAAGCTATAGAGATCTCGCTCTACAGTGTCTTTGAAATTACGATGAACGTTGAGCTTTATGCTCACCAGCAGAGGAGGATGATGTTTATAGTTTTTAGCAAGCGCGGAGGGGCTGATATGATGGAACAATCAGTGCACATCTCCTCACTTAAGAAACAGAGATCGAGCATGCGGTTGTCATGGTTCGGAATTCGAATCATCTGTCCAAATCTTGCAGTGCAATAGGCATCCAGCAAATTACATGATGCCTGACCAATCGACGAACGGGATGCACAAGGAAAGTGAAATCCACGAGCATTGCACTTCCAGCAGAGGCCGCGTAGGTTGAAGTCTCCCAGGATAATTAAGTCGTCATTGGCGCCCATGTGCGAAACAATCCAATCGAGTGACAGCAGGTGCTTTTCGATGAGGGTACCGTCGTTTACACGATCCGGAGGAATGTGCACCAAGCCCGAGTGGTGATGTAGTGGTATGCGTGACTGCTTTCTCACCCCTATGGGTGGTCTGGGTTCAATCCCAGCCGAGGCATAAAAATCTCCTGTCACGTCTTCCTTCAGAAGGGAAGTAAAGCCGTTGATCCCGGACCATGTGTGTTTGAATGGGTGCCATATCCTACGCAGGTGTGGAAGCTGCCTTCCTTGCACATTCGGTTGCCGTCAATGGATTCCAATCGACGTCCGTCGGTGATTGGCACTAGATTGCGGAACAGAGACCGACGTTGAATAAAGGAATGAAGAAGAAGAATAAGAATGTATACCACGGAAATGTAGAGGGTAGAGTCACGAGAAGTAATTGACACCCACAATTGCTCAACGGACGAATTTTCAGGAGGTGATAGTAACCGTAAGTTGTAGCAGGAACGAACGGCTAAAAGAACACCACCGCCAGTGCTTATACTGCTGTAGGATGGCGACCGGTCTTGGCAGAAAACGGTGTATGTACGGTCGAACTGACTGACTGGTAAAAGCATAGATATCATAGATCACGATAGTTTAAAGGTCTTGAAGAATAAGTTCCTATAAATATCAATTACATTTCTGGGACTTCAGTGACAACCTTGGGACTGCGTACATTATTTGAATTTAGAATTTCAGGAAATTTAATCGTTGAGAAGTCCTTATAATTTCAGGACAGTCCAATGAAATCAAAAGAGATTTAGAAAACTTCAGAAAAGATCAGGGAGCTTCGCAAAAGTCCAGATAACTTCGGAGGAGATCGGAGAATTCCTGTTAAATAGCGGGAACTACAGAAAAGTTCCGAGAATTCCAGAAAAGTAACGGGAGTCCAGAGGAACTTGTGGAAAATAGTGGGAACTTTAAAAACAGTTCCAAGAGAATTTTAGAAAAATTCAGAAATAAATCAAGAATTTGACAGAAAACCAAGGAACTAAAGAGAGGTTTAAGGTTTTAAAGACAATTTAATTAATTTCTGAACAGAAACATTGTAAATACTTCAGGAAAGCTTCTAGAGCAACAGGAAACGTAAAAAACCACATGGCAGTTCCACTAACTACAAGTAAATGGCTGGAACTTTAAAGTAACAATTTCCGAAAAGTTCAGCAAAGTTGCTCTGTAAATTAGCGGAGACCAATGATCAGAGAAAACATGTTTCAGACAACTGCAATACCTTTTATGAAGTTCCGAAATCTTCTGTGGTGTGCTGTTCGGACAACTCCTGATAAGTTTAGAGGAATTAAGGGCATTTTTTAACATTACAGAAGTTTGCAATAGCTTAAAAATCTTTACAGTAGTTACGCTTCTGTAGATACTCCTTGCTGTAGATCTCCCCGTTTACAGTCCTGGTAGTCACTCCGTTTGCCACATGAGCAGGTCGCTTGCCAAATCATGTATTTCTTGGCAAACTTTGATTTTTGCCCATTTTGATCCTAAATTATAACAGATGCGTCTCCAGTTGGACTAGGAGCAATACTACTTCAGTTGCTTGAAGGCACACCGATGGTAGTATCCTACGCAAGCAAAAGCTTGACGGATACTGAGAAACGTTACGCACAAACTGAAAAAGGAACAGTATGGACTGGCCGTTTCTTGAACTTGTAAAAATCAGTGTCTGTCGTTGTTTCCTGGCTGTTGATGCATTCCTGAATCGGGACCGTTAGGTGTTCGTTCTGATGATCTTCATGGCAATAAATTGATTCTTCGGTTGAACTATCTGGGGTGGTGCTCCTTGACAAAAGCTTAAAATCAGCAACATTACGATGGAAGATTCGACCAGTTTCAGTTGATCGTAATGTTGCATTAGATCCATTAAATTTAGTTACTTCAAATTCTTCCGGGATAAACGTCGTCGACAACTTGTTTTTTTTTTTTTTTTTGCATTCGCTTAGTAACTACCACGTCCCTCTCCTTCATTTGGGAGGTTTCAGCTTGATGGCGTGAATTGAAATATTCAGCATCTCTAAGGTGCATTGCTGTGTAATCCTTCTCTCTGATTTATTTCATTATCACCTCGAAATTTCAAGAGCGCAAATATCAGTTCTCACAAAACATACAACAATGCAACTGAAACTTCAAGTTTGATGCAGTGCAGCAAACACGGAGTTCCAGTTTCACGAGCGATGTCACAACAGTATCCGAGATTTGTGCTCTAGAAAACTTGAAGTGATAGGGCATATCAGCCATCATGACGGCCATTTTGAGACTCTTCAAGGAATCACCTTGAGTTTCATCTCCCAGTCCTTATCTCGCGCTGCTTCCTGATCTACAGGACAACCGAATATATGCGATGAAGGAGCCACCTCGGTTGTGCTGTACGTTAATCCTAGATCAGAGTTGGATTCCTGGCTAATTTTCATGTGCTCTAGAATGGTTTTGTTGACCCGATACACTTCACCGTTTGCTTACGGTCAGTAAGGTGCAGTTTTACGGAGTACAATGCCGTATTATTTGCTGTACCGCTCAATTGCCTCTCTGATGAACTGAGGTCGATTGTTCGATTTGATAGTTCTCGGAACCTCCGTGAACCTACTCAAATAATCTATAATCTATCTATAATCAGTCCATTGGTGCTCTTGCATTCTCGTGCGCTTTAGAGTCTCTGCACTGTTCGAAACATTCATGTAAATTTATGCGAGATATAGCGCACATAAAATTAACGCTAGATTTTTGGCGATATTTCGTGTAAATTTAAGCGCAATATCGCATAAATTAGCAATATTGTATGCAAGCTTGTAAACGATTTTGCTGATTATGCCAAGTATAGCTCAAAATTAAACAAAGGGAGATTTTACGCGATAGTTAAAATTCAGAATGTTTTTCTGTATGACGATATCAGAATACACTGCTTGCATTTCTTTACACATGACTCCGCTTGCTTATCAAGGCAGGGCCACCACACCTTCTGGCGCAACCGGAATTTCATCACAGCTATCCCAGGGTGTGATTCATGTGCCAGACTGATTACACGCTCTCGTAAACTAAAAGGTTTCACCAATTGATTTCCTCTTAGTAGCACTTCGTCAGCACTGTTAACTCACTTGCGAACGGTTTGAACTCCTTTGGTAAAGTTTTCAACGATGCAGCTTGCAAAGATTCCAAAATTGGCTGAATAGTTTATCTTTTTGTGTTTCTTCTCAGACTTCATTGAATGTTACGTACTTACTGAACCACGGTTTGTATCTACCCTTAAATTGTTTCATCAAACGGTTCAGTTGCACATTCATTCATCCTAGACAGGCTATCGGCAATATTAGCACATCCTCTTGTGTGTCCAATTTCGAAAGTATAAGCTTGCAGCATAAGAACCTAGTGCTCAATATGTAGATACGCAGAGCCTTGCAATCAGTTAGCAGGGTAAATTTCCGTCCTTGGAGGTACAATCGAAATTTTACAACCTGCGCTGATAAAAATCATTCCTTCTACACTCAACTTAGCTGAAAATGAAGACAACCTTAACAGATAGACCAACTACCTGCATGAATTTGAATTTTTACATAAACACATTCTCTTGATCAAAGCCACCTCTGAGTATCAAAGTTAACATTTTTTTTTCATTCGTGGCTGGTTGTTTATTATCACCTGTGTTGTTGTCAATATTAATATTCGTCTTCATCTTGGTGGGGATGATTTTGAGGATCAAATTGCAAAATCATTATTTTCATTTAACACAAATATAGCACTGTAGAACGTGTTGTGTTGTTTTTTACATAGATTGATGGAAAATTATTGCCTCATGCTGAATTGATGATAATATCGAGGTTTTAGGCTCTGGAGTCGGCAATATTCAAAATAATCATTTTGCCCAACATGAATTTGATTATTTTGCTTTTGAGGATCGCTTCTGATTTCTTGATAGAGCTGGAATTAGGGCGTAACAGTTTTTGTAAACAATAACTTCTCTTCATGATTTCTCGAAACTCAAGGTACGCTAACGCCAACCAACATAACCAACGGGAAGGGGAAGTCTTTCTCTACTCAATGGTGACGTTGATTTGAGTGGGCGAGGCTTGGATTTTTAGAAATCATTGAGCGAAGTCATTATTTACAAAAGCTGTTACACCCTAATTCCAGCTCTATCTAGATTTTGACAATTTTGGGTTGGATAATCAAGCAGTGATGAATATCAACGAACGCGTATTCGTTGATGTAAAATGAACTCATTTGTTCGCTTCGCTCGTACTTCGTAGCGAAGATACTCAAAACGAACGCAATTCATCTACACTGGGTTGAAGCGCTACTCAAGCAACGGCGAGGCTGGTGACCGACGCTCTTCAGCTATGACTAAACATTTTGCACATGACGCATTCCAAGCCCAATTATCATGGCAATATGAGTGATCAGATGGATCCCAATGCTCTTCGGAAATCGCCAATGTTCCATCGGCATTTCTACACAACAAACAATCGTCTATTGAAGAAACGCCTTCTTGGCCATTTTATTCAACTGCATGCTTAATAGTACTTGTACTATTTTTAATAATAACTTCTGTTCAGGCTTTGTTCAAACAAATCTGGAAAATTTATTCAACCTCAACATTGAACCACTGGTGTTGTTATAAGGTATTTCGAGAAGCTTTTATTCGACTTATATGAGTTGTAACAGAGTTTATACGATAACATTTTTGATTATTCAGTGTTTATTAGACATCACTGCTTCCTTAAAACAGTGATGCTCTGTATACGCTGGATTCTCATGTGAAGTAACGTTTAATTACATTTATTAAACGATTATTCAACTGTGGGAAAATTAACCCGAAAATAAGAGGGCAGGGGGGGACAGGGACAGGGAAGGGTGTTGTGTGTTTCTTAAGTATATTGTATTTCAATATTTCTGACGTGGCTCGCACCACACATATATTAGAAAATTTATTAAATACTTATACATGCCATGGTATGGGATTCGAACCATGTACCTTCCGATCACCAGCCGCTTGCCTTGTCATCTGAGCTATCCTAGAATTCATCATATGGGCAACTCAATAATCTATAAAAGCTTGCATGAAAGTAGATACCTATCAGCACTCCCGATCGCAACTCTAGCTCCTTCAAGGCCCTGTGGGAATGATTAATTCATTCGTCGTTGTTTTAAATGAGACCAATGTTGCCTCTTCACATCTCCAAGTCGAAAGAAAGGATGCTCGGTTATATTTTAAACTAGATCAATGCATTCATTATCGTGAGTCATGTGATCGATAGTACTATTTAAATTAATTATGTTCTACACAAATAAAAAAAAGGTTGAACTTGGGATTGAACTCACGACCTTCTAATTGGAAAGCGGAAACGGTAACCACTACTCTACTGATTTCGCCTTTTTGTAAGACTGAATCAGTGTTGTCGATTAATGAATCTAATACGTCGTTTATAAAGCATTTACAAATCATGTGATTACAACATGGACGCATAGTTGTATAAGAGCTATTATGCTGACTGTATTCACCTTTATTCAGCAATATTGTAAAGTAATGCTATGAAATCTAATAAAGGAGCTGGAGAACATTTATTAGACGTCAAATAAAGCATGTTAGTAAATCAATTGAAAACAGTCGAATTAAAGTGTCAATGTATGTACAAATTACAATTATTCAGTTTGATATTAGATCAAACTTCTGGCGTTGAATTGGGAAGACATTTAACACTTTTACAGCTTTTAATAAGTAAATTAATCAGATCAGAGTGGAACAATGAGCTTTTTCAGCACATGATTCGACAACTCTTTTTATTCAGCATTGTACACTTTTATACAGCATTTATTCAATATATATGCTTATTTGTGACTTTGAATTGTTTGTTGGGTGGAGCTATTTTGCACCCTTATACAGCAATATTGTAAAACAATGCAAAGAAATCTAATAATGGAGCTAGAAAACATTTATAAAACGTTTAAAAAAGTATTTTATTCAATCAATTGAAAACAGTCGAATAAAAGCGACAACCCAACAAACAATTTGAGCTGAATAAAAGCTGAATAAGTAATTTTTGAGCTGAAGAAGTATATTTTTGCCTGAATAAGCTCTTATTCAGCATTCAATGTTTGTTGGGAATGTATGTGCAAATTACACTTATTCAGTTTGTTATTAGATCAACCTTCTGGTTCTGAATAAGGAAGACAGTCAACGTTTATAAAGCTTTTAATAAGGAAATTAATCATATCAGAGCAAACGGCGGAATAAGAGCGCATCTATCGATCTCAATGAGCTTTTTTCAGCACATAATTCGACATCCTGTTGTATTCAGCATTGTACACTGTTATACAGGATTTATTCAATGTGTATGCTTATTTGTGACTTTGAATTGTTTGTTGGGCTATGCTGCCTGCTATAGACTACGTCGGATGTATCATCCAACATCAACATTTCCTAGATAGTCCTCTTGTTTCTCTTCCGATTCCAGAGGATGTTCTTCCACACATCCTTTAACAAATCTTGGATACACGGGGAGATGGCAACCAAAAGTTCGTAAAAGGCAAGGGGTAAGTCACTCAGCACATTGTGCCGAAATTAGATTCGGCACAGTTTTTTCACATTCATCGGCACAATGTCGTGAGTATTGTTGTGAATAAAATGGGAGCACTGCTGAACAACTGTCATTGAAGTTGTTCACAACATTACGTGCTGTTTGACTGAATATTCAGGAACATCCACTAATTGTGTATACCAAAGGAACTCAGTCCAGCAGTATTTTAGATCTTAATACGAAATATAGGTTCTAGAGTGGGCTCAAGAGAAAGAGGCAGTTAATCAGACTCCAATAGTACCCTTAATTCAAATAATACTTCAACTCACACAAAACAAACTACAGAAGTCTATTGATCATCCTCTATAGTCGGTCTCCAGCAATATTCCCCACTGGTTCCAACTCTTTCCGGCCGCTAATGGACCGTTGCTTTTCACATCACGAAAGGCTAGGTTATTGCTCTGCCTTTGAGGGCAGTATGAAACTTTAAAACACAGGACCCTAATTCCAGCTCTATCTAGATTTTGACAATTTATGGTTGGATAATCACAATGACATCTCTAGATGATTTCTAGGAATTCAAAGCACGCCCACGCAAACGAACATAACCATCAGAAAGGGGAAGCCTTCTTCTATCCGATGGTGATGTTAATTTGCGTGGGCGAGCCTTGACTTTCTAAAAATCATTGAGAGAAGGCATTGTTTACAAAAGCTGTTACACCCTAATTCCAGCTCTATCTAGATTTGACATTAGCACGGTGATTAGAATTTTTTGTAGGATTACTCAGAAGTGAGTAAACATTGTTTTTAGGCAAACAGAGTAGTAGTTACTCATTTGGCTAAATCAAAGTTACTCAGATTTTGACATTTTGTACAAAAATACCAAACTGAGTAGAAGTTGTAGTATATATGATAAGGTAGTAATGAATTAAACATACATTTACCCCTATTTATTTTGTCGGCAAAATGCATTTGGCAGCACTAGAAGTCGACATTCATGAAATAACAAAATGACAGATACACGCTAGAGTGATCGAACATGATTTCGGAAAGCTCCGAATACACGAATGCGGTTCGTGTCATGAAAATCGAAGTACGTCTACAAACGACCAAAGCACAGGACGCGAAGGGAGGTAGATAGGACGTATGATTAAAATGACGCTATGGGATGGAAGAGTGCGGAATGATATGTATGAACGCATTCATCACGCTCGTTCATGGCTCGATTCGTTATTCTGTTGACTAATTTTAGTGGACGGACGCTATGAACAACGTGGGACAATTTGGCTGAAACAGTCATAGTGACAAATGGTCGATGCTTGAAACATCGACCAGGTCACGACACAAAGCAGCATCGTTGAAAAACAGAATAATCAGCAACGGTCCGAGATTGATATCCTTTGGATCTACAGACTTGTTTGAAAACGGCGAAGATACAGAATCCTCAATCTTCACTCAAAGTTCACGCTCTGTTAGGAACAATTCAAAAAAAAAAACAAACAATTTTATCGAACGCCGCCTTCAGGTCGGTATAAATTACATCGACTTGCGCTTTTCTCTAAATTCTCGTGGTTAGCTAGTTCGTTTAAGTCAAACTATTAGGTCTAGATTTGTTTAAATACCATTGCTTCAAGGTAAACTTACCACTAGATACATGCACTTAAAAGTATTTATATTAAAATCCAAATCCTAAAGTCAATTATACATAATCCTTTTCGCACCACCCTATTACCTGTAAATCGATGTCGGCCTTCGACATGTGCCTCATATACTCTCACTGACCCGAGATTATCACAATAGCCTATTCTGTGATAGCAGACCAACCCCAGCTTCTCTGGTTCTCTGGATAGTAGGCAGTCATCGAGAGTGTAGCAGACGGTAGTAGCCGAGATCGGAATACATCGGATACATAGAGAAGACAGTTGATCACCGATCTGGACGTACACACGTTGCTATCGGCCGTACAATATAGGTCGTACAATAAGAAAGACTCTAGCGGCGTCGGTGGTGTAGTGGTAAGCGTGATTACCTCTCACCCCAGCAGGCCTGGGTTCAATCCCAGTCGGTGCCGCCGGGATGTTCTGAGGCATAACATCTCTGATCACGCCTTCCTTCGGAAGGGAAGTAAAGCCGTTGGTCCCCGGTTCATGAGTTGATGGGTCGATAGGTAGGGTCCAGGTGTGGGAGCTGCCTTCCTGGCACGTCGGTAGCATTGGTGCTCAGCACGGAAAACAAGATCGACGGAAAACAAACCAAGGAAAAAAAAAAAAATAAGAAAGATTCGGTCCATTTGCCTTCTCTTGGTGCCCACAAGATTGACTCACTTTTGAGTAACATTGAACACTGGTAAATGATTAAAACTTAAAACAGACCCTGCCCCAGACTAATGACAGTACTTCACGTTCTGTTTCAAAGTACTTGTTCTCCAGTTCTGTCAATGCTTTGATAGCCTTGAAAGCATATGAGATAATCCTCCAGTTGCCATTGGCATCCTCCTGTAACAATACAGCCCCCAAACCAGTTGCACTAGCATCTGTCATCAACTTCGTGTGATCCTTCGGATTGAAGAATCCAAGGTGGTGAATTTGGCACATTGCGTTTTTGATTGCTTGGAATGCTGAATTGAGCACCTGATCTAAGCAGCTGCCTACTGATCTATAACCAGTTCTCAATTTATAATGACAGCACTGGCTAGCAGCCGAGGAGGGTTATTTCGTTTGTGTGGTTTTCGCTCGAGTTAATTAATTTTTCAATGCTTGGTGACGATAGCTTCAGGGGAAGCTTCAGAAGAATTTAGCTAACAAGCTTCCTTAGCGATGGGTTATCTACATCTTAGTTATTGAAGCCATTTTCTATTGCTTATGATTCGATCGTCCTCGTTCCCAGTGCAGAGCGGTCCAGAAGGATACATTTCAGGAAAATAATAATAAGTGCATTAAGATGAAGTTTAATCCATTTGGTGTCATCGAGATAGTTTCAACCCCTCGAGATTGGTTTAAATACATCCGTACATTCATGGTATTTACCGATAATCATATTCCACTTACTATTCCGCTCATCTTCAATTGGCCTACAGAACTAAAAATGATGACGTTATTAGCAAACCAGAACCATAAATTCCCAGCAAATACAGCAAACCGTAATGCCTCCATCACCTTATTGGAAAAATACCACTAATTAGAGGAAACTCGTAAAACACATCACATCAATAAACCCACACACACAGGCACATACAGATAGTCACAGTAGCTACGGGGCAATTACTAAATATGCATCCAAGCTACTGCCTCAGCCACCTTTATGTCCAGCCTGGAGTATCTTCCGAGTGGAAGATACACATCGGCGGTTGTTTGATAACGGGAAAAACTAAGTAATCCATTTCAACGAGTGTCACGGGTTGGAAAAGAGTAAACAACTCGTTCAAATTGCTAATTGCTTTTTTGTGTGTGCAGAAGAACGTTCATATTCGTAAGAATGTCACCCACGAGGCACACCCTTATTTTTTCCCCCGCTACGTCAACCGGAACAAGTGACTTTTCCACGTTGGTGTGATGGTAATTTTTTTTTTGCATTGCTGGGATCGTTCTGGAATGATATGAAATGTGATTGGTTCCCGTAAAAAATGCTAATAAATTTTTAAATTGAAATTCTGGATCGGATTAGTCCTCCCCTCCCCTAAAATAAACCTTTTAGCATTCATCCACTAACCAAGCGAGTTTCGACTTAGAAACTTACAAACCACAACCGGTAACTAACCGAACCGGATGTGGGCAGGTAAACCGCTTTGCATTATTAAAAAAGGAAGCGATACAAATATGGCAAAAAAGGAAACACATCATCCGTCTATTGTTAAACTACATCAAGATATACATACATACATACCCACACATACAAAAAAAGAACGGCTATCTCAGCGCTTATTGCAACCACAAAGAAAAAAAAAACAAAGTTTTGTCTTGCAGTGAAATAAAAAAAGCTCTCCACAAATACACTCAAAATTCACACGAACAGGTTTTGATAGAACAGCCGTCACATACTTACACAAGTATGCACATCGGGTTTTAGATAGGTCAGGAAATCCAATCAATTAGAAATCAACAGCAATTTACTACTGTGCTAATAGCAGCTAGAAAACGAAACCCGACCATGGGTAACTCAGTCACTCACACAGCTCAGATAAATACATAACCGCAAAGGGAAAAAGAAGAAGAAGGTAGAAAAAAAAACGGTAAGTGTCTAAAGAATGGCCCGTCCATGATTGATTTTTGTTTTGTTTTGCCGACGCAAAACGAGCGAACTACGGCCACGTTTACACGCATACACTCACATTCATACAAACATTGCTACAGGTTTTTTGTAGGCACAGTCCGAGGCTGTGTATTAGAAACGCTTTTTCAGCTAGTAGCAGATGCTTTTTCGAAGGAATTTTCTGGAAACAAAATAACAACAACAAAACCGCATAAACGCAAACCATCTGTCCTCCGTTGTTTCGGTAGAATCAACTGCCGAATCGAATCGCCGCGCCAGTCTAGTTTTTTTGTATACGACCACAATTTGATAGAAGAAAACGGAAGAACAAATAGTTTGAATGAGCAGAACAGGGATTTCGACCGGGGATGAAAGAGGTATAGGATTTTTAATGCTTTGCAATACATTTTTGAAAGTGGATGATGGCAGGAGTCTAGGATTCACTTGATGCAGTTGCATCCCACCGGGAATTCAGTTGAATCCCACCGGGAATGCAATGGAATTCCATCTGGAATTCAGTCGAATTCCATTGGGGATTCAGTTGAATCCCACTGGGGAATCAGTCGAATCATATTGGGGATTCAATCGGATCTCATTGGGGATTCAGATGAATCCCACTGGGGATTTAGTCGCATCCCACTGGGGATTCAGTCGAATCCCACTGGGCATTTAGTCGAATCCCACTGAGGATTCAGTTGAATCCCACTGGTGATTCAGTCGAATCCTGAATGGGATTCAGTCGAATCCCGAATGGGATTCAGTCGAATCCCGAATGGGATTCAGTCGAATCCCGAATGGGATTCAGTTGAATCCCGAATGGGATTCAGTCGAATCCCACACGGGGATTCAGTCGAATCCCACACTGGGATTCAGTCGAATCCAACACGGGGATTCAGTCAAATCCCACACGGGGATTCAGTCGAATCCCACACGGGGATTCAATCGAATCCCACACGGGGATTCAGTCGAATCCCACACGGGGATTCAGTCGAATCCCACACGGGGATTCAGTCGAATCCCACACGGGGATTCAGTCGAATCCCACACGGGGATTCAGTCGAATCCCACTGGGGATTCAGTCGAATCCCACTGGGGATTCAGTCGAATCCCGCATGTGATTCAGTCGAATCCCGAATGTGATTCAGTCGAATCCCACTGGGGATTCAGTCGAATCCCACTGGGGATTCAGTCGAATCCCACTGGGGATTCAGTCGAATCCCACTGGGGATTCAGTCGAATCCCACTGGGGATTCAGTCGAATCCCACTGGGGATTCAGTCGAATCCCACTGGGGATTCAGTCGAATCCCACTGGGGATTCAGTCGAATCCCACTGGGGATTCAGTCGAATCCCACTGGGGATTCAGTCGAATCCCGAATGGGATTCAGTCGAATCCCGAATGGGATTCAGTCGAATCCCGAATGGGATTCAGTCGAATCCCGAATGGGATTCAGTCGAATCCCGCATGTGATTCAGTCGAATCCCGAATGTGATTCAGTCGAATCCCACTGGGGATTCAGTCGAATCCCACTGGGGATTCAGTCGAATCCCACTGGGGATTCAGTCGAATCCCACTGGGGATTCAGTCCAATCCCACTGGGGATTCAGTCGAATCCCACTGGGGATTCAGTCGAATCCCGAATGGGATTCAGTCGAATCCCGAATGGGATTCAGTCGAATCCCGATTGGAATTAAGTTGAATCCCCGTGTGGGATTCAGTCGAATCCCCGTGTGGGATTCAGTCGAATCCCGACTGGGATTCAGTCTAATCCCGACTGTGATTCAGTCGAATCCCGACTGGAATTCAGTCGAATCCCGACTGGGATTCAGTCGAATCCCAACAGAGATTCAGTCGAATCCCGATTGGAATTAAGTCGAATCCCGAATGGGATTCAGTCGAATCCCCGTGTGGGATTCAGTCGAATCCCCGTGGGGGATTCAGTTGAATCCCACACGGGGATTCAGTCGAATCTCGAATGGGATTCAGTCGAATCCCGAATGGATTCAGTCTAATCCCGAATGGGATTCAGTTGAATCCCGAATGGGATTTAATTGAATCCACGTGTGGGATTCAGTTAAATCCTTGTGTGGGATTCAGTCGAATCCCCGTGTGGGATTCAGTCGAATCCCCTGTGAGATTCAGTTGAATACTCGGGTGGGATTTAGTTGAATCCCGTTTTGGGATTCAGTTGAATCCCGGCTTGAGAATTCATTCAAATCCCGATGTGGGATTCAGTTGAATTCGTTGTTGGGATTCAATTGATCCAGTTGAATCCCGTTCGGAATCAAATTAAACTCCTGTGCACATTCACTTAATGTTACTTTACTTAAAACGAACAGACTCTCATAACCGATCCATAAAAAATTTACATTCACACAGGACTCAAGCCATTCCACCAAATAGCAAAAAACAAAACCGTAGCTAGAAAATGAAAACAAAAGAAGGTCATTTCCCAGCTTTACAGAGAAAGTAGTTCGAAGTTTGTAATCGATGGAGGCAGTATTGTTGACATAATATAAAACAACTCACGTACGCTAAGAGCGAAAAAGAGTCCTCCAAAAGTGGTGACACAATGTATTTTTTGAGCAACATCACTGAAGCCTCACAAAACACACAATTTGAGAACAATTAAACCAGAAGAAAAATGATAAACTGCAAAAGAGATGAAAACACATGCTAGTAGAAGAGTAATAAAACAAAATGACAACAGAAAACAGGACACAACAAATTCTGATAATTGTGTGAAACATATAAAAACGGATATTTTAAACGTTAATAAAAAAAAAGAAGAAACTACATTTGCTAGAATAAAACTGATCTAAACGAAAGCAAAGCAACTGAAAACCTTTGACGGGTGAAGAAGAACAAGTCACCAGGGCAAAGAAAAATATTTAAAGGAAACAAACACAAACAGCATTTACATGTTACTTAACGAAAATTATTATTAAAACAAAAGGAGAAAAAAGTGGTAAAAAGAAAATCCAAATTTAAACTGTTGTTCGTCACACTAGAAGTAAAAATTAAATTGCAAAACAAAACCAAAAAAAAAAAACAAAAACAAACCGCTTAAAGATTAAAAAAAAACAGCAAAAGAGATTAGTTTTCGCTTTGTGATATTGGTCAAACAGAACAGAAAATAAAAAAATGAGAAACAATACGATGCACGTAGGTAGGTGGTGCACACCGTACGTAACGGGAATGTGCTGGATTGGTTACTCTTCGCATACATTTAGCTACCGGATGGAAAAGAGGGGGACGAGATGCGGGCCCAAACGAAACCCGTTGATGGATTGATCGATCGATGAATTGCCTAATTGAGTGGAACACACACGAACGGGAGGACGAGGTGAGGATGATAATAATTTATTTACCTTCGGCCCTGCTGAGCCAAAAATAAGTCCTAACAACTTGTTGGAAAGCTGCAGCAAGGACGTACGGGGAGGTACGCAGGCACCTATATGTAGGCTATGTATTGATTAGTTTCCTGTTGATAACGCTGATATATGTACGTAAAGGATATGTTGAGCAATAGCGCTTAGAAAAAGAAAATCAAACTATCGCACTGCTTCAAGTCGAAAAAGAATAAATTACTCCCATGGTAATGGATTTAAATGAAAAAAAAAAAAAAACTAATTCGATTGGTCGTTAGATTTGCCTTATTGCTTGCGTTGCGATACTTCTTTGCGGTAGGCTCATTTGGCGAAATTCGTTCAAAATTCAACTAAGCACTTTTTTTACAAACCAGACATAAGATTCGAACCGGGCAGGACGCGACGAGTTATGAAGAAAAGAACCACAAGATTGATAAGGAAATTTTTATGAGATTTTATAGACTTTTATTACTAGTTGTACGAGATTTGAAATGTTTCTCCCGATTGGCAGCAAGGATTTTTTTTCCAGTTTCGTTTTTCTTTTTGTTCACAAATTGCTTTAAATTTAAGAGAAAAAAAATGAACTTAACCGCTTGAAACCAACTAAATTGATGCCACTGGCGAGAATTGTACTGAAAGGATTCTGTGAAACGATTACAAATAGGAATGCGAGTTGCGAAAATTATTCAGTGGTAATAAGAAAACAAACACTTACCGTGAGGGATGGGTGCGTTTTCAGTTGAAATTAGTGATTTATATACCTAATAATCTAATTACTACAAAAGAAAAATGAAAACAGAAAAAAAAACAACAGTCGCTAAGAATAAAGATAGATTTTAAAGTCGAAAATAAAAGTACACAAATACAAGAAGGTGAATCGCTTTCAGTAGGATACAAAAGAAAGTCCCTGCACACCGTCGTTGATAATTTATACGCTTCTCAAAACAGCTACCCTCGTAGATGCAATCAGAACGGACAGTTCCAGGAAGATTTCGACAAACATCGCGTCACTCTCTACGTACGCAGAAAATAGAAATGGTGCTCCTTCTCCCTCTTCTTCGCTAGTACCTACCATACATGCAAACACGCTACTTCCAGGAAGTGATGAATGCTGTGATTGATTCATGTTCCGAGCAACGCTAAGCTTGTGTGTCTTTAATAAAACGTGAATCATCGATCGAAAAAAGCATCCCACACAAATTCGATGCCCGGAGGAAATTTCGGGCTGAATGTTTATCAAACTCATTTTCACGTCTTGAATTGAGGCTATTTTGTGGTGATTCTGTGGGTAGGTTGAGTTCGCTGGATCAGGATTCCCCTTAATAAGAAATTTACACGAATAAGACTTGCACTCTTTTGAAGGCTGGTGATTCAATCCCATCAACTCAGTAATGTAGAGGGCCCTGGGATAAAATCGCACGCTGTTCAGCCTAGTAAGCAAAAACGGTTGGACTAGACAACCGAGCCCCATACATTACAACAAACTATTTCCAACGACGATTGTTCGTGCTCGGTGGCATGGATTTATTCAAATAATACTGTACTGATCTAATAAAATATTTAATGATTTCATACGGATTTACTTTCTTTGAAATGTGTTTTTTAAAAGCAAAAAAATTACACTTTTATATTTGTTCTAACGTACTACCTTCTTCACCGGACCGTATAATGGAAAATAGAGTGAGCCACTCTGCCGTGGCGTTTAAATAAACTATTTGCGCTTATGCTACGTTCAGACTACAGATTTATAACATGTTATAGCGCTATCTTGATGGTGGTTTCTGTGTTGCAATTATTTGACAACCGTTATAACATGTTATAACTCTCCAGTCTGTACAGCGTTTTACTCAGCATTTCTACTCGTTACCTTCTGATTGGTACATCGCAAGGTGTGACGCACCGGGTTGATTTCCTAGCGGCTCCTCAGCTTCCCGTCTCGTCGTCTTTTATTTATTCCTATCAAAGAAAGGAAGATCATCTCTGCTTCGAAAGTACGCTTTTTACACGGAAAATATTCATAGTATAATACCAATTTCAATGACAAGTACAGCTTGGCTGCTAGCGGTTTTATAAAAATTAAATATTTTTCTACCAATACAATCCATTCCATTCCGACCGTTCGTATGGCTGAGTTCTGTAGTTATAACCTCGCATCTATCAACATCAACAACATCACGAACCGAACGAAGATCGACGCACTTCGGTCTTTCGTACGAATGCTCAACTGGACATCGTTTTTCTTCAGGAGGTAGACAACGAGCAGTTCTCTCTCCCTGGTTTCAACGTCGTCTGGAATGTGGATCACGCGAGACGAGGAACGCGAGGTGTATTAAGGTGTATTCAGATCTGAGCGTACATTAGCGGAGCGGAGCAAAATTTCCGTTGGAATGAGAGAGACAGCTAGTACTTTTCTCCCTCTTGTACCTTCGCAAAATCTCTCTCCGCGCGTGAAATATCGCTCAGATCTGAATACACCTTTATAGTAGTAATAAAATTATGTTTATTTCTGTTGATTATGATTTTATGATTATGATTACATAGATTTAACATTTCAATTGATTAGCCTACCTGGCTCTTCATCTTTGTTTAATTTGATATTCTAATATAATATCTAGGGACACGCAATAACCTTTTACTCCAACGTAGGAAACGGCTGCAGTTAAATTAATTACATTAACTACTGCTTTAATTACATTAATTTCACGTACTACATTAACTACTTTTTAACTCCATTAATTACAGTCAAAATTTCGTAATTACAATCCGCATCGAACGTTCGACTGTTCCGGTCAAGTGTTGCTTGCACTCCGTTATCAATACTAGTATTTTTTTGTTCACCTATTGAGGTTTTTTTTTTTTCAATCCGCTTTCATACTGAGTGGTGTTGTAGTATACAACAGTGTAGTGAGCATCGCGGAATTGCATTTGCCGCACAATCGTTCGAGAAAGGAAGCAGTCATTCCGGCCGAGTCCGGCAGATGAGCTGTTCATCTTTAGTCAACAAATTTCATCGCATCACGCCCATGCAACATCAATGTCATCGAGTTCACCAGCCGACGAGCCAGCCGGTGCTTTGTTGCAAACACTCGAGGGCAGCGTTGCCAGCTAATTTTCATAAAAATCTGGACCAGTTAAAATAAAAAATCTGGAAAAATCTGGAAGGCTAAAAAAATCCTGTTTTTAACATAATGCTATTGAAATCAAAGTGATGTGGCAATCTCTTGTAAAATTCGGTCAGTATGATCATCTGAAATTTATTCAATGTACCAGAATGTTTATGAATTACATGTTTACATAAATTAGATAAAACAAATAACTTATGAAGCATTGCTTAAATCTTCCAAAAGTTAAGAAAAGTATTGTCACAGTGTGTCCAAAATGTTTGAATATCCATTGCACAGTATTTCAAAAATTGAGTTAAATCGTTGGTGAAATACAGCGGAAAATATTTTTAGAATTTCTTTTTAAATTGTAACTTTTTTTAAAAAAGAATGAAAAGCAATAATCAAGCAACTTTGATGGGATGGATTTTTTTAAACTAATAGTAGATGTAGTCCTTACTTCTTGATGCAGAACCATAATATGTTTTAAAGATTTTAATAGTTCTAAATAATTCTAATATAACCCTGAGGTTGATCAGACTTACAATGTAATTCTTGACGTCATAGGAGGGTTTTTGATCTAATTTCCGTCTTACTAAGGACAACCCGTGCTTTACCTCTCTTTTCTGAACGAATTTAAACCAAAAGTGGAATATTTCTGTCAAAAATGACTTCTAAATTTATCCACCTTTCCATACGTACCGTTGGATTTGATAAAGAGTCACAAATTGTTGAGATATTGTTTAAAATCTAATACTGCTTCTTGATTCTAAATTCGTTCTACGAGTTTCAATTCCGTCCTAACGCATTGAAACGCCATTAGATTTTCTTCGTCCTACGGATAAACGTAGAAAAAGGGGATTCGCTAGGAACGCTTCTTTTGTTTTGAGAACAATGAGCGTAGATATTCATACAATGCGCTCTAACAGGATTTATGTTGTAGCTAATGAACTAACGCATCGGAACAAACTTATTATTGATTTGTGCACGGTGAAATCATTGATATTATTGATCTTTTCTGATCGATAGAACGGAAATGGGCGATTACGACGAAGTAGCGCTCTACCCTAGGCAGTAGGCAATTTTATTTTAAAGTAAAATTCACCATGCTGAAGTGGAAATCAAAGCCTTACATCGAAGTATTCACACACAGTTTAACTAAACTACAGGTAACTTAAATGTTTGCATTAATATTACGAATAATTTTATTATATAACTAAAATGAAAGTCTGAAAGCGGAATTTATATATTTCCTGGGTCCCAGACTTATACGATAATTCCCTTTGAGCTGCTTCGTAAGTAAGGTCATAATTTTTTTGAATTTTTTTCAGTTTTTGCTAAGTACTCAAATACTTTGCCAAAATAGCTCAGAAATTGCCAAATGTTCTTTTGGCATAATTCCGATTAAATTTCTCAAAATTTTATAAAAATGAATCCCAATAAAAACATTGAACAGGATTTTATTGAAATTATTCTCACGATTCGTATCAGCATACTCCTTAAGTTTCATCATAAGAACTTGCTTTGATTCCTCTTCTGAATTCTATTTCCATTCTTCACAAAATCTCCATGCAATTGTCATCAGAGTTTTTAAAAGACAAGTGACACTGTCTTCAAACCGGAGGTTGCACAGACTGAAAACTTAACACTAGAAAACTGACAACACACCACACCCAGTAGACCAGTAAGGAAATTTTCAGGTTGCGAAAAGTTCTACTGGGTGGAGCGGGAATCTAACTCTCACTTCGTGGCACACACAATACGCCTGAAGGACGGGTGCCACCGCACAACCACGATGCTGACAAAGATAGATGGAACTCTACTCAGAATCAACTTGAAATTCTCCTTTGGTTTTGCAAAGAATTTGCCTCACACTTCACTGTAAACTATTTTCAACATTACCTTAAAATTCTGAAATTCTAGGGCAACTCAGAATTCTAAAGAAATTCAGACTGCTGTAGCTCAATATTCACCGGTACTTTAAAAAATGCTAAAAATTATCAGATGCCTTTCAAATTTTCCTTATGAATTATCCTCAAAAATCTCACAAACATACTTCAAAGTCCTGGTGGTTGTCTAGATTCAAATGCCTTGCTAATTTTTCAAGGCTGAATTTATTGTTTTCAATCCTGAACAGTTTTCGATTTCTCTAAATTAAAAAAATACGAAAATTCCTCTATATTGAAATTTTGATTTTTTTAAATATATAAAATATATAAAAATTCCAATTAAACAAACATTTAGGCCCACTATTTTATAAAAGTTTGAAGATTTTTTTCAGCGAATAATCTTTAGAAAATTGCTCCATTTTCATAATTCTGCAACCCATTAACATGCAAACATGTTGTAACAATTGCATGTACGATGTTGCAATAATTTCCAACGTTGATGGTCTTTTAATAATTAAAGAAACAGTTTTTTTATTTTTTGATTAGAGTGTAAATCTGTTGCAATGATATTTTTAAAGCAACATGTTTGAAAAATCTGGGAAAATCTGGAACACATTTTAAAAATCTGGAAATATACGTGATCTGCCTGTGTATCTGACCGGATGACCAGAAATCTGGAAAATCCAGATAAATCTGGAATACTGGCAACGCTGCTAGAGGGCAACAATAGAACGATCATCACCATCATCCTCACATCAGTAGATCATCGTCATCAGCCACACTCCGTGCGCTTGTGTGGAGAGTTAAGTAACAACCGGTTATCTTCCGTTCTCCGCAACCTGATTAATCTTCATACACCGTTGATTAACTTTTCTGACACCTTTTTGTTTTTTTCCTAAAAAAGTTTTAATTTTTTTTCTTTTTCTTTTTCATTTGCGATTTTTGTGCAGTTTGATTAATCTCCCTATAGTGTTGATTAACTTTCCTGGCACGTTTTTTTGCTTTGTTGATTAAGTATTCAGCCATTGCATAGCAAAACGATATAGTGGTTCTCAGAATTTCGTAACAATTGACAGTTTTGTTCCTTATCGAAAAGTATTAGACCCGTATTTTTTTATTTTCTCATTAGGGTGTCCATTTTCCTGTTATGTTGGTCCAAAAAATCGATTTTTTTTTCTATTTTTTTCCAAAAAGGGCATTTTTTAAAAATCATAACTTTTGAAACATGGAACCGATTTGAATTTGATCATTGATCAAATGAAAGGTTCTTAAAAATACTTTTTAGAAAAAATATTTTTTTTTTGAAAATTGGAGTTTTGTATAGAAGAACTTTGATTGTATTTGTTTTTTTATGGTTTTCAATGAGCGTTACACGTTTTTATGTTTTTTTTGAAAATTTTTCAAAAAATCAGCGATGTATTTTTTTTTGTTTTTGAGTTACGATTTTTTTTAAATTATCATGTTTAGAAATTTCGCTCATTACTCCAATACGACTAGATTACCATGCGTCTCCATTGGTAAAAAGCTGACATAGCCACATAATCCATATAAATTTTCTGCTTCTGCTTTTATAAAGGGTGATACGGTCAAAATTTGGTCAATATCAACCTGACGTATTTCTTTCAATTTTGCATTAAAAAAAACCTGAACACCCCTCATTTTGAAGGTGTGTGTGTGTAGAATGTTGCTCCTATTTTGATTTTGGAATTCACTCTTCAGTTGTCAAAATGCCGTCCAAGCAAGAAGAGCAGCGTATCAAAATTTTGCTCGCGCATCGCGAAAATCCGAGCTACTCGCACGCAAAGTTGGCAAAATCGCTAAAAGTTGCCAAATCAACCGTTACAAATGTAATTAAAGTGTTTGGGGAACGTTTGTCTACAGCCAGGAAGTCTGGATCGGGGGGAAATCGAAAACCGGAAGCCGCTGAGACGACAAAGAGAGTTGCCGGTAGTTTCAAGCGAAACCCTAACCTCTCTCTCCGAGATGCCGCAAATAAGCTGGGTGTATCGTCTACAACCGGCATCGAGCCAAAAAACGAGCCGGACTATCGACTTACAAGAAGGTAGTGACTCCAAATCGCGATGATAAACAAAATACGACGGCCAAAGCGCGATCCCGGAGGCTGTACACGACGATGCTGACGAAGTTTGACTGCGTGGTAATGGACGACGAAACCTACGTCAAAGCCGACTACAAGCAGCTTCCGGGACAGGAGTTTTATACGGCAAAAGGAAGGGGAAAGGTAGCAGATGTTTTCAAGCACATGAAACTGTCAAAGTTCGCAAAGAAATATCTGGTTTGGCAAGCCATCTGTACCTGTGGCTTGAAAAGCAGCATTTTCATAGCTTCCGGGACTGTCAACCAAGAAATTTACGTGAAAGAGTGTTTGAATAAACGTCTGCTGCCTTTCCTGAAGAAACACGGTTGTTCCGTACTGTTTTGGCCGGATTTGGCATCTTGCCATTACGGTAAAAAGGCCATGGAGTGGTACGCCGCCAACAACGTGCAGGTGGTTCTCAAGGACAAGAACCCTCCCAACACGCCAGAGCTCCGCCCAATTGAGAAATACTGGGCTATTGTCAAGCGGAACCTAAAGAAGACCAAAAAAAACTGCTAAGGGCGAGCAGCAGTTCAAGGCAAACTGGCTTTCTGCGGCGAAGAAGGTGGACAAGGTGGCTGTACAAAATCTGATGGCAGGGGTCAAGCATAAGGCCCGGCGATTCGGATTTGGAAAAGCGGAAGCCTAACTGAATATTTTTCCTGAATTTTATACTAATTGAACTTGAAAAAGAAATTTAATTTGATTTTTTAAATAAACGATTTCACCGATTTACACGCGTTTTCCCTTGACCAAATTTTGACCGTATCACCCTTTAGCCTTGTTTATTCAAAGTGAATACTTCACCGAGTAAATAACTACCTAGACAGAGCACATGCTAAAATCATACGGAAAACTTGGTAGGTAAGGTGTTCGTTCGTAGGTACAATGCATGGTGGTATATATAAGGATGAACTTAGAAGTGAATAATCAGTAAGGAAATTAAAGCTCTGTTAATCCAAAGATATTCTGTACAGCCAGTGTTTTATAAACAATGAATTTCAAGTGTTCTTGTTGTTGTTTGTGGGTTTCAAATGCTTTAAAGAGGAATCTTAGCCAAGCTCTTCAAGCTCATGCGGTGAAGAAAAAAAGTGAAATTTAACCATGTTACATTCGACATGTATCAATGGAGACGCAGGGTAATCTAGTCGTATTGGAGTAATTAGTGTATAATAGTTTCAAAAAATCATAACTCAAAAACGAAGACAAATACATTGCTGATATTTTGATATGTTGCGTAGAAAAGCCTAAATTTTCAAATAAAAAAATATAAAAACGTGTTGCGCCCATTGTCTACAAACAATGAAAACCATAAAAAACAAATACAATCAAAGTTCTTCTATACAAAACTCTTATTTAAAAAAATATATATATATTTTTTTCTAAAAACTTTCATTTGATACTTTGATCATTCAAATCGGTTCAATGGTTCAAAAGTTATAATTTAAAAAAAATGCCATTTTTGGAAAAAAAAAATAGAAAAAAAAATGATTTTTTGGACCATCCCAACAGGAAAATGGTCACCCTAATGAGAAAATAAAAAAAATATGGGTCTAATACTTTTCGATAAGGAACACAACTGCCAATTGTTACGAAATTCTGTGAACCACTGTATCATTTTGCTATGGAATGGCTGTATTATTTTAACCGTTATATATTCTGGATAAGTTTTTTTTTCTTATATATTTTTTTATTTTTAATTTTTTTTTGCTTTCTTTACGCATATTTTTTTTTTTCTTGTTTATGTCGAAATCTGTTGCGGAGGTACTTAAGACTCCGCAATGGATGAAACCAATGATGGCAGGGGTATTTCGCTAGCAGATATCGCCGATGATGAGTCTGTTAAATCTCCATCATTCGAAAATCTCCTTCTCTCTGAAAAGAAAATGGATACCTCAGGGGATTCTACTTCGGCACCCAAAACGAGCACTGGAGCTTACCCAAAGGTGATGTCTAAACAACAGCCTTCTTCACCTCCTTCCCCCCTTTCTCCACCATCGCCCCTCGACCAACTGTTCCCCCTATTCCGCCGCCATAAAGCTTACCCAAGCGGCTCAAAAGGTCCGTGGGTTGTTTTTTTTTTCGGCCCAAACAAAAACCTTTGAATATTTCTCGGATTTCGAAGGATCTGACAAAACTTTTTTCGGCCGTAGCCGATATCTTTAAGGTGACGCCAAACAAACTGCGCGGTTACCGTTGATGACCTGGAACAGGCAAACCAGATTGTTGCCTATGAGCTTTTTACGATGGAATATCGAGTCTACATTCCCAGTTGCGACGTAGAAATCGAAGGAGTGGTCACCGAAGCGAGTCTAACTTGCGAAGATTTCCTTCATGCCGAATCCTTCGGTAGTTTCAAAAACCGTGCCCTTCCGAAAGTAAAGATTCTGGATGGCATCCAAATGCAATCAGTGTCTCTCATTAGCACGAAAAAAAAAACGTATTCTCTGTCAGACTCGTTTCGTGTGACCTTTTCAGGATCGGCGCTACCTGATTACGTCGTAATTGGGAAGGTTCGACTGCCTGTACGCTTGTTTGTACCGCGGGTAATGAACTGCTCAAAATGCAAGCAACTTGGTCACACCGCTGACTTCTGCTCCAATAAACCGAGCTACGATCAATGTGGCGAGCTGCATGCAGATGGTCCTTGCTGGGCTACCCCAAAATGTGTTTACTGCAAGGATACTCTGCATGATTTGGTTGATTGCCCGAAGTACAAACAGCAGGGAGAAAAATTTAAGCGGTCTTTGCAAGCTCGCTCCAAGAGGTTACTTGCAGAACTCTTAAAAAACGCCGCTTCATCTTCCCAAACCACCCCAAAAACCAAAAACACATACTCCATTTTGCCAGATGATGATCAGGGCTCTGACTCAGAGGTTGGTGAAGGTAGTCCCTTTGTCTTTAAAGACAACACGAGAAAGCGATTAAAAAAAAAACTTCACTCAAAATCCCCGTAAGACCTCTCGTAGGGATTACCAACCTACCTTGACAAATTTAAGAGGTAGCCGGGTTTTAAATCTTGTAATTTTAACAAGGACTTTCCACCACTTCCGGGATCATCTAAAACCCCTGATATCCCAGTTTTCAGCCAGAAAAACAGCTAAAATAATCAGCAAGAACATGATGCCATGTTCACGTTTTCTGGAATTGTGGAGAGCATCTTCAATACATTCAACGTCTCTGACTCAACTAGGAACATTATTAATTTAGTGATTTCTTTTGTGAAAACTCTTTTGAAGCAACTAGCTTCTAGGTGGTCCTTCCTTGTGTCGATCATATCCTTTGATGGATAATTTTCCGAATGAGCTCGGGGATATGATCTCTGTTCTTCAGTGGAACTGTAGAAGTCTTATACCGAAACTTGACACATTCAATTTTTACTTCACAACTCACTTTGTGATGCATTTGCTCTTTGTGAAACATGGCTTTCTTCAGACACCGATCTCCCTTTCCACGATTTTAACATTATTCGCCTTGATCGAGCAGATTCGTATGGAAAGGTGCTTCTCGGGATTAATAAGCTCCATTCCTTTGATAGAATCGATCTGCCTTGCGTGACAGGCATTGAAGTTGTCGCATGTCAGGTAAATATTTGAGGTAAAAGCATCAGTATTGCCTCAGTATATCTTCCTCCAAGAACTACGATTTCTCGCCAAGGTTTCTCTGATATCTGCTCAGCTTTATCTGAGCTTCGGTTGATCTTAGGAGATTTTAACTCCCACGGTACAGGCTGGGGGTAACTGTACGATGACAACCGCTTAACCCTGATATACGATCTTTGCGATAACTTCAGAGTGGCCAAACCTCCAGCAAGAGAAAGTAGATGAGAACTCTCCCTCTGTTCGAGTTCACTATCGTTGGATTGCTCGTAGAAAGTAATCCAAGATTCCTACGGTAGTGACCACTTGCCAATCAAAATTTATATTACCAATGGTTCATCGTCCACCCACTCGGTTGATATCGCGTACGATCTCACGAAAAACATCCACTGGCAAAAATTTGTGGCCACGGTTCTCGGTGGTATTGAATCGGTTGAGATACTCCCTCCGCTGGAAGAGTACTCCTTTTTATCGCGACTTATCGTTGACTGCGCTCTTCAAGGACAGACGAAACGCGTTCCGGGTGGTTCCGTTCGCTAACGACCTCCCACCCCGTGGTGGGATAAGGATTGCACCGACGCAAACAGCGAGAAGTCCGCTGCGTTTAAACGCTTCCGCAAACACGGTAAGTTCGGGGACTTCGAGTGGTACACCGACCTCGAGAAAACTTTTAAGGGCTTGATTAAAGCCAAAAAACGCGGTTACTGGCGTCAGTTCGTCGATGGTTTGTCACGAGCAAGGAATCAAAAATATCTCCAAATGACAAAATAACAAGCGATCAACGAACCGAATAATAACGCTATGTCAGAAGTGGAAAACAATAATGATATAATCTTCACCGTTCTTTTTCATGACAAGCAGCTCGTGCGACCCAACTCATTCGAGGCGGTAGAAGGAAACGAGCAAATTGTTGGCAAGCTGCTTCACGAAGTAAAGCCGAAGATGATACACGTGTGTTAATGGGATTTTTTTTTTGTTATGTCTTTTCCCGATTCATATCAAGCTATGTCCTCATCCGTGTATATTGCAAAAAAAGCAGGCAAGCAATATATCATTATCCTTCTACCACTCGGATCGAGCTTTGTTACAGAGCGAGTTTGTCATGGTAGTCGTAGCAACCGTTTTGTCTGTATCGTTGGTTGCCTTATGTGTTTGGATTCGCTGGTCACGAGAGACTTCCATGAGAACGCTCTGGAATGTCGGTAGGAGAATGCGAAACGCGTGATCACCGGTCAACGAAGACAAGGAGTACTCAGACAGTTGGATATTCAGCTTCGCGCGGAAAGTTTGCCCGGATTCGGTGTCGGTTCAAACCAACGTTCGTGATCGTCCGTCGGGTAATAATGGAATAGATTCCCCGTTTTCGATGGTGGAATTCTCACTTGCGCTGCTTGTAACAACTCAGCTCCAGGAATGGATAGAATCAAGTTCAACTTGCTTAAAAATCTCCCAGACGTCGCGAAGAGACGCTTGTTGAACTTATTCAATCAACTTCTGGAGCACAACATTGTTCCGGATGACTGGAGGCAAGTAAGAGTTATCGCCATTCGAAAACCCGGTAAACCCGCGTCGGATTATAATTCGTGCCGTCCTGTCCTGTATACGGAAATCGTATATAAGCAAAGCTTCCGACATTTTTAAAGAAATTTAGTGTTGAATTGTGAACTTTTCTCAATGTTATTATTTTTTGACGTAGGATTACGCCTTTCGGCAACATATTGGGGATGAAATTTTCAAAACAGCAAAATCGACCGCATTACGAAAAGTGGTCAGGATGTGACCACTTATAACTCTGTCAATAGCGGATGGATATTAATTTTAAACAAGCCAATCGATTGGAATATCATCTACAAATCTGCTAAAATGAACACATTATCAATTTTCAAGAGGTCACTATTGAATATTAAACGAATGTGCAGCTGTAGCTATAATAATGAAAATTATCACCGATTTACTGCGAAAAGCGCTTTCTCTAACACAGATTTAAAAATCGAATTCACTTCGGTCTCACCGAATGACGTTTATTCAATCACCGCTTGTGATGAGTAGTGGTGTCCGGTCGTCATAATCATCAGACTTTCTTACTTTTCAAAATGTCTGCTCAAAATTGCACGAATGGTCGCACGAATGGTCGCACGAATGTGCAACTGTTGCTATGATAATTAAAATTATCACCGATTGCCTGCGAAAAGCGCATTCCCTGAAACAGATTTACCTAACACAGATTAGGTACCGTCCGGTATGCTCAGTTTCTGTGATTGATGTGTTTTCCCTAATTTCAAAAATTTCATTTCCGCGCCGCTATCATGGAACATCGAGGAAAAAATATCACAGCATTGTTCTAACATGGCTTCCAAGCTAACCAATCGGTCCTTTCAGGACCACAAATGCCTGAAAAAAGAGTTCAAGTAAGAGCTTGTATCCAAGAAATATCGTCCAAAACACCGAGAGAGCACTCCAAAAACAGAACTCTCAAGTTGCATTATCGAACTTTTTAATATTTACTAAACTTTTGCTGTGACATCATAACTACCTTTCGTAATCGTACGTCAAATCTACGGTCGTGTCTTGGATACAACCTCTTACTTTTCTGAAGATCATAAAGTTATTTGAAATTTGCAGGACTTGCTATAGCTTGTATTTATTTACTAAATTTCTAAGATAATGTATGTTCTACTAAAACAGAAAAATTACGCCTAAATCACGAATCACTCCGGCAGTCTTGCAATACCTACCTATTTTTTACTTTGTCAATTCTCGTTCTCTTCGGCCGATGCTATGCAGAGAACAGTGTTGTTAATTTTGTGGTGTGGTAGCAATCAAGCCATCTTCAGAGAGCCGAGCGTACCCTACTGCTACTCTCGCTCTCGCTCAGGTTTGAATAATGAAAGACCACATAGGGGAAATGACGGCTTCGGCATGACAGACTATTTTCGGCAACCCAAATTGAAACACTATTTTCACTGGATATTCTTACGAAAACACTTCGCTGAATGCATGCAAACGATTCTTTATGCTTTCAGCTTCAATTTGACTATATTTTTACCACTGAGAAAAAGCAATCTAGCAGGGTTTTCTTGAAATGAAACACACGCACTACAAATTGTAGCTGATTTCGAGTTGCCGATAATAGAACAGCAGATTTACATGCACTTCAAATGGAACGGTTGCCGAAGAAAAACTGGTTGCCGACAATACTCGCTCTCACTAGAGAAGATTGGAGCTTTGTAAAAGCGTTTCAAAACAGTTTTTGACAATTCTTTCGACTGAAATTGTTAGAGCAGCTGGCAGCAAAAGATTGTAAACAAACCAATACTGCATATGTGTGCGTTACATAGAGAAAAAGGCTATAGAAAGAAGCTCGCTGCTTAGGTTGCCGAGAATACGTAAATTCCCCTACTTACAATTCTCGCATGTCGAGAAGAGCCTGTAGCATTGGTACTCAGTACGGAAAACAAGATCGACGGGAAACAAATCAAGGGAAAAAAATGCTTAATAACATTTTTATTAGAAGTATGAGTTTTAGCCATTGGCTAGTTCTTCACTTTGCAGGAACAATATCAGAGGTATAAGGCCTGCCTTGGGAAAGACAAATTAAATTTACAGAGTTTTGTTTGGACGACATTTAAAATTTGGGAAACACAAGAGCAAGCTAAACCATTGACATTGAGTTAACTTATTGACTAATCCGAACAAGGCAGAGCTCCACCGTGGAAGGTGGTGCCCCCATCCGGTAGAGATGCTGCGACGGCCGCAAGAAAGGAATTAAATATTGAAAAAAAAAAAACAAATCAGCGACATCAGCGTCCTTCAGAAAGGAGATCAGAGTAGCCAGGATCGAAGGTTCGTCGCCCAGTATGTCGCCGATATTCCCCGAAAGGCCGTAGACGAGAATGTGGATGTTGAGTGGCAAACGAGTAAAGATTCGGTTCATCGCTATTAGGAAAATCGTCACCGCAATATCCGAGCCTTGCGGCACTCCTGTTTCCTCCGGGAAAGAAGAAGACTTGGTGTTCCTCACGGCGACTTTAAACGAGCGTTTGCCTCGGATAAAGGAAAGGATATTTCCCTTGAATCACCAGGTGATGAGCTCTTGAAGTACTAACGGCGTCCATGTTCTGTTGAAGGCCTTGGAGTTATCCAAGAAGACGATTTCCGCGTGGTGGCCCTTTTCCTGCGTGTTCTTTAACAGTTCTCCCAGCGAAGCGAAATACGTGGAGGTTCCCTTTTCTGCCCGGAAGGCATGCTGCCGGTGGTCAAGGTATCCATTTTCTTCCAATGCAGCGCGAAGTCGACGATTGACCATACGTTCCAGCACCTTGCTTGCGCAGCTGGTTAACGCAATCGGATGGAATTTATCGGTACCTCGTGTGCTGGCGTTGGCCTTTGGGATCGGGATCACCTCGTTGTAAATGTCCAATAATTTGTCCTTCCCGCCGATAGGAAGATTTTGTAAAAGGGGATTGCCTATTTTGTCTAGGCCGGCCGAGTTGCCGGTGCTGTATCACAATACAAACTGCAGCTCCTCGAAGGAAAAGTCTTGGTTAATTGGAGAGTTGCTGCTGTCTTGGGGAATTTGGTAATTGGCGATGTCGGCAGTAGATGGTCTTGTTTTGCGGAGAAAGGTGGGCTCATATTGGTTGATAGCGGAAAGCTTGGCAAAATATGTGCCGAGCTCCTCAGCTACGGCATCAGGGTCGGTGATGTTTGTTCCGTCAGTCTCGATTGAGAGTGGTTTGGTGCGCCTTTTCCCGCTAAGGGAATTAACTTTTCCCCAGAGGTCTGCGGACGACTGGGCAGCATTTATGGGTATGGCTAGTCATGCCACATCTAGGATTATGCTCGTGAATTCTGGAAAATCGGTAGGATTCTTTTGCTCTAATAGTGTTTTGACATAAATCTCATAGGCCACCCAGTCTACCTGATCGTATCGCCATCTTGGACGCCACGTCGTTACAGGTGTCGACCCCGCGCAGAGCTGGATGAGTATTGGATGGTGGTCACTGCCGTGAAGGTCCGGGATTACGGTTCAGGTAGCCTTGCTTGCAAGGGAGCGGCTGATAGCAGTAACGTCAATGGCCTAGGACTGCCTGCCGTTGAAAAAGGTAGAAGAACCGTCGTTAAGAACGACCATGTCCTTTTGGTCGAAGGTGTCTGCCAGCGCTGTGCCTCTTGGATCGGTGCGTGTATCGCCCCAGTTGGGGTGGTGGGCGTTAAGGTCCCCTACTAAGAGCCTAGGTTCAGGTAGGCTACATAATATTTCCGAGATTTGTCCATTGATGTTTGGGATTCTGCCGCACGGTAGATAGGCCGAAACTACCGTGATCTTATAGTCTCCTTCCAGTTGTACCCCTTCTACGGGTAGGTCGGTATCCAGGTCGATACAGCGGGAAGGGATGCTTCTTAGAACGCCGATAGCGGTAGATTGTCGAATGTTATTGCCCTGTTAAATGGTCCACTGGTATTTACCCCAGAGGGTTCGATCCATTTATTCAGTGGTTACTCTATTGATCTCCTGGAGAGCAATAATCCATGGATGATCATTTTGGGTTAGCATTTCCAGGTCACCGAGATTGTTGAAAAAACCGTTCACATTCCATTGGAGGAGAAACGGAACTGGCTTAGGCAAAGTCGGAGCAGAGTTAGTGTTTGCTGGATCCGAGAAAGTAGTCCGGATGGATCCATATTCTTTAGATAGTGAGGATTGACTTACGTTGATAGCGATGCTCGAATAAGACAGAGCCCCACCGGGGGCAGGTGATGGCGTACCACCCACTCCGGCCAGGGATGACCCAACAGCGGAGATAGTAGGGTGTGATCATAAGGCTTGCGTCTAGACCACACGTCTATTTTAAGTACGGGTAGAATTAAGGTTAAAGCACAGAGTTAAAGACACATAAGAAGCGCTCATAAGGGAACTAATTCGTATGCCCTTTATTCAAGTCGTCTCTCATATGAGCACAAGCGCATGAGTTTGCACCTGGGTGTAAACTTGTTCATTTAACTTGAGTACAAACTTGCGTACAAATGGGCTTGTACATATTCGAACATAGCAAGCGGAGAACAAAATGAGTGCAAAACATTCGTGTTTTGTTGTACCGTGAAGACTGTCGGGGACAGCTGTACTTGCGGAAAGAGAGAGGTTTTTCAACGGCATGATCGCTTACTACCTTCGCTACCACACGCAACACGTCATCCTTGCACTAGGAGCTTCATCGAAGGTGCCACACAAGGAAGAAGTGTTAGTGTGTTTAGAAGAATGAACTATGCACATTTTGTTATGGCAAGTTTTGCTATGAGAAATGCTCCTCGTGTTTAATATCGAAATTCTCATCAATGGGTGACTAATTGCGTAGGAAATCAGTTTAGAACGGCATTTGTGGCCAGCATACACCTTCCGGTCGTATGAAACAGGCCAAAAGCTGTCCTAATACGAACATGATTTTTTTGTTTTGAATTTCTGTATGGAAAAATAATGAACTTTTGTTCGTATGTATGTTCATTTTCCACAAGGCTCTAACAGCACGAATTTGCCTACCCGGCCTCGACCGCGAAAAAGAACCTTACGCTTAACTCCACTCATTAGGTTCTGTAAAACATCTGGCTGCAGCTCGTACAGAAGGAGCTCCGGAAACCCACTTTTTCTTCATGTCTTCCTCAGATTTGACCTTCTTGGGATGCTTCATAATAGCCCAGTATTTTTCGATGAACCTTAGTTCCGGTGCGTTGAGGGGTAAGGGGGGGGGGGGGGAAGGGGGGGTGTTCGTGTCCGTGGGTACGAAAGTGCCTTGGCTTCGTACCACTCCAGGACAACATTTGAATAGTGGCACGAAGCTAGATCCGGCCAGAAGATCGTAGGGCTCTCGTGTTGCTTCAACAGAGGAAGCAGATGCTTCTGTAGACACTCCTTGAGATAGACGTACTCCTTTTGCCACATGAGCAGATCGCTTGCCAAATCATGTATTTCTTGGCAAACTTTTAAAGTTTCTGCTTCCTTACTTCCTCCGGAACATCAAACTTGTGCTGAGTGGTGAAGAACAGTAGCCCCGGAAGCTGCCGGAAGTCCGCCTTGACGTAAGTTTCATCATCCATGATGAGACAATGAGGCTTCGTCAGCAGCTGGGTGTACAGTTTCCGGACCCATGACTTTCCCACCGTATTTTGCCGTTTGTCAGGATTAAGAGCCTTCTGCACTTTGTACGTATGCAGTCCCTCCCGGTCCTTGGCTCTCTGAACGAAAAACTTGGACAGATTCTACATTTTGGGCACATCCCTGACCGAAACATTGGGATTCCGCTTAAACGATTTCACAACACGATTGTGATCCTGATCACTAATAGAACATCCATTCTGACTGCAATTTCTCCTTCTATTCGATGCTGAGAGTTTCGTAGTTTAATCACACGGCTCACCGTTAACTGCACGATTCCGAGTTTGTTTTTTCCGATGACCCGATGAGAGAGTTGAGGGTTTTCCAGGTGCTTGCGCAAAATCAATTCGCGACGTTGCTTTTCGGGTGACGCCATTTTTTCCAACTTTCGAAAAGATACAGTGTAAACAATACACTTTGAACAACTTTTCTCCAAAGTTTCAAGAGATAATACCCAATGTGTAATTTTCTACAGCGTTTTTTTCGTAATGCAATTTGATGTGGGACACCCTTTAGATAAATGCAGACAGGACTTCTTGAAATGCTAAAAACAAAACTTGTTTGTACAAATTGTTGCTGCTTAATATGCAGGATGAACTGTAAAGCTTGCGGTCATTTCAAAACGTAGTCAGAAATTATACCATTTTATTGCAGGTTAAAATCAGAGACGTTGATAGAGACACGCAAAGAAAAGTTCTGTCAAAACAGCAGCACGGTTTTTGAGGGATATTTTAGCAATGTCACTGGCAACCATGTTTCTTCGAGTGGCTTCAAATGACTTTCATTCAGTGCCGCAATGCTGTTAAGAAAATTTGAACGTTCGACTGGAACTGAATAAAAATGAAGTACGCGAAAACATTTTGCAAAAATAAAGCTCCATGACAGTCTTTTGTCATATTTTATTCAATCTTTTAAATTTGTCGAACCTCTCAACGGAATCCCTTTATGAAGAGCTGTGAGTGTGTGTTGGTTTATTTCCTTTTAACTCCGTTATAATTGACCACTTTGTCAAGCAGTTTTAGCGTGACTTTCTACCAGCGATTTCAAACGCACACATTTTGGCTACTTCTCTCTCCAAATAATGTTCTATTTCAAAGTTCGAGTGGTAGTAAACGTCATTTTAACTGCTCGAATGAAGTGGTTAATGCTTAACTTTTGACAGATACGCATATTTCGTCTACTACTTGCAGACTTCATCAATGCCAGTGATGTTGAGTACTTGTCACTGATGAAGTCTGCAAGTAGTAGACGAAATACGCGTATCTGTCAAAAGATAAGCAATTATAACGGAATTAAAATGAATTAAACCAACACCCTCAAGCTCTTCATATTTTACTGTTTTGCTTGCAGCGCAATCATGTTTATTGCCATAAAAGTAAATATAACGTTCCGATTCGAAATTGTTTTTATCACTAATAAATGTTGTATTCAATTGAATCAACAATAAATAAATAAATAAATAAATAACAGATAGGAAAAATATTTCGTGAAAATAATTAAACACTTTTTTCCTCATTGAGAACAATACTCCTTTCCGGTGAATTGAGCGAACAGTAATGTTTATTTACTTTGCTCGTTTGGTTCAGCGTTTGACGGTTCGTTTGGTTCTTCTTGCTTCAGTCTATGCGTGTCTCTATTCAACGTCTCTGGTTAAAATAACAAAAGCGAAAACTGTAACGGGACATGGGAGGGTTAAATCTCGGATGCAATACAACCTCCGCTTAAGCGCCAGACAAGCTTTATCTTGCCGCGAAGGAGCACGTTTCTCAACAAAGAATCCCGTACCCGGCTGTGAGACCTCAGGGCGAGTCCTTAATTGTGCCTTAACCCACGGCCGAAACTTCGATACCCGTATGACGTATGAGGGAACCTACGCTACATGTGGGTCATAATTATTCCTCGGCTAATGTGCCAAATCAAAATAAGAAAGCACTAGTGTATAATTGGTATAATTCGTACAACGTCCTGGCGTTCTAATAGTAGGGTTAGTATGGTGCAAACGTTGGATCGATCTTACTTGTTCTCATATCTGTTCTGCTACTGGATTCCGGCACTTATCCTCAGCACTGAAACTGTTCTTTAAAACTTGCACCACTTGCAACTACAATTTTTATCGTGCATCACTCTGAACTTGTTGTTATTTTGTATTTTCTGTCACTTTAACTTTCTTACTTGCCGCAATTTTCCAACTTAACTACTCCGTGGTCTGGGCTTGAAAGATCGCCTGTTACAGCGCTCATGGGCCTTTACCCCGAATCATCCGACGATACCCGAGATCGTTTTATTCGCCGTTTTTCGGGTATATCCGATTTCTACCGCATAGAAGGGTTTAATAAAGCATCTACTGTGGAATCGCAACAAAGAAGGATCAGAGACGTGGAACGCGATGTTGCTACACGGAGAAAGTATTGCATGCATTTAATTATTTTTTCCTTGCTGATTTTGTTTATTGTTTGTTTACTTGTAACATCGTTACAACACGCTAAATAAAAAAATATTAGAGGAAGAAAAACAACATCGATGTTGATTTTTCAATCGTCAGAGTAAACGTTTTCTGGATCAGCATTTGTATGAAGTAACTGTTCCTTTCTTTGTCTTATATCAATTATTTGATGTTCTGTTCACCAATTTTGATAGTAAAACTTGCTATTGACGTCATCTTCTCCTCTACTCGGTATAGTGGCCGAGTTTTGTCACCGAAACACAAACACGTCCATCCGTCCAAAGAATAGTCAACAGAATAACGATTAGTTTGCATTCCCGTCGTTTGATCCTCTCACAGTAAACGCAAGCCTATCTCTATCTCCTTCACTCCCTCATGGATCCGAGCCTGCCTCTCGATATTATCGCCTCACAATCGTGTCTTCGAAAGCACGTTCGCCTCCTGACTCGCGTCATATTCGTGCTTCCGAATGCACGCTCACATTCAAGCAGTCAACCTACTTGTTTATATCGATCAATGTCGACTATACGCTAAATATAAACTACTTAAACCTTGTTTATTGTATATCATATTCGCAACCAATTTAAAGGTTATGTATGAGCAGGTACAAAATAATGGCTTCCTAGATAAGACGTATACTGAATCAACTCAACTAAATCTCTCATATTTGTCCAAGTGACCAACTTCCAATCCTATACACTACACTCGGGAGGCTAGTTAAAGAGTAACCAGGAATAATCACCATTGTCAAGACTTTATTGTTCTTCTCGAAATAAGAAAAATAATGCTAAAATTAAATTATGACATTAAGCTTGTGTTGAGTCGATTGAGCTCATCATCAAGGAAACACTTCATGTGATAGGCCAAGCGTAACGGAAATAAGATAATTAAACCTTTTTTCGGGTAATACGGTGCAAAACGCTAAATAGGTCGAACTCTGAATCTGTGCGTGGATAATCAGGTTAATTACCTCTCTTGTATTTTATCTTTAATTTAGGTGCGTAGTAACGAGAAATCGTTAAAAAATACTCTTTTAAACACCAGTTCTTTAAGAATCTTCTTTAGAAAGCATCTTTAAGCATCTGAATTTAAGAAGCATTTTTCATCTATTTTCTAGAAACATTCCTTAATAGAATTTAAAGAAAGATTTCGAGTGTTATATTTTTTTTTTTGGTTGAGCTTGAGCGTTTCCAAAGGTTTTGGCAGTATTCTACGATTCAGAGGTTCAATTAAATAATTGTCAAGCAAGCAATTTCTGGGCTACCCAGAAATTCAATTCTATGAAAGTTCCGGGTATCATTATTTTTTTTTTGCTTCTGCCCCTAGTAGTGATAAGATTGTTTACATCAATTCAGTCCTTCAATGGAAAGAAGAACCTACGTAACACACTTGACACAGATGGGTTTGATGTCCTCTACGAATCGATTAAAGACGATGAATTTTGGGTGTTCCGAAAAATGTCATCTGCGTTCGAGGAACTGGCAAAAAAAGAAAACACGACAAGCGAACCCATCCCGATTGTGGTTAATCCAATGGAACTTGTTGTTGTTGTTGATGTTGTTATAGGAAATAAGTTCCATATTTGAAATTCAGCACAAAGCCCTTTTTTCCACTCTGGCTTAGCTGATAAGTAGCATTGAATGTAACGCACAAGTGGTCAACGCTCTGCACCGACGACGAGCAGCAGGATGCCATACTCAAGATATGGAATCACTTTTCCAGTCAACTGCCTTCCAACTCCTGAGAGCATCAAGACATAATCCCAAGAGGATTGAACTTTTCGACTCGTTGTCAGATTAATGGAGCTTTCCAGCGAAAGTGGTCCTCTTATTCGTCGGGGACTGCGCTTTAGCTGAAGCTTGCCAAATCATCATCCCCATACGACAACGACGAAGCTTTATGATTTTCCGGAATTGTGGAAACACCTGGATCAAAAAGTTTGCATGGGCTTTGGTATTAATCTTCGATATGGATGAACTGATGTCATGAGAGTGTTGTATGTGTTTTTGGCAGGTTTACAGAGTGATAAAATGGAACGTTTTCTTGCTCACCAGTTTGTCATGCTGATTTAGGGCATGTTTTTCGCTGAAAAATTTCCAAAGCGGGAAGGTTTACAAGCCTTCAGGCTTACATAGTAGATTTAGTTGTTGGCATGTGTGTTGACACCACTGCCAGCACATTTCTAAAGATTTGTTAGCGCCATACCGATAAATAATTGGGCCAAAAATAATGCCGATATTCTGTTCTGAGCAATTTTCTCACTATAGTTTCTCACAAATAGTTTTTCTAAATAAAAACCATTGAAAATACTTTGATTGGTTGTGAACTTCATATTAGATTTATTTGAGCAATATTAGGAAGCACTCATATGTGACGGATGGAAACTATTGCAACAGATGCAACAAACTACATTGTGTATCCGTTCTTATGTAGGTTGGACTCGATTATCTTTTTTGTTAACGTAGGCTAGGTCTTTCTTTGCTATACTGGGCGTAACATTAAAAAAATCGAATTGGAGACATGTATCGAAAATGGGGACTGTTTTCATCAAAATTTCCCATGCATTTGCTAAGACCACAAAGTGTCTTTTCTAACAGAGCCATCACATTGCACACTGGGGACAAAATCAAATTCAATAACTTCGGTGCTCGCTGGAACAAGAGACTAATAGCGAATTCGTTTATTATTCAGTTCCAACCTGGATCGGGTATCAAGATTGGGTCTGCTTGTTTTCTGACAACCGTCAGTTTTCTCGTTTGTTTTTAAAACCTAGCTCAGGTTGAGGTTCACACTGACAAAAAGTTCGGTTTCGCACTGGGTTGGAACTGGTGTTAACCCCGATAATAAACGAATTCGCTATAAAAAATAAGCATTCTTATAGAATAAAGTATCAGGAATGGATTGGAGTGGGTTTCATCTTGGGCACGATAGGGTAAAATGGGGTTTTTCACAGTTTTGCCCTAAAGTCTCCTATTTTGCATGATTTGAATGCTGTATCTCAAGATACCGATGATATAGACGGATGATTTCTTCGGCAATGTTGATAAGAAGATCAAGGACTGTTGGATGATGGACAGAAAAATTCGGAATTCTTCCGTTAGCTGGCACTAGGGAGCATTCGAAGTGTATATGTTTGTGCTGCTGTATCTAAAGATCCTGACTATTTAGACGGATGATTTCTTGGGCAAAGTTGATCAGGAGGTCAAGGACTGTTGGATGATGGACAGAACAATTCGGATTTCTTCCGCTAGGTGGAACTAGTGAGCATTCGAAGTGTATATGTTTGCGCTGCTGTATCTCAAGATCCTGACTATTTAGATGGATGATTTCTTCGGCAAAGTTGATGAAGGGGTCAAGGACTGTTGGATGATGGACAGAACAATTCGGAATTCCTCCGCTAGTTAGTGCTATCTATGATCTTCTCTGGCTATTACGTCCCAACTGTAACTTAACGCCTGCTCTCAACTTAGTGCTCTAGATGCACTTCCACAGTTGTTAATTGTGTGGCAGTACAATAATATACTATGCCCAGGGAAGTCGAGAAATTTTCCAATCTGAAATCCTAGACCAACCGGGATTTGAACCCAGCCACCTCCAGCATGGTTTGCTTTATAGTCGCAGGCTTTACCGACTGAGCTTATGGAGGCCCCTTGATCTATGAATGTAATCAAACTAAAATGCGAGATGGTAGCCTAATTAACAAGTTTTGAAGACAATTTGGTGAACCTAGAACGTCTTAAACAGACGGTTTTACTTTTTCTTGGCGTTTTCTAATGTTAGTGCAAGAAAGTGAAAGTGATCGGTTGGAAATGCATTCCACAGTGTTTTCGTTTATCATAATCGATGATTCTGAGAGTCCAAGAGCTTCTTTGGAGATCCGAAGGAATGTTATGAAATGTTTAGCTAGAATTAAGAGATGCAACAGTCTTTCAAGTTGTTCGAGCAAGAACTATGCCGGCCACCGAAGGTCTTACTTTGCTGCTGTTTAGCAGCCACCGAAAAATGTACAAAGTCCGGTTTGCATGAACCGAATTACTGACCGGGGGCTTGGGTCGCCACAAGCCTTTTTCGTCCAGGAAACACCACTATTTCTTCAGATGTAGGCCACTTGAGAAGCTCGTCGACCTTTTCACTAAGGTCCGACTGAAGCTACACTAATTAAGTACCACCGCACAAATGACAAAGTCCCGCAAAGTTGCACGTCGAACGTTAAGTACCCAGACCGTGATAAGAAAGTGAAGCACAGAACTATCGACCGCACGTCTGTTTCAATTCGTTTGTTAATGACTACTTATCTATATACAATTTTTTACATAGGGAGTGGGTTTGCATCGACCGTTTTGGTTAACGGTCAGTGATCGGTGGACGGAGGCTGATTGCGCATGCGCGCTCTATCCACTCTTTACAGAGAGATTTACACTGTAGGGTGTTGTGTGGTGCGTTTAGGTAGATATTTAAATAAATGCATGTTAGCTCCATCTCCAACATTCCGGCCACCTTGAAACGCGGAGGCGTTTCAACAATCATCAGCGACTTCAATAAATCGGTTGCGTGTTGATCTACGGTGCAGTTGATCGATTCCATCGTGGATCCTCGCCAAAAACATGGAACAAAAAAGAAAGACCAGGTAGATCGAACGACGAAGCTTAGGGACATTGGAAACGCAATTACCTGAACTAAGCGCGGGTGCGCTTCGAGCAAGTTTTCCCTTTCGGGTTGCTCTACCTGGATATTTAGAAGGCTGGATTCGGTGACGGTAGCAGAGCGATCCTTGCTACTGGACGGACGATGTCCTTGCCAGGTGCTGTTCGTAATGTGACGACTCGGACGACACCATCCTTGCCTGGATGGAGCTTGGTAATTCTACCGAGCGGCCAGCTGGCTGGAAGAACGTTGTCCTCCTTAACGATAACGATTCTGTCGACTTCCACAGTAACAGGTGGATTGCAGCCTTTGATAGCACGTGACTGCAATTGTTGCAGGTATTCGGGATACCAGCGAGACCAGATGTTCTGGAGATGTTTCTGGGTCAGCTCGTACGAGTTTAGGCGATTGTCAGGAACCCCACGCAGGTCGGCTTCCGGAACAGCATGCAAATTACTTCCGACGAGAAAGTGTCCTGGAGTAAGAACTTCCATATCGGATGGCTCACTCGGCATTGATGTTAGCGGACGGGAGTTGAGGCACATCTCGACTTGGGCTAGGAGAGTCAACATGTCTTCGTAGCCGATGCTGATGTTCCCGATGGTCTTCAATAGGTGCTTCTTCGCAGACTTCACGGCAGCCTCCCACAAGCCTCCAAAGTGAGGCGCTCGAGGTGGAATAAATTTCCAACGGATCTCGTTCTCGGAACACCAGTTCAGGACTTTCTCACGGTCGGAATCGTTCACCTTCAGCATCTGGTAGACACGGTACAGTGCGTGCGAGGCTCCTTTGAACGTAGTGGCGTTGTCTGAATGCAGTTCAGCAACCTTTCCTCTGTGGGCGACCAATCGACGAAGAGCTGCTAGGAATGCCGCTGTAGTAAGGTCACTCACTAGCTCGATGGGTGACTTCAGTAAGAACGGTCCACATTAATCAACGCCGCAGACGGAAAAGGGTCGAGTTGGTGAGACTCGGGATGCCGGTAGGTCTGCTGTGCTCTGCTGGACTAGTGTGGGCTTGCTACGAAAGCAAGTGTGGCAATGGTGAAAGACGGATTTTACAAGATTTCTGCCGCCCAGAATCCAATACTTCTGGCGGAGAGTGGCTAGCAGGAGTTGCGGGCCTGCGTGCAGAAGCTTCAAGTGAAAAGAACTAGCCAGCAGAGTCGACAGTGGATGTTTGGCAGCGAGCATGATCGGATGCTTGACAAAGTTGGAGAGTTCAGCGTTTCGCAGCCGGCCACCAACACGAAGGATACCGTCTTGATCGATGAATGGTCTCAGCCACTTCAGCTTGGATGACTTAACGACTCTTTCACCACTGACAAGATCGGAAATCTCTTCTGAAAATGTCTGCTGTTGTGCTAGACGACATAGGCGTAGTTCTGCACGTTGAAGTTCCATGGTGGTGAGTGGAGGAATTGGCTTGTCTTGAATGCCGATGCTGGTGTACTTGTCCGGATCTGAACGGCGCAGCGATGCACGTTCTCGTAAAGAACGAACGTAGCGTAAGCAGACAGCTGTAACACGACGAAGCTTGGAGAAACCAGAGTAACGAGCAAACAAATCGTCGCAGAAGTCCACCTGAACAACGGTCATCGCAACGAGTGTTGCCTTACGAACTTCTTCATCAGTCGCTCCCGTTTCTTCTTCGGATGGAATTGGTTTCGGCCAGGCTTCCGGAGCACGTGACAGCCACTCAGGACCGTTCCACCAGCGCTTGCATTGCAGAAGGTCCACTGGATTCAGTCCTCGCGAGATATCATCAGCAGGGTTCTCGATGCCAGCAATGTGTTTCCAGCAGTTCACGTCGCTTGCGTGCTGGATTTGCGCTACTCGATTCGCTACGAATGCCTTCCAACGGCTAGGCGATGATTGTAGCCATTGAAGAACGGTGGTGGAATCCGTCCAGAAGAAAGCAGTGGCAGATATCTTCAGGGCAGCATTCACCTTCTTGTAGAGCTGCGTCGATAATCGTGCAGCGCAGAGTTCTAGCCGGGCTATCGAATGCCGACTGGATAACGGCGCAACCTTGGATTTGGCCGTCAGAAGTTGAATTGAAACACCGTCACTAGTTTCGGCCCGCACGTAACAGCAGGTCCCATACGCTCCCTTGGAGGCGTCGGCGAAGAAGTGAAGCTGAATGCTAATAGCGTTAGGCAGTGAGACGAATCGTGGAACACGAACTTCACTCAGTAAATGGAGAGTAGCATGAAAATTTTTCCATTCTTCTTGCAGCTTGCGGGGAAGTGCAGTATCCCATTCGCAATCTTCACCATTCTGCTTCAAGGCCCACAAACGCTGCATGAAAAGTTTGGCGACAACGATCGTAGGACCCACGAGACCAAGCGGGTCGAAGATTTGAGCGATGTAAGACATCAACTTACGCTTCGTCAGGATCGCAGCGGGAAGTGGTAGCTGGACCTTGAACCGAAGTACGTCATTCGATGGTTCCCAGACGAGACCGAGAGTTGAAACGGCTGGCTCATCTTGTAGGTCGTGTAGAGGGTTGAGTGCCAGATCTTCCGATGGAACGTCCTGGAGAACCTCAGGAATATTTGATGCCCACTTCTTGATTGGAAATCCAGCAGCACTGAGCATCTCTGTTACCTGCTTGCGAAGCTGGATGGCAGATTCTACATCGTCGGCACCAGACAGAAAATCGTCAACGTAGAAATCGTGGATCACCGCTTCTACAGCAACTGGAAATTGGTCTCCATTATCTAAAGCGATTTGTTGCATAACCCTCGTGGCCAAGAACGGAGCAGCCGCAGTACCGTAGGTGACTGTCTGCAGTTCGTAGGTGGAAATCGGATCGGTGGGGCTCTTCCTGAAGCGGATTCGTAGGAATCTTCGGTCACTGGCGAAATGAAGCATTTGGCGATACATTTTCTCCACGTCGGCAGCCATAGCAACGAAGCGAATGCGAAACCTCAGCACCAGTGCTTGAAGATCTTCCTGAACGACTGGACCAACCAATAACGTGTCGTTCAGTGAATATCCCGACGACGTCTTGCACGACGCGTCGAATACGACCCTGACCTTCGTTGTTGTACTCGACTCCTTGAAGACAGCGTGGTGCGGGATGTAGCAATGAGGAATGTCATCGTCTACCGGTTCGTCAAGCTTATTCATGTGTCCTAATTCGAGGTACTCGTCAATGAAGCGGTGGTATGCATCCTTGGTAGCAGGATCACGTTCGAGTCGCCGCTCGATGCTTCGAAGACGACGATCTGCGATTTCCCGGGAGCTTCCTAGGACAACTTCGGGATTGTCGGTTCGAGGAAGACTGACGATGTACCTCCCAGATGGATCACGAGTAGTGGTCGCTGTGTAGTGTTGCTCACAGCGATTTTCTTCACCGATAGTGGTGGAACTTCAGGAGTGCGGTTTCTAGAGGATCGTCCTTTGTCGAAAGATTGCAGATCCGATTTGACTGATTGGATGTTGTTCCAGCGACAGCCCATCCGAATGGCGTTTCAGTCAACCATGGAAGATCATTGCCCAATGAAATCTTCCGACCAGTGTGTAGCTCCCAGAAGGCTTCACTTCCGATGATAAGGTCTATCCTTCCTGGGATATGGAATCGTGGATCTGCGAGAGTAACATCCGGGAAATTCCACGACGAAATATTGATCGGAATTGTAGGCAGCTCCGCTGACGGATTCTTGAGGACTAGGAATTGAAGTTTCGTGGAGAATTCCTGCGTCCGCGATTGAACCGTTGCGGTGATAGCGCTTTTAACGTTCTGCGTCGAGAGGCCGATTCCTGCTATTGATATGTCCACCTTTGACCGTGGGTTGGTAGCCGGCGTCGGTGGTGTAGTGGTAAGCGTGACTGCTTTCTAACACCCCAATGGGTCTGGGTTCAATCCCAGCCGAGGTCGGTGGGATTTTTCTGAGGCATAAAAATCTCTGGTCACGTCTTCCTTCGGAAGGGAAGTAAAGCCGTTGGTCCCGGCCCATGTGTGTTGTGAATGGGTGCGATATCCTACGCAGGTGTTGAAGCTGCCTTCCTGCACATTCGATTACCGTCAATGGATGGCAATCGATGTCCGTCGGTGATTGGCACTAGATTGCGGAACAGAGACCGACGTTAAATAAAGGAAAAAGAGACCGTGGGTTGAATAACCGCTTCGCCAGCGGCTTCGAAATGAAGTTGGACATTGACGCCGAGTCCAGTAAGGTCCTTGCCTGATGCCTTCTGCGATGATCATCGACGATATTCAGGACAACCGTTTCCAGCAGAACGATGCTGCATGCAGTTTGGACTGCCATGCTGACATTGGGGGAAGCGGAGCTCCCACATGAAGGACCCACACTTGTGGATGGAATCGGTTGCTGTACAGGAGAAGATGATGATCCGGAGGAACTCGAAAATGCCTTGGATGTACCGGAATCGTGCAGCAGAGAATGGTGTCGTTCGTGGCACGTTCGGCACGTAAACTTCGAGGCGCACTTTTTCGATTGATGTCCGCTTCCCAGACAGTTCCAGCACAACCGTTTCTGCGTCACGAATTCTCGGCGAAGGCGTACATCCTTCCCGAGGAATACTGGGCAGTTGCGAAGGACGTGGTTGTCAGAACAGGACAGCGGACAAGAAGTATTCGAACTGGAGGATGCAGTGGCGTTTGCTGCGAACTTGAACTTGGAGGGCTTCGGTGTGCTACCGGCCACCTTTGAAGATGCCGGTTGCTGCTGTTGATCGTAGCCAACGGAGTTTAACACTCGAACACGCTGGTAGAGGAATTCTACCAGTTCGTCATACTTGACGTCGTCCTTTTCGCTCGTCTTCTCTTCCCAGGCTCGCAAAGTGGATTGATCCAGCTTGTACGACAGGAGATTTACCAACGGAGTATCCCAATGCTCCACAGGTTCGTTCAATTTCGCCATGGTTCTTAGAAGCTACTGCTTGCTTGCCATGCATTAACAACAATGGAACGGACTCACCAGGTACTCGTAGAAAGTGTTGAAAGTTCGATCCAGTCCTAGCAGTGGTACGGTGTACCACCACAATCAGCAGTAAGCTTGTTGTCCAGTAGGCTTTCTTCACAGTGACGCCGAAATAGCGTCGAAAATGGCCTTTCCAGGCGGCAATGGGGGGTCAATCAACTTGACCGATCACTGTTTCCAAAATGGTTCTTCCGCGTTATTCACCACACAGCACTTGGAATTCGTCCAAGCGAATATTCTTCCACACAGCACGAAATTTCACCGCCGACGGGGTTCGAGTCACGAGTACGGAAGTTGTCCACACACGGGTAATTAATTAGCACCCACCGAGATGCTAATTTGCACGCACGATAGCACAATTGGCTGCAACCGTTTGTTCGATTGTTCTTCACTTACAATCAATACCGTGTACCCGCGATGGATGCCGCGGAATAGCCGCGGAATAGCCTTCGATCCGGCTCGAAGGACCAAATGTTCGAGCAAGAACTATGCCGGCCACCGAAGGTCTTACTTTGCTGCTGTTTAGCAGCCACCGAAAAATGTACAAAGTCCGGTTTGCATGAACCGAATTACTGACCGGGGGCTTGGGTAGCCACAAGCCTTTTTCGTCCAGGAAACACCACTATTTCTTCAGATGTAGGCCACTTGAGAAGCTCGTCGACCTTTTCACTAAGGTCCGACTGAAGCTACACTAATTAAGTACCACCGCACAAATGACAAAGTCCCGCAAAGTTGCACGTCGAACGTTAAGTACCCAGACCGTGATAAGAAAGTGAAGCACAGAACTATCGACCGCACGTCTGTTTCAATTTGTTTGTTAATGACTACTTATCTATATACAATTTTTACAAGGGAGTGGGTTTGCATCGATCGTTTTGGTTAACGGTCAGTGATCGGTGGACGGAGGCTGATTTCGCATGCGCGCTCTATCCACTCTTTACAGAGAGATTTACACTGTAGGGTGTTGTGTGGTGCGTTTAGGTAGATATTTAAATAAATGCATGTTAGCTCCATCTCCAACACAAGTATTGGCTTCACGTGCAAACCATCGTTCATTTGGTGAGTTAGTTCCAGTTTATTTGTTTACTTGTTTCGACACCATATTTTCAAAGATCCTCGTTCATGCTGTAATTTGTCGAGCTAACGCATGTCCACAGGTCCAATAGAAAGGTAGGCAGATTTTCGAAGTTTTTAATTCGTTAGATGTTGTAATGGAGATTTGTGTTGTTGGATGCGAAATGAGATTGGAGGGCGGATGTTTGACGCATAGAGCCTGTCAATTTCGATTTCAGAGTGCCGCAGTCGGCGGTTTTATGATTCGTGAGCGCTCGCGATTCGTAGAATCGTTGTTTGTGACTGCAAGTGGATTTGGCGGGTTTTGTGTGTCAGACGCTTGCTTTTTGGCCTCTTCTTGTGTGCAGAGTATCATTAAAGCGTCTAATGGGTTTGAGATTCTGGTTGCGTGAAATATATTTGTAAGAATATCTTTTTTAGATTTTAGTAGTCACGTTTTGTTTGTAGTTTATATTTTATTTCTTTCATGTAATCATCGTAAATAATAGATAGTTCATCCATATATTCGTACTTTGACGCGAAGCGCTGTGGATTATGAGATGCTCGATGGCCCTGGAGGGATCGATTTTGCTTACTGAGCTGAAAATCATGGATTTAACCTCAAGCTCTTCCACAGCACAATAAATTGCCACCATCATTTGTATATTTGATATTGAACATTAACCTCGGAAACTATTTGCATATCAAGCGAAAACGTAGTCCTTTATTGTCGCGAAGCGTCATGGTTCTAAGATGCTCGATGACCCTGGAGGGATCTTTTTTGCTTACTTAGCAGAAAATCATGGGTTTAATCCCAAGCTCTCCGTCATGACTCTTAAAATTCATGATCACTGAACAAAATGAATATGTTCTTTCGATAGCCGGCTATCGAGAGATTAAATAAACAACAAATAAACAATACATAATTTTGGTTGCATCGCCAACTTGAGGTGAATCCAACCGAATACCCTACCCAACCCTCCAACTCCGTAGCACTTATGAGGGTGTCGCTAAGTCGGTGGCCTCTCGTTAAGTAAGTACTACATCAACATTTCCTTCCCTATCCCTAGTTATGGTAAAGATGGGCGTGGCCGGGAATAGCGACAGTCATGCTTCTGTTACTCTTGTTTAGATTGGAATGAATGTTTACTCCCCAGCATTATTCCTGAAAGTAGTCTAACTGAGAATTTCAGAAGAGACGTGAGTGTCGCTAGTATCCAATATACGAAGTATATCATTACAACGCTAACGCTAACCTAGAACGTCTTAAACATATCGAATTCAAACGTAAATAATGTGCATGATATGATTAAACCTGTTTGGAGATGTTTTAATACAAAGGGCTTTGAATCAGTGAACCTGGATGAGAATTTGATCTGAACTCAAGGACAATTTGGAGAGCCGTGAGTATCTTATACACCTCAAAATCAACTATTAACGAACAGCAGAAACTGTATGAACGTGTTTCGGAAAGTTTTGTCGGTGAGATCATCGTGCAGATTTAAGTTGATCCAGTAGATCAAATAATCTGACCTCTAGAACAATTTAAAGAACCTAGAACTTCTAATACACCTTAAATTGATGTTGTTTGGAGATGTTTAGTTGCTAAGGACTTTGTATCAGTTATGGTTGATCAGGTAAATCCTTTGATCTGAGCTCAAGACAATTTGGAGAACCTTGATTATGAATCAAAATAAATCAAAAACGATCCGCAGAAACTTTATGAACATGTCTTTGTAGGTTTTGTCGCTGAGCACATCGTGCAGTTCATGGTTGAGCCAGTAGATCAAATAATCTGAACTCCAAAGCAACTTGGAGAACCTAGAACATCTCATACACCATCAATTACAACGAAAATTATGTGCATTATAGTCATGGACCTGGGTGCATAAACTTGCAATTATTATAAAAATTTGCCAAAAAAAATTTCATTCTGGTAAAAAATGTCAAAATTAAGCGGAAAATATGAACCTCACTGTTTAAAACATCTTTTGAATTTTCAACATTCTTATACGGTGGACGTCACTTATCCGTAGAAACAGTGAAAACATATTACTCTTTCTCCGAAAATGTATGGTTACGTCACTTTGTCTCCAGGCTTCCAAAACACATTTTTATCACGAAGAGAGTGTTTTCTGGTGTATCTTAGGGTATAGATTATGAATATGAAGAAAAGTGAAAATTGACCATGGTGGCGTTTACGTCACTTTGTCATCTCACGGCAGTAAGGGCCTTGTACCGGTTATGACTGACCTGGTACACTATTTCATCTGAGATTAATGACAATTTGGTGAACCTTGAGCATCATATATACATCAAACTGATCATGAGCGATGTACAGAACCTCTTTGAACATGTTTGAGCAAGTTTCAGCGCTGAGGACATTGTGCAGGCCTTGGTTGTCAAATGTTATGTTATAAACTACAGAATGCTTTGGATGACCTAGAACGTCACTTGAGCTTCTTATATACATCCAAATAGATCAAAAACTATGCGCAGTAACTCCTTGAACATGTTAGGGCAGGTTTCGCCGCTGAGGTATTTTGCAGGACATTATCAAAAAGTGATGATCGGGTCATAGAACTTGTTATCAATTTGATATTTTACTTTGCTCGAGATTTTGATTACATAGATCGCTACGGAATAATTTCAAATTTGGTCATACAATTCCGGAGATACGGCCGGAACAAGTTCTTAGTGTCTCAGGGAAAATAACCAGCTTATGAGTAAGTTCAAAACCCATCATGCAACACAATAAATTACATCAGAATTCGAAAACAAGTTCAATAACAATGATATCTAGTACCCTGAACCAGATTTGCTGAATCCGGATATGTTCCGGGTTGCACCGGGGAAGTGGCCAGATTTGACTTTTTTTTAAATCAATCATGTGCCACACAGCGAATCCAAACACATAAAGCAACCAACGATACAGACAAAACGGTTGCTACGACTACCATGACAAACTCGCTCTGTAACATAGCTCGATCCGAGTGGTAGAAGGATAATGATATATTGCTTGCCTGCTTTGTTGCAATATACACGCATGAGGACATAGTTTGATATGAATCGATAAAAGACATAACAAAAAAAAATCCCATTAAGAAGATGTTTTCTCGTGATTCCCCGTTCTGAAGTGCATTTAATGAAGAACAATCCCCAGTTTAGTTTTCGAGAAGTGGTAACGGAACCAACGGTTATGGCTCAGGTAAGGCCGGTACTTTTCCGAGACCTCTTCCATCCCGACAATTTGTGACGTTGCGAACAATTTCGGCCTGAGAACCCTTTCACATCGGGAAGCAGCCGACCAACGGAAACATGGATGCCATCTCGAGAGCGGCAGAAGAACCCAGTTTACGGACAGTCAACTAAATTGGTGAGTTCGTTCCAGTTTAAATTTTTTTTTTTGCCATATACTTAGGTAGGGTAGGATGGTCTAGGACGCGCCACGTGGAATCCCGGAACTGGTAGTGAGAGTGCGGCGAGGAGCCACGTGGGGCCGTTTTGGTCTCGCCTATGTATTTATAAACATTACTTACATTGGCTTTCCTTCGAGTACGGGCAAGGTAATCGACGAGCAAAGACCTATCTCTAAACGTTTTAATGTTTGCAAATTTACAGAATTTTTAGTTTCGTGTTTCGCGATCGCGAAGCAAAATGGGTATCGTCCAGTAAAAGTTCGAATGGTGTTGGAATATTGGTTCTTCGAAATGGCAAAGAGTATTATTTTCTCGCTTTCTAAGCGGCAGTACAGGCAAAGGTGTTATATCCTAGACAAAAAGTGAGATCCAAAATCACTGTTGTCGTCATCGCCGTCGTCTTCGTGATAGTGTAGTTTTTTTTTTTTTTTTTCCTTGATTGCGTCGATCTTGTTTTCCGTGCTGAGCACCAATGCTACCGACGCCGGGGAGGCAGCTACCACGCCTGGATCCTACCTATCGATCCATCAACTCATGAACCGGGGACCAACGGCTTTACTTCCGTGATCAGAGATGTTATGCCTCAGAACATCCCGGCGGCGCCGACTGGGATTGAACCCAGGCCTTCTGGGGTGAGAGGTAATCACGCTTACCACTACACCACCGGCGCCGCTGATAGTGTTGGTTGAACCATACGTATATTTCAAATAATCAACCGTTATTTCAATATCCGTTTATTCAAAAACGATCGTCGTTCATAGTGATTTTACTCTGCTTACTGAGCAGAAAATCATGGGTTCAATCCCAGACATCTTTACAGTAAAGAGTTGATAATATTGGTTCGTTTTCTCATAGCTCCGCATTCGTGTATTTATCAAACTGCGATTTTATCAAAGCAATCATCACATCACTTATCAAGGTGAATCCTGGGCCAAAGAACCCCACCTTACTAACAAAACCTCCCTCCTGTGACCTTTGTGAGGACGCAGAGGTAAACACGGCCCCCATAACAACAAAGGTCACTTTAACTTTCTTTCCCATCTTCCACCTGGTTGCAAAGACGTGGCCGGCGTCATCATTGATCTTTAATATAAGGAGTCACTGAAACTTTTAGGGGAAATGGATGCAATGTCGGCAAAAATGACCCTAATTTGGGCCCATACATAAATTCAGCAATCGATTAAATTTTCAATAGCGATCAAAAATATCCATTAGTACCGTCCCAATGACGCGTTCATCTAGATAAAACTGATAAAAAGCAGATTTTTAGCTATGGGCCTAATCTTAAACCCATAGGCAAACATTAGAGCCATTTCCCCTACAATGAGAATTTTCGGTCACTCCTAACCCCATTCACTGTGCAATTTCACTGATTCTGGCCAATCACGGAGTAGCAACCATTGATTTGTGGAGTCAGTCTAAGCCGTCTAAGCATGTCTGATGCAGAGAAGCAAGCTACTGATTTAATTTTCAGATTTGTATGACAAGGTTGCAAATACTCATTTCAGCTAAAAAAAATGTTTTTTTTTTTTTTTTTTTTTAATTATGAAATATATTGGATAATCCAAAGCTATGTTGATCATTATAGCATTAAATTTTGAATAACAAATGATAAGACAATCTTATTCAAATGTCGTAATAATACCTCTGACCAAGGAAAAATGATTTATATAATTTTCATAAAAGTTGACGATACAAATACTAATGAGGAAAGGAATTCCGCATTTCCTTTTCCCAAGTCCTTTTCCTCTCCTTCCCTTCCCTTCTTCTCTTTTCAGAAAGCGAGTAATGGCGCTATAACCATATGCCATATAGGGCTAGGACAAGAGTTAGTGCTCAGGTCCCAACCGCTAGAAGAAAATGGTAGCGAGCAAGGGCGCTATAACCTAGGCGAATACAGCATTCCCTCCGTATAGGTTACGTCCGCACACCGCTCTCTGTTGTCCTTCGACTGAGGTCGGCTGGATCGATTGAGGGATGGCAGTGGGTTGGCGGTGCCGTCCACGCTTGTACGGAGGGAGGACTGTACGCTCGAACACAAGGGGTAAATACCTGTGTTCCATCCCAGGAGATCGGACAACCAAGGAGTGTACATTAACTTTCTTAGCTCTGTCACTCCCAACGATTTATATAGCCTATTTTCAAATCCTGCATACGGAGCGGTTGGTACGGTATGTCCCCGCTCTTTGATTACCTGTGGATTAAATGTTAACCACTGTCTATACTTATTAAGTAGACATGGTAAACATTCACTTCCACAAAAAATAACTAAACGCTACACAGTAGGCCTGGCCGCTTTATTGTTTGTTTTACATCCTTGATGTGCAGCAGGCATTAATAATGACAAGAAAAATGATAGATGTATCATTTTCCAGGATTCTTTCAAGTATTGTCTGTGTATGTGTAGACTAGACTAGACTAGACTAGACTAGACTAGATAACAAAAAAAAAATCCCATTAACACACGTGTATCATCTTCGGTTCTACTTCGTGAAGCAGTTTGCCAACAATTAGCTCGTTTCCTTCTACCGTCCCGAGTGAGTTGTGTCGCACGAGCTGCTTGTCATGAAAAAGAAGGAAGAAGATTATATCATTATTGCTTTCCACCTGACATATCGTTATTATTTGGTTCGTTGATCGCTTTTCATTTTGTCATTTGGAGATATTTTTGATTCCTTGGTGCCACATCAAATGACGTGAGAATTTTTAAATAAGATCATTGGTAGTCATATTGAGTGTAAATAGGGTCACACCATAGGTGCATAAATTGGAATTTTTCCTTTACATATAAGCAAGTTTGGTCTCTTAATATCCATTAAAATATAAACTACAGTAATGACCTGATTTTATCAGTCCCTTTACGCATTCCCATATCCATAATTCGAAATCTTTTCAATTAATCTTCTTGATCGATGTTTAGGGTAAACTTTGGTGCAATAAAAGCATTGAAATAGCGCTTGGGTTTCGTAAAATATTAGAAAATATTTTCAAAAAGGGGGCTGATAAAATCGGGTCATTATTGTATATATTATATCTTTAAAAAAAAATCCACCGGCTGGAGCGGGAATCGAACCCTCACTCCATGGCACACGGAAAATAGCTGTTAGACGGGTGACGCCAATAACCACTCGACCACGAAGACCACTTTGACGCGAAAATGTCGTCATCGAAACCCAATCCAAAAGAATTATTTGTTTACTCTTGTTTCTTGCGTGACAGTAGCTCAGTGTAGTGTAGTTCTTACGTGGTGTTAAGTGTATTCCACTGAATTTCATTAAGCAAAATGCTGTCAAATAAAAATATCGTTGAGGAATATTTTGCGTCTGGTCGAGATAAAAGCCGTTTACTTGACTTTGTGTCTAGGGCACTGTCGAAAGCACCTGCGGCTGTTGCGCAAGGTGTTAAAAACTGGATTGGTCAATTTAATCGGCGATGGTCAAAAACCCACCGTAAAGATCGGTTCTTTAAGAAGAATGCAGAGTGGCTTGAAAGCATATTCGAGGTAAGAGTCCCTGGGCGTGCTTAATTTTAGAAAGCAGCATAAATTAACGAAGAAACGTTTTTAATACGATACCGTCGAACATCAAAAAAATTAACAGTTCGGAAAAATTGTACCTATTGAGCGAAGTGCTAAATTTTCAAAAAAACAACGGATTCCAAACCAATTTAAATTGAACTTGAATGAAAATTAGTAAAAGCGTGGAAATGCGTTAATGTAAAGCAAGACATACTACTGATGAAATCTGTTTTTGTTCATGTTACTAAATAATCAATAACATCAACCGCGATTAGAAGAAGATTTGTTTTTGATATTTGTATGAATATTTTATAAAAATCCTAAACAAGAACTACCGACTCTAAATTTTACGAAAAAACATCCAACAGTCTTTGGCCTCCTGATCAACTTTGCCGAAGAAATCATCCGTTTAAATAGTCAGGGTCTTGAGATACAGCAGAATTAACATATTCACTTCGAATGCTCACTAGCGCCGCCTAGTGGAGGGATTCCGAATTGTTCTTTCCATCATCCAACATTCCTTGAACTCCTGATCAACTTTGCCCAAGAAATCATCCGTCTATATAATCGGTATCTTGAGATACAGCATTCAAACCACGCAAAATAGGAGATTTTAGGACAAACTGCGAAAAACTTCAACTTACCCTATCGTGCTCAAAATGAAACCCACTCCAATCGATTCCTGATACTTTTTTCTATAAGAATGACTATTTTTTAGTCTCTTGTTCTAGCGAGCACCGAAGTTATTGAATTTTAACACATTGTTTCGATTTTGTCCCCAGTGTGGTTATGGTCCAAAACTGTTGGTAGAAAATGGGGTTAGAAACCAACAATGACTATGTGGATTAACACATCAGTAATCGGTCCAAAAGTAACTTATGCTTCGGCCAAAAACGAAAGAGGCTACCGAACAGAGCATGTATTGCTATAACGAGTGCGATGCGCAGCATCCTATCAAAAGCGTTAGATGCAATTCTCAATTTACTGCCCTTGCATGAATACGTGCAACTAGAAGCGGAAAGAAGTGCTCTAAAGCTCAAAAGGTCTTAAAAAAAGTCATGCCGGGTGACCTGGTTGATCACCTAAGCATTTTACAATACTTCCAAAGAGGACCAGTGATGAGTATGAATGGAGACTGGATGAAACCAGAGGACAATTATGTCACTCCCTTCAATGTATGTGAAATGTTGCGTTCGGATTGGGAAGTCCGGTGGTTCTTGCGTTCGTCAAGGTCAATCATATTTTTCATAGATGGCTCAAAAATTGATTTACTCGCTGTGCTTTTTCCAAATGAGAAACATTGGTTCCATGTTGTAGCTTAGGGTATTTCCGTTGATATCGTATATATTTTTTATATAGTAGGAGAAATTGCTCTAATGTTGGCCTATGGATCTAATATTGGGCCCATCGCTAAAAATCTGCTATTCATCAATTTTATCTAGATGAACGCGTCATTGGGACGGTGCTAATGGATATTTTTGGTCGCTATTGAAAATTTAGTCATTTGCGGAATTTACGTATGGGCCCAAATTGGGGACATTTAGGCCGACATTACCTACATTTCCCCTATGTGTTACATATTTTACAAACATATCAAAAAACAATTTTCGTGTTTTTCGCCATTTTGAAAAAAAGCACTCAAACCATCACTTATGAAATGTATTTCCGATACAGCCATAACATATTCATTGTTGTATTATTATTGGTTATGAAGTTTTCTGGTTACATACTTATTTTTTACTAAATTTCATATTTAAAGAACTAAATTGTTTGAGTTTCACTAATTGTTCACTACATTCATCGAGCATTATCAAAGTAACCCCAAATCAAAATACTGAAGTTCGGTCACAAAACTAAAAAATAGTGCAAATGCTTTTATTTTCGTTTAACATATTACTAACAAATTAGAGCTTGGATCCTGAGCACTTGTTTTAAAAATATAAAATTTGAAAAACATTCATTGCTGTAAAAAATATTAAGACTATTCTTTAAAAAACTATAAATGTTACCCCGTTTTACGGCACTTAAAATTCTGAAATAGAATATTTATTAGGCATTAGGTTAAAATTAAAATCAGCTTTCAAATTTTTCAAATGAACAGTAACGAAGTTTCCGGTATTTTCACATGCCAGTACCGAAAAATCACCCAGTACCACAACAGGAATCGCAATCGTTAAAGAGGAGAAAATTCGCCTCACAATGCGAGCGAAAATATGTTGAGATAAAAAGTTAGTTACTGCAAGCACCGCTATTTGGCTGTTTTGCATTACATCAGCATATCTCTTCCATATGCGAAAATTGGGCAATATTAGGGCTACCATATTCATTTGCATACTCAGACAACTCCGGAAAACCGCAACCAACCAACCATTTTCCTCATCCTCGATGTACCAAAAAAATATCAACCAACTTCCCGTCATGGACCACCGCACATCATAAAGCAGTGGGTAGCAGCACTTCCAACCATGATGAAACAAAACTTTTCAAAATTTTAAAGTTATTCGTACATACATCAAGCTGAACATTGCATTAGGTCCTAGGTGAGATACAAAGAGAAATTCGACGAAGAGAATCTGTTAATGTTACTAAGGACCTAATGCAATGTTTTGATATGAAGATTCTTCACACGTTAATACCTTCTAAACCCTTTTGGGGAAAAAGTTGTTCCCCAAGGAAATTTTGAATCCAAAGACAGATACTTCGATAGCGTTACTTGAATTTAATTTACTGAAGTGTGGTAGTTGATTTGTTTGTTGTTTTGTTTTTTTTTGCAGTCCCTTGATCGGGGATTAGGCTGGACGTCCCCGTGGTGGGTGGTGGATAAACTTTATTTGCTGCATGAGGTTTTCTTTCGGATAACTTCGAAATCACCTTGGATATTTTCTGCAAATTGCTCGAGTAATTTCAACAGAATCGATTGGGTGCCAGCATCAAACGAACGAAAATAAATTTAACGAAACGTGGCTTACGTAGGAGTTCTGCGTCCCAGGAAGATGATATCGTTAAAACGTTTGTAGATGGCAAAAGAAAGATAAATCACTCAAACCTCCGAAAACCATCTCTGCAGACTGCAGATACATTAGGCGATGTGGTGTTTTTGTGAGCTGGGATCAAACTTATATGTGTACTTGAAATTTCTCCTTTATTGCTCCCTCGCAGCAGGGATGTGAACCTTCCCCCTCCTTCACTGTCAATTGCAAATTTTCCCACATCAAAACCGGGATACCGGAAAGATTTCACCTTCAGCTGAGATTGTGGCTTTTGTCGTTGCTTTTGTGATTCACATTTTCTCTTTCACTGGTGCTGTTTCTTCTTGTTTGGGAAATTTTACAAATCAGAAAGGGTAAAAGCACAGGAGTGGAACTTCGAATCAGAAAGTGGCTCCACTGGTCATTTGCGAACACTAGCGCACCTAGCGGTAGAAGGCATCTTCGGCCTGCAGTTAAGATAGGCAGCATGCTATGATAGTGTGAGTGCACATAGAAAGCCCATGTGGAACGTTACCACATCACATCGCTCGTTGAGCAAAAAAACGAGCACTTTTTGATTCACCGATTTGTTTGCACTTCCCCTTCTGTTCTGTGGTAAAAGTTTGTTTGTTCTTGTGGTCAATGTGTGCTTTGTCAAGGACAAACAGAACCGGCGGAATGCGATTGGTGGAGATGGGTACAGGAACAATAAAAAAACACGAACATAGAAGTATTTGTCTGACGGATCAACCTTCTCTGTTAGCTACCTACTGAGAAAGAATTTCGTCGGTGGCTGTTGAACGAGCAGAGTCTTGATGACACAGCTAACAACAAGGTCAATGTAATCATGCGATCTCTTGTTTGCGTGATTAATTTGGGATGTAAATTTAATATCCGTACAACTCGTCATGATGCAGACTTGTATGCCAACGACACAGAATCTGTTGGGACAAGTTAGCATTATTTTATTGGTCTTTGTTTTTTAAACTATGCACGGTCCTTCAGACCGACTTAAAATTGGGTCCTGTTGACTCAATTTCGTCAAATAAATCCACCTCGAGAGCTGTTTGACAGCTATAGTGTAATGTCGGGGTACCCCGAAAATTCCGTTAGGTGCTGTCAAATAGGAAAAATCGTCGCCTACCTCGCATAACTGGTTCCAAACGACAACAAAACCATACGAAACGATGTTTTGTTGGTGTTTGGAACCAAATTCACATATGGAAAATCAATGAGCGTAAACAGGTGAGGCCCACTAAATTTTTCGTCTCTTTCGTTCTCCGGCTGATCAAATGGATGACGTCACACTCATTCAACCGTTTAAACAGCGGGAGAACGAAAGCGATGACAAATTCACTGAGCCTCGTTGACGGCTGTTCAGTGGTTCTGTCAAATCAAATAATGGTGGAGTAAATTTTCATTTGGTCTTATTCTTATTCGACTCTCTCGTAACAAATTTTTCTTAAACGTATTTCTCGGCCACCACTCTACCGAATTCAACGCAACAACCACCAATTGAAAGGTGTCATGATTCTATAGATTTTCAATCTATTAACTGGAGTTATGAACGGAACAAGACCCAAAAATCACGGAATTCGGGAACGAAGTGGTGTTTGTCGGCAACCAAATAACCGGATTAAACGAAACAACCAGCAAATTGAAGGTATTATGATCACATTGAATGCTGTTGAACAAACTTAGAATCGGTCAACTAATTCCGGAGATATGGGTGGGAAAAGTTCTGAAAAACATGAATTTTGGGAACTCCCTTCCCTTGGCTAGTTTTTGCACCTTGCTGTTGGTGGGTGGGCTTAATTTTATGCTTTATAGTGGAGTGTTAGAGACGGTAGGTTTATGGCTGGCGTTGCTGGCTCATGCCGCGATAGAATGGCGTCATGGGCAGGCAATGGGGATTGCTAAGATTCCCCTCTCTGATAAACCACTGCATGAGAGAACCAAAGATCTAGTCTAGCAGTGATAGTATCACACTTGTTACTCCTTTGATTGAGAGCCGCGTCGTAGTATGCTTACGTATAGACGCATTTCGCGCCAAATCGAATCGAAGCTGGCAGCACCCTCTCAGATTTCAATAAAATTTTCTGGATGTGTAGACTTTGACTAAATAAGCACTTCTGCAAACTCAGTTTTTCCAAAATTTATCTAGACTAACATTTGAGAAGGGCCAAACTTTTTCCGCCGATTTTTTTCAAAAAAATATTATGGAAAAATCACAACTCCAACAAAAATATGTTGTATGGATGACTTTTAGGAAATTGACCAAATTATTTCTTACTTTTAATACTTATGGGCGAGATGGGCACTTTTGGCTACAAAATGGTGAGTTGACAACCTGGAAGGAGCGGAATACCTAGCCCTGATCCTCACAAGTTCCTACTTCACGCCTCCTCGAGTCATATGATAACAAAAGACTACCAGCTGAAACATGGACACAGCTGGTTGGCGTAGCCTGGGCAATGTTGCCAGTCCGACGATAGCAAAGTGAAGAGGTGCGACGCGAACACTGGCGCGGTAACCATAGTACGGTGATAGAGGAAATGCTTCACCAAACCTGAGCGTCTGCTCACCATGGAGGTGCGGCTAAAAACGGCGTCTGTTCTCCATGATAGGAGCGGCTGATCACCGTCCTAGTGCCAGCGTGGGACTCTAAACAGAGCTGAGCACGATGGTCCCCCGGCGAGACAGGGGGTTAGGGCAGGCCCAACAAGCCGCCCTGGAAAAAAAAACAAAGTTGCAAATACCGAAGAAAGAAATACGGATCGGAACAATCGGCACAGACCTACGCGACGAAATAAGGACTACGATTGAAAACTCAGAACATGGAACTGCAAATCGCTCGGCTTCCCGGGCTGCGATAGGTTAATCTATGACGAACTTCAACCACGCAACTTCGAAGTCGTAGCACTGCAGGAACTTTGCTGGACGGGACAAAAGGTATGGAAAAGCGGGCATCGAGCGGCTACTTTCTACCAGAGCTGTGGCACCACCAACGAGCTGGGAACCGGCTTTGTAGTGCTGGGTAAGATGCGCCAACGCGTGATTGGTTGGCAGCCGATCAACGCGAGGATGTGCAAGTTGAGGATTAAGGGCCGTTTCTTCAACTACAGTATCATCAACGTGCACTGCCCACACGAAGGGAGACCAGACGACGAGAACGAAGCATTCTATGCGCAGCTGGAGCAGGTGTACGACGGCTGTTTGCAACGGGACGTCAAAATCGTCATCGGTGACATGAACGCTCAGGTAGGACGGGAGGCAATGTATAGACCGGCAATCGGGCCAAACAGCCTGCATGCCGTATCGAACGACAACGGCCAACGATGCGTGAACTTTGCAGCCTCCCGGGGTATGGTAGTTCGAAGTACCTTTTTCCCCCACAAAGCCACCTGGAGATCACCTGACCAACACACAGAAAACCAAATAGATCACGTTCTAATCGACGGGAAATTCTTCTCCGACATTATCAACGTCCGCACGTACCGCAGTGCGAACATAGATTCGGACCACTACCTAGTTGCAGTATGCATGCGCTCAAAACTCTCGACGGTGCATAACACACGTCGAAGTCGAACGCCACGACCCAACATTGAGCAACTACGGGACACCGGAGTAGCCCAGGACTACGCGCAGCAGCTGGAAGTTGCACTACCCACGGAAGAGCAGCTTGGCGCAGCTTCTCTTGAAGATGGCTGGAGGGAAATCCGTTCCGCCTAGGTAGTACTGCTGCAGAGGCACTAGGTACTGCAATCCCGGACCGAAGAAATGACTGGTTTGACGGCGAATGCAAACTGTTAGTAGAGGAGAAGAATGCAGCACGGGCGAGAATGCTGCAACACCGCACGAGATTGAATGTGGAGCGATACAGACAAGCGCGCAACAGACAAAACTCGGTTTTCCGAAGGAAGAAGCGTCAGCAGGAAGACCGAGATCGCGAAGCGATGGAAAATCTGTACCGCGTAAACGACACACGGAAGTTCTACGAGAAGCTAAATAGTTCGCGCAAAGGCTACGTGCCGCAAGCCGATATGTGCAAGGACTTGGACGGTAACCTTCTCACGAACGAGTGTGAGGTGATTGAGAGGTGGGAGCAGTACTATGACGAGCACCTCAACGGTGAAGCAGCAGAAAACGAAGGTGGCACGGCAACAGACCTTGGAGCATGCGGAGAAGACGACAGGCTACCGGCCCCTGATCTTCAAGAAGTTGAGGAGGAGATCGGTCGGCTGAAGAACAACAAAGCAACTGGTGTAGATCAACTACCAAGTGAGCTATTGAAATACGGTGGTGAAGCACTGGCTAGAGCGCTGCACTGGGTAATTGCCAAGATTTGGGAGGAGGAGATATTACCGGAGGAGTGGATGGAAGGTGTCGTATGCCCAATCTACAAAAAGGGCGACAAGTTGGATTGCTGCAACTACCCCGCGATCACACTGCTGAGCGCCGCCTACAAGGTACTCTCCCAAATTCTATGCCGCCGTCTGTCACCATATGCAAGAGATTTCGTGGGGCAATACCAGTTGGGATTCATGGGTGCCCGCGCTACAACGGACCAAATTTTCGTGATTCGGCAGGTTCTGCAGAAATGCCGCGAATACAACGTGCCCACACATCATTTGTTCATCGATTTCAAATCCGCATACGACACAATCGATCGAGATCAGCTATGGCAGATTATGCACGAGTACGGATTTCCGGATAAACTGACGCGATTGATCAAGGCGACGATGGATCGAGTGATGTGCGTTGTTCGAGTATCGGGGACACTCTCGAGTCCCTTTGAATCTCGAAGGGGGTTACGGCAGGGTGATGGACTTTCGTGTCTGCTGTTCAACATCGCGTTAGAAGGTGTGATCAGAAGAGCTGGGATAGACATGAGTGGCACGACATTCAGGAAGTCCATCCAGCTCCTTGGTTTCGCCGATGACATTGACATTATGGCACGGAACTTTGAGATGATGGCGAAAACGTACATCAGACTGAAGGGTGAAGCTAGACGGATTGGACTTGCCATCAACGCATCAAAGACAAAATACATGAAAGCAAGAGGTTCTAGGGAAGACAATGTTAGCCTCCCACCCCGAGTTCAGATTGACGGTGACGAAATCGAGGTGGTCGATGAGTTCGTGTATTTGGGCTCACTGGTGACCGCCGAAAATGATACCAGCAGAGAAATTCAAAGACGCATTATGGCAGGGAATCGTGCCTACTATAGACTCTGGAGGGCGATGTGGTCGAATAAAATTCGCTGCTGCACGAAGTTGACTGTCTACAAGACGCTGATTAGACCGGTGGTCCTTTACGGCCACGAGACCTGGACTATGCTCGTGGAGGACCAACGCGCCCTTGGTGTTTTCGAACGGAAGGTGTTGCGTACCATCTACGGTGGAGTGCAGATGGATGACGGAACGTGGAGGAGGCGAATGAACCACGAATTGCACCAGCTGCTGGGAGAACCATCCATCGTCCACATTGCAAAAATTGGGCGACTACGGTGGGCTGGGCACGTCGTAAGAATGCCGCACGACGACCCAGTGAAAATGGTTCTAGAAAGCGACCCAACAGGAACAAGAAGAAGAGGCGCGCAGCGGGCAAGGTGGATCGACCAAGTAGAAGGTGACCTGCGGACCCTTCGCAGACTACGAGGCTGGCTAACTGTGGCCATGGATCGAGTAGAGTGGAGACGACTTCTTCGGACAGCAGAGGACAACAAGGTCTTAGCCTGATTTGTAAGGTAAGTAAGGGCACTTTTAAAGAAAAAAAGTTTTTTTTTACTTTTAATAAGTTTTTTTTTAATACTTTTCTTTTTGTTCGATTTCAACGGAAACAGAAAGCTAGCAGTCTCTTCGTTGCTCTGATTTTGTCGCTTGAAGCTGATATTGTGACGCCCTGTCTGCAGATACAGTACTTGTTCGCTAACTGGGCTAAAAGCGTAGCCCAAATAGCGAACTCCACTCGCTAACTGGGCTGGCCTGTCAAAAGTAAAAAAAAAAAAACGCTGAGGGGAGCTTCAATGGATTGTTTGATCGACGTTAAAACAAATTCATGTGCATTGAATTGATACAGTGCAAAGTTTGTTATTGTTATTTTCACAGCATTCAATCTAGCTAGTTTGAAAAGGCTAAATGCTTTTGCACATATAAAAGTCGTGATTTCAGTGTGAAATGCAAATAATTTCAAGTTTATTTACATTAACACTTAATATTTCATTCGAATGTCTGCTTTTTAACTGGGCTACAGCCAGTTAAAAAGCAAGTTCGGTTTTAGCTCGCTCTCTCGAGTTGTTCGGAAAGTTCGTTGTGATAGTGTTCGCGCTCTCTCTCTCTTTCGCGATGGGGAAGGTTTCTCCATCATGGGGAAACCGCCGCTTGGTGATGCGGCTGCAATTTAGACCGGGAAACGAACCCGATCAGACGTCGCCCATGCTCAGTTGGCACCGAAGAAGCTGCTGGCGATCAACCGTTACGCCATATTGGAAAATGGCTATGAACCGAAGGTGGAAAGGAAGGAGAAACTTCCACTGTTCTTCGTGAAGGGATTACTGGACAGCTTGCGGTAGACATTGGTAAAGGCCTCCAAATTACCATTCGCTTGTGCACGGAGGACTACAAGCTGATGGTCCCGGCAATCAAACACTACAAGGCGGTTCAAGCCATGCTGGACAAACTGAAGGTGGAACAAACCAACAAACCACTCAACCGTGGCCTCCCGGACATGGATACCGATACACTGTCGGATGAATTGAAGGCAGGGCTCTACAATTTCGAAGCTCTAAAATGAACTCGTGTTTTGTTTCTCTCATACATATCTGTTCGACGCTTCATTTCTATAACGCCTAGCTAGACTATCAGCAAGAAACGAAAATAAAAAAGAAGGACGCTTGGAAGGAAAGGCTGGCTGTGGAACTTCTCGTCGTTGCTTTGCTCATCGCTTTCAATGTAAATAACGTCGATTTTCTAGTTAAACGAACTTCATTATGGCTTTCAATCCCCTTTCACGAACACTCTATCGCCGCTCTTTCAATTTGTTTAAAATGCGTTATGTCCCGTTTTCGATCATTTTTTTAGATAAATATATCGATGGAAGATAAATTAGAAATATGACGTGTAATCTTCAAGTGTTTTGACGTGAGAAATGCTTTAAATGTGTTATTTCATTTTCCGTCATATACGTCATGAAACCTCTGTTGATGTGTTTCATGAAAGAGAAAACTATCAAAGTCGAGCGCTCTTTCGCTCATCCATTTCGACGAAGCTTGAAAGGAAGACCAATGGAGCGACGGGAGAAAGAGAGACAAGCGATTGAACATTTGTTTGTGCACGCCGACTGAGGTTCTAGAATGCTGCGAAGCTGTTCGACTTTAACAGAAAAAGAAAGCCAGCAGTCTCTTCGTCGCATCGATTTGGTCGATTGAAGCTGATATTGTGACGCCCTGATTGAAGGTGAACTGCCTTAAACTGATGCAACTTTTCAAGATGGCTCGTCATGACGGCACTCATACACTGAAAATAAAATTTCGTTTATACAACGAAATCGCTCGTTTGTTGTTTTCTGCAACGAAATGGATTTGTACATTGTATGAAGCTAGTTTCGTTAGAACTTCCACATTCGCTATCGCTACACCCAACTTGTGGCCCGCTGAGTGTTGGTTATGGAGACCGAAAAATGTGGAGTGTGTTAGTGAGGATGGGTAAAAATAGCTTCATTATTGTAAGGGATAAACATGACAAAAATATAAAAATAGGCTTCAGACCGGACTCTTTTCATGAACCTTGCGATCGTCAGATCTGTTCTTTATCCATCACTTTATCTGTGCTACTAAAACAGGAAAGGCTAAAGGCAAATAAGTAGTACTCATGGAGCGGTAATTCCATTTCGTTTGCTTTTTCTGCTGCTTGCATGTATTTTTTTTTCCTCTGACATAAAACCACCGTGACCAGTATTTTGATTTATAATGGTAGCTTGCATGTATTGGTCAAACTGACAATTTTAAAAAAAAAGTACCCCATCTCCAACACACAATCAGAACTTTAGGAGACAATAAGCGCAGTTGTTGGTTTGATTGTACGAAGATGAATTTGTATATTATACGAATAAGGCGTAATATTGACATTGCGCCAGATGACAGGGAAAACGAATGTTCCGTACCATTTATGAAAGATGTGTTGTATGTACGATATTCATTTTTACAAAACGGTTTTCAGAGAAATAACGAAAATACATGTTCAGTGTAAGTATCGTGATCAGCTATATCTGGTCCACCTCGAGAAGAATTCAACGTGCATGAAGGATCTGGGAATTGGGAATTGTACAAGCTAGTCGATCGTAGCGTCACTCAATGCACGTAGCTGCAACAAATGTGGCAAAAAATTCAACTCCGGTGCTTGCGAGATGATGGAGAAAACTGATCATATATTTTTCAACTGTGCCACAATCCGCAGAACAGACTTCCACAAGCAACCAACCAGGCTACAGAAGGGTACTGGAAAACAACGGGCAGAACTTCCCTCCCTTTGGTCAACGGCGGCTGATTCCGGTGCTTCTGCCACTCCCATTCAACAGCCGACTGGCTGCTGCTGCTGCATCGATCTCGTTAACCGCTGGGGTGCCCAACCCTTCGTCAAATTCGAGTCGTCAAATGTATGTGGCAACCGCTGCATTCCGTAGTACCATCCCTCTTGCGGGACTATCAAGGCGTCACGATGACGCACCACCATCAAACAAAAACACAGATGCTCTGTTCACAGCTGAGCAACTGATCCTCGTATTCACCAAGCTTGCCACACGTTTGCGCAGTTGCAAAACCCATTGCGACCAGATTTACACTCTGGGCCTTTTCGTCATCGAGTATGACCTCTGAAGTGTTGATGCTAGTCAACTGGAACGCTTGCTCGCTCAAGAGCAAGAACATCGAGTTCGTTGAGTTTCTCAATGAACGAAACATCGACATTGCAATCATAACTGAAACCCTCCTGTAGTCCGAAATTAACGTCTACCTTCCCGATTTCCGGCTCGTGAGGCTTGATCGCACCAACTCTGGAGGAGGAGGAGGAGCGGCTATTACTTACTTACTTAACGATCCTGCGCACCTCCAGGGGTGCAAAGAGCCTTTGTGAAAGATTTCCATCCTGGGCGATTACTAGCTTTGGCCTGTGCCCAAGTAAAATTTCGGTCAGCGTTCTTAATTTCACTGTTTAGGATCCGCCGCCACGAGCCTCTGGGTCTGCCTCTGCTGCGATGTCCTGCTGGATTCCAGTCCAGTGCTTGCTTGCAGATTTCATTTCTGCTCCGTCGTAATGTGTGGCCGACCCACCTCCACTTCCGTTCACGAATTTCTGTCTCTATCGGCTTCTGATGGCACAAACGATGAAGCTTGGAATTTGAGATCCAATTGTGGGGCCACCAGGCACGAATTATGTACCGCAGGCATCGGTTGATAAACACCTGCAGCTTCTGAGTGTTCTCCGCTGGTAAACACCATGTTTCACTGGCGTATAACAGCACAGACTTCATGTTGGAGTTGAAAATTCGGAATTTGGTGCGTCGACTGATCTGATTCGCTCTTCATACATTTCACAAACTGGCAAAAGCAGCCTTCGCCTTCTTAATCCGTGCACCTATGTCGCTCTAGGTGCCACCGTCTGACGCTATCTGGCTGCCAAGATATTGGAAGCTTCCGATTTTCTCCACTGCCTGCCCAGCTACCGTAAAATTGGAAAGGTTTTCCGTGTTGACATCCGACGATTTGGTCTTGTTGACGTTGATGGTTAAAACTGCTTCAGAGGAGCGTTCCACAAGGTCGTCGAGCTTACTCTGCATGTCAGAGCGCCGTTGTGCTAATAACGCAACATCATCAGCCAAATCGAAGTCGTTGAGATGATCCATAGTAATAGGCTGCCACAGCAACCCACGGTTCGGTACACGGTCAACGGCTCCAACCACGATCTCGTCGATTACGATGAGGAATAGTCTTCTTCTTCTTCGCCTCTCAAGCTTATTGCATATCGCATATTAGCTTATTGCGTGTACTCAACTTAGTGTTCTAGATGTACTTCCACAGTTATTAATTGAAAGCTTTCGATGCCTGTACCATTTTTGCATTGGTATGATTGTGTGGCAAGTCCAATCATACTTCTATGCTCAGGGAAGTCGAGAAATTTTTCAACCCGAAAAATTCCTAGACCGGACCGGGAATCGAACCCAGCCACCTCCAGCATGGTCTTGCTTTTTAGCTGCGCCTTTACCGACTGAGATAAGAGAGGCCCCTAATGAGGAATAGTAGCGGTGATAATATACATCCTTGCATCACACCCGCGGTTACCCGAATCGGGTCAGACAAAGCTCCGTTGTGCAACACTCTGCATGAGAAAGCCTCGTACTGTGCTTCGATGAGGTTGACGATCTTATCAGAGACTCCTTTGCGTCTCAGAGCGCCCCACAAGTTTTCGTGGTTTAGTCGGTCGAAAGCTTTTTCGAGGTCAATGAATACCAAGTACAGGGACTCTTGGAACTCATTGACCTGCTCCAAGATGATGCGGAGCGTGACAATATGGATCTTCCAGCACGGAATCCTGCCTGCTGTCGTTGGAGAGTCACATACAAGTGTTAGCTGGGTTAGCAACATAGTGCACAGCTCGGACAACTATCCGGTGCTGGCTGAAGTTGGTTACTCGGTGAACCGATTCGTGTCAACTGAGTTCAATATCAACACTGCGTCGACACAACCATCGACTACGATGTCCAATCTGAGACTTCCGAAGACCTTGACCAGTGTCTATATATCATCGAGGAGGTGATTTCCCAGATCAGAGAACAACACGTACCAGTATCCAGACAGGTGAGTAACACTCTGAACCTTGACAGTTCTAGTAAAGACCTCATTAGACTTCGTAACACCATTTGTAGGCAGTACCAGCGTACTAGGCGGCCTAACTTGAAAACCAATTGTAATCGATTAACAAATATCATTGGTCGCTAGAACTATTCCACAGTCGCAGACAGTATATAAGCAAGTCAAACGCGCACTTTTTTGCTTGTAGAGTTGAAGACATACTTCAAATCTCCTCATCCATTGATGAGTTAGGTATACAAGTGTGCGTTTGACTAGTAAATACTGGTTGCATTAATGGACCTTCGCTCATTTTCAACTTCTGTTCAATTTTCATACTGCCGTACTCTAGCGGAACTATCTACCTACCCTCTTCAGACCTCTCTCTAGCTAATAAATTATCACACTAAAGCTTCATGTTAGATAGCATTTCCAATCACACTCTATTGTTTCTGAGTGAAAAATGAAACTTGTTTTGTAGATCTTGGGCTACGATTTTTTTTTTAATAAAAAAAAGTTCTTATTTTAACCACTTGAAAAAATTCAAGATCTTGATAGATAGGGAAAATGACGGCTTCGGCCTGACAGACTATTTTCGGCAACCCAAATTGAAACACTATTTGCACTTGATTTTCTTACGAAAACACTTCGCTGAATGCATGCAAACGATTCTTTATGCTTTCAGCTTCAATTTGACTATATTTTTACCACTGAAAAAAGCAATCTAGCAAGGTTTTCTTGAAATGCAACACACGCACTACAAATTGTAGCTGATTTCGAGTTGCCGATAATAGAACAGCAGATTTACATGCAGTTCAAATGGAACGGTTGCCGAAGAAAAACTGGTTGCCGACAATACTCGCTCTCACTAGAGAAGATTGGAGCTTTGTTCAAAACAGTTTTTGACAATTCTTTCGACTGAAATTGTTAGAGCAGCTGGCAGCAAAAGATTGTAAGCAAACCAATACTGCATATGTGTGCGTTCCTTAGAGAAAAAGGCTATAGAAAGAAGGTCGCTGCTTAGGTTGCCGAGAATACGTAAATTCCCCTAGTTGAAAATGATAAAAATCGATCAATCAATCAAAAAATCTAGCAAATTTTCGGAACTTACAGATGATTTTTAATTAAATCCGGAAATGTTTACGTATCGAATGTCTCGAAAAGTATGCCATGACTTAAATAGATTTTCTAGCTCCTGATTTATAAATTTAAATCCTTTAATATTTTTCAAAACCTGACCATTTGGATTTAATTAATTCATAACTAAGTGTGGGTGGTTTCCGATTTATTTAATTAAAATTAATCACCATTTCCTATCTGGAACCCCACCTTGCCCCTAGATGAACAAACTAACAACTGGGAAGATCGAATATTAACAGGCCATCAACCATCAAATTAACATCAAACTGGAAAAAGTTGACTTCCTGTCCTTGGTATTTCGCAAACAAAACAAACATTCTAAGTAAAACAGCCTCCACTTGCTGAAAATTCGTCCATCCTCTACATTCCGAGAATCGTCACCAGCTATTCTATTTTCAACTGTAAATAATTCGCGGAACAAAAAAGGGCTCATCCTCTCCTTAAATCAGCACCTTTTCTTGTTCACCTTAGTCCTCGTCCTGAGTGTGCATTTCCCATCCCTTTTTCCGCAGCGAAAAACAATATCCCCAAATCAACGCACATCAGCACAGCTTGCTGAGAAGAATGCAACACTCCGAACGGAATTCCCTTTCATCCCAAAAAGCGGCACTGACGTTGGTGATGAAAGCGGAAAGCCATTAGCCTTGACTTTCACTTTCGGTTTCCTCCCGACTAAATAGAGCTGTGCTCGGGTTCGGGCTCGGTTCGGAAAATTTTCCCAACCACCACAGTGCCGCGGTTGTTGTTTGGGATGAAATTTTCCTCGCTCGTCAGTCGCACGTCGACTACCGTTCGAAGCAGTTCGATTTTTGGCCGTCGGCAGGCAGAAGCGTTTAGCAGTTGTTGGTGGATCGTTCCGAAGGGCGGTTGGAAGATTGCAACGGATTTATCTCCTTCGATTTCGGGAAGACAAGTGAATTAAGAGACTCGGCGCGGGAATGCCGGTTGATTAGCAACAGATGTGCGACCGCTCGGGTGAAAAGTGATGGAATTACTGGTTCAGTGGGAATGGTAATCGCCGATTGGATGTATTATGAAGTTTTTAGTGAGGATTAATATTTATATAATATTTATTAGGGATCTGACATATAGAATTTAGGAAATAATTTTGATTGTGCATCGCAAGCGATGCGGATTCATTTTATTTTCTATCATTCAATTCTTAACGCCCGCTTGAGTGCTGATCTTGAATTATTTCCGATTTATTAACACTTCAAAAACCTTGGATGCAAAGTACTTGTTGCACCTACCAGCGACCAGTAACCACTTGCATCACTTACCGTTAACACGTGGCGAAAAGGAAATTTTATTAAATCAGCTTTGAGTGCATACGGAAAACCATGGGAAGGATGCGAGGTTGGTTGGTGGTTTGCGAATAATGAATAAAAATGTGCTCAATGACTTACGATTGGGAGTGTGAGAGACATTACTTCGACAACTTCGGCTTCGTCCAGTGATGTTGATGAGGATGCAAACAAAGTTAATGATGTGCATATGACGGGATGTTGGCGATATTTGATGCAGTGTAGTGTGACCACCACCGCACGTACATTCGAACGCAGCACCGTCCTCAACTGACGCAGCACAGTCAGGTGGATGATGCTGGAAGGGAACTCGGGGCCCAAGTAATTAAGTTTGACGGAAACTGTTTACATAAACATCAACGGTGCGGGAGAAAGATGTGCCCTACGTAGGATGTATCCAATGTGATGGTTTGGTGTCGTGTGTAGCTCTCGGTGTGTGGTGTGGATTCAAAACGGAAACTGAGGATAATATTTAGGAAGTGTCGAGTGTGAGTGATGAGCATCTGTAGCTGTTAGAGAAGATCATGTAAACTTGTGGCTGAAAGTGTGGGAGCCAATTTTCTAAAAAGAAGCAAAACAACGGGATGACAGTGAATACTAGACAATAGAGTATGTGCTGAAGGATATAAGCTGCTAACTTCAAAGGTAATTGAAAACAAGTTTATATGTATATCTTGTAATTTCATCCATGAATTAAAGAAAAAATTACTTCTCCCACATGAGAAACGATCTTCACTCGCATTTTGAAATTGTGGAAAAGAATCTACAGTAGACTCTCGGGAGCAGGACATTTCACCGAAGGACGTTTCGCCGAAGGACGTTTTGCCGAAGGACGTTTTGTCGAAGGTCATTTCGCCAACACATTCTTTGCAACCTCTTCTTGTATCTTATCAATGCAAAATATGATCATAGCATCTAATTACTTCATCATTCAGAAAAACATTGTTTTAGCTGAAATTAGTATTTGTATCTTTGATTTATAGGAATGCTTTTCTTCTTTTGAAAATGATCAGGTTTTTTCGAGTTGTACTGATTTCGGTTTTTTTTTAAATAATCGATGATTTGCATTTGTAAAAATGTTTCTTTCTTTCAAACCTGACCAGTTCATCCAAGTGATGCTGATATCAGAAATTTAAAAAAAAATCTATATTTTTTTTTTTTATTTTTAGGAATACTTCTTTCTTTTTATCATAAGCATTTCATTCGAGTTAACAGTACAACTAGTTATTTTCTAAATTATCAATATTTATAGGAATGCTTCCTTCATTTAAACATGACCAGTTTTTTCGAGTTGTACTGCTTTCGGATTTTTTTTTACAATCAATGTTTTACATTTAAGAAATGACCCATTCGGCGAAATTACCCATTCGGTAAAATGTCCTTTAGCGCAACATCCTCCGGCGAAATGCCCTATGAGCATGAGCATGAGCATGATTGACTGTCCACGGTTCCTACTCTGTTATTGCCAGATCAGCTGTAATTGCACAGAGATACAATAGGCGATGCTTGGGGCTAGCAATCATCCTCAATGTGTAAAAACTGGTGATCTCAAACTAGGCAATACCAGCGCCGGCCGCGCCCAAACACAGGTCAAGAAAAGAATGAGTAGGAATATGTTGACGTGACACTCGCTTTGATGGAAGCCGAGAACACCTCTGCACTTCCACGAGGAATCACTGCGATATTGGATAAGAGGGTTGGGATTGCAGCAGGGTTCGTTTAGGTAAACGATAAGCTGAATTGATGTCCTAACGCGAAGGAACTTGGGATTAAACCCACATCTTCTGCTCAGTAAGCAAAAACGTTTGCCACTAGGCAAACGGGCTCCATTTTGATCATCAAGTTATTGCTATTACCAAGCAGTCATATTAACAAATAAAAGCAATTAACGAATCTTGAATGTGGATGGACCTGAGATTAGACTCATGATGTTCTGCTCAGTAAGCAAAAAGGATCACTCTAAGGCCACCGAGCCCCTCATATCATATCATACATTTACTCGAGTTGCTCTAACCATTCAAATCCGGCACCGACGACGACAATCCCGCCAGGAAACAAATGGATTGTTTTTAACTGGAACATGCTCTCCAAATACAATCACCATGGCAGCACCAACACAACCTTATACACATTTTGGAAAATTTCGAAAAGAAAGAAATGAAAAAAATACCCACAACCACATAAAAGCACATAAATAGGAAACATGGCATTCTTCCTAATGTAAAAACAACCATTTTATGACCTCAATCGAAGTTTTTGAATCACAACACATTATAAACAGCGAGAATTTTAACCGATACGGAAACCGATCCAATACAATATAGAACAATAGCTTCAGAAACAATTATAAACTTGTGTCAACAACCCACCGAAATCGTACAACACGAACGAAGGTCACCGGCAGAACTATGTGAGCTGCCGTGCCCCTTACTTCACAACTAGCTACGACAGATCCCCAATCCGGCGCAACCGGCATTCCGCCCACGCATGCCAACACCACCACCAGATAGGGGAAATTTTCCCCTACCTGATAGCGGTGCCAGCACGCGTGGGCAAGCCACCAGCCACACAAAACCGACCATCAAACGCACTCCCCACAAATGCAGACACGTTCCCCCGAAAATGTAATCGAGAAATGTACAAGAACAATTTTCAACTCCTTTGGTGAAATACCCTATGTTGGACAAAAAATTCTGGACGGGACAAAATATGACCAGCTTTAAAGGAGCACTGGTCCGTGAATTATTATTCAGGAGGTATTTGAATGAGAAACAAGCCTTGTTGTTGTTCTCTGCTGTCCGAAGAAGTCATCTCCACTCTACTTGATCCATTGCCACAGTTCGCCAGCGTTGTAGTCTGTGAAGGGTCTGCAGGTTGCCTTCTACTTGGTCGATCCACCTTGCCCACTGCGCGCCTCTTCTTCTTGTTCCTGTTGGGTCGCTTGCTAGAACCATTTTCACTGGGTCGTCGTGCGGCATTCTTACGACGTGCCCAGCCCACCGTAGTCGCACAATTTTTTGCAATGTGGACGATGGATGGTTCTCCCAGCAGCTGGTGCAATTCGTGGTTCATTCGCCTCCTCCACGTTCCGTCATCCATCAACATTCCACCGTAGATGGTTCCGTTCGAAAACACCAAGGGCACGTTGGTCCTCCACAAGCATAGTCGAGGTCTCGTGGTCGTAGAGGACCACCGGTCTAATCAGCGTCTTATAGATAGTCAACTTCGTGCGACGACGACTGTTATTCAACCCGAGCGTCCTCCGGAGTCCAAAGTAGGCACGATTCCCTGCCATGATGCGACTTTGAATTTTCTGCTGGTATCATTTTCGGCGGTCTCCAGTGATCCCAAATACACGAACTCAACGACCACGTAGATTTCGTCACCGTCAATCTGAACTCGGGGTGGAAGGCTAACATTGTCTTCCCTAGAACCTCTTCCTTTCATGTATTTTGTCTTCGATGCGTTGATGGCAAGGCCAATCCGCCTATCTTCAACCCTCAGTCTGATGTACGTTTCCGCCACTGTCTCAAAGTTCCGTGCCATGGTGTCAATGTCATCGGCGACACCAAGAAGCTGGAAGATTGTGCTGAAGCTGAAGATTGTGCCCTTCGTGTCTATCCTAGCTCTTCTGATCACACCTTCTAACGCGATGTTGAATAGCAGACACGAAAGTCCATCACTTTGCCGTAACCCCCTTCGAGATTCAAAGGGACTCGAGAGTGTCCCCGATACTCGAACAACGCACATCACTCGATCCATCGTCGCCTTGATCAATCGCGTCAGTTTATCCGGAAATCCGTACTCGTGCATAATCTGCCATAGCTGATCTCGATCGATTGTGTCGTATGCGGATTTGAAATCGATGAACTAATGATGTGTGGGAATGTTGTATTCGTGGCATTTCTGCAGAACCTGCCGAATCGCAAAAATTTGGTCCGTGGTAGTGCGGGCACCCATGAATCCCGCCTGGTTTTGCCCCACGAACTCTCTTGAAAATGGTGACAGGCGGCGGCATAGAATTTGGGAGAGTAGCTTGTAGGCGGCGCTCAGCAGTGTGATCGCGCGGTAGTTGCAGCAATCCAGCTTGTCACCATTTTTGTAGATTGGGCATACGACACCTTCCATCCACTCCTCCGGTAATATCTCCTCCTCCCAAATCTTGGCAATTACCCAGTGCAGCGCTCTAGCCAGTGCTTCACCACCGTATTTTAATAGCTCACTTGGTAGTTGATCTACACCAGTTGCTTTGTTGTTCTTCAGCCGACCGATCTCCTCCTCAACTTCTTGAAGATCAGGGGCCGGTAGCCTGTCGTCTTCTGTGCGTGCTCCAAGGTCTGTTGCCGTGCCACCTTCGTTTTCTGCTGCTTCACCGTTGAGGTGCTCGTCATAGTACTGCTTCCACCTCTCAATCACCTCACACTCGTTCGTGAGAAGGTTACCGTCCAAGTCCTTGCACATATCGGCTTGCGGCACGTAGCCTTTGCGCGAACTATTTAGCTTCTCGTAGAGCTTCCTGCTGACGCTTCTTCCTTCGGAAAACCGAGTTTTGTCTGTTTTGTCTGCTCTTCCGTGGGTAGTGCAACTTCCAGCTGCTGCGCGTAGTCCTGGGCAACTCCGGTGTCCCGTAGTTGCTCAATGTTGGGCCGCGGCGTTTGACTTCGACGGGTGTTATGCACCTTTGAGCGCATGCATACTGCAACTAGGTAGTGGTCCGAATCTATGTTCGCACTGTCGTTGATAATGTCGGAGAAGAATTTCCCGTTAATTAGAACTTGATCGATTGTGACGTGAAGCACAGTGGACGTATTTAAGTCGGCCAGTCAGCTTCCTTCCCCCTTTCGGGAAAATTGATCTTCCCTAGGGAAGGTCTCATAGCCGGGAAAAGATAATTTTCAATATAATGATGCTTCACATCAATACGAACTCAATTTTTGCAGATGATCAGTTTGGATTTTGCCATCGGCATTCAACTACTCATCAACTCCTAAGAATTACCAATTTAATTCGTCCAAACAATTCTGAAGACTGCTCAACTGGAGTTGCTTTTCTAGACATAGAAAAAGCATTCGACAGTGTTTGGCATGAAGGTTTGATTGCTAATTCAAAATTTGAACGACTACCTGATAGAGCAGGAGTTCCTCAGGGTAGTATTCTTGGGCCTATATTGTATGACATGTTCACTTCGGACCTCCCGGATTTGCCTCAGGGTTGCCACAAATCTTTGTTCGCTGATGACACAGACATTTCCGTTAAAGGAAGAATTCTTCGTGTCAGCAGACTGCAGAAAAGTTAAAATATTTTCTCTTCTCCTCTTTTCTGGAAAAGTTAAGTTAAATTCTCTTCTTATTTACAAAAATTGAAGATTTCTCCCAACGCATCCAAAACTCAACTTATAATAATTCCACATAAGCCTTCCTTTTTGAAAACTAGTAGTAATCACATAGTCACTATGATCGGAGTTCCTATTTCCTGGTCAAACCAAGTGAAATGTCTTGGATTAGTACTTTCTCAAAAATTAACTTTTTAAGATCACATTGAGGGCATTCAAGCCAAATGTAACAAATATATAAAAAAAATTGTATCCTCTCATAAACAGGAAATCCAAACTGCGCCAGACGAAAAGCTTGTAATATTTAAACAAGTTTTTATACCGGCCATGCTGTCTCGCAATTTATGGAATGTCTCATGCTTTGCAAATAAAACATAAGTTACCATGCTTGGAATCGCACTATCAATCGGCGAAAGATTAATTATATTTCAATCTAATCATCGTCAAAAGCCATCGCCCTTTGAAGTGCCGTTTGATGTGCGCCCGTAGTGTAGAAATGTTATCCAATTTCAAATAAAATACACATCCTCCTGTATGGTCGCGTATCTTCCTTCACTCAGCTCACCATCTGACTGCCATCTGCTTATGGCGGGCTCTCGCTGCGGTAGACACAGCCGGAACACAATGCTGGGGGCGAGGAAGTGAATGCAAATAAGCCTCACCCACGCTATTTTGTAAATAAAAGAATGACAGCCCTGCTGATTAGTATTCCCCCATGCTGAGCGGTTGGCGACTGCCACAGGTGAAAGTATCTAAACGCTTGTATAAAGCAAATATTAAAATTCTTCCACCATCCGTCGTCACTGGGAGGCTTTTGATCCCCGTAAACTGGCACCTCATCCCCAAGAGCTGAAATTGAAATTTATTGATCAATTATCGATGGGCACGGCGTGGCGTGGGTGGTCGGGGGATTTGTGGATGCCTCTTTGCTGCTGCTGTGTCACTGTTTGCAGGGAGCAAAACGCGGGCGGTCTTTGTCGGTTCCATACTGCTGGGATTCTCCATATATAGTCAAGTACCTTCCAGGAAGTACCCCTTGAAAGGACGACGGTTCAAACTGTTTTTTTTTTTTTATACATTAATCGATTGAAAATTGACCTGAGCATCGGGAAGCGCAAGCAGCGTTGTCCCCATTTTGTCATGGTAATTAGCATCTTTTTTGTAGATTCTTTTTTTAGTTATAGCGAGTAAATGGGAAAAAGGAGACGGTCAATTATTTCGGTGATAATTTAATTAGAGGACTTTCCCGATTTGATTTAGCACGAGTGAGACGTTACCAATTTGCGATGTTGTGTATAATATTTATGTAGCTTGTAGATTCCACATGAATACCGAAGCTCTCTTGAACCGTCGATCTTCCTGGAAGCCACTTGACTATGGAGAACCCCAGCTCCAGCAGTTAGGAATGCAGGTTGAATTGGAATTATTTCCAACTACAGTTGACACAATCTTCAAAAAGAGGATACACAGACTAAACAATTAGCACTAGACAAGTAAGGAAATTTCCCTTATGCGAAAATTTACTCCTGCTGGAAAGGAAATCTAGCCCTCGCTTCTGTGGCAGACACAATCGGACTGAACGATGTTGTTGATTGAATCAAGTCAGGATCAAAGGACGATGTGAATAATTATCGTCCTATCTCTTGCTTGTCTGTACTAGAGAAACTGATGGAAAAACTATTGGCCATAAGGTTAATTAGTTTTACCAAGCACCATGGCTTAATTTGCGCTCACCAATATGGATTTAGCAGTGAATCTAGTTCGCTGATGGCTTGCTGCGCATTAGTGGACAACATCTATGATGCATCATGTGTTGGATCATAAAAAAAAAACTAGCAGGAGCTTTGTTCATCTACCTTAAAAAAACATTCGATACTGGTCAATTCTCACCAAACTGTGGTGAGTTTGAGCTTCAAGAGTTTTGCTGTACACCCGAATACGAACCGAATCTTCCGTCACTGCCGGCAGTAGTAACTTCGTGTCTGCCATCTTTGAAGAGTAAAGAGAGATAGCAAACTATGCTTTCTCTTTCTAAGAAAGCGATGTGCAACGGAATAATTTTTGTACGCTTACGGCACCTCCGCTTTTTTTTCACAGGATGTTAGTATTGATCCTACAATCAAATCTGTGTTGGTTTTAAAATATTTCATCTTGGGATTTAAAAAAAAAAATTAGAAACGTCTGTGCTTAGGAGCACGAACGGAAGTTTGACGTAAGACCGCTAGTGGACGGAACAAATATGTTGAGTCTTAAGTTCTTTTAATTAATCGATCATCTATTATCTTAACTCTTTCCGTTTATGAATTGGTGGCCCTGGTGGGTAGTTATTTGTTTTTTTGGTGATCTTTTGATCGTGATAGTGAATAGTGATTATTGATACCTGTAATTTTAAAAGTTTGTTCGTGATATTAAATTTTAATAAATAATTAATAAAGTTTCCCCTATTCGATGTTGCTGGTAATTTGAGTTCGATTGGCGTGGAAAGAATAATAATGAATGTTTTGTTTATAAAAGTTGTTGTTGGTCTACAATATATTGAATTAGTTTCGATTTAGATCGAAATTTTATCCGTCAGACTATAAATATAGTGACTATATTCGATTTGGGTGGATCCTCCGTAAATCGATTTGAAGCTTTCCGGCGCAACTATCATCGTGTTGACTAGGGTCAGTTCAAACATTGCGTCGACACCGCTGTAGACTACGATGTCCAACCGGAATCGTCCGAAGATGTTGACCGGTGTCTGCGCTCCATCGATCAAGCAATTTCCCGGGCCAGGGAGCTACATGTGCCAGTATCCAGACAGGTGAGTAATACTCTGAACTTTGACAGGCCTACTAAAGACCTCATTAGACTCCGCAACACGATTCGTAGGCAGTACCAGCGTACTGGGCTGCCTAACCTGAAGACCAATTGCAACCGTTTGAACAAAATCATCCAAGCCAGGATGGTGGATCTCAGAAATATCGATTTTGCAAACAAGATTCGCTCTCTCCCAGATTGTGCTAAGCCATTCTGGAAAATGGCAAAGATTTTGAAAAATAAGCCGAGGCCCATTCCTCCCCTTTCCTCTCCTAACCAAAATTCGGACCCATCTTTACTAATAACCCCATTTGAAAAGGCCAATGCTCTTGGAAAACACTTTGTAAATTCACATAACCTTGGCCACGCCATGGTGAGTCTCCACGAGCCTGCAGTATCACAGGCAATGGCTAGTGTCGCTGCCACCCCCGTAGTTGTCCCTGACGAAAGTAGAATATCGGCTGATGAGGTGATAGCAGTGATTAAATCAACAAAGAACATGAAGGCCGCTGGTGTCGATGGAGTGGTCAACCTCGAGCTGAAAAACTTGAGTGTTGACTTCTTCAAGCACCTTGCAGTGGTCTTCATCAAGTGTTTAATGCTTGGCTACTTCCCTGCATGCTGGAAGTTAGCCAAAGTTATTCCAATTCACAAACCTGGCAAAGACCCTACCAGTGCCAAAAGCTATCGCCCCATCAGCCTCTTGTCCTCCATCTCGAAGCTATTCGAAAAATTGATACTCAGCCGTCTGCTGGTGTTTTCAAATGATAATAACATCTTTCTCAAAGAGCAATTCGGGTTTAGGAAAGACCACTCTACCATCCACCAACTCGCACGGGTTACTAACATCATCAAGCGGAACAAATCCGTTTCCAATACATCTGCCATGGCATTGTTGGACGTCGAGAAGGCGTTCGACAATGTCTGGCATGATGGTCTAGTGTACAAGCTGCATCGATACAACTTTCCGATCTACCTCGTGAAGATCATCAAAAACTACTTGTCGGGCAGATCATTCCAGGTCTACTTGAACAATGTCTCCTCTGATACGTTCAACGTTGATGCAGGGGTCCCTCAAGGTAGCCTGCTTGGGCATATCCTATTCAACATTTTCACGTCAGACGTTCCTCCCCTGCCGGGTGGTGGTATCCTGTCAATGTTCGGAGATGACACCTCCATCATCTATAAGGGTCGAGTGATACGTGCTCTGGCGAATAAACTACAATCAGGCCTGGATGTTTTGTCCGACTAATTTAAGAGCTGGAAGATTTGTATCAATGCAGCTAAAACACAAACCATTCTGTTTCCACATTCGTATTCACCTCGGCTTGTTCCGCCTGCTAACGTCAAGATCCATCTTGATAGCACTCCCATTGAATGGTCGAGTGAAGTAGTCTACCTTGGTCTCACCCTCGATAGCAAATTGCTATTCCGATCCCATGTGGACAAGACATCCACCAAGTGTAACATCTTGATCAGGTCGCTCTACCCTCTGATAAACAGTAAGTCCACCCTGTCCCTCAAAAACAAGCTTGCTGTCCACAAGCAAATCATTCTGCCGGCTATTGAGTATGGTATGCCAATCTGGGAGAGTTGTGCTAAGTGCCATCACTTAAAGCTTCAGAGGATCCAAAACAAGATCCTCAGAATGATCCTTAACAGTCCACCGCGAACTCGTAATTCTGAGATTCACCACCTGGCCGGTCTTCAAACACTCGAGGAGCGAAAGACTTCCACGTTGGAAAGGTGCAGAGTCGCCTGTCTGCGATCAAACCACCAGATCATTCGTGATTTGGCAACCTAGTTTAAGTAGTTAGGTGCTCAAGTAGGTAGGTTATCAAATTTTTAAATTCAAATCAAAACAATCCCACAAAGTGTATCCTGTAAATTAGCTCTAAACGCAATCATCACATTAGAATAACCAATTAACTAGAACAAAGATGAAGAGCCAAAGGCTAACCAATTGAAATGTTAAATCAAATGTTGAAACATAAAAACCCAGAAAATAAACGTAAATTTTACTACGATTTGGGTGCATTCATTGGTAGACCGTCCAGCAGTATAGTTCGTTCGTTCGTTCGCTTCGCTACTGAGTTTTTTCTAGTTCGTTTTATTGCTACGTTCGCGTCGTGGAAGTGCCGTCAAGTCTAATTGCACTTGCCAATAAACAAAGCATGGTACGCAAGCGTACTAATGCTCCTGCATCAGAGGGCCCTAGCTAGAAATCCCAAACGGATCCCAGCGCTGCTTTGAATGACGCAGCAAATCGGCTGCTAAAGAGCAATCACTTCTCGGTGCTCGGAGTAGAAAATGGCGGTGGTGACGCCGCTGAAATTGCGAAAAAGGAGCGGATTCCCCCGCTGTTTACCCCGATGAAGGACGGCGCTCAGATTAGGGATGAGCTGGCAAAACGTAAATTGTTCCCGCGATTCAAAATCTGTAGCGTTGGAACAAAAATCATGTGCTCCAGCCTACAGCAGTACAAGTCTGTTGGTGACCTGCTGAAGAACAGCACAGTGGAGTTTTACACTCACGATTTGCCTTCGATGAAACCATTGAAGGTTGTTTTACGAGGTAAAAGATGAGCTGGTGAGGCTCGGATTGAAACCAGAGGCAGTCCACCCAATGAATCGACGGCCTATGCCCAATACCAACTATCGTGACCAACTGTTTCTGGTCCACCTCACGAAGGGCTCCACCACCCTTGCTGCGCTCAAGAGCAACATACGTGACCTGTTTCAGGTCATTATCGACTGGGAATACTACAAGCCGCAACACCGTGATGTGACCCAACGGAATTCATCACCATGAAGAAGAAGGTGGCTACAAGCAACCAGCCAGGCCGGCATCGAAATAAACGTGCACCACCAGCCATCACGGACGAACAATACCCGGCAATCCATCCTCGTCGTCTGGTCCCAAATCTTCCACCACTACCTCTCAACAACAGTCAACGAGCCGCCCCCTCAGCTCAGCATCGCCTCACTGCTGCTGCAGCTCTGCCAAATCAAGCTTCTGCCTCGGCGCCTGGACTATCGTATGCCCGTGTTGCCTCAGGTGACTCAGTTGACGAATCTCCGTTAACATCAGAGGAACTAGTAACGCTGGTTGCAGAGGTGATTGTCATTCTGTGCACCTGCAAGACTCGATCTGAACAGCTTCATGCTGCCTTGTCACTCGTCACCAAGTATGGACCGTGAAGCTATAAAAATTGCAAATTGGAAGGCTTGCTCACTGACGAACAAGCATAGAGAGCTACTCGATTTTCTCAACACCAAGGAGGTCGACAATGCTATCATCACCGAGACGCATTTAAAGCTCGAACTAAACATATTCCTTCCCGACTTCCGGCTCGTCAAACTTGATCGCACCTGCTCTGGAGGCGGAAGAGTGGCCATCGCTGCAAGACGGAACATCAGTTGCCGGCTGCTACCAAATTTCCAGCTGAAAACAATTGAAGCCATCGGAGTGGAGGTGAGCACATCACTTGGCCCAATCACCATCATCGCGGCCTACTGCCCCAAGCAAACCAACATCAGGGACGGGTCGTCAGTGGCCCTCCGCAAAGACATCATCAAACTCACCCGGAGAAGCGCGAACTTTATCATCGCTGGCGATCTGAACGCAAAACACCAAACTTGGGGCAATCGAAACGGCACCATCCTGAATGAAGACCTGCAAGAGGGCCACTATACCATCTTGGCCCCGGACTCTCCCACCCGGTTGAGTCGGTCTGAGGTCCATGCGATCATCGACCTCTTCGTAAGCAACATGGGACACAACATCTCGCAACCTGTGTTTTGCATACATAATTTTTCCGCGTTTCGTATTAGGGGCTGTTCATTAACTACGTAGACAATTTTTGGGACTCTTGCCCATCTCCCTCCCTGTTTGTAGCTAATGAACAACCTCTTAGTTCACCTTTAACCACTGACTTGCACCTAGTTATTGCAGGACCAAGCACCACGCCGTCCGAAGCGGTAATGAGCAGAAGCGCGACAGCAGCGCTGTTTTATATCTTTTCAGAACAATGTGCAACCAAGTGGTACTCGATTATGATGACTGGGTTTGGGGAAAAACGATTATTTCATGAAAACAGTGATAAAATTATCATTTGCACATTTTTCAAAAGTTTTATTACGGAAAATTGGAAAAATATTTATTTCAACAGGTTTGTAATGTAATATCCTATCGATTGGCGTATTTGGATTTTAATTTCATCTATAAAAGATAAAGTTACAAGCGTTCAAAACCTAACACTACTTCACCTCACATATTTTTTGATTTGCACCCCAGTATAGTCGACAAAGACGTAGTTCTAGGTAAAAATATTGTGCACCAACACCTGGAAAATCTTGAGTGGTCCAGTTCCAAGCTGGCTAAAGTGCTGAAGATGCCGGAAAGGACAGTTTGTCGAGGGCTCAAAACCTACAAGAAAGTCCTGAGTGTGGAACGGAATCAGCGGACCTACGAAAAAACTGGAACCAGGATCGTCAGCTGCGCAGTAAGGTGTTGAGGTGCGTTAAACTCCGGTCTGTCGATTCGAGATGTGGCCAGAAGATACAACGCCCACTTTCAAACGGTGCGGAACATCCTTGCCAGGGAAGGATACGAGTCATACAAAGCCAGTAAACATCCGAACCGGCACATGCAGCAGAATTCCGTGGCCAAAAAGCATGCAAGGCTCTTCTACGACCGTGTTTTGACGAAACACAAGGGCTGCACTTTGATCGATGACGATGGTGTGTTTGCCGACAACTTCGCCGCGAAGAGGGCCATTATTTGGCAAGCGATTTGCAGTTGTGGCCTGAAAACGGAACCATTCGTCACATCCTCGACGATGACATACCAAGTTTACATCGAAGAATGCCTGAAAAAGCGTGTATTGCCGTTCATCCACAAGCATAGACTCAAAGTCATATTTTGTCAGTCGATTTGGTCAGCTGCCACTACTCCAAGGTGGCATGCTGCCAACAAGATCGATTTTGTCCCAAACGAATGAATCCTCCGAATTGCCCGGAATTTCGACCAATCGGAAAATACTGGGTAATTTCAAAGCAGCGACTTCGACGAAGTGATGGAGCAGTCAAGGACATCCAGCAAATGCGCTGATTACATGTCCGTTTCCACTGTGCGGTTGCTGATGGGCTCCATCAAGAAGAAGGTTTGAGATTTTAGGAAGTTATAGTAAAAGTTCTGTAAAGCAACTATTAATGGACTTTTTAAACTTATTGAATCACGAATAAGAGGTCTTTTTTACGCACAATTTACTTTCAGTCAGCCTTCAAGTTTAAGTTCCATTGAACTAGTCTTTGAATTGTCATGTAATTTTAAGTGTCGCATGAAAGATTTGAACCTAATCAGATGTTGGCTTTTTCCACGAAATTTTTTTTTCGGTGCCGTCGGCGTCATAACCATAGCTCTGACCAATTTTTGTCTAAACGAAATTAAACGAAATTTACAATATCCGGCAATAACATCAGAAACATCAAATTTTGTATTGTAATCGAGAAATCTGACCGCAAAACCATTTACCGCATGTTGAACTTCCACAATTCTGCTGTTTTCATAACTAGAACCCAAAAGTTTCGTGAAATTCCGTACAATTCCGTATTATCCCGCATATATCCAAAACACATTAAAGCGTCATTGGATTCATTTCAACATACCAATTAAGGCATCCTAATCAGATGTTGGCTTTTTCCACGAAATTTTTTTTTCGGTGCCGTCGGCGTCATAACCATAGCTCTGACCAATTTTTGTCTAAACGAAATTAAACGAAATTTACAATATCCGGCAATAACATCAGAAACATCAAATTTTGTATTGTAATCGAGAAATCTGACCGCAAAACCATTTACCGCATGTTGAACTTCCACAATTCTGCTGTTTTCATAACTAGAACCCAAAAGTTTCGTGAAATTCCGTACAATTCCGTATTATCCCGCATATATCCAAAACACATTAAAGCGTCATTGGATTCATTTCAACATACCAATTAAGGCAGGAAAAATGAATTCGATGGGAGCACTTATTTTTTTTTTGGAGAATGGATGAAAATATTCATATTACGCATACTTAAAGACTTTGTTTTGGAGCTTTTGAACTAAACTATCGTAGCGTAAACGTACAGATTTATCAACCTAGCACTAATTTTCGACCCTTCCAAACAAAATAAAAAAATCAAAAATATGTGATTAAATTTTAAATCGAGTTTTTCAATATCAGCAAGTCAACAGTGCATCCAAAATAGGCAAATTGCGTGTTTATTTAATGAAAAAACTTTATTTTCGACCTTGTTTTGGGCAAAAAGCCAAACGTATGGTTGATTCGTTTACGTCGATATCATTGATATACTCGATACTACGGAAATGGATGCTCATACCGAAGTAGTTCTCTACTCTATCAGGCACCCATGCGCCAAAGAACGCTTCCCGATTTGAATCTACATTTCATACCTTCACCGTCACTTCGTCACGGATTTAATTACGCACCACGATCCCATTTCCGATTCCTGACTCTTTCCAAGTGGGCAACAAAGTCAGGAAAGATCCTTCACAACTACACAACACTCAGCTGCCATGACGTCGTTATGGTGAGGTAATCCGAAAGGGGAGCTTGATTGAATCCATTCCACTTTTCAAAAGTGGTTTAGTGACAAGATTAATTAACGGCGTAGGCGCGACTTTCGAATTAACTGTCCTGCGCGTCCCACGTCGGAAATATCGTGATGATAAATTGTTGTATCCCCGAGTGTGTGTGTGTGTGGATTACATCGCCCGTTGGCTGGTACCTGAAACAACATTCCTTTGTCTTCTTTCAGTAACAAATAAAAGCTCAACCCGAGTGGAATCATCGGTTATTGCTCTTGACGAATTGTGGTGGCAGCGCCCTTGCCGTTGGTGCAATTAGCTATGGGGGAATAAACTGAATATGCCTTGAACCAGTCAATTTTCAATTAAGCTGTTGGCTTCAGGGAAAGTTATAGCAACCAAGTCTTTCGAGATGATTGTTAGATGGATGTATAAATAACAAGATTAAATAAATTCCATTAGATTGAGCTGTGAGCTTCAGGTCGTCGTTCCTGTAGCAAGGTTGTGGCAAAGTTCGATAAGAGTTGGTTTATAGGAATTGGTAATTTGCTGAGAATACATTTGTTGTAAACAAGAGTATCTCATGCAATAGAAAAAACGTTTGTGGGGTTTTCAATTATCTGGTTCCAAATGATTAGAATACTATGATTGCATTTCTCGTACGCCGAGGTTAAAAACACATTTTTGATCAGAGGCATGAAGGGTGAAGTGTCATACAGTATCTCCCGCAAAAAACAGTTTACTGGATCATTCATATCTATAATGAATTTTTAAGGCTACACACTTAGAAATAACTAATTTTACACGTGACGGAATCCGTCTTTGACATTAAAGATGAGACGTAAACAAGCATGTCATGTAATATTAAGTGCTCCGAGACAGAAAAGTACGTTTGATTGAGCTATATTGCACGTCTGTTATGGCTCAAATTTATGTCAAAATTGACGCTTGTATATGTCACTCTCAGAGCACCTAAATTTACATGATTTTTTCTAAGGGTGTAGTTTACACAATTTTCTGACGGAAATCTGCATTTAAGTTTCGACGTCACCCAACGAGAAAGCCCCTATCGAGAGAATGACAACTGTACATAAGACAAGTGGTAGGTCACTCCGCACACCAGTCTTGGGTCTACATTTTTCTCAGTGTGCCGATTGCGCCGGCAGTGCCGGGCATAGAGCAAGCTGCGATTTTTTGTAAAATACGAACATTATGGTATATTTGGTGTTAATGGCTAGCCTGATGGGCTAGTTTAAAGGGATTCCCCTAGCCTCTGGTCTAGCCACGGAGATCGTCTGTGGTGGGCTACACGCGCCTCTTTTGTTGGCTAGTTCGAGCTCGAAATCCTAGAGCTTCAAGGTCGGCTCCTGGCTTGTCGATACTAATCAGAAGCACAAAACACCTATCAATCACTTTTCACTAGTTTAATGTTTAACTCACTTGTTATGTCTGTAGTGTGGGTGTGTAGATTGTTGGCGAGTGATGACGGGATTCTGCAGTGGGTGGGCTTTTTCGGCGGCGGATGAACGGTCTGTTCCCGGTGGATGCCGGTGCTCGACGGTTGTCACCGTGTGGGTCGGGTGATCGACGGTTGTCACCGTGTGGGTCGGGTGATCGATGGTGGTCTCTCAGTGGTCGTCGGTGTATTACCGATGAACGCTTGCTACACGAGTGTTGGCGTGTTAACGGACGCCCTCGTGGTTTAGGCCGTAATTAATGGGTCCCGAGGGGAATATGAGAGGTTTTAGGGCTGGGAATTCCGCTACCGGGTTATTAATTAGGTCCTACCTGACTCCGTATTCGGTGGTATTAGCCGGTATTTGTTGGTAACTCTTGACTATTATACTCTTAATTTATATGAACTATCTTGCGCAATGGCTGAAGTAGAAGAGAACTTTCTTTTCAGTTTGACCCAGTAGCTTCCCCTTGATCTATGCCCATTTCTACCTCCCTCCCACTTTTCCACCACCCCTTATCCATATCCTTCTCCTGTTTCCAACGCCCACCTTCATCCTTACTCCTTCCCATTATGTGTTCTGTGTTATGTGTTGTTGGTGGGACTGGGTTACACTGGGACCGTTGGTTTGGGAGTGGTCTTTTTTCATATTTAGTTATATTTACATTCAAAAACAAGACAATATTGCACACAAGAAACTGACATACTGATTTAATTCAAAATGAGTACACATATACCCTATTCCTCGCTCTCGCTATCTCCTGATTTTTCTCGCTCGAAGTGAATCAATAGGGCAGTGTTGGCAAAATCAGAAATCAATTGATATTTTTCCGCTCTCATGCGCTCGCAATATCACGCGTGATATTGGAACAAAATATCATGCTTGATATTGATTTTACAAGCTCCTTTGATATTGCGAGACTATTCACAACATGCAAAAATCAAGCTGAGAGTTGACTCAACACAAAAATGATTCCATTGTACATCGTTTTTTAGAAAGAGAAAGCATAGCTTGCTATCTTTTTTTAATCTTCACCGATGGCAGACGCGAAGGGACGGCTGCAAGCCGTTATGGAAGTTTCGGTTGCATTCGGGTGTAAAACAAAAATCATTAAACTCAATCTCACCACAGTTTGGTGAGATTTGCAGTTGGTGAGTTTTGTTAGCTTGATATTCCGAGCAGCGATATCACAGCTTGCAAAATCAACCGCAGTAGTTTGCTTGTTGATTTTTGTCTACGAAAATCAAGCGTGATATTGGGCGTTGGTGAGATTTGATTTTTTGATATTTTCCCAACACTGCACTAGGGTACAGGAACCAAAACGGTAAACTTTGGCAACCCAATATGTCTGACAGCTTGAATGTTTTGATTTGCAATCGCAAGGATAACATCGGTCTAGCGACAACCAAGGAGGAATGCTGGTGAGATGGACCGTGAGTGGTTTCAGCCGTCCAACAGGACACAACAAAGAAAAAGGAAGTGTTCCCGCATCGAAAACAACGCCTACGTCAAGTGGATGGAACCGGACTTTTCCCATGATGACGCAGAAGGAGGATTGTATTCTGACGGCGGTTGGCGTAGACGAGGAAACCATCTATAGAAAATCCACCTGGCTGCTGGAATACGAGCTGACCGATACGATTACGGTGCTGTGGGGAAAATCCATCTTTTTTCTAACCAGCAAGAAGAAGATCGACTTATTGAAGTAGTTCGAGAAGCACGGTGAGGAGGGCATTCAGTCGGTGAAGCTGTTGGTTCGGGATAAGAACGACAAAGACAAGGCCAATTTTGAAAAGCTGCTGGAGGCAATCAACGGATCCAAGAATGGCAAAACGTTTGGAGTCTTCTCCAAAGGCAACTTCCCGGGTGAATTCTGTGAATTGTGGCGAGCCTTCGTCAAGGACAAGAGCTTCGATGCGGTGAACATCAGCGTCCCAATCGGGTACATCATATGCTCCAAGGAGGACTCCGAGGTTATCACCATCAAGAAGGCCTGCCTGGTGACGGTAGACGCATTCAACAAGTACTTCAAGGATCACGTCATGGAGATTATCGATGCTGATAAGAAAGTACACCACAAACTGTCAGAGGGTGTCGAGCAGGCTGTGACGGACAAAACTACTACTATTTGGACATGTGCTACCTGACAACTATCCAGTCGGACAGCTTGAAGTTCATTGCATTTAGCGACAAGAACTATCTGCACTTCGGATCGATCATCTATGCTATGGGTACGCGTTACAAGTCCTACTGCTCCAATGTCGTCCGAACGTTGCTGGTCAATCCGACTGAAACGATTCAGAAGCACTACACCTTTTTGCTCAATCTGGAAGAGGAACTGCTGAAGGTGATGATTCCGGGCAAGAAGCTCTCGGAGGGTTTCGACGTCGGAATGGATTATTCCGAGAAGGAGGATTCCAAGCTAAGACGTTTGGTGTTGCCACCGGGTTGGAGTTCCAGGAGACTTCGATCGTAGTACCTCAACCAGTGAAATTCGGTTAAATTGTAAGTTAATTAGGTTGAGTGGAAGTAGCAAGATGTGGCTTTTCAGCAGCAAATCACCAGATTTCGGTCAATTGATCATCTACCAAACCAAACTCACTTGAACAATACCGAACTACTACTTTTCACGGCATAATCACATGAAATCTATATTGCTTCCACTCAACCCAATTAACTTACAATTTTTTTTTTTTTATTTAATGTTACAAAAATCGATAGCCATTTATTTCATCTCGTATAAAATGACACATATCCGAAAATAAAGCTACTCTGTTACTTAATTTTAAATTAAACAGAAATCTCACTTCAAATTTACATTACCCTTCACCGCCATCAAAGCATATCCACCGTTGCCCCAGTAGTTGGACCAGGAGTTCTTTATTAGCCAGTAATCTTTTTCTTTGAGTTTTTTGTATCCAACCACCCCCAATGCATGATCCAATCCATCCAAATTGTTCTTGTATACCGGTTCGTAGCACACTCGATTTGCGTAGTAGCTGAAAGACTTGCGACCGGCATCGATAGCAATCGACAGCCCTCGGAAGCGTACATTTCGAATTTAAATGTGAACCGAGAAGTGAATAACTGGTCTGAGCTCCTCTAGGATATTCAATAAGATCATGTTTCTGAAATACACAGTAAAACAGCACGTAATGCTGTGAATAACTTCAATGACAGCTGTCCAGCAGTGCTTCAATTTTACTTAATGAACAATCCAATGCCTACGAGCTTGTACCGAAGGTGTGCCGATGGATGTGCCAAGTTGTGCCCAAGCTGTGTCGAATCTACTTTCGGCACACTGTGCTGAGTGATCTACCCCTTGACATAAGATAAATGTTTTTAACAAGTCAATTTTGAACTAAATCTATTTTTGAATGTTGATGGATATATTTACGAACTTCTTAAAATTCGACTGAATTCAGGGAAGTCTGGAAACTTCAAAAATATTCTGTCAACGTCAATGATATAAGCATACTTCAACACTGCTAACTTCAGTAAGCTCTGCTGATTACAGGAAAATTCAACGATATTCAGGAAATCTCTGAAAATTTCAGGGAAGTCTGTGAATCAGAAAAAAACTGTAAATTTCATAGAAATCTGGTTGGTTGGTTGATTGGTTGGTTGTCTTTATTAAGGAGATTTTCAGCCAGACGCGGTGAACTTCCTAAACGTTCTTCAAACATGAAAAACATTTTGAGGAAGCTTCTGAGAACAACATGAAGGTTTAGTCAGGGAACTATTGTGAACTTGAGGAAAATTCTGCAAACTTCGGAATATTTAAACGAATTAAAAATAAAATAATCTCTCAGGAAGTCTATAAACTTCAGAAAAATTCACCGAGATTAAGGAATGTCGGTAGCTTGGTAAAATTCTGATAACATAAGGAAAGTTCAGCAAGCTTCAAAGAATTTCAAGAATATTCTGAAAACGTCTAAATGTCTGGAAATTTCAGGGGAGTCTGGGAATTTCAGGAAATTTTGAAACTTTAAAAAAACTTCAGAAAATTGTACTAAATTGAAAAAGTCTGCGAGCTTGATGGAAATTAATGGAAGTCAGCAAATTTCTTTAAAATATAGCGAACTTCAAAACTACTCTGTCAAATTCAGTTAAGATAGCGGCACCGATGGTGTAGTGGTAAGCGTGATTACCTCTCACCCCAGCTGGCCTGGGCTTAATCCCAGTCGGCGCCGTCGGGATGTTCTGAGGCATAACAAGGGAAGTAAAGCCGTTGGTCCCCGGTTCATGAGTTGATGGGTCGATATGTAGGGTCCAGGTGTAGGAGCTGCCTCCCTGGCGTCAGTAACATTGGTGGTCAGCACGGAAAACAAGATCGACGGAAAACAAATCAAGGAAAAAAACTTCAGGAATATTCTGCGAATTTCAAAAATAGTCAGCTCTTTTTTGGAACAGAAATTCTGTGAACATCTAGGAACATTTTGTGAAATTAAGAAAAAAATCATTGATCTATATGAAAGTTCAGTTAACTTCAAGAACATTCTACGAATTTCAGAAAAAAATCTGATAACTTAAAGATATTTCTGCTAATTTCTAATTTGAAGAATATTCTAAAAACTTCTAAATATTTTGTTAAACTGCTTGAAAGTTGTGAAATTTTTTGAAATCATTTATTAACTCGAATAAAATTCTGCGAGCTTCAGGAAAGTTTTGGAAATATTTTTGGAATGTTATGCAAATTTCATTGAAAGTCTGGGAACTTCAGGAGATCTGGAAACTTTTTATAAATTCATGAAAATTATACTTTTTTTTTATAATGTGTTTATTTTTCCAGGCTCATTTGCCGTAGCTTTGCGGAGCCGATATTCATCGTTTGGGTACAAAATTACTTAAAACTAACGTTAGTAAAGCGGGGGCCGATTACTCGCGGCTTTCTCGAGGTTAGGGGTAACAAATTGTAACAAACGGGTGGCAGGGTAGGGATTGAGAACACAAGGTTTTTTAGAGCAATGTGCTCTTGATCTAGAACTAAGCGACATACTGGAGAAAAAGACAAACATGGGGGTACACCGATGGAGACCTAGCAACTTAAGAGAACACAAGATGACACTAACTACTGAATCCTCAGATCGATCCGTTTTAAAAACACATACATTAAATTAAAATATTCGAGATCTCGGCTCGCCAAGATGTCTCTAACGGGCCGCATAGGTTGTTTTCCTCCGGCCCTGAGGGATGTGGATAACTCGGATCTAGCAACACAATGTAGGGTGCATGACCAAAGCACGTGGTCGATATCGTGATAGCCACTACCACAAGCGCACAAATTGCTGCCTGCGAGCCCGATTCGGAAGAAATGCGAGTCTAACGAGTAGTGATTGGACATGAGCCTTGATATGACACGTATAAAGTCACGGCTCATGTCCAATCCTTTGAACCATGGCTTGTTCGACACCTGTGGGAGAATAGAATGTAACCATCTTCCCAGATCACTCTCATTCCATTTTTGTTGCCAGTTGGTGAGGACGTGCTGACGGGTAATTGAAAAAAATTCCGCAAAGGCGATTTGTCGATCAAAAATATCGCCTTCCATAGCGCCCACCTTAGCTAGCGAGTCCGCTTTCTCATTACCCGGAATTGAGCAATGAGATGGGACCCAAACTAAGGTGATAGTATAGGAGCAGTTAGATAAAGTACTCAATTTAGCTCGGATTTCGGTCAGGAAATACGAGGAGTGCTTCATCGGCCTCATTGATCGAATAGCCTCCAACGAGCTAAGGCTATCAGTAAAAATAAAATAGTGATCAGATGGTAGTGAGGCAATTTGCTCTACTGCGTAAAATATGGCTGCTAGTTCCACAACGTATACGGAACAGGGTTTTTGCAGTTGATATGAGGCGCTATGAAATTCGTTGAATACTCCAAATCCAGTGGAAGCGTTTATAGTTGACCCATCTGTGAAAAAACTCTTATTGTTACTAATATGGTGGTACTTGTTTGCAAAAATTAAGGGAACAACCATCGACCGATGGTGATCTGGTATTCCACGGATTTCTTGCAACATGGTCAGATCAAAATTTACAGAGGAACTATAAAAGTCTTGGAGGCAAACACGAGAGGAATTGAATGAAGAAGGGCCAATCTCCAGCGTCATGTAATCGTAATAGAGACTCAAGAAAAAAAAATATACTTAATTACTTTGCAAACCATTTGAAAGTCCGCAAATTTCCTTAAAATGTTGCAAACTTCAAAAGTATTTCAGTCAATTTCAGTTAAGTTAGTGAGCTTCAGAAAAATTCGGAGAACTTTAGAAATTTTCACCGAATCTGTTTTGAAAAGATTAGCAAAAATTTTAAGAATTCCAGGATAATTCTGTGAATTTCAGGAAATTTTTACTAAATTATAGAAAGTTTGCAAATTTCTGCAAAATTCTGTACCTTTCAGAAACTTTCTGCCATCTTTACTAAAAGCGGAAATTTTCAAGAAAATTCTATGAACTTCAGTAAAGTTTGCTTCCACCAGAAAAATTCTGCTAGCTTAAGGAAATCTCTGCAAGTTACAGGGAAGTCTGCAAACATGAATACATCTTTAAAATAATACCGGATCAACCTGAGAATATTGGTTTTGAAATAATTTCTTATCATCCTAGTATCATGGGTGAAATTTTAAGACAGTTGAAGGTCGTCGATTTCAGATAAATCTCTGATCATATACAGGTTTTTGAAATAGTATCGGATCATGCATTTGAATATCTGAGAGTCGCTTATTGAATTCCTGGACAGTTGACGATATTCTGAATAAAACCTTATCAACCTGAAGACTTGAAAAAAATCCTGAAATTAACTTCAGGAAAATTCGTCCCAGATCTCAAGAAAAGTGCTATCCACAACTTGAGGCAAGTTTTTCCAAGAACTAAGAATTTAAAAAAAAAATCCCAGAACTCCAGGGAAATTCTTTTTAGAAATTCAGGGATGTTTATCCCACAATGTCAAGGAAGGTCTTCCCAAAACTCCAGAAAGTCCTTCCCTGAACTACAGAAAAGTTCTTCCTAGAACTCCAGGAAAGTTTTATCCAGAGATGTTCTTCCCTAAACTTGAGAGAAGGTCTTCCCAGAACTTCAAAAAAGTTCTTCTCAGAACTTCAAAAAAGCTCTTCCCAGAGCTTCAGTAAAGTTCGTCCAAAAACTTCAGGGAAGTTTTCCAATGAACTCTAGGGACTTCCCTTCCAAAACTACAAAATAGTTCTTCCAAGAGCGTTAGGGATTTTTTTCTCTAGAATTTCAGAAAAAATTCTCCCACATCTTCAGGGAAGTGGGTTCGCAGAACTTTAGGGAATGTTCTACCCGGACCTTTAGGAAAGTTCTCTCTAGAATTTCAGAAAGCTTTTTCTCAGAGCTTCAGAAAAGTTCATCCCATAACTAAAAAAAAAAGCCTTCGCAGATATTGAGGGAAGTTTTTCCCCCAAAGTTCCTGAAACTTCTTCCCAGAACTTTAGGAAAGCTCTTCCCGGAACTTAAGGGGTGTTTTTCCAGTACTTTAGGGAAGTTCTTACCAACATCTCAGAGTCCTTTCTAGAAGTTCAGGGAACTTCTTTCGACAGAAGAAATGCTTCCCACAACTTCAGGGAAATTCTTCCTAGAACTTTGGGAAAATTTTCCTGCGAATTTAGGGATGTTCTTCCCAGAGCTTTAGGGAAGTTCTTTCTAGAAGTTAAAGGAAGCTCGTCCCAGAACTTGAGGAAAGTTCATCCCGCAACTTGAGGGAAGTTCATCTCAAAACTTTAAGGAAGTTCTTCTCAGAACTTCAGAAGCCCAAGCGGCACAAAGCTGTGGCAGGATCTTGCATCAACTTCATTGTGATTAAAATTTTGCATCAAGTGTGCTGGTAGGGAAACTTCTTCACACAACTTCAAAAAACTACCTCACAAAATTTTAGAACTTGAGAGAAGCTTTTCCCTAGTGACGCCGGTGGTGTAGTGGTAAGCGTGATTACCTCTCACCTCAGCAGGCCTGGGTTCCAGTCGGCACCGCCGGGATGTTCTGAGGCATAACATCTCTGATCCCGCCTTCCTTCGTAAGGGAAGTAAAACCGATGGTCCCCGGTTCATGAATTGATGGGTCGATAGGTAGGGTCCAGATGTGGAAGCTGCCTCCTTGGCGTCGGTAGCACTAGTGCTCAGCACGGAAAACTAGATCGACGGAACACAAACCAAGGGAAAAAAAAGAAGCTCATCTCAAAACAGGAGGGAACTTCTTCCCAAATCTTCAGGGATGAACTTTTCTGAAATCTTGGCAAGTTCATCCACGAACTTCAGAGAGCACGCTATAATCTTATATGCGATATGCAATTAGCTTGAAATGCGAAGAAGAAGAAGAAGAAGAAGAAGAAGAAGAAGAAGGTGAAGAAGAAGAGGAAGAAGAAGAAGAAGAACAAGACGAAGAAGAAGAAGAGTGCGTAAGGGGGTTAGATTTAAGTGGAAATGAATCTGATGAAGACTGCACATTGCAGTCGAAATATGTATCTGTCATGGATACCAAAATTAATTAAGTGGAATTAAATGGAAAATAACCTTCTCTGCTGTTTTATTTTACTTAAATCCACCTAATTTTAGAGAAACTAATTTGATCGACAAGGATTTAAACAGTGCTTCCAGAATTTTAACAGAGTTCCCACACATTTTTAAAACTTCGATGAATTTCCCAGCCTCAACGAGTTTGTCACAACTTCTTCGGCATTGAAAGAACTTTTTAAAGCTTGAATAATTTATTCAAAATTTAAAGAATTTTTGTGGAAGCAAACATTCTGTGGATTCAAGAATAAACTTTAAAAAAGTACTACTCAGGTAATTTTAATAAACTTCTAGCTAGCTCAGCTAACTTTTGAAATGTTTAGCGAATTTATAAAAAAAATACGGAGACTCCTAAGAGTGAATTCTGCATACATCTGAAAAGATAAGAAAACTACTGAAAAGTTTTGTGAAGTACAAGAAAATGCTTCATATTTCAGAAAACAAAAGGGAACTTCAGCGACAGCAGTGCCGGTGGTGTAGTGGTAAGCGTGATTGCCTCTCACCCCAGCAGGCCTGGGTTCAATTCCAGTCGGCGCCACCGGGATGTTCTGAGGCATAACAAATCCGTTGGTCCCCGGTTCATGAGTTGATCGGTCGATAGGTTGGGTCCAGGTGTGGAAGCTGCCTCCCTTGCGTCGGTAGCATTGGTGCTCAGCACGGAAAACAAGATCGACGGAAAACAAATCAAGAAACTTCAGGGAAGCTCGGCAAACGTAAGAGAACAACTGCAACTTCAGAGTTGGTTTGAAATGCTATTGAAGCTTTTATTGTGATAATTTATTAGCTAGAGAAAGGTTTGAGAGGAGAGCAGGTTGATAGTTCCGCTAGAGTACGGCAGTATGAAAATTGAATAGAAGTTTAAAATGAGCGTATGTTTCCGATTCCGTGCCTTTGGTACCTGATGTCCTTTCGATTTCCTGCTCCCGTGATTGTTTCTCGAATGGTCTCCGGATCTATTACCAAAACGTGCGTGGGCTGAGGACTAAAATTGACTCATTTTTCCAGGCTGTTGCGGAGGCCGAATATGAAACATGGCTGTACAACCAAATTTACTCATCGCAACTTTTCGGAACTGACCGCTCTTCCCTAAAAAGTCAACAATCGTGCGGTGGCGGAGTCCTGATTGCAGTAACAACGAGACTAGCCAGTTACGTAAGTACGTCACTAATTTACAGTCAACTGGAACAGCTGTGGATTGTCGCAGAACTTTTACAAAGCAAGCTAAGTGTAGGTGCAATCTACCTGCCCCGACCGCAAAAACGTCTGCACGATCATCCGTGAGCATGTGGAAACGTTAGGCTCGACTTCTTCTCAATTAAATCCCTGCTCTCCCACTTTCGTATTTGGCGACTAAAATTGCCCTGTTCTGACCTCGAAGGTAGGCTTTTCAAATATAATCTTTATTATCGTAGATTAACGATATACTTTGTACTGTATAGTTGCTCACTGGCTTGCACTCGCGGTCTGCCAAGCTCTCTCGTGGCAACTCTTCTTCTCTACACTGAAACAAATTGGCATGCACAGCTTATTGGATCCATCTTATAACATAGCAATGTTAAAAGGTTTATTCATTCTATGTGATGATTGACAGATTCCATTGGAGTATCAGTTAAAAACTGTGACTGCGATATGGAATGATTTTTATCGTAATTTCACATGCTTGGCATTCCTTTGCTTTGAACGTGGTTAGCAATGGGTAAGATGTATATGAATATTGTTCGATATATTTTATAGTGAAGAACTGTGAATATGTCATGGGTGGAAACAGAACTTGAAACTATTGGAAAGTCATACAAGTTAGCACTATAAAGTAATCCAGTAAAATATACATGTGTTTGTAATGAATATTACTCACTAAAAGATATATTTTATATGATGATCATGTGCATTTAGAAAAGAAAACATGTATTGGACATTGGAATAGCTATCGTCGACGATTTTTGCCGTTTTTAGATTGTAAACAGATCTATTCCAATCATGAGATAGTCATATAGAATTTCCTTTTAATAAAACCAACAGCAACTATTTGTTTTGGGATGCATATCGCTCCCAATATAATACATCTTATATGATTGTTCTGCATACATTATTGAAATTATTGTCAACAATGTTATCGTACACTCATTGAACATGGTAAAAATTAAAGGAAATTTGCTACACGCAAAAAAAAAACCGTTCCGATATTCGTGGACAAAATATCATGGTAACCTGAACTGCTAGTTGAATGCATGAATGCATGATTAAATGTAAATGTGATCATGTAAATCGGATTTTCAAGAAATGTATCCCAAATTTGTGAATCCTGTTGGTCCATGGCATGATATCTATTTACTTCTGGTTGAAAAATCATACATTTTGAGCCGACGGACGATACCACTGCATGAGATGTAGGAAGTGTCCTTTTTAGGACCCTGCCCGAATCGCTTCTAAGAATTCTGATGTGGCCAAATCCCCCTGTTTGTTTGTGGCATAATATCCAGTTAGTTCTGGATGAAAAAGCATACATTCTGAGCGATCGGACAGCGCCAGTAAATGAGGTTTTTAAAGTGACCAGGAGCCCTACCTACTAGTCAAACGCACACTTCTTTATCTAACTCATACATCAATGTATAAGGAGATTTGAAGGGCAAAGCATCAATTATCACACTACAAGCTTCATGTTAGATAACATTTCCCACCAACTCTGAAAATCGTAAACACTTTGAAAAAAGTTACATGTAATTTTTTGTGGAAAAAAATATGGGAATTTTACGTAGGGAAAGGTTTTGTGTCCCGGGCGCGATAATTTGATTTGGAATGGTTTGTTTTGATGTTTTCCACCCTGTTGCTTAGGTGCCTGATGTGCTCTCGCTTCCCTTTTTTGCCGGTGTGACTCGACCGCGCTGATCTATTGTTAGGTTTTTGCGATGTGCATTGCTTTTGTGCACAGAGTGATTTGAAAAAAAGAAAAGTGATATCTAGTTATTGTGTGGTTGGACTCGCTGGATGAGGAGTTGTTTAAAAATGGTCAAGTTGAAAATAAGCATGGAAGCATCGGGAATGCGCTATCGGATATATTAATTTGATGAGTACGTTCCAGTTGAAGATTATTCTTATACATTTCTCGACTGCATTTTCGAGGGGACGTGTCTTGATTTTATGGGCAGTGCGTTTGATGGTCGGTTTGGTGTGGCTGGAGGCTCGCTCGTCCGTGTTGGTGCCCCTATCAGGTAGAGGACAATTTCCCCTATCTGGTTCTATTCCGCTGGATTGGGGTCGGATGCTTGTTTACGGGAGTGGATGCGTCCCTTGGGGTGAGTAATCAAGATTTATTTTTATCGTTTCCCATTTGCCAGAGAGATGACTTCGATCGCGTGAGGCATGTTCCTCGGTTTTTACGGTTAGAGGCCTACAAATAATGCATTATGATTTTAGCACTCATGCTGAAGCATGATACATTAAGAAAATAAATGTCACGATCGAACCTGCAAGCTTGGCAGTAAATCGATTAGTTTTTTATGTGTTGTTAGGTGTGTCCTTAACACGATCATGAGGGTGGTGGATGAAAACTGACGGTAGTTCCGGCGGGTCGTGATTAATTATGTGGTTTGGTGGTTTTGATATTTATTTATTTATTTAATTTGTTTTTCTTCATCGGACTATACGTATCTAAATGAAGCCTGATGGGGAAAAGCCTAGAAAAGGTGTAAAAACCCCATATCTTTTGGAAATACATGAATCACAATAAGTATTGTATTATTTATATTACAACGAATATTAATCAACTCTATAGCATAAAAAAGTTATCCTCCTATGGCATAGAGTTGTCCGTGAATCAGGTGGAAGTCCTCGTCCTTTTCAGGAGTCTGCGTTGAATACGGTAACGAAAGGTTTCCGCTGCACAGTTAAAGTCGAAAAACTCGTAAAACTCGTTGAAACGCCCAGACATGAGCCGTATTGGGTCATGCAAGCTGTAGTTCGCAGCACGAGGTCCAAGATGCAGGAAACTCCTCGACCGAAGAACTCGTTCGGGTGCGTAGATTTCGAATTCAGCCAAGAGTCGTGGAGAGTCGATATCACCAATAAGTACTTTCGCTGTGAACACGGCCTGACTAATCGTCCGCCTATGTTCTAGTGTTTCAAGACCCAGGAGTTGACAACGATCTTCGTACGGGCACCATACTACCGAGCTGAATTCCAAGATCGATCGCACTAGAGAGCAGTATAGAGCTTTTAGACAGGCAGGATCGCGAAACTCGTCAGCGATCTTGAAAATGAACCCGAGTTGTCTGTTAGCTTTCGCAACGATGCCCGAGTAATGAAGCTTGAATGTTAAGGCGTAGTCCAGTGTGATTCCTAGGTCACGAACATTGTCCACACGTTGCAGAAGTTGGTGATTTATCGTATAGTTGAATGCCACTGGTTTCAGCTTGCGATGAAATGAGATAATATTACATTTTTGTACATTCAACGTGAGATAGTTTCTTGAGCACCACTCTTCGAAAGTATCGATTAGGTGCTGAAGCCGCAAGCAATCGGCGAAGCTACGAATAATCACAGAGATCTTCACATCATCCGCGTAGACCGATCGGCAACCAGTTGGGAGGATCAGTCCGGCCTCATTCATAAAAATCGAGAATAGCAATGGTCCCAAGCTGCTACCTTGAGGAACACCGGAGCTGTTTGTAAAATAGTCCGATTGCTCTGATCCGATTCTAACACAAAGTTCCCGATTGATCAGATAGGACTTGAACCAACGAGTTAAACCCGAGGATACACCGAGTTTTTCAAGTTTAGCTAGCAGTATAGAGTGGTCAACCCGGTCGAATGCAGCATTAAGATCTGTATATACAACGTTCACCTGCGCTCCAGCTTCCATACTCGGAAGACATAAAGAAATGAACGGAGCTTGATTTGTTGAAACTGATCTCTTGGGATAAAAACCGTGTTGGTCAGGAGAAATGTAATTTCTGCAGCTAGAGAATAATGCGTCGTTGATGATGATTTCGAAAACTTTAGAACAGGCACTGAGTGATGTGATCGCTCGGTAATTTTCGACGTTTCTCTTGTCACCTTTCTTGTAGATCGGGAACATGAATGACAGGATGCTTGAAGGGATCCCGTTGGGGCCAGCAGCATTAGAAAATTTCAGCTTCTTGATGGCGGATTCGACGAGGTCTACTGTAACCGAGGTAATCGAAAAATTGAAAGCATCCTGGGAGTGTCCCTCACCGCTTCAGCAACTTGGGACAACGAAGCCGTAGTGTCATTGAAAATGCTTTTGAAATGTTCTGCCAGAAGATTGCATTTCTCAAGGGAATTTCTGGCGATTCTATCACCCAGGCGAATTTCGACTGGTAGCCCCTCCTCGTTTGGTTTGGTATTTACGAATGACCAGAACTGCTTTGGATTAAGCCGTAAATTAGCCTGCACACGCCTCGTGTAGCTCTTGTAAAGAATGCGGTTATATGTGCGATATTCGTTGCTCGCTGTTTGGGCTCGCGGTTTGGGAGAGGGTCTCCTCAATGGGACAGAATCAGTTTTTGCCCGGCCAACGAGCTCAGCGAAGTAGTTGACGGCTTCATCAATAGATGAACACGTGTCAAGGAACTGCCAATCTACCTGCGCAAGCGAGTGACCCAGTGCAACGAAATCTGCGCTACGAAAGTCGAGCTCATGTACATCAACAGGGGGGTTATAGTAGCGAACAGGAACAGATAGGTTGATGGAAACTTCCAACACAGGATGATTGCTGTCGATGCCAATCAAAGGCTCTGGGGATTCTAGGATAGAACATTCCAGTCCTGCAGCTTCGTTCGCCAGAACGAGATCAAGCAGCCGAGAGTTGCTATTCAGTATCGAGTTGATTTGCGTTAAGCCATGCAGGTTGAAACCATCAAGGAGAGCACAGCAGGATGCGGGCATGTTAGAGCGAAGAACATCAATGCTAGGAAGATCGTTTGCAGGAACGTTTCATGAGAGCCCAGACTGATTGAAGTCACCAAATACCAGAGCTAGGTCGTTTTGTTCTAGTCGATAGAACACGGTACCAATCGAACTCATGTGGTTTGCAATGCTGCTCGAATCAGATTTCCGGTCTGGAGGTAGATACATAGCGCCAATACTTATTGATCTACGAGGCGTCGTTATTTTGACCCACAGCTGCTCTAGAGAAGTGCAAACTGGAGCAGGATCGATGCAGGAGCTTAGGCGTTTGGATACCGCAATCAAGACGCCTCCCCCACGTTTCGAAATACCGTGAATAGACTGCAAATTAATTGAGATGAATTAATGCGGTCATCGAGCCAGGTTTCCGTAAGAACTATGACATCGTAGTCAGAGTCAACGGCAGTCAGGAAAAAATCATCAATCTTTGTTCGCAGGCCACGAACGTTCTGGTAATACACCAACAGGCGGTCGAACGAAGTCGGTTGGAGGTCTGCAGAATGATCGATCAGTCGAAACGAGCATGGTAGAAGGGTGGAAGACCCCTTCACCATTCTCAACCACAGGGCCAGAACGACTACGATGACGGAATCAGCAAGCGCGACTGGGTTGAGTGGCTCAGGGGCTTCCTTGAGGCAGCAGGCAGCGCGTTCTGGTCTGGGATGTTCCAAAACGTGACGAGCAAGATCCGGTGCAGTGCTGTATGTCCCATCGGTGATGTGGGATTTGAAGCCATCGGAGTAAGGCGTTTCAGTCGAACCAGCCGGTTGTTGCTCTTGAGGCGGTGAGGCGCTGGAAGGAACGGACGAATCAGGAGCGGAACTGGTGATGACACGAACATACTTGCCTTGAGTTGTGGGTTGGAAGACCCACTGGATTAACTCGACTGTGGCGGGAGAAGAAGGGGCTTCCGCAGTTCTAACTTCAATACGTCCCAGAGTGTTCAGGTGACAGGCGGGTGATGCATAGTTGATGGTTGGTAAAGCGCTAGAACCAATGGACGAATCAGGAGCGGGACTGATCATGACACGATCATACTTGCCTTGAATTGTAGGTTAGAAGATATGGTAGTTTGATGCATAATCGGGCGGTCCGGTGAAATATGAAGGAGAAAACAGTCGTTATAAAACGCAATATAGCTCAGTCGAGATAGCTTAAAAGATGTGCAATATTTGTCAGTCGTTGTTTACTTTCTGAAGTTAGGGGCACGGAAGCCAAAAAAAAACAAAATGTGAAAGTTTTTTGGATTTTGTTCCCATCTTACGTAAGCACCAAATCAAAACAACGAACGTCACGTAAATGTAGAATTTAATTAAGGCATAAGCGCTTTTTCGTAACTTTGTTGTCTCCAGGTTTAAAAGGCTTATTCTTGTGTACAGGGCACCGCCGTCGAGTTTGAGTTTGAATAAATCCCAGGTCCTGTCATATTAAGGAGGCATTGCTTGATTTTCGTGTGTTTTGTGAAACATAACATCGTCATTAACGTCACCGTCGGGGCCGGTTTTGAATGGTTGCAATAACAACGCGATCGTGATGAGGGGCTTGGTGGCCTTAGAGCGACCATTTTTGCTTACTGAGTAGAACATCATAAGTTTATCCTCAAGCCCCTCCACATTCAAGATTCGTTAATTGCTTTATTTTCTAATGTGAATACGAAGGACCTCGTTTGCCTAGTGACAAATGTTTTTGCTTACTGAGTAGAATATGGTGAGTTCAATCCCAAGCTCGTTCGCGTTATATGATCGTTAGGACATCAATTCAGCTTATCGTTTAACAAAACGAACCTTGCTGCATCCCAACCCTATTACCCAATATCCCACTGATTCCTCGTGGAAGTGCAGCTGTGTTCTCGGCTTCCATCAAAGCGAGTATCACGTCAACACAGTCCTACCCATTCTTTTCCTGACCTGTGTTCAGGCATGGTCGGCGCTGGTTGAGATCACCAGTTTTTACAAATTGAGGATGATTGCTAGTCCAAAGCATCGTCTATTGGTTCTCTGTGTAATTACAGCTGATCTGGCAATAACAGAATATCAACCGTGGGTGGTCAATCATTCTCATGCTCATGCTGACCAGATATGGAAATTTACGTTTTCTCACCAATCTAAGCAGCGTTCACACTTATTTTTGCAATTGTCCGGCACCACACATACACATTACGTATTTGTGTGTTTAAATTTATCTGCTGTTACTCTATCCACCTCAATCGACAGAATTGTCCAAAACGGTTTGAAAACGTTTTTATAACACTTCAAACTTCTCAGGTGAGTGTGACTATTGGCGGTAAGCTCTTTTTGCAATGGCAACCTATCTATTCGAAATGCGTGTTGAATCTAAAAAACAAAAATGGTTTTCTTTTATTATAGATATATTTTTCCAATATATTTAAAAACAATTAAAACGCCCCAGAAAAGAAAAATTTTGCGTGGTAAGCTTCCCTAAAGAAGCTAAAGAAGCTTAAACAACAATTTCTTTCAATCATCATCCAAGCAACGTGTTGTGCCACAATCTTCTTCCGATCGCTGAAGCTTGAAACCTATAGCCTCCTGGCATTTGTTATGGTTTCAACGAACAGAGCAAACTCAATCACCAGTTTTACCAAAGAAACTCCCACCCACGCAAGATAGAGCATCCGAGCATCCAAATTGAATTGTTACCGCTGAATAGCCTCATCTTGCTCCTAGGTAAGCACTTCAACACGCCTACCAATCAAAGCTAGGTCAATCAGAGCACACCCAAACAGTGCCAGTCATTATGAATTAACAGAATTCTGCTGTCTGCTTTAATCAATAAATATTTAAGTCCTACTGTAATGAAGCACGTCTGATTATAACTTTACTAGGACATTTTCGGATCATGCTAACGCGTCACAACAAATTGAAGGAAAGTGCTGCCTTCAATGAACCGGAGCTATAATAAGAGCGCAACGTCAGCCAGTTCAGTGGCTTCTCAGTGCCTGATGAATACGCCGAAAAAGGACGCTTCTTTCCTAACACAATCTAAATTTTTACTTTCGTTTCAATTTGGGATACGGCACAATTCCCCCACTTAACCATAAAGCAATTTTTCTCCCCGAATTTGGCTTTGTTTTTTGCTGCGAGCGCCATGCCAATTGAAGGAAGTTTGTTGCTCATCTTTCGCATTGTTTGTGAAAGTCAATCAGCGATTGTTTGTTCAGTGGATGTCACAGCCAAAGCAGCGCACCTGCTACAGACAAACATTTACCTGCTCAAATCCTAGCTCCGCCTGTGGCCATATACAACGGACCAAGGGGGGGTGGTGAACGGTTCTGGATGGAGAATTAATCATGGTAAACTGTACTGTGTTTTGATTCTGAATCTTCCGTTGCCACCGGTTTCCTTGAATCGGGGTTCGAACAATATCGTGTTCCCTGTGATGCTTTCAGCAAATGGTTTCAGGTTTTCGTCCCATAGAAATTCCAAAAAGGTACAGACCAATACAATACAACTGTCAAGCGTAAGGTTTCATTAAATTAAATGGAAAGCTTCGTGAAGCTGACATCGCGATTGCTCGACTAATCGAATTTTGAAGGACAGCTTGGGAAATCGTACTCGTCCTCGGGCGATGTGCCATCCAACTTTCGATGGTCAATTCGCATTCTCGTTACACGCATGTCAGTCATGCAACGTAAAATGGGAAATCTTTCCGCTACTTTGAATGAATTCAGCCATGGAGATTGAATCGTGGGACGAGGGGAGTAACGACCCATTCCAATGCGTCATACCAAGCGTGTGAGACTAACCTTTGGTGGGTCGAAGCGTGATGGCGACGAACCTGAGTGCCCCACAGTAGGAAAGCTGCATTGAGTTGACAGATTGCTGTGGTGGATGTTTAGATAAGAGATTACCGCCTTTTGGCAGCCACAACGAGCCTGTCGGTAGGCTGTGTTTACTTTGGTATAAGGTAGGTGTTCCAGTAATATAGCGGTGTCCCTATACTTGCGGCATGAAGGTTATGCCGAGACAATGGTAGGAAGCTTATGTTGTGTAACAATGTAATATTTATCCAACTAAGTAGAGGTTGAAAGCTAGAATACAAATTGTATGCTGATAGTTTATTTATGATTAAAAAATAAATTATTCTAGTTCCTCTACTACTGACTCAGCCCAATCCTCTTACCTGGCTGCGACTATTGCACACCTGTTGTTTGTGTTCTGATTACCATTTTTCCCATTTTTGCATATGCTGAAAGCAAGAGGAATGGAATGCCAAGTGACCGGAAATATTCAAATACCATTTTATGACAAATAAATAAATCGCTCCATCTACGATCCACACATAACAAGGACCTTTTAGCATCACTCGAAAACCGTATTGATTGAATCAAGATGAATTCTTTAAAACGGCCTATCTGCTTTGATCGATTCCCTTCATGGACTTTCCCTTTTGATAACCACGATTATACAAACAGATTTCGCACTTTTATTGCCACATCTAACGTCCAGAACTTCAGACACAACAGGGAACGTTTTTGCAGCTGTGATTGAGAAAGTCGATGAAGCTAATCGATCAAAGCAAAACGGATCTTTTTTTAATTTGCGTCTAGACGAGTGCACGGCTTTCATTTGAGTACGCTCAACAAGTTTTCAAATCTAAATAGGTTAAAAGTTACGCTAAATCGTGGACTACTGCGGACCATTCAGACAAGGAATCAGGTTCCGAGCGAGTACTGGCAGTTGACCACTTTGTCAAGCAGTTTTGGCGTGACTTTCTACCACGTCGAGCTAGACGGCGGATGGCAGGCTTGGTAATACCCTGGATCTTATCACGCAGAACCTTCCGATGACGCTTGGCGCCTCCTTTTCCAAGACCTTTGTCTCCCTTGCCACGACCAGTCATTGATGCTTGTTGTTTGTCGTTGAACGGGTGAATCGAAGCTATGCCAAAAGCTGTTGTTGTTTTTCCTCACAATGTAATGACAAATCCTCCTCCAATGAATAATTATTTATTAACGTTCTGTGTAATATGCTCTGCAATCAATAAGAATATGAGAGACGGACTGAGTAGCACCACATGTGATACAGTTTGGGGGTTGTTCTTTCGTTATCCTGTAACTATGGGTAAGTCGAGTGTGTTCAATTCGAAGCCTCGACAGAATGCGGTGATCTTTGGGATTTCTTTGTTCAGGCCAACAGAGAGTGCAAGACCTATTTTTAAACCGCTCCAAATCCCATTTCTCTCTGATCTTATGCTTGACCCATATGCAGACGTCAGATGAAGGGACCGACATCTCTAAAGCATCAAGTTCTCGACCAATTCCAGCCAACCTGTCCGCCTCCACATTGCCACGAATTCCAGAGTGGCTCGGAACCCAACAGAAAGTAATTTCTGCTTCAATCAACCAAGGATGACGTGTTGAATCGGAGTTCCGTAGCCGTCGGTTAACCATCTTCTCAAGAACCTTTCCTGTGCAGTTTACCAAAGTGATTGGTCGATAGCTGTCAGCAACACTTCTATCCTTACCTGGTTTCGGAATTGGTACTAATAAACCCTCTTTCCAGTCAACAGGGATCACGCCATTATCCCATATGGTATTGTACAGCGATAGCAAAATTAACTTTCCAATGATAGAAAGGTTCTTGAGAAGAGGATAGCCAACATCATCCGGACCGGCTGATGAGCCACTTACCCTACGAAGAGCCCATTCAAGTTCTGCATAACTAAAGCCCTTATTAAACCCAAGATCCAAATCTGCATCAAAACTAGGGGGAGAGCCTTCGGATTCTCTTTTCCGTGCCAGGAATTGCTGGTTGTAGCTTGATGAGGAGAAAGCGAAAGAGAAGTGATCTGCCAAATATTCAAAGATAGTGGAGGGATTATCAGTGAATTGATTATCAACACGAACTTTTATGGGAGTCCTGTCACGTCCACCACTAAGTCGATTAACTTTATCCCATAACTCCTTGGATGTGGATTTAGAGTTTATAGTTGTGATGAAATTGTCCCAACTATCCTTCTTGGCTTGACTAATAGTATTTCTAGCAGCGTTTCGTGATTCCTTGAATTCAACAAGTTTGTACGACTGCTGACGATCATCTTTTGGTACTTTTTGGAGAGCTCGAAGTCTTTTACGTCTCAACTGCGATTAGCATTCCAAACTTCGGAATTCCACCAAGGCACCGATTTTTTCCCTGGTTGGCCACTGGTTCTAGGAATATTGTTTTGGGCGATTTCAAAAAGAATGGCTGCGAAGGATTCAATAGAAGTTGGAGGATTGTCGGAGAAACGAGAGATCATTTCTTGGTGATAATTGGGCCAGTTAGCTAACTCATACTTCCATCCGGGCCGAACAGCAGTAACTGGAGAAGGCCTGTTAAGGGATATAATTATAGGAAAATGGTCGCTACCGCAACAGTTGTCGTAAGCTTTCCAAGATAACCGAGGATATAGGTTCCATAAATCAATCGACAGATCTAAAACTGATACATTACCATTCGCAGGGTTTAGACGGGTATGGCCAAAAGAGTAGTTAGCTACCTGTTATATAGACAACCTGCTCTGCCGGTACCATATTTTCTCGCTTCCCATTGGCTATATACACAGTCATGGTGATGCAGCTTTGCCGATATTGGGAAATTGCCGTAAAAGCTCTACGCAGATGTCGCCACTGCATGATGATGATAATGTTGAAAGGCTACATAGCAAGCTCGATAGCAAGTTCATGAAATTTTTTTTTTTTTTATATTAATTTATTTGTACAGGCTCAATCGAATAAACTTTACAGAGCCGAGTTATCATTTGCATTATACATGATTAATGTCTTAAATCTAGAGTTAAAGGAATTGAACCGATTACTCGCGGTCGTCTCGAGGTTAGTGGAGATTTACAATTTTTTGGATGGGGAAAGGGAGAAGGAGGTTTGAAATATGATTTATTATACAAATATTCAATTAATCCTAAAACATGAACTTATTTCTATTCACCTTGAAGACAAACATTAAAAAAAAACTACACGCACAATACACAAACTAAACACAAGGTTAAGTCTGTTCATGAAAATGAGCAATAATTATTAGATGAATATTTTGTATTAAAATCCAACTGGAAAACTCAAAGATGCACAGAAGTCTAATTGGAATGGAGTTTTCCTAACACCATTCGAAAGATGTGTTTAAAGGATGTTTGGTAGGTTTGATGAAAATTATGAATTATCATTATCATGCAGTCGGGGCAAGGGAGGCAAAGGTCTCCCAAAAGGAGGCGACAAGCATCATCAGAAGTTCTACGTGATAACATCGAGGGCCTGCCATCCGTCGTCTAGCTCGACGTGGTGGTGTCAAGCGTATCTCCGGTCTGATCTATGACGAAACCCGAGGTGTGCTGAAGGTGTTCCTAGAAAATATGCGTGGTCGTTGGGGGCGTGTGGTTCTGAATTGGCGATGAGTGTGCAAAATGTTCCGCAATTGCATCCTCCCTATTCGTACACGCCCGAAGATCGAAGGCGAATGTCACTTAGACTTGTTTCATCTAGGAACGATTATCAGATGACTGTGTTGGGGAAGCAGCATATGCATATACGTAATTGGTGGATTTGTTAGTTATTTCGAAGCTTTTGGACAATGCTTGACATTTACCACTTTTTCAATAGTTTCAATTTGAAAATCAACAGTCAAAAGCATTTTAATCGATGCGTGGAAATGTTTCTGATCGATTGGTGATAAAATTATTGAAATTGGTCCAGCAGCAGCTAAGTTATTAACGTTCAAAATCTTTCATAACATCATTTTTTAGTTTTCATAAAGTGTACCCCCATCTTCCCGAAAGACGTAGTCCTACGTCAAAACGCTATAGAAAATTACCCATTGGGTATTTTCTCTTGAAAATTTGGGTAGAAGTAGTTTAGAGTGTATTGTTTACACTGTATTTTTATCGCTGTCAGTTTTTCGAAAGTTGGAAAAAAACTGGTGTCACCCGAAAAGCAACGTCACGAATTGCACCTGGAAAATCCTCGACTCTCTCATCGGGACATCGGAAAACAACTCGGAATCGTGCTGTCGACGGTGAGTCGTGTGATTAAACGTTACTACGAAGCTCTGAGCATCGAATGGAAGGAGAAATGCGGTCAGAATGGATGTTCTATTAGTGATCAGGATCACAAGCGTGTCGTGAAAGCGTTTAAGCGGAATCCCAATGCTTCGGTCAGGGATGTGGCCAAAAAGTTGAATCTATTCAAGTCTTTCGTTCAGAGAGCCAAGGACCGGGAGGGAATACATACCTACAAAGTGCAGAAGGCTCCAAATCGTGGCGAAAGACACGGGCCCGGAGACTGTATACCCAGATGCTGACGAAGCCTCATTGTCTCATCATGGATGATGAGACTTACGTCAAGACGGACTTCCGGCAGCTTCCGGGGCTACTGTTTTTCATCGCCCAGCACAAGTTTGGTGTTCTGGAGGAAGTAAGGAAGCAGAAACTTTCAAAGTTTGCCAAGAAATACATGATTTGGCAAGCGAACTTCTGATGTGGCAAACAGAGTGCGCCGTTCGTGACTACCGGGACTGTAAACGGGGAGATCTACCTCAAGGAGTGTCTACAGAAGCATCTGCTTCCTCTGTTGAAGCAACACGAGGGCCCTACAATCTTCTGGCCGGATCTAGCTTCGTGCCACTATTCAAATGTTGTCCTGGAGTGGTACGAAGCCAACGGAGTCACTTTCGTACCCAAATACTTGAACCACCCCTACGCATCGGAACTAAGGCCCATCGAAAAATACTGGGCTATTATGCATTATGGAAGCATCCCAAGAAGGTCAAATCTGAGGAAGACATGAAGAAAAAGTGGGTTTCCGTACAGAAGAAGCTGCAGCCAGACGTTGTACAGAACCTCATGAGTAGAGTTAAGCGTAAGGTACAAGCGTACGGTTATGGTATTGAAGTTGAATGAAAGAAATATGCCAAAAGCTTACTTGGCACAGAGAACAGACGTCCAAGTTCAGTCAGAAACTTGTGTAAAATAAGTGGGAACGTTGCCATTACGTGGCGTTAGCATCTCCTGATTTCCTCTATAAATTTTCCACTTTCGACCAAATTGGCGCTAGTATCGATAAATTTTCTGTTGAGAATTGCCTCTTGGCGCTAGCAGCACTAAGTGTCTAGTGTAATTTGTGCAACGCCAGCGCCTTCAGGATGTCAAAGAGAGTTTTTAAGTGAGGAAGTCACCGTTAGTAGCTCTCAAGTTGAATAGGAATCTTTACACAAGTTTTTACAGAAATATTGTTCGAGCCTCAACGTCTGTTCTCTGTGCTAATGGGCTATATTTTATTGTCTGGAAGTTTGAAAAGGATCGGTCAACTACACACTTAGAAAAAATCATGTAAATTTAGGTGCTCTGAGACTGACATATACGAGCGTCAATTTTGACATAAAACTGAGTCATAATAGACGAGAAATTCAGCTCAATCAAACGTACTTTTCGTCGAGTAACGAACTTTTCAGTCTCGGAGCACTTAATTTTACATGACATGTTTGTTTACGGTCTCATCCTTTATGTCAAAGATGGATTACGTGACGTGTAAAATTAGTTATTTCTAAGTGTGTAGGTAATTTTCTACAGCTTTTTTTTCAGTGATCAAATTTGATGAAGGACACCCTTTAGTCATGAGCTGCGTTATGAGCTTTTTCGATCCGTTAGGACTGCTGTATTTCTTCACGTTCTACACAAAGCTGTTGATTCAGGACTTGTGGTCGAGTGGATGCGAAAGGGACCAGCAAATCGATGAAGACTGTGCCAAGAAGTGGAATCATTGAATTACTAAGCTCTCAGAGGTTGATGAAGTACGCGTTCCTCGGTATTACTTATTGGGTATTATTGGGTGCATCGAGCAGGTAGAATATAACAGCTTATAGCTTCACGTCTTCATCGATGCAAGTGAAAACGCATCAACAAAGCTTGACGAATGGCAATGGGTTCCGGCGAAGTGCAACTTGGCTGACGCAATGACGAAGTGGGATAAAAAACACAGTCTGAGTTCCGATGGGCTGTGGTTGCGTGCTCCAGACCTCCTCTACCAGTTGGAGGAGAAATGGCCGAAGCAAGATAGCGTCACGCCGCACGTATCCGCAGCGTTTTTTCAAAATGGAAGGTCCTAATTCGGATAGTAGCATGTGTTAACAAATTCGTGACGAACTGCACAAGGAAGCGAGATGGTCTCAGCAAACACACCATTGAAGCGAGAGTAGCACCAGAAGGCAGAGGTGTACATCTGGAGATCAGCACAAGCATATAGTTTCGTGGACGAAGTCAAGGTGCTGGTGAAGAACCGGTACCTTACATGCGAAGAATGGCATCGATTGGAGAAAAGCAGCTACGTCGATAGTCTGACTCCATTCTTTGACGAACAAGACGTCACGAGGCTCGTGTCTGCCAAGGTTTCCGATCATCCTTCCGAAGAAACCGACTGGTGACCGACAAACTGCTCGAGCATTACCATCAACAGGTTACCACACGGCAACATGGAAATCTGCGAGTCGGACGCAGCTTAGAGAAAAGGTATGTTTGCTTGTTCACCTGCATGTCAACAAGAAACGTCTATCTTGAAGTCGCTCACAACCTGACGACTAAAGCGTGTTTGATGGCTATACGTCGTTTCGTGAGCCGACAATGGGATGAATTTACAAGCAGCCAGCAAAAACATATTGAAGCAGATAGAAGTTGATGCCGAAGACGTTTTCACCGACTCTAGAACATGGTGTAATTTCAATCTGAGAGCTTTCGATGCCTGTACCATTTTTGCATTAGTATAATTGTGTGGCAAGTACAACCATACTCAATGCGTAGATTGTGGACTCGGTGGATTTCCGAGTATTTGCCGTCGATTACCCGGAGGACGATGTGGCACTTGGATTCACTGCCACTAACCCGTGGCGAACTGGTATATATCGCGGATGACACCACACGGAAGAACTGGATCCGAGGCATCGTTGTCGTAACCTAACAAGGAGCGAACGGTAGAATTAGGCAGGCTGTAGTGAAGACCGGGAATGATGAGTTTAGGCGCCCAGTGGCAGAGTTGTCGGTGGTGGAAGTTCGGGGCCGTAAATCTGGAGTGGAAGGACCCCCGACAGAATTACGGCGAGGTGATATGTCCGCACCTTCAAGCACAATGTAAACACCTCGCGACGCGACCTACCATAGAAACTAAAATAACGTCAGTACGACTGTATGAGTGGTAAATAATGAAAGAGACCAGACGTAAACAAGAATGGTCAGGAAGAGCATTACAACGCTTATAAAACAATACCATAAACGAACGATAACCAACATAATTGAACTATTCCACTAATGGTTTGGATGATACCCCGAACACGTCGTTAAACAAATTAATCATACAATTCTTATGAGAGAAGTACAATAAAATTGAAATCGTAAAGTTGTTGGCTGTGTTTTTTTTGTTTTAAGAAAATGAGGAAAATTTATAATGATTCATCGGTGAATATGTATGTATATAAGGTTAGATGCGAGGAGTATACAATTAAAATCCTGCGTTGGAAAAGTATCCAGATTTCGATTGATGACTTATGGAACGTCTTGCACGGGTGTGACCTGGAAATAAAAGGACTGAAAAGAAACTGTAAAGCTTTAAGCTGTGTGAAAATAAACATTACTGAGACAATTTGTTTCGCCATTAGGCTTTCCCTTTTTTCTGTGTTGGGTATATTCATCACTGCCACCATTATTTTGATCTATTTTGATATATTCCCCGTTTTGATATTGCTTTATCAGTATGTCGTATCACTATTTTGTAAAGTAAATGACAAAGGCTGACCAAAAGCATTTTCCCAGCTAGGAATTACATTTCAAATGAAATGTACTACTTGACTGGGACCTGCGTTCTACATATCAACGGGTTCTGCCAGCCCCTTATCCATAACAATACGCCTTTTATTGATGATTGCTGTACAAGAGCTTAGCAGGCGTTCAGTGCAAGCTTGGGAATTGTCAACATCATGACGATGATTTATGTTACAAAGACAACAACAAAAATTCAACACTTATCTGATGTCCGACACCATTTTGTAATCCAACATGGTGACTCTCAGATTCTGAAAAACTCTTAAATACCATACAATAGGGTAGTTTTGAAACGACGTGTATATGCTGAAAATCGATGTCCGACGCCATTTCAGAATTCAGCATGGCGGCCATTGTTTTCTGATAATCTGTCAAATACCTTACAATATAGCTATTTTCGGAACTGGTTCGACGTGTACATCTCAAAAATAGATATATGACGCCATTTTGGAATCCAATATGGTGGCCGTTGTTTTCTGAAAACCTGTCAAATCCTACGATATGGATATTTTCGGTACAGGACAACGTGTAGATGCCGAAAATCGATGTCCGATATCAGGATGGCGGCCCTTAGATTCGGAAAACTACCAAATACCCTTGAATATGGGTATTTTCAGAACAAGTACTACAATTTATGTCTGACGCCATTTTGTAATGCAAGATAGCGCCAATTGACTTCAGAAAAACTGTCAAATACCTTATAATATGGATTGTTTCAGGCGACATGTAGATGCCGACAATCAATATCTGACTCCATTTTGTAATACAATACAGTGGCTCTCAAATTCTGAAAAACTGCCCAACAAACAATTCAGAGTCACAAATAAGCATATAGATTGAATAAATGCTTTATAACAGTGAACAAAGCTGAACAAAACGGGTTGTCAAATTATGTGCTGAAAAAACCTCATTGAGATCGATGATGGGCCTTTATTCCGCTGATTGCTCTGATTTGATTAATATACATATTAAAAGCTTTACAAACGATAACTGTCTTTCTGATTCAACATAAGAAGTTTGATCTAATAACATACTGAATAAGTGTTATTTACACATACATTGACGCTTTAAGTCGACTGTTTTAAATTGATTTAATAACATGCTTTATATACGTTTAGCTCTATTATTAGATTCCATTGCATTGCTTACCAATATTGCTGAATAAAGGTGAATACAGTCAGCATAATAGCTCATATACCACTATGCGTCCATGTTTCAATTTAATGCTTTATAAATGCTTTACAAACGGCGTATTCATTCATTATTCCTCAACACTGCTTCAGACTAACAACAAAACGAAATTTAAATATTGGTTACCGTTTCCGCTCTCCAAGTAGAAGGTTGCGAGTTCAATCCCAACCTCAACCCTTATTTTTATTTATTTTCTACGCCAATTAATTCAAATCGTAATCATAGATCGTATCACTCAAGACTATCAATTCATCAATCTATCGAAAAGAATAGCATCCTTTCCATCAAAATTAGAGACATGGAGAGGTAACATTGCACAGTGGTCCAGAATGCAGATTTAGGTGGAATTATATGTTTTAAGCCTGAAATTGAAACTTTAGACTAAAAGTCTCTTGTACAAAGTTGTTCCATATAGTTAGGCCCTCATTTTTATGACAACGAATTCTAGGGTGGTTCTTATTATCATTAAAATCAAAAATCTAACTTTTTTGTTTGAATAAATTAAGGTATACATTGTTCGACAAAGTTATAGCTGAGATAATTTTAAGCAACTTTGGTCGAAACAACTTTTTTTGTATCTCTTAAATTGGCCGATTTATAGCTATTTTCTTGAATTGAGTTAGGGTGACGCTAAAAAAACAGTTTTCTTATTTCAAATTTCTCAGCAAAGGTGTCTTAAAATGACTTTTAGACCTTAAGAAGGCGCAAATTTTTGCTGCAGAAAGTTTGTCAATATCGTTCGTCTATCAAGAGTTAATGACGTTTTTATACTAAAAATATGCACTTTTTAAATGTTAATATTTCTGGTTGGGCCAAACAAAAAAAACGTTTTTTTACGGCATTTGAAAGGACGTATATTATTCTAAATAATATGACAAAATTGGAGGTATGTTATTTTTTAAACTCGTATAAAATCAATTTGAATTTATTCATATTTTTTACTAAATTTGGGTATATCTGTTTTATTAGAAGATATACAGATAACAAATTTCGCTATAAAACATTCGCCTTTAAGAGTTTTAAAAGTCTCTAGAAGATGACTTTCATGAGAAATTTCAAATAAAAAAGTTATTGACAAAAGATGGAATTCATAGGACCACTCTAGTGACAAATTTAAATAAAATGTGCTAGTACATTTGTTTTAATGTTTGGACATTTAGTGTCTTAGAAGAAGTTTTTGTTCTTAAAAGTCCCCTTCTTTTGGTGTTTGCAAACGTCAGGGTGGTCCTCAAATTAAAGAATTTTTAAAAATATTTTTTTTTGTTTTACAAAATAAAAACATGTGTTGTTTAAAAAAGTTGTAGTTAAAATGATTGCAAGCAACTTTGTCGAAGAAATTTTTTTTCTATCTCTTAACGTTCTCATTTTAGAGTAATTTTTAGAAGTTGACTTTGGGATTTCCTGGAAATAATAGTTTTTTAGCACTAACATTTTTATTTAAAATTTCTCATGAAAGTCATCCTCTAGAAACTTTTAAAACTCTTAAAGACGAATGTTTTGTAGCGAAATTGGTTGCCTGTATCTCTTCTAATAAAAAATATACACCCAAATTAAGTAAAAAAATGAATAAATTCGAATTGATTTTATACGAGTTTAAAAAATAACATACCTCCAATTTTTTTTATATTATTAAGAATAACATACGACCTTTCAAATGCCGTATTAAAACTTTTTTTTTTGTTTGCCCCAACCAGAGATATTACCATTTGAAAAATGCATATTTTTAGTACAAAAACGTCAATAGCTCTTGATCGGCGAAAGGTATTGACAAGCTTTCTGCAGCAAAAATTTGCGCCTTCTTAAGATCTAAAAGTCATTTGAAGACATCTTTGCTGAGAAATTTGAAATAAGAAAACTAGAGCAAAATAACTGTTTTTTTAGCGCTACCTGTAACTCAATTCAAGAAAATAGCTCTAAATCGGCCAATTTAAGAGATACAAAAAAGTTGTTTTTACCAAAGTTACTTGAAATTATCTCAGCTATTACTTTGTCGGACAATGTATACCTTAATTTATTCAAACAAAAAAGTTAGATTCTTGATTTTAATGATAATAAGAACTACCCTAGAATTCATTGTCATAAAAATGAGGGCCTAAAAATAAGAAACAACTTTGTACAAGAGACTTTTAGTCTAAAGATTCAATTTCAGGCTCAAAACATATCATTTCACCTAAATATGCATTCTGGACCACTGTGCATTGGTCTCATGTTAAACAACTTTGAATGATGAAGTAATGAAATTGGTTTGTTAGCGGAATGCTAAATAAAACAGCAAAAAAGGTTATCTTCCATTTAATTCCACTTAATTAATTTTGGTATCCATGACAGATACGTATTTCGACTACAATGTGCAGTCTTCATCAGTGTCATTCCCACTAAAGAACTTATCAAAATCTAACCCCCTTAAGTACTCATCCCCTAGGTAAAAAAAGTCAAGATCATAGGTATAAAAATGAAACTACAATGTGTTGAATCGGAACCTACCTAACTAATGAAAACCAAAGATTTAAGTAAGCTAAAGGAGAAAAATATATACAACTCTCTAATAAGGAAAATCCCCAAAGGCTTGGTAGCCATCATAATGAAGTAATGAAATTGGGTTGTTAGCGGAATGCTAAATAAACTTTGAATGAATTAATCATTCTCACATCTTCTTGAATTAGCTAGAGTTACGGCTGGGAGTGCTGGTAGGTTTTCAGATTCAAGCTTTTATTACTTATTTAGCTGCCCATATGATGTATTCTAGGTAGCTCAGCTGGCAAGGCAAGCGGCTGGTGATCGGAAGGTCATCATGGTTCGAATCTCATCTAACGACATGTGTGTGTATATGTATGTAATAAATTTTCTAGGATCGATGTGGTGGGTGCATGCTTCGACATAAATAATGACACAACAATCACTAACGGGAACAACCTTGCGTTCTTATTTTCGGATTAATTATCCTGTCGTTGAATAATCGTTTGATAAATGTATAATAGTGTCTAAATAAACATTATTTCACATGAGAATCAAGCGGGCTATATACACCTTTATACCATCGCTGTTTAAGGAGAAGTAATGATGCCTAATAAACGCTGAATAATCAAAAAAATGATCGAATAAGCTCTGTCACAACTTTTCTAAGTCGAATAAAAGTAGTAGTATTATTAAAAGTGTGTTCCTAAATATATGGATCCTGGAGACAACGGAATGGTCTTCCGGAAGATCTGGAACACCCGTAAACGTGGTCAATCCACGAAACTGATCCTAGAGCTTCGCAGTTTTTTGAAAACATCAGGAACTATGATATAAAAAAGAATGAAGTGTCGTTCAGATTAGTGTGGATCCACGGTATACTGGTCTGCGCTTGTTTATACCACACAGCTATTAACAACTGCCGACAATTTCACGTTTAGTTATGGACAGGCATGAAATTAAATTTGGGACGATTTTCAGCACAACAAAATGATCTTCGCCCACCCACCAAAAACAAAAATATAAAATCCTATCCGCTTAAAAATGGGCTTTATCGATTCCACTGCGAAAGCACAGCTTTTATCAACAAGGGTATCAAACAAATCCCAAAACTGCCCCATCAACGATGAACAAACCACTTCCACCGTGGGACTAAAATTTAATTTAATCCCAAGTGGCGAACCACATATCCTTGCCTTGGGCGGGTATCCAAGGTCGAATCAAATGTCCCATGCAAAATGAGAGCATACGTAGTAATTTCCATAACAACGAAAGCATCTTGTTGATTGAATCTAGCAGTAGATCCGATTTTGAACTCCATTGGCAACATGATAAGCCTCACTTCGTCCTGACGCAACAACTGCTATTAAGCTTGATTAAGCAGTTTAATAAATTGCAACAATTTCCGAGAAAAACAATTGCTCTGTCTGCTGGCAAGTTCATATTATTTTAAATGTGGAAAATGTTCCACCCCCGCATCGACCTAGACTGACTTCTATTTATCATATTCATATTTCGTGAAAGTTCTCCCGCTTCCCTCATTAGTCATTCTTCAAGTCATCAGGGGACCTGTCAGCAGATTCACTCGCTGGTGGGTGTGGGAGAAAACTTTTGTGTTGATTGTTGACGCACGAATAGAAATCCACCGAAAACCATTCCACAGGGACCGGAAAACTTATCCATAATTTGTTTCCATCACAGACACCGGATGAATCTAGGAAACTGCTGGCTCAGCGCTCGGGGAGAAATTCTAATGGGATACCACACAGCACCCGCATACTGGTTCCATTCCAACGTAAATACTAGGCATTAAGCTTACCTCAGGCAATTGATTCGGAGAAGAAAATATCCTTACCCCATGAGAGGACGCCATCGTTGGGAAAACGGTTCGGTTGCTGATTCCATTAATTTAATGTTGAAATATTTAAGTAAATATTGAAATTGGATCCGAAAAGTATTTGCATCATCAATATGTCGTTTGCTGCATCCACTTGCGGTACAATTGCTTTTCCAGGACTGTTCACCTTGATCGAACTGAAGGCAATAATATCATGCTCGGTTTGCTGGTTGGTTTTTGCTTTTAATGGTATTTCACTCTGGTCTGTTTGATTATGTCGGTTTTGCTTACTTTTATATGCATTTTACATGATGTTTATTGTTGTGAAATATGCAAAGGTAATCGTAATCCAATTCGTATGTTTCAAAGCCTAATGTAAATCATCGCTTGGCTGCATCCCAGATCGTTCAGAAAGGGTAAATGTCGGCTTCGGCAACCACAATTTAAACGTTAATTTCACTGTATTTTCGCATCAAAACAATTCGTTGAATGAATTTAATTGATTTCTTAGCCTTTCAGCTTCTATATGATTACATTATTACGATTGAGCAATCATGTTATGCCGGATTTTTCATTAAATGAAATATACGCTTTACAAAATGCGGCTGACTTCGAGGTGCCGATAATAGAACAGTAATTAACACGTAGTTCAAATCGAAAGGTTGCAGAAGAAAAAGAAGTTACCGACAATAGTCACACTCACCTGAGAAGTTTGCAGCGTTGTAAATCCCAAACGCTGCTTGGATTGACGCGAATACGTAAATTCCCCTATGTCCTGTTAATTTTCTTTTACTCATTGCAAAATATATACAAAAATAACGCACATTACACTGTCTGGTGAGTCAATCGCTTTCGCCGGTAGATTTATCGCATTCGACCCACAACCGACCGAAGCGAATCGATTTCAAAAGGTAGGTAACAAATTAGTTACTCGATCCAGAAATTGACCACACGTCATCCAATCCATTGGTAATAGAGCACCCTACACGCTAACTTGAAAGAACCCATTATTTAGTAACATTTCACCCATTTTGATGAAAAGTGGCTTAACTTATTAATCTGTAATATTTTAACCCTTTCACTGAGTAACTGTTAACTATTATTGATATTCAATCGGTGCAATTTTACTCATTAATCGGTCCCTTCAAGTTAGCGTGTAAATTACAGCACCATAAATTTAACCTCCACACCCAGTTTGCGTGTCGCATCCGTCGCGAAAAGGTGATGCTGATGATAATGATGATGATGATGATGACGATGGTGGCGGCCGCAGGCAACAAGAAACTGCCAATTGGCACGAAATATCTAAAATTGGCGACAATGTCCACTCCCACGGTGAAGGCGGCTATCCTTAATGGAACGAGTGTCCCAAGTTGACACCTTCCAGAAGATTAAGGTGGTAACAACTCCTTGTTGCTGAGCACGCCCGCTCACATACATCTGATCGTTATTGCCCTCGAATGAGTCCGGCGTTCGAAGCTCGTCAATTAATTGGTCGTTAGTATGGGCATCCAGTGGAACGAATTTGATTGCCCTTTTTTCGTTGGAAACATCCAGTCTGGCCAAACCAAGGGGCTGCTAGCAGGCCGGCATTTTTCGGTTGTCTGCTATTTTTCACTCGCCCACTCACAACCAACGCATAACAAACACATGTGGTGTAAGCGACAGCTGTAAAACATGCAATACAGCCGCAAAGTTTGTATGTGTTGTTCAAGTTTGTTTTGGGCCATCAATTTATAGACCAAATTGGTGAAATCCCATAGTACATTTGATGTCAGTCCCGTGGGCTAAACGGTGGGTCTGGGGGAAAATTAAAGAGGCACCTTTGCAAACGAAACTGCAAGCCACATCATACTGTATGTCGATGATCTATTCATTGTGATTACGTAAGTGCAAGGTACTATAGGCTAATAGGGGTGCCACCTCCAGAATCATCAAGGATCCCCATGAATTTTGGGGTTTTTTTTTTATATAGGGTAGAGCGCTACTTCGTCGTAATCGCCTATTTCCGTTCTAACGATCAAACAAGATCAATTGTAACAATGATTTCATCGTGCACATATCAATAATAGGTTTGTTCCGATGCGTTAGTTTATTAGCTACAACATAAATCCTATTAGAGCGCATTGTATGAATACACAACAAAAGAAACGCTCCTAGTGAACGACGAAGAAAATCTAATGGCGTTTCAATGCGTTAGGACGGAATTGAAACTCGTAGAACGAATTTAGAATCACGAAGCAGTATTATATTTTAACCCTCCGTTACTCGCGCCAACTTTTGTAACACGAGTACTCGCGCGTTGTACTTTGTACAACAGTGTGAGTTTTCCATTGCCATTTTGCAGCCGAGCTACCAATCGATATGAAACCAACGGGTATTCCTTAAAAAACTTGTTTTTAACTTAACAAGTTAAACTTTTATCACAGTTAACCCCCCAAAAATGCGGATAATAGAGAAAATGTGAATGAAAACCGCGTAAACGGTATCCGTACTACGTGGGATTTGACTTAATTGGTTACAACATGAAAAATCTCGAGATCCTGACCAGCTTGAATGTTACTGTCTTCGGCAAAGCTGTTCAAAAGGTCAAGGCCTTTTCGTTAGTGGAGTAGTTCAGAAAATTATCACTACGTGGCGCTAGTATATACGTGCAATTTTCGCATATACAATAGCTCGAGATCCTGACCAGCTAGAAAGTTACTGTTTACGGCAAATTTTTTCAGGAGGTCAAGTATTTTTGGCTGGTGGAGAGTAGTTCAGAATTTTCTCACTAAGCGGCGCTAGTATACACATGAAATTCTCATATAAAATATCTCGAGATCCTGACCAGATAGAAAGTTACTGTCTTAGGCAAAGTTGTTCAGGAGATCATAGTCTTTTTGCTGATTAACAGTAGTTCAGAATCTTCTCGCTAGGTATTTCTCGTATACATGTTAAGTTTTTTCATGTGTTACATCACTAGGTCCTGACCAGATAGAGAGTAAATATCTTTAGCAAAGTTGTTAAGGAAGTCAAGATCTTTTCGTTGGTGGACAGTAGTTCAGAATTTTCTCACTACGTGGCGCTAGTAAACGTGTACAATTCTCGCGTATGCTATAGCTCGAGATTCTGAATAGGTAGAAAATTACTGTCTTCGAAAAAGTTGTTCAATGCCTATTGCTTGGTGCACAATAGTTCAGAATTTACACACTACGTGGCGTTAGTATACACGCGAAATTCTCGCATGAAAAATATCACGTGATTCTGATCAGATAGATTTCACTAGTGGACAGTAGTTCAAAATTTTCTCACTACGTAGCGCTAGAATACACGTGAAATTCTCGCATGTGGTTTGTTTCGAGATCCTGACCAAATAGAATGTTACTGCCTTCGGCAAAGTTGTTCAGGGAGCCAAGGCTTTTTGGCTGGTGGACAGAAATTCAATTTTTTTCACATCATTGCGCTTGTATACACGTACAATTCTTACATTTGATATATTTCGAGACCTGCTAAACTGTCATCGTCAAAGTTGTCCAGGAGATCAAAACTTTTTCGTTGGTCGATAATACAGAATTTTCTCACTATGCGGCGCTAGGATATACGTGAAATCTTCGCATATATAATATGTCAAGTTTCTAAACAGCTAGAAATTTACTGTATTTGGCAAAGCGGTTAAGGAGATAAAGATCTTTTGGCTGATGAACAGTAGTTCAGAAATTTCTCAAAGCTTGGCGGGCATTTCTCGCATATCAAATATAATAAAATAAAAATACAATTCACATCAGCCTAAGTGGGATAAGACAAATATATTCTGGATTTCTTTTACTGGTGAAGATTTTCATGCAGATTTGTGGATACATAAATTTGGGTGAGTCGTTCCACTAGTATACCTCTGATAAATTAGGTAACACGTATCTCAGATGGAAAACATCATCTTGAAAATCAATATCGCTGAAACTTCCACCAATTGAATGTTTAGAGTCTCCCTCATTTTAGGCTAATTTCAAAATGTATTATCGAGGGGTCTAGAACAAAAAAAATCCCTGTATTTACGTATGCACGGACAACGAGACTAACTCAGAGAGTGAGGCACTTTTGCGCAGTTGAATGAAGAAATTTATTAAACCGTACACTCCCGATCATAAGTTTAAGTACTCCCCCCTAAAAACGTTCAATTTTCGTTCTTTTTAAAACATTTGAAAGATTTTGAATGGAAATACGAAGAGGAAAATTGCTCAATATCATTTTCAAATTTTGTATATCAAAGGTTCACCCAAAGTTACACTATTTTTCAAAATTTACTCTGAAGAATCATGATTAATTTTCTCAGACTTGAAAAAAAAAAACTTAGAAAAAATCATGTAACATTAGTTGCTCTGAGAGTGACATATACGAGTGTCAATTTTGACATAAATTTGATTCATAACAGACGCGCTATATAGCTCAATCAAGTTGAGCAACGAACTTTTCAGTCTCGGAGCACTTAATTTTACATGACATGTTTTTTTACGTCTCATCTTTTATGTCAAAGACGGATTCCGTCACGTGTAAAATTAGTTATTTCTAAGTGTGCATACCATTCATACCATTAAAATAACCTAAGGAGATCAAAAATTGGAAAAAAACACATTTCCATATTCACCATCCGGAAGAACTTTGCCGCATGTACAACTTTGACGATGACAGTTACTTCCTGACCTTAAGCTATAGCATATACAAATATTTTACATGCACTCTAGCGCCGCATACCGAAAATATTCTGAACTATTTACTGTTCATCCGCAAAAAAGCTTTGATCTCCTAAACAACTTTGCCGAAGATAGTAATTTTCTAGCTGTTCGGGATCTCAAGCTGTAGCATATGGGTCATTCCATCTCAAGTGACCGCCAAAAACTGAAGAATTGCATCGACCCTCTCCGATTTGAACCAAACTTGGTGGAACGACTTATTTTAGGCCAACCATAAAAAATCCAACGTTTTGTACCCATAGACTCACCCCCGGTTCTGGAGACTGCCCTCACTTTTTTTCCGATCTTCAAGAAACACCATTTTTCTTTTGAACATATCTCTGGAACAAATTATGCTACAGACAGGATTGGGCACTCATTTTTAAGCATTTATAACGTACAATCAAATGGCGTACTCAGATTTTTATGCAGTGTTGCCAACCTGTCGATTTTTGCAAAATGTCCCCACTTTTTTTCTAATTTTGACAGCACCAAAATGTTTGGCAGACATTTTTACATAAGAATCACCTAACCATCAAAAACTACTTTTTTCGTTTGGGAGATATGGATTTTTAAAGATTTAATGTTTTTAAAAAGTTCCATTACTGTACAACCCTTCAATATGAAACGTTGGACAATCCTGAAAGTTGATAGAAACGATGAAACCTGTAAGGTAGATGAGGATCTAATCCTTCTTTCATTTTATACAATCAAATGCTCAGATAATATTAAACCAGATTTGTTTCGACAGTGTTGCCAGCGTTGCAAACTTAAATTAAGATTGATAATTTTTCTTGTTTCCAACACTTTATTTTTATGCGTTCGGAAATATATTTCGTATTACATGGTATTTTAGGCAGATCCATTCGTTGTGTGTTTCTTTATTTACTGATTATTTAAATAAGCTTTTGAAATATTCAAAAACTAATTTGATTCTAAATTAAAGCAGCCGTGTTTCTATCCTACTTATTGCTATCATTTATTGAACAAATATCATCTTATACATTGAGTAGCATGAGTTATTACTTCTTCCGTTTTGCCTTAGATTGTGAATTTGAACGCTTTTTTGAAATTACTTTGAAACATGAACCCGTTTCTGGACAAGAAATCGTTTTCATAAGAACAGTATCTTCGCCGGTAGGGGTGGCACAATGCATTCCGCAAATTCCAGGAATGGGTCGTGCTAGAGCGAATCGGGCTTCTAAATTCTGCTTATTCGTATTGCATTGCTCCGATGTCACAAATTGTACATTCAAATTGCAATTTGACGGTGCCCATTCGTATAACTCTTTTGGCGTTTGAACTTCTCCTTCCTGCAGATTGTCCCGAGTATTCTTATAGAAGTCTGCCTGTTTTGCAGCAATATAATCGTGTTTTCGGACCTCTGGGATAGCTTCAAGAAATGTATCAATGAAAGCTCCAGCTTCACTGACTTTCGTTTCCAAATTGCACCGATCTTGCTGAGTCCATTGCTTGCACGTTATTTTCTCGATAGAGTTATCGTCCAAATATGACCAAATCGTTTTTCTAATCGAATCCAAATCGCCACAAACTGTATTGGCACACTTATTCAAAAAACATGGCTCCGATAGTGGGTCACAGAGGTTCTGCTTCAGTACGTCTCTGTACGAAGAGAATGCTTTCGTACCTTCTACTTGCCCTTGAATTTCGTTGAACTTAGCACTCAAAAATTTGAGTTTAAAATTTTCGTGAACCACGCATACGCAAACTGTGTGTGTTCCTGCAGCTCCAGCCAGCACACACTCAGGTGGCCGTAGCTCAGCAAATTTTGAAAACCCAATGTCGATTTTGGGAAACTTCTCTTTAAAGAAATAAAAAGTTTCCCTGAGATTTGCCAGCACCAACCGCTTTTGCTTCAGAACACGAGAGTTTCCTTCTCGAACACTCTTGAATTCCTTCTTTCCGGCTAACTCTTTGCTTACATCAGCTTCACGGTAAAATGATAAAACCGTAGGCACGACGTCTTCTGAAATAGGGTGACCTTTTCTTGAATTAGGTGAACAGAGAACACGTTTCTGTTCAACGCACTTCCTTATATTTAGAACTAATCTTTCGGAACACTCGAACTCGCCTGTAGATCACCAAATGCAATCAATTAATTCTAAACTCTGTTCTAAATTATTTAAACTTACTCTGAATTTTGCGCACAGTCCAGGATTTGGGCAAAACTGACAAGACTTGGATTTTATCGCTATCTTTCGTACAAATCCGAAACTTTTCTTTAAGCTGCTTGATTATCTCCTCTCTATCTGCCTCATATTATCCAGTGTGTGATTTTTTCTTCCATAAAGCAATCTTCGTCGAGAGCTGCGGCAAATGCAGTTTCCAACGCTATTGAAGCATTGGAGTACTTTCCTGTGGGAAATGTCTACGAATCGGTGATTGACCAAGCGACTCCAGCGTGGTGTTCAAACTTGAAAATGTCAATTCATTTCTAGCGGGATCTTCGACATCATCACTGTCATCTTCAACCTCTGTGTTAAATAAATAACAGCGTGAAAAACAAAGTATACTATTTGAGACCCACAACCCCCCAAATGGCATTTTTCTTACCCGGTATGTCTACATCCTCCCACGCATCGGCTGGCCAAGCAATCCCAGCTCCATCTGCCGAAAAATAGTCTTTTGTAATTTAATGTAACGTTTTATTTCACTACCATTCGCAAACTTCCCATTTTCAGCATGAGGTCCCTTATACGATTACTCTTGCAAATCCTTTTCACTTACTGCCTTATCGCATTGAACTCAGATTTTGCTACCCTTTACGTGATGATTAAAATCGTCGTGAAATTGTTTGGAAATTGTTTTCAAATTTCTTCGGCGAATATTTGAATGCACTTTTAACGGGTTACAGCATTGTTTCTGCTTAGCTGCATAAAACCGTCCGAACTGATTCGCGTGGCTTTCACACACAGTTTTCAAACTGAGAACACCGGATCGAAGTTTGAAAAGATTCCATTCCCGAGATAAGAACTGACGGAAGGACCAATGCTGTTTTGCGATAGTACATTTTCTTTTTAAGTACAATCCAATCGAACACGCCATTTTTAACCAGATAGTAACGACTGCAAGTGAACCACAATTCCAACTGACACTTCTCAGACACTATCCGTAAACTGGGACGGGACACGACAATCGAGAATAAAGTTGTTATTGATATTTTTTTTTTTTTTGTATATTAATTTATTTGATAAGGCTCAACCGAATTAACTTAACAGAGCCGAGGATTCATGGTCACTATACAATACATCTTAAAGCTATAGTCAAAAGGTACAACACAATAAACACTTTATCTTCCGCTATCCAAAAAGCCTCCTCCATCAGAACTGGAGCCGCTTCCAGTAGTTTCATTGTATGGCCAATTGTTGTACGCCAACGAGGGTCAGAGCGCGTCCATTGCAGCAACGGACGCAAAACGTGGTCAGCACTCACACACTCATCACGAAACGGTTGCTTTCCAAAGTCGACGACGCATCGACCGAAAGAACTGCTGATGAAGAACAATGAGGAGGACCACACAATGGTTGCTGTCGAGAAAACAGACGATCGCGTAGCACACATCGAGAGTGGTCTGCTTTTGTCGACAGCCGAGTGAACACTGTTATTGATATTTGTTATGCATACCTCATTGCAAAATTTTCATGAATATTGACGGTGTCGTTTCGTGTTGCCAAGATTGCTGAAAGTTATTTAAATTGTTATGAAGATTTATGTTTTTGATCAATAAATTAATATATGAAGCCGAAACCAGTTCTTATTTGATTGTAACAATTCCACTAAATTTTAAATCACAAAATGCAATGTTGACTAATAAATTTTTAAATATTAAAACCAGATAACAACTTTACAGCAACCAATATCCGGGATCAACATCAATACATTTGACACTTCGTTGATTTTGGCATTCACTGGCTGCTACGGTTGCTACTGCCTAATCGACCAATCAGCAACTGGCTCCAGTTTGACAGCAAATTGGCTCCAAATTGCCACCCGATTGTCGGGTCCCGTCCCAGTCCGTAAATACAGTTTCTTTTTAGTATCAAGTAGGCCTTGACAAACTCGTTGATATTTGAAATTTAAAGCGGCACTTTTCTGCCAGATGCGTATAAATCTGTGCAGCCGTTCATGCACATTTGAATAAAGTGATACTATACTGTGCTATTTTCTAGATGGCAACACTGTCGAAACAAATCTGGTTTAATATTATCTGAGCATTTGATTGCATAAAATGAAAGAAGGAATAGATCCTCATCTAACTTACAGGTTTCATCGTTTCTATCAACTTTCAGGATTGTCCAACGTTTCATATTGAAGGGTTGTACAGTAATGGAACTTTGATGATGATGATGATGATGATGATGATGATGATGATGATGATGATGATGATGATGATGATGATGATGATGATGATGATGATGATGATGATGATGATGATGATGATGATGATGATGATGATGATGATGATGATGATGATGATGATGATGATGATGATGATGATGATGATGATGATGATGATGATGATGATGATGATGATGATGATGATGATGATGATGATGATGATGATGATGATGATGATGATGATGATGATGATGATGATGATGATGATGATGATGATGATGATGATGATGATGATGATGATGATGATGATGATGATGATGATGATGATGATGATGATGATGATGATGATGATGATGATGATGATGATGATGATGATGATGATGATGATGATGATGATGATGATGATGATGATGATGATGATGATGATGATGATGATGATGATGATGATGATGATGATGATGATGATGATGATGATGATGATGATGATGATGATGATGATGATGATGATGATGATGATGATGATGATGATGATGATGATGATGATGATGATGATGATGATGATGATGATGATGATGATGATGATGATGATGATGATGATGATGATGATGATGATGATGATGATGATGATGATGATGATGATGATGATGATGATGATGATGATGATGATGATGATGATGATGATGATGATGATGATGATGATGATGATGATGATGATGATGATGATGATGATGATGATGATGATGATGATGATGATGATGATGATGATGATGATGATGATGATGATGATGATGATGATGATGATGATGATGATGATGATGATGATGATGATGATGATGACTGATTCTACCTATTCAAACTCTTTTGTTGATAGATTAACCGTCGAGAAATTTCGTAGCGATGCATTTATATTTTTTTTTTAGCTTACATTGACTGTATATATTACGTAAAATAAGCTTTTCATAATAAGTTAAAAAAATCCTGCTTGTTTTTATAAGAACGGCTACTTTAGTGCCATAGATAAGTGCTGGAGCTAATTCTGTTCTATATAGAAGCTTTCGAACTCCCAACTCGGATGAAACTATTTTCAAAAATCTACGACAATTCTGCTAGTTTTCAAAGCATTCCTACACCTCTGTCTATTGGTTAATTTTCAATTCAGTGCTGCTGTTAGACATACTCCTAAGTATTTAATGCGGTCACTAACCTTAAATTATTTTCCATTCAACATAATCTCTTCTGGTTGTTTTGTTTTATTTTTGAAATATCTAAAATTAATCTGGCTTAAGAGTCTGAACCTTAACCGAAACATCGACAGTTTTTCTTATATCTAGGGCTAAAACTATCAGGTCGTTACCGCTATACCAATGCTCTTCCATTGCTCTTCTTGCCACAAACATCTGATCATCAGTTGATCTTTTACAAGGATTTAAAAAAATCAGTGTAGGTGCACAAGATGACGCGTCATGATACCAGTCGAAAGCTCCAAGACCATCTGGTCCACCTAGAGAAACATTCAACGTGCCTGAAGGATCTGCAGAACATTCGGGCCCTGTTCCACATCGTGGTACAATGGGATCAGTATAAGCCGATCCACTGTGGGGTCACTCAGTGCTCGATCTGACTACTGTTTGGGCACGGTGCCAGAAACTTCCGTATGACATCTCGCTGCAACAAACTGGGCGAACAACATGCTTACGACGGCTGCAAAAGCATGGAGAAAGCGGACTCCAAATGCGCCAACTGTGGGGCAGAACATCGGGCCATCAGCACGACCTGCCCGAAATGAGCGGATTTCTTGGCAATCTGCCAGAAATCCTATACAAATAACCAGCAGGAAGCCGCAGGAAGATACCGGACAACAATCGGCAGAACTTTCCACGGCTCCCGATCCCGGTACTTCTACCGCTGCCTCTCAACAATCGTTTAGCTGCTGTTGCTGCAAACACGAACCAGACTTAATTGGCATCGTGATCAGGAATCAGAACCACAATCCAACGACAACACTCCATACTCACCGGAGCAGTTGATCCCTCTATTCATCCAGCTGTCCAACTCTCTGCGCAGTTGCAAAACCCGTTTCGACCAGATTCAAACCCTGAGCCTATTCGTCATTCAATATGGCCGGGGAAACCATCAGCATCGCATCCAATTGGAACGCTTACTCGCTAAAGAGCAAAAATATCGAGTTCATTTGATTTCCTCAACGAACGAAACATTGACGTCATTACCGAAACGCACCTGAAGCCCGAGATAAATGTCTACCTTCCTGACTTCCGGTTCGTGCGGCTTGATAGAACCAGCTTCGGGGGAGGAGAAGTGGCCGTCGCTATAAGAAGGAACATATACTGCCGACTACTACCAAGTTTTCAGGTGAAAGTCATCGAAGCCGTAGGGGTGAAAGTCTCCACTTCTGTCGGCTCCTTTCTATCATGTTGCGGTCTATTGCCCCAAGCAAGTCAACACCAGAAACGGGTCAGCAGCGGCCCTTCGATGTGACATCGTACTGCTCACTCGGAGGAGTGAGAAGTACATAATTTCTGGTGACCTCAACGCCAAACACCAAGCTTAGAGCAACAGTCACCGCAACCAAAACGGAACCATCTTAAACAATGATCTGCAAGAAGCTCTCTTCAACATCTTGAGCCCAGACACTCCCACCCGGTTGATCCGGTCCAGTGTTCACGCTACCATCGATTACTTCATCACCAACATAGGTAACAACATCGCTCAACCTTTCACCTATCAGGAACTCAGCTCGGACCACTATCCGGTGGTGACCGAAGTTGGTTTCTCCGTGAACCGATTTGAAGCTTCTCGGCGCAACTACCATCGTGCCGACTGGGGTCAGTTCCAACACTGCGTTCCAAGACCAATTGCAATCGCCTTACCAAAATCATCCAAGCCAGGATGGTGAGTCTCAGAACTAATGACTCTGCTAGTAAGATCCGCTCTCTCCCAGATTGTGCTAAGCCGTTCTTGAAACTTACCAAAATGCTTTAAAACAAGTCTAGGCCCATTTCACCACTGATACCGCTGAATTCGGAGTGATTCGCTTCCTTTGTTAACCCCTGTAGAGAAGACTGCAGCGACAGGTCAACACTTCGTCAGCTCCCACAATCTCGGACAGAACAGCATAAGTCCACACGAGGCTGCGGTTGCTGAAAATGCAGCCAACTTTCATCAGATTCTCAACATCTTTCTTGAGGAATCAAAGATCACAGCTGACGAGTTGTTGGCGTATATCAAATCATCCAAAAATATGAAGGCTCCAGGTTTTGACAACATCCTCAAACTGGAAGTCAAACATTTGAGTTCCAGATTCTTCAACCATCTGGCACTGATTTTCAATCAGTGCCTCCGACTTGGCTACTTCCCCTCGGGATGGAAGTTAGCTAAAGTCATACCCATCCGGAAACCTAGGAAGGATTCTTCCTCTCCTTCTAGTTACCGAACCATCCGCGTTCTCTGAGGGTTATCCAAGTTGTTCTAAAGGGCAGTTTACAGCCGGCTTCTAACATCTGCCGAAGAAAACAACATCTTACTCAAGTAGCAGTGTGGTTTTCAAAAAGGTCGATCGACCGTCCACCAACTGACCCGAGTAACAAACATTCTCAGACGGATCAAGGCTGTTTCTAAAACATCTGCTATGGCATTATTAGACGTTGAAAAATGCGTTTGGCAATATCTTGCATGATGGCCTGGTGTACAAGTTCCGGTCTTCCTCGTGAACATCATACAAAATTATCTATCGGACAGAACGTTCCAGGTCTCTCTGAATGGCACGCCATTAACATCGGTGCAGGTATGCCCCAAAGAAGTATCCTTAGGCCCATCCTGTTCAAGCTATTCACCTCCGATATTTCGACTCCCCCTGATGGTGGATCGTTGTCTCTGTTCGCAGATGACACATCCATCGTCTTCAAGGGTAGGGTCATAGGAGCTCTGACTACCGAACTCCAGAGAGGCTTAGATGTCCTGTCTGAGTGCTTCAACAGCTGGATGATCCGTATCGACGTGGTGAAGACTCAGGTCATAATTTGTTCACAATCAAAATCCCTCAGACTTCTTCCGTCTGAGAATAACAAAATTTGCCTAAACGGACAGTGGTGTAGTGGTCTAAAGAGGTAATCTACCTCGGACTGACTCTTGACAGTGGGCTGCTTTTCAGGGAGCACGTTGACAAAACGAAAACCAAGTGCAACATCTTGATAAGTTCATTGTATCCACTTATCAACAGGAAGTCTACCCTGTCCCTGAAAAATAAGCTTGCTATCGAGTACGGTATGCCAATCTGGGGGAGTTGCGTCAAATGACATCAACTTAAACTCCAAAGGATCCAGAACAAGAACCTTAGGATGATTCTAAACAGTCCTCCACAGACGCGAAATTCTTAGGTCCACCAAGTGGCTTATTCCTCTTCGATCCTTGTTTGGACCCTACCCGAGGTAATCCTGTTTGGATATCGATTTGGAAAATTCCTCTTCGATCCTTCAGATTCTTATAGTACTCTGCTTGGAAGTCGATTTGGATAAAAGTTTTACAGTCGCCATGGCGCCTAAGCGCAAAAGAAAAGAGAAATCTCTTGGTTCCCCTTCTGATGAAATTATTTTGAGCAATTAATTTGAATTGCTCATGGATGACGAGAATGATCCATCGTCCATCAAACATTCTAGTAAACTTTCCCGGCTTAATGCCAAGAAGGAAAAGATTCCCCCTATTGTGATAACCACTTCCGATTTCCATGCTCTTTGCACGGAACTTTTGAACTTCGTGAAATTCCAGTTTTCATTGCAAATTGGCCGTCGGGGTGAATGCCGTGTATTGGCTGAAACCTTGGACAGATTCAAACGTCTTCTCAAGTATCTTTCTGAGAAGCAGCACTCATTTTTTTTTATGAAATCTGCAAAACCTACGACTTTATCGGTCCTCTTTTCGAAAATTTGCTTATAGCAGCAAGTTGAAGAATTCTCCTCCCCTAACACGCAAATAACTTCGAGTATTCATTAGGTTTTTGAAATGAAATATTCTCAGTGACGATGAATACATAATCAACAAACGATAATGACAGATAAGACAGTAGAACCTCTCTAATTTGAATCAATATTTAAAGTAGAGTAAAGATAATGAAAAGCAGTGCCTAACAACCTATTTGTAGTGTACCTACATGCTTCCATCAAAATTTAACATAGACACATTAAGGTGATTCCCTGTAGCGTCCATTTTCGTGTTACACTTCGCAATTTTACATGTAAAAATAATGAGGTTTCTGTGAATGCACGTAGCTGAAACTACTACTTGTTGTTTGCTGCGGAGAAGCAAGGAATGTCTGAAATTTTCAAATTTATACACCTTGTAGATCTTGAGATGTGTGCTCTTGAAATTGTGAGGTGTGATGGAAAAATGGACACTGCGAGGAAACACCTTAAGCAACGCTACTTCAGTGTCTGCTTAAGTCCGCATTTTAGCATAACCAGCAAGTATAGGAACGATTGCCTCCATCATGTCTCACCGTAAATTGTTCAACTAAAAATGACTCCTCGTCAGCATGTTTCAAGTCAGGTAGCTGGTTACTATACATAGAAATAAAGACAGTACATTCTTACTCCAACACCGGTTGTGTCCAGTTGTACAAAATTATCACATCCACGCACAGTGATTCAAAGAGGAGCGTATTTTCCTCATACAGCATTCCGGTTTTACCTTTGGTCTTCAGTTTGCCATCCTACTAACACATTCACATCTTTATATAATACACATTGTTAACCGAGTTTATGTGACAGCTAGACAAAAATAAATTACAGTTTTTGATCAACCACGTGCTGCTTAGTTTCAGTTTGTTTGTGCTCAGCAAAGTTGTTTCATTTGACACAATCTACAACTTTGCTCAAGACACCAACATGATTTGAGCAAGTTTGTAAAATTTTAATTTTGCCCTGCCCTTCTAGGTGGATAGATCAGCAATATCTCAGCACCAAACGATAGCCCTTTGAAAATTCTGCAACTCTTCTCAAGACACCATCCTTCTAAAATGTCGTTTTCATACCGAAAAATAAAAAACGCACGTTTTGGGGGGTTTTGAACCACTGTGCCACGTACCGATAAGTTATCGGTGAAATTTCAGCTGGGGCTGACTCGCTGGATGCGAGTTGGGCCCCCAAAAATAAGTAAACCAGAGAAGATGCCACATATTCGGGTTATCATCCTAACAATATGTGGTGTTGCAGAACGATTTGTGGTATCGTTCATGTATGGTGCTCCTTTATTAGGGCGATAGATTGAACTTCCTAGGAAATTTGGGGAAAATCCCGTGGAATTGGTTGATTTCCCGGGATTTTTTTCACCTCTACTATTTCCCGGGAGGCCACCCTCTACTCCCGACAGATTTTGTGAGCTTCCTCCGATTGATTCTTTCAACTTTTGCAGGAGGTTTTTTTTTATCCCAACCGCTCCAAAAACTTCTCATCTGGTTCATTAATTATTTCTCCAATTTTAACGATTGTTCTACATAGAGTAAATTTCCCGGGAATGGTTTCCTGGCCTATTTTGATTGAAAATATATGTTTAACTTTTTCTTATCAGATCAATAAATTAATACTGGGAACCATCGGAATAAGTAGCCAGAGATTGGCCAGCTGAAAATCAAATCAAAATTATAATGATTGTCAATCACAACTCTATTAGGGAAATGGAATAAACTTTGTGGTAAAGCTGTCCCCAGGCGAAAAATGGCAATCAAGGCCACCTCCCAAAAATTTGAGAAGACATAGATCCAGGTTAAGCCAAACCGTCGGCAGACCATCCTTCTCAGAAGCTACCAAATCAGTATATTTCACGATTATCTAAAAATAAATAACACATCAAAGTTTCACCGATTTCTCGATTATTGCTAAACTGCTTCCTCTTCCTTCTCTAATTCGCAGGTTACATCATCTTCCCGCTATCCCGCCGGCGGTCGGTGCCGGTGAATTAAATATTAAGCAACGGGCAAAACTGTTAGCGCCTCTCCGCAACTCCCCCAAAGTCAACCAATTATGGCAATTGGAAACGGCAGCAGTGCGTCAACCACGACGGCATCCATTACAATTAATTACACCGCCACCACCTCGTTCACCGCCAACGTGTATCAGGAAATCTACGTCAATCTGCAGATCGTGAACGGTGATCTGCTCAATTTCAGCGAGCGCTTCGTCGTCGATGCCAACGGGTCGACCGCTGTGGCTCTGCCGTCGACTTCTGCCACCTCCATCGGGGCTTCGGCTCTGGCGGCTGCTTCGTCGAGCTCGTCGTTGCCAACCATTGGAATGGTATCGGGCGGGTTTGAGGCCGCCGTAGAGGACGATCCCGGCAAGGAGTGTGCCAAGATTTGCCTCTCGTGGGATAAGATGTTTCTGGTGGTGCTGTTCTGCACGCTGATTGTCATCACGGTGATTGGCAACACGTTGGTAATCCTTTCGGTGGCCACCACCCGGCGGCTTCGGACCGTGACGAATTGCTTCGTGATGAGCTTGGCCGTGGCCGATTGGCTGGTCGGTATCTTCGTCATGCCCCCGGCGGTGATTGTTTTCGTCGTAGGTGAGTTTCGGTATGGCACTCAAATTTTGCATATTGGTAACAAACTGTTCGTCAAAAGGGCCTAGCTGAAATGAACTTCGTTGATTTTCTCTTCTCGGTAGGACTAACATTTGATGCTTTTGCTAACTAATACGAAATTTCGGGAAATTGGATCTCGTAAGTGTATTAATGCCAAGAGAAAATCGACGAAGAAAATTGCTAGATTTCCTATCATTAGAATGGAATAATGATCCGTTTAGATGAAATGTAATTCCATGCTCGAAGAGCATCTGTTTGGACACGTGTAACATGAATTCATATGATGTGTAAACACACCACAAAGCATGACAGCTGTTCAGACGTTATTATCGCACGCACTCTTCGAAGAATCGATGCTTGATGGGAGGAAAAGTTCTCCAACGCAATCCTATGAATGGTAGAAGTGTGGTAGGCGTAAGCTTCTGCCAATTGCGGATTGGGTTTTTTTTTTCTCAGTAAGTACAACTAGCACAGCAGGTGGCCAAGGTAACCCCAGGAAGGCGGCATAATTGAATGATGCCAGAAAATTACACTCGCATCAATATTTGAGCACGCTTGATCTGGATGATCCCCTGTTCATAGGTGTAGCCAGGGGGAAGGAAGGGGGTTTTAAGCAACAACAAATTCTCATAATTAATTTGCATGAGTTGCAGAACGAACGCAGTTTTTGATGTATAAAGCTGATGTATGGCTGATTTAATGTTTGGAAGTCCTTTAGCTTATATTTAGCTTCAAGTTTTTTTTTTTTTTTTTTTTTGATCAAGGAAATCTAATGGCGTTCAGCTTGATGGCGTAATTCTCCGTTTTATAAAAAAATGGCCTCCCCCATTTCGAACCCTGGCTACGCCAACGCTTCTGTTTAATCAGAGATTGTGATAATGCATATTTAAATTAAATACAAACTCGAGAATACGTTATGTGTTTGCAAATGGAAATTCAGAGGGCGAAAAATGTTGATTGGGACACGATGTAATGGCTTTGAATTTAAGTTGAAAATACCGGTGGAAGTTTACGCAATATCCTGCATTTGCAAATTTACAAGCGAATGCTGAAAATCTGTACACTGTTCGCTAAGATAAATAACAAAATCAGAAAATAAACACGACGCAAGATTATATTTACCATTTGCTGCCCGTTAAATTTAAGATTCAGGGTACAGTTGGCAGTTTCAGCAACAACGACTTCAGTCGGATTGGATTGACTCCATTGGAAATTTAACCGACCTGGGGCCTCGTTGCTGAAGTCTGAACGAAGCATCTTTTTTTTTGTATCAACGGTTGTATGAAGAATAAGGTTTTCGACTTGTGAAATGAGGCCTCTGTTTTTTCGCCGACCATCTTGCATCATTTTTAATTCGTTTGACAACTGCACTGCTACGAACTCTGCCTCACGCATCTGCCGCCTTCATCGGCCGTTGCGTCGAGTTTCGGGATGATCGGGATGAACCACCGCTATTTATATGGCTGTCCTTCAACTCTTCAAGCTGATTTTCTGTGGATAACTAGTTTAAAGTTAACATTAATCACATAAAAAAAAATCAGCGTAATTGGTTGAAGGACAGCCGAGAAACATTTATGGGTTCACGGTAACACCCATCGCTTTATATGGATAGTGTCGTCGACATCCCTCGTTGCGGTGAATTGTTAGCTAGAAAACAAATATTTCTGATCACCTGATGGCCTTTGAAAATTTTTCGAAGCCACCTTGCATCATAATAGAATGTCCGAGAGATGTGATTTGAGTTGATGAATAGTGTGAGATCTTCAGTACAATAGTGCCTGTTCAACCTGAAGTCTTGAAACAAATATCATGGAATAATCTCTAAACTGCCGTGTTCAGAAAAAAAAACCTGTGAGATGCAATATGGATTATGGGATACTTGGATATCTTCAGAATCAATGATGGTGTTATTTAAAATAATTTCTGAGCAACCTGGAATCTTCGAGAATGTCTTGGAGATGTAATTTAAATTGTTGGGTAGTTGAAGATTTTCAGAATGATGCCTAATCAAGCTGAAGTCTCATACAAATATTTTGAGAATATTTTGGAGATCTATGATCAACTAAAGGTCTTGGAAATAATTTTTGAGAAACCTGGAATCTTGAGAGGATACGTGGGAGATATGATTAAAATTATTGTGCAGAAGAAGATCTTCAACATTTTTATGAAAAATCTTGACCAACCTGAAGTTTTGAACAAGCATCCTGAGAACATTTCAAAAATCCCCAATTACTTGGATGTCTTTGAAAAAATTCTGAGCAATCTGGAATTTGAGAGAATAGCTGGAAGATGTGATTTGAATTGATGATCAGTTGTAAATCTTCAGAATGATCAGCCGATCAAGCTGAAGTCTTGAAAAAATATTTTGAAGAATTTCTGGAGATCTATGATAACCTGGAGTTTTTTTAAATAATTTTTGAGTAACCCTAATATTGAGCTTGAGCTTGAGCTTGAGCTTGATTGACCGCCCACGGTTCCTACTCTGTTATTGCCAGATCAGCTGTAATTCCACAGAGAACCAATAGACGATGCTTGGGACTAGCAATCATCCTCAATGTGTAAAAACTGGTGATCTTAAATTAGGCAATACCAGCGCCGGCCGCGCCCGAACACAGGTCAAGAAAGGAATGGGAAGGATTGTGTTGACATGACACTCGCTTTGATGGAAGCCGAGAACACCTCTGCACTTCCACGAGGAATCACTGGGATGTTGGATAAGAGGGTTGGGTTTGCAGCAGGGTTCGTTTTGGTAAACGATAAGCTGAATTGATGTCCTAACGATCATATAACGCGAAGGAGCTTGGGACTAAACTCACGGTCTTCTGCTCAATAAGCAAAAACGTTTGCCACTAGGCATACGAGCACCTTTTTAATCACCGAGTTGCTGTTATTACCATGTAGTCATATTAACAAATAAAACGATTAACGAATCTTGAATGTGGAAGGGCCTGAGATTACACTCATGATGTTCTGCTCAGTAAGCAAAAACGGTTGCTCTAAGGCCACCGAGCCCCTCATATCACATAATACCGTTGCTCAAATTTTTGTATCCATTCAAACCCGGAACCAACGACAACAACGAGTTTCGTAAAATACCCGATACACAAGCGATTTTACCATAAATCTCTTTGATATGTAAGGACCTGGGACCGCGTTTTTCTGCTCAGTAAGCAGGCCACTGTAACCGACGATCTTTCAAATCCGAAAACTAAAAACTACGAAAAAGTACTTAGGCCTTCATTAAGTTCCACTTTCACGCGACGTTCTATGACAGGGTCCTATTCAGGACTACATATGAAAAATCCAAATCTGACCAACGCCTACCCTAAACCTAAACCTGTTCTAATCCACCTGAAATTACTAACGAATGGAAGACTTTGACTACCCAGCCATGAAATAGTCTCATTCCGTACCTTATGGCAACTTGATGAGTCTATTGCGCTCATCTTCTGGCACTACCCAGGGGAGACTTGGTCCTGTACCCAATGCTTAACTTATCTGCATTCCACTCAGCTACTCGCAATTTCTTGTGATATAGTGGGCGGAATATTATTATATGAGACAATTCAATGCAGACGTCTTTCCAAATTTGGCAGATCGACAGATAATCGGTGAGTTACCACGATAGTTGCTATTCAACAACTCGACAACGTTCCATCGTCAACGCCTGCTATGAGAATTTCCCATTTCAGACGCCAACGAAATGACGTCTTCGAGCTATCGATCAACTACCCTGGTTATCGCTTGGTACCTAATAGCACGATGCTAGAAGGCGAACCGGAAGAATCGATGAGCTACCTCTCCCCCATTTTTTTTGAGTAACCCTAATATTTGAGAGAAAAACTGGGAAACGTGACTACAACTGTTGGGCAGTTGAAGTTCATCAGAATAATACATGATCAAATTGAAATCTTCAACAAATAACCTGATGACCTCTTGGGTTCTAGAAATTTGTTCAAGACTTCAGGTTGGTCAGGATTTTTTATAAATAATCTTAACAGTCCATCATACCACGTAGGAAGATCAAAGTGTTGGAAATCAGCTTGAACCCCTCGCACTACAACCCTGGGATGGTCATCATCTTTACATACAGTCCACTATCCCTTGTGTCGTTGGCTACAACTGCACTATATCCAGAACAGATAGGCAGGAGCTCGTTGTTCACGGTGTGGTGATCTCAGCAACATCTACCAAACACACATAGGCTATGTGGTGGTAAGTTACGAACGGCCTGCGGGAGAGAATAATCGGTCGTTATCTCTTATCGAGATCGTGGCCAAGAGATCGATCTGTTCGAGCGGGATGGAACTTGCGAACCCCAAATTCATCGCTAGTGGCTATCGATTCGTCGGTGAAAACGGTTCAATCTGGGGAACCATACTTGGTTTTACACTTATGACTAGAGTTAAGTAGTAGTAAATAAATATTAGTGTAATCGTGTTAGTGCAATAAACAAGAAAGGCCCCGGAACCCTATCAAACGGGGTAATTAGGAGACCATACTCAAACTGCAGAGGAGAAGCCTTATTATGAATGCGTCATCCCTATGGAGCCATAACGGTTGGTGAAACCCCAATTTCATGTCGGCAGAGCTATCGGAATCGACACAAAGTTCTCCATCAAATCGACTGGATATTGCTAAAAGGCTGTTCATTAACTACATAGACAGTTTTTTTTTATTCTTGACCCCCCCCCCCCCCCGCCCTTCGTAGACAATTGTACAAACAAACAAAATTATGGGCCGTGGATAATTGCCAACCCCCCCTAAATTGAATCAGGTGTATCAAGTATTGTTATGAAAATCTCCAACCATACAACAATCGAAATCTCAATGCTTAAATATTCTCCATAACCATAACACTCATATAATTTTCTAGGTAATCAATAATCTTCGTAATTTGGATTTATTTTTTATATTTTTCGATTTCTGGTTTATCAGGTTTTATTCTGAAGACCATAAATTGTCGAAATCAGTAAAGCCAAAATCAGAGATCGATCATCTTAATAAAATCCTCTGAATATACAGTGAAATCTCCTTTACTCGATTTCTCCCTAACTAGATGGAAATCCAGGTTACTTGGACCGTTCTCCACATATAAAATTTCCCAAATTTACCTCCCTAACTCAATGGTCCCTTCAATATCGATCGAATTAGGAAGAAGTGACTGTACAATCATTTGAATAAGATTTGCATTAACATCTAGAGGGATGTTAGTTCAAGACTTCTGGTTCACCAGGTATTTTTATGATGATCGGATTTCGGTAGTTTCTATAATACCTAGCAATGAGAAATGATTGGAAACTAATAAGGTATTTTTCTGTAGATCGCTAATAGATCATCATTTCAACATTTATTGGATATTTAGTCATAATGCCATGTTGACAAGTAATTTTATAAAGATCTCCGTGAAGTCATCTGGTTGTATGTTCAAAACTTCATGTTCATCAGGTGCTATACTGAAGATCTTCATCTGCCAAGTAATCCCAATCTCATGTTGCCCAGGTATTATTTAAAAAATCTTTAGGTGCTTAAATCTATGTAAAATTCTCTAGATGCTTTTACAAGATTTCAGGATCATTTGCAGTAAGGAGTTGTCAGGTGGTGTCACGGGGAAAGTTATTTTCCCCAAGCTCATTATTCACTCTTTATAAATACTATCTTGCTCAAAATTTACGATGCCCATAACTGAACTCACTGATACCGCCTAGAATATGAAACGCCCCTCTTTTGGTTGGCTTGCCATCCCTTATGAAGAAGTCGGCACTCATCTAATGCTTTGAAGCCACCCATAATTTTGAATGGATCCATGAAAATTAGAGTGAGTCATGTCTGCATAGTGGATCACAACGCCTAGCTTCCCACTGGTCTTTAGATGTGTATTTAGGTCCCCAAAAACTGCCAAATTTTAACAAACTTGGATTTGATCTGGATTTGCAGGAGAATTTTAAAATATCAATTTTTTTAATGATCTCAAATTTGACCAAACCTTGAACTCAGATTGATAATACTATGCAGAACAACTTTGTCTAAGATCTCAAATCGGTTTTTAGACTTCTACACGTCATCCCCGTTCGAAAAATACCCATGTTCTAGGATATTTGATAGTATTTATAAAACATATGGCCACCATCTTAAATTCCAATCTGGCAGCGGACTTCGAATTTTGACATCTATACATCGTCCTCGTTCCGCAAATAGCCATATTTCCGTTGGGAATACATCCATATTGTAGGGTATTTGACAGTGTTTATAAAACAGCATCGATATCTGGCCTCTATTCCGGCCCCCTGTTCCGGATATATTCACGTTGCACAGCAACATCCTATATGGGTAGGCTTTTGCGACATATAATATTCAGGAAGTTCGCAAGTACACTAGCAGCACGTAGTGAGAGATTTCTAAACTAATATGAACACCATTCGGAAGATAGTGGTCACCTGAATCGCTCTGCTCAAAACAGTCACCTTCTATATGGCCACGATCTCGAGATACAGATTATACAGGAAGTTCATGTGCACAATAGTGCCACATAGTGAGAGAGTTTTGAACTAATATGACCACCATCGAAAAGGACTTGGCAACCTGAACAACTTTGATTAAGACACTAATCTTCTATATGGCAAGGATCTCGAGATAGAGCTTGTACATGAAATATAAGAACACACTAGCGCCGCATAGTGTGAGAGTTCTAAATTAATATAGCCACCATCCGACAGAACTTGATCACCTGAACAACTTTGCTCAACACAGTAACCTTCTATACGGTCAGTATCTCGTGAAAGACAGGAAGTACAGGTGCACACTAGTGCCACGTAGTGTGAGAGTTATAAACTAATATGGCCACGATTCAAGATAACTTGGTCACCTGAACATCTTTGCTCAAGACAGCAACTTTCTACATGGCCAGGATCAAGAGATATTCTATGTTGGACTCAAATTCTATATAATATATCACAGGTCAGTTATGAGAAAGTGAAGCGCCTCTAGTGGCGTAGTTACCAACTAAACCTGAATCAAACAACACAGGCTTGTTGGTCTTACTTAGTATAACAACTTTGTCGATAGCAGTATTGCTTTAAATATTGAAACAAATGAGAGAATCCACAACAGACAATATTAGTGAAAATCCCATAAGCTGTGTTAATCACGGATAGCCCGGCAATAAGGATTCCTGACTATTAGACTGATGCAAAATTTGACTTTTTCGCTCCACAGTGCTTAAATGGTTTCAAATCGGGTCCTGATTAGCCTCCCAAAGTTACTACTCAATTTGTTAGAAACAGACTTCGCACAAGCCATTTGGAGTTTACATGTAAATTAATATGGGAAAGCTCAACTTTCTGTTCATTGCCTTCTAGTCGTTTTCCATATTGAGCTACGAAACAGTTCGATAGCAATTCTCATAGAAAATTTTCTCAGCTACAACTTTGCTGAAGATCGTTTCTATGTAAAACGAGACAGGAAAAAGTTATTAATTATTTAAGAGATTGGTAAACTTATGACATGATCATGCAGCTGCTCTGTAGGCAACACTGTATTTTGCAGTGTGACATAGTAGCCATGATTTTTGTGTCCTATTCAACGACCCAGAAACACCAATGTTGCCTGTTGAGCAGTTGATTGAGCATGATCATAAGACATCAGCGCATTGAACCATTGATAACTTTCGATCCTTGCATTTAATCAAAAAGTGGTCTTCAGCAAAGTTGTAGCTGGAAAAACTTCTTACAAGTACAGTTGAAAGTTTTTGAAGCAGACCGATATGGTGAATTTTTAGATAGACATGAACAAACAATCTTGGATTTACCATAGTAATTCCCAAACTTCAAATGGTTTGTGCCATCTCAGTCTCTTACCAAATGGGTTCAAATTTTGAGGGGTTGGTCAGGATCCGATTTGGAATCGTTTAAGTATTGTGGAGCGAAAATTTCAAATTTTGCATCACTCTACTGACTATACACCGATAGTTAGCAGCTTTCAAATCTGTTGCACTTCTGCATAAAGTTCTTTGTTAATTGAGTTTAATGAAATTGAATAGAATTATAATCCGTAAGTTTCCAATGAGTATATTTCTCTTAGTAACTGATTCCAAACAGGTTTAATTTTATAGATCGCTAAATATTATAAGTCCGCTGCAGTAGTGCCACGTAGTGAATCATTAATGATCACGAGGTATGTTATCTGTAAATAGAAAATTTATACTTTTCCGATTATCATTAAAGTGTTAACCTGATTTGTGCTTGCCTGTAAATTGTTCTGGTCGTCCTTCCTGGAATACCCGATTATCAGGAGGCAAAGAGAGAAAAACACCGAAATTGTAAGATTAGATTAGTTTACGTACCGTGAATTTGTTCTTAATTATATAATTTAATGAATTATAGCTTTAAAGCTACTGAGTCAGCAACCAAAAAGAAGGTGTTCGTTCCGACCAGTGTTGGGAAAATATCAAAAAGTCAAATTTCACCAATGCCCAAGATCAGGCTTGATTTTCATCCACAAAAATCAACAACCAAACAACTGCGGTTGATTTTGCAAGCTGTGATGTTGCACATTGGAATATCAAGCTATCAAAACTGACCAGCTGCAAAGCTCTCCAAACTGTGGTGAGATTGAGTTTCATGATTTTTGCTTTACACCCGAACGCAACCGAAATTTCCATAACGGCTGGCAGCAGTCCCTTCAGGTCTGCCATCGGTGAAGAGTAAAAAGAGATAGCAAATTATACTTTCTCTTTCTAAGAAAGCGATGTGCAACGGAATAATTGTGTTGTCGAGTCAACTCTCAGCTTGATTTTTGCACGTTGTGAACAGTCTCGCAATATCAATAGAGCTTGTAAAATCAATATCAAGCATGATATTTTGTTCCAATATCACGTGTGATCTTGTGAGCATGGGGGAGCGGAAAAATATTATTTGATTGATGGTTTTACCAACACTGGTTCCGACTTACAGGAACATTATTTAAAGATTTTCGTCCTGAGTTAGATGAAAATTTGCCCGTCGGAGTTTCTGCATCGGTTCTGCAAACCTACCTGAAGGAGTAAAAATGCACTATAACCTCCAGTTTGTAAATCGAATTAGTGTGTAAAACAAAGCTCGTTAGTTGGGATTAACTTCGTTTGAATGGGGGCGACCCCGGCGTAGTGGTTGGAATCCATACCTCTCACGTCAAAGTCACGAGTTCAAATCTCACCCGCAGACAAGTCACGAATGACCCAAGAGCGTTAAAGTGATTTTAATAATAATAATAATAATAAAATACTTCGTTTGAAAACTTTTTTGAAAATATTGTCAAATACCCCACAATATTCACATTTTTGGAATCGGAGTGACATGTCACAACCGGAAATCTATGTTTGACGCCATTTTGAAGTCCAAGATGGCCGCATCCGGCTAGAGAAAAACTGGGAAATACTGTCAAATATCTCACAATATGTATATTTTTGGAATCTGAGTGACGCGTAGGGTCTGGAAACGCCATTTTGAAAATCAAGATGGCAGCTTCCGGTTATATACAAATTAAAAAAAGACATTAAATACCTCACAATATGGGTATGTTTGGAATCGGGCGATGTGGTGATGTCTGATGCTATTTTTAAATCAATGGATGCAACTCCGTTATTGCCAGCTGTAATTACACAGAGAACCAATAGACGTTCTATTTCGTTGGTGCCGCGTAGTGAGAAAAAAAAATCCAAAATTCTGTCCACCAACCATGAGGAACTGAAAAACTTTGCCGGAGACAACAATTTCCCAGATGGAAATTATTTCAGAATATAACATAAACAAGGAAATCACAAATTCAAGCACACTAGTGCCACGGAGTGAGAAAATTCCAAACTTCGGTCCACCAACGATAAGGTTTTGATCCACTGAACAACTTCCTAGATAACGAGGATTCCAAGATATCATAAAAACAAGGGCATCATTAATTCACGCACGCTAGCGCCGCGTAGTGAGAAACTTCGTCGAAGAAAGCAACTTTCAGGTGGCAAGGATTTCAAGATATAACACGAACTAGGAAATCACAAACTAAAGCAAACTAGCAACGCGTAATGAGGAAATTCCGAACTTCTGTTCACCAATCATTAGGTCTTGATCCACTGAAAAACTTTGCTGAAGACAGTAACCTTCTATATGTCAAGGATCGCGAGATATTCCATGTTGGTCCCTATTAGGTCAAATCCCATATCCCTCGTGTAAACGGAATCATTCGAGACCAACATAAATGGAATTCGTGCAGACCGAGTTTGCGTTCTTCGGGGGTAGAGTGTATGCCCTAAAAAGTACATGAATTGTTGCCGGACTGGACTCAAACCACGAACGTGGTGATTATCAGACCTGTGTTTTCTCCACTGTTCTCTCCGTGCTTCGGAATATGAATATAGTACGATATCTTGATTTCGTACTTTCCAGCTGAACAGGAACGGATCATTTAATGTTCCAAATGCACAATTCTACCGGCAGAGGGACACAACAACGCCATCTGTTATTTTTGCTGCGAACTTCGAAGCTTCCTACAATTCGTCACAGATGGCACTGTATATAGTGAATGTACGTGAAATAAAGGGCCTAACTGCGAAAGATGCTCATCTTAATATTATTTTTGAAATGAATTTTAGTTGCAAATGTTGACACATGAATTATATTCCAGTGAGCGAACGTCTGGTGTACTACTCGAGAGAAAAGTATTTAGCAATTACACGGATTTCAGTCGAATTTGAATTTCAGATTTTAGGTCTGGTGTGACTTTCACACGGATTAGATCCACTTAATCTGAATTCAAATTCAAAGTGCTTTTAACATAATCATTGCAAGAATGCTGTGGCTTTATTAAACAGCAGTGTTTGATGAAATTTTCTGAAGATCTGTTTCAGGAATTCCCAAAACGTATTTGAGTACAAATCTTCAACAGCTTTAAAATAGGCAGATCCTCTCTGAAGCTCTTGTAAGATCTCTGAAGGTCACTGATCCTATCTGTTAATTTTGCCTATTCGTCAAACTTCTCAGGACTTCTTCAAGCTTAGTTCTCCTTCTTTCCATAATCTTCCCGAATATCTTAGAATTTATATTAGAAGTTAAGCAAAATCCAGACAAGTTGGAAAAGCTTCATAGAAGTTTTGTGCACTTTAAGATGTCTAGCACATTCAGTTCCTGCACAGGTCTGTGGTGTTCAGAGAAAGGTAGTGAAATTTATAGAAGCATAAGGAACTTAATTTTTGTTTAGAAAATCTCAGAAAGACTCAGGAAACACCTCAATTTCGCTCTGGAGTGCAGAAATCTCCTCCGGAAACGATTCCCTCTGCGACACACGGACTAGTGATAGCATAGCTTCTTGGAGACCAGCGTGACTGAGGTACCCATTGCGTCTTTCTTCGCGATGGTGACAGTTGTGAATGAAGCGACGAATCCATGCAACTTTACGGATCAGCGTAGATAGAGAGGAATGAAGTGAAAAGTTGTCGCTGATTGGCTTGGACTGTGCTGGAATTGCGACTGCACTTTGCTCTTCTAGCAGTGATTGATCAAAATCTTCCTCAGGACTTCCCGGCCAGGTGCTGCGGTCTCGACGCAGCCATGGTGGACCTTCAAACCAAATCATGCTATACTGAAGCTGAGCCGGTATCATCCCTCGTGAAATGATGTCAGCTGGGTTCTCCAAGCCAGCGACATGATTCCAATCGAAACCCTTCGTAATGTGCTGAATCTCGGACACGCGATTCGCTACGAACATCTGCCACCTCGATGGCAGCGAAGATAACCAATGCATTACGATTGTCGAGTCTGCCCAGAAGCTTGCGGTGTGCGGAATACGAATGCTGTGCTTGACCTTCTCGTACAGATGACTGAGGAGCAGTGCGGATGACAGCTCGAGGCGAGGGGTGGTTAACTTCTTCTTGTTGCGCTTGAGATCCTCCAGTGGTGCTACTCTCGATTTGGAAATCAGCAGCCGAACTTCTACTGAGCCATCCGACAGCGTACAACGCATGTAGAGGCATCGTATGCCTTGTCTGATGCGTCACAGAAACCGTGCAACGCGACCGAAATTTCATCAGATGTGTATCCTATCCACCGAGGAATTGAAAACGACGATAGAGCTGTCAAATTCATCCTATACTCCTGCCAAAAGTTCTGCATCGCTTCGGGCAGTGGTTCATCCCAACCGCACTGCTGCTTCCACAATTCTTGGAGAAATATCTTGGCAATGACGACAACTGGACCCATCAATCCTAACGGGTCAAACAGACGAGCTGCTTCTGCGAGAACGACGCGTTTCGTGAGCACTGCTTCGTTGTCCCACTTAGGAGAATGGTATCGGAAATTGTCTGAATGCGGCTCCCACAATTATCCCAAAGTTTTCACTGGAGAAGTTGAGGAATCAAGCTCTAAAGTGGCACGATCATCGAGGAGATCGGATGGCAATTCGGCTAACAATTCCTTGCAGTTGGAGTTCCACTTTCGCAGGTTGAATCCACCTGATGAAGTTAGCGTGATCATTTCCTTTGCCAGCTGCTTCGCTTCTTCGACGTTGCCCGCTCCAGTCAGCATGTCATCGACATAAAAATCTTCCTTCAACACCTTAGCTGCGCGAGGATAAGCGAGAGCTCCTTCTTCTGCCAGTCGCTGTAAGCACTTTGTCGCCAAGTATGGTGCAGATGCAGTCCCGTAAGAGACTGTTGCTAACTCGTAAGTTCTCGGTAGACGATCCGCTGTAGACATCGATCGAGTAGATAGATGAGTATCATACGATACATTTTTTCCACAATGGCTATGCGGAACAAACGGAATCGGAGTGTGATGGCGATCAAATCCTCTTGAACTACAGGTCCAACCATTAGCGCATCGTTGAGCGATACAGCGTTGCTGGTCTTACAGGACGCGTCGAAAACGACCCGTAGCTTCGTTGTTATACTATCCAGTTTGAAAACTGCATGGTGAGGAAGATAGTACACGGGAAACTGCTCTTTGACGTCCGGAACTTGCACCATGTGACCAAGTCGCTCGTACTCGTGGATGAAATCTGCGTACGCTGCCTTCAACTCGGGATTCAACTGGAACCACCTCTCCAAGCCCAACAATCTCCTTGTCGCTATGTTTCTGGACTCGCCGAGCTTATTGATGATGAATTCACGCTTTGGAAGTGTGACGATAAATCTGCCTGTTGTTTGATCGAAGAATGCTTCAAACGCCGTCTCCTCTACCGATTGACTACTACTGGAACGACAGGTTTCTATCTGTTCTTGCAGGTTTGCAAGTGTGCACGAATACGACAATGTGCGATGCATCGTACCTGGTTGATCGGCTGTTCGACCGGAAACCACCCATCCGAAGACCGTATTCTGCAGTGTAGGGCCTTCATCTCCAACCTTCTCACGACCATCAGAGAGCAGATTGATAGTGTTCTGCTCCGATTATCATACCAATGCGACCTGGTTCGTGGAACTGGGGATCCGCGAAGGTGATATTATGCGGGAGCGTCCAGTGGTTCACGTTGATTCTTCGTGCTGGCAAGGTTGCTGTTAACTCTGGCAGGACGTAGAAATTCATCTCCTCACGATACGATGATATTTCTTGAGACCGAGGTAGAATAGCTGCCTTAACTACCTTCCGGGCTACGACGACTGAACCACCGATTCCTTGGACTGACAGGTGTTCAGGTGAAGCTCGAAGCTTCAGTTTACTGGAGGAGTTCGTCGTCATGAAGCAGAATTGGGAGCACGAATCTAGTAACGCTCGAGCTAGTCGTGAGCTACCGTAGCTATCTTTAACACACACAATGGCGGTGGACAGTAGAATATCTTGTGTGGATAGTGTATTGGTTGGAAGCGCGATAGTGTTCTGGGTTGTGCATGATTGGTTTGTGGTGGACAAAGGTGCAGTGTTATGCGAGTGTAATACGGGAAGAGAACTTGTAGACTGGTGAGCGCTGTGAGCGTGTGTTTGTTGGTTCTGGTCTGGTATTTGTGTCTGTGGTTGTTGTTGATAACCAGCTGGAGGTCTACTTTGCTCTTGTGGGACGGAGGATGTATTTCTAATAGCGCTAGACTGCTGTGATTCTGGGTGCAACTGATTACAGTGGTGGCACACGCCCTTGCTGCAAAATCGTGCTTGATGTCCTGGCGATAGACAGTTCAAGCAGAGTCTGCCTTTTTTCACAGCATCACTGCGTTCATGTACTTTCAGCTTCAAAAATTTCACGCAGCGAAAAGCGGAATGAAATCCTTCCCCACAAAACGGACACTTGTTCGATGACTTGATTGCTGAGTTGCTGATGGATGGCTTCGATCGTTTCTCTGGAATCGGGGTAGATTTGGCAGGAGCAACGGACTGCAACACGGAGCAATGATCTCTTATTTAGGACAGAGACAGGGGGAGCAAAGCAAAACCATCAACAGCAGCGAAAGAATGCAACCAAGCAGATAACCATAAATCAGTGAAAAGCCAGCAGAAATTTAAGACCAACCGCAATAGAAAACACAGTGGCTAAATGGATATCTACAATTCCGGTATGGGATGAAAAATACTCGCATGCATTTAGAGGATCGATTTATTCAGCGAATTGTTTATTACTACTGGATACTGATCGGTAATCTTCTCCTATCTGTTGCTTGCGATCGTGATGTGAGAAATAGAGAGTGAGTGCCTATTGCTGTGTGAAGTGTGTGATAAGATTGGTGATAACAGAGATAGTGTGTTGCTGTATAACGATTTAGTGTAGGGTGACCATGTTCTTATTTTGTGCCAACAACGTTTTTCAGATGAATTTTAGAAGAGTTCAGTAAACAATAGGGAAGTCTGAGAAATTTGAGAGAAACCTTCTGGATTTGAAATACGATCAATGGACTAGAAGGATGCCCTACGTCAAATTGCATCACGGAAAAAACGCTGTAGAAAATTACCTAGTTGAAAAATCCTTTTCAAACTTTCGGACAATAAAAAATAACCCATTAGTAATTGCACCATTGCTCCATTTCACCTTACGCTTGACTCTACTCATTAGGTTCTGTACAACATTTGACTGCAGCTTATTCTGTACGGAGACCCACTTTTTCTTCAAGTCTTCCTCAGATTTGACCTCCTTGGGATGTTTCCGTAGTGCCTCCTTCATAATAGCCCAGCATTTTTCGATGGGCCTTAATTCCGGTGCGTAAGGGGGTTCATGTCCTTGGGTACGAAAGTACGTACCACTCCAGGACAACTTTGGAATAGTGGCACGAAGCCAGACCGGCCAGAAGATCGTAGATCGAAGATCGTGTTGCTTCAACAGAGGAAGCAGACGCTTCTGTAGACACTCCTTGAGGTACATAGATCTCCCTGTTTACAGTCCCGGTAGTCACATGGGCAGATTGCTTGCAGATCATGTATTTCTTGGCAAACTTTGAAAGTTTCTGCTTCCTTACTTCCTCCGGAACATCAAACTTGTGCTGAGCGGTGAAGAACAGTAGCCCCGAAAGCTGCCGGAAGTCCGCCTTGACGTAAGTCTCTTCAGCCATGATGAGACAATGAGGCTTCGTCATCATCTAGGTGTACAGTTTCCGGGCCCGTGACTTTCCCACCGTATTTTGCCGTTCGTCCCGATTTGGAGGCTTCTGCACTTTGTACGTATGTAGTCCCTCCGGGTCATTGGCTCTCTGAACGAAAGACTTGGACAGTTTCAACTTTTTGGCCACATCCCTGACCGAAGTATTGGGATTCCGCTTAAACGCTTTCACGACATGCTTGTGATCCTGATCACTAATAGAACATCCATTCTGACCGCATTTCTCCTTCCGTTCGATGCTCAGAGTTTCGTAATAACGTTTAATCACACGACTCACCGTTGACAGCACGATTCCGAGTTTTTTTTTTCCGATGTCCCGATGAGAGAGTTGAGGATTTTCCAGGTACTTGCACAAAATCAATTCGCGACGTTGCTTTTCGGGTGACGCCATTTTTTCCAACTTTAGAAAAACTTGCAGCGATAAATAAACAGTGTAAACAATACACTCTAAGCTACTTCTATCCAAATTTTGAAGAGAAAATACTCAATGGATAATTTTCTACAGTGGTTTTTTCCGTGATGCAATTTGATGTGGGACACCCTTTGTCTATATGTTTCATGTTAATAAATGGTGCATAGTAATGGTTTCGAAAATGTTCATACGACTATGAAGTTTATACTAGAACACCGAGGAATTTCTTAACTGTTGGAGTCGTAATTGAGAATCAATACCCCCATTGACCTATTCCTCCGTGCAGTGGAATACCACAGCTTTAACCGCATCGAAGGATAATTCCGACGATCCGACAGTTTCACGTTCCCCCTGGAAGATGAGCTTAGTTCATAAACCATCATCTCTTCTATTGCAGACAAATGGCAGCTGGGCTGGATACTCTGTGATATTTGGATATCGCTCGATGTCCTCCTTTGTACGGCATCGATCCTCAGTCTGTGTGCAATCAGCGTCGACAGGTACAGTATCCAAAACTCATCCGTACAGGAATCCTCCGCCGTTGTTTTTTTTTCTCAACTAATTGAGTAGATTGTTAGTAAGTGATTAGAGTCAGATTGACACTAATCACATTCAGAGAATCACCTCAATTGGGTAGAAAACAGACGAGAAACTAGAAACTTTTTGATTTGATTTCCATCCCATTCGCAGATATCTGGCCGTGACTCAACCACTGACGTACTCGAAGCGGAGGCGCTCGAAACGGTTGGCCCTGCTGATGATTTTCGTCGTATGGCTGGTGGCACTCGCCATCACGTGCCCTCCTATTCTGGGCTGGTAAGATTTCGGGAAATCAATTTCAACTTGCATGCACCTGTCAGGAATAATGAACCACACTCGCATTTACTTTGGGTACACTCCAAACCATTCGATAAGCAACAGAAGAAAGAAGCAAAACAACAACATTCAAATCAAATCTACCGATGCGGAACGCTTAATATTCTCCGCAGGCGAAGCAAACGAAAATCCCCATTCCACCGACTCCTTAAAGCGCTTTCCAGGGAAACGAATCTTATTAATACTACTCGCAAGTCAAGGCGCCGGGAGTCCTGCGTGCTTCGCTGTGAATGATTAAAGAGGCTCTCGCAGCAGCCGACAAATTTCTCCGCAAAGTGCTTATGTACCTTTCTTTTGGACCTTAACAGAACCCCGCAAAAAAGGGAACAAAAGGGATCGCCGTACTGTGTACCTGTACCAATCAAATATTAATTTCAATATTTGCATTCCACTTCCCCGTTTACAAATTCTTCACTTAACTTTTTCTATTGTTTTTTCTTCGTCTTATTTCAATTTGCTCAACTCACTCACAGGTACGACCAGGACCGAGAGCGGAACGAATGCCAATACAATCAAAACAAAGGCTATGTGGTGTTTTCGGCGATGGGGTCGTTCTTCATACCGATGAGTGTGATGCTGTACGTGTATTCGAAAATTTGCTGCGTACTCACCTCAAGGCAGCACCGGATGACCAAGACCGAGGTGAGCTGTTTTGATAAGGTTTTGCGATGTATGCAATGCAATGATTTACATGAAACTTTGCGAAATTGTTTCTTATGGGCGATCTTTTAATTTTTTGCTAAAATTCGGCAATTTTGAATCTTGTATTTTGATGTAGGACTACGTCTGTGATTTCTTTATGGGGGTACACTTTTTGAAAACCAAAAAATGGAACATGTAACGAAATTATGAAAGATTTTGAACGTTTATAACTCAGCTGCCTCTGGACCAACTTTAATGCTTTTATCACCAATCGATCAGAAATATTTCCGACTGTTGATTTTTACCAAGAAACAATTCAAAAAGTGGTAAATGTCAAGCATTGTCCAAAAGCGTCGAAATAACTAACAAATGCACCAATAACGAACATGCATATGCTGCTTCCCCAACACAGTCATCAGAGAGTCGTTAATAGACAAAACAAGTCGAAGTGGCATTCGCCTCCGATCTTCGGGCGTGTGCGAATAGGGTGGATGCAATTGCGTAACATTTTGCACACTCATCGCCATATTCAGAACCGCACGCCCTCAACGACCACAAAAAATGCTCTCCAGAGTTGTAATCTTCTAACCAAACCAAATAACAGACTGAAAGTGGCTATTTTATACGATAGATGAGGAGATGATGAAAGTATGGAGTTGATAGTTCCGTTTTAAAATATGTATGGACAATTCTGTCGATTGGAATGGGTAGAGCAGCAGTCAGTTAATGAATGTAAATAAACGAAAATGCGTTACTTTGAGAAGAATCCTATAGAAGTGTGGACGCTGCTTTGATTGACAAGAATACGTAAATTCCCTTGATTTATTTTTATTTATTTCTTTGAACAATAATCTAGTCTAGCATACAACTATTCAGACTATAAGCTGAATAAACCTGTTTTTAGTTGCATCAGCCTCATCTACAGCTGGAATTATTTATTGGGTTCTACGACATTCCCTGAAGTGTTCTGATACTTTCCTGAATTTCCCTAAATTTTTAAGAGGCCCTTTGAACTACCTAATTTTTTTGGAAATTTTCCTGATATTAATGAAACTTCTCTTCTGATCCCGCCATTTTGCTGAAATTTTCGGAAAATTCTTGACAATTACGGAGTTTGTCATGAAGATGAGTCTGACCGTCCCAATGACGCATTCATCTAGATTAAATTGATAAATAGCAGATTTTTAGCGATGGGCTAAATCTTAGATCCATAGGCCAACATTAGAGCCATTTCGCCTATCTTGATATATCAGCAATTTTGCTGAGGTTAATGAATGGCACTCAGAAGCTCTTCGATTTTGTTCGAAACGTTTGGGACCTTCTTGAAGACATTTAAACGGTCTAAAAATCTCTGAAGTTCCTTGGGCAGTGTAGACATTTGAGATTTCCTCGTTTTTTTTTTTTTTTTTTTTATGAATGGGGCTGCCTTTAAGTTCTTAGGTCTTCGCTGAAGTTTTCGCAATATTCTGAAGCATTCGAAGTTATCGGAACTTCCGTCAAAATGTTACCGAATTTTCGCGATCTTCATGGAGCTTACCTGAAGATTCCACAACTTTCCTAAAACTCTCGGAACTTTGTTAATGTTTTCGGAAATGTCCTGGTAGCTCAATACTTCTTTTAAAATTCGGTAATTCCATTGATTTTCTGAAGTTCCCGCTATTCTGCCAAAGTGGTTCTATGAAGCTCTGAAAAAAAATGGAAGTGACCGAAAAATCTGCAACTTGACTTCCCTTAAATCCCCGTAACTTCTTAAAGATTCTTTAAATTTTTCTGAAATTGTTGGAACTTACTTAAGTTATTGGAACTGCCCTAAAATCTCTGTGCTACCATGAAGATCTCTATTCCTAGCTGCCTTGAGCTTCTTGGAACTTCTTTAAACTAAATCTCTGTAGTTTTCTTGACTTCCTGGAAGGTTTTTGTTATAGTTCTCGTAACGTTTTAAAGTTGCTGCAGTTTTCCTGAAACTAATGGAACCGTTTAGAATTCCTTGAAGCTTCCTAGAATAGCTCGATGGTTTTGTACCCGCAGTCTGTTAAATAAACTTTATATTTTTTTCAGAAATTACTTAAAGTGCTTTAAATTTTCGTGAAGTTAATGGTTGACCACGAAAAAATCCGGACACATTAAAAACGCTGCCATTAAGAAATTTTTTGAGAATTTTTTTTTTCTTCAAAATTTCAATGTATCAAGCTAAGAGTACACTCTAATAAATACTTAATCTTACACGTGATGGAATCCATCTTTGACATAATGGATGAGACGTAAACAAACATGTCATGTAAAATTAAGTGCTCCGAGACTGAAAAGTTCGAAAGTACGTTTGATTGAGCTGAATTTTGCGTCTATTATGACTCAGTTCTGTGTCAAAATTGACGCTCGTATATGTCAGTCTCAGAGCACTTAAATTTATATCAATATTTCTATGTGTGTATATATAATCACAGTAGGCATTGGATGTCAGGATAAGATCATTTGTTTACATCATGCCTTCTCCGGAGCAAGCACGTCGCGATTCGATCCTGCACGCTCGAATCGAAAATCCCTGTCTCTAGCAGTTTTCGATCAAATTCCTGGGCAAGAATTTTATACCTCGGTTGACCAGAGCCCGGAAGAATGTAAAATCAAAAAGAAGTCGATAAGCTCCAAAAAATTCTTTGTCTGACAAACAATCTGCAATTGTGGGCTGGAAAGCGGGACCATGAACCAGCAAATTTACCAGGAGGAGTGCCTTTTCTGGAGCAGCATGTGGTCGATTGCCTATTCTGGCCGGCAAGTTGCCACTACTCAAATTCCACCGAACAGTGGTACAACGAAAATGGCCTCACAGTAGTTCCCAAGGAGATGAATCTGGCCAATACTCCGAAACTAAGGCCAATTGAGGAATACTATTCAATTGTGAAGCACATACGGAAGAAAAAGGGAGGAACTTCAGTTGATCTGAAGGATTTGCCGTGTACGAAGAAAAGTTCGAGCAGTGGACTAAGGCCGGAACAAATCTCAAGTTTTTCTTTTGTCAGCCCCCCCCCCCCTTTCAAAATTTTGGAATACCATAAAGGGGAATTAAAAAAAATTAGAGTATATTTATTTTTCGAGTATCGCTATTTCATTTGGGTATGGATACTCTAGATTGCTAGAATATCATCTTGTTCTTTTACAGAATTTTTACATAATTTTGAACTAGACCGGTACGGCATGCCAGGTCCTTGAAATCGAATCAGCCGGTTTCAGTTGTTGAAAACGGATTTTATCGAACTCATTCCTAATCTTTTTTGGCAACTCACTAGGTAAGCCGTCTTCAATCTGATCGATCCCTCTTGTTCATTGCGCACATCTTCGTCTTGTTCCAGTCGGATCACTGCCAAGAACCATTCTCATTGGGTCGTTTTCCGATATTGTTACGATGGGCCCAGCCCACCATAGGCGCCAGATTTTTGCATTCGATCTAAATTTCTTAACTTACAAACCTGCTGCAATGATACTAAATTATTCAATTCTTTTCTACAGTGATTCAACCATTTCCGAGCTAAATCCAATCTTTTCAAAATTGGTTTAAATTTTTTAAAAGTGAGACCGGCTTGATGAATCGTTTCTGATATTCAGGAAATTCCTAACTAAGGTGACACTTTTCAAAGCAGATTCAACACTGATTCTGAACTTTTCCGCTGAAGTGAGTTCAAACTTTCGAATAAGTCATCAACATTTTTCTAACTAAGTCTAAACTTTTCTGCTATGTTATTCAATCCTTTTAAAAGTTGTCAAAGCTTTCCTGAAGCGATTCAACAAATCCCGAATCCAATCTTTAAAGAATTGGTTTCGCATTTTCTGAAGTGAGGCAACATTAGCTGATTTAATCCCTTTCCTAAATAAATCAACTTTCAACTTTTTCCGAACTGCTTTGTCATTTGGCAATGACACAATCTTGTGTAGGTCATCTAGTTTTCTGACACTTAAATTTTCCAAAGGAGTAACATCTTTTCTGAAGTGGTTCATAACCTTCATTAGGGAGTCCAAACTTTTCTGTTGAGTGATTGAATTTTATTTAATGTTAGTCTGAACTTTTCTGAAGTGATTTAACTAACTTTTAGCGTAGATTCCACTCCTTTAGACCCCTTCTTCGTTCTTGTGAGATCCACATCCTTTGAAAATTAGGCTGAGAAATGGAAGAATGGACCTTCGTGTGTTCAAACCGGATACTAGATTTTTTTTTTAAGTCAGCGCAATTGTTGAGAATACTGGGTTTACATCCACAAAAGTACTATTTTTATAGAAATTTGGGTTTCTTGATCAGCCACGATAGATTTTGGCTCTGTCCTTTGAAAAACAGGCTTGGATGTTATATAATAGACTTTTTTGAGTTCATTCGTGATGGTAGATTTGTTTGAAGCTAGGTTGGATTTCGGTTCAATCGTTTGAAATTTGTGCGCTTGGATTTTATTGAATGGAAGTTGCTGAATACCGGAAGAACGAACCTGCTTAATAGCAAAGATATCAAATTAACAAGATATCCCACTAATCAATTCCTCATACAAGGCATATAATTACCACCCGAATGTGATCGCAGCGCCATCTGTTGAGTGCACATTGAAGCTGTTGGAAGTTCCCCGCCAACTTTACCACCTGGGCTCAATAACTGACAGGTGTCAGCATGACAGATGTCAATGCGGACGTTGATGATCAGCCGAGGAAAGAGGACGATATCATCCTCGAAGTCATCATCATTATATTGCGATAGCAAGATTCTTACTTGTTTGTGATTGTTCCGATTTTCAATCATTACCACTTTATACGCAACAGGAATACTTGAGAAAACCATCTCACATCCAAGCGCGCATCGAGATGTGCTTGTAATATGTTTTACTTTCGAGCGAAAGAGTTTCCAATATACCACCGGTATCAGTAAGATGCAAATCTCTAATAATAATTGTTGATTTGCGGAGCTGGTGCTCAAAAAATCTTAATAAGCATAGAAGTAAACATGGGAAAAGCATTCACTCTCTCTAAAGAATTATTCCAACACCCCAGCCACTGGAAATGCAACGTATTGAAATCATTGCTGAACGTAATAAAATATGCCGTCTTCTTTGGCCAACGCAGCATGCATTTTATTCATAAATTACGTTGGAATAATCATTACTTTCCTATTTTATAACGTAGGAAGTATTTGTCAACGTCGGTGATAGCAAATGCAAACGGAAGAAGCCGAAGCTGAATGATGACGATGAGCGATGACACCGCTTCGTGTTTTGATTTGCGCTGTACCGTCCGCTCAGTTGTGTGGGTTCGTACATGTATAGATGTTGGTGTGTGTGTTTTCTTTCTACGCTGCAGTTCAACGTTGTCTCGTCACAAACCGTTTGGCGCTGTTATCTGTCTCTATAAATTCCAAAGAGTGAAGGGGGTCTGATACTATCCTTTAAAAGTTATGCTAAGATTTTATGGAATTGACCTTGCTGAATTCATAAGTGATGATTTTTAAGCACTCCTAAAGCCAGCTTTAAATTGACAAAACTACACAGCAAAAAATACTGAATTTTAATTGTGATGTAAATATTCATTCACGTAAACTTGTATTTCATCTCACGCAAACGATCAGCTTGTAAGCAATGTTGTTTACAAATATGGGCTTTTGTATACACACAGTTCGAAAAAGTAGTGTAAATTTCTGTTCAATATGATGTACATAAATGGATCGTGACATATCATAAACGTTTACATTATATATCATGTAAAGTTCTTACACATTTCATGCAATGTAGCAAATATTGTATACAAAAGCCCATCTTTGTAAACAACATTGTTTGCAAGTTGCTCGGTTGCGTGAAATGGAATACAAATATACGTGAATGAATGTTTACATCACAATTAAAATTCAGAATTTTTATCTGTGCAATATTTGCAACATTTCATGAAAAATCTCAGAACTTTACACGGTTTTTAATGTAAACCTATATGATATGTGACGCCCCTTTTATTTGCATCATATTGAACAGAAATTCACACTACTTTTTCTAACTGTGTAGGTATTGTTGTTAGAATTTGGTTTTTATGTTCAGCAAATATGGATTTTGGCTCCTTCCTTTGAATATTACACTTGGATTTTGTTGAATAGACCTTCCTCAATCCATACGTCTAGTTAGATTATTTTGAAGCACGCACAATTGTTGAGAAAACTGAGTTATATTTGGATAGGGAGGAAGTATCGAAAACAGAACGTTTTTTTTTCATAAGAACTTTTACGTTTGTGGTATTCCGCCTGATGCTTTATCCGGAATTTATCAATACCCAAAAATCAATTGCTCCTATTCATCTACATTATTACCAATGTTCTTGCTTGAAAGGATACGAAAACTTATGCGCGAAATTTATTGTTGATAACCCGAGTGTATCATATACTAAAGTCAACATTTGTGGCATAAGTGTCAAAAATCACGGCTTCAAAGAAGTATAAGGCATATGCGAAGGCTAAGAAAAATTTTTAGCGTTTGAAATATATGGTTTAGATGTAATGTAAAACGAATTTAAAAATGACTGGTGGGAGCATCGAGTGAATAAAAAGAAAAACTTGTGATTTGTTCCGGCCTAATGTAAGAAGAAAGACTAAAAAAAAATGGTCTTACAATAAGCATTACGGGTGTTCAATAAAAAAATGAGAATGATTTCAGTGCCGTCCAGCGCTCTTGTGAGAGCATCACAACTAAGTTGCATCGTAGAGTTGACCAGGGCCCCTTCTCCAATATTCGGTGACGTTTTTTTTTAAGTGTAGACATTATGTTTTTAATAGAAAATACTGAATTCGTTGAAATTTTTTTTTACTGGCTATATGACTGAAAAAAATCTCATTTTTTTATTGAACACCTCATTTTATTGAACGCTTTTACATTGAACTATGAAACAAAATTAAACCCCAACAAGATTTTAGGGGTCAGCGGCGCTGGTGGTGTAGTGGTAAGGATGATTACCTCTCACCCCAGTAGGCCTGGGTTCAATCCCAGTCGGCGCCGCCGGGATGTTCTGAGGTATAACATCACTGATCCGGAGATTTTCGAGTCCGGATTTTTTCGTGGTCAACCTTTAATAGAACTGTCCAGAAGTACTACAGTAATTGGAAATTCCCTGCAGTTCTCATTCAGGAATATTCCTGAAGTTTACACACATTTTCTGATAATCACGGTACTTTCACCCACAATAATTCGGAATTCCAAATAACCCAGAAGTTCAGTTTAAGCTTCCTTGAGGTTTTGGAAACTTCTGTAAAGTTCCTGCAATTTTCTTAAACTCAATGCATGATGGTCCCCAATCTTCACATAAGTTATAGACTTTTTTTAATTACTATGACCGGCCAGGTTAAATGGGCATGTGTTTGCTCTTGAAAATTTTCTTTTGTTGTGATTATCTTTAACATTCGCACTAGATTTTGTTGGAATATTCTTAAGCATTTTCATTAGAATTATTCCCTTTAAGCAACGAATTCCTCTAAAATAAATGTAAGATTCTGTGAGTAATTGTAATTTCACTCCAACAAACTCTTGGAATTCATCCCAAGATTTTCTTCGATTTTTTTTAATGATTTTTTGCAAAAGTAAACTGAAGCTTCATTCTATAATTTTAGTTAAAATTCGCCTTAGAATTCTCATGCAATTAAATTAAGAATGGAATTGAAATTATTCTCCGAATTATCTTGAAGTTCTCGTTTATATTCTTCAGAAAATTCACTTGAAATTATCCTTAGAATACTAAAGAAATTATTGTCAACCTACCCATGGAATAGATCGCATCATTCTATCAGATTGAAATTACGTAATTTACGACTTGAATTTTGCCTTGCAACATTATTTTGAAATTGTGTCTTCTAGAACCTCGACAAAACATGGTCTTATATAAGCTTTCCCTAAAATATCAGCTATGATTTACCTTATTTAATTATTATACCTGGTCGAAAGTCGTCTCTAAGCTGCTCGACAGTGCAATGAATTATCTTAAAACTCATTCGAGGACACCAATGACCACTCAAAATTCAATTCCCTTGCTAATTTTCGCGGGTCCTGAAATCCATTTCACAATTGTCATGGAATTTTCCCCAAAACTTTTCACCAATGGATCACATCATTCAAGAAATTTAGTATTACGTTTTCTACCTAAAAATAGGGTCTTATTTATGATCAACTTAAAAAATGTGGAGATTGCTTCGGTTTCTTAAGATCACGGGTAGAAAGTCGTTTTAAAACTGCTCGACAATATGATTAATTCTACTCTGTACGCACAAAATTGCCTTCCACTTCTAGATAATACTCTTTTAAGGGCAACCCGCATTAGATCCGTATCTGACGCGTTGCGGAAAATTTACAGCTTAATCTATTGTCTTTAGTGTTGGGAAAATATTAAAAAAAAAACAAATCTCACCAAAGAACAAGATCATGCTTCATTTTCTTAGGCAAAAATCAACAAACAACCGCGGTTGGTATTGCAAGCTTTTCGGAACATCAAGCAAACAAAACTCACTACTTGGAATTCTCTCCAAACTGTGGTGAGATTGAGTTTCATGATTTTTGCTTTACACCCGAACGCAACCGAAACTTCCATAACGGTTGGCAGCCGTCAGACCTTCTCCTTCCAAGAAACCGAGGTGCAACGGAATCATTTTTGCGTCGATGCAACTCTCAGCTTTAACTTTACACGTTGTGAATAGTCTCGCAATATCAAAGGAGCTTGTAAAATCCATATCAAGCATGATATGTTGCTCCAATATGACGCGTGATATTGAGAGCGTATGAGAGCGGAAAAATATCAATTTTCTAATGAATATGCCATCACTGATTGACTTACTGTCACATTTATGTCTCTAAAACGCAAACCGGATCTAATATGGGTGGCCCTGTAAAGTTCTGCACAAAACCGGCGTGAATTTTATTCTGAACTACCTTTCGAATTTATTCTGAAATCTTCTCAAAATTCCTACGGAATTTTCATCCATATTTTCTTAACACTCCGAACACGATGCCTCCGGTAAAATGTGTATCGGAAAACTTGCAATGGTTGAAAAATGATAGCTCAGCCATTTATTGGCGAATTTCATATCTATTGACGCCATTTGAAACTACAGATTTAAAAAAATAATTAAATTTCAATAAATTTAAAATCTATTCATCAGTTGCTGAGCAAAGATTTTTCAAACATTGCCAAATTTCCGTTACACATTTTACCGGAGGCATCGTGTTCGGAGTGTTAAAAGTTTTTCAAAGTGATTTATCCTGCAAATCTGAACCAGTCTCGAAATTTTTGCATGGTCTATAATTTTATTTTATACCGATTTGTCATCGAAATTCACGGCTTTTCCGTTTTTTTTTCGATTTCACTGGGTGACCTCTGATATCTGTCATTCTAAAATGAATAGTAGCTCTTAAATTGATGTAACAGAGCAGGGTTAGTGTTGGGCATATTGTGCGTGACATAATTAATCAACGCTCCCTCATTAACGAAAGAGAAAGTTCATTAAGAGAATATTCATGCATGTGGGCGTCTTATTAGAATACCTGTAGAACGAGAGAGTGAGTTTCCATTAAATTCCACTATCTTATTTGTTTATCCTTGACAGATACGCGTATTTCGTCTACAATGTGCAAACTTCTTCAGCTTCTTGTAGTAATACTCGACTTATATTTACAAGAGAATCTATCAATGCAGGCAGGACTTGTTGAAATGTTCACCTAGATTTGATCCCTGTTCCTACCTGATGTTTGAAAAAGTAGAGAATCTCCGGAACGCTCCGTTCTCCTGTTAATTTTTCCTTATCGCTTCCGAACAGCATAGCAGTTCCAATCATTTTACCAATCTAAATCCTTTGAAGACCCACTTCACCGCCCAACTCACCCAAACTGCCCGGATAAAATCTAATCGGCTAAAGCTTTCAACTCCCCCATCCAATTAATAAATGCATCCGAGTGGGCATTTTTTTTTTGCGAGCTGGTAAGCTTCTTCTTTACTATTTTTCGTTTGTTTTCCTTTTCGCTTGTTTAGGCTCAGCCATTCACCATCAACTGCCTCACTGGCCACCGAGATTTTGTTTTTGTTTACTGAACTTTTAAATTATACCGTAATGCGGGGGAAAATTTATCACGGCGGTGAAACTGATGCGTTTCATTTTTAGATGTCACATCGCAAATTTTGGTTTCACAAGACATAAAAGTCGATTTTGGAGCATAATTTTCAATTTTTTTTAACTAATATTCACCAGTATTTAAACAAAAGATCATAGGATTGCAACGATTGCTATCGATAACTTGAAAGTTATAATTTTCAATAAGCTAAGTGTCAATTAATCTGAATTATTAAATAAATAACGGTTATTTTTTCCAATATTGGTTCTGCGAAATTTACAATGATTTTGGAGTAAATTCCCTACATTTAGGTGCAACTGTGCATTTTAAGAAATATTGTTAGTAGTTTCTGCTGAATATACACTTCGCACAAGGCTTGTAGCATAAGGTTCGGATTTAGGGAACCCAAATTTAATAAGAACATAAACTAGAAATTTGCTCGAAAGTCATATGAGGGGTTGATCAATTTCGCCCAATATCGGGCGTTTCCAAATTTGAGATTTTAAAAATGTCATGAAAATAAATACTCAATATGATAAGTAATCATGCCGAACGATAGAGACCTTATAGATATAGATTTGAATGGCATTAGTTTGGAATATTTAAGCCAGGATCATTAGATCATTATTTGGTGGAAAAGTGTCCACAATTTCCTGTTTGATTGGCATTGTAATATTTACGAGGATTTCCCGTTGTGATTGGATTTGTTGCGCTCTATGGAATATTTTAACCTCGTTTGTTGGTCTCGCAAGGCTGTCATCGCGCAATGTATTGATTTTCTGAAATATACAAAGTGAGAATCAAGCAAACACAAAGTTTGCTTGTCTGTTACCCTGCGCAAGTGTAAAACAGCGGAGAAGAGAAGACAGACACACACACCCAGCAATAACGAAAGCTCAATGTGTAGCCATCGCTCCCACGGCTCCGACGCAAAGAGCGCCACTCAGTGTAGAGTTGCAGATGGGAAACACAGCAAAAAGACAAAATACTTCTTTGTTATGCCCTTCTTCAGCTTCCATGCATGCAGTCGTGGTAAGCAAAGTCTGCAAAGACATTAGCGCTATTCGTTCCCTGCACCGCACGGAGTGTACCGCTCATTGTGTGGATCGCTTTCTCACAGATTAGTTGAAAAAGAGTCTGCGAAGTAAATGGGAGAACCACACACTCTTTGTCGAGTGTTGTGAGATGCATGCACAAAGTTGTTTTCCTAACGCTCTGAGGTGTTTTCCAGCCCCAATGGTCTGGCATGATTTCCGGAGAACCTGGATCAGATCCCTTACCATACCACTAGATGAACCGTATTGCGGCCTTTATGGAATCAAATTCTGGAACTCCGGAACCGATGCTAATGTAGCTGTTCTGGATCGAACTTACGAGTGGACTGTAAAGACTCTATCTGTCCAGACCACAGTGTGTACCTGAGGTCACCGACCTCCACTTGACCTTGTAGATCAGTTCACTTCTACTGGGCACAAACTAACACCGGACTTGTTCGTTGTGTCCCTGTTTCGTGCATACTGTGTTGTACTGCGGTTTGCACAGGGTGAAAGGTAATTCCTGTCAGTGTTTTTTAAGCAATTGTAGTATCGAATGCGTTAATCACATGCATGTCTGCATATTTTTCTTTTAGATTTTGTTCAAATGTCAACACGACATGCAAGTTGGTTTTGAATTTTCATTCGTTTGATATTCGTGATAATCATGGACGCGAAAAGGGAACTCGTGATAATCCTGTTTTGCACCATAGACCGTGTTCTATTTTGAAGACGCTGAAACCACTCGGAATAAACGGTACAAGGAAACCGGTTCGTGGAAAATCCCTCCCAGACCAGGCCGAAAACGCAGTGTCAGGACTCCGGAAGTTATCAAACGAGTGAGAGAGCGAATTCGGCGGAATCCTTGTAAGTCTGGGCGTAAGATGGCCAAAGCACTCGGAATGTCGCAGCCACCGATCAGGACTATTTTGGAAGATGATCTCGGATTGAATGCTTACAAAAAACAGCGGGTGCATGGTTTGACCGGAAGGCAAAAGATAGCTAGAGTCGAAAGATGTCGGAAACTGCTCAAACGGCACGGTGATTGCTGTCATGTGCATCCCTACAAATAACCACGACAATAACCATATCGTAAACAAACAAAGTCATTAACTTCAATCCGAACAAAGTTCATAGATTCAAATTACATAGAATGCAATTGCAACCATATGCGGCGATTGCGCCACAGCGTTAGAGTTATTTCATTTCCACTTTCCTCTCCCCGCGTGAGGCCTATACCGAAGTGCCAACGCAAGGTGTCATGTTGCGCAGTCGGGTAGGACCACCAAGTCACCAAAAATGCAGACCTGGCAAAGATGCATATTTTGGGTATCGGCACTCCAGTCGTCTCGTTCTTACATGTAGACTAACTAGGATAAGCAAGAACATGTAAATGCTATATAAACCAAATATTTCATAATATACGTGACAATTATCGATCAGCAGTCAAACTCTTTTCACTGCGGTCCTCACTGGTAGATACTCTGTTTAGAGTCTACCATAGTTTGGATACCGCATATCAAAGAAAGCCCTTCTCCAAAGGAAGTCTGTTCGATCGATCCATGTAGGCTCAACCTGCTACATTGCGAAATTTTGTTTTCGCATGATAAAATGTTCCTGCTACAGGATCACCACAACCAGCAAAATGATCGGGTATATGCTGCATATCTTGCTGATATTCCTCGTGACAAACTGGCTGTTCAAAGGTTCCAGAATGTTTCCAGGGTGATGGTTTGGGGATGTTTCTCCATTGAAAGTTCCATTGCTGTTCATTGAACCTGGTGTTAAAATCAACAGTAAATATTACATCGATAATGTTTTGAAGAACCACTTCGTCCAAAAACTTTATAAAAATGCACCATACTGCTTCCAATAAGACTCTGCATTGTCCCATCAGGCAAAAATTACACAGGCTTAGTGTGAGGCTAATTTCCCGGATTTCATTTCGTCGTTTCTCACCCGATTTGAATCCTCTCGACTTCTTTGCATGGGGCTACATATTAGGCGAAGTAGGGAATACCAAGGAACGAATCGTGTAAACTTTTAAGCAACGTTCGGTGAAAATATGGGACGAAATCCTCAAGATATCGTGCGTGCCAGCTGTAACGATTTTCAAAAACGGATGTGGCTCGTAATTAAAGGAAAGGGAGAAAGATTGGAATTGGACTGAGTTAAGACAAATTTTTATAGATACACGAAACAGGAAATACAGTGAAAATTAAATTTCACAAAATTTTCTCATTTTTATGACCATATACTTTACTGACAGGAATTACTTTTCACCCTGTAGAGTACAGCTTGCGAGTGGGTGCGGAATGCAACTGTTGCGATGCCTGACTTTGTGGGTAGCTGTTTTTCACGTAGAGGCGCTTCTTAGGAACTTCTTCGTCGCCGTGTTTGACATAATGCTTGGTGTATTGTCGTCCTCGGCGGGTGTGCATCTTGTGCTCCGCTTCCTTCGTCGTGCATGCCGTTGCGTGGTGATTTGTAGCGATTGGTTGTTGTTGTTTTCCTCGGGAAAGGATTAATGTAGTTTATGTGTGTAGTCTTCCGAAAACTGGAACAACTTACCTCACACAGGCAATTGTGCCTGCACACAAAAAATAAACGTTAATAGAATTAAAAAAAACCGTTGGTAGAATTAAAAGTTTGCATTGGTTCTTTTTGGTAGAAAGTCAGAAACTTTCAATTGCAAAAGACATGAACAGTTAAAATAAAAATGCTGAATCCTTTGATTTTAAAAGTCACAACTTTTATGATTAAATTTTATAAATGTCAAATTAAAAGTTTCTACTTTTGAAATGAAATTGTAGAACTGTCAAATTAAGAGTAGGTTAGGTCAACATAAATTTTATCTTATTTCAAAATGAGAGCGTAGTTCATCAACTAAAATTTTATTTCTTTTTAAACATAAAGTTCATTGTTTTGATTTTTACGTATAAATATATTTTAAATGTAAAACTAACAAAAACAAAATTAAAAATATTGAATTGTGGAATTGTCCACCATCCTCGTCAGCATATGTTGAGCCGTCCATGCAATCCACTTCCCCTGCTTCAACCTTAAACTGTGGTGCTACCGTTTCAGCCATCTGGCTCAGAGTCCGGTGTGACCCAATCCGGAACGATGATCTTACTTTTGACTGATGCTGAAATTTCCGAAAAGAAAGCGATTCTATTATCGTAAAAAACTCTCTAGTCTGAATAAGGCATTATCGTAGATAAACTTACCATATTCATCCTGTGGTATCGCCGCATTTTATTTATATTTTCAGCCGGTCTAGCTCACGGATGATCCGGTGAATGCAGCAGGGATTTGTTTTGAAAACTGGTCGAATAGAAATTAATAAAGCAAACTTTTCAATTCTCGTTTTGCGCGTTTTAATTTTTATTTACTCACGTTATTCAAAAACTAACCAGAAACGAGTAGAAACTAACCCGCCGAAGAAGTTGTTTTGACAGTAAAAAAATTTTTGATTTGAAAATCTGCACTTTTAAAACTACAAGTTAAAATCAAAACATCTACTTTTGGATTGAAAATAACCTTGTTTTTTCAAATATTTTCATAGTTCAAGTAACAAATTTTGGGGTACTTTTAAATTGAAAGGTTAATATTTTTACTGATACAATTTTCGTTTTTTGTGTGTGATAATCCTCCTTGGAGTAGCGCCTGTGGAGTAGAGTTCCTTTCGGGTGGGTGCAGGTTGCGACTTGTCGTCAAACGTGCCAACCGGACTAGTTGAGGTGACCTGGGGGTGATACCATGGCTTCCCCCAGATACGGTAGCGTGGATGTTTGCTACCGAAGAGACAGTGCTTATCTTAACCAAGCGATGACACTGTAGTCAACGCGGGCGCCATATGCGCCGAGAGTGGGAGTAGATGCTGTCTCCCGGTGCTGTACAGACGAAACTTGACGAGACATGACCTTTCACCAATTGTTGACTGACGGATCGACCTTTCGAACATCCCAACTGATGACCCAGCGGGTTGGATCGCACTCGTGCATTGCTTATTGGCTTGAGCTTTGCTGAAATTGTTTGCTGTCCCAGATTGGTAAGGGACAGACCTTCGAGATACCTCTGTCGAAGCATCCGTCTTTGGTACGAACAGAGACGATACGAATGTTGCCGTCGGATCCAGGGAATACCTGTGGCGGTGTGTTTTCCTCCTTGAGGAAGACCATCGTGCCCACAACGATATTATCCCACTGTCTAGTCTATTTCACACGGTTGTGCAAATCTGACAAATACTGCGTCTTGTACTTCTTCCAAAACTGCTGCGTGAGACGTTGCGCTCGTTGCCACATCGACAATCGATTGATTTACACATGTTCGAGGCCTGGATTCGCTTATGGCTATGAGTGACCGCTGCACTACGAAGTGGCCCGGGGTGGGGCTTCGTAGTCGTTTGGGTCACTACTGATTGGTGTCATCGACCTCGAGTTTAGAACCGCTTCGATTTGAACTAAAGCTGTTAGTATCTCATCGTTGGTCAAGGTTCGAAGCCCAACTGACTTCTTGAGGTGATTTTTGAAGGACTTGACTTGTGCTTCCTACTTGTTTTTCGTATTGGAGTTGAGCTGGGGACATCCCACGGGAGATCAAATCTGCTGGATTATCGATCCCTGCAACATGATTCCAAATTCCACCTTGGGTGAGATGTTGGATATCAGATACACGGTTTGTCACGAACAATTGCTTTCACTTGGACGAACGTCTCGTAGAGGGGACTTAGCAAGACAGCACTTGACAGCTCGAGATGAGGTATGGTCATTTTCTTTTTCTTCAGCTCAGTATTTTCCAGTGGGGCTACTCGTGACTTTGAGGTGATCAATAGAACAGTGATGATTCCATCGGAGGCAATGCAACGGATATAGCGGCATGCTCCGTATGCTAATGATGACGCATCGCTGAATCCATGCAGCTGTACGGAATTACAGTAATTGCTGAATCCAACTCAGCGAGGTATGGATAGGGTTTCAAGCGTTGCCAAGTTTTGCTTGTATTCCTTCCATATTTCTTGAATCGAACCATCCAAGGGTTCATCCCAGCTGCACTTGAGTTTCCAGAGATTCTGGATGAAGATTTTTGCCTGCACTACTATCGGTCCGACCAAGTGGAATTCATCGGACCTTATGTTCCATCGGAGCCGCCATGTCTTCACTGTAGCATTTGATGCATCAAACTCTAGGTCAGAACGCTCATCTCGAAGTTGCTTTGGAATCCTCTGGAGTAGCTCTGGTGAGTTCGAGTTCCATTTTCGTAGAATGAACTCGGCTGAATTCGTGACTTCCGTGACCTGCTTCACTAATTTATTACGGATATAGAGGACTGAATTTAACACTTGATTTAAAAAAAAATGCAATTTTGAAGCTTTTGGGAAGATACCTTGAGTTAGTAGTAAGTTTTCTGGCAAATGTTGGGGGTTCATGAGCATTCCTGACATTGCTGAAAATTATGGTAGCATCAGATTGCGGGGTTGCTAGTGTAATAGGATGATTTGTTGATTGTTCATTAACTCTTGATCACTTGTAATACTTATGAATATTTTAGGTGGACAAAACGGCGAACTAAGAGGTGGACGCCTGAGCTTTTCCACATTTATATCGCTGTGAAGCAACTGTAAACTCTAGAGGGAATTTATATCCGTAAATGTAACCAGTTCGATTTTGTTTGCAAACCTGGTTAAATTGTCATATTTAATTATCTTAAAGATAAATCGTCCAGCTCAAACCATTGTAGGGGTAAGAGGTGGGACCATCATCAATTCCATTGCTTCCTCGATGCTATCCGCTTCCGAAAGCATGTCGTCGACATAGAAGTCATTTTGAATTACCTCAGAAGCAGTAGGTTGAGTCGCTGCCAGCGTTGCCAGATTGTTTCGCTTATCGCTATCAAAGGTATTACAAAATCGGAATTTATCGGTATTTACTATTTATTTAATTTTATATTTTTGCCGTTTTTTGAATGCGAAAATTTTAACGGTGGTGACGACTGAGATTTGAAGGGAATTGCTTTGTTTGACGGCTTTCTCAGTCTTAAAACACTCATTTTTTTTTAATTTAATTTAAAAAATTATCGTTGGTCATCAAAATTGTGACCAAGTAGTGTTTTTTTTTTCAATTAAATGTCATTAAATGAAACAAAAATACAAAAAAAAAGCCATGACAACGACTAAACTATTGACAATAACGACAAACAATATTTTTCCTTGAAAAAAGTCACAACCTATGGCCGAAATTTTGGGCAGATTACATCGTAGTCGTTGCAGTGTTTTGAGGCTGAAAAAGTCGTCAATCAAAGCAAAATTTTAGCTTTTGAACTATGATCGGAAAATTCCGGAAGAAAACTCCGGGGAATGTTTGAATAAGCTTCTGAATGGAGCTGAAAAAACATCCAGAGAAAGACGAAAGAAGCTTTCCTGGATGAAGTTCGATAAAAGCTGGAAAACCTCCGGAAAACTTCCAAGACACAACTTGAGAAACTTGTGGCGAAAACTTTAATAAACTATCGGAAAAGTTCGGAAGTCACATCCAAAGGAAGCCAGAAAAGTTTCGGAAACCGGAAGTAAATTTCCAGAATTAGCCATTTCCAAGGAAAGCCTGAAGAAGCTCGGAAAAACCTTCCAATAAAAGTCGAATAAAAAAAACCTTTGGCTTATGGTTAAACTTCCAGAAGAAGACGAACTAAATTTCTGGGAGAATTAATTGAAATTCCTTGAGGAGATGAAATAAACTTCCTGGAAACGCTGGCAGAAACTTCCTAAGGTTGCTAATTGGAAGAAACATCTGAAGAAAGTCGGAAGGCAGAGCGCTTACAGTCAAAAGAAACAATGACATAATTCCGGAAGAAAGAGATTCTTGGGGATGTTCTAATGATCCAGAAAATTTTTCTGATATTCAAAAAACATCCCTGAAGACTCTGAAATTTCCCTGAAGTTTTCGGAACATGCACTTAGAAATATTCCATAATTCCTCGATATTCCTTAAATGTTCTTGTAATTTACCTGAAACTAGGGGCTGTGGAGTTCTCTGGTCATCCTCGAAGCGCTCGGAACTTCCCTGATTACAATAAGACTACCGGAATATCCCTAATCATCTTAGAAGGTCTCTGTACTTTCTTGAAGATTACGAAATCTCATAAGTACTCTCACAATTTTCTTGAATTTAGTCTTTCTTCTCTGATCTGATGTTCTATGATCTTCCCGATTTTTTTAAAAGTTATCGACACTGCCATTAAAAAAGCATAGAACTTCCCATAAATTGTTCTCGCAATGTTCTAATGTTCATGTAACTTCCCTTATGTTTCCAAAATTTGCATGGAAATTGTTGAAGTTTTCGGAAATTGTCTGAGTTTCTCGGAACTCCTTTATAATTTCAGCAATTTCATTGAAATTAATTGATCTGTCCTGATGTTTTCTGAGCATCACTAAAGTTTCTGAAAACCATTAAATTTCCCTGAAGTTCTTTGGACTTGTGAAGTTTCCAAGCTCCGGGAAAGTTAAAAAACTGGCGGGAGAAGATGAAAGAATCATTCGAGCGAAGGCTGAAAAAGCTTACAAGGTAAGGTGGAAGAAAATTCCAGGGAAAGTTGGATGAAACTTCAGGAAGTTTAAAAATGAATAAAAACTTCCGAAAGTTAAATAATGTTTAAAATATATTGCTCGATTTTTTAGGTAAACCGGAAAGAGCCATCGACTATTTCTCGATCTTTAGAGATGATTGTTTAGAATTTTGAAAGCTAAAAAAAATGAGGTTTTCAAAGTCCCTCCCAAAAATTTTTGTCCGAAATTCGAGCGCGGGCAGGCAATAATAATTTTGATTATTTAAAAGTTTGGAAATCGGTATAAATACCGATAATACCGACATATTGTCGCTAAATATGGTGCACTGGCTGTAAGTTCGTACACCATATGTAGAGTTCTTTACCACCGTTAGTATTAGTGAGCAGTTTCACTAATACATGCGTTTTACTGGTTGAAAATAAAAAGCAAACCGCTGTCAAGGCAAAAACTTTGACAGCGAATTTCGTGGTTGAAAATAATAAACAAATCGATTTTACACGGCTACACTAGCAAGGTTGTATTAGTGAAATTTTGCGGCAAAAAGTCAATGATTGGCTGACCTTTCGAATCGCGCCACACAATTTTGTGAAGAGGGTCGATCCTGCAGCTGTGTGAGTACCATCAGGTACATTTTTTCTACGTCAGCGGCAGCAGCAATTAATCATTTTGTTCGAGCATTTTCCACAGAGATGGCGCTGTTCCGCTGGTAGGAAGTGATAAAAATCCCCATATAAAAATTGAGAGAAGTGGGCATAATTCGCTTTCGGTTCATATTCAGGTCAAAAAAAGTAAACGACAACCTAAAAAAATGAATCAAGGACTTTGTCGTTCAGTTTTTCCCGGAAATTATCGTTAAACAAGCTACAATTAAATAAAAATGATTTTCCCCACACAGTTTTACCTGATTTACTACCAGCTCACAAAGAGCCAAAAAATTCAAATTTGAGAAAGAAAATTTGCTCTCACGACCTCAATCTCTCAAGATGCCATGTATTTTGTTGACACCCGATTTGTCATTTCCCTTTCACAGATTACAAAATGGAGTACTTGACACTACAAAACATATGCATTTGCTTTAACATTTGAAGTCCCTCCTTTTTTACATATTCTGCGCAAAAGATACTTTATGCCTCGCCTCATACATAAAAATCGGCGGGAAATTCTGTGAGGGGTGAGCTATTTTGTGTGCAGAATGTGTAAAAAAGGAGGGACTTCGAATAATAATCTAAATTCATATAAAGAGGTACCAGACATGTTTTGCACTGCAGTGTCCTCTGTGAACAATAATAGGAAAACAGATTGTGTCTTTTTTTTATACAGGGGGGAATCTGCTCACAGACACCTGACAAGGAACTCAGGGTGTGGGGATGGGAGAATTTCACTCCCGACCCACTAAACCTTACCCTGTGCGCTTTTCCCTTGACCTCCTCGGAACCGCCCCAAGGCATTACTTTGTGGGAGAGGCCGCTGTAGCGCTATGGCGCCTCTCTAGCATTACTCTAACGATCTAGTCGGGCAGTAGGTAACTGCTGCTCGGCTCGCCACTGTCGTTGTAATACCGAAACTATGTGGGTGACCGCAGTCACCACCGTGCTCCAGTTCTCGGTGGTACCACACATCCTAGGAACGATGTTATCCGGACTGGTATCCGCTCCGCATATCGCTAGCATAGCGCTCGATACTGGCTCGAAACGTGGACAGGCAAACACGACGTGTTCGGCGGTCTCCTCGACACCAGCACATGTGGGGCAGGTGGGAGTACTTGCATGTCCGAACCTATGCAGGTAGCTCCTAAAGCAGTCATGGCCTGACAGGAACTGTGTCAGGTGGAAGTTTACTTCCCCATGGCGCCTGTTGACCCAGCTTGATACGGAAGGTATCAAGCGGTAAGTCCACCTCCCCTTTGTGGAGTTTTCCCACTCCAATTGCCATCTCGCGGTCGACACAAGTCGCGCGTTGTTGCGCACCCCTCGAACGGTCCTCGCGTCATAGCACACCACATCCTCCTTAATGATAAGGCTGATTGGCATCATCCCTGCTATGACACAGACGGCCTCTCTCGAGGTAGTGCGGTATGCACTGGCCACCCTCAAGCACATTAGCCTGTGCGTGCTCTCTAATTTCTGCCTGTGGCAGTCAATATCCAGTACCGCAGCGCACGCAGGGCCGCCGTATCTGAGGATAGATACTACGACCCCAGCGAGGAGCCTGCGCTTTCTGGCATTCACTGCCGAGCTGTTTGACATCATACGGGATAATGCCCCCACAGCCATAGACGCTCTCTTGCAGGCGTACTCGATGTGGCAGCCGAAGCTGAGCTTATCGTCGAGCATAACCCCCAAGAGTTTCAGAGAGCGCACAGACCTAATTGTGCTTCCGCCGACTATCAACGTCGCATGCTGTACTGACATGCGATTGTTGACTACGACCACTTCCGTCTTGTGATGGGCGAGCTCCAGTTTCCTGGTTCTCATCAATTCCTCTACAAGCCTGACGCAGTGGGCCGCTGTCAGCTCTACCTCCTCGAGGGATCCCCCGCAGACTACCAGCGTGACATCGTCGGCAAAACCTACAATTTTCACCCCTACCGGGAATTTTATCCTCAACAGTCCATCGTACATGACGTTCCATAACACCGGGCCCAGGATGGAGCCTTGTGGCACCCCTCAGAGCCACAACCGGGATCCCATCTGGGCCCGGGGCCTTGCCCACTACCAGCGACTTGGCAATACCGCCAACGATCGGAGCCAGTACCGCTGGTGATCTCTCCGGGGGTGCCGTCACGCCGCGGGTCTTTGCCATGACCACTTTGAAGGCATCCCCCCATGGGTTCGTGTTGGCGCTTTGGCTGTCAAAGCACGCGCGATTGCGTCTGGCGATCTCTTTATTGAGAGCTGCCTTAGACGCTCGAAGAGCAACACGGCGTTCCTCCCGAGATTCAGTCGTATGAGCTCGTTGCATCCTCCTTCTCGCCTGGAGGCAAGACGCCCTGAGGATAGCAATCGACTCGCTCCACCAGTACACCGGTCTATGGCCATGCCTGGGATAGGCTCTCCTAGGCATGGTTGTATCGGACGCCCTTGTCAGAGCTGCTACCAGTTCTTCCCCCGTCAGATCCGGGGTTATTCGCTCCCGCCTCAGTGCTTCGCCGAAGACCTCTTCCTCCAATAACGACGTCCGCCAGCCTCGAGTGCAGGAAGAATTTCCTCCTGCCACTCGCCTCTCACCTAGCCCCACACTGTACAGAATCGCCTGATGGTCACTGTGGGTGTAACCCTCATCAACCCTCCAGTGCAGGTTGCCCTCCAAACTTGGGCGGCAGTATGTCACGTCGATGACGGATTCTGCACCATTCCTTCTGTAGGTACTGACCGAGCCGGTGTTGGATAATACAACGTCCAGCTTGGCCATTGCCTCCAGTAGGATGCATCCTCTCTGGTTGGTGTGGTGGCTGCCCCACTCCACCGCCCATGCGTTAAAGTCGCCCGCAATGACCACTGGTCTTAGGCCGACAAGTACCGCAGTGAGTCGTCCACCATCTGCGAGAATTGCTCGATAGACCACCTGGGCGGAGCATAGCAGCTACTTAAATATACTCCATTAACCCTGGCGATCACGAATCCCTCGCTCGAGTTGGACACGACTACCTCCTGAGTTGACACTGTTCCGGAGCGCCATGACTATCTCGGTCGCCTCCGTCACTTCGTCCAGGTCCTTGACCTGGATGGTGATCGTCGAGCCTAGCGACTTCACCTGCACCCCAGTACCAACGACCTCCTTTGCCAGTTTCTGGTAGGTTGGTCCCTGGTCTTTCGCACCACGCTTGAGAACCAGGAGCATCTCACCTGTACGAGTGCGCCTGATGCTCCTCACGTTGCTGCCCATCTCCGCAAGACGCTCGTCCGTTCTCATTTTCTTCAAGACTTCCGCGTATTTCGACGCTTCCGTCTTGAACAGATTGTGTCTAGTTTCCGATAGATGTCACTGCAAACAACATCTGTGACATCTGATGGAACATCTTCTGCATTGACAAAATGATCAATTCGACGCAAACGGAAGCGTTCCAAGATTGCTAGCAGCGGATCCTGTACTACTGGTCCCACCATTAGCGTGTCATTTAGTGATATCCGTCTCGAAGGACCATGTTGTGGATCGAACTTACTTACTATCCCTCCACTTCACTCCACGTCCACAGTTCACTTCTACTGGGCACAAACTAACACCGGACTTGTTCGTTGTGTGGTAAGATTGATACTAAATTTACTATCTATCATCGCACCTAGGTATCCTGTAGATCGTATACAATCAGGTGGGTGAGAGAGAGTGAACAATGAGAGAACCTAATCTTAACTTTTCTACTGCAATCGTGACATGGGGTACTCTATTGAATTACGTAAAACTAACATGATTTGAATATCAGTATTATACCGCCTAAAAGCTGATTTCACAACCCCCAGAACTGATGCCGATGTGGCCATATGTCATCAAATAAACTACAACCTGATTTCACTGATCAAATCTTGTCATGTTGGCATCATTTGACATGTCACATGGTATGGTAACCTCAATGAAATTATATTCCAACAAACCGTTCTCCGTAATTCTCAGATCCGGGTTCCGGAACCGATGCCAAACTGGCCTAAATCATCTGAAATTATTTTCATTCACTTGGTTCTACCTTTTTGATCGGTCACAAGATACATTTGCCTGAAGTATTAGTATGTCCTACAGAACCAGTTTGCGGGACTACTGGCAGCGATATTATCGTAATCGATAATTCAGTTCTACTAATCATATTGCATCTATCTGATTTAATTTGATACACCGTCCAATTCGCCAGAAAATCCTATGATCAAACTGGTTAAAAAAGTACAAAAGTGAACAAAAATATTTACATTTCCTCATATTTACATATTCATAATCAAAAGATAGTTCAACTATTCCCTTTAAATAAAAATCCAAGTTTATGAAAATCGGCATTGCTGTTACTTTAGAGATTACAATTTTAGTTGTTTGATTTTCTACGAAAGAATGATCCCGCTAGACCATTGCGGTATTTAAAATAAAATCGACGAAGATAGTCAATCTACTCTAATCCACTTTCACCTTAATTCTGAAATTTATTTTTAATATTTACCATATTAAGTGATCGATTTTCCCCCGGATTACGGTACACCCCTTTTTTCAATTTTGCTCTCTACGCTCTATTTTTAGGCTACGGAGAAAAACTGCGAGGTCGACATCGACAATTACACCTCCGAGATGGATACCAGCCCGAAGCAGGGGGCCTACCTGGGCCAGAATATTTCCTCCAATTACGCCAATTCGCACCAAACGTTGTACGAGTTTCTGAGCTCGGCCCGCAACACCCCGAACGCCACCCGGCACCAACTGACGGCCCCGAGGTCATCCGCCGTGGGACTGTCGGCGACCAACAACAGCAACTACGAGATGCGTCCCATCAACACGGTCCAATTTAGCGCCAGTCAGATTTCGCTGGCCGAGTCGTGCGTTTCCAGTGTGACCGCCAGCCACAACGCCAAGGTGCGGGTCCACGGCGGCAAGCGCATCCCCATCAGGATCTCGTCGCTAAAGCGCGAAACAAAGACGGCCCAAACACTGAGTATGGTGGTGGGAGGATTTATTGCCTGCTGGTTGCCGTTCTTTGTGTACTACCTGTTGATGCCCTTCCTGCCGGAGCGGTCCCAGAGCAAACCGCTGATGTCGTTTCTGACGTGGCTCGGCTGGATTAACAGTGCCATCAATCCGTTCATCTATGCCTTGTACAACGTGGACTTCCGGATCGCATTCTGGCGGTTGACGTTCAGAAAGTTTTACAAAAACAAGCACAATTTGGAATTTTTCAAATCGTAGGACAAGGGCCATTGGTGGAGCAGCCTACAGCGGAGATTTTGTGCTGATGGTGGGAGGATGTCTGGCATCAATGCGTCGCCCTCTGTCGTTGTGCGGGATTGTGCCGTTTGATGGGCGGGTGGGGACCGGGTTGGAGCGTAATACCATAAAAGTGATGATCTGCCGTTTTTCAATGGCCTGTGTGCGATTTGATTCCACTTGGGAGGCACGAACAGCAGTGTAGGATTGGGATTTTCCACCAGAATAGGATTATAACGTTCATAGTAGATCTTTGTTTGGCAAATAGCATTTACGACACATTCTGAATAGCAGCTAAAAAAAAACTCTCAATCGACAATGGTGGAAGTGATTCAAAAATATTACAATAAGGATGGACTATAAATTACAGTGAAGAACATGCAAAAAGACCGTAAAGAGTCGTGAGTAATTTCAAAAATTAAGCAAATGAAAAAGAACCATATTCATCGCCAAGTAGAACCGTAATCATCATTAATAATTATTTTTCATCCCCGAGCACTTAAACGAGCGAGTTCAACAAGCGGAAACAACCGTCATTTAGGAAACAACGTCTCCCACCCATTTGCAAGCATCAGCCTTCTTCACGAAACGGTTGTCTTGTGTCCTCTTAATCACTCAAAATCACGATAGGAACTCCCCTCCCCCTTTCCCCATCACCGTCACGCCACAGAAGAACTCATTTTGGGAGATGAGCAATTTTGAGCTCCACAGTAAGGACACCGCTCCGGATGGTAGGTAATGCTTTCAAACAGTCACTTTTATCAAAAGCTCAGAAACCCAAAAAGATTTATCAACAACACCCACACGTCGCAACAAGACACCGTTGTCAATGTCGTTATCGAACGCAAGGCACGCCGAATCTGTAACAATTCGATCCACTCGAGCGTTAAGCTACGGCCGTACGGAACTTAAATTTGGAAAGCATGACAACGCGGGAAAGTTTCACGCCCAAGCACAAAATATTCAAATCGTTGATGAAAGGACCCTTCATTCTTCTTCTTATTTTTTCGATTGAAAGACGGCGAGAGATAACGAATTTAACCTAAATGGAACAGCCGATAGGTATAGGATTAACAGTTGATAAATACATACGAATTTCAAACTACTGATAAGAGTCATAAGAACTGCTGTTAGATCCTCCTAAATATTCACATCCAAGTGCAAACTAACTATATGTATAGACAACGCGAAAAAAAAAAGAAAAAAAGAAAACCAACGAAGTTCAATTATTTGTTAAATCTAGTTCCAGTATCGGCAATTGGCCAATGATTTCCACAAAATAAAATGTAAATTAACACCGAGGGTGGGGTATCACTTTGTTTGTGAGTGAATATTGAGAAATGTCCCCAATGATGTTGGTCCCAGTGCTAATGGTTGCCGAAACAGCCAACGGCCAAAATGGGAAGAAATTGGATTGAGCTAAGGGAGTAACTTTAGCAAATTACCTTTATCTCAAAAGATTGATTATAAGGATCTAATTGATAGGTTTGAGGGAGATTAGAGTGCTTTGTTTGAAGTTTAAGCAGGCATCCAGATGTAACTAATGGGTAATGAAAACTCCCCCTACCGTGGTGTCGGCATCGGAATCTCGGATCCCCATATGTCCGTATGACATTGACTGCCGAATCAATATTCCTTCTTCTTGGCGGAAGCCACCGCTACCTTCATCGCATCCACTACTAATTTAAATAAGCCGATTGTCGTATTCACGGACTCTGCCAGCGTAGTACAAGCCCTCGACTCTGATCTAGCTAAACACCCATGGAGCCATCCAAAAATCCTGGATCCCTGGACATGTTTTTTTCCTTTGATTTGTTTTTCGTCGATCTTGTTTTCCGTAATGAGTACCATTGCTACCGACGCGAGGGAGGCAGCTTCCACTCCTGGACCCTACATATCGACCCATTCACTTATGAACCGGGGACCGACGGCTTCACTTCCCGTGATCAGAGATTTTATGCCTCAGAAAATTCCGACGGTGAGAGGCAATCACGCTTATCACTAAACCACCGGCGCCTGGACACGTCGGCAATCGCGGAAAATACGAGGCAGCCCATCTAGCAGCCTCCGGAAGACAAGCCTAACTATTCACCTAGAGGATCCCAGATCTAAAAACGGATTAAAAACGCTACCTGAAATTCATGGTCAACCTCATGTTTTAGTAGTTAAATTACATTTGATTTTCCATTGATTATGATTTTTCATTGTTCATACATTCCAATTGATTGGCCTGAAGGGCTCTTCATCTTTGTTTGATTTGTTATTCTAATTTACGTGTTTACGTTTTTCAACTAGTTCACAAGATAACCCTTGGGGGTGCGTTTTGCTTGAATTTAAAAATAATTTGATAGCCTACCTAACTACTAATAACTTATCCAAATTAGCAAGATTGCGGATGATCCCGTGATTTGATCTCAGGCAGACGTCTCTGAACCTTTCGAGGATGAGCGTACTCCGCTCCTCCAGTGTCTGAAGACCAGCCAGACAGGCGGTGGATGTCAGAATTTCGAGTCCGCGGGGGACTCTTGAGGATCATCCTAAGGACCTTGTTCTGGATCCTTTGGAGGTTGAGGTGATGACACTTAGATTTGCATACCATACTCAATAGCCGGCAGAATGATCTGCTTGTGGACAGCAAGTTTGTTTTTGAGCGACAGGGTGGACTTCCTGTTTATCAGAGGGTAGAGCGACCTGATCAAGATGTTACACTTGGTGGATGTCTTGTCCACATGGGATCGGAATAGCAATTTGCTATCGAAGGTGAGACCAAGGTAGTCTACTTCACTGGACCATTCAATGGGAATGCTATTAAGATGGACCTTGACGTTAGCAGGTGGGACAAGCCAAGGTGAATTCGAGTGTGGAAAAAGATTTTTTTGTTTTTTAGCTGCATTGATACAAACCCTTCAGCAGTCGGACATAACATCCAGGCCTGATTGTAGTTTACTCGCCAGCGCACGGATCCCTCGACCCTTAAAAATGATGGAGGTGTCATCTGTGAACATTGACAGGATACCACCACCTAGCATGGGAGCAACGTCTGACGTGAAAATATTGAATAGGATAGGCCCAAGCAGGCTACGCTGATGGACCCCTGCATCAACGTTGAACGTATCCTAGGGGACATTGTTCAAATAGACCTGGAATGATATGCCCGACAAGTAAAAAGTTGTATCGATGAAGCTTGTACACTAGACCATCATGCCAGACATTGTCGAACGCCTTCTCGACGTCCAACAATGCCATGGCATGCTCTGTGAAGAAATCGGTCTGCTCCGATTGCCGGTTGCGAAAAAAGTGAATTTGGAGCATCATCGCCGGTTACAATTAGCGGTAACGTACTAGATTGCATTACCTTGTTTAAGTACTAGAAGAGCGTCAAAACGAATGTAGTAGTAGACAGTTCTTACTGCCCAGGAGTGATGCGATTGGAGTTAATGGAGTATATTTAGGTAGCTGTTATGCTCCGCCCAGGTGGTCTATCGAGCAGTTCTCGCAGATGGTGGACAGACTCACTGCGGTTCTTATCGGCCTAAGCCCGGTGGTCATTGCGGGTGACTTCAACGCATGGGCGGTGGAGTGGGGCAGCTACCACACCAACCAGAGAGGATGCATCCTACTGGATGCAATGGCCAAACTGGACGTTGCACTAGACAACACCGGCTCGGTCAGTACCTACAGAAGGAATGGTGCAGAATCCGTCATCGACGTGACGTACTGCAGCCCGTGTTTGGAGGGCAACCTACACTGGAGGGTCGATGAGGGTTACACCCATAGTGACCATCAGGCGATTCGGTACAGTGTGGGGCCAGGTGAGAGGCGAGTGGCAGGAGGAAATCCTTCCTGCGCTCGAGGCTGGCGGACGTCGTTCTTCGAGGAAGAGGTCTTCGGCGAAGCACTGAGGCGGGAGCGAATAACCCCGGATCTGACGGGGGAAGAACTGGTAGCAGCGCTGACAAGGGTGTGCGATACAATTATGCCTAGGAGAGCCTATCCCAGGCATGGCCATAGACCGGTGTACTGGTGGAGCGAGTCGATTGCTATCCTTAGGGCGTCTTGCCTCCAGGCGAGAAGGAGGATGCAACGAGCTCGTACGACCGAATCTCGGGAGGAACCCCGCGTTGCTCTTCGAGCGGCTAAGGCGGCCCTCAATAAAGAGATCGCCAGATGCAAGCGTGCGTGCTTTGACAGCTTATGCCAAAGTGCCAACACGAACCCGGCTGCCACGTCGAATACGCCTGCAAGAGAGGGTCTATGGCTGTGGGGGCATTATCCCGTATGATGTCAAACAGCTCGGCAGTGAATGCCAGTAAGCGCAGGCTCCTCGCTGGGGTCGTAGTATCTCTCCTCAGATACGGCGGCTCTGCGTGGGCTGCGGTACTGGATATTGACTGCCACAGGCGGAAATTAGAGAGCACACACAGGCTAATGTGCTTGAGGGTGGCCAGTGCATACCGCACTATCTCGAGGGAGGCCGTCTGTGTCATAGCAGGGATGATGCCAATCAGTCTTATCATTAAGGAGGATGTGGTGTGCTACGACGCGAGGACCGTTCGAGGGGTGCGCAACAACGCGCAAGTTGTGTCGACCGCGAGATGGCAATCGGAGTGGGAAAACTCCACAAAGGGACTTACCGCTTGATACCTTCCGTATCAAGCTGGGTCAACAGGCGCCATGGGGAAGTAAACTTCCACCTGACACAGTTCCTGTCAGGCCATGGCTGCTTTAGGAGTTACCTGCATAGGTTCGGACATGCAAGTACTCCCACCTGCCCCACATGTGCTGGTGTCGAGGAGACCGCCGAACACGTCGTGTTTGCCTGTCCACGTTTCGAGCCAGTATCGAGCGCTATGCTAGCAATATGCGGAGCGGATACCAGTCCGGATAACATCGTTCCTAGGATGTGTGGTAAAACTGAGAACTGGAGTGCGGTGGTGACTGCGGTCACCCACATAGTTTCGGAATTACAACGACAGTGGCGTGCCGAGCAGCAGTTGCCTACTGCCCGACTAGATCGTTAGAGTATTGCTAGAGAGGCGCCATAGCGCTACAGCGGCCCCTCCCACGAACTAATGCCTTCGGGTGGTTCCGGGGAGGTCAAGGGCCAAGCGCACAGGGTAAGGTTTAGTGGGTCGGGAGTGAAATTCTCCCATCCCCACACCCTGAGTTCCTTCTCAGGTGTCTGTGAGCAGATTCCCCCCTGAATAAAAAAAAAAAAAAAAAAAAAAAAAACAGCAATGGCTACTACCCCTCCCCTCCTCTTGCACTGGTTCTGTCGAGTCTCAAGAGCCGAAAGTCCGTTAGGTAGATGTTGTCTTCCGGCTTTATATGGGTTTCGGTGATGATGACAATGTCGACTTCCTTGGCGTTAAAGAAGTCAAGCAGTTCGATATGCTTGTTGTTCAGAGAACAAGCAACAAGGGGCAGGACAGCATGAAGCTGTTAAGATCGGGTCTTGCAGGTGCGCAGAATGATGTTAACCTCTGCCACAAGTGTCACAAGTTCCTCCGAGGTAAATGGGGAATCGTCGACGGACTCACCTGACACAGCACTGGCATACGATGAACCAGGGCCAGTGGAGAAACCTTGGTTCGGCTGGGCCGCTGCAACAGTGAGGCGATGCTGGGCTGATTGGCGGCAGGAGGCCGCTTTCTCTGTTGGAGAATACACAGCGGAGGTGCTCAGGGCTCGTTGATTGTTGTGGGGAAGCGGTGCTAGGTTTGGGACTAGCCGACGCCGACGGGACTGGATTGCAGGGTACTGAGCATTAGGGATGGCCGGGGTGCACGATTATTACGGTGGCGACCTGGTCTGGCGGTCTGGTTGCAGTCGCCAGTAGACGCACGGTGGTTTCCACCGCAGTTTGCACACTTTGGCTCGTTTTCATCAGCTTGACCACAGGACGCTGTCGCGTGGGTACCTCCAAGCTTGACACAGCATGGCTTCATATGGTAATTTTTCGTGCCATGGCCGTAAGAGAGGCAGTTCATGCACTGCGTTACATCACGGTGTTGAGGTATGTACGATTACCAAGAAATGATAACCTGGAACAGATCCCGGATGTAAAGTGGACCAGGAATAACTGGTCCCGGTAGCTGGTGTTCGGCAAGGGTCGACGATTCATCGGTTACACTGCCTCTGGTTGTAGACCCAGCCGGTCCAGCTCAGCCTTGTACTCCTCCAGACTGGAGCATATAGATTTTTGTTCCTGCAGAGCTTGAACCGAGGATGTAGGTTGTGATCTGTCAACACAGTCCTTAGCTGGTCGACATTCTTCATTGAAGAGAAGAGTGGGGGAATCCGCTCCTCGAGCACAGAGAACTGGTTGCTTTGTAGCTCAAGAGTTTTCAGCGTCGTTCTTTGACGCTCCGGTCTGCGTTCGGGCCTTCTTCGTAGAGTCCCCTACTGCTGATATGCTAGTACACTGACGTACTACTAGCTCAGTAGCATGAGACTCATGAACTGTGTCGCAGGGCCGGCATGTTACTGGGTATTCGGAGGGGCCACTCGCACAAAATGGTGAGTTGACAACCTGGAAGGAGCGGAATACCTAGCCCTGGTCCTCACAAGTTCCTACTTCACGCCTCCTCGAGTCATATGATAACAAAAGACTACCAGCTGAAACATGGACACAGCTGGTTGGCGTAGCCTGGGCAATGTTGCCAGTCCGGCAATAGCAAAGTGAAGAGGTGCGACGCGAACACTGGCGCGGTAACCATAGTACGGTGATAGAGGAAATGCTTCACCAAACCTGAGCGTCTGCTCACCATGGAGGTGCGGCTCAAAACGGCGTCTGTTCTCCATGTTAGGAGCGGCTGATCACCGTCCTAGTGCCAGCGTGGGACTCTAAACAGAGCTGTGCACGATGGTCCCCCGGCGAGACAGGGGGTTGGGGCAGGCCCAACAAGCCGCCCTGGAAAAAAAAACAAAGTTGCAAATACCGAAGAAAGAAATACGGATCGGAACAATCGGCACAGACCTACGCGACGAAATAAGGACTACGATTGGAAACTCGGAACATGGAACTGCAAATCGCTCGGCTTCCCGGGTTGCGATAGGTTAATCTATGACGAACTTCAACCACGCAACTTCGAAGTCGTAGCACTGCAGGAACTTTGCTGGACGGGACAAAAGGTATGGAAAAGCGGGCATCGAGCGGCTACTTTCTACCAGAGCTGTGGCACCACCAACGAGCTGGGAACCGGCTTTGTAGTGCTGGGTAAGATGCGCCAACGCGTGATTGGTTGGCAGCCGATCAACGCGAGGATGTGCAAGTTGAGGATTAAGGGCCGTTTCTTCAACTACAGTATCATCAACGTGCACTGCCCACACGAAGGGAGACCCGACGACGAGAAAGAAGCGTTCTATGCGCAGCTGGAGCAGGTGTACGACGGCTGTTCGCAACGGGACGTCAAAATCGTCATCGGCGACATGAATGCAATGTTATGATCAACGATGAACCAGAAGGAGACGAAACAAAGCTAAGTGCAATCAACCATCAACACTAACACTCACACCCACACATCATTACACAAAATTGAAACAGACATGAATGCATCTATGGATGTAAAATGTCTTAAATAAATACAAAAAAAAATCATCAACGTGCACTGCCCACACGAAGGGAGACCCGACGACGAGAAAGAAGCGTTCTATGCGCAGCTGGAGCAGGTGTACGACGGCTGTTCGCAACGGGACGTCAAAATCGTCATCGGCGACATGAACGCTCAGGTAGGACGGGAGGCAATGTATAGACCGGCAATCGGGCCAAACAGCCTGCATGCCGTATCGAACGACAACGGCCAACGATGCGTGAACTTTGCAGCCTCCCGGGGTATGGTAGTTCGAAGTACCTTTTTCCCCCGCAAGGATATCCACAAAGCCACCTGGAGATCACCTGACCAACACACAGAAAACCAAATCGATCACGTTCTAATCGACGGGAAGTTCTTCTCCGACATTATCAACGCCCGCACGTACCGCAGTGCGAACATAGATTCGGACCACTACCTAGTTGCAGTATGCATGCGCTCAAAACTCTCGACGGTGCATAACACACGTCGAAGTCGAACGCCGCGACCCAACATTGAGCAACTACGGGACACCGGAGTTGCCCAGGACTACGCGCAGCAGCTGGAAGTTGCACTACCCACGGAAGAGCAGCTTGGCGCAGCTTCTCTTGAAGATGGCTGGAGGGACATCCGTTCAGCCATAGGTAGTACTGCTGTAGCGGCACTAGGTACTGCAATCCCGGACCGAAGAAATGACTGGTTTGACGGCGAATGCAAACTGTTAGTAGAGGAGAAGAATGCAGCACGGGCGAGAATGCTGCAACACCGCACGAGATTGAATGTGGAGCGATACAGACAAGCGCGGAACAGACAAAACTCGGTTTTCCGAAGGAAGAAGCGTCAGCAGGAAGATCGAGATCGCGAGGCGATGGAAAATCTGTACCGCGTAAACGACACACGGAAGTTCTACGAGAAGCTAAATAGTTCGCGCAAAGGCTACGTGCCGCAAGCCGATATGTGCAAGGACTTGGACGGTAACCTTCTCACGAACGAGTGTGAGGTGATTGAGAGGTGGAAGCAGTACTATGACGAGCACCTCAACGGTGAAGCAGCAGAAAACGAAGGTGGCACGGCAACAGACCTTGGAGCACGCGCAGAAGACGACAGGCTACCGGCCCCTGATCTTCAAGAAGTTGAGGAGGAGATCGGTCGGCTGAAGAACAACAAAGCAACTGGTGTAGATCAACTACCAAGTGAGCTATTGAAATACGGTGGTAAAGCAGTGGCTAGAGCGCTGCACTGGGTAATTGCCAAGATTTGGGAGGAGGAGATATTACCGGAGGAGTGGATGGAAGGTGTCGTATGCCCAATCTACAAAAAGGGCGACAAGTTGGATTGCTGCAACTACCGCGCGATCACACTGCTGAGCGCCGCCTACAAGGTACTCTCCCAAATTCTATGCCGCCGTCTGTCACCATATGCAAGAGAGTTCGTGGGGCAATACCAGGCGGGATTCATGGGTGCCCGCGCTACCACGGACCAAATTTTCGCGATTCGGCAGGTTCTGCAGAAATGCCGCGAATACAACGTGCCCACACATCATTTGTTCATCGATTTCAAATCCGCATACGACACAATCGATCGAGATCAGCTATGGCAGATTATGCACGAGTACGGATTTCCGGATAAACTGACGCGATTGGTCAAGGCGACGATGGATCGAGTGACGTGCGTTGTTCGAGTATCGGGGACACTCTCGAGTCCCTTTGAATCTCGAAGGGGGTTACGGCAGGGTGATGGACTTTCGTGTCTGCTGTTCAACATCGCGTTAGAAGGTGTGATCAGAAGAGCTGGGATAGACACGAGTGGCACGATATTCAGGAAGTCCATCCAGCTCCTTGGTTTCGCCGATGACATTGACATTATGGCACGGAACTTTGAGATGATGGCGGAAACGTACATCAGACTGAAGGCTGAAGCTAGACGGATTGGACTTGCCATCAACGCATCAAAGACAAAATATATGAAAGCAAGAGGTTCTAGGGAAGACAATGTTAGCCTCCCACCCCGAGTTCAGATTGACGGTGACGAAATCGAGGTGGTCGATGAGTTCGTGTATTTGGGCTCACTGGTGACCGCCGAAAATGATACCAGCAGAGAAATTCAAAGACGCATTATGGCAGGGAATCGTGCCTACTTTGGACTCCGGAGGACGCTCCGGTCGAATAAAATTCGCCGCCGCACGAAGTTGACTGTCTACAAGACGCTGATTAGACCGGTGGTCCTTTACGGCCACGAGACCTGGACTATGCTCGTGGAGGACCAACGCGCCCTTGGTGTTTTCGAACGGAAGGTGTTGCGTACCATCTACGGTGGAGTGCAGATGGATGACGGAACGTGGAGGAGGCGAATGAACCACGAATTGCACCAGCTGCTGGGAGAACCATCCATCGTCCACATTGCAAAAATTGGGCGACTACGGTGGGCTGGGCACGTCGTAAGAATGCCGCACGACGACCCAGTGAAAATGGTTCTAGAAAGCGACCCAACAGGAACAAGAAGAAGAGGCGCGCAGCGGGCAAGGTGGATCGACCAAGTAGAAGGCGACCTGCGGACCCTTCGCAGACTACGAGGCTGGCGAACTGTGGCCATGGATCGAGTAGAGTGGAGACGACTTCTTCGGACAGCAGAGGACAACAAGGCCTTAGCCTGATTGGTAAGGTAAGTAAGTACTCGCGCAAAGTATGAAAACAGGAATATTCTCATTTTCTATATAACATTTATTGTCCTATTCTGTGGCGTGTGGGTGTGGGTTTTCACAAAAATGTGGCGTGTATGCGAGGGTTTAGAAAATTTAGTACTGTACTCACTGCTGCAGCGGGATCTCCTAAGGCGTCGCGACTCTGGCGTTGAACCACACGGCTGCTCCTGCACTACCGTATGGCCGGAAACTTGCGGCGTGGACTGCAGACCAGTGTTGTTGCAGCTTTGGGAGCATGGCGGATCTGGTGGCGTCATCAGCCACATACGGCTCAGCAGGCGTTGCTGGCTCGTTTGGTTGGCAGGCGTCTTCCGTCGTTGACGGCATCGGCCTGAGGGAATCGAGGACCATTTACTATTTGACTCGGAAGCCATCTTGACATCCGAGCCGAGCCGTGTGAGACCGTTTTATTTACGGTACGAGGTCCAGAACGGAGGCAGGCTTTCCAGACCAAACCCCACAAGGAGGGGGGGTAAACTAAATGACACTGCACTTTATGATACCGGTCTACACGGACGCCTGTTTACTTCTCCTCATTATAAGGTTTGTTTAGAAGATGGCCAATCGCATGCCGCCGGTCATTCTCCATTTTTAGCTTAAGGCTACGATTTTCCTCCTTTTTGTATCGTTCGAGTGTTTTTGCAGCGGTACTAATCCTCTCGCTACTGTGTGTGCCTTCTGGGTTTGTTCTTAAAATACGTGAATTTTCCAAACAACAATAACTCATACAGACGAAAATCCACGGATTGTAACCAACTGGTTACACTGGTTTTTGGCGAGTTGGACCAAACTTGTCAGAGCGTGTGACGATGACGACACTTCCACGGCCCGAAACGAAAAAAAAAAACGAAGTACGAAACAAACTATAACCGAACAACTCGAGCGAACAGCTTCTTGTGCCAATTAATCCTAGCACGGAAGCTCCCATTTTCTACGCTGACCTGTTGGTGAATCTAGATTTCAAAGCTTTAAGTCTCCCGTGGCTGACTGTGGTGGAAAGCTCACAGGATATCCTCATAGAAATCAACCAAAGCTTCTAGCATGTTGTTTAGTGTCGGTAAAGCACAAAATCGAAGTTCACTTGTATGGACTAGCAAAGAATGATGGATGATTCTAGCCAGAGATTGAAATTTTCGCCTACTTGAGAAGAGAAACGTCATTTTTCACCTGCTAGGAGAAATAGATGAGAATGTGAGAAGCGAGAGAATATTATACGCTCACAGCAGTTTTCGCGAGAAAAGCAACAGCGATTTATTTTTTTCGGAGAGCATAAGCGGCAGATAAATCGTTTCTTTTTCAGTGAATTCTTGATGCCGATAATGATTTTTCACTTCGTTCATACACCTGAAAATTCACTTTCCGCACGCCAACGACGATCCGAAATTAAGAACCAAAACAAAAGTTAGGGAACATCCATAAATTACGTAGAATCTGAGGAGTAATGGAGAGGGGGTTGCAACATTTGTAACGGACCATGCATAAGGTATAGAAAAAAACGCCACGAAGGGGGAGGGGAAGGTCTAAAATTTCTTAAGAAAATTGCATTGTCATTTATGGATGACCTTTATGATATGACAGAAGGTATAAAAAGGAAATAAAAAAAAATCTGCTGGACTGGTTGAAACGAACGAAATGCAAACAGGTGAGGCTATGTGAAATCGTTAACCCTTTCCTTCTGCCGCTGTGTTTAAATGGATAACACAGGATGACGGCACACTCCGTCAACCATTTAATCAGCGGAAGAACAAACGAGACGGGGAATTTCCAAGCCTCAACTGTTAACATCACATTGGATTGGAACCGAACAATTTGGGGTTGTATTTTTTTTCGCTGTTGGTAGTTTTCAGAGCCAAATGGGTGATGAAAAAGTATTTTCGTTGGTTTTTGAAGAGAGATATTTTCGGATTATGTATGAGAGAGGATAATGAATTATCGGTGAAAAAGGAGAGATGAAAATGTGAACGGTTTACAACTCACCGAAAAGTAGCTTGAGTGAGGAAATGCTTATCGTGCAGCTGAGTGAGAATTTCTATCTCTGATTCTAGCGAAGTAATTCGACCTTACTCTTAACAGATGCTTCTGATGCAAGCACTTTTCCACAGCACGTTTCCATAAGGTGGCCTCTAGCTGTTGATAATTTATTAGGAGCATTTATTGAGAATGCTCAATACGTGGGTGTTCTGCTAATGTTTTTAACGATTCCATAACTTTTAATGCTTCGCTGGAAACAGAATGGAATTTTTTTGAATTTGAGTAATGTTTGGCTATGTGCAAACATTACTCAAATTCAAAATTTTCCACTGAAGCACTTATTATAATAATAATCATTGTCGAGGGATGGCACAAGAACTCAGTTGGGATGAATTAAGAAGAAGAGGAAGGAAATTGGAAAAACTGCATGATGGCTTTCCAGGAGGCAATCATCTGCAGTGGTGATAGATTCCGGCTGTAAACGCAGTCGAGCTCGAAGTTAACTAGGAGAAAGTTTTCCGCACGTCATCGGCAAAACGCGTCATGGATGGGAAGAAAGTCTATATTGATTACTTATCTTTGATACAAGCGGAAGAAGGCAGAGTCGAAACGACCCCATTTCTACATCAACAATTTAAAAGGGCGGGTCAACCATTTGTAATCGATGGCTTTTAGCGTAAATTTCTCGATAATCAAATTACACCAGCGTTCCATTGCGTCAGTGTATTTCGATTCTCGAGAAATTTGCTTTCAAAGCCATTGTTTATCCGCCCTTTTGAATTGTTGATGTAGATTTCCCATTCCCTTGGGTTTGTCACAAGTGATAGCAAGAAGGATGTGATAACTTTCAGGAGAATCCGACTCTGACGACCACCGTCGTTTGTCACGCGATCCCGTTTCGCTTTCTGTTCAGTGTTTATATTAATTATGTTGTCACCAGGATGACATCAACCCCCATGCAATCCGGGCACGATCATCACCCGATGGTGAAACAAACAATTTGCTGCTGGTTGTTGAAATTGAAAATATAAATTGAAGTAAAGGGAAAGCACACTGTTCGCCTCTACTGGTTTTCTGCTTTTCTGCTTTGTGTCATCGATTCGTGCGACCCTCCCGGAAAAGCGAAAAGTGCTCAGGGTACAGACAGACACCCACCCGTCCTATCCCAGCGACAATTACTCTTTGCCAATACCTACTGATGACGGTAACGTGGTTTATGATGATTGATTATATTGCCATGGAGTGATCCGTTGAGTGATATGGAGGGTTTTCAACGGCGTGAGTCCACCGTGACAAAGCAGCGGCCATCAGTTACGGTGTGCTGCGAAACCATCAAAAGGTGTACATGTTTGACTGGAACTGCTGGTGGCAATAAGTATGTTCCGTGAAGATGGAAATTCTGGATATGTTTTAGCTTTGAGAAGGGTGTACCGCATTTTTCTCGATCAGCTTATTTATTGTTAGAGGAACGTACTATACATCCGAATCTGACATTGTTCCATTGATTAGTTTGAATTAGTGAAATTCAAAGCATTCTAATAGCGAATTCGTTTATTATTCAGTTCCAACCTGGATCGGGTATCAAGATTGGGTCTGCTTGTTTTCTGACAAACGTCAGTTTGCTCGTTTGTTTTTAAAACCTAGCTCAGGTTGAGGTTCGCACTGACAAAAAGTTCGGTTTCGCACTGGGTTGGAACTGGTTCCAACCCCGATAATAAACGAATTCGCTATAAGCAAGCGGTTGTTTCCAGTGTTCTGATAAGGTTTCCAACCCTTACGGTTGCCATACCGCTAGGAATCCTGTAAAATTAACTTGCGGTTGTCATTCCACACCCACGATTTTAGATTCACCTCCAGATAAGACCTACCTAATGCAATGGGATGGAAGAATCAATTTACATTTGCAAACTGAGCCCGGTTACAGCCTTTTGCCTTCTGTTGATGTGACTGAACGAAGCGAGCCAACTTGTAAAGCTCCTATTTGCTGCTGAACATATGTGACCTGCAACCGTTTTTGTCGAAGTAATGTAACGAAATCACGACCATCCATTGAAAAGGGCCTATCAGCTTTTGCCTACCGGACGGCGTTGTTGGTTTGCATGGGCGGGCTTCGGTCCGGGCCAAAAAGGGCATTACAAGTGCTGTTTGCAGAAGCTGATAGGCCCTTTTTTATTGTCGGTCGAGAAATGTGAACCACGAGAATGAATGGAATGTATGTACTGAGGAACGGGATAAAATTGCTCGCTTAATTACCGAAACTGAAAAGCTGCGGTCTGCGGTATGGCTCGTACCGTGGCGTCGTCGTCGTCGTCGACGACTTTTGTTCGAATGAAATGAAATTATCGATTGTTTACGCCAAGTTCTAAGTATTTGCGAAGGGAAATATTGTGAACCGGCTGAATGTTCTCATTCTAGATTGGAACCCATTGTAACGGCACAAGGAGCAAGTTGCGAGATTATAAGAAAATTTTGAAAAATATTTGCATGGGATTTATTAATTATGAAAAGGCTTTGAAGTGAAGTTGAGCGGCTGACGTTGCAACTCCTCGTTGCAAAGCTCCCCCTTACCGTCGGCAGTCTTCGACCTTCGCTCGCAATACTTTGGAAACTTCTTCATCCTAGCCTGCAAGCCAGTTTGTTATTGAATAAACAAAAGTTTCCGTAGATGGCGCACTTTATATCAATGTCTTAGATAGTAATCACACTCCGTATGGTCGGAACACTGTTACTGTGATGTCTTACTAGAACATTGCTCATAATCGATGCTGCAGCTGAGACGCGTTTTCGTTGCTATTAGCTCGTACGTTTTACCTTCCTTTCCAGCCCTGTAATGGTGATTACGTATGCCTATGGCTACGCATTTACGGAATCCGATATTTACAAAGCTTCCTAATCAAATTTATGTTGAGCTTCTAAAGGCGCAACAGCTTCTTACTCCTTTGTTATACTGCTTGGTGGTTTTCGACAATCGATTTGTCGAATGCGTAATATATGTAATAGGTATGTGGTATACCACATCGAACTGATTGATGAATCGCGTCACTTGACAAAATTCTGCCCATAATTCGTCGTGTTCCGATGTGTCACACTCTCATTTGATATATGTAATGCCCCGGAAACATTTCAAGAAAATTTGAAAATTAGTATCTTGTTGACAAGTACACTGTACACAAACATCATCCTCTGATCGAATGAAACCTCAGACCATTCAAAACAAATCATCGAAATCGCTTTTTCGAATGATACCTGCAACGGATGACGGTTGTTTTGAAATCAGATGATTTTCCTCTAGAAAACAGGATGAAAATTGTTATGAGAAGGGATAGGGCCTTCAGTTGAAATGCGTAATGCTCTCTGCAGAATGAATGTCATACTAAATGGAAATGTATATGGTATTGGTTTAGCCCCATAACGCAAATCATTCAAAACGATGATGTAAATAATTCTATCGAATGTCATTTGCTGATCTGAGCTGACAAACGAGGTGGAAGCATATGCATCGCTATCAGAGCTGTGTCGAACAAAGGTAAAGGACGAAAACCAATGTTTCCTCCACCACGAAAAAATTTTGTATCCATTATGGAATGGTTTATTAGATTATGGCTATTCAGTATAGAAATGTTGATAATCAAATTATAAATTTAAAAGCACTTGCAAAATCATTATGTATTTGGATGACAGTCATATGGATGCTCATCATCTGACGACGAATTCAACCATAAGAAAATCATCCGAAATTCTAATGCATATCGTTAAAGGGCTCGAGCAATGCAATAATCATTCGAAGTATTGCGGATGTTTTGGTTCAGTGTAGTTTCAGTTGCCTTGAGTACCCAAAATTAAGTTCTTTTCACTCATATCGGCACTATAGTCATAGAGGTAACTCTAAGACTAGTAGGTCCCGAAGAATCGTGCTCAACTTTTTGGCTCAGCTCTGGTACTATCTTCGGTCCCAAGCTAATCGATTCACCCCTCGAAACATAGGAAAATCCACTAACCCCTCATTTTATCTGTCAAACTTTCATAGCGAATCAAAACAAATATTGTGTAGTACTAGAATTTTGAGAAGAATGGGGTACGTTAATCGTTTGCTTGGGACCAATAGGCTAGTCAAGTAGTAAGCCAATTTAAAATCGTTAGTTTCGTATTGATTGTTGCTATAGTGCAGGAACCCAAAAGTAGGTAAAGCGGGTCAAAGTAATTTTCATTTACTTGTGTGCAGTTCGTATGGAATTTTCCACTGGATTTTTAACCAAAAGTAAGTTAGTTGTACCCAACAGTAGGAAATATGATTATACTCAACGTTGGGTTCCCACACTTTACTACCCCTGTTGGGTGGTTTTGCTCCTCCGTTTTTGACAACATTAGAAGGAGAAAAGGAGACAAACTAGTCAAAAGTAGGTAAAAGTGACCTGGTCGTTGGGTACTTTTTTCTTACCGTGTGGCAGAATTGACTGCACGCTATTTCTAAACAACCCCAATTTGAGTAGGATCTACTCATACCCGTCAAAAGTAGGGCTACCCTAAATTGAGCAAACAAAGTCGGATTCAGGTCGATGTTTTCCATTCGTCATCTTGTCAGTCCGAACTTTGTTTGCTCAATATTAGGTACCCTACTTTTCACGGATCTAAGAAGATACTACTCAAATTTGGGTTGTTTAGAAAAAGCGTGTGTACCGTGTCGATCTGTTCTTTCACGCAAAGATTAACATTTTGTCTACGGGATTTTTCAGTGGAGTGAAATTATAAGAAACCGCTATTCCTTTTTATTTAACGTCGGTCTCTGTTCCGCAATCTAGTGCCAATCACCGACGGACATCGATTGCCATCCTTTGACGGCAATCGAATGTGCAGGAAGGCAGCTTCCACACCTGCGTAGGATATCGCACCCATTCAACACACATTGGCCGAAACCAACGGCTTTACCATTGACCAGTGATTTTTAGGCCACAGAAAAATCCCACCGACTTCGGCTGGGATTGAACC